>NW_026606224.1:0-1200000 GCF_029834395.1 Sorex fumeus | reverse complement strand
TGGGTATAGAGGGGACCTTCCTCAACATAATTAAAGCCATCTACCACAAGCCTACAGAAAGCATCATCCTCAATGGGGAAAAACTGAGAGCCTTCCCTCTAAGATCAGGGACGAGACAGGGATGCCCACTCTCTCCACTTCTGTTCAATATAGTACTGGAAGTACTTGCAATAGCGATTAGGCAAGAAAAAGATATTAAGGGAATTCAGGTAGGAAAGGAAGAAATCAAGCTCTGACTATTCGCAGATGATATGATACTCTACTTAGAGAACCCAATAACCTCCACCAAAAAACTCCTAGAAACAATAGACTCGTATAGTAAAGTTGCAGGTTATAAAATCAATACCCAAAAGTCCATGGCTTTCCTATACGCAAACAGTGAGAGAGAAGAAAGCAACATGAAAAAAACAATCCCGTTCACAATTGTGCCCCAGAAAATCAAGTACCTAGGAATCAGCTTAACTAAGGAAGTAAAGGACCTGTACAAAGAAAACTACAAAACGCTACTTCAGGAAATAAAAGAGGACATGAGGAAATGGAAAGATATCCCCTGCTCATGGGTCGGGAGACTTAACATTGTCAAAATGGCAATACTACCGAAAGCATTGTATAAATTCAATGCAATCCCTATAAGGATACCCATGACATTCTTCAAAGAAATGGAGCAAACACTCCTGAAATTTATATGGAACAATAAGCCCCCACGAATAGCTAAAGGAATTCTTGGGAAAAAGAAAAAGGGGGGAATCAACCTCCCTAACTTCAAACTGTACTACAAAGCAGTAATAATTAAAACAGCATGGTACTGGAACAAAGGCAGAACTGCAGACCAATGGAATAGGGTTGAATACACTGACATCTCCCCTCAATCATATGCTCATCTAATCTTTGATCAAGGTGCAAGTAATGTGAAGTGGAGTAAGGAAAGCCTCTTTAATAAATTATGTTGGCATCATTGGACGGCTACATGCAAAAAAATAGGCTCAGAACTCTGCCTAACACCATGTACAAAAGTAAGATTAAAATGGATTAAAGACCTCAACATCAGACCAGAAGCCATAAGGTACATTGCAAATAAAGTTGGCAAAACCCTCCATGATATTGAAGCTAATGGTATCTTCAAAGATGCCACGCCACTGGCCAAGCAAGTGAAAACAGAGATAGATAAATGGGACTATCTTAAACTAAGAAGCTTCTGCACCTCCAAAGAAACAGTGACCAAAATACAAAGACAGTCTACAGAATGGGAAAGGATATTCGCCGAATACACATCTGACAAGGGGTTGATATCCAGGATATACAAAATACTGGTTAAACTCCACAAGAAGAAAACATCCAATCCCATCCAAAAATGGGGCAATGAAATGAACAGAAACTTTCTCAAAGAAGAAATCCGAATGGCAAAAAAGCACATGAGAAAATGCTCTACATCATTAATCATCAGAGAGATGCAGATCAAAACCACAATGAGATACCATCTCACACCTCAGAGACTGGCCCACATTCAAAAGAACAAAAGCAACCAATGCTGGCGTGGATGTGGCGAGAAAGGGACACTCCTTCACTGTTGGTGGGAATGTCCACTGGTTCAGTCCTTCTGGACAACAGTATGGATGATTCTCAAAAAATTAGAAATTGAGCTCCCATTTGACCCAGCAATACCACTCCTGGGAATATATCCCAGAGAAGCAAAAATGTATAGTCGAAGTGACATCTGCACTTGTTTGTTCATTACAGCACTCTTTACAATAGCCAGAAACTGGAAGAAACCTGAATGCCCAAGAACAGATGACTGGTTAAAGAAACTTTGGTACATCTACACAATGGAGTACTATGTAGCTGTTAGAAAAGATGAAGTCATGAAATTTACATACAAGTGGTACAATATGGAAAGTATCATGCTAAGAGAAATGAGTCAGAAAGAGAGGGATAGGCATAGAAAGATTGCATTCATCTGGGGGATATAAAGTAACAAAGTATGAGATTAATACCCAAGAATAGCTGAGATCAGCACCAGGAGGATTACTCCATAACTTAGAGGCCAGCCGGGTATCCTAGAGGAAAGGGCAGTTCAGATAGAGAAGGGAGCACCAAATAAAGGATGTTTGGAGGATCCTCCCAGGAGGGGAGATGCATGTCGAAAGTAGACTATGGATTGAACATGTTTGCCACTCAATGCCTCTTTTGCAGACCACAACACCCAAACGGAGAGAGAGAACACAGGGGATTGTCCTGCCACAGAGGCAGGGGGAATGGGGGGATGGGGGTGGGAGGGATATTATCCATGGTGGTGAAAAATGGGCACTGGTGGAGGGATGGGTATCTGATCATTGTATAATTGAAACCCAAGCACAAAAAAAATTGTAAATCTACAACTGTAAAAAAATAAAAAATAAATAAATAGAAAAAACAAAAAAAATGGAGCAAACACGCCTGAAATTTATATGGAACAATAAGCCCCCACGAATAGCTAAAGCAATTCTTGGGAAAAAGAAAATGGGAGGAATCAACCTCCCTAACTTCAAACTTTACTACAAAGCGGTAATAATCAATACAGCATGGTACTGGAACAAAGGCAGAACTGCAGACCAATGGAATAGAGTTGAATACACTGACATCTTCCCTCAATCATGTGATCATCTAATCTTTGATAATGGTGCAAGAAATGTGAAGTGGAGTAAGGAAAGCCTCTTTAGCAAATTGTGCTGTCATCACTGGACTGCTACATGCAAAAAAATGGGCTCAGAACTCTGCCTAACACCGTGTACAAAAGTAAGATCAAAATGGATTAAAGACCTCAACATCAGACCAGAAAATATAAGGTACATTGAAGACAATGTTGGCAAAACCCTCCATGACATTGAGGCTAATGGTATTTTCAAAGATGCCACGACACTGGCCGAGCAAGTGAAAACAGAGATAGATAAATGGGACTATCTTAAACTAAGAAGCTTCTGCACCTCCTAAGAAACAGTGACCAAAATACAAAGACAGTACACAGAATGGGAAAGAATATTCGCCAAATACACATCTGACAAGGGGTTGATATCAAGGATATACAAAATACTGATTGAACTCCACAAGAAGAAAACATCCAACCCCATCCAAAAATGGGGCAATGAAATGAACAGAAACTTTCTCAAAGAAGAAATCCGAATGGCAAAAAAAGCACATGAGAAAATGCTCTACATCATTAATCATCAGGGAGATGCAGATCAAAACCACAATGAGATACCATCTCACACCTCAGAGACTGGCCCACATTCAAAAGAACAAAAGCAACCGATGCTGGCGCGGATGTGGCGAGAAAGGGACACTCCTTTACTGTTGATGGGAATGCCGACTGGTTCAGCCCTTTTGGAAAACAGTATGGATGATGCTTAGAAAATTAGAAATTGAGCTCCCATTTGACCCAGCAATACCACTCCTGGGAATATATCCCAGAGAGGCAAAAATGTGTAGTCGAAGAGACATCTGCACTTGTTTTTTCATTGCAGCACTCTTTACAATAGCCAGAAACTGGAAGAAACCTGAGTGCCCAAGAACAGATGACTGGTTAAAGAAACTTTGGTACATCTACACAATGGAGTACTATGTAGCTCTTAGAAAAGATGAAGTCGACCTCCTAGAAAGCCGGTTTCACCCCTGGTCTGCGCGGGACGGGCACGGAGGCCCAGCTCTGGGCAACCAAGCGAACGGCTCCTATTCCAACCAGGTACAGCCCACCCCCAATTGCCTGGAACCCTCTCTGTGCATGCATAGCTAGCTCCATCGACGTTCCCAACTCCTCGCTCAGTGCCAGAGACTCTTTCCAGAGACTCGGCCACTAACGAGGCCGCGAAAGATTTTCCCACTACATGTCCCATAGGAACCATAAACTACCTTCTTAGATGGAAACTTCTCTAGTTTAACTCAGTCACTAGAAACACAGTAGCTAATAACTCATAAGCCTATCTTAACTCACACTGCATATCAAACAGAATAGTAACAGTGAACGTGAAGGACTAAACCACAGTTTTCACAATGGTAAAGCAACGCAAAAGCCCACCAAACTTTCTTATTGAAGAGTCTAGCCCAGATGACACCAACAGTACTGCAGTGTTAGACAACCTCTCTGACAAGGAATTCCGCAGGGAGCTTCTTAGGATGCTTAGAGAACTAAAAGAAACAATGGAAAGCAATGCCAATAGAAGACAAGAGGATTTGAAGGCAGAAATGAAGAAAAATGCAATCAGAAATGTCAGACCTGAAAAATCTCATAGGCGAATTGAAAAACTCAGTGGAAGGCCTCAGCACCAGAGTAACAGCTGCTGAGAACAGAATCAGTGAGCTCGAAGATGAAGTTCAGAGACTCTCCAGAAAACAGCAGAAAATGGAAAAGAGACTCACAATTCGGGAACAAATGGCAAGAGAAGATCATGATGAAGCCAAGAGGGGTAACATAAGAATTATTGGAGTCCCAGATGTACAGGAAGAAAACCTTGATGAAGAAGAAACTGTCAAAGACATCATTGCTACAAAGTTTCCAGAGCTGAAGAAAACTTGTGACCATATTCAGGAGGCCCGAAGGGTACCAGCTAGAAGAATTCTGAATAAGAATACCCCAAGACACATTCTGATCAAAATGACCAAAAGCTTAGACAGAGACAAAATTCTGAAAGCAGCAAGATCGAAGAAAGAAATCTCTTACAAAGGAGCATCCTTAAAATTCACAGCTGATTTTTCTGATGAAACCCTCATGGCCCGAAAACAGTGGTGGGACATAGTGAAAAAACTCAATGAAATAAATGCCTCCCCAAAAATACTTTACCCAGCGAGACTCTCATTCATAATAGAAAGAACAACACACAGTTTCACAGACAAACAACAGCTCAGGAACTTCATAGACTCGAAACCGTGATTACAAGAACAACTAAATGGGCTACTTTAAGGCAAGAAAGGCCCCTCAAATACACCAAATTTCAACAGAACAATGGGGCAAATTCCAAGAACAATAATCTCTCTCAATGTCAATGGGCTAAACGCACCAATAAAAAGACATAGAGTGGCAGGATGGATTAGAAAATTGAACCCAACATTCTGCTGCCTGCAAGAAACACATCTCAATAGTCAAAGCAAACACAGGCTCAGAGTCAAAGGCTGGAAAACAATCCTACAGGCAAACAGCTCCCATAAAAAAGCTGGGGTAGCCATCCTAATATCAGACCACATCGATTTCAGAGTGAGGAAGGTCATAAGAGACATTGAAGGTCATTTCTTATTGATCAAAGGATCTGTACAACAGGAAGAACTTACAATAATAAATGTATATGCACCTAATGAGACACCAGCAAAGTACTTAAAACAACTACTCATAGATTTGGAAAAAGACATCAACAGCAACACAATACTAGTGGGAGACTTCAACACTGCTTTGTTACCTCTTGATAGATCAACCAGACTCAAGCTTAGCAACGACATACTTCATCTGAGGGAAGCAATGGAAGAAAGGGACTTAGTAGATATATACAGGACACTTCATCCACAAAAAGCTGAATACACATTCTTCTCAAGCGTCCATGGAACATTCTCCAAGATAGACCACATGCTGAACCACAAAACATGCCTCCAAAAAATTAAGAAGATAGAGATTGTATCGACAATCTTCTCAGACTATAATGCGCTGAACTTAGAAGTAAATCACATAAAAAAAAAAACAGAAAACTAAATCAAGCACCTGGAAATTAAACAGTGCTCTACTGAACAACGAGTGGCTTAGACAGGAAATCAAAGAGTAAATCAAAAGATTCCTAGAAACAAATGAAAATGAGAACACGAGTTACCAAAACTTATGGGACACAGCAAAAGCTGTGTTAAGAGGAAAGTTTATAGCTATACAAGCATTCCTCAGGAAGGAGGAGCGAGCACACATAAGTAACCTAACCTCACAGCTTAAGAGCTTGGAGAAGGACCCAAAAAAGGAGCACAACCCGAACAGGAGAAAGGAAATAATAAAACTCAGAGCAGAGATTAATGAGATGGAAACCCAAAAAACAATCCGAAAGATCAATGAAACCAAGAGCTGGTTCTTCGAGAAAATTAACAAGATTGATAAGCCTCTAGCAAAACTCACAAAGAAAGGGAGAGAGAAAACCCTAATAAACCGAATCAGAAATGGAAGGGGGTCATTACAACAGAAACTACAGAAATTCAAAGGATCCTCAGGGAGTACTTTGAGAAACTTTATGCCACGGAACATCAAAACCTCGAGGAAATGGATAAATTCCTAGACTTCTACAAACTCCCAAGGATGAACCAAGAAGACCTGGAATACCAGAACAGACCTATCACCATCAAGGAAATTGAAATGGTAATAAAAAGTCTCCCGAAGCACAAAAGTCCTGGTCCGGATGGATTCACTAGTGAATTCTTCCAAATCTTTAAAGAGGACTTACTCCCAATACTCTTTAAAATTTTCCACGAAACTGAAATATAAAAAACACTTCCAAACAGTTTCTACGAAGCAAATATCACACTGATACCAAAAGCAGACAGAGATACCACAAAGAAAGAGAATTACAGACCGATATCCCTGATGAACACAGATGCAAAGATCCTCAACAAACTACTAGCAAATAGAATCCAACTACTCATCAAAAAGATCATACACCATGACCAAGTAGGATTCATCCCAGGGATGCAAGGATGGTTCAACATTCGGAAATCAATAAACATAATCCATCATATCAACAAAATAAAAGATAAAAGGCATATGATTATATCAATAGATGCAGAGAAAGCATTTGACAAGATCCAGTAGCGCTTTATGATGAAAACCCTAGCCAAAATGGGTATAGAGGGGACCTTCCTCAACATAATTAAAGCCATCTACCACAAGTCTACAGCAAGCATCATCCTCAATGGGGAAAAACTGAGAGCCTTCCCTCTAAGATCAGGGACGAGACAAGGATGCCCACTCTCTCCATTGCTGTTCAATATAGTACTGGAAGAACTTGCAATAGCGATTAGGCAAGAAAAAGATATTAAGGGCATTCAGGTAGGACAGGAAGAAATCAAGCTCTCACTATTCGCAGATGATATGATACTCTACTTAGAGAACCCAATAACCTCCACCAAAAAACTCCTAGAAACAATAGACTCGTATAGAAAAGTTGCAGGCTATAAAATCAATACCCAAAAGTCCATGTCTTTCCTGTATGCAAACAGTGAGAGAGAAAAAAGGAACATGAACAAAACAATCCCGTTCACAATTGTGCCCCAGAAAATCAAGTGAAGTAGAATTTTGCACGAAGGAGACGGTGGTCCGATCCCGTTCGAAATTTTGGGACAACAGCGACATCAGTCAGGCAAAACCGTCGATTGAATATGATGTGGTCTATTTCGTTGTGGAATCGTCCACTGGGAGACTCCCATGTCCATCGTTTAGATTCTGCCTTCTGGAACTGTGAGTTACCATGGATGGTCTTGGTCGACATGATGAACTCTGACAGTCTCTCACCTTGTTCGTTCCATTCTAGGCCATGGGTCCCGATGTGAAGTTCTTCAGCTGATCTTCTCGGTCCTATCTTGGCATTAAAATCACCCACAATGATCTTGTAGAAGGTGTGGTCTTCTTTATAGAACTTCTCTAGCTCCATGTAGAACTTCGCGATTTCTCTTTCATCATAATGAGATGTTGGTGCATAGACAACGAAGATAGAAACTGCAGGCAGTGAGCCACATCTATTCAAATGTAAACGTCCGATTCGGGTTGTTAGGCATTCGAATGAATCAATGCTCTTGGCCAAGTTTGTGTTGACAAGGACACCGATGCCTCCAACACCTCTTTTATCGCATGTTCCGAGGAACAATTCTTCTCCAGTGTCGAAAACGGCATGGTGAGATTCGTGCCTTCTTGTCTCGGTCAGAGCAAAGATGTCGTACTTGATCATTCGCGCTTGTACCATCAGGTCCTCGATGGATGCATCTGATGCTAGCGTACGTGCATTGAAAGTACAGACGATCATTTTTGTCTTCCTTCGTTGTGGCAGACTAGGTCGGCCTTGAGATTTTGTCGGCCTCTCCTTTCTCATCCTTCTCAGTGCTGCCATGTCGGTGAAGCCTTCAGGGTCAGGTGAACGAGACCAGTTGTAGTTACTGGTTTTGGCATATCGAATACACAGCGAATAGCTTGCCAGGCACTTCCGTGCGGGCGGAATACTACTTCACAAAATTCTACTTCACAGAGCGGGGAGAAAGGGCTGCAAAGTTCAAAAAGTGAACTCCCAGAATGAACACCAACTGGGAACTCTTTGGTACTATTGCGGCAACATGGGAAGATGCCATTGTTGACAACATTGACTAGGAATACGATCGACTGGTTCAGCACCTCCATGAATGTGCGAGGAACGCCAAGAGAGAGATAGCCACAAAAAGTCGCCTATCTTCGAAAACTCTTGAGCTAACTCGCCAGCGTGGTTTGGCGCATGCCTCAGGCAAACGCAAGCTAACGTCCGAGCTTGCAAAGCAGTGCAGAGATGCGATCAAGGAAGACCTCAATGAGAGAAGAGCAGAAGTGCTGGTAGATGCGGCAGAAGCCGGGAAAAGTATTCGTAAGGCCCGCCTGTCCTTCGCCAACTATAAGAGCAAGATGACTGCCCTCCGACGTCCTGATGGATCCATCACATCCTCCAGAACGGCAATGGAGAAGATTATCCATGACTTCTACTCAAATCTCTTCGATAGCCATGTCCACTTGCCAACATACCAAATTCCACAGGATGGGTATGTTGTTCCCAACGTTCTCCCTTCCGAAATCTGACACGCCATTTCGTTGGTAAAGAAACAAACAGCACCCGGCCCAGACAAGGTCAGACCTGAACACCTGAAGAACCTGCCATCAGTACTCATCAATACACTGGCTCGGCTCTTCACTCGCTACCTGTCTGAATGCAAGGTTCCGTCCCAATGGAAAATCAGCAGGACCGTACTACTGTTCAAGAAGGGAAACATCCATGATATTGGCAACTATCGCCCGATCTTCCTATTGTCTGTCATCTACAAGTTGTTCACTCGAGTCATCCTGAATAGGATTGGAAGAACACTAGATGAAGGACAACCATGCGAGCAAGCAGGGTTCCGCAAAGGATTCAGCACCATCTACCATATCCACACGATAACCAAGCTCATTGAGGTTTCTCGGGAGTTTAAGATGCCGCTCTGCTTAACGTTCATTGATTTAAAGAAGGCCTTTGATTCTGTTGAGACGGAAGCGGTCATTGAAGCCCTAGCCAATAAGGGCATTCAAGCCCAATACATCAGGATCCTCCGTGAGCTCTATTGCGGATTCACTACCAGGATCTCACCATTCTACAAAGAAGTGATCGTTGATGTCAAGAAAGGGGTGCGGCAGGGTGATACCATTTCACCGAAACTCTTCAGTGCCACCCCCGAGAACATCATGCGATGACTGGAATGGGAAGGAATGGGAGTGAAGATAGATGGTCGGCAATTACACCACCTCTGCTTTTCTGATGACATTGTTTTAATAACACCAAACATCAGCCAAGCGGCACAAATGCTGGCCGACTTTGACCGTGAGTGTGGAAAGGTAGGACTACAGCTGAATCTTACGAAGACAATGTTTATGAGAAACAGCCTTGTTCCTGACGCCCCACTCGCTCTCAATGGAACGACCATCTCCGAATGCAACAGCTATGTCTACCTAGGTCGAGAGGTCAACATGACAAATGACCTGGCACCCGAGCTGCGCAGGAGGAAGAGAGCGGCTTGGAACGCCTTCAAGAACGTCGAAGAAATAGCTAAGAGGACGAAGAACCTCCAGCTCTGGGCACATCTCTTTGATTCCACTGTTCTTCCTGCATTAACATATGCCTCAGAGACCTGGGCCCTACGCCAACAAGATGAGAACGCTATTCAGGTCTCCCAAAGAAGAATAGAAAGAGCTCTGCTTGGAATATCACGTTTCACTCAAATGAGAGAACGAATCCGGAGTTCTGACATCCGTCGACGATCAAGGATCAGGGACGCTGTCTCATTTGCCAAGGTGTCGAAAATCAGATGGGCTGGTCACGTAATGTGATTTAAAGATGACCGTTGGACTAGAGCTGTTACTGATTGGATTCCACGGGATGTCAAAAGACCGCGTGGCCGCCCACCTACCAGATGGTCAGACTTCTTCGTCAAGATCATGAACGATCGGTTTGAGGCCCTTCATGTTCCCGGAGCGAACAGATGCCATTGGGCTACACTAGCACGCAACAGGGACAAATGGAGACGTTACTGGCGCCCGCTCGAGCAAATCGATGACTAACGGGAAGTTACGTGATTATTAAGTGAAAATCAAGTACTTAGGAATCAGCTTAACTAAGGAAATAAAGGACCTGTACAAAGAAAACTACAAAACGCTACTTCAGGAAATAAAAAAGGACATGAGGAAATGGAAAGATATCCCCTGCTCATGGGTCGGGAGACTTAACATTGTCAAAATGGCAATACTACCGAAAGCATTGTATAAATTCAATGCAATCCCTATAAGGATACCCACGACATTCTTCAAAGAAATGGAGCAAACACTCCTGAAATTTATATGGAACACTAAGCCCCCACGAATAGCTAAAGGAATTCTTGGGAAAAAGAAAATGGGAGGAATCAACCTCCCGAACTTCAAACTGTACTACAAAGCAGTAATAATTAAAACAGCATGGTACTGGAACAAAGGCAGAACTGCAGACCAATGGAACAGGGTCGAATACACTGACATCTCCCCTCAATCATATGATCATCTAATCTTTGATAAAGGTGCAAGTAATGTGAAGTGGAGTAAGGAAAGCCTCTTTAACAAATTGTGCTGGCATCACTGGACAGCTACGTGCAAAAAAATGGGCTCAGAACTCTGCCTAACACCGTGTACAAAAGTAAGATCAAAATGGATTAAAGACCTCAACATCAGACCAGAAACCATAGGTACTTTGAAGACAATGTTGGCAAAACCCTCCATGACATTGAAGCTAATGGTATTTTCAAAGATGCCACGCCACTGACTGAGTAAGTGAAAACAGAGATAGATAAATGGGACTATCTTAAACTATGAAGCTTCTGCACCTCCAAAGAAACAGTGACCAAAATACAAAGACAGTCTACAGAATGGGAAAGAATATTCGCCGAATACACATCTGACGAGGGGTTGATATCCAGGATATACAAAATACTGATTGAACTCCTCAAGAAGAAAACATCCAACCCCATCCAAAAATGGGGCAATGAAATGAACAGAAACTTTCTCAAAGAAGAAATCCGAATGGCAAAAAAGCACATGAGAAAATGCTCTACATCATTAATCATCAGGGAGATGCAGATCAAAACCACAATGAGATACCATCTCACACCTCAGAGACTGGCCCACATTCAAAAGAACAAAAGCAACCGATGCTGGAGCGGATGGGGCGAGAAAGGGACACTCCTTCACTGTTGGTGGGAATGTCGACTGGTTCAGCCCTTCTGGAAAACAGTATGGATGATTCTCAAAAAATTAGAAATTGAGCTCCCATTTGACCCAGCAATACCACTCCTGGGAATATATCCCAGAGAGGCAAAAGTGTATAGTCGAAGTGACATCTGCACTTGTTTGTTCATTGCAGCACTCTTTACAATAGCCAGAAACTGGAAGAAACCTGAATGCCCAAGAACAGATGACTGGTTAAAGAAACTTTGGTACATCTACACAATGGAGTACTATGTAGCTGTTAGAAAAGATGAAGTCATGAAATTTACATACAATTGGTATAACATGGAAAGTATCATGCTAAGCGAAATGAGTCAGAAACAGAGAGATAGACATAGAAAGATTGCATTCATCTAGGGGATATAAAGTAACAAAATATGAGATTAATACCCAAGAATAGCTGAGAACAGCACCAGGAGGATTACTCCATAGCTTAGTGGCAAGTCGGGCATTCTAGAGGAAAGGGCAGCTCAGACGGAGAAGGGAACACCAAATAAAGGGTGTTTGGAGGACCCTCCCAGGAGGGGAGATGCATGTCGAAAGTAGACTATGGACTGAACATGTTTGCCACTCAATGCCTCTTTTGCAGACCACAACACCCAAAAGGAGAGAGAGAACACAGGGGATTGCCCTGCCACAGAGGTAGGGGGGCATGGGGGGATGGGGGTGGGGGGGATATTATCCATGATGGTGGAAAATGGGCACTTGTGGAGGGATGGGTATCTGATCATTGTATAATCAAACCCAAGCACAAAACATTGTAAATCTACAACTGTACCTCATGGTGTATCACTAATAAAAAAATATATATATAAAATAAAAAAAAAGATGAAGTCATGAAATTTACATACAAGTGGTACAATATGGAAAGTATCATGCTAAGCGAAATGAGTCAGAAAGAGAGGGATAGACATATAAATATTGCATTTTCTGGGGGATATAAAATAACAAAATATGAGTATAATACCCAAGAATAGCTGAGATCAACACCAGGAGGATTACTCCATAGCTTAGAGGCCAGGCGGGTATTCTAGGGAAAAGGACAGTTCAGATAGAGAAGGGAGCACCAAATGGAGGGTGTTTGGAGGATCCTCCCAGGAGGGGAGATGCAGGTTGAAAGTAGACTGGACTGAACATGTTTGCCACTCAATGCCTCTTTTGCTGATCACAACACCCAAAAGGAGAGAGAAAACAAAAGGGAATGCCCTGCCACAGTGGCAGGGGGGATGGGGGTGGGGGGGATATTATCCATGGTGGTGGAAAATGGGCACTGGTGGAGAGATGGGTATTTGATCATGGTATGACTGAAATCCAAGCACAAAAATTTGTAAATCTACAACTGTACCTCATGGTGTATCACTAATAAAAAATAAATAAAAATAAAAAAAAGAATGATCATTGTCACTGTTGTCGGGTTTATATATGGACAATGAAGAGCCTCTCTTCGGTGACCTGACTGGTCTGGTTGTCCTGGTAACAGCGCCTGACCCCACTCTGCCTGTCTATAACTAAGTGTCCATAGACCATCATGAACCTACGGACCATGTACTGGGGTCATCACTGAGGAAGCCTGACCTTGTCAGGAGCATAGAAACAGCTTATGGAGACCCTCAGCCACAATCTATTGGGCAGGAAGCCTGGTCTTAGTACTCAAACTCACACAGCAACAAGGGTACAAGTACACAAGCCCCGATCACTGCCAGATATGACCCACCCCAAACCCCAGATGAATAGATCCTAACAGGCTGTGTCACATATTGTACCTCCTATTCCTGTGCAGTGCAGGAGTTGAGATAAATCCAAGAAGCCAGAAAATATGATTTAAAAAATAATTCAGCATGAAGAGTCAAAAGTGAAAATGTGAATGACAAATGTGTGTGAACAGAAATACTCCTTTTGCAGTGTCTTTCAATTCAGGTCAGGTTATTTTTGAAACTTTGGGTTTTTTTTTTTTTTGCCTTCCCCACTATTATCTCTTGGGGCCCTTAAAGTCAGAGGACCCTGAGACAATGGTGGAGAGAAATGAGCACTTACGTAGCAGATGTGATGCTGAAACATTATCGTTGATGGTCCTGTAAAATTGTGAATTATGGTGAATAAAATATAACACAAGATGAATAATAAAATAAGTTTTATTGAAGAATAATATCCACAGTGGGGTAGAGCGATAGCACAGAGGCAGGGCATTTGCCTTGCAAGCGGCCAACATGGCTGACCCGAGTATGATTCCTCCATCCCTCTCAGAGAGTCAGGCAAGCTACCGAGAGTGTCTCCCCGGCATGGCAAAGCCTGGCAAGCTACCCGTGATGTATTCTATATGCCAAACACAGTACCAATTGTCACAATGGAGACATTACTGGGCCAGATCAAGCAAATCAATGAACAATGGGAGGCCAGTGACAGTGACAGTCACAGTTTTTAAGAAAACAGTTTTTCTCTACCAAAGAGTGACAGCAGCCAGGCTATTCAGGTTCCAAACAGACAAAAATCAGATGCAGGAGGAATGAACATTTTCCCTTCCTTCTTCTGGCACCTCAGCTCATTTTCCCCCTGTCTGGGGGACATATCCTGGGGGCTCTGGGTCTCAGGGTGCAGAATGAGGAGAAACTGATCCCCTGATTTCCTGGTTCCCGGCATACACAGGGAACAGACCGTGAATAATTATTATTGATGCATGTTTTTCAGATGATATTTTTGTTAGCAATCATGAGCATTCTAGCTACAGGATCAGTGTTTTTATTTCCCCAATATGTAATTTCTTTTTATTTATTTATTTTAAAATTTTATTTATTTATTTTCAAATTTTATTTATTTTTAAATTTTATTTATTTATTTATTTATTATTTTATTACAGGATCGATGTTTTAATTTGATACTGTTCAATTGTGAAGCCCGCAGCATCTTCCTGACCTTAGACACTAGTAAGTGACAGGGACCCTTCCTGAAGACCCTGCAGGCGAGTGCCCAGGAGTGAGTTGAGGGATGAGGGCTGGAGCTTCCCCCTGAGTCCTCCAGCAGCCCCTCCCTTAGCCCTGCACAGAGGGACACAGCAGAGTGAGGAAGAAGAGGAAGCTCAGGGGTCACAGGTAGTTCTTCAGGTGACCAACCATCCTCAGACAGGAGACTCGGCTGAGCCCATCTCTGGGTGTCGCTGAGCACGGGAATCGAGACTCTCCAGGAGCAGACAGGAGAGGAGTGTCCGGGGTCACTGCGGGGAGGGTCAGAGACCTTCATCCCCATATGGCTGGGCGGAAACAGGGGGTGGTGCAGGAAGTGTGAGACTCTGGAGGAAGTTGGTACAGACATTGGCGGGAGATTTGAGAATGGACCTGTCCTTGGAGTGAGTGATGGCAGGGCAGGTACCCCTGTGTGACCCCGCGGTCACTCTGAGTACAGTTTGGGTTAGTTACTGTGCTGTTAGGATTCCCTTTGTGGGCCTGAACCCTCCTGGTCCTTGTGCCCCTTTAAGTCTTGAGCGCCCTCTGGTGGCCCTGGAGAGCCCTGCAGCCCAGCCTGTCTCAGCAGGTTTGTGTCTGGGCTCCCCCTGACTTCCCCTCACTGTGTCTCTAGCACAGTAATACACGGCTGTGTCCTCGGGGGTCACTGAGCTCAGCTGCAGGGAGAACTGGTTTTTGTTCGTGTCTCTGGCGATGGAGACACGGCTCTTGAAGGACGGGCTGTAGTAGGTGTTTCCGCTAGCACATATTTGCCCCAACCAGAGTAAGCCTTTCCCTGGGGGCTGGCGGATCCAGTTCCAGCAGTAATTGCTGGTTGTGATGGAGAATCCGGAGACAGCGCAGGTGAGGGATAGGGTCTGGGAGGGGGCAACCAGTCCTGGACCCGACTCTTGCAGGGTCAGAGCATTCACAGCACCTGGGGACACGGAGAATCAGTCACTGTCAGTCCCTGCAGTCACTCCCTCCCATAGACCCTGTCACATCTGAGACACTTACCCTGAGGGACTGTCACCAGGCAGAGGAGAAGACCCCACGGAATCATCTTCTTGACCACAGCTCTGCCTTCCCCAGAGACTCAGCCCTGAGTGAGGAGACAGCTGTGAGCTCCACAGCCCAGAGAGCATTTGATCCCAAGGCCTGAGAAGGATTTGCATGAGGTGACCAAGTCTGTTATAAGGGGAAACTTTCTTACCTTGAACCCCCTTGTCCCACTGGGTACTGAACTCACACACCCTGTCTGGTGGATTGAGCACTGCTCAATGGGGCACATTAAAACAGGTCATGGGGGATCATGACTTACTCATCTCATAATCAGAGAAGATGAAAGGATCAAAATTCCCTAATTAGCTCACATTTTCTTTTTTCTATCTCTCAGCAACTCTAAAATTAAACTTTGTTTCCCTTAATTAAACACCGAAGTTTTCAAGTTGTTCCTAACACAGATGTAATAAGTTTTTAACATTCCCACACCAATCCCACCTCCTAATGACCTTCTTTCCTCAGTGTCCCCATTTTCCCAACCAGCACCACGAGCCTACCCTTTCATCAGGCACATAATACTTTATTTTACGTTACTTATTACAATAAAAATATTAAAGGAATTATCAAATCACTTCAGTAAAAGAACATTTGTGCAATTGTTCTATCTCACCTCAGGGTTGTGGAGCCTTTGTCTGAGAATTTACTAAGCTGTTGGTAACTGGTTGAGCCTTCTATATTACTGTTTTATTGTTGAGTTTAGTTGGCTTCTATGTTTCTTTCTTCCCCTAAGCAGTACCTGTGATACATGAAGTCAAATTCCTCAGAAATTTCTGATTTCGTATTTGCACCCTGCTTAGGGTTCGAAAAGACTAATCTGGCCTGAGCACTGGAGTCTGAGATCTATAGCTTTTGTATCTCTTACTGTGTCCATACAAAATGACCAATATTAAGAAGTAGAACTCAAATGAATGGTTCAATGGTTATTGGACTAAGGAAAGGAGAAACACACCCCTAGGTGGTATTCAGCCCTTGAGCAGATCTCCTGACTGCAGGAGATCAGGAAGGGCTTTCATATGTTGATTGTGCTACCTGGACCTAGGTGTCATTGCTACCCACAATGCTCAGAGGTTGGATGCTAGACCTGGGCTGCAAGACAGGAATGAGAGGCAGCCTACACTGGAAAGGGGAGCTTGGTGATACTGGAACAGGTGCGTGGGGAAAAGGGAATAAATGGGAACTGATCACCAATGGTCTTGACCCTCTTTCCTCCTTTGTCCGCCCATTGCCATTGACCATCCCAGGAGGGGTAAGCGGGCGAGACCACCAAATACAGGTGAGAGAGCTGTGGGCTTCGTTTTTTTAATTACACTTCTGACCAGTTTAAAAGCCCCTAAAGATTCTGCCTTTGAAACCCAAATAGGAAGCACCCCCATTTTCCAGGCGGCCAGGGAGCATGATCAGAGAATCTTAGATTTAAATAGTCCCTGAGGAACTCTAGACAAGGAGCCCCTTAACCTCCTTCTGCATCTGCTTCTGTGCTGACCCAGAGTGCAGGGTGAGATAAGGCCCGGGAACCTGCAGACCAGCCCTCTGTCCCCCTGAGGAAAGCATGTGTCTGGGATCCCACCCACTCCCACCCGGGGTCCCACACACACAGCCCTGTGTCCTTGTGACCGCTGGGATCAGGGCACAGAGGATGGTGCCCTTGGCTGTGTCCCTGGGATGGGTCACCGTGGGGGTTGTGTGTAGTCTGAGTTTGAGCAGGACCAAAGATAACGTCCGCTCCAGCCCTTCCCTGGAGGTTGGTGATCCGGCCATGCCACAAGCAGAGGGTTTGCTGAGAACCCAGAGACAGGACAGTGAGGCTGAGGGTCTGCATGGGCTTTTCTCCTCCTGATCCATGTCTTCCATAGCCGGGGTCAAATTCTGAAGATTCCCGTGCTCAGGGAGAACAGTGGATACCCCTGTCAGACTCTCCCCCATGTGAAAACTTCCCAAAGATACTCACAGCTGTAGCTGTCATCAAAAGAAATTACAGAGAAATTCAGCGTCTGTGGGGCTGAGCTTTGACTCTCAGAGACTGTCCCGGAGGGGGGCCTGCCCTGAGAGTAGAGGGTCTGCGTTTCCCAGGAGCTCAGGGGTGAGCAGCAGTGGACACACTGTGCAGGGAGGGGGAGGAGTCCATGGCTGGTCCCTCCCCTCTGGGCTCTGCAGAGAGGAGGCACTGGGTGGATCCTGGTGGACGTGAGATCTGAGTTTCCTCCCCACAGGTCTTTCTTCTAAGGCAGGAGAGGCCGTGACAGGGCGTCCGAGGACACGGGGCTGTAGCCGTCAGCACAGAAGGACTCGTGCTCTCCAGGGCGCTCTGTGAGCACTCTGCAGACACGGGTGCGAGTTCACCCTGCAGCGGGGCAGCCTCTCCTTCTCCCCTCCCAGTCCGAGTCCCAGCCCCTCCTGGGCCCCTGCTCAGCTTTTCTCTCTCCCGTCAGCCCTGGGCACTCTGGGCTGAGCCCGGGTCTGCTATTTCTCTTTGTACCGCATCAGAGTCCACCTCACTCAGCAGGACTGACCAGAGGGCGGGAAGCCCAGTCCACCCACAGGAGCTCTCCCACGCTCAGTCACGACTGTGCTCAGGATTCGAGCGCCCTGCATGGGGAATTGTCTTCTGCTGTAGATGGTTTCACTGTTCATGTATCAGTTGTAAAATTCCAACAGAAATTGCTGTGAATGTGTTCCTCAGCCTTTCAGTTCTTTCCAATGAACTTCCTCCTATCGTGTAATGGCATGAATGTGTGGATGAGGTTTCCCTTACAATTATGAAAACTCCATTACTTTGTATGTACTATATTTAGTCTAGCATCAAGTACCATGCTGCTCACAAGAACTTGAAGTTTCTATATTTCTCTTATCCCACATTCAATAACTGAAAGGAAACTCCTATCCACAATATAAGGTACAGGTCAAATTAAAAATATTTGGTTTTACAAAAATTATATTTTGTGTTTACCAGGAAGAAGAAGAAGCCGACTACAAATGGCACAGCATGTGTGGATGCTCCTTGGCAATGAGTTGCTCTTAGAAAGCGCAGTAACTCTGTAAACCACAGATGGACAGTAAGACAAATGCATCTATATGTACACCAATTACAAAAGACTGAGAATGGAAAAACAAGACTTATTCCTCTGAAGGGCTGGAGCGATAGCACAGCGGGTAATGTGTTTGCCTTGCATGCGGTCGACATGGGTTTGATTCCTCTGCCCCTATTGGAGAGCCCGGTTAGCTACAGAGAGTATCTTGCCCACCCAGCAAAGCCTGGAAAGCTCCGCATGACATATACATTATGCCAAAACCAGTAACAACAAGTTTCACAATTTGTTGACACGTTTCTGGTGCCCACTTGAGCAAATCGATGAACAACGGGAGAACAGTGCTATTCCTCTGAAAAGAATATCTGTTCAGGAGCACAGCGTACAACAGAGAGTATTTAGTAGTCTTCCAAAAAATGGCATTAAAATTTATACTAGAGGATTAAAGAACATATTGATATATGCCTACTTAAGTTGATTAAATATCCTTTATATGTTTAAACTTTAAAATAAAAATGGAATCCTTTACAACCTTCTTTGTCAAGGTCATGAACGATCGGTTTGAGGCCCTCCATGTTCCCGGAGCGAAGAGATGCCATTGGGCTACACTAGCACGCGACAGGGACAAATGGAGACGTTACTGGCGCCCGCTCGAGCAAATCGACGACTAACGGGAAGTTAAGTGATTAAGTGATTAAGTGATTACAACCTACCCGCAGAGCCCAGCCTTTCTAGATCACGAGTAGACAGCCCCCTGGTGGTCCCACGCATCCCTGCAGCTTCCCTGTCTCCCTCAGCAGGTTTGTGCCTGGGCTCTCAGGGACATGCCCTCACTATGTCTCTTTTGCACAATAATACTCGGCTGTGTCCTCAGTTACTGAGTCGCTCAATTTTAGGTAAACTTGGTTCTAGGAGGTGTCCCGGGAGATGCTGACTCGGAACTTAAGACTTGGGTTATAATCTGTGCTTTCATCAAGCCGTATAACACCACCCAATCCAGTCCCTTTCCAGGGGCCTGGTGGACCCAGGTTACACCATAGCTAGTCACAGAGAATCCAGACACAGAGCAGGTGAGGGACAGCGTCTGCGAGGGTGTCACCAGGCTTGGTCCTGACTCTGCAGCTGTGCCTGGGACAAGAGACCTGGGGACAGAGACCCACAGTGAGTCACGGGCTCAGAAGCCCCATGCCCACCTTTGAGCCTCTGTCCAGGGATACTCATATCCAGGAGCTGCCACCAGAAAGAGGAGGAACCAGCGCTGATGCACGTTCTTGCCCACAATGTCCATGATCTCAGTCACCATGTCAGGGGGAGAGGGAGCCCGAGTTGGAATGAGTATGAATGTGGTTTTAACCCTAGGTCCCGAGTGAAGATTTGCATTGGGGGGCTCTGTAGAGAAAGGAGGGGACCAGGGGAGGTTATTGTGTGGGCTCCCTGGGAGGAGGTGCTGACTGTGACTTAGAGCACTCAGTGCTGTCCCTGGGGCACTGTGAGAGCCAGGTCTCTTCCTCCAGCACAGGAAACTTGCTGAGGAGCTCTCAGGAAACAGGAATTGCTGAGGGGAAACAGCAGGTGGGGAGCAGAGTCCCCGAGTCTCCGGTCCCTGATGACCAAACCCAGCTGTCCTGTAAACAGGCCCCTTCCCCTTCATGTTCCTCAGTGGTGGCTCTTGTTCTCTCTCTGTCTGTGAAATATTTGTGGTAGAAATATGGTTGTAGCCAGGTTTATTCTTACAGTGAATTCTGACAGAACTTTGTTCAATCCAATGTCAGTGAAATATTACAGTAATTTCTTCTCACACTTACCTTGGATGAAAATTTCTTTTCCTGGATCAGATTTACCCAAAAGTAGTTATTCAGTGTCATTGTTAGAACGCATATGCTCCCTGATGATGGGTGACTTGCCTGGTGTGGTTGGCCTGGTAATAGCA
The DNA here is from genome assembly GCF_029834395.1 of Sorex fumeus. NCBI lineage: Eukaryota > Metazoa > Chordata > Mammalia > Eulipotyphla > Soricidae > Sorex > Sorex fumeus. The sequence goes on along the minus strand of NW_026606224.1, from coordinate 1,179,543 downwards.
CCTGATCCTGTTCTGTCTTTCTATAACTCATAGACCAGCAGAATCTCATGAGCCTGTACTGAGTCATCACTGAGGAATCCTGACCCTGTCAGGAGCATAGAAAGATCTTGTAGAGGACCCTCAGCACACAATCTATTGGGCCTGGAACCTGGTCTTAATGCTGAGACTCACACATTCTACAAGGACACAAGTGTGCTGGTCCTGAGCAGCGCCAGGTATGACCCTCCACCCCTCCCAAATGCACAGAACCTAGACATAGGCTGTGTCACATACATGGGACCCCTAATTCCATGAAATACCAGAAGGTTGAGTTCAATCTAAGGATCCAGAACATATGCTCTAAAATTTGATGTTTGAAAAAGTCAGCATTAAGGATCAGAAGAAGTCTACACTCTCATTAGGGTCTACAAAATTCTGCCTAAGATAGACACAAAGACACACAAACACCAACTCAGGCAATGTGAGGATTGAGATGGATGACTTCAAACCTTATGTACCAGTGGCTATAGGATTCATATCCACACTCGTGTATAAGCACGTGACTCATGGTGTCTGTCCTCAGGTGTCCTGTCCCAGAGCTCCTGCAAGGGCAAGACAGCGAATACTCACAGATCTGACCCACATGCGCTGTTTCTGAATCACCACAGTCAGCAGTTTCCAGGGAAGCTGGGGACCCAGACCTCAGCAATGACGCTGGGGTGCCTGAGGAATGTTGGGATTATTTCCTCAAGCTGCTGCACCAAAACCAACAGGACACATTCTTAAAACTGCTTAAAAATTTATTAGAAATGCCATAACGTCTGCACACAGACCTTGTTTACAGTACTGGCTCTATGCAACCCTTGCCACAGAACAATGTACTGATCACTCATCCCAATGATTTCTGTTGTCCCAGTAATTCCTCTTTCCCACCCTACCCAGCTTCCCACATGCTGCCAGACCATGCATGCAGGTTAGAAGTGTCAGATAGACACTGATTCATTGCTAAGGAGTTAACCACTGTATCAATATATTGAGCTTGTTTCTCCACACATCGATGTGCACCTGGAATTTGCTCAGTGCCTCGCTGTTATAAAGACACTCAGTCTCACTCTGTAGATTTGAAAAGGTGAAGACATGTTGATAGCATTATGGGAAAAAACACAACAGAAGAAAATTAGAGAGCAGCTAAGGAACAAGTATCTCTCACTTATCAGAGAATTGAAGTAATGTTGCCAAATTCAAAGTAGAAATGGGACAACTCAGATGCTGATTTAATTTACTACTATAATGCCAAAACTTTGGAGACTTTGCCCTCTGTCCATTATGGTTAGTCTTAAAAGGTTAGACAGTCTCTGTAGCATGTCCTTTTTGCAAGTTATGTTCAACATTCTTGACCAAGGAAATAGCCTGGAAAGTTTTTAATTGATTTTTTCAAAAACATGTAGGGGGAGGAGGTGGACCACACTTGGTGGTAATGAGGGTTTCTTCCTGACTCTGTCCTCAGAGAATCACTGTTGTGGGGCTCAGGGTTTGTGTATGTGGGGGGAAGTGAGGGGTGGTAAATGATATCCATATTCACTTAATCACTTAACTTCCCGTTAGTCGTCGATTTGTTCGAGCGGGTGCCAGTAACTTCTCCATTTGTCCCTGTCGCGCACTAGTGTAGCCCAGTGGCATCTGTTCGCTCTGGGAACATGAAGAGCCTCAAACCGATCGTTCATGATCTTGACAAAGAAGTCTGACCATCTGGTAGGTGGGCAGCCACGCGGTCTTTTGACATCACGTGGAATCCAGTCAGTAACAGCTCTAGTCCAGCGGTCATCTTTAAATCTCATTACGTGACCAGCCCACCTGATTTTTGACACCTTGGCAAATGAGACAGCGTCCCTGATTCTTAATCGTCGATGGATGTCGGAACTCCGGATTCTTTCTCTCATTTGAGTGAAACGTGATATACTAAGCATAGCTCTTTCTATTCTTCTTTGGGAGACCTGAATAGCATTCTAATCCTGTTTGCGTAGGGCCCAGGTTTCTGAGACATATGTTAATGCAGGAAGAACAGTGGAATCAAAGAGATGTGCCCGGAGTCGGAGGTTCTTCATCCTCTTAGCTATTTCTTTGACGTTCTTAAAGGCGTTCCAAGCTGCTCTCTTCCTCCTGTGCAGCTCAGGTGCCAGGTCATTTGTCATGTTGATTTCTCGACCTAGGTACACATAGCTGTTGCACTCGGAGATGTTCGTTCCATTGAGAGCGAATGGGGCATCAGGAGCGAGGCTGTTTCTCATAAACATTGTCTTCGTAAGATTGAGCTATAGTCCTACCTTTCCACACTCACAGTCAAAGTCGGCCAGAATTTGTGACACTTGGCTGATGTTTGGTGTTATTAAAACAATGTCATCAGCAAAGCGGAGGTGGTGTAGTTGCCGACCATCTATTTTCACTCTTGTTCCTTCCCATTCAGTCATCGCATGATGTTCTCGAGGGTGGCACTGAAGAGTTTCAGTGAAATGGCATCACCCTGCCGAACCCCTCTCTTGACATCAATGATTACTTCTTTGTAGAATGGAGAGATCCTGGTAGTGAATCCGCAATACAGCTCACGGAGGATCTTGTTGTATTGGGCTTGAACGCCCAGATTGACTAGGGCTTCAATGACCGCTTCCATCTCAAGAGAATCAAAGTCTTTCTTTAAATCAATGAACGTTAAACAGAGCGGCATTTGAACTCCCGAGAAACCGCAATGAGTTTGGTTATTGTGTGGATATGGTCGATGGTGCTGAATCCTTTTTGGAACCCGGCTTGCTCGCATGGTTGTCCTTCATCTAGTGTTCTGCCAATCCTATTTAAGATGACTCGAGTGAACAACTTGTAGATGACAGACAATAGGCAGATCGGGTGATAGTTGCCAATGTCTTGGATGTCTCTGTTCTTGAACAGTAGTACGGTCCTGCTGGTTTTCCGTTGGGACGGAACCTTGCATTCAGACAGGTAGAGAGTGAAGAGTCGAGCCAGTGTATTGATGAGTACTGATGGCAGGTTCTTCAGGTGTTCAGGTCTGACCTCGTCTGGGCCGGGTGCTGTTAGTTTCTTTAGCGTTGAAATGGCGTGTCGGATTTCGGAAGGGAGAACGTTGGGAATGACATATCCATCCTGTGGAATTTGGCATGTCCGCAATTGGACATGGCTATCGAAGAGATTTGAGTAGAAGTCATGGATAATCTTCTCCATTGCTGTTCTGGAGGATGTGATGGATCCATCAGGACGTCGGAGGGCAGTCATCTTGGTCTTGTAGTTGGCGAAAGACAGGGGAGCATAACGAATACTTTTCCCAGCTTCTGCCGCATCTACCAGGACTTCTGCTCTTCTCTCTTTGAGGTCTTCCTTGACGCATCTCTGCACTGCTTAGTGAGCTCGGACGTTAGCTTCTGGTTGCCTGAGGCATGCGCCCAACCACGCTGGCGAATTAGCTCAAGAGTTTTCCAAGACAGGCATTTTTTTGTGGCTATCTCTCTCTTGGCGTTCCTTGCACTTTCATGGAGGTGCTGAACCAGTCGATCGTATTCCTCGTCAATGTTGTCAACAATGGCATCTTCCCATGTTGCAGCAATAGTGCCAAAGAGTTCCCAGTTGGTGGTCATTCTGGGAGTTCTCTTTTTGAACTTTGCAGCCCTTTCTCCCTGCATTGTGAAGTAGAATTTTGCACGAAGGCGACGGTGATCCTATCCCATTAGGAATTTTGGCATAACAGCGACATCAGTCAGGCAAAACTGTCGATTGAATATGATGTGGTCTATTTTGTTGTGGAATCGTCCACCAGGAGACTCCCATGTCCAATGTTTAGATTTTGCCTTCTGAAACTGTGAGTTACCATGAATGGTCTTGGTCGACATGATGAACTCAGACAGTCTCTCACCCTGTTCGTTCCATTCTCGGCCATGGGTCCCGATGTGAAGTTCTTCAGCTGATCTTCTCAGTTCTATCTTGGCATTAAAATCACCCACAATGATCTTGTAGAAGGTGTGGTCTTCTTTATAAAACTTCTCCAGCTCCATGTAGAACTTCTCGATTTCTCTTTCATCATAATGAGATGTTGGTGCGTAGACAACGAAGATAGAAACTGCAGGCAGTAAGTCACATCTATTCAAATGTAAACGTCCGATTCGGGTTGTTAGGCATTCGAATGAATCAATGCTCTTGGCCAAGTTTGTGTTGACAAGGACACCGACGCCTCCGACACCTCTTTTATCGCATGTTTCAAGGAACAATTCTTCTCCAGTGTCGAAAACGGCATGGTGAGATTCGTGCCTTCTTGTCTCGGTCAGACCAATGATGTTGTACTTGATCATTCGCGCTTGTACCATCAGGTCCTCGACGGATGCATCTGATGCTAGTGTACGTGCATTGAAAGTACAGACGATCATTTTTGTCTTCCTTCGTTGTGGCAGCCTAGGTCGGCCTTGAGATTTTTTCGGCCTCTCCTTTCTCATCCTTCTCAGTGCTGCCATGTCGTTGAAGCCTTCGGGGTCAGGTGAATGAGACCAGTTGTAGTTACTGGTTTTGGCATATCGAATACACAACGGATAGCTTTCCAGGCTCTTCCGTGCGGGCGGAATACTCTCGGTAGCTTGCCAGTCTTTCTGAGAGGGATAGAGACTTTTGTGGCGACCTCTAATCACCCTTGTAGGTGTTACCATATTTGAACCCTACCAAATATGGTACGACAATTCCGGAAGATGGGTATTTAGTGTCTTATGATGTCTTATGATGATGTCCACACATCATAAGGTATCCATATTGATCAGGCCAAATGCAAAGCAAGACCCTGCCCACTGTACCATCTCTCTGTCCCCAGTTAGGCCATTTATTGAACACAAAATCTGCTACACTACTCCTGGCACCTTGGCTCCAGACATTTGGACCATTGTTTCCTTTAATAAGTGGAAGAGATCAATAGCTTAAGAGCAGGACTGGGATATTCACACAGCTGTGACCTTAGGGTTATTACACTTTCAGCGATTATATTTAAAGCATGACACTCTGATGGTAATTTCCTACTCTATTCTTTCCTGGAACACAGCCCTGAGAGTTTTCTAATATTGCCTTCTTTGGAATCCCTTTAGATAGTCCCAGAATACTCAGGGGACTATGCCAACAATATGATTGTTATTAATGGGAAAGTGCCCCACCAGTAGCCTGGAGGTTAGAAGTTCTCCCTGGCACAGCCCCTTGGCCACTACCTATAAAGAGTTCCCCAGACCCCAACTTCTCTGACATTTCTAAGTATAATGTAGATTATTTGGCCTTGATTTGTTGGTGCCCAATGGCTTGAGACTTGGGAAAGAGGAGCTCTGGTGTGAGCAATACTTGAACCTTGCCTCTCCCTTAGAGCATCAAGGCCAGCACTCTAGCTTCTCCAATCATAACAATCCCCTGCTTCTCTCTGCCACCTGCTCCTTAGTGCACAAGGCATCCTCCCTCAGCCCCTATGGACCATTGCTCCCCTAATAAACTGTCATATGACTAAGGGTCTAGGGCCCGTGTGGGCGGCTGTATCTTGGCCATGCTGCACTCATAAATCTTTGAGCATCTACTGCGCAAGACAGATGGACCATATCCTCGTCTCCATTCGTCCCTGTCACGTGCTAGTGTAGCCCAATGGCATCTGCCAATTCTAGCAACATGAAGAGCCAAAAACCGACTGTTCAGAGTCGTAAGGAAGAAGTCTGACCATCTCATAGGTGGGTGGCCAAGCGGTCTTTTGATGTCCCAGAGAAACCAGTCGGTAATGGCTCTGGTTCAGCGGTCATATCCACATCTCATTATATGTTCAACCCAACTGATTTTCAATGCATTCGCAAACGAGACAGCAACCCTGATTCTTGACCATCAATGGAGATCTGAACTCCGGATTCTTTCTCTCATTTGAGTGAAATGTGATACTCCAAGCATAGCTCTTTCGATTCCTCTTTGGGAGAACCGAATCACATTCTCATCCTGTTTTTGTAGGGCCCAGGTCTCTGAGGCATAAGTTAATGCAGGAAGAACAGTAGAATCGAAGAGATGTGCCCGGAGTCAGAGGATCTTTGTCCTCTTAGCTATTTCTTCGAAGCTCTTGTAGGTGTTCCAAGCCTCTCTCTTCCTCCTGCGCAATTCAGGTTCCAGATCATTGATCATGTCGACTTCTCGACCTAGGTACACAAAACTGTTGCCTTCATTCGAAGAGGTCGTTTTATTTATAGCAAATGAAACGTCAGGAATGAGACTGTTTCTCATAAACATTGTCTTCATGAGATTCAGTTGTAATCCGACCTTCCCACACTCATGGTCGAAGTTGGCTTGCATTTGTGCTGCTTGGCTAATGTTTGTTGTTATTAGAACGAGGTCACAGTGAAGTGGAAGTGGTGTAGTTGTTGACCATCTATCTTCACTCCCATTCATTCCCATTCCAGTCATCACATGATGTTCTCAAGGGGGGCACTGAAGAGTTTTGGTGAAATGGTATCACGCTGCTGAACCCCTCTATTGACATCAATGATTACGTCTTTGTAGAATGGTGAGATCCTGGTAGTGAATCCGTAATCCAGCTCATGGAGGATCCTGATGAGTTTGAATGCCCTGTTTGGCTAGAGCTTTGATGACCACTTCTGTCTCAATAGAATCAAAGGTCTTCTTTAAATCAATGAATGTTAGACAAAGTGGCATCTTGAACTCCCAAGAAACTGAATGAGCTTCATCTAGTGTTCTGCCAATCCTATTCAGGATGACTCAAGTAAACAGCTTGTAGATGACAGACAATGGGCAAATCGAACGATAGTTGCCAATGTCGTGGATGTCACCCTTCTTGAACAGTAGTACACTCCTGCTGGTTTTCCACGGGGACAAAACCTTGCATTCAGCCAGGTAGCATGTGAAGAGCCAAGCCAGTGTATTGATGAGTACTGACTGAAGGTTCTTCAGGTGTTCAGGTCTGACCTTGTCTGGGACAGGTGCTGTTCATTTCTTCACTGAAGAAATAGCGTGTCGGATTTTGGAAGGAAGAACATTAGGAAGGACATATTTATCCTATGAAATTTGGTATGCGGGCAGGTGTACGTGGCTATCAAAGAGACCTGAGTAGAAGTCATGGATAATCTTCTCCATTGCTATTCTTGAAGATGTAATAGATCCATTAGGACGTCGGAGGGCAGTCATCTTGGTCTTGTAGTTGGAGAAGGACAGCGGGCATTGCAAATGCTTTTCCCGGCTTCTGCAACATCTACCAGCACTGCTGTTTTTCTCTCTTTGAGGTCTTCCTTTATCGCTTCTTTCCACTCCTTTGCGAGCTTGGACATTCGCTCGTGGTTGTATGAGGCAGGCGCCAGGCCACATTGGCAAATAAACTCAAGAATTTTCGAAAACAGGCTTTTTTTTTTGCGGCTTTCTCACTCTTGGCGTTCTTTGCACAATCATGGAGGTGCTGAACCAGTAGATCATATTCCTTGTCAATGTTGTCAATGACGGCATCTTCCCATGTTGCAGCAATAGTTCCAAAGAACTCCCAGTTGGTGGTCGTTCCGGGAGTTCTCTTCTTAAACTTTGCAGCCCTTTTTCCCTGCTCTGTGAAGTAGAATTTTGAACGAAGGAGATGGTGGTCCGATCCCATTTGGAATTTTGGAACAACAGCGATATGGGTCAGGCAAAACAGTCCATTGAATATGATGTGGTCAATTTCGTTGTGGAACAGTCCACCAGGAGACTCCCATGTCCAACGTTTAGATTCATCCTTTCTGAACTGTGTGTGACCACGCATGGTTGTTGGAGTACGGGACGCCAGTTGTGTAAACACACAAAAAATAAAAAGCCGGCAGTCAGGCCGCTTCCCCACTCCAGGGAGGTCGATGGCGATGGTCAGGCGAAGGAAGGAAACGAGGCCGAGCTGGTTGGTCTTAGCAGCCATTTATTACATGGAAGAGATGTATGTCATGGAGGCCTCAGGAATCCTCAAGCACGTGCGTCTTTGTTCTCTCCGCTTCTGTCCTCAGCCCCATCGTCCCAGGTTCTCTGATGCACGTGTCCCCCCAGAGAGCCCTGAAATCTCCCTTATATAGATCATAGTACCTCTAAAGGGCGCAATATAATAATGTCATCAAAAGGAGTTACAGAAAGAACATTGAGGCAGCAAACATACATTGTTTCCTTACATCCTCAGGCCAGTAATCCTGGCCTCACCTTTTCACAAGCTACAAGCACTTAGATTAGCACAACAAAGACAAGTCTGCTAGAGCTTGGAATCTACATCTCCAAAAAAGCAGTCTCATCCAAGCTAGTCAGGACACACAGGAAATTGCTTCTAAGACATGTTTCTCCTCTCCTTGTCCAACCAACATATAAGCATACATAATATTAATCATTTCGTATGAACACAGTAAGAAATACTTTGAGCTTACAGAATTGCTCTCCTAGGGCCATCTCAATCTCAGACTGCAGTGCTCAGGCCAGGTATCTTTCCTATTCCTAGCAGCAGGGTCCTAGTCTCGTTGTTACTTTTGGATCATGACAGCATTTGCCTATGATCAAACTCTTAACTTATAGTTAAGAATCGTGGCACCTTGGCCTGGCCCATCGCGATGCCAGGGTAGCACATAACTTACCGGCTTGCCCTGGTTCCATCCAGTCCCACGTCAGGACCCTGCCCTTGGGGTGCTAGGAAGTGAGGGCAACTGAGGCTTAAGTTGAGAAGGCAGTTGCCCAGGAGTGAATAATATACTAAGCCAATCAATTCCTAAGTTACCGAGCATATTAATTAATTGTCTTCCTGTATCTATACAAAAGGACATTGCATTAAAGTAAACTGCTCAAAAGACATAAGGAGAGGAGAAAGACAATATTAACTTACAGTACAGCTTCAGTGTCTAAGCAGGATGAGACCTTACAAATTGGTTGGGGAAGAGAGCATAGAAGAGGTTACAGACAGACAAAGTAATGGGAGTGACTTGGGAGTACTGTGATGGGTACAATCTGATAAACCTATGCTCCGTGTACTCCAACATATGGTCTTGATTGACATGATGAACTCAGACAGTCTCTCACCCTGTTCGTTCCATTGTAGACCATGGGTCCTGATGTGGAGTTCTTCGGCTGATCTTCTCAGTCCTATCTTGGCATTAAAATCTTCAACATTGATCTTGTAGAAGGTGTGGTCTTCTTTATAGAACTTTCCAGCTCCATGTAGAACTCCTCAATTTCTCCTTCATCATAATTGGATGTTGGTGCGTAGACAACGAAGATAGAAACTGCAGACAGTGAGCCACATCTATTCAAGTGTAGTCGTCTGATTCTGGTTGTTAGGCATTGGAATGAATCAATGCTCTTGGCCAAGTTTGTGTTCACAAGGACACCGATACCAATGATATCTCTTTTATCGCATGTTCTGAGGAACAGTTCTTCTCCAGTGTCGAAAACAGCATGATGTGATTGATGCCTTCTCTTCTCGGTCAGACTAATTATCTCGTACTTGATCATTCGTGCTTGTACTATCAGGTCCTCGATGGATACATCTGATGTCACTGTACATGCATTGAAGGTACAGTAGTCATTTTAGTCTTTCTTCTTTTTGGCATATAGCTCACGGAGGATCCTGATGTATTGAGTTTGAATGCCCTGATTGGTTAGGGCTTCAATGACCGCTTCCATCACAACAGAATCAAAAGTCTTCTTTAAATCAATAAACTCCCGAGAAACCTCAGTGAGCTTGGTTGTCGTATGGATATGGTCGATGGTGCTGAATCTTTTGTGGAACCCGGCTTGCTCGCATGGCTGTCATTCATCTAGTGTTCTTTCAATCCTAGTCAGGATGACTCGAGGGAACAGCTTGCAGATGACAGACAATAGGCAGATTGGGCTATAGTTGCCAATGTCGTGGATGCCTACCTTTTTGTACAGTAGTACAGTCCTGCTGGTTTTCCACTGGGACGGAACCTTGCATTCAGACAGGTAGTGTGTAAAGAGCCGAGCCAGCATATTGATTAGTACTGACGGCAGGTTCTTCTGGTGTTCAAGTCTGACCTAGACTGGGCCGGGTGCTGTTCGTTTCTTTACCGACAAAATGGCTTGTCAGATTTTGGAAGGGAGAACATTGGGAAAGACAAATCCATCCTGTGGAATTTGGTATGTGGGCAGGTGGACATGGCTATCAGAGAGACCTGAGTAGAAGTCATGGATTTATCTTCTCCATTGGCCTTCTGGAAGATGTGATAGATCCATCAGGATGTCGGAGGGCAGTCATCTTGGTCTTGTAGCTAGCGAAGGAGAGGAGAGCGTTACAAATGCTTTTCCCGGCTTCTGCCGCATCTACCAGCACTTCTGCTCTTCTCTCTTTGAGATCTTCCTTGATCACACATCTGCACTGCTTTGCAAGCTCGGACATTCGCTTGCGGTTGCTTGACTGTGAGATAGGAAGGGGAATAAATAAACTTGTGCTAAAAGAGGAAATGATGACTGAAATTTATATAATTGGTTTATTAATTTTTAAATATTTTTCAACTAAAGAGTAAAGAAAGTGCCACCCTTACATGGAACCCAGCCCTGCTGTAACAGAAGCAGCGCGCCCTCTGGTGGTCACACTCCTCTGTCCAGAGTACACTCACATCCCATTCAGGTGCTGCCACCAAAAAGAGGAGGAACCAGCGCTGATGCAGGTTCCTGCCCACAAGGTTCATGATCTCAAGAACCGTGTCAGGGGGAGAGGGAGACTGAGTTTTAGTGAGTGTGAACGGGGTTTTAATCCTGGGTCTCGAGTTTAGATTTGTATGGGGGAGCCTCTGTAGAGAAAGGAGGGAACCTGGGGGAGGCTGGTGTCTCGGCTCCCTGGGAGGAGGTGCTGACTGTGGCTCAGAGCACTCAGACCTGTCCCTGGGGCTCTGTCAGAGCCGGGCATCTTCCTCCAGCACAGGAAACGTGCTGAGGAGCTCTAAGGGAGCAGGAATAGCTGAGGGGGAAATGGTAGGTGGGGAGAAGAGTTTCTGTGTCTCAGGTCCCTGATGACCAAACCCAGCCCCCCAGGGCCTTTACCCTGTAGAGAGGTGCCTGACCTTCCATGTCCCTGTGTGGTGGCTCCTGTTCTCCTACTGTGAATGCAAATCCTGGGACCCAACTGACAATGTTATTGTCCCTGTGAGTTCTGAATTGGCTGAATCCAATCCATGTCAATCAGATTTCACAGTATTTTTTTTTTGCTCATTTACCTTGAATGAAAATTCCATTTCTTTGAGAAGCTTCGCTCTGAAAGATTCAAGGAAGTTCTTAGGGTGGATTTGTTCTTTCTTACTGGTGCTGTGTCTATTTCGGGACAAGGAAGATGCCTTGCCTAGTGACCGTCCTTGTGTGCTTGACCAGGCCAGGAGCACCTAAACCTGCTCTGCCCTGTATATAATTCAGTATCCAGAAGATGACCATGAATCTCAGGACCCTGTTATTGGGGTTATCACTGAGGAATTGAAGACCAATCAGGTGCCTGAAAAGAGCTCTCGGGGAGTCATCAACTGACAAACTATTGTGCCTGGAACCTGGTCTTAGTGCTCAGACTCACACATTTTACAAGGGCACACGTGTATTGGCCCTGAACAGTGCCAGGCATGGCCCTGCACCCCCTCCCAAATTCATGGAACCTATACACAGGTTAGTAACATACAGGTACCCCGTAATTCCATGGAGCATGCAAGGTTTGAATTCAATCGAAGGGGCCAGAAAATATTCTCTAAAATTTGATGTTTAAAAAGTCAACATTAAGGATCAAAAGTAATCTACACACCCAGCAGAGTCTACAAAATTCTGCTAGGTTAGACACAGATACAACAAAACACCAACTTGGGCGACGTGAGGATTGATATGGATGATATCACGCCACAGATGTCTACAGGATTCATAAACACTTTCGTGTATAACCAAGGGACTCACTGTGTCTGTCCCCAGGTGTCCTGTCCCAGAGCTCCTGCAGACCAGGACAGTGAATCTTCAAAGATCTGACCCACATGTGCTGTCTCTATACTCTCCACAGTCAGCAGTTTCCAGGGGAGCTGGACCCCCACGCCTCAGGAAGGACGCTGGAGTGCCCGTGGAACATTGGGAATATTTCCTAAAGCTGCTGCACCAAGACCAATAGGACACTTAATTAAATTAATGAAAAAATTTCACATACCAATACTATGAATATATCACACACCAAAATTATGAAATATTTACACACCAGTATTAACTCTAGGTTGACAATTTTTTTTCATTTTCACTTAATTAAATTAAACATATTTCATTTCCCTAACGTTCTTGACTCATGTTGTGGCTCTTTCACTCCTTCAGATGTAGAATAATTAAAATATTATGGTTTTCGGGGCTGGAGCGATGGCACAGTAGGTAGGGCATTTGCCTTGCATGCGGCCAACCTGGGTTCGGTTCCCAGCATCCCATATGGTCACCCGAGCACCGTTAGGATTATTTCCTGAGTGCAGAGCCAGGAGAAACACCTGTGCATCGCCAGGTGTGAACCCCCCAAATTATTATGGGTTATAATTAGCAATGTATTAGAAACAGTGAAAAGAAAACAAATTCGAAAAAACATACCTATAACATTCATTTCCTATTTTATCATTGTTAGATACTCCTGGCATGACAGAAACTTTAAAATTTTATTTTTCACAGTAACTTTAATAGGATCAAAGGAATTGGAGCATCTTTGCACAGTTTCTTTTTCCTGCACCACTAGCTTGATCCCTGAGCACTACAGGAGAGATCAGAACACAGACAAAAACTAAACGCAGAGCAGTCCTAGGGGTGGCTCCAAAAATAAAGAAACACAGATTTTCCACATTTGAATAGTACAGATTTTCACAATGATTATGTATCCATTAGTTTTATTCTAAATTCTCCATTTGTAACCATGATTGATAGTGTCATTTCTAATAAGAAATATCACTGTCACTGTCTTCCCGTTGTTCATCGATTTGCTCGAGCGGGCCCAGTAATGTCTCCATTGTGACAATTGTTACTGGTTTGATATATTGAATACGTCACGTTTAGCTTGCCAGGCTTTTCCTTTTGGTCGAGATACTCTCGGTAGCTTGCCGGGGTCTCTGATAGAGGCGGAGGAATCGAACTCGGGTAAGCCATGTTGGCTGCTTGCAAGGCAAACGTCCTACCTGCTGTGCTGTCGCTCCAGCCCACCTTCAACATTAGTTTTTATTATTTATATTGAACCTTTAAAACTCTTGGAGTTCTCTAAGTGAAGAATTAATGGTGCACTTGTACTTTTAAAGAGGTGACTTTGGAAGGTCTCCAGAACAGGAATGTCGCTTAAGTGGGGTGAGAATGTGAGGGGAGAGACGAATGTAGATTCTAATTCCCAAGTTTCTCTGTCTTGGGAGGGTAGACCGGAAATTGAGTGGAAGTGCAATGAGAAAATCATTGAATCACATCTTCCATGGTCTCCGTATGGAGCCTCACTTAATCACTTAAGTCACTTAACTTCCCATTAGTCGTCGATTTGCTCGAGCGGGCATCAGTAACGTCTCCATTTGTCCCTGTCGCATGCTAGTGTAGCCCAATGGCATCTGTTCGCTCCGGGAACAGGAAGGGCCTCAAACCGATCGATCATGATCTTGACAAAGAAGTCTGACCATCTGGTAGGTGGGCGGCCACGCGGTCTTTTGACATCCCGTGGAATCCAGTCGGTAACAGCTCTAGTCCAGTGGTCATCTTTAAATATCATTACATGACCAGCCCATCTGATTTTTGACACCTTGGCAAATGAGACAAATGAGACATGGAGCCTCAGTGGAAGGAAAGTCCCTGGGCTCTGGGCTGTGGTGTATCTGGGGGTGCTGGTAGAGGGGGTTCAGGGAGAGCATCGATGCTCTGGGTCCAGCCTCTTGTCTCACTGTGAAGGGTCACCACTGCCCGTGTCAGAGGACCTGGTCTCTCCTCTACAAGGGGTGAGGGGTGGAGAAGGATTGGGGAAATCTGAATGTCCACTTAGTGAGTGGATGGAGGACGAGAGGTCAGGCATTCCAGGAGAACAGGACTCCCAGATGTAAGGTGACCAGGTAGAGGTTGTCTGGCAGCAGGTCAGTGGGCACAGAGTGTGTCTGAGAACAGAAGGAAGGAGCCAGCACACAGCTGAGTGGACACCAGAATTTCTCTTCCTGATCAAGTGATTCTTACCAGAAGACAATGATATTTCTACAGGGTCATTTTAATTTCTACAAGAGAATAATGTGTCCTTCAGGCCCCAGAAAAGTCATGATCCTGTCACTGGAAACTTTTCATCAGGAAAGAGAGAGTGTGATAAATCGTTACTGCCCACAGCAGCGATGGAGGACTCAGGGCCACAACCCACAGGACAAGGTGCCCTTGGGGTCATCTGAGAGTTTAGGGCAGGTCAGTCCTAATCTCCACAGAAACATGATTAATTTGGTCATGAGCAACGTTTCCTCAGGGGAGAGACCTCAGAGCCTCCTGGGGGCCTATGCCCCTGAAGCTCACCCTGCTTCCTCCTGCAGGTGGTTTGTGTCTGGGCCCACACAGCCTTCCCCTCACTGTGTGTCTCGCGCAGTAGTACAGGGCCGTGTCCTCCTCCCCCAGGCGGCTCATTTGCAGAGAGAGCGTGTTCTTGCTGTTGTCTCTGGAGATGGTGAATCGGCCCTTCACAGAGTCCGCATAGCTTGTTAAACTACTATCAGACCTAATGTATGAAATCCAATCCAGGCCCTTTCCTGGAGCCTGGCGAACCCAATACATCCCATATTTGCTAAAGTCGAATCCAGAGACTGCACAGGAGAGTGTCAAGGATCCCCCGGGCTGCACCAAGTCTCCCCCAGACTTCACCAGCTGCACCTCACACTGAACGCCTGCAAACACAAAGGCATCCTGGTCAGGAAACTCTCATCACACAGAGGATCTGCCTCTCCCATCTGTCCCATGTTCCGTGTCTGTCTCCCATGAGTTACCTCCTAACACAGCCACCAGGAGAAGCCAGCTCAGACCACGCGCCATGTTGGTTCTGTGTGAGTCAGGATGGAGCCCCTGGGAACCACTGAACTGACTCCTCTCCTGGAACTGAGGCTGGACTGGGCTGTTTTCATCATTGCAGGGTGAGACTCATTTGCATATTCTGCTCCTACATAAGTTCTGTTTGAACCTAAAGAGTAAGTGAAAGACTCCAGAGCAAGTGTCAGGTTCTGGGGATGACTTGTTACCCGGAAAACATTCTGTAATGCAATTTTTATATGACAACAAATTTAATTTGTAGTATTTTGTCCTTATTCTTGATGACTATCATGTAATATCTACAGTCGTACTTCTCTTTCATTCATCATTTGTCACAGAAAAGCTTAAATACTTTATACAATGTTCTCATAACACATTCTAAGAGTTGGTGCCATTATTGAGACAAAAGTAATCCACTGAATCACATCGAATTATAAATAAGTTGGGACCCAAGAATTAAAACAGAATCAGGAATAAGGCAGAGTGACCGGATAGTACAGCCCTGATATCTGGGAAACCTGAGGCAGGATCCTGTGTCTGCTCTGTCTCTGCTATTTCTCGCAGAGGAAACATCCCCGAGGTTAAAGATGTTTGTCATGAGATGTGTCAAAGCTTAGCTCAGATAGACTGTCAGGCAGCTGACCTAAGAATGCCGTTCTTCTGATGATTCTTGGTTCTAAGTGAAAACTCTCACTGTGTTGGGCATTAGAACCTCTCGGTTCACGAGCCTGTTTGTCCCCTGATCCCCCACCACTTCTCTCTTAAGTCTATCTTTAAAATACTCACAGCATCCCATGGTTTGTCCCTGTCCACCAGGTTTGTTCCCCAGTAACAAGAGATGTAGGGACAGCAGAGGGATAAGTTTCTTCCCTTGCATGTGGCAGATCAAGGTTCATTCCCTGCACTTCATATGGTTTCCCATGCCCCCATTAAGAGTGACCCCTGAGTACAGAGCTAGCAGTATACCCAGAATGGCACAATAACAAATCTAAAACAACTGGGGCTGAAGGACAGCACAGTGGCGGGGCGCTTGCCTTGCACACGGATGACCCAGGTTTGAACTCTAGTTTCCCATATGCTTCCCCCAGCAATTTTAAGACTAACTGCTGAGTGCAGAGTCAGGAGCATTGCCAGGTTATACAAAATCAGACAAAAATTCACAAATAATGCCAAACAAAATGTGGGTTAGCTGCTGTCAAGAACTTCTTCCCTGTAATGAGAACCAATAGTATTTATGCTGAATTTTGCCTTATTGGAGACTAGTGTGCATAGAGGTGCATGGGGTGTGACTCTTCACATCAGGCTAACCCCACGTATCCTGCTTACCATGTCAATATTTGTTTAGCAGCAAAAACCACAGGAGGCCATGCCCTACACAGAATACTGATTGTAGATCATTAGTGTTTTATTTATCACTGGCATATATGGACACTTGTGCAGTGATCATCACACTCAAAAGAGTGGATGTACCCCTCACCCCAGTGTTTCCCCTTGGCCCATGGTATTTCTTCCCCCACGCCTCACCCCTCCCTCATGCTCTCTGCAGTGCTTCCTGTTTGTGTAAGTGTATGTAGGGTGTGATGACGGAGACTCACTCTCAATAGCCTTCCACTATAGGTATATCTTATGGGTTTTTATTCATGGCTAAAGGCGTCTTGGATTACTCTCAGGAGGGAGAAAAATGAGGAAAACCTGTTCTACATCTTACGTGAGTATCAAAGGGAAAGCTATAAAAATAAAAAACAGGAAAGTACCGATTAATACTCACCGTGTTAGACGTTGGAGTCCTGGGGGCTTGGTGGGGTGAATATGGGGGACAGGGAGAACAGATCACAAAGAGGGGTTGGGAGTGTGAGGGTGTCACTGAGAGTGGAGCTGCTCTGGGAGGGACAAGGAGGGGTTCCAGGAACGACGCTGGAACTGGGCATGGATAGGAGTGGTAGAAGTGATGGAGGGTGAGTGTCTCTGTGTTGTGACAAAATATTGGCCCGTGTGGAATTCTAGCACATGGTGACCCTCTTTGCCCCTGGTGGCGCTGAGGCCTTTTCCCAGGTGGCTCCCGAGTGCCCTCTGGTGGTTGGCATCACCCTGCAACCGCTCCCGTGTCTCAGCAGGAGTGGGTGTCTGGGCTCCCCTGACTGACCCAGAGTCCCATACACAGTCACACTCCCGAGGTCACCTGCTCTCAGGCTGCTCCTCTGCAGGCAGGTCACAGGGTTCCTGGATCTCTGGAGATGGTGAATCAGCCGCTCCCAGAGAGTTCAGGTATTAATTGTCCTGCCACAGTCCTGCCCTTTCCCGGGACCTGGTGACCAGGTCATCCAGGAGTTGCTGACCAGAGTCTGCACAGGAGAGATGCTCTCTCTATCTTTCTCTCCCTCCTGCCTCTCTTCTTCTCTCTCTCTCTCCCCATTTATCCCTCTATCCCTTCCTCCTTCTGCCCTTCCTCCTTCCACCCTTTCTAACTCCATGTCTCTCTCTCTCTCTGTCTCTCTCTCTGTCTCTCTGTCTCTCTCTCCAGATTAAGCCTTCAGTGATCTTGTTAATTGAGATCAGACGCCTTCCACATGACATCCTATCCAATCTCCAACCTGTGAGCTACTCCTGTTTTATCAGAGTTGAACTGTTTGAGATGTCACACCAGGAAATCCAGAATTTTTAAAGGGGTAATATAGCTGAAGTTAAATTTTTCACTGGTGGCGACTTTGGGGTCTGTGCATGACTGAATGGGCTTCCAAAACTACAGGAAGATGACAGAAATGTAAGGGAAATATAAATCAGGAGAATGAGAGATGTCAATAAAAAAGACCTATATCAAAAAAAGACTCAAAACAAAAAGACTTGAATATTGTCAGAAGAAAACCTGTTTCATCATTAATATGTTATATTGTCTGATTGAATGTCTGAAATCTCTAGGAGATTTCTCTAAGAGGTGAAAATAGAATTATAATATAACCCATGGATTCAATCTAGATACCTTCACCCAAAAGTAAAAATATCAAATTAAGAAGTTATTAAAAAACATACAGTGAAGCATTAGATATAATATACTGGCCAGCACACACAAAAAAAACTAATGCTTGATGACAGTTCCATGAATAAGAAGTCGTGGGGTTATACACAATGGGATATTAGTCAGTTAAAAGAAAAGACAAAATACCAGTGTTTTCTGTACCATGGATGGAACTAAGAAATAACAGATTAAGAGAAGTTTGTAGAGGAAGAAGGACAAATTCAAACAATCTCATTCATCCGTGGTACACAGAGAACAAAGTATCAGCATTGACGAATCCAATGATAACGGCCGCTGCATCCTAACCACACTCTGGGGTTCCCGAGAGGAGTCGGGTGGGGGCTCAGACCACTGGGAAGAAGAGGCTGAGTACAGGGGTCACAGCAGAGTGTGGGTGTCTGTGGGGATTTGGTGCTGGGAGAAGCGCAGGGAGTTTGTGACCCACAAGCAACAACACTCAGACTATCGTCATCGTGTTCCCTAGTGACAATAAACAAAGTAACGGGAGAAATCTCTCCTTTCTGTGAAAAGAAATAATCTTGATTGAGGAAAAATCGACCTCCTGACCTAGCAGGACATCACAGTCTCTACTGGACTCTGAGAGAGGAAGAGGAATGAGCAAATATTTAATAGGAGAGAAAGTAACGACTAAAATGTATAAACATGAAATATTAATTTTTTCATATATTTCAATAAATCAGTAAAGTTGGGAACCCATTCAAAGCTCGTGACCGTGCCCACCTGCCCCAGGGCACAGCCCTGGAGTCCTGGGAGAAGAGTGGCCCCTGGTGGTCGGATGAAAACCCTGCAGCTCCCCTGACTCCCTCAGCTGGTTTGTGTCTGGGCTCACAGGCACTTGCCCTCACTGTGTAACTTGCACAATAATACACGGCTGTGTCCTCAGTTAGTGAGTTGCTCAGTTTTAAGTAAACTTGGTTCTTGGCGGTGTCCCTGGTAATTCTGACTCGAGACTGAAGACTTGGGTTATAGTATGGGCTTCCAATATTATTTATACCAGCAATCCAATCCAGCCCCTTTCCAGGGGCCTGCCGGACCCAGTGTACACCATAGTTGGTTACAGAGAATCCAGAGACCGAGCAGGTGAGGGACAGTGTCTGCAAAGGCGTCACCAGTCTTGGTCCCGACTCCTGCAGCTGTACTTGGGATAGGACACCTGGGGACAGAGACCCACAGTGAGTCATGGGCTCAGAGGACCCATGCCCACCTTGCAGTCTCTATCCAGGGGATACTCACATCCAGGAACTGCCACCAGAAAGAGGAGGAACCATCGCTGATGCACGTTCCTGCCCACGAGGTCCATGATCTCAGACACCATGTCAGGGAAAGGAAGCATGAGTTGGGGTGATTGTGAACATGGTTTTAATCCTGGGCCCAGGTGAAGATTTGCATGGGGGAGCCTCTGCAGAGGAAGGAGGGGACCTAGGGGAGGCTGGTGTGTGGGGTACCTGGGAGGAGGTGCTGACTGTGGCTCAGAGCACTCAAGCCTGTCCCTGAGGCCCTGTCAGAGCTGGGCCTCTTCCTCTATCACAGAAAACGTGCTGAGGAGTTCTCAGGAAACAGAAATTGCTCAGTGGGAAAAGAAACTAGGGAGGAGAGTCCCTGTGTCTCAGGTTCCTAATGGACAAACCAGTCCTAACAGGGCCTCTACCTTGTAGACAGGCCCCTGCCCCTCCGTGTCCCTGTGTAGTCGCTACTGTTCTCCCACTGTCAGTGCAAATCCTGGGGCCTAACAGATGGTGTCATTGTCCCTGTGAATTCTGACTTGGCTCCGTCCAATCCATGTCAATCAAATTTCACAGTGTTTTTTCATTCATTTATCTTGAATAAAAATCCCTTTTCCTTGAGCAGGTTCACTCTGAAATATTCAAGGCACTATTAGGATGGATTTATTCTTTCCCACTGATCTATTTAGGAACACGGAAGATACCCTTCGCCTAGTGACCTTGCTGGTGTGGCTAGCCTGGTCAGGAGCATCTCAACCCACTCTATCCTGTATATAACTCAGCACCCAGAAGATGACCGTGAACCTTAGGACCCTGTTATTGGGGATCATCATTGCGGAATTCCAGCCCCATCAGTTGCCTGAAAACAGCTTGTTTAGAGTCCTCAGCACACAAACTATTGGGCCTGGAATCTGCTCTTAGTGCTCAGACTCACACATTTTTCAAGGGTACTAGTGTGCTAGCCCTGAACTATGCCAGGCATGGCTCTTCACCCCCTCCCAAATGCTTGGACCCTAGACACAGGCTGTGTCACATACATGTACCCCTTAATTCCATGGAGCACCATAGGATTGAGTTTGATCTACGGGGCCAGAAATTTGATGTTAAAAAGTCAGCATTAAGGATCAAAAATAATCTACATAATCAGCAGGTTCTACAAAATTCTGCTAAGATAGACACAGAGACACACAAACACCAACTCAGGCAACATGAGGATTGAGATGGATGATGTCATACCTCAGGGACCAGGTGACTATAGGATTCACACACACTCTCGTATATAAGCACGTGACTCTCTGAGTCTGTCCCCAGGTGTCCTGTCCTAGAGTTACTGCAGGGCCGGAACAGTGAATACTTAGAGACCTGACCCACATACACTGTCTCTGCACTCTCCACAGTCAGCAGTTTCCAGGGGATCTGAACCCCCAGACCTCAGAAAGGACACCTGACTGCCTGGGGAATGTTGGGAATATTTTCTGAGGCTGCTGCAACAAGACCAATCGGACACTTACTTAAACATAGGAAAGCTTATTTTCACAAACTAATATGAACTGTAGATTAACAAGTTTTGTTTAATTTTCATCATATTATATTAGACATAATTCATTTCCTTAACCTTCTTGACTCATGTTGTTTCTGTTTCACTCCTTCAGATGTAGAATAAATAAATTATTCTAGTTGCATAATTGGTAATGTATTAGAAACAGTGAAAGAAATAAAGTAGAAAGGAAAGAAACCAGGAACATTCATTTTTATTTTATCATTGTTAGACAAGCCTCACGTGACAGAAAATTTAAAATTTTGTTTTTCACAGAAATTTGGGCAGGATAAAATGAATTGGAGCGTTTTTGCACACGTTAGTTTTCCCGCGCCACTAGCTTGATACCTGAGCACTACAGGGGAGACCAGGACACAGAGAGGAAGTCAACACAGAGGACTCCCAGGTATGAGCCCAAAATTAAAGAAAACACAGATTGCCCATATTTGAATAGTACAGTTTTTCATAATGATTATGTATCCATTAGTTTTATTCTAAACTAGCCATTTGTAATCATGACTGATATTGTTATTTCTAATCAGAAATATACCTTCAACATTACTCTTTATTATTGATATTGAACCTTTAAAACTCAGTTCCCTAAGTGAAGAATTATTGGTGCATTTGTGATTTTAAAGAAGTGACTTTGTAAGTTTCCCAGAACAAGAATGTTGCTTCAGGGGGTTCAGCATGCGAGGGGAGAGAGGAAAGTAGATTCTAATCCCCTAGTTTCTCTGTCTAGGGAGGACAGACCACAAACTGAGGTTGATGCACAATGAGAAATTCAGTAAGAGTCACATCTGCAATGGTCTCCACATGGGTCCTCAGCGTAAGGAGGGTCCCTGGGATCTGGGGTGTGGTATATCTGGGGGTGCTGAGTGAGTGGGGGCTCAGGGAGAGCATCAATGCTCTGGGTCCTGCCTCTTGTCTCACTCTGAAGGGGTCAGAGCTGCCCGTGTCACAGCACCTGGTCTCTCCTCTACAAGGGCCGAGGGGTGGAGAGGGAATGGAAAAACCTGAATTTCCATTTGAGTGGATGAGGCATGGGAGGCCAGCCCATCCCAGATGGGTGACAAAGTAGAGACTACCTGGGTGAAGGTCAGAGGGCACAGAGTGTGTGTGTGAGAGCAGAAGAAAGTTGCCAGAACACAGCTGAGTTGACACCAGGATTTCACTTTCTGACCCTTACATGAGACCACGATGATCTCTGTAGGGTCAGAGGTTAATTTTGAAAAGAGAATCATGTGCCCCGCAAGACCCAGAGAAGTCCTGGTTCCACTAGTGAAAACTTAGATGAGAAAGAGTGAGGCAAACTTCTTCCCACCCACAGAGGGGATGGAGAACTCAGAGCCAAAACCCACAGAACAAGGTGCCCTTGGAGTCATCTGAGAGCTGAGTGGCAGGTTAGACCTGATCTCCACAGAAACATGATTCATCTGGTCATGAGTAACGTTTCCTCAAGGGAGAGTGCTCAGAGCCTCCTGGGGGACTGCAGCCCTGAAGCTCACCATGCTTCCTCCTGCAGGTGGTTTGTGTCTCGGCCCCCATGGCCTTCCCCTCACTGTGTCTGTTGCACAGTAGTACAGGGCCGTGTCCTCCTCCCTCAGGCAGCTCATTTGCAGACAGAGTGTGTTCTTGCTGTTGTCTCTGGAGATGGTGAATCGGCCCTTCACAGAGTCCGCATAGTATGTACTATCACCAATAGTAATGCGTGAGACCCACTCTAGGCCCTTCCCTGGAGCCTGGCAGACCCAGCTCATATAATAGCTGCCAACATTGAATCCAGAGACTGCAGAGGAGAGTGTCAAGGACCCCCCGGGCTGCACCAAGTCTCCCTCAGACTCCACCAGCTGCATCTCACTCTGGACCCCTGCAAACACAAAGGCATCCTGGTCAAGAAACTCTCCTCACACAGAGGATCTGCCATTCACATCTCTCCCGTGCTCCATGTCTCTGTCACCCATGAGTTACCTCCTAACACAGCCACCAGGAGAAGCCATCTCAATCCACACACCATGTTGGTTCTTTGTGAGTCAGGATGGGGCCCTTGGGAACCCCTGAAATGACTCCTCTCCTGGAGCTGAGGCTGGGCTGGACTGTTTTCATCATAGCAAGGAGAGGCTCATTTGCACATCCTCGTCCTACATAAAATATTCTGTTTGAACCTAAAGAATAAGAGAAGGACTCCAGAGTAAGTGTCATGTTCTGGGGGGTAACTTGTGACCTGGAAAGTTTCTGTCATGCAATTATTATATGGCAACAATTTAATTTGAGATATTTTGTCCTTATTTTTGATGACTATCATGTAATATCTACAGTCATACTTCAGTATAACCAAAGTGACACAAAAACAAATCCAAATCAACAGAGACTGAAGGATTGCACAGTGGTGGGGCACTTGCCTTGCACACGGATGACCCAGGTTTGAACTCTAGTTTCCCATATGCTTCTCCCTGCAATTTTAAGAGTAATTGCTGAGTGTAGAGTCCTAAGTAATC
Organism: Sorex fumeus; assembly: GCF_029834395.1. Classification (NCBI taxonomy): domain Eukaryota; kingdom Metazoa; phylum Chordata; class Mammalia; order Eulipotyphla; family Soricidae; genus Sorex; species Sorex fumeus. The sequence goes on along the minus strand of NW_026606224.1, from coordinate 1,156,254 downwards.
CCGAGGAACGCCAGGTATAATCCCAAAAACAGAGTATAACTCCAAATATGGGCTACTGCTGTCAAAAACTTCTTCCTGTAATGAGAACAAGTTGTAGCTATTCAAAATTTCGTCTTTACCTGAAGGATGCTGGAGACTAGTGTGCATGGAGGTGCATGTGGTGTGACTCTTGATATCACCCCGACCCCACATGTTCTTCTTAATCACTTAATCACTTAACTTCCCGTTAGGCGTTGATTTGCTAGAGGGGGGGGGACAGTAACGTCTCCATTTGTCCCTGTCACATTCTAGTGTAGCCAAATGGCATCTGTTCGCTCTGGGAACATGAAGAGCCTCAAACTGATAGTTCATGATCTTGATGAAGAAGTCTGACCATCTGGTAGGTGGGCGGCCCCGCGGTTTTTTGACATCCCGTGGAATCCAGTTGGTAGCAGCTCTAGTCCAGCGGTCGTCTTTAAATCTCATTACGTGACCAGCCCATTTGATTTTTGACACCTTAGCAAATGAGACAGCATCCCTGATTCTTGATCGTCGACGGATGTCAGAACTCTGGATTCTTTCTCTCATTTGAGTGAAACGTGATATTCCAAGCATAGCTCTTTCAATTCTTCTTTGGGAGACCTGAATGGAGTTCTCATCCTGTTTGCATAGGGCCCAGGTCTCTGAGGCATATGTTAATGCAGGAAGAATAGTGGAATCAAAGAGATGTGCCTGGAACCAGAGGTTCTTCATTCTCTTAGCTATTTCTTTGACGCTCTTGAGGCGTTCCAAGCTGCTCTCTTCCTCCTACGTAGCTTGGGTGCCAGGTCATTTGTCATGTTGACTTCTCGACCTAGGTACACATAGCTTTTGCATTCGGAGATGGTTGTTCATTTGAGAGTGAATGGGGCGTCAGGAACGAGGATGACTCGAGTGAACAACTTGTAGATGACAGACAATAGGCAGATCGGGCGATAGTTGCCAATGTATGGATGTCTCCCTTCTTGAATAGTAGTACGATCCTGCTTGTTTTACATTGGGACAGAACCTTGCATTCAGACAGGTAGCGAGTGAAGAGCCGAGCCAGTGTATTGATTTGTACTGACAGCAGGTTCTTCGGGTGTTCAGGTCTGACCTTGTCTGGGCCGGGTGCTGTTCGTTTATTTACTGACGAAATGGCGTGTCGGACTTCGGAAGGGAGAACGTTGGGAACGACATATCAATCCTGTGGAATTTGGTATGTCAGCAAGTGGAAATGGCTATCGAAGAGATTTGAGTAGAAGTCATGGATAATCTTCTCTGTTGCTCTTCTGGAGGATGTGATGGATCCATCAGGACGTCGGAGGGCAGTCATCTTGGTCTTGTAGTTAGCGAAGGACAGGCCGGCATTATGAATACTTTTTCCGGTTTCTGCCGCATCTACCAGCACTTCTGCTCTTCTCTCTTTGAGGTCTTCCTTGATCGCATCTCTGCACTGCTTTGCAAGCTCAGACATTAGCTTGTGGTTGCCTGAGGCATGCGCCAAACCACGCTGGCGAATTAGCTCAAGAGTTCTCGAAGACAGGCGTTTTTTTTTTTTTTTTTTTTGTGGCTATCTCTCTGTCGGCGTTCCTCGCACAATCATGGAGGTGCTGAACCAGTCGATCATATTCCTCGTCAATGTTGTCAACACTGGCATCTTCCCATGTTGCCACAATAGTGCCAAAGAGGTCCCAGTTGGTGGTCGTTCTGGGAGTTCTCTTTTTAAACTTTGCAGCCCTTTCTCCCCGATCTGTGAAGTAGAATTTTGCACGAAGGAGACGGTGGTCCGATCCAGTTCGGAATTTTGGGACAACAGCGACATCTGTCAGGCAAAACCGTCGATTGAATATGATGTGTTTTATTTCGTTGTGGAATCATCCACCGGGAGACTCCCATGTCCAACGTTTGGATTTTGCCTTTTGAAACTGTGAGTTACCATGGATGGTCTTGGTCGAAATGATGAACTCAGATAGTCTCTCACCTTTTTTGTTCCATTCTAGTTCATGGGTCCGATGTGAAGTTCTTCAGCTGATCCTCTCGGTCCTATCTTGGCATTAAAATCACCCACTATGATCTTGTAGAAAGTGTGGTCTTATTTATAGAACTTCTCCAGCTCCATGTAGAACTTCTCGATTTCTCTTTTATCATGAGATGTTATGATAATGAGATAATGAGATCTCCTTCTTACCATTTCAATATTTGATTAACAGTAAAAACCACAGGAGGCCAAGCCCTACACAGAATACTGATTATAGATCATTAATGTTTCATGAGCTCTGGTATATATGGACACCTGTGCAGTGATCATGACACCGAAAACAGTGGATGAATCCCTCATCCAGTGTTTCCCGCGACCCATGTTATTCCTCCCCCCATGCCTCACCCCTTCCTCATGCTCTTCGCAGGGCTTCCTCTTTGTGTAAGTGTATGTAGGGTGTGATGATGGAGATTTACTCTCAATAGTCTTCCACTCTTGTGATCTATTATGAGATTTTACTCACTATCAAGGCGTCGTGGATTGCTTTCAATAGTGGCCCTTTAAATAGGTCACATGAGCTTTCAAAAAGGAGAAAGAAAAATGAGAAAAAGCTGTTCTACATCTTACATGAATATCAAAGAGAAAGCTATACAAATAATAACAAACAGGAAAGTACCGATTAATACTCACCCTGTCAGGCGTTGGAGTCGTGGGGGCTTGGTGGGGTGAGTGTGAGTTGGGAGAGTGAGGGTTTTACTGAGAGTGGAGCTGCTCTGGGAGCGATCGGGAGGGGTCCCAGGAAAGACGCTGGAACTGGGCATGGATAGGAGTGGTGGAAGTTATGGAGGCTGAGTGTCTCTGTATTTTGACAGAATATTGGCCCATGTGGGTTTCTAGCACATGGTGACCCTCTGCCCCTGGTGGGGCAGAGGCCTTTCCCAGGTGGCTCCTGAGTGCCCTCTGGTGCTGCGCAGCGCCTCTGCAGCTGCTCCCGTGTCCCCTGCAGGAGTTGGTGTCTGGGCTCCCCTGACATACCCACAGTTCCCTACAGGTTCACACCTCCAGGTTCACCTGCTCTCAGGCTGCTCCCCTGCAGGCAGATCACCCGGTTCCTGGGTCTCTGGAGATGGTGAATCAGCCCCCCGCAGAGAGTCAAGGGTTGATTGTCCTGCCACAGTCTTGCCCTTTCCCAGGGTCTGGTGATCAGGTCATCCAGGAGCTGCTGACTAGAGTCTGCATTGGAAAGACTTCGTCTCTGTCTCTGACTATGTTTCTGCCTCTCTCTCTCTCTCCTTCCTCTCTCTCTCTCTCTTCTCTCTCTCTCTCCAGATTAGGCCTTCAGTGATTATACCTTCTTAATTGAGATCGGAGCCTTCCACATTACTTCCCACCCAATGTCCAATTTTCTGTGCTAATCCTGTTTGATTGAGTTGTAGAGTTTTTGATAATCGCTCCAGGAAATCCACAGTTTTTAATGGGGAAATATAGCTGAAGTTAAATCTTTAACTGGTGGCAGCTTTGGGGATGTGCGTGAGTGCCTGGGCTTCCAGAAGTACAGAAAGATGGCGGAAATGTAACGTAAATATAAATCAGAGGGACAATGAGAGATATCATGGCGAAAGACCTGTATCAGGAAAAGACTCAAAAGAACAAGAGTTGGGATGTTGTCAAAAGCAAATCTGTTTCCTCATTAGCTTGGAATGTTGTCTGATTTGATGTCTATGAAAAACAGTAGGAAATTTCTCTACAAAGTGAAAATAGAATTTTTATATAACAAACTGATTCAAACTAGATATCTTCACCTAAAGGTGAAAATAGCAAATTAAGAAGTTATAAGAAAACATAAACTGTAGCATTTGATATACTGGCTAGGACACGGAAATGATCCTAATGTTTAATGTCAGGTTCATGGGTAAGAATTTGTGGAGTATATACAAAAAGGGATACTAAGCAGTAGATAAAAAAATAAAAGACAAAATAGCAGCATTTTCTGCACCATGAATGGAACTAGAGAATATTACATTAAGTAAATTTTGTCAGAGGGAGAAGGACAAATTCAAAAATATCATTCAACTGTGATACACAGAGAACAGAGCATCAGCATGGACAGTATGCAATGTTAATGGCCCCTGAACCCTAACCACAGTCTGGGGTTCCTTAGAGGAGTATAGTGGGGGCTTAGATCACTGGGAAGAAGAGGCTGAGCACAGGGGCCACAGCAGAATGTGGGGGTCTGTGGGAATTTGGTGCTACGAATAGTGCAGGGAGCTTGTGACCCACAAGCATCAACACCTGGACTATTGTCATCGTGTTTCCTCAGTGACAATAAAGAATAGAGTGGGAGAAGTCTCTTCTTTCTATATACAGGAATGATCTTTATTGGAAGAAAAATCAACCTCACCTGACCTAGCAGGACAGACAGTCTCTAGTGGACTCTGAGACAGGAAGAAGAAAACACTAATCTGTATTAGAAGAGAAAGAGCTAAAATGTATATAATTTTTTTAAGTTTGTAAAAATATAATAAAGAGGAAAATGATTCCTCCAAAAGAAGAAATATATGTAAAAACAAATGAAAAAGAAAAAAAAAGTGACTTTTTTTTTCCCTTTATTTTATTTTTTTTTAAAGTTGTAGATTTACAATTTTTTGTGCTTTGGTTTCAATTATACAATGATCAGATACCCATCCCTCCACCAGTGCCCATTTTCCACCACCATGGATAATATCCCTCCCACCCCCATCCCCCCATCCCCCCGTCTCTGTGGCAGGGCAATCCCCTGTGTTCTCTCTCTCCTTTTGGGTGTTTTGGTCTGCAAAAGAGGCATTGAGTGGCAAACATGTTCAGCCCATAGTCTACTTTCGACATGCATCTCCCCTCCTGGGAGGATCCTCCAAATATCCTTTATTTGGTGCTCCCTTCTCTATCTGAATAGCCCTTTCCTCTAGGATACCCGGCTGGCCTCTAAGTTATGGAGTAATCCTCCTGGTGCTGATCTCAGCTATTCTTGGGTATTAATCTCATACTTTGTTACTTTATATCCCCCAGATGAATGCAATCTTTCTATGTCTATCCCTCTCTTTCTGACTCATTTCGCTTAGCATGATACTTTCCATATTGTACCACTTGTATGTAAATTTCATGACTTCATCTGGAACAAAGGCAGAACTGCAGACCAATGGAACAGGGTTGAATACACTGACATCTCTCCTCAATCATATGCTAATCTAATCTTTGATAAAGGTGCAAGTAATGTGAAGTGGAGTAAGGAAAGCCTCTTTAATAAATTGTGTTGGCATCACTGGACGGCTACATTCAAAAAAATAGGCTCAGAACTCTGCCTAACACCATGTACAAAAGTAAGATCACAATGGATTAAAGACCTCAACATCAGACCAGAAACCATAAGGTACATTGAAGATAAAGTTGGCAAAACCCTCCATGACATTGAAGCTAATGGTATCTTCAAAGATGCCACGCCACTGGCCGAGCAAGTGAAAACAGAGATAGATAAATGGGACTATCTTAAACTAAGAAGCTTCTGCACCTCCAAAGAAACAGTGACCAAAATACAAAGACAGTCTACAGAATGGGAAAGGATATTCACCGAATACACATCTGACAAGGGGTTGATATCCAGGATATACAAAATACTGGTTAAACTCCACAAGAAGAAAACATCCAACCCCATCCAAAAATGGGGCAATGAAATGAACAGAAACTTTCTCAAAGAAGAAATCCGAATGGCAAAAAAGCACATGAGAAAATGCTCTACATCATTAATCATCAGGGAGATGCAGATCAAAACCACAATGAGATACCATCTCACACCCCAGAGACTGGCCCACATCAAAAAGAACAAAAGCAACCGATGCTGGCGTGGATGTGGCGAGAAAGGGACACTCCTTCACTGTTGGTGGGAATGTCCACTGGTTCAGCCCTTCTGGAAAACAGTATGGACGATTCTCAAAAAATTAGAAATTGAGCTCCCATTTGACCCAGCAATACCACTCCTGGGAATATATCCCAGAGAGGCAAAAATGTATAGTCGAAGTGACATCTGCACTTGTTTGTTCATTGCAGCACTCTTTACAATAGCCAGAAACTGGAAGAAACCTGAATGCCCAAGAACAGATGACTGGTTAAAGAAACTTTGGTACATCTACACAATGGAGTACTATGTAGCTCTTAGAAAAAAAGTGACTTCTTACTGGCCCTTCTCCCCCTGCCCCTGGCACAGCCCTGGATCACCTGGAGCAGAGCGCCCCCTGGTGGCCACTTTCACCCCTGCAGCTCCCCCGTCTCCCTCAACAGGTTTGTGTCTGGGCTCACAGAGCTTGCCCTCACTGTGTGTTTTCTGGCACAATAATACACGGCTGTGTCCTCAGTTACTGACTTGCTCAGTATTAGATAAACCTGGTTCTTGGAGGTGTTCCTAGAGCTGCTGAGTCAGGACTGATGACTTGGCTTATAGTATGTTCTTCCATCATACCCTAGCACCAACCCAATCCAGAACCTTTCCAGGGGTCTGGCGACTCATAGTCGGTTAGAGAGAATCCAGAGACAGACCTAGCAGGTGAGGGACAGCGTCTGCGAGGGCGTCACCAGGCTTGGTCCCAACTCCTGCAGCTGTACCTGGAACAGAACAGCAGCTGTACCTGGAACAGGACACCTGGGGACAGAGACCCACAGTGAGTCACGGGCTCAGAGGTCCCATGCCCACCTTGGAGCCTCTGTCCATGGGATACTCACATCTGGGAGCTGCTACCAGAAAGAGGAGGAAACAGCGCTGAAGATTGTTCCTGCCCATGAGATTCATGATCTCAGACACTGTGTCAGGGGCGAGGGAGTCCAAGTTGGAATGAGTATGAACGTGGTTTTAATCCTGGGTCCCGAGTGCAGATTTGCATGGGGGAGCCTCTGTACAGAAAGGAGAGGGCCCGGGGGAGGCTGATGTGTGAGCTCCGTGGAGGAAGTGCTGACTGTGGCTCAGAGCACTCAGGCCTGTCCCTGGGGCCCTGTCAGAGCTGGGCCTCTTCCTCCAGCACAGGAAACATGCAGAGGAGCTCTCAGAAAACAGGAATTTCTCAGGGGGATATGGCATCTTGATAGGAGAGTCCCCGTTTCTCAGGTCCCTGATGACTAAACTCAGACCCCCAGGGCCTCTACTCTGTAGACAGTGTCCCTTGGTGGTGCCTCATGTTCTCCTACTGCAAATGGAAAACCTGGGACCAAAAAGGCAGTGTAACTGGCACAGGAAATTCTGACTTAGCTTCGGTCAATCTATGGTAGTCAATTTTAACTATTTACTCTCTTATCTTTCATGAACATTCCTTCCCCTGAAGCAGCATCCTTTACTAATTTCAAGTTTGTTATTAGGGTGGATTTTTTTTTAATTTTCACTGTTAATGGTTTTGCACTGGGACAAGGAAGATGCTTCTGCCTTGGTTACATTCCTGGTGTGGTTGGACTGGACAACAGCACCTAAACCTGGCCAGTCCTGTGTACAACTCAGTGTCCAAAAGATGATCATGAATTTCAGGACCCTATTCTCGGGGTTCATCACTGAAGAATCTCAACCAATGTTTGATGCTTAGAAAGACCCAGTAAAGGGTCCTCAGCACACAATCTATTGGGCCAGAGGTTTGGTCTTTGTGTAAAGACTCACACATGTTACAAATATACAGTGTGCAAGCCCTGAGCAGTGACACATGAGGCCCAACCCAAATGAATGTAACCTAGACACACTCTGTGTCACATAAGTGTACTCCTAATTCCATGGATCTCCAGAGTGTCAAATTAAATCTAAGGAACCAGAAACTGTGCTTTATAATTTGATGTTTTAAAAAGTCAGCATTTGGGGCTGGAGCAATAGAACAGCAGGTAGGGCATTTGTCTTGCACTCAGCTCACCTGGGTTCAATTCCCAGCAGCCCATATGGTTTCCCAAGCAGCACCAGGATTAATTCCTGAGTGCATGAGCCAGGAATAACCCCGGTTTTTTGCCAGGTGTGACCCTAAGTGCAAAAAAATTAGCATTAAATATCAAAAGTTGTCAAAACACCCATCAAATTAAACAAGATTCTACCAAAAATAAACACAGAGATAGACAAACAGCAACTCAGGGAACATGATTATTGAGAAGGATGAGTATTAAACCTCATGTACATGATGGCTCTAACAGAATTAATAAACATTCTCTTATATAAAGTACATGACTCGCCATGACTCTGTCTTAGAGCACCTGCAAGCGCAGGACAGTGAACCCTCACAGATCCGACCCCACCTGCACTGTTTCTGCAAGTTCCACCACTGGCAGCAGTTTTCAGGGGAGCTGGACTCAAGACCTCAGATGTAGTCTAGAGAAGATGAGGAGATGCACAAAGATGGGACTGTTTCCTAAAGATGCAACACTAGACAATAGGAAAAAATCTTTTTTTTTAGAATCTTTATTTTTTAAATTTTATTGAATCACCCTGAGATACAAGTTTTTAGGTTTGGGTTACAATCACACAGTGATCAAACACCCCTCCACCAGTACACATTCCTCACCACCTATCTCTCCAGTATACTCCCCCTTCCCTGCCCTCCCCTTGCCTCCATGGCAGACGATATTCCCCACACTTTCTCTCTCTAGTTTTGGACATTATGGTTTGCAATACAGGTACTAAGAGGTTATCATGTTTGGTCCATTATCTACTTTCAGCACAAATCTCCCATCCCGACTGATTCCTCAAGCCACCATTTTCTTAGTGATCTCTTCTCTATTCCATCTGCCTTCTCCACTCCGCTCATGAGGTGGGTTTCCAGCTATGGAGCAATCCTCCTGGTCCTTGTATCTACTGTCCTTGGGTGTAAGTCTCATGTTATGTTATTCTATACTCCAAAATGAGTGCAGTCTGTCCCTCACTTTTTGACTCATTTCACTTAGCATGATAATCTCCATGTCTATCCAATCATAAGCAAATTTCATGATTTCATCTCTCCTAACAGTTGCATAGTATTGCATTGTGTAGAGGCACCAAAGTTTCTTTAACCAGTCATCTTTTCTAGTGTACCTGGTTTGTTTCCAGATTTTGGCTACTGTGAACAGCTTTGCAATGAACATATAGGTACAGATGTAATTTCTACTGTGCTTTTTTCATCTTTGGGATGTATTCCTAGAAGTGGTATTGCAGAGTCATATTGAAGCTCCATTTCTAGATTTTGAAGGACTATCCATATTGTTTTTCAGAAAGGTTGATCCAGACGGCATTCAATAGGGAACATTCTTTTATTTATTTTTTTATAATTTATTTATTTATTTTGAATACCCATCCCTCCACCAGCGACCATTTTCCACCACCGCATATCCCAGTATCCTTCCCACCCCCCACCCTCCTCAACCCACCCTGTCTCTGTGGCAGGGCATTCCCTTTTATTCTCTCTCTCCTATTGGGTGTTGTGGTTTGCGTAAGAGTTAAGCCTGATTTTCAGGGAGAAACGTTGGATGATTTACTTTCCATTGATCACTTTGTATAAACAGAGATGTCGCATGGCCGCATGGCCGCATGGCTGCGCGGTTTGGAGGAAAAGTCCTAGTTCCCGCATACTCGAGCTATGCTTGTGGGGGCTTCTGGTCACCGGGGTTCCATCAGGAGGAGGCGGGATGCGGCACCTACCCCATCTGGGACTTCCCAGTGATCTCGGCTCTTTTTGGGACCTGGTGTCTTCTCTGGGAGCTGTGGAGCCCCACCATGCGGCCTTTCATCTCTGTGGCCAGGAACATTCTTTTTTAAAATTAATTAGTTTATTTTTTTAAAAATTTTATTAGTGAAACATCATGAGGTACAGTTGTAGACTTACAAAGTTTTGTGCTCAGATTCAGTTATACAATGATCGAGTACCGATCCCTCCACCAGTGCCCATTTTCCACCACCATGGATAATATCCCTCCCACCCGCATCCCCCCATCCCACCCTGCCTCTATGTCAGGGCATTCCCTTTTGTTCTCTCTCTCCTTTTGTGTGTTGTGGTTTGCAAAACAGGCATTGAGTGGCAATCATGTTCGGTCTATATTCTAATTTCAGCATGCATCTCTCATCAACAGAACATTCTTTTTTTAAAAAAAAAAATTTTTATTAGTGAAACACCATGAGGTACAGTTGTAGATTTACAATTTTTTGTGCTTGGGTTTGATTATACAATGATCAGATACCCATCCCTCCACCAGTGCCCATTTTCCACCACCATGGATAATATCCTCCCCACCCCCATCCCCCCATCCCCCCCTGACTCTGTGGCAGGGCAATCCCCTGTAGAGAACATTCTTGAATCTATAAAAACTTGTTTCCAACCACCAACTTTGACTGTATATTTTGTAAAATATTTAAAAATTACCGACTGGGAGAGAGAGAACACAGGGGATTGCCCTGCCACAGAGGGGGTGGGGGGATGGGGGTGGGAGGGATATTATCCATGGTGGTGGAAAATGGGCACTGGTGGAGGGATGGGTATCTGATCATTGTATAATTGAAATCAAAGCACAAAAAATTGTAAATCTACAACTTTAAAAAAATAAAATAAAATAAAGGGAAAAAAATTACCGACTGGATTCCATGGGATGTCAAAAGACCGCGTGGCCGCCCACCTTCCAGATGGTCAGACTTCTTCGTCAAGATCATGAACGATCGGTTTGAGGCCCTTCATGTTCCCGGAGCGAACAGATGCCATTGGGCTACACTAGCACGCGACAGGGACAAATGGAGAAGTTACTGGCGCCCGCTCAAGCAAATCGACTAACGGGAAGTTATGTGATTAAGTGATACTACCATATTTCTTGGACCCAGAGGATTCATTTTGATGTCGGTGGGCCCCACAGGTGACTTATGTGAAACGTGCAGGAGAAAGATGATCTCGCTCTCCCCATCTGCCTCTGCTACCTGGGACCCATGATTACTGGTTTCTTGTCTCACCTCAAATAAAGGAATTTCAAGAGTAGATGAGCGGTGAAATGACAGTTTTTATTTGGAGGTTTTGAATGGAAGGAGGGAGAGAAAGTGGGAGAGAGTGGAGAGTATCCTGCTCAAGAGAGAGCCCCTACACACATCCCAGCATTAGGTACATGAAAACATGAAAGTACACATCTCAAGAGGCGAGATGCGGATGACACCTGTGCTCAGGCACCTCATGTGCTCGGCCACATTGGAACAAGCAGCACATGAGCTCGGGCAGCATTTGTGCGTGCTTTCTTTTTTCAAGGTGGCCTTCATAGGGTTTCTCTAACCTGGCTCTACCTATGTAAAAGTCCGCTGCTATAGAGGTTACAAGGGGGTTGGGATTGGTGATAGTCTTTTTTGAAATTCCTTTCCTGACTTTTGTTTCTGTAGATGTTACTGTTGGAGGGGGTTGGTTCAGCCTCCTCAGGGTCTGTTATAGACAGGCACCTGTTCTCCATGAGGTCACGGTTATTACTTCCCAGGGGATTTACTGCCATTGCCTTGGGAAGGGGCCTTCCCTATCTGCTTGCCTACATCAATTTGATAGGTCTGCTGTAAATTTAATGACACTCCTTTGTATGTAATTTCCTTCTTTGATCTTGCTGCTTTCAGTACTGTTCTCTGTTTATGGTGTTGGTCCTTCTGATTAGGATATGTCTTGGAGTCTTTTGATTAGGGTCTATTTTAGCTGGTACATTTTGGATGTGAATGTCAATGTTTTCCAGCTCTGGGAAGTTTTCAGCAATGATGTCCTTAACTGTTATTACCTCATTGTGCTTACTTCCTTATCCTTCTGTGACTCTGAGGGTTCTTACACTGCTCCTCTTGAATCAATGTCTGTTTTGTCGTTGAGTGTTTTGAGGTGTTTTCCCATTTTCCCAACTTCCGTTGTTGCCTGGAGGTTTTCTGCATCTTATGCTCAAGATTATTGATTCTATTTTTCGTTGTTACTCTAATATTAAAGTACACGATTTTTTCATTTCATTTACTGAAATTTTTGCTAATGACATTTCTGTTTCTCATGTCAGTCCAGTTTCCCAGAGTGTAGATATATTTGTTTTTACTTATCAGTCCAGATTGAGATATAAGTAAGTGATCTAAAACCATTGGTTAAAGAGCCCACACAATGTATGTCTTCCTTAAGTATTGGTGTTACACAAACCTTTCTTTTTTCAGAAGCAAGTGTGACAGGCAGAAGAAGAGCGAGAGCTCTGGATATTTCTGGGAACTTGTGACAGAGATGGCATGAGGGAAGCTGAGGGGCCTGCTGTAAAGGAGCTCTGACCTTGCATCCTGACCCACACTCTCCTTCCCTGATGCTGCCCAAGGGCTCAGCACCCTGCTAGGGCCCAGACTCTCCCCAAAATTGACCAACCCTGGAGTACCTCAGAATGTTTATACTCTTGTGTTAACTCAGAAGCAGCAGCCAAGCCTCCTGGTCCCTGCCAGGTGCCACAGAGATGATCCACTCACTACCATGGAGATAATCCACAGAATGACCCCAATCTCTGAGACCAATGGGGTCCCAGTTTGGGGGAGGATGGAGCCCCGCATGTGCAGGGACAGAAAGAAAGGGTCTGATGAGACCATGGGTCTGTACCCCACTCAGCTGCACACTCCAAGCCCCCTACAATGGGGAACCAGTAGAGGAGCAGCAGGATGAGTCTGGACATGCCAGAGCACGAAGTGGCTGCACAGAATTCATGTCCCTGTGCCCAACATCTCTCTTGCTGTCTGAAGTGGGAGCACCCATTCTGCTCAATCCACCCATCTGGGGAGAGGGCAACAGAGCAAGGACCATAGAAATCGGGACAGGGAGACAAATACAGGGACCACGTAACTTCCTCCTTGTTTTGGGATCATGGGTTATGGTCCAGGAGGGCGGCCAGTGCAAACAGGTCCTGCCTCCGAGACTGGCCAGTCGCAAGAGGTGCTGGCCCAGGCCCTGCTCTGGTGCCTTCCAGAAAGCCACAGCAGAACAGAACTTCCCATGCAGGCAGTTGGGTGCAGAGAGAACACACAGTGGTCTCCTGCAGGGCAGGTGAAAGGAGGAAAGCACAAGGGCAGACAGTGCCTCAGCTGAGCCCCAGTGCCCAGCACCCACACCTCGGTCCCTCAGTGAAGTTCCACGGGCAAGGGAGAGGAGGGAGGTAAGGACACAAGGACTAATGGTGAGAGAGAGAGAGAGAGGGAGGGGGAGGGAGAGAGGGAAAGAGAGATGGAGGGAGAGAGGTAGATAGAGAGGGAGAAAGATGGAGAGAGAGAGGAGGAGTGAGGAAGAGAAAGGGGACAGAGGGAGAGAGTGAGGAAGAGGGGGAGAGAGGGAGGATGTGAGGGGGAGGGAGTGAGAGGGAGAGAGAGAGGGAGAGAGAAAGGGAGAGAGAGAGAGAGAGGGAGAGATGAAGAGAGGGAGAGAGGGAGAGGGGAGAGAGAGAAAGAGAGAGGGAGAGAGAGGAAAAGGGAGAGAGAGAGGGAGAGAGAGAGGGAGAGAGAGGGAGAGGGAGAGAGAGGGAGAGAGAGGGAGAGAGAGGGAGAGGGAGAGAGAGGGAGAGATGTAGGGAGGAGGGTAGAAGGAGGGAGCAGCTGGTACCTGGCACAGGAGCCCTGGAAAGTTCTGGAACCTCCACTCCTGCTGCAGGCCCTCAGGAGCTGTTTCTGGGTCAGGGGCAAAGTTCGGGAAGCCCCGCCCCTGCTCCTCCCTCCCCTTCTGACTAACTCTCTCTGGGCCCAGGACCCCTGACAGCCTGAGTCTGGTGCGACCGCTGGACGGGTCAGCGGGAGCTGGTGTCCGCTTGGGCCTCTCCCGGGGCTCCCTTTGTCCACGTGGGGCCACAGGCCCGCGGAGCCGCGTGGGCAGCACTGCCTGTGGCCTTCCCCGCCTGGCCTAGCTGGACCCGGACCCGCATCTGGATCAGGCTCATCCCCAAGGGGCTCTCGGGGCCCCAACGCTCTGAGTCTGTCTCCCTAATGGTCAGCCCAATCCCTCGTCCCTCCAAACCGACAGGACTGTCCTCAGGGGCGTCCGGCGATCACTGTCACTCCTCACCCAGGTGTCCCGCATGTGGGGGTCCCCCTGACCAGTTCAGAGACCCCAGACGCTCAGCAATGTAAAAAGTAAAACCAAATAATCGATCTATGAAAGAATTTTATGTGTTTTTTGATGTTTCTACTGGAACGGTACAATTTTCTCAGTCATCTCCCATATGATTTTGAACCTGTAAAAATTCTGAATGTAGGTATCCAGCAGACACATTAGCTGATTACACACAAGTAAGTTTCTTTGATATATTATGCAGAGGAGAATTTAACTTTGATCCATGAATTTGATTACCATTATCAACATTGTCATTTGAGTAATTAAGGTGGGATAGTCCGTTGTTAGCAACATGAAACCAGTATACCAGGAGAATAATAATTCCAAGATCTTTTCCCAACTTTGCAGAGGCCTCTTTTAGCTGATTCCATTAGTATGAGAGAGATCCCCTTCACAGTAGTCAGTCCTTGAATTCCTCTCTGCCAACGGCTGGGGGGTCTTTACTCTCTCCTGCCCTTACTGAGGTGGGTTTCCACTGTGTCATTATGGAAATTTCCACACCGTCATCTAGTTGCTCCAGTCCAGCACTGTGTTATTGACATAGTGTCTCCCAGGGAAATGTATTCCATGATTAGGAATAAGTAAGAACTTTAAGATGTTGAGGACAGTGTTTGTTGCCTTGAGAACTTGGGAAATTCCGGGTGACATCTGAGACTGGTTCCATGTACAGAGAAAGAAATGAGGGTAGACTGAGATACTGCACCATAGTAAGCAGTAGCGTAATATCCAGGGACCCACATAGGTGTCTGTTTGGGGACACAGACAGGAAAAGTGCATCAGGAACCATCACAGAAGCTTCATTTCTGGACTTGACCTCCTGTGAAAGTTCCTCTGCGTGTCATAGATTTGTGTTGGCATATATGTTCTCAAAGTTGGCCCTCAGTTAGGCCTTTGTTTTCTTGATCTTCCTTGTCCTCTGTTGGAGCGTATTTGTGCCCCATATTTGGAAAAAAATTCTAACAGGATTGTCTAAGAATCAGTAGGGCTGTGGGTGGGCAATGTTACCCTTGGGGAGGGAACAAAGGGTGTCATTGTAGGGGCTCTGAGCTCTGTCCCTGATTCATCAATTGTTAATTCACCACTATTAATGTAATTTGGGGATATTTCAAAGGGAAATATTGAGATGTTGGGACAGCATAATAAGTAAAACTAATATTACATCTTCTGCTTCCCTCAGATGTCCAGGAAGACTGTGGGCAAACACAAATGTGGCAGCCCGTCCGTGGCCTCTATCATATCTGCATGGAGTCTCTATGGACTCTCCAAGTACCAATTCTCTAGGAGTTTTTTGTTTGTTTGTTTGTTTGTTTGCTTTTGCTTTTTGGGTCACAGCTGGCTATACACAGGGGTTACGCCTGGCGCATACACTCAGGAATTACTCCTGGCGGTGCTTGGGGGACCATATGGGATATTGAGAATTGAACCTGGGTTGGCCGTGTGGGACGCAAATGCCCTACCCTCTGTGCTATCACTTCACCCCCCTATTCTCTAGTTTTTATTTCTGGATTTTGTCACTTTTCTCTAGGTTCTTAAAACCAGGCTAATTTTTAATGTTAAATGTTCAGGCATTTCTCCCTCAATTTGTCCTCTCTGCCAACAGATACCAAGTGGAATTATTTGGTTATTCAGTTTGCATCTCAAAATACTTCAAATTCTGGCTCAATAAATGACATTTATTTCCTAAGAATTTTATGGCAGGTGAATTAAGGCGCCACCTCCCCTTAGATGGAAGAGCTGAGTTCTGGCATTGCCAACAGGGTCCCCTTAACCTTGCTCAGGAACCGCTGCTGCTGTCCCTCGGGGATCAGTCCCTCTGCACACATCCCCCTGGTGTCTCTGCACTCTCTGAGTGAAGCTTCTCCTCAGCACAGATATGACGTTTCCAAGGTCAGAGGTCACAAGGACAGATGGAGAGGGACACAGGTTTCACGCTACTGCATCATGGTCACAGAGGAAAGTCACAGCAAGGTTGGGAAAGAACACGGACGAGCTCTCATTACACAAAACCTTGTGTCCCTCGACTTCTGACCGTGGCCACTATCCTAGTGTCACCTTCTCAAATCCCAGTGTCCAGTGGCGAGATTCCAGCTCAGGAATACAGAGATGCAAATACACACACGGGGCCTCACCCACAGCTTCTCAGAAAGGATCTCCCAATACCTGGATTCCATCTTAGAGAAAAGGATTTTCTGCTGACACATAGGAGATGAATATGTGCATATTTAGATGCTCGGATTATTTCTATTTTAAACATTAGTCCCAGGAATGTCCCTGTCTTTTCGGGCACAAACCACAGAAAGTAGGTCAGGAACTGACTCTGATGCACCTGGGTCACTCCTCCCCACAGCTGGTGTCCTGTGTCCCATATCCTGCCAAGTGCCACCTGTGTGATGATGAGAAGAGGAAATGAAATTCAGCACCAAATTCTGTCTACTTAAATTTTCCAAAGAACAACTTTATTTTGCTCTAAAATGTAGAATAATCAAAGATTTTCCTGGAGCTGGAGCTATGGTCCCAAAGCTACAATGGTCCCAGCACACACTGACATGTGTCAGCTCCTGTGACAAGTGTGAAACACAAGGAGTTCAGCCACACATGATACAGGAGTGAAGGACTGTTCTTGAGGAAACAGTCCAAGAACCTGCTAAACCCCTAGCACATACTTAAAAGTGATTCTTCCACTAGCATCTTGGAAGCACCAGTGTACAGTCCAACAAGAATATATGAGTAACTGCAGGTATTCTAGAGAGAAGCCATCTTCCTCTTGGCTGTTGCTGAAGAACAGAGAAAGATCCTGAGCCTTTCCCTCAGATAAAGCCTGGCACTGTGAGCCCCATTCTGTGTCTCAGACCCTGACTCTCTGAGGAGGAAGTCAGGAGGATCAGCGTCCCTGTTGTCTTCTCACCCGGCACAGCTGCCTCCCCCTCAGTTTTCTGACATATTTAGGATGTGGTTGTCACACTGTGTATCTCGCACAGTAATACATGGCCCTGTCCTCAGTGCTCAGCCTGCTCAGTTCCATGTAGGCTGTGTCCTTGGACGTGTCCATAGTGAGTATGAGTCTTCCCTGGAACTTCGGTGCATATCTTGTTTCACCATTGTCAGTTCATATCCTTCCCATCCACTCAAGACCTTGTTCTGGGACCTGCCTCACCCAGCTCATCGTATAGCTGGTGAAGGTGTATCCGGACGCCTTGCAGGAGATCTTCACTGATGTCCCAGGTTTTCCCACCTCAGCCCCCGACTGCACAAGCTGTACTTGGGAGTTCACACCTGTGGACAGCAGACAGGAGTGGGTGGACTCCACTTGACTGGCCCTGTATTCTCAGCCCACGGCATGGGTATGCTTACCTGAAGCCACTGCCACCAGAAAGAGAATTCTCCAGGTCCAGTCCATGGTGAGGACCACGCACTCAGCGGCTTCTGAAGGTGTGGCTGTGTCTGCTGTGTGATGTTGTCAGGACACAGACATATCTGTATTTAACTCAGTGTCCCTCGCGTAATTTGCATATTCATGAGTATGGAGAATTCATAGATGAAAATCCGGTCCAACCTTAAAAGGGGCTGTTGGAAGCCACCAGGTCCTTTCTCAAGGGTAGTGAAGAGGTCCACGTTCTGATCCTTGTTTGAGGAGATGAGACCATGCCCTGTTCCAGGACTCTGCACACAGAGCTCCCCCTACGGAGGGCCAAGCTCTTTCAGGACCTTTCCTTCAGGGCCCCCCACATCTGTATGGCCTGGACACATCTGGACACACCTGGGCTTTGAAGTTGTTTCTGGGATTCTGTTACTCCCCAAGGGATGCCACAATGAGACTACAAAATCATCCTAATGCCCCAGTGGTTTTCATTGGAGATATTAAGAAGTCCAGAAACACCCCCTGCATAAAGGTTTTACTGCCTCGTCAATATGATAATTGTTCTTCAAAAATGATACATGGACACAATTTAATCTTCTCTGTTGTACATCTATTTTAATTTTCGTTTTCTTGAGAAAAAAGTTTAGTTTTAGTGAAGAAGGAAATCCATACTGAGGAGATTTCTGCCTCTCTGTACCTATTCCCCCCATCTTTGCACCCTTTCTTTCTTGGGACTTGGCGCCCCCCTGCAGCCCCGTCCCCACCCTGCAGGGAGAGCCTCTGGGCTCTCAGGGGCTTCAACCTCTTGACATCTCTAACGCAGGGTTGAAACCTGGGACTTCACTTCAGAAACCTTGTTCATGAGTCATATTATTTTATGGGCTTTTTGATTTAGTTCTGAGCCACACGGAGCAATTCTGAGGTCTTATTCCTGGCTCTGTGTTCAGGAATTGCTCATGTAGATGCTTCCCAGGAAAATACTGGCAAATCAAGTAGTTATATGTATAAAAATTAAAAGGTGATGCTGAGTATTCTTTGCTGAGATTATGCAGAAGTAATACAATAAATAATTAATTCGCTGAAATAAAAATAGTAAAAACCATCAAACTAAAAGAGGATTTAAGTTTTTAAGTAAAGACTTTAATAGCACTGTCCTCCCGTTGATAATCGATTTTCTCAAGGGGGCCCAGTAACGTCTCCATTGTAAGACTTGTTGTTACTGTGTCTGGCATATCAAATATGTCCCTGGGAGCTTTCCAGGCTTTTCTGTGGGGGCAGAATACTCTCGGTAGCTTGCCAGGCCCTCCAAGAGGGGCCGAGGAATTGAACCCAGGTCAGCCGCGTGCAAGGCCAACACCCTACCTGCTATGCTATCGTTCTGGTCCAAAGAATTTAATACAAACAAAAAAATTAAATTTGTTAAATTAATAACGAGTTTTTCAAAAACCAGGCGTGAGTCTAACACAGCTGCTAACAAGTTTGTTCTATAATTGTGTTAGTAGGGCAACTATAAGTAAATAAGTAATGAATATGATCAAATTAATAAAGTTTTATGAAACATATGGCTTGAACTCTAACTTTTTCAGTGATGCAGAATAGCATTATTTAAAGAAATTTTCTTAGAGAAATGAAAGTGGAGAGAAAGAGATCCGTGTTCAAGAGAGCACATGGGCTTCTCCAAATGGAAAAAATCCTTGAGTTCTGATTTCTGGTCATACATGTTAGAAGTCTGGAAAACATCTTTCCACCCAGCAGGAGGGAAAACCTGACCAAGTGTAACTCAGAGACTAACTGCTTTCAGTTTCTCTGTGAATAGTAAGAAAGGGGAGATGGACAGAGAAGTAAATTTGGATTGTCTAAAGAAATGTACTTAGAGATATGCAAGGAGAGAGAGAGGGGAGGGGAGGCACAGGATTATGACAGGAAGGACAAAGACAGCCCAACTACAGAATCTGGTCATTATCACGTGAGCCATCCTTCTCCTTTATTGATCCCTAGGAGCCTGTATGGGTTCTCTGTGTCTCTCTTTGTCTCTCTGTCTGTCTCCCTCTTAGGTATATTGATTTCAATACAGACACTGAAATGTTATTGTGTATATCCCTTTTCTAGCTGTTCTACATTTAGTTCTTATCCAGTGATCATATCTAACTATTCCTGTCATATTGATCCTTCTCTGTCCTTCACAAACCACACATTTGTAGCAAGCTTTCAACCATTGATCCGTCCCACTGTACCCTGATACCTGACATTGAATATTAATCTCATACCAAAGTTTATATCCCACAGAAGAGTGCATTTATTCTATATCTGTCCCTTTCCTTCTCACTCATTTCACTCAGACTGATACTCTCCATTTCCCTCCTTTTTTTGGGTCACACCCAGAAATTCACAGGGGTTACCCCTGACTCATGCACTCAGGAATTACTCCTGGTGGTGCTAGGGAGACCATATGGGATGCTGGGAATCAAACCCGGTTCGGCCGCGTGCAAGGTAAATGCCCTACCCGCTGTGCTATTGCTCCAGTCCTCCACTTCCCTCCTTTTATAAGTGAATTTCATGATTTCATTTTTCCCGGTGACTGTATAGCATTCCATTGTGTAGATGTGTTGTATTTCATCCAGTCATCTGTTCTCAGATACTTGGGTTGTTTCAGAATAAGCTTTTGTGAATATAATGTTGTGATGCAATAAACATAGACATATCCATTTAGACAATTTGGAAATATATTTCCAATCACTGTTTTGGGTTCTTTGGGTAGATGACAAGAGTGGAATTTGCGGGTCACATAGAAGTTAAATTTTTAGCATACTGTGCAGTATCCAAATTTTTCCAAAGAGTTTGATCCTGTTGATATTTTTACCAGCAGAGAATGAGGATTGCATTTCCCCCACATCTGTGCCAACACAGAATGTTTTGGTTCTTTGTGATGTGTGCC
The DNA here is from genome assembly GCF_029834395.1 of Sorex fumeus. Lineage (NCBI taxonomy): Eukaryota > Metazoa > Chordata > Mammalia > Eulipotyphla > Soricidae > Sorex > Sorex fumeus. The sequence goes on along the minus strand of NW_026606224.1, from coordinate 1,135,915 downwards.
TTTCTCCCTGGTGTGAGGTGATATCTCAATAGTTTTTTAATTTGCATTTTTCTGATAAGTGATGTAGACAATTTGTTTATACCATTCTCTTCCTCAAATTCTACTTTAAGGATATATACGTTTAAAACCTCATGTTTAGATAGGGTTTATTTTTCTCTTAGTTTTTGCAAGTCCTTTGTATAAATTTTATTAATCCTACATAAGATAAGTGTCTGGGTCTTGAACAGGGACTGTAAAACCCAGCTCCAGGAAGAGAACAGTAAAGATTCTCCTGCCCCTGCACCTGACTGTCCTTGCCAGGGACACCTGGGGGGGGTTGAGTCTCCCTCCCCTCCCCGAGCAGAGCTCCGGCAGCCGAAGACCTCCAGAACCAACCACAACCATGCTGAGACCACTCTCCATATGCATGAAGGTTCTGGCAGAGGAGCAAAGTCATACGCGTCCCGGGGCTGAGATCTCCAAGCTTGCTTGAATTGGGGCTGAGCATCCTCCACCTAGATCCTCCATATTCCAGTAGGCTGGGGTCACTCCCACCAACTGGCCCCCAGTGCTGTGTAATCCCATCTACGGCCAAGACCCAGAGACTATAAAACCCAGCTCCCGGAAGAGAACAGTGCAGAGTCTTCTGCCCCCAATCCTGGCTGTCCTCGCTGGATCTGCTTGGAGGGGGGGGCGGGTTGAGTTTCCCTGCCTGGCCCGAACATAGCTCCGTCAGCCGAAGATCTCCAGAACCAGTCACCACCATGCTGAGACCACTCTCCACAAGCATGTAGGCACCGGCAGAGGAACAAAGGCATGCGGGACCCAGGGCTGAGATCTGTAAGCCTGCTCGGATCAAAGCTGAGCATCCTCCATCCAGATCCTCCATCTTCCAGTAGGCAGGGGTCACACCCACCATCTGACCCCCAGTGCTGTGTAATCCCATCTACGGCCAAGACCCAGAGACTATAAAACCCAGCTCCCGGAAGAGAACAGTGTAGTCTCCTGCCCCCAATCCTGGCTGTCCTCGCTGGGTCCCCTTGGAGGAGGGGGGTGGGTTGAGTTTCCCTCCCTGCCCCGAACAGAGCTCCGTCAGCCGAAGACCTCCAGAACCAGCCACAACCATGCTGAGACCACTCTCCCCAAGCATAAAGGTACCGGCAGAGGAACAAAGTCATGCGGGACCCGGGGCTGAGATCTCCAAGCCTGCTCAGATCAGGGCTGAGCATACTGCACCCAGATCCTCCATCTTCCAGTAGCAGGGGTCACACCCATCATCTGACCCCCAGCGCCATGTAATCCCACCAATGGCCAAGACCCAGAGACTATAAAACCCAGATATCTTATTATCTCATTCTTACTTTGGACAACCTGGCAGGTTACCGAATGTTACCTGCCCACATGGCAGAGTCTGGCAAACTCCCCGTGGCATACCCAATATGCCAAATACCAGTAACAATGATGGGTCTCATTCTCTTAACCTTGAAAAAGCCTTGAATATGGCACTTTTTAAAAGCTCAGGGATAGGACGAAGGAGACATTACTGGGGTCTGCTCGAGGCAATCGACGAACAATAGGATGATCATGATCGTGTGATTCCTATGTTGAATGACTGCACAAAATTAATGTCTCACTCCATGCCATATATTTCCCAGGATTATCGGTCAATTGGTGAGATCAGACCGGAAGTAAACTCAGCTCAGGTGCATGAGTCCTGGGGCAGAGAAAGCTGCAACCGAGGCCTCCCTCTAGATCCTGTCTGCTGGTCTGGGCTACTGCCAGCCCTCCTGGGCACATCCCAGACATGTGTCTCTGCTTGGATTATGACCTTACCCTGAGTTGGGCTGAGATGCCCCCAACATCAGTCTTTCACAGACAACTGACTCCGACCATTTCCTTACCACCAAGTGATAGGAGAAATATGACCATGGTCCCTTTCATGTAGGGTCATCTCCTCCACTGTCTCTTGTTCAATAGCAGGATTCCAGCTCAGAAATAGAGAGATATGAAGATGTGCAAAGGGGTAAGTCTCCACAGAAACTCATGAAGGGAGTCTAGACAACACCAGGATTTCTTCTCAGAGAAAAGGATTTCTTGTAGAGACAGAATTTCAAAGAAAATGTGTAACATTTGGAGTCTGCCATGGTTCAGGAACCTGCAATGACCCCAGCCCAAAGGCCACGTGGTTCTCCCAGTACCATCTGGGGCACTTTACTAGACAATCCTGGAATAAAATGTGAATAACACTAGGTGTTTTAGAGAGAAGCCATCCTCCTCTTGGCTGTTGCTGAAGGACAGAGAGAGATCCTGAGCCTTTCCCTCAGATAAAGCCTGGCCCTGTGAGCTCCATTCTTTGACTCAGACCCTGACTCTCTGGGGAGGAAGGAAGTCAGGAGTATCAGCGTCCCTGTCATCTCCTCACCCGCACAGCTGCCTCCCTCTCAGGTTTCTGACACACTCAGGATGTGGTTGTCACACTGTGTGTCTTGCACAGTAATACACGGCCAAGTCCTCTGTGCTCAGCCTGCTCAGTTCCATGAAGGCTGTGGTCGTGGACTTTTCTACAGTGATTGTGAGTCTGCCCTGGAACTTTTGTGCGTAGCTTGTAAGATCATTGTAAGGGTATAGGTCTCCCATCCACTCGAGTCCTTGTCCCGGGGCCTGCCGCACCCAGCTCATCAAGTAGGCCGTGAAGGTGTATCCGGACGCCTTGCAGGAGATCTTCACTGATGTCCCAGGTTTTCCCACCTCAGCCCCAGACTGCACCAGCTGCACCTGGGAGTTCACACCTGTGGACAGCAGACAGGAGTGGGTGGACTCCACTTGACTGGCCCCGTTCCGAAGCCCAAGGCATGGGACGCTTACCTGCAGCCACTGACACCAGGAAAAGAATTTTCCAGGTCCAGTCCATGGTGGGGACCGTGCACTTGGGCTTGAGAAGGTCTGGATGTGCCTGCTGTATGATGGTGTCAGGACACAGACACATCTGTATTGACTCAATGTCCCTCATGTCATTTGCATATTCATGAGGAGTTAGAATTTATAGCTGAAGGCCTGACCCAAGCTGAGTAGGGGCTAGTGGAAGCCACCAAGTACATCCTCAAGGGGAATAAAGTGGTCCACGTTCTGATCCTTGTTTGAGGAGACGAGACCCTGCCCTGTCCCAGGACTCTGTGCAAACAGAGCTCCCTCTTGGGAGGGGCCAAGCCCTTTCAGGACCTTCCCCTCCGGGCCCCCCACATCTGTGTGGTCTGAACACATTTGGACACACCTGAGCTTTGAGGTTATTTCTGGGATCCTGTAACTGCCCAGTGGATACTACATTGAGACTACAAAGCCATCTTAATGCTCCTGTGGTTTCCATTGGAGGTATTAAGAAGTCCAGAGACATCACCTGCATACAGGTTTTACTGCCTTATAAATAGGTTATGTGTTCTGTCCTCAAGATAAATATGCACAATTTTACCTTCTGTGTCCTATACTGATTTTAATTTCTATTTTCCTGAGAAAACAAAATTTAGTTTTATTGAAGAAGGAAATCCCGTTTCTAAGAGATTTCTGTGTATCTGCAACCATTTCTTCCCTTTCTACACCCCTTCAAGCCTGCAACTGGGGGCTCGCTCTAGGGACTTGGTGCGCCCTGTAGCCTAGTTGCCCCATGCAAGGAGAGACTCTGGCTCACAGGTGTGTTAACTTGTCATGTCTCTAACACAGGACTGAATCCTGGCTGTTCACTTCAGAAGCGTTGATCTTGAATCATATTCTTTTATGGCACTTTTGGTTTGGTATTGAGCCACATCGGGCGTTCCGAGGACTGACTCCTGGCGTGCACTCAGGTATCACTGAGGTAAATGTAAAAGGTAAAGGTAAAGGCCCTCCCATTGATCATCGATTTGCTCGAGTGGGCCCAGTAACGTCTCCATTGGAGACTTTTTTGTTGTTGTTACTGTGTTTGGCATATCGAATACGTCACGCGGATCTTGCCAGGCTCTGCTGTGAGGGTGAGATACTCTCGGTAACTTGCTGGGCTCTCCGAGAGGGGCAGAGGAATCGAACTCGGGTTGGCCATGTTAGCTGCGTGCAAGGCAAACGCCCTACCGCTTTGCTATCGCATCCATCAAGAGGCAAATGTATCCTCGAATATATATACACATATATACTTGATTTGCCAATAATTTATATATATGTATAACTGTATCACTGTCATCACGTTGTTCATCTATTTGCTCGAGTGTACGCCATATCCATTCATCCCTGTCGCATGCTAGTGTATGGTCCTCATTGCCCTGACCCTGAAATACTCCAATACGCCATCTGGCTACACAAGGTTGTGACAGGAAGGACGGTCCAAACACAGAATCTGGTCATCATCATGTGAGCCATCATTCTCCTTTATTGATCTCTAGGGCCCTGCATGAGATCTCTCTCTGTTTCTTTCTACTTCTCTCTCTCTCTCTCTCTCTCTCTCTCTCTCTCTCTTTCTCACTCACTCTCTCTGGTCTATGGATTGCAAAAGACACACTGAAAGGTTATTATGTATATTCATTTTCCTACTTTCAATACTCAGTTCTTGTCCAGAGAGATCATATCTACCTAATCCTTTCATAATGCTCCTCCTCCTTCCTTCACCCCCCACACACATGAAGCAAGTTTTCAAACCTTGACTTGTCATTAAGGCCCCTAGGTTTCCTGACACTGAATATTGATCTCTTAGAAAAGTATAAATCCCATGGAAGAGTGCAATTATTCAGTATCTATCTCTTTCTTTCTGACACATTTCACTCAGCCTGAAATCTCCATGTCCATCCATTTATAAGCAAATTTCATGATTTTATTTTCCCTGGTGGCCAAATAGTATTCCATTATGTAGATGTAATGTATTTCATCCAGTTGTCTCTTCTCAGACACTCAGGTTTTTTCATAGTTGGCTATTATGAATGTAATATTGTGATGCAGTAAACATAGACGTGCAAATATATTTCCAAATTAGTGTTTTGGATCCTTTGGGGTAGATACAAACAATGGAATTTCTGGGTCACATGGAAGGTCAATTATACATATATTGGGAAGTATCCAAGACTTTTCTAAAGAGGTTTATCCTGTTGATAAATTCCAACCAGAATAAGTATTGCATTTCTTCCACATCTAGGTCATCACAGAATGTTTTGGTTCTTTGTGATGTATGCCCTTATCCCTGGTATGAGGTTATATCTCATTATTCTTTAATTTGCATTTCTCTGATAAGAGCTTTGGAGAATTTGTTCATTCAATTATCTGCCTCAAAGTCTACTTAAGTATGTTATCTGTTCAAAACTCCCATTTTAGATGGGGTTGATTTTTTCTTGATAAGCTCTATAAGTGCTTTATATATGTTTTAGTAATCTTATATCAGATGAGGCGTGGGCAGATATTTTCCCCCAGGTTTGTGTTGTTTTTTGATTCTGATCATCATTTCATTTACATTGATTGGGCCATTTAAAAAAGAGAGACTGAGGCAGGGTAGGATGGGGGATAGGGAGTGGGAGGGAGACTGGGATGAGTGGTGATGGAGAATGGGCACTGATGGAAGGATGGGTACTCAATCATTGTATAACTGAAACCGAAGCACAGAAATTTGTAATCTACAACTGTACCTCATGGTGTTTCACTAAGGTAAAGGTAAGGTAAAGGCCCTCCCGTTGTTCGTCGATTTGCTCGAGAGGGCTCAGTAACGTCTCCATTGGAGACTTTGTTGTTACTGTGTTTGGCATATCAAATACGTCACGGGGAGCTTGCCAGGCTCTGCCGTGCGGGCGAGATACTCTCGGTAGCTTGCCGGGCTCTCCGAGAGGGGTGGAGGAATCGAACTCGGGTCGGCCATGTTGGCTGCGTGCAAGGCAAACGCCCTACCACTGTGCTATCGCTCCGCCACAAATAAAAATAAATAAATAAATAAATAAATAAATAAATAAAAAGAGACCGAGAACACAAAAAGTATGAAATGAGTGAAAACTTTGGCTCCACATTGATTTTAAAATTATTTACGTGAGAAAAATTGAAACAAGAACACAGAGACCATGTGTTTGTTGGCAACACAAAATGCTTGTCATGGGCTGACCATAATCACAAACATAAAGTCACCTTCAATGTCGGGTGCACAAACAGCTGAGAGAGTGGGTGAATCCTCAGGTGGAATTATGATCAATGTGGGTGAATCACTGCAGGTCCAGTGTCGGGACACACCTCATGTGTCTTCACAGCACAGCGCCCCACTCAGCCTCTGTGCACATAGTGAAGTGCTAGGATGTGGTTCCTCCTTTCACAAGCACAAGGCAAAACAAAATCAGCTCTGGACTCACTCCCCACTGCCTTCTCAGAGAGTCACCAGGGCTCACCACTTCCCTTTCAGACAAAAATGAGCCTCGGGTACTTTATGTGTCTCCTGGAAAACCAAAAGCATTAACTGGTGGAGAAGATCATAGTAGTGTTCATGGCATCACCAAGTACAGTAACCAAGATGCACACACAACACACAATGCAGCGCTCAATTCTGTGTTTCGTCCTTCAGCTGTGGAGTCTGTTCTTTCTCTCCTTCAGTTCTGTTTCAGGGACAGTGATCATTGTTTCCTTCCTTCTGTCCCTGAGATTCCTGAGTCTCCCTGTCAGTGTTTTCCTCAGGTCAGAGAGCACTGAGAGGATTGTTGCTGTCCACACACCCACAGAGCATCGGATATTCTGATGTTCTTACCTGGATTCAGTCCATATTCATTAAACAATTGAATTATGTTTTCATTGTTCCTAGTACTCTGTAGAAGGTGAGCGTGTAAGTGCCCGGCGGTCTGGACATGGCTCAATCTATTCATCGAGGGCTGTGACTCTAGTAACTTCTGGCAATCACAAAGCCTATAGTGTTTTCTCTATGGGACTGGGAAGGACAGAGGTCGGTTGGCAGGAATAACTGTGGGTTCTGGTGCTGACAAGCCTCACTGAGACCTGTGACACCCCCTGGGTAATAGGCTTTCAATAATATAATGAAGCTATAGAATTTATGCAGTGAGTTTCAGGAATATAAACTCAGTCCAATTGTACAGAATTGAGAGCCCAGAATAAATTCTTAGATCATTAACGTGAATATTTGAGAAAGGATTCCATCCTATGGAGTGAAGCAAGGAAAATCTCTTCCACAAATGGTGTTGGGAAAACAACGAATCATGAATCACGACCATCCTGTTATTCGTCGATTGCCTCGAGCAGGCCCCAGTAACGTCTCCTTCATCCTAGCCTTGAGATTATATTCAAGGCTCTTTAGGAGAATGAGACCCATCATTGTTACTGGTATTTGGCATATTGGGTACGCCACGGGGAGTTTGCCAGACTCTGCCGTGTGGGCAGGCTACATTCAGTAGCCTGCCAGTTGGTCCAAAGTAGGAATGAGATAATAAGATGTCATAATAAGATGTCATTCGCGACCGCGCGGTTCCGGGAGCTGGTTTTTTCGTCTCTGGGTCTTGGCCTTTGATGGGATTACACGGCGCCAGGGGGCCAGTTGGTGGGTGTGACCCCCGCCTGCTGGAATTTGGAGGATCTGGGTGGAGGATGCTAGGCCCCAATCCGAGTAGGCTTGGAGATCTCGGCCCCGGAACCGGCGTGGCTTTGTCCCTCTGCCAGTACCTTCATGTGTGCGGAGAGTGGTCTCCGCGTGGTGATGGCTGGTTCTGGAGGTCTTCGGCTGCCGGAGCCTTGGTCAGGGCGGGGAGGAAAGCTCAACCCACTCCCCTCCAAGGGGCCCCAGCAAGGACAGCCAGGCGCGGGGGCAGAAGACTGCACTGTTCTCTTCCAGGAGCTGGTTTTTATAGTCTCTGAGTCTTGGCCATTGATGGGATTACACGGCCCCAGGGGGCCAGTTGGTGGGTGTGACCCCCGCAGGGAAAACAACACCACATACAAAAACAACAATAGAAGATAGAGTTCAATCCTTATGCAGCTTTGACAGCATAATCTTTAACATACACAAAGAAAAAAAAAACCTTGGCCTGTCTCTGTGCCATTATCTTAGAGTACACATCTATATTTTCACTCCATTGGCAAAGAGATGGCAAACTAAAATCAATCAATTGCACTATATCAATTAAAGGATTTTACTGGCAATGTAAGGTAAAGGTAAAGGCCCTCCCGTTGTTCATCGATTTCCTCGAGCGGGCCCAGTAACTTCTCCATTGGAGACTTTGTTGTTACTGGCAATGTAAATGACATTAAAATTTAAATTCATTACTGAATGAAAGAAAATGTGTACCCACCAAACATCAGATCCAACCTAATATCTAAGATATTAATAGCACTCACCAATCACCCATCATAAAATGGTGTGGGAAATAAACAGATTCTTTCCTAAAACAACATTCTTAAGGGCTGTAGGCATATGAAAAGGTGTTTATCAACACTTACTATTGAAGATATGTTAATATAAAGTACAACGAAGACCATATCTCCCCAGTGAAAAAAGCATTTATTATCAAATACTGAAAACAATCAGTATTGGAAGGTTGCCAAAGGGAACAATGTTCCTATGTTTGTGGAAACATATCTTCAGAAAACACTAAAAGATTGATCTAAAGAGTGAAAATAGAATTTCCAAGTTACAAGTGATTCTATATTTGGTAAATTCACCCACGTCTGAAAACAGTCATTAGAGAAAATACAGGCAAATGTATGTCAGTTGTAGAATTTAGAATAGTTACCAGGGCAAGGAAAGAATCTAATGCTTAATGAGTTTCATAGATAAGAAGTTGTCATGTACAATGGGATACTGTGCAGTTATAAGAAACCACAAAATACCAGTGTTTTCTGAACCATGAATGGAACTAGACAATAACAGATTAAGTGAAGTTTGTCAGAGGGAGAAGGATAAATTCCGAGAATCTCATTCAACTGTGGTACAGAGAACAGAGCATCAGGATGGACAAGATCCAATGATAACAACCCCTGCATCCTAACCACACGCTGGGGTTCCTGAGAGGAGTCAGGTGGGGGCCTAGATCACTGGGAAGAAGAGGCTGAGCACAGGGGCTACAGCAGGGTGTGGGTGTCTATGGGGATTTTGTGGTGGGAGTAGTGCACAGAGTTTGTGACACACCAGCATCAATACTCAGAGTATTTCCTTAGTTAAAATAACAAATATGAAAGGGTGAAAACACTCATTTGTTTAAAGGTATTTATTTAAGAAGGAAAATCAAACATACCTTACATAAAAACACACGAGTCTCCAGTAGACAATGAGACAGAGAATAAACAATTTTGAACTAGAAGAGAAAGTAATGACTAAAACTTATATATGCGGATAATGTAATTTTTTAAATACATTTCAACAAAAGAGGTAAAAGTAATACCTTAAATCCCTCTCCGCCTACCAGAACTTCAAGAGCAGAGCGCCACCTGGTGGTCACATGTACCCTCTCAGCTCCCCTGTCTCCCTCAGCAGGTTTGTGTCTGGGCTCACAGGAACTTACCCTCGCTGTGTCTCTTGCACAATAATACATGGCTGTGTCCTCAATTACTGAGTTGCTTAGTTTTAGGTAAACTTGGCTCTTGGAGGTGTCCCTGGAGAAGCTGAGTTGGGACTTAAGACTTGGGTTATAGTCTGTGCTTCCACCAGCCCATAGAGCTCCAACCCAATCCAGCCCCTTTCCAGGGGCCTGGAGGACCCAGTGTACACCATTGCTGATTATAAAGAATTCAGAGACCGAGCAGGTGAGGGACAGCGTTTGAGAGGGTGTCACCAGGCTTGGGCCAGAATCCTGCAGCTGTACATCGGACAGGACACCTGGGGACAGACACCCACAGTGAGTCACGGGCTCAGAGGTCCCATGCCCACATTGGGGCCTATATCCAGGGGATACTCACATTTGAGAGCTGCCACCAGAAATAGGAGGAACCAGCGCTGATGCACGTTCCTGCCAACGAGGTCCATGATCTCAGACACCGTGTCAGGGGAGAGGGAGCCCGAGTTGGGGTGAGTGTGAACGCGGTTTTAACCCTGGTTCTCAGTGCATATTTGCATGGGGGAGCCTCTCTTGAGAAAGGACGGGATCCTGGGGAGGCTGGTGTGTGGGCTCTCTGGAGGAAGTGCTGACTGTGGCTCAGAGCACTCAGGCTTGTCTCTGGGGCCCTGTGGGAGCCGGTCCTCTTCCTCCAGCACAGAAAATGTGCTGAGGAGCTCTCAGGAAACAGGAATTGCTGAGGGGGAAACGGCAGCTGGGGAGGAGAGTCCCTGTGACTCAGGTCCCTGAGGACCAAACCCAGCCCCCCCAGGGCCTCTACCCTGTAGACAGGCCCCTGCCCTTCCGAGTTCCTGTGTGTTCGTTTCTGTTTTCCCAGTGTCTGTGCAAAATTTGATTTCAAACAGCCAGATTTATTGTTACCGTGAATTGTGACAGAGCTGAGTTCAACCCAAAGTCAATTAAATTTTACAGTAGTTTCTTCATACACTTATCTTGGATGAAAATTCCCTTGCCTGATGCAGATTCAAGGTAGTTGTTAGAAGGATCATTTTCACTGATCATGAGTTTATATACAAACAAGGAAGAGCCTCTGCCAGGTGACCTGCCTGGTGTGGTTGGCCTGGTAACAGCACCTGATCCTGCTTTGTCCTGTCTATAAAACCCAGTGTCCACAGACCCGCATGAACCACAGGACCCTGTACTGGAGTCATCACTGAGGAATCCTGACACTGTCAGGAGCATAGAAATAGGTCATGGAGGATCCTCAACACAAAATCTATTGGGCATGGGTCCTGGCCTTAGTGTTCAGACTCACATTCGACAAGGGTACAAGTACACAAACCCTGAATACTGCCAGGTGTGGTCCACCCCCAGCCTCAGATGAATATAAAGTAGACACAGGCTGTGTCACATAATTCTATTTCCTATTTTTATGCAGCGCAGGGGTTGATATAAATTCAAGATGCCAGAAAATATGCTCTAAAATTTGATTTAAAAAATAATTCAGGTGGTATGGTGCTGCCAGCAGGTCAATCTGTACCTGTGAGGCGAGTGTATCAGCAGCCTGATGACTCCTTCAGACTTCCAGATACCCCAAAATTGCTGCAGTGCCTTTGGCCAGACCCCAAAACCTTGGGGAAAAGTTTACAAAGAAAGTAACTGGCCAAAAGTTAGGTATGTGGGAAACACACCCACAAATCAGCTCAGACTCAGCTATATAATTGGAGGCATGACCTCTCTGGCTCCTGATCAAGCTGCTTAATGGCCATGATCCCAGAGACTCAGAAACAATTCTCAAAACCCAGCAGCTTTTGGCAGAAATGCATTTGGACGAAGCAGTAGGTTAGTGTCGCCAGGCCAACCCAGGTGGGAAAGGTTGTTATCCCTCTGCCTGCTTCCCCCTGGTGGCTTGGTGGCCATCATCCTCCAGAAGCCATTGTACAGTTAGGTTTGGGCCCACAGTGATAAGAAATTTTGTGCCTCACGGGATGGTGGTGGAGCCGGTCCTGAACTCCCCACCCCAACAAGACCCCAAGTCATCGCCCACAAACGGCCTTTCTGGCTCCTGATCAAGCTGCTTAATGGCCATGATCCCAGAGACTCAGGAGCAAATCTTGGAACCCAGCATGTTTTGGCAGAAATCCCTCCAGATTTAAGTGTTAAAATTTCAGAATTTCAAAATCGCATGGCCACTACTGCAGCCACACGACATCATATATTATTCATAACGAGCAATAGAAAACAAATTGTCTACTGTGGCCTTTTCAGCAGATTTGAGTGTTGGGGTAAAATCTCAAATAATAATGGTGGGTCTGGTGTCAAAATGTTGAATGTGATCAAAGTAGAGAGAAAGTAATGTGGAAATCATCTGCCCCACAGGTACGGGGAGGGTGTGAGATGGGGTTATTCTGGGGTTTCTGGGGGTGGAGAATGGGCACTGGTGAAGGTACGGGTGTTTCATTGTATGACAGAGACTTAGACCCGAAAGCTTTGTAACTGCTCTCATGGTGATTCAATAAACAAAATTATAAAAAATGAAAAAAAGGTAGAGTTCATGCACAATTCAATCAGCTGATCAGTGGCTGAATAAATAGCAGTACTCCTACATAAAAAAATAAAATTGTGCTTCATTTACCTGAAAAATACAGGTTGCTTAGAAACATCTTTTTTTTTCCCAAATCTCTAAATACAGGTTAGCTTCACTTATTTCATGGTTCTTTTTTAAATGTAATTTATTATTTTTTTAATTTGGTATAGATCCATTGATTCTAAGTTGTGTATTCAAGTTTTGGAAAATGTTTAAAAATTGTTCTGCTATACACGTGTACTAAACACTGTATCTGAGAAAGTAGCCTGGATTTTAATATTTAAAAATATTTGAAATCAGTTTTTGCGTGCCTTTTTAATGACACAGTTCTTACATGTGGAGAATGGGGGTGGTGAATGGGGGTGTCACATCCCTGTGAAATGACAGCAAGTTCCCTGGTGATGTGTGAAAGTATCTGCTTGCTGTTGGAGACTCCCATCACACGTTGAAATTGTTCCTTCTGCCAGTCTGCAGGAAACAGGATGTAATTGTTAATAAAGTACACCCAATCTTTTCTGTACTGTGAAAAAAAATAAAAATAGAAAATAATTCAACATTAATAGTCAAAAGTAATAAATATATCCCACAAATTCAACAAATTTAAACCGAAATATACACAGATGCACAAAAATGTCAGACGGTGTGAGGACTGGGGGTGGGTGAGTCTCCCCCTCACGTCTATGGTATCTCTAATCTGGAACCTGAGTTCTCCACTGCTCAGTGAGAGCCCTCGGAGCCAATAGGAGAGACGGACAAGAACCGGTACTTGTCTTCCCATCACTGCACTGTGGGGCAGGGTCTCTAACCTCCACCAAAGACCCAAAGACTCCTGTCAGACTCATACCTCAAAACTACATCCCAGCATACATTTAATAGCAGACAAGATGAACTCTTGCGTGTTAAAAAAAGAAAAAATTGTCTCACATCCTGACCAGATGTGTGGGGTCCAAGATATGTTTACTCTCATGTGATCAAATCGGAGAAAACAATTTCTTATACACAGCTCAGGGGGAGGGTAACTTCCTCAGATCTTATCAGGAAGATCGTCCAGGTGGTTTCTTGAGAAGTCCAGTGTCTAATAAAGAATTAGAGACAAACCTAGATAGAGAGGGCACATGTGGGGCTCTTGAACCTTGGGGACAAACATTTCATCTTTGTTTGGCCCAACAGTGCCCAGTATGTGGCTTAAGTTCTCTTTGTCAATTCAATATTATTGCAGTCTCCTCAAAACGGGGTGTAACACTGAGACAACTGTACACAGCACAGAACTCGCTGTAGCTCTGTCCCAGGTGTCCTGTTCCAGCTCTGCTGCAGGCCCAGGGCCCAGAATCCTCACATCCCTGCCCTCACCTGTGCCATCTCCCCATGCTCCACCCAAACCAGCAGTTTCCAGGGAGGCTGGACCCCAGAGCTCAGGAAGGACCTGAAGTGAACGGAAGATACACAGTGATAGGAACATTTCCTAAATCACTTCGCCAAAACCCAGTGGTAACATTAATTCCCCCACTTTATTATTAATTCACCATGAGGTATAATAGCAAAGTTTTCATGTTTGAGCTTCAATCACACAATCATCAAACACCAATCTGTTCACCAGTGCATGGTTTCCACCACTAAAATCCCCAGTATTCATCCCCCCCCCACTACCACCACAATCCCACACCTCCCCCTGCCTGTGTGGCAGACAATTTGCACAGTACTCTCTTTCTGCACTCTGGTTACCTTTAATATTTCAGACTAGTCCCACCACCACTCATACCTCCCGAAAAGGCCATGCTAGACAATGTTTTGTATTGCTTCGTGTGCTCTAGGAATTTTAAATTTTTAATAATTAGGGTCTGGAGAGATCACTGCAACATTACTGGAGTCTGAGATTCATTTGTATGTCTCTGGATCATGGCCGTGTGGGAGTGCAAGTAGACGGTGGCCATATGTGGCCATATCATCTCGGAGTCCCATCGGGGCAAGGGGAAGGAGAAGGGCCGACTTCTCCCCTGCCCTGTGAGGTCTGGCATTTTCCGCCCCTGCTATCCAGTACCTGGAGCTTTTTGATGAGTTCTAGAAGATGATGCCTGCCCGGATTCCAAGGGGACAGGTGGAGGGACTACACCTGCCCCCGTCTGGAGTAGCCCCAGTGAAAGTGGCCTATTGCAAAGTAGAGCCATCTCTGCAGCAAGTAGCTCGGGTCCGAGATTCATGTGTATGTGTCTGGATCATGGCCATTAGGAACTTTAAGTAGATGGTGGCTGTATGTGGGCATCACCTCAGAGTCCCATTGTGGTGGGGGGAAGGAGATGAAAACGTTCTTAAACTGATGAAAACTCACTTTAGCTAAAGATTTTATTATCATGCTTTACTCTGTACTCTATATTCGGGCTGGAGCGATAGCACAGCAGCACGGCGTTTGCCTTGCATGCAGCCAACATGGCCGACCTGAGTTCGATTCCTCCGCCCCTCTCGGAGAGCCCGGCAAGCTACCAAGAGTATCTCGCCCGCATGGCAGAGCCTGGCAAGCTACCCGTGACGTATTAGATATGCCAGACACAGTAACAACAAAGTCTCCAATGGAGACGTTACTAGGCCCGCTCGAGCAAATCGACGAACAACGGGAGGGCCTTTACTTTACTTTTACTTTTACTCTATATTCCTGCTGGAGCGATAGCACAGCGGTAGGGCATTTGCCTTGCGCACAGTCAGCCCATTCAAGCAGGGTTCGATTCCTCCACCCCTCTCGGAGAGCCCGGCAAGCTACCGAGAAAATCTCACCTGCACGGCAAAGCCTGTGACGTATTCCATATGCCCAACACAGTAACAACAAGTCTCACAATGGAAACGTTACTGGGCCCGCTTGAGCAAATCGATGAACAATGGGAGGACAGTGCTAATAGGACAGTGCTAATAGAAACTCTATATTCAGTACATTAATAAAGATATATCTCTTTTATCAGTCCACCTATACTCATTTTATGTGCTTTTTATTCCTTACACATGTAAAGTAAGTGATCCTGGGTCATAATTAGTAATTTACTAAAAAATGAAAGAAATTAGTAAAACCATAAATCATTTTGCATTTCTCATTATTAGACAGTCCCAGAATGACAGAAATGCTTTCATGATTTTGTTCTTTACAGCAATTCAGCAATTTGGAAAGGTACAATGGAATATCTAACCCAGGTTAGATACCTGGCATCCCATATGGTTCCTCGAGCACCACCAGGAGTAATTCCTGAGTGTAGAGCCAGGAGTGCGTCCTGAGCATTGCTCGATGTGACCCTAAACCAAAACCAAATCCAAAAGCAAAGAAAAACAAAACAAAACAAAGCAAAAAACCCCTATAAACTTCTAAAACTCATAGGGCGAATTATTTGCAACCTTGAGTTCAATAAAGTCTTCATGGACAGAATCCCCCTTCAAAAAAACGTACCCAGAAGAGGAATCACAGGTATGCTGAATTTCATCACAATAAATATATATATTTAAAGTCTGTACTTTGAAAGATGGGGCTGGAGCGATAGCACAGCAGGGAGGGTGTTTGCCTTGCACACATCCGACCCGGGTTCGATTCCTCCTCATCTCTCGGAGAGCCCGGCAAGCTAATGAGAGTATCTCGCCAGCACGGCAAAGCCTGGCAAGCTACCCATGACGTATTCAATATGCCAAAAACAGTAACAAGAAGTCTCACAATTTGTTGTGAGATGTTCCTGGAGCAATCGATGAACAATGAGAGGACAGTGCAGTGCTACAATGGAATATGCACATGATGGCTCATGAGTGTCTCAAGTATTTATCCATTACCACTAGCTGATACCCTGAGCACTACAGGGAGAACCAGGACACAGACAGGAAGTAAACGTGGAGAATGCCAGGTGTGGCCCCAAAACTGAAGAAAACACATATTGTCTGAATTTGGATAAGAACTCATTTTCATAATGATTAGATACCCATTCATTTTATCCCAATTTAGTCGTGTTGTATCTAGGCTGATAATGTGATTCTAATAAGAAATATACCTTCACAGTTTAACTTTATTATTGACATTGAATCTATAAACCTGTTTCTATTTTCAAAGTGAAGAGGATTTAATTGCACATTTGTGATGTTGAACAGGTGACTTTGGAAGGTTAGCAAAACAGGAGAGCTGCCTCAGTGGTGTCACCATGTGCGGGGAGCGAGGAATGTAGATTCTAATCCCCAAGTTCCAGTGTCTCTCTCAGGAGGGTGAATGGAGGTTGAGGTTGATCCACAATGAGAAATTCATTAAAACTCACACCTTAAATGGTCTCCGTATGAGCCTCAGTGTAAGAAGAGTCCTTGGGCTCTGGGGTGTGGCATATCTGGGGATGTTGGGAAAGTGGGGGCGCAGGAGATGCTCTGGGTCCTTGCATCTTGTCTCACTCTGAAGGGCTCAGTGCTGCCCATGTCACAGGATCTGGTCTCTCCTCTGCAAGGGCTGAGGGCTGGAGAGGGAATGGGGAAATCTGAAGGCCCATTTAGTGACTGGATGGGGGATGAGAGGTCAGCCCTTCCCAGAGAGCAGGACTCCCAGGTGTGAGGTGACCAGATAGAGGTTACCTGGTGTAGGTCAGAGGGTAGAGGTCAGTGGGCACAAAGTGTGAGTCTGAAGGAAGGAGCCAGCACACAGCTGAGTGGACACCAGGATTTCTCTTTCTGATGAAGTGACCTTTACCACGAGACCATGATAATACCTACAGGGCCATGTTAATTTCTACAAGAGAATAATGTGCCCCTCAGGCCGCAGGGAAGTCATGGTTCCACTAGTGAAAACTTACAACATGAGAAAAATGAGACAAACTCCTTCCCGCCCAGTGGGGATGGAGGAGTCAGAGCCACAACCCACAGTACAAGGTGCCCATGGGGTCTTCTGAGAGCTGAGGGGCAGGTCAGGCCTGGTCTCCACAGAAATATGATTCATCTGCTCATGAGAAATGTTTCCTTAGGGGCAAGTCCTCAGAACCTACTGGAGGCCTGCATCCCTGAAGCTCACCCTGCTTCCTCCTGCAGGTGGTTTGTGTCTGGGCCCACAGGGCTTTCCCCTCACTGTGTCTCTCACACAGTAGTACAGGGCCGTGTCCTCCTCCATCAGGCTGCTCATTTGCAGAGAGAGCGTGTTCTTGCTGTTGTCTCTGGAGATAGTGAATCGGCCCTTCACAGACTCAGCATACCATGTACTAACACCACCATTACTGATGCGTGAGACCCACTCTAGGCCCTTCCCTGGAGCCTGGCGGACCCAGTTCATATAATAGCTTCCAAAATCGAATCCAGAGGCTGTACAGGAGAGTTTCAGGGACCCTCCAGGCTGCACCAAGTTTCCCCCAGACTCCACCAGCTGCACCTCACACTGAACCCCTGCAAACACAAAGACATCCTGGTCAGAAAACTATCCTCACACAGAGGATCTGCCTCTCCCATATCTCCCATGCTCCGTGTCTCTGTTGCCCATGAGTTACCTCCTAACACAGCCACGAGGAGAAGCAAGCTTAGCCCACACGCCATGTTGGTTCTGTGTGAGTCAGGATGGGGCCCCTTGGAACCCCTGAACTGATGCCTCTCCTGGAGCTGAGGCTGGGCTGGGCTGTTTTCATCACTGTGGACAGAGTCTCATTTGCATGTCCTCCTTCTCTATAAAAAGTCATCTTTGAACTGGTAGAGGGAAGGGAGGACTCCAGAGCAGGTGAGGGGTTCTGGGGGTGCCTGTGACCAGGAAAAGATTCAGAAACTCTACTATTCCAAAAGGAAATTTTTACATGACAACCAATTTAATTGATATTCTTTAATATTTATTTTTATTACAAATCATATGATGTGTACAGTATTGCTTCAGTTTAATTATATAATATAACACATAAAAGTTTAAGTGGTTTTTACCATGTATTTAAAATACTCAACTCCCTGGCGGGCGACATTATACTGGGGCTGGAGCTATAGCACAGCAGCTAGGGATTTTGCCTTGCACGAGGCCGACCTAAGTTTGATTCCTCCAGCCCGCTCAGAGAGCCTGGCAAGCTATCAAGAGTACCCTGCCCTCACGGCAGAGCCTGGCAAGCTACCTGTGGCATATTCGATATGCCAAAAAAACAGTAACAACAAGCTCACAATGGAGACGTTACTGCTGCCCACTCGAGCAAAATCAATGAACAATGAGAGGACAGTGCTACTACTACTCAAAATACATTTTAAGAGTTGGTCCCACTATTTAGACAAAAGGAATCCACTGAGTCACTCACAGTTGTCAATGTTTTGGGAACCAAGTGTTAAGACAGAATCAGGAGTAAGGCAGAATGGCCGGATAACAGGGCCCTCATGTCTTGAATTCCACTGTGCTCCAGCAAGCCCGTGTGTTGGCTATTTTTGTACTTTATCTCAGAGGAAACACTTCTGGGCTTAAAGGTATTTGTCCCGATTACTTATGACCCTCAGATGTGTAAGAGCTAAGCCCAGACAGACTAAGCTCAAAAATTGACCTAAGAATGTCATTCTCCTGATGATTCCTGGCTCTAAGCAATAATTCTCAATGTTTTGGGCATTTGTAGCTCTCAGTCCTCTAAGGAGTTAGTCCCCTGAGCAATACCCTTTCTCTCTTCAGTCTGTCTATTGATACTCACAGCATCCCAGGGTTGGTCTCTGTTCACCAGGATTGGTCCCCAGTAACTAGAGATGCAGAGGTAGTAGAGGGGTAAGTTTCCTCCCCTGCATGTGGTTAATCAGGTTCATTCCCTGCACTTCATGTGGCTTCCCATGTGTCTAGCAGGTGCGCCCCTGAGTACAGAGCCTGGAGTATACCCAAAGTGGCACAAATAATAAAACTAAACCAACAAGGACTTAGACATAGTGTGGTGGTAGGGCACTTGCCTTGCACACGGCTGACCCAGGTTCAATCCCCTATATTCCATGTGGTCCCCCAAGCACGTTCAAGAGTAGTTCCTGAGTACAGATCCAGGAAGAACGCTGAGCATCACCGAGTCTAACCCTAAAACCAAAACCAAATGAAGAGAAAAACAAAAACAACAATAAAAACAAAATATAGACTATAGAACTCTCAAGAACTTTTTCCGTGTATTGAGAAAAAAATGTTTTTATTCTAAATTTGTTTTCACCTTGAGTATGTTGGAACCGGGGTGCACCGAGGTGCATGGAGTGTGACTCTTCACATCAATTTTGGCTCTGTTTCTCCTTCTTCCCCTGTAAGCATTTGAGTCTGCGCCCTACGCAGAATACTGACTTATACGACATTGATGTTTCAGAGCACTAACGTATATGGGCAAACCTGTGCAGTGAAAATCACATTCAAAACAGTGGATGAACCCCTCACCCCAGCATTTCCCCTTGACCCATGGTATTCCTCCCCCCACGCCTCACCCCTCCCTCATGCTCTTTACAGTGCTTCCTGTTTCTGTGAGTGTATGAAGGGTGTGATGAAGGAGATTCACTCTCAATAGCTTTCCACTCTCGGGATATATTATGGGTTGTTACTCAGGACAAAAGGCATCTTGGATTACTCTCAGTCCTGGATCTTTAAAATAGGTCACATGAGCTTTCTAGAAGGAGGGATAAAAATGAGGAAAAGCTGTTCTACATATTACATGGATATCACTGAGAAAGCTATAAAAATAATAACAAATGGAAACGTACCGATTAATATTTACCCTGCTAGGCGTTGGATTCCTGGGGGCCTGGTGGGGTGAGTGTGGGGGACAGGGAGGACAGATCTCAGGGAGGGGGTTGGGAGTGTGAGGGTCTCACTGAGAGTGGAGCTGCTCTGGGAGTGACAGGGAAGGGTCCTAGGAAAGTTGCTGGAACTGGGCATGGATGGGAGAGGATGGGGGTGAGGGGGGTGAGCATCTATGTGTTGTGACAGAATATTGGCCCCTGTGGGCTTCTAGCACATGGTGATCCTCTTTGTCCCCTGGTGGGTCTGAGGCCTTTTCCCAGGTGGCTCCCTATTGCCCTCTAGTGGTGGGCAGCGCCCTTGCAGTCGCTCCGTGTCCCCTCAGGACTTGGTGTCTGGGCTCCTTTGACTGACCCACAGTCCCCTGCACAGTCACACCCCGGGTTCAACTGCTCTCAGGCTGCTCCCCTGTAGGTGGTCACAAGGCTCCTTGGTCTCTGGAGATGGTGCATCAACCCCTCCCAGAGAGTCAGGGGGTGATTGTTCTAACACAGGCATGCCCGTTCCCAGGGCCTGGTGACCTGGTCATCCAGGAGCTGCTGACCAGAATCTGCACAGGAGAGACTCCGTCTCTGTCTATGTTTCTGTCTCTCTCTCCCTCCCCCCTCCCATGTTAAGCCTTCAGTGATTATATCTTGCTAATTGAGATTGGAGCTGGAACTCCACATTACGTTCCACCCTATCTCCAATCTGCTGTGCTACTCCTGTTTGATCGAGTTGTAGTGTTTGAGGTGTCGCTCCAGGAAATCCAGAGTTTTTAAAGAGGTAAAATAGCTGAAGTTAAATCTTTAACTGGGGGAGGCTTTTGGGCATGTGCGTGACTTCCTGGGCTTCCAGAACTACAGAAAGATGGCGGGAATGTAAAGGAAATATCAGAGAGACAATGAGAGATGTCATGAGAAAGACCTATATCAGAAAGAGACTCAAAAGAACAAGAGTTGGGATGTTGTCAAAAGCAAATCTGTTTCCTCATTAGCTTGGACCATTGTTTGATTTAATGTCTATGAAAAACAGCAGGAGATTTATCTAAAAGGTGGAAATAGAGTGTCCATATAACGCAGTGATTTGAGCTAGATACCTTCACCCGAAGGTGAAAATATCAAATTAACAAGTTATGAACGTTAAACAGAGGGCATCTTGAACTCCCGAGAAACCTCAATGAGCTTGGTTATCGTGTGGATATGGTCGATGGTGCTGAATCATTTGCAGAACCCGGCTTGCTCGCATGGTTGTCCTTCATCTAGTGTTCTGCCAATCCTATTTAGGATGACTTTAGTGAACAACTTGTAGATGACAGACAAAAGGCAGATCAGGCGATAGTTGCCAGTGTCATGGATGTCTCCCTTCTTGAACAGTAGTACGGTCCTGCTGGTTTTCCATTGGGATGGAACCTTGCATTCAGATAGGTAGCGAGTGAAGAGCCGAACCAGTGTATTGATGAGTACTGACGGCAGGTTTTTCAGGTGTTCAGGTCTGACCTTGTCTGGGCCGGGTGCTGTTTATTTCTTTACCGACGAAATGGCATGTCGGATTTTGGAAGGGAGAACATTGGGAACGACATATCCATCCTGTGGAATTTGGTATGTCGGCAAGTGGACATGGCTATCGAAGAGATTTGATTAGAAGTCATGGATAATCTTCTCCATTGCCGTTCTGGAAGATGTGATGGATCTATCAGGATGTCGGAGGGCAGTCATCTTGGTCTTGTAGTTGGCAAAGGACAGGCAGGCACTATGAATACTTTTCCCGGCTTCTGCAGCATCTACCAGTACTTCTGCTCTTCTCTCTTTGAGGTCTTCCTTGATCGCATCTCTGCACTGCTTTGCGAGCTCGGACGTTAGCTTGCGGTTGCCTGAGGCATGTGCCAAACCAGGCTGGCGAATTAGCTCAAGAGTTTTCGAAGATAGGCGATTTTTTGTGGCTATCTCTCTCTTGGCGTTGCTCGCACATTCATGGAGGTGCTGAACCAGTCGATCGTATTCCTCGTCAATGTTGTCAACAATGGCATCTTCCCATGTTGTCGCAATAGTACCAAAGAGTTCCCAGTTGGTGGTCATTCTGGGAGTTCTCTTTTTGAACTTTGCAGCCCTTTCTCCCCGCTCTGTGAAGTAGAATTTTGCACGAAGGAGATGATGGTCCGAAACAGTTCGAAATTTTGGGACAACAGCGACATCAGTCAGGCAAAACCATCGATTGAATATGATGTGGTCTATTTCATTGTGGAATCGTCCACCGGGAGACTCCCATGTCCATCGTGTAGATTCTGCCTTCTGGAACTGTAAGTTACCATGAATGGTCTTGGTCAACATGATGAACTCAGACAGTCTCTCACCCTCTTCTTTCCATTCTAGGCCATGGGTCCCAATGTGAAGTTCTTCAGCTGATCTTCTCGGTCCTATCTTGGCATTAAAATCACCCACAATGATCTTGTAGAAGGTGTGGTTTCTTTATAGAACTTCTCTAGCTCCATGTAGAACTTCTCGATTTCTCTTTCATCATAAGGAGATGTTGGTGCGTAGACAACGAAGATAGAAACTGCAGGCAGTGAGCCACATCTATTCAAATGTAAACATCTTATTCGGGTTGTTAGGCATTCGAATGAATCAATGCTCATGGCCAAGTTTCTGTTGACAAGGACACCGACGCCTCCAACACCTCTTTTATTGCATGTTCCGAGGAACAATTCTTCTCCAGTGTTGAATACAGCATGGTGAGATTCGTGCCTTCTTGTCTCGGTCAGACCAATGATGTCGTACTTGATCATTCGCTCTTGTACCATCAGGTCCTCGATGTATGCATTTCATGCTAGCGTACATGCATTGATAGTACAGCCAATCATTTTTGTCTTCCTTCGTTGTGGAAGCCTAGGTCGGCCTTGAGATTTTTTCGGCCTCTCCTTTCTTATCCTTCTCAGCGCTGCCATGTTGGTGAAGGCTTCAGGGTCAGGTGAATGAGACCAGTTGTAGTTACTGGTTTTGGCTTATCGAATACACAATGGATAGCTTGCCAGGCTCTTCCTGGCAGCGGTTGGCTTGCCAGGCTCTTCTGTCTGAGTTCATCATGTTGACCAAGACCATTCATGGTAACTCACAGTTCCAGAAGGCAGAATCTAAACTATGGACATGGGAGTCTCCCGGTGGACGATTCCACAACGAAATAGACCACATCATATTCAATCGATGATTTTGCCTGACCGATGTTGCTGTTGTCCCAAAATTTCGAACGGGATCGGACCACCATCTCCTTCGTGCAAAATTCTGCTTCACAGAGCGGGGAGAAAGGACTGCAAAGTTCAAAAAGAGAACTCCCAGAATGACCACCAACTGGAAACTCTTTGTTACTATTGCAACAACATGGGAAGATGCCATTGTCGACAACAATGACGAGGAATACGATCGACTGGTTCAGCACCTCCATGAATGTGCGAGGAACGCCAAGAGAGAAATAGCCACGAAAAAAACGCCTATCTTCGAAAACTCTTGAGCTAATTCGCCAGCGTGGTTTGGCGCATGCCTCAGGTAATCGCAAGCTAACGTCCAAGCTCGCAAAGCAGTGCAGAGATGCGATCAAGGAAGACCTCAAAGAGAGAGGAGCAGAAGTACTGGTAGATGCTGCAGAAGCCGGGAAAAGTATTCGTAATACCCGCCTGTCCTTCGCCAACTACAAGACCAAGATGACTGTCCTCCAACGTCCTGATGGATCCATCACATCCTCCAGAAAGGCAATGGAGAAGATTATCCATGACTTCTACTCAAATCTCTTCGATAGCCGTGTCCACTTGCCAACATACCAAATTCCACAGGATGTATATGTCGTTCCCAACGTTCTCCCTTCCGAAATCCGACACGCCATTTTGTCGGTAAAGAAACAAATAGCACCCGGTCCAGACAAGGTCAGACCTGAACACCTGAAGAACTTGCCGTCAGTACTCATTAATACACTGGCTCAGCTCTTCACTCGCTACCTGTCTGAATGCAAGGTTCCGTCCCAATGGAAAACCAGCAGGACCATACTACTGTTCAAGATGGGAGACATGCATGACATTGGCAACTATCGCCCGATCTACCTATTGTCTGTCACCTACAAGTTGTTCACTCGAGTCATCCTAAATAGGATTAGCAGAACACTAGATGAAGGACAACCATGCAAGCAAGTCGGGTTCCGCAAAGGATTCAGCACCATCGACCATATCCACACGATAACCAAGCTCATTGAGGTCTCTCGGGAGTTCAAGATGCTGCTCTGTTTAACGTTCATTGATTTAAAGAAGGCCTTTGATTCTGTTGAGACGGAAGCAGTCATTGAAGCCCTAGCCAATCAGGGCACTCAAGCCCAATACATCAGGATTCTCCGTGAGCTATATTGCGGATTCACTACCAGGATCTCACCATTCTACAAAGAAGTGATCGTTGATGTCAAGAGTGGGGTTCGGCAGGGTGATACCATTTCACCGAAACTCTTCAGTGCCACCCTCGAGAACGTCATGCGATGACTGGAATGGGAAGGAATGGGAGTGAAGATAGATGGTCGTCAACTACACCACCTCCGCTTTGCTGATGACATTGTTTTAATAACACCAAACATCAGCCAAGCGGCACAAATGCTGGCCAACTTTGACCGTGAGTGTGGAAAGGTAGGACTACAGATGAATCTTACGAAGACAATGTTTATGAGAAACGGCCTCATTCCTGACACCCCATTCGCTCTCAACAGAACGACCATCTCCGAATGCAACAGCTATGTGTACCTAGGTTGAGAGGTCAACAAGACAAATGACCTGGCACCCGAACTGCGCAGGAGGAAGAGAGGCTTGGAGTGTCATCAAGAACGTTGAAGAAATAGCTAAGAGGACGAAGAACCTCCGGCTCCGGGCATATCTCTTTGATTCCGCTGTTCTTCCTGCATTAACATATGCCTCAGAGACCTGGGCCCTATGCAAACAAGATGAGAACGCTATTCAGGTCTCCCAAAGAAGAATAGAAAGAGCTATGCGTGGAATATCATGTTTCACTCAAATGAGAGAAAGAATCCGGAGTTCTGACATCCATCAACGATCAAGAATCAGGGACGCTGTCTCATTTGCCAAGGTGTCGAAAATCAGATGGGCTGGTCACGTAATGAGATTTAAAGACGACCACTGGACTAGAGCTGTTACCGACTGGATTCCACGGGATGTCAAAAGACCGTGTGGCCGCCCACCTACCAGATGGTCAGACTTCTTCGTCAAGATCATGAACGATTGGTTTGAGGCCCTTCATGTTCCCGGAGCGAACAGATGCCATTGGGCAACACTGGCACGCGACAGGGACAAATGGAGATGTTACTGGCACCCGCTCGAGCAAATCGACGACTAACGGGAAGTTAAGTGATTAAGCGAAGGGTCAAAGTAATTGAAACAATTAGGATGTTCAACATAATTCTATAAAATAAACACAGAAAAATATACAAAGATCTCAGACAAGATGAGGATTGAACGGATCAATACTGCACCTCACATACAGATAACTCTAATAGGATTAATTCATTCATTCATTCGTCATCCTGTTATTCGTCAATTGCCTCGAGCAGGCCCCAGTAACGTCTCTTTCATCCTAGCCCTGAGATTATATTCAAGGCTCTTTAGAAGAATGAGACCCATCATTGTTACTGGTATTTGGCATATTTGGTACACCACGGGGAGTTTTCCAGACTCTGCCCTGTGGACAGGCTACATTCGATAGCCTGCAAGTTTGTCCAAAGTAGGAATGAGATAATAAGATGTCATAAAAATATGTCCTGATAAGATGTCGCGCAGCCGCAAATGCAGCTGTGCGGTTCTGGGAGCTGGATTTTATAGTCTCTGAGTCTTGGCCATTGATGGGATTACACGGCGCCCGGGGGCCAGGTGGTGTGTGTGACCCCCGCCTGCTGGAATTTGGAGGATCTGGGTGGAGGATGCTCGACTCCAATCCGTGTAGGCTTGGAGATCTCGGCCCTGGAACCCACGTGGATTTGTCCCTCTGCCAGTACCTTCATGTGTGCGGAGAGTGGTCTCAGCATGGTGGTGGCTGGTCCTGGAGGTCTTCGGCTGCTGGAGCCCTGGTCGGGGCGGGGAGGAAAGCGCAACCCGTTCCCCTCCAAGGTGCCCCGGGGAGGAACAGCCAGGCGCGGGGGCAGGAGACTGCCCAGAAGACTATATTAATCCTAATTAATAGAATTAATAAACCTTCTCTTATGTAAAGAATGTGAGTCACTATGGCTCTCTGTGTCCAGGTGTCCTGTGCCTGAGTTGCAGGTCCAGAACGGTGAATCCTCCGAGTTCTGACCCACCTGCACTGTCTCTGTGAGCTCCACCACTGGTAGCAGTTTTCATGGTAACGATCCCTGTACCTCAGATATATTTGGATGGATGGGGAGTTGCACAATGATGGGACTGTTTCCTAATGCTACTTCAACAGAGCAAAGGGTAGTTTCTTAAATCTTCTTAAATATATGAAAAGTGGTTTCCAACCACCAACTTTAATTGTAATTTTATACACTTAAAATTTTTTTAAAGGCTATTAAATAAGATGAATTTCTTTGTTAAATTGTTCTTGACTCATTTGTGGCTGTTTCATTCATACAGATGTTGACTAATAAAATATCCTGCCTTATCACTACTTGTTTATTAGAAACGATGAAAGAAACCAATTAGAGATTAATTGAAAGCCTCAATCATTCATTTTGTGTTTTCTCATTGTGACACACTCCTGGCACCATCTCCCTGTTCTCCCAGGAACCTGGCATTCACACCCAGGAACTGCCTCTGTGTCATGAAAACTCATTAATGATCATGATTCGGAGATTACAAATAAATCTTGGAGAGCAGCAACAAACTGCAGAGATACATCTGGACCCCAAAGTCACCATCAGTTAAAAATTTAACTCCAGTCATATCACTGTCACTGTCACTGTCCTCCCGTTGTGCATCAATTTGCTCGAGTGGGTCCAGTAACCTCTCTATTGTGACAATTGTGACTGTTTTTGGCATATCAAAAAATGCACGGATAGTTTACCAGGTTTTGCCGTGCGGGCGAGATACTCTCAGTAGGTTGCTGGGCTCTCCGAGAGGGGCAGAGGAATACAATTCAGCTCTGCCTGGCTGACCGTGTGCAATGCAAACGCCCTACTGCTGTGCTATCTCTCAGCCCAACCTGTAACAACATGTTGGTAATCGCTCATACAAACACTCAAAGGCTCCATGTTGAGATACAACAATCTTCACACTTTTCTCTTAGGGAACATTTGGGGATCCTTTTGTTTTTCGAATTATTTCATAGGAAGCAATATAAAATAAATTATTTAGGATTTGCTTTGGTTGCAGGTTTGGGTGCTGGTGGAAAAATTCAAAATAATGGTGATGGAAAGGTGTAAATGATGATGGAATTGGTGCTGGAACAGATAATGAATAAATTATTGTGAACAACTTAAAAATTAATTTAAGACCATAAAAACTTTTTAATTTGTCCTTAATAGCCATTTCTTCAGGCTCAATGCAATGCTTTGTATGTGAGTGTCCCAAATCTATTTTGCAGGACCAGTAATTGATACCTGAGCACTACAAGTGAACCAGGACACCAACAGGAAGTGGACAGATTACTTCCAGCTGTGTTCCCCAAGTCAAAGAAAACCACATATCGTCCATATTTGGATAATGCCATTTTAAAATAAAGATTAGATATCCATCCACATTTTAATTTTTTGAATTTTATAAAGTAGTTCACAATATTTTATTACATTCAATATTCAAACAACAGTGCCGCCATCATTACACGTTCCCACCACCATATTTCAGATGTTTCCATCCTAAGCCCAAATTCCTGCCCCAAAGCAGAACTGAGGTAATATATTTTGTATTGTTTGTTATGAAAAACCACTGAAAATGCTACAAAAAAGTAGCCTTAGTGATATTCATCTATTTAATCCTAATTTATTCATTTGCTCTCTTGGTTGATTTTTGATTTCTAATAAGAAACACGTTTTGATCTTTGTGTTTTGTTGATATTGAACTTTTAAAGTCTTTCAGTTTCCTAAGTGAAGACAACGTGGTGATTTCCCATGTTTAATATGTGGTTGGGAAGGTCACCCAAAAAGGAGTGCTACTTCAGTGGGGTCACCATATGCTGGGAGGGAGATATTCAGACTCTAATCCCCTAATTTCAGTGTCTCAGGAGGGGAGACTGGAGAGTGAGTTTGATCCACAGACAAATATAGTAAGAGTCGTAACTGCAACTGGCTCTGAGAATTCAAGATATGAGGTTCGGTGGTGATTGGTTTGTGATTTTCAGGAGATCTGGGAGGGATTAAAGCTGATATCTGTCCCCTCTGAAGCAGAAATGGAGGTGTATCTGTGTGTGTGCATTAGAGTGTGTGTGTGTTTGTGTGTGTGTACTCGTGTGTGTCTGATTGTTTGTGACAATGTGTGCTTGGGTATATGGGTTTGTATGTAAGTATGTGTATGTATGTATGTGTGTGTGTGTGTGTATGTATGTAGGTTGTGGGCCTTGGCAAAAGTTCTTGAGGAATCATAAAGCCACGATGGGACTTGCAGAAGTGATTCTGTCACTAGCACTCAAGCGTCATCAAGCAGCCATGGACCTGTATGGCTGTTGGAGACAGTCTCTCTCTCTTTCTCTCTCCATATCTCCAGGTTAAGGCTTGAGTGATTATATCTTGTTAATTGAGATCGGACGCCTTCCCCATTATATCCCATCCAATATCCAATCTGCTGTGCTACTCCTGTTTGATTGAGTTGTAGTGTCTGAGATATCGCTCGACAAAATCCAGAATTTTTAACTGGTTAATATAGCTGATATATAGTTAATACAGTCTTCTGCCCCCGCACCTGGGTGTTCCTTCCCGAGGCCCCTTGGAGGGGAGCGGGTTGAACTTTCCTCCCCGACCCGACCAGGGCTCCGGCAGCCGAAGACCTCCAGGACCAGCCACCACCATGCTGAGACCACTCTCCGCACACATGAAGGAACTGGCAGAGGGAAAAAGCCACGCGGGTTCCGGGGCCGAGACCTCCAAGCCTACTCGGATTAGAGACGAGCATCTTCCACCCAGATACTCCAAATTCCAGTAGGCGGGGTCACACCCACCACCTGGCCCCCTGGCACCGTGTAATCCCATCAGTGGCAAAGACTCAGAGACTATAAAATCCAAATTCCGGACGAGAACATTGCAGTCTTCTGCCCCCGCGCCTGGGTGTTTCTTCCCGGAGTCCCTTGGAGGGGAGCGGGTTGAGCTTTCCTCCCCGCCCCGACCAGGGCTCCGGCAGCCGAAGACCTCCAAGACCAGCCACCACCATGCTGAGACCACTCTCCGCACACATGAAGGTACTGGCAGAGGGACAAAGCCACGCGGGTTCTGGGGCTGAGACCTCCAAGCCTACTCAGATTGGAGTCGAGCATCTTCCACCTAGATCCTCCAAATTCCAGTAGGCGGGGGTCACACCCACCACCTGGCCCCCTGGCGCCATGTAATCCCATCAGCGGCCAAGACTCAGAGACTATAAAATCCAGATCCCGGACGAGAACAGTGCAGACTTCTGCCCCCGCGCCTGGGTGTCCCTCGCCGGGACCCCTTGGAGGGGAGCGGGATGAGCTTTCCTCCCCGACCCGACCAGGGCTCCGGCATCCGAAGACCTCCAGGACCAGCCACCACCATGCTGAGACCACTCTCCGCACACATGAAGGAACTGGCAGAGGGAAAAAGCCACGCGGGTTCCGGGGCCGAGACCTCCAAGCCTACTCGGATTAGAGACGAGCATCTTCCACCCAGATACTCCAAATTCCAGTAGGCGGGGTCACACCCACCACCTGGCCCCCTGGCACCGTGTAATCCCATCAGTGGCAAAGACTCAGAGACTATAAAATCCAAATTCCGGACGAGAACATTGCAGTCTTCTGCCCCCGCGCCTGGGTGTTTCTTCCCGGAGTCCCTTGGAGGGGAGCGGGTTGAGCTTTCCTCCCCGCCCCGACCAGGGCTCCGGCAGCCGAAGACCTCCAAGACCAGCCACCACCATGCTGAGACCACTCTCCGCACACATGAAGGTACTGGCAGAGGGACAAAGCCACGCGGGTTCTGGGGCTGAGACCTCCAAGCCTACTCAGATTGGAGTCGAGCATCTTCCACCTAGATCCTCCAAATTCCAGTAGGCGGGGGTCACACCCACCACCTGGCCCCCTGGCGCCATGTAATCCCATCAGCGGCCAAGACTCAGAGACTATAAAATCCAGATCCCGGACGAGAACAGTGCAGACTTCTGCCCCCGCGCCTGGGTGTCCCTCGCCGGGACCCCTTGGAGGGGAGCGGGATGAGCTTTCCTCCCCGCCCCGACTGGGGCTCTGGCAGCCGAAGACCACCAGGACCAGCCACCACCATGCTGAGACCACTCTCCGCACACATGAAGGTACTGGCAGAGGGAAAAAGCCATGCGGGTTCCGGGGCCGAGACCTCCAAGCCTACTGGGATTGGAGTCGAGCATCTTCCACCCAGATCCTCCAAATTCCAGTAGGCGGGGTCACACCCACCACCTGGCCCCCTGGCGCCGTGTAATCCCATCAGAGTCCAAGACTCAGAGACTATAAAATCCAGATCCCGGACGAGAACAGTGCAGTCTTCTGCCCCCGCGCCTGGGTGTCCCTCGCCTGGACCCCTTGGAGGGGAGCGGGTTGAGCTTTCCTCCCCGACCCGACCAGGGCTCCGGCAGCCGAAGACCTCCAGGACCAGCCACCACCATGCTGAGACCACTCTCCGCACACATGAAGGTACTGGCAGAGGGAAAAAGCCACGCGGGTTCCGGGGCCGAGACCTCCAAGCCTACTCGGATTGGAGTCGAGCATCTTCCACCCAGATCCTCCAAATTCCAGTAGGCGGGGTCACACCCACCACCTGGCCCCCTGGCGCCGTGTAATCCCATCAGAGTCCAAGACTCAGAGACTATAAAATCCAGATCCCGGACGAGAACAGTGCAGTCTTCTGCCCCCGCGCCTGGGTGTCCCTCGCCGGGACCCCTTGGAGGGGAGAGGGTTGAGCTTTCCTCCCCGCCCCGACCAGGGCTACGGCAGCCGAAGACCTCCAGGACCAGCCACCACCATGCTGAGACCACTCTCCGCACACATGAAGGTACTGTCAGAGGGACAAAGCCACGTGGGTTCTGGGGCCGAGACCTCCAAGCCTACTCGGATTGGAGTCGAGCATCTTCCACCCAGATCCTCCAAATTCCAGTAGGCGGGGGTCACACCCACCACCTGGCCCCCTGGCGCCGTGTAATCCCATCAATGGCCAAGACTCAGAGACTATAAAATCCAGATCCCGGATTCGCACGGCCGCAAATGCGACCGCGCGACATCTTATCAGAACTTTTTTTTATGACATTATTGTCTCATTCCTACTTTGGACAAACTTGCAGGCTATCGTATGTAGCCTGCCCACAGGGCAGAGTTTGGCAAACTCCCTGTGGCATACCAAATATGCCAAATACCAGTAGCAATGATGGGTCTCATTCTCCTAAAGAACCTTGAATATAATCTCAGGGCTAGGATGAAAGAGACGTTACTGGGGCCTGCTCGAGGCAATTGACGAATAACAGGATGATGAAATATAAATGAAATGAAATGAAATATAGCTGACACGGCAAAACCTGGCAAGCTACCCCTGACATATTCGATATGCCAAAAACAGTAACAACAAGTCTCACGATGGAGACGTTACTGGTGCCCACTGGAGCAAAATGATGAACAACGAGAGGACAGTGCAGTGCTACAATGCTAATATAGCTGAAGTTAAATCTTTAATTGGTAGCAGCTTCGGGGCATGTGCATGACTGACAGGGCTTCCTGAAGTACAGAAATATTGTAGGGATGTAAAGGAAATATAAATCAGAGGGCTATCAGAGATATCATGAGAAAGACCTATATCAGTCCTATATCAGTAAATGACTCAAAACAACAAGAGTTGGGATGTTGTCGAAAGTAAATCTGTTTTATCATTAGCTTGGAATATTGTCTGATTTAATGTCAATGAAAAACAGTAGGAGATTTCTCCAAAAAGTGAAAATAGAGTTTCCATCTAACAAACTGATTTAAGCTAGATACCTTCACCTGAATGGAAAAATATCAAATTGAGAAGTTTTAAGAAAACATACACTGAAGCATTTGATATACTGACTAGGAAATGGAAATGATCCTAATGCTTAAAGACAGTTTCACGGGCAAGAAGTTTTGGTGGGTATACACAATGGGATACTGTGCAGTTATAAGAAAAGACAAAATACTAGTGCTTTCTGCACCATGGATGGAACTAGAGAATATCAGATTAAGTGAAGTTTGTCAGAGGGAGGAGGACAAATTCAGACAATCTCATCCATCGGTGATACACAGAGAACAAAGCATCCGGATGAACAGGATCCAATGATAACGGCCCCTGTATCCTAACCACACTCTGGGGTTCCCGAAAAGAGTCGGGTGGGGGCTCAGATCACTGGGAAGAAGAGGCCAAGCACAGGGGCCACAGAAGAGTGTGGAGGTCTGTGGGGATTTTGTACTGGGAAAAGCGCAGGGAGTTTGAGACCCACAAGAATCAACACTCAGACTACTGTTATCGTGTTCCCTCAGTGACAATAAAAAAGGTAACAGGAGAAATCTCTCCTTTCTGTGAAGAGGAGTGATCCTTATTGGAAGAAAAATCAACCTCACCTGACCTAGCAGGACAGACAGTCTCTAGTGGACTCTGAGACAGGAAGAAGAAAACACTAATTTGTACTAAAAGAGGAAGAAATAACTAAAATGCATATACTTGGTTTTTTTTTTAAGTTGCTATACTGTATCACTGTTATCCTGTTGTTCATTGATTTGTTCGAGCGGGCACCAGTAAAGTTTCCATTGTGAGACTTGTTTTAACTGTGTTTGGCATATGGAATACGCTACGGGGAGCTTGCCAGGTTCTGCCACGTGGACGGGATACTCTCGGTAGCTTGCCGGGTTAGGTAGCTTCCCACAGCAAGAACTAGATAACAAGAAGTCTCACAGCCACGAATTAAGTTGGTATAAATATTATAATAAAGAGGAAAATGATACCCCCCAGAAGAAGAAAAATATGTGAAAACAATTGGAAAAAAAAAAGAAAAGAAAGTGACTTCTAACTGGCCCTTCTTCCCCTGACCCTGACACAGCCCTGGATCACTTTGAGTAGAGTGCCCTCTGGTGGTCACACGCACCCCTGCAGCTCCCCTGTCTCCCTCAGCAGGTTTTTGTCTGGGCTCACAGGGACTTGCCCTCACTGTGTGTTTTTTGCACAATAATACACGGCTGTGTCCTCAATTACTGAGTTACTCAGTTTTAGGTAAACTTGGTTCTTGGAGGTGTCCCTGGTGATGCTGAGTCGGGATTTAAGATTTGGGTTATAGTCAGTGCTTCCACCAGACCATATAGCACCAACCCAATCCAGACCCTTTCTGGGGGCCTGGCGGACCCAGTGTACACCATTGCTGGTTATAGAGAATCCAGAGATCGAGCAGGTGAGGGACAGCGTCTGCGAGGGCGTCACCAGGCTTGGTCCCGACTCCTGCAGCTGTATCTGGGCCAGGACACCTGGGGACAGAGACCACAGTGAGTCATGGGCTCAGAGGCCCCATGCCCACCTTGGAGCCTCTGTACAGCGGATACTCACATGCAGGAGCTGCCACCAGAAAGAGGAGGAACCAGCGCTGATGCACATTCCTGCTCACGAGGTCCATGATCTCAGACACCGTGTCAGGGGAGAGGGAGCCCGACTTGGTGTGAGTGTGAACATGGTTTTAACCCTGGGTCCTGAGTGCAGATTTGCATGGGGGAACCTCTGTGGAGAAAGGAGGGGAACCCGGGGAGGCTGGTGTGTGGGATCCCTGGGGGAGGTGCTGACTGTGGCTCAGAGCACTCAGGCCTGTCTCTGGGGCCCTGTCAGAGCTGGGCCTCTTCCTCCAGCACAGGAAACGTGCTGAAGAGCTCTCAAGAAACAGAATTTTGAAGGCAGCTATGCTAGCCCTGCCACAGAGCAGGATGGGGTGGGGGGCTGGGGGGTGGGAGGGATACTGGGATTTGTGGTGGTGGGAAACGGGCACTGGTGAAGGGATGGGTATTTGATCATTGTATAATTGAAACCCAAGCACAAAAATTTGTAAGTCTACAACTGTACCTCATGGTGTCTCACTAATAAAAGTAAAAAAAAAGAAACAGAATTTGCTCAGTGAGACATGGCAGCTGGGGAGGAGAGTCCCCATGTCTCAGGTTCCTGATGACCAAACCCAGTCCCCCAGGGCATCTACCCTGTAGACAGGCCTCTGCCCCTTCGTGTCCCTTGGTGGTGGCTCCTATTCTCCCATTGCACATGGAAAGCCTGGGACCAAATGGGCAGTGTAACTGTCACAGGAAATTATGACTCGGCTCAGTCCAATCCATGGTTAATTAATTTCCACTCTCTCATCTTCCGTGAACATTCCTTGTCAACCAACTTTGACCGTAGATTTTATAATATATTTAAAATTTACTTTCAGCATATTAAATAAGATGCATTTTTATTTTCAATGCTTCTTATCACATTTTATAGGTTTTTCATTCTTGCAGAGGTATACTAAACAT
The DNA here is from genome assembly GCF_029834395.1 of Sorex fumeus. Taxonomy (NCBI): domain Eukaryota; kingdom Metazoa; phylum Chordata; class Mammalia; order Eulipotyphla; family Soricidae; genus Sorex; species Sorex fumeus. The sequence continues at coordinate 1,101,544 of NW_026606224.1, read as the reverse complement.
ATCCTTGTTTTTCATTTGGAATTTATTAGAAAGATGGTAAGAAGTCAATTAGAAATGAATGAAAGCCTAGATCATCATTTTGTTTTTTTTCTCATTGTTAGACAGTCCTGGATGAAAGAGGTAACTTTTAATTTTGTTCATAATAGCAATGTGGACAGGTTCAATGAAATGCTCTCCATGTAAATGTCCCAAGATCATTTTTCAGGACCACTAATTGATACCTGAGCACTACAGGGGAACCAGGACACAGATAGGAAGTAAACACATTATACTTCAAGTGTGTTCCCACGTCAAAGAAAAATATAGATTGTCCATATTTGGATATCATTTTTACATAATGACAAGATATCCATCATTTGAAGAAAATTAAACTTATTTATTTTGAATTGAAGCACAGTGACATACACAGTTACAAAGTTGTTCATTACTGGGTTTCCAACATATAACGTTCCAACACCTATCCCTTCACCAGGGTACATTAACCACCACCAATGTGCCCAGTTTCGCTCTTTCCCTTCCTCACCCCAGCTGCCTCTATGGCTGGCACTATTCTTCTCTCCCCCATCTCTCTCTCTCTCTCTCTCTCTCTCTCTCTCTCTTTCTCTCTCTCTCTCTCTGTGTCTCTTTGTGTCTGGGTATTTCTCATTGTGGAATTATGGTTTGCAAGAAAGATACTGAGAGGTTATCAGGTATATCCCTTTACCTACGTTCGATAATCAGTTCGTGCCCGAGGTGATCAATTCCAAGTATTACTGTCCTTACTGATCCCTTCTCTATCCTACCTGCCCTTCGCCCCACACACACTTTTGGCTGGCTTCAAACCATGCACCACCAGTCCTTCTGGCTCCTGGTTTTTGGGCCTTGGATATTAGCTCATATTATTTTTTTTAATATTGCAAAAATAAATGCAGTCATTCTATATCTGTCCCTCTCCTGAAACTTTCACACAGCAAGATACTGTCCATGTCCATCCATTTACGAGCAAATTTCCTCATGTCAATTTTCCTAGTGGCGCGAAGTATTCCATTGTGTAAATGTACCATAGTTTCCTGAACCAGTCATCTGTTCTCGGCATTTGGGTTGTTTCCAGATTCTGGCTATTTTGAATAGTGATTCAATGAGCATAGAAATGTAGATGGCATTTCTGCTGTGTGTTTTGGAACCCCATGGTGGTACTGTTGGATCAAATCAAGTTTTCTGAGGAAAGTCCATATTGTTTTCCAAAAAGACTCAACCAGTTGGCTTTCCCACAATTAATGAGAACCCTTTACTCCCCTCTCCCCACATATGAGCCATCACTGGTTGCTCTTGTTCTTTTGGGTGTGTGCCAGACTCTGTGGTGTGAGATTATATCTCATTGCTGCTTGATTTGCATCTCCCTGATGATTAGTTGCGTAGACTGCTATTTCATGTGCCATTTGGCCATTTGAGTTTCTTCTTGGAGAAAGTTTTCTGCTCATATTTTTCCTCCCCATTTTTAGTCAGGTTGGATGTCTTTTCTTGTGGTGCTCTACAGTGCTCTACAGTATATATTTACTGTAGCACTGAAGCACTGTCTTCCCATTCATCGATTTGCTTGAGAAGGCACCAGTAACGACTCCATTGTGAGACTTGTGGTTACTGTTTTTGGCATATCGAATATGCCACGGGGAGCTTGCCAGGCTGTGCTATGCGGGCGGGATAGTCTCTGTAGCTTCTTGGGCTCTTCGAGAGGGATGGAGGAATTGAACCCGGGTCGGCCACGTGCAAGGCCAACGCCCTACTCGCTGTGCTATTGCTTCAGCCCAGTGCATTATATGTCTTTGATATTAACCGGTTTTCAGATGGGTAAAACCTAAATACTTTTCTAATTCTGTGGTCTGTCTGTATCTTGGGCATAATTTCTTTTCATGTGTGGAAACTTCTTAGTTTAATGAAGTCCCATTTATTTATCTCTGCTTCCACTTGCTTAGTCTGTGGTGTTTTATGTTTGAAGGTGCCTTTAGCTTCAAGGTCATGGAGGATTTTGCCTATGTTTTCTTCTATGTGACTTATGAATTCAAGTCTGAAGTTAAGGTCTTTTATTCACTTTGACCTGACTTTTGTGCACGATGTTAGAAAACGGTCTGAGTTCTTTTTTTCTTTTTACATATAGATGCCCAGTTTACCCAGCACCACTTCTTGAAGTGACTTTCCTTGTTCCAGTTCATATTTCTTACTCCTTACTCAAAGGTTAAATGATCACATATGTCAGGGTCTCTGTTCTGATATTCATCTATATCATGGATCTGAGGTTTGCCTTTTTTCAATATCATGCTCTTTTTATTCCTACCATTTTGTATTACAGTGTGAAGCTGGGGAAGGTGATGCCTCACATTCCTCAAGAGTTGCTGTAATTAGTTATGGGGGTGTATTGTTCCATATGAATTTCAGAAGTGTTGGATCTATTTCTTTGTTATGCGTTCAGCTCCCTGATAGGTCCCAACTGTCCTTATAATTGATTGGACCTGGGGTAGCCCAAAATATTAACCTGGTTAACACCCATGATTAACTCAGAAACAATGATGGAGCCTCCTGACCCCAACCTGCACAACCAAAAATTTTTCAATTATATTTTAAATTATTTTTGTATTTATTTTTAAATTAAATTTTTATATTTTTTATAATAATTTATTACATTTAATATTCCAACTCCATTCCCACCACCATTACACCTTCCTACCACCATATTTTGAATGTTTCCATGCTGATCCCCAAAACCTGCCCCTAAAGCAGGTCTTTTTTTTTTTTTTTTTTTTTTTTTTTTTTTTTTTTTTTTTATTTATTTATTGAATCACTGTGGGAAAGGTTACAAAGCTTTCAGGTTTATGTCTCAGTCATGCAAATATCAAACACATTTCCCTTTACCAATACTTATTTTTTACCATGAAGAACCCCAATAAAACCCCACCCCCCACCCCTCCCCGTCCCTGTGAGGCAGATGAATTCTAGTTAACACTCTATCTGCTTTGATTAGATTCATTGTTTCAATAAAAGATTCACCACTATTATTTAGAGTTTACCCCCCCCCCCAAATCAGACATGCTGAAAAAGCATTGTGAAGTGATTTGCTTTCTACGGCTGGGTTCAAGAATTAAATGTTGGTTTTGGATTTCTGCTCTTTTACCTATTGACCCTGGAAGTATTTCTACTGAAAGTCAGATAGTTAAGAAATTGGTTTCTGTGTTCTGGAGTCCTGGCCGTGCTGGAGAGCCGCTCGCGGGGGGCAACCGGTGGCCTCGGTAGGGCGTGAAGGGCGGACCGAAACGCCCCCCTTCCCATGAGGTTTTAGTCGCCCCCACACTCCCGGCTCATACCTGCTGTCCACAAGGCTCCCATGTGGCCGCCATCTTTCTTTCCAAAGAGGAGAGGGCGAATGGGGCAACACCCTTTCCCCTCCGGCAGACTTGATGGCCTGGATCAATGCAGAGTCCGTTCACTTTTCTGCTCCAAGCTGCTGGGTTCTGCATTAAGTCCTTGTGCTTCTGGGGCCGTGGCCGTGCTGGAGAGCCGCTCACGGGGGGCAACTGGTGACCTCGGTAGGGCGTGAAGGACGGACCAGAACGCCCCCCTTCCCATGAGGTTTTAGTCGCCCCCACACCCCCGGCTCATACCTGCTGTCCACAAGGCTCCCATGTGGCCGCCATCTTTCTTTCCAGAGGGAGGAGGGCGGAAGGGAGCAACACCCTTTCCCCTCTGGGCAGAAATGATTGCCTGGATCAACGCATAGTCCTTTCACTTTTCTGCTCCAAGCTGCTGGGTTCTGCATTAAGCCCTTGTGCTTCTGGGGCTGTGGCCGTGCTGGAGAGCCGCTCGTGGGGGCAACTGGTGGCCTCGGTAGGGCGTGAAGGGCGGACCGAAACGCCCCCCTTCCCATGAGGTTTTAGTCGCCCCCACACTCCCGGCTCATACCTGCTGTCCACAAGGCTCCCATGTGGCCGCCATCTTTCTTTCCAGAGAGGAGAGGGCGAATGGGGCAACACCCTTTCCCCTCCGGCAGACTTGATGGCCTGGATCAATGCATAGTCCTTTCACTTTTCTGCTCCAAGCTGCTGGGTTCTGCATTAAGTCCTTGTGCTTCTGGGGCCGTGGCTGTGCTGGAGAGCCGCTCGTGGGGGGCAACTGGTGACCTCGGTAGGGCGTGAAGGACGGACCAGAACGCCCCCCTTCCCATGAGGTTTTAGTCGCCCCCACACCCCCGGCTCATACCTGCTGTCCACAAGGCTCCCATGTGGCCGCCATCTTTCTTTCCAGAGGGAGGAGGGCGGAAGGGAGCGACACCCTTTCCCCTCTGGGCAGAAATGATTGCCTGGATTAATGCATAGTCCTTTCACTTTTCTGCTCCAAGCTGCTGGGTTCTGCATTAAGCCCTTGTGCTTCTGGGGCTGTGGCCGTGCTGGAGAGCCGTTCGTGGGGGGCAACTGGTGACCTCGGTAGGGCGTGAAGGACGGACCAGAACGCCCCCCTTCCCATGAGGTTTTAGTCGCCCCCACACTCCCGGCTCATACCTGCTGTCCACAAGGCTCCCATGTGGCCGCCATCTTTCTTTCCAGAGAGGAGAGGGCGAATGGGGCAACACCCTTTCCCCTCCAGCAGACTTGATGGGCTGGATCAACGCATAGTCCGTTCACTTTTCTGCTCCAAGCTGCTGGGTTCTGCATTAAGTCCTTGTGCTTCTGGGGCCGTGGCCGTGCTGGAGAGCCGCTCGTGAGGGGTGACTGGTGACCTCGGTAGGGCGTGAAGGACGGACTGGAACGCCCCCCTTCCCATGAGGTTTTAGTCGCCCCCACACCCCCGGCTCATACCTGCTGTCCACAAGGCTCCCATGCGGCCGCCATCCTTCTTTCCAGAGAAGAGAGGGCGAATGGGGCAACACCCTTTTCCCCTCTGGGCAGAAATGATGGCCTGGGTTAACGCATCGTCCGTTCACTTTTCTGCTCTAAGCTGCTGGTTTCTGCATTAAGTCCTTGTGTTTCTGGGGCTGTGGCCGTGCTCCAAACTTAACTCTGATTTTCAGGGAGAAAGATTGGGTGGTTTACTTCTCATTGAACACTTTGTATATAGAGAGATGTCGCGCGGCCGCGTAAGCGGCCGCGCGGTTTTGAGAAAAAGTCCTCGTTCCCGCATACTCGAGCTGTGTTTGTAGAGGCTTCTGGTCACCAGGGTTCCATCTGGGGGAGGCGGGATGCGGCGCCTACTCCATCTGGAACTTCCCGGTGCTCTCGGCTCTTTTTGGAACCTGTTTTTTCTTTTTTCTTTTCCTCCGGGATCCCGCACCCTCCATGTCTTCCTTCTCTTATTCTGAACGTTTCAAAGATGGCGCTGGGGGGCGGGCTGTGGGCATGACTTCCGGGATCAGAGGTTACCTGGGAGGTGTAGTCCGGCAGATTTGAGAAAAAGTCCTCGTTCCCGCATACTCGAGCTGTGTTTGTAGAGGCTTCTGGTCACCAGGGTTCCATCTGGGGGAGGCGGGATGCGGCGCCTACTCCATCTGGAACTTCCCGGTGCTCTCGGCTCTTTTTGGAACCTGTTTTTTCTTTTTTCTTTTCCTCCGGGATCCCGCACCCTCCATGTCTTCCTTCTCTTATTCTGAACGTTTCAAAGATGGCGCTGGGGGGCGGGCTGTGGGCATGACTTCCGGGATCAGAGGTTACCTGGGAGGTGTAGTCCGGCAGATTTGAGAAAAAGTCCTCGTTCCCGCATACTCGAGCTGTGTTTGTAGAGGCTTCTGGTCACCAGGGTTCCATCTGGGGGAGGCGGGATGCGGCGCCTACTCCATCTGGAACTTCCCGGTGCTCTCGGCTCTTTTTGGAACCTGTTTTTTCTTTTTTCTTTTCCTCCGGGATCCCGCACCCTCCATGTCTTCCTTCTCTTATTCTGAACGTTTCCTAAAGCAGGTCTTAAATCATTTATTTTGTATTGCTTGTTATGAATAATCCACTAAAAGTGATCCAAATAAGTTTTCATAGAGAACATGTGTAAAGATGGTTGTATTTTGCCCTGTGCCATTATTCCCTTATAGAAGAGATATAAGAGATTCCTAACATGTTGTTTAAGAATGAGACTTGTGTACTTATGTGTATGTGTATATACTTTTTCTTTACAAGAAAGACTACCTTCTCTTTGTACTCCATCCAGTGTAGTGTGCTACTCTTGGTACATCAGTGCCATAGAGTATGAGGTGTCACAAAGCCACAAATGTGGCCTGTATATCCCGAGTGTTCCCCACCAACACAATTAGGAAAATCATTATTTCACTAATAATATCCTTTCCCCTGTGTAACTTAGATCACTGCCCTGTTTACCAATATTGCTACACTAACAATAGCTCTCAGTTTATAGAATTTTCAATTTTTATTATATCCCTAGAAGTTTTTTTAATATCTAGGATGGGTGTTTGTTGACTGATCTGTTTAAAGTAGAGAAATCTGAGATGAAACTGAACGGATTGAGATTTGTGAGTGACAGCAATTCTGAAGAACACCAAAGACATGCTGGTGATATTAATGACAGATGGGTTTGGAAGACACAGATCAGAGACCATGGAGGAGTTGAAAAAGAGACGGAGGGAGAGAGGCAGAGTCACACTGAGGGATTGGCTGATTATAGGTGAGGGGTGAGAGTGAGATAGTCCGGTTGACCTCTGCTGTGTGTCAATAGGTAACACATGAAGACAGAGAGTGTATGTGTATTAGACGTGAGACTGTGGAACACCAGGGGATTAGTAGATCTCAGAATGAGTCATGGGAGTAGAGGAAAATGAGGTGAGAAATTGTGGTTCAATGGAACCTTGCTGCTATGTTTAGTGTTCACTGTGGGAATGACTCTATTACCATATGAGCTATTCACTGTTTCACTGTCATCCCGTTGTTTGTCACTTTACTCAAGCGTGCACCAGTAACATCTCTATTCTTCCCACCCTGAGATTTTGGCAGCCTTCCTTACTCATCCTTCTCAACGATTGCAGTCTTTTTCAGGGTCAGGGGAATAAGACCTGCTATAGTTACTGGTTTGGGCATATCGAACATGCCATGGGGAGCTTGCCAGGCTTTGCCCTGTGGGTGGGAATATATATATATATATATATATATATATATATATATATATTTCTCTATGATTAGTGGCCTACTGTCTAAACCCCATCAAACATGGTGTAGTAATTATGGAAAATGGGCAGGAAGTGTATTATAAAAGCAGCCGGAAAGCGGCTTGAAGAGCGGCAGTGGTTGGGTAGTGGAGGTCGATTGCCAGGGCTGAGTCCCCTGGTGCGAGGAGGTCCTCCCTGGCCCTCTCTGGGGAGCACCGAGTGAAAACAGGCTGGCGTGGAGTCCCGTTAGCTATCCATTCACATCAAATGGTGGATATTTTAACTTGCTACCTAGTACTGTTATTTTCTGTTTAATGCTGGTCTTTCTTCAAGCCTGCAAAGGTATGCACTTTTATGGTGATCCTTCATTTCCCTGCATGAACACATGTTCAGACACAAACATGTAGGAATTGAGATGCTGCTATTCCCAGCATGTATCTGGGGTCCGCTAGCACAACAGTAGGAAGCTGAAACGCTCCATCAACATTGGCGCGGGCAATGCCTGGTCCCCACCCAAAAACAGCAAGTTCAGGTCCTGCTCTCCAGGGAATCTGGGGACCCTTTTCTTATGTGAAATCTCAGGCCCAGGACTGAGGAGGGAGCTGAGGAACTCCAGGGTCCCCTTATCAAGTATAAACCATGTTCATCTGAAATTCAGGACAAGGACTATTACCTGTGACCAGTTGTGACCTAACTGAGTTTGATACTCTTCCTCAGGGAGAGACTGCTCCCTGTGCAAGGATGCCCCTGTGGGTAGCTTGTGTGCAGAAGAGAGTGTCAGTGGGAAAACCCATCTTCATTGAAGATTGATAACTGGTTCCACACTCTAATGGAACGTCTCTCTCACAACCTGTGCATTCATTGGATACTATTGCCATGCATATCCCATGACTGGGCATCACCCACCTGGCCTATCTGTAGGATGGACCATGGGATCATCAACTGTTGTGATGTGGACTCTAACCACAGAAGTGACCTCTTCTGTGATTTCTGGTGGAAAATATTGCAGACAAAAAGAGGCTGCAGAGAAATCCTGTGGTGGGTACACAGTGCTGAAGTGATGAAGAGAAGGAGGTAGATAAAGATGTCCTGATGCTTGGACCATCATAAGTTTCATTTCTCAGCATGAAGAACAGGTGCCCTGAGCACCCTGCAGACATCATGTCTTAATCTATCTTGTCCTCTGGATCCCAGGAGACTGACTTATGGCTCAATGAAGGGATAAACTTGTAAGCATATGTGATATACAGAGAACCCATTCAGGGAAGCAAAAAAACAAGGAATAAAAAAATATACTTAACAAACATAATCTCCTGCCCCCATGCTTGACTGTCCTCACTGGGGCCCCTTGGAGGGGGGCAGTTTGAGTTTGCCTATCCACCCCGAGCAGAGCCACGGCAGCCAAAGACCTCCAGAACCAGCCACAGTCATGCTGAGACCACTCTCCACACGTCCAGATAAGCCTCATTCCTGGAGGAACCGGCAGAGGTACCCAAGCATGCGGGTCCAGTGGCTGAGATCTCCAAACCTGCTCAGATCAGGACTGGGCCTTCTCCACCCAGATCCCCCATCTTCCAGTAGGTAGGCATTACACCCACCAGATGCTGCTGGTTCCAGGTGGTCCCATCAATGGCCAAGACCCAGAAACTATAAAACCCAGATCCCAGAAGCAAATGTGGCCGCACAACATCTTATTATCTCGTTTTTACTTTGGAGAACCTGGAAGGCTGTCGAAAGTATCCTGCCCATATGGCAGAGTCTGGCAACTTCTCGTGTCATACTCGATATGCCAAATACCAGTAACAATGATAGGTCTCATTCTCCTAGCCCTGAAAGAGCATTGAATATGGCTCTTTTAAAACCTCAGGGCTAGGACGGAGGAGACGTTACTGGTGCCTGTTTGAGGCAATCGACGAACAACAGGATGATCGTGATCGTGACTCAACAAACATATTTATCTTGTGATCCCTAAATTACAAGCTTTTTTTGATACAGTCATGTCAAGTAAACGTGCCTTATCAAATTTGGAGACATCAGTGGAAGATGCAGAGTCAGGAACCTAGGAACATTCCCTGGAGAGACCTTCAGTGAGAGTCAGGAAACCAGGCACCCATCAGCTCCTGCTCCTCTGAGATGTTTCCTCTAGGTATGGGCCATAGAGCCCCCCTGCTGTTCATGGCCTCTTGCAGTCCACACTCTCCCAGCAGGAAGGTTTGTGTCTGGGCTCACCCTGACTTCCACTCACTGTGCCGCTCGCACAGTGATACACAGCTGTGTCCTGAGGGGTCACAGAGCTCAGCTTCAGGGAGAACTGGTTCTTGTTCATGTCTCTGGTGATGGAGACACAGCTCTTGAAGGATGGGCTATAGTTGGTGACTCCATTCCAACATATACGCCCCAACCAGAGCAGGCCCTTCCCTGGGGGTTGGTGGGTCCAGTTCCAGCAGTCACCAGAGGAGATGGAGAATCTGGACACAGAGCAGGTTAGGGAGAGGATCTGGGAGGGGGTCACCAGGTCCGGGCCTGACTCCTGCAGGGTCAGAGCAGACACAGCACCTGGGGACAAGTGGAATCAGTCACTGTCAGTCCCTGCAGTTACTCCCTCCCCTAGACCCTGTCACATCTGGGGGACTCACCCAGGGGGGCTGTCACTAGGCAGAAGAGAAGACCCCACAGAATTATCTTCTTCTTGACCATGGCTCTGCCTTCCCCAGAGACTCAGCCCTGAGTGAGAAGACAGCTGTGAGCTCCACAGCCCAGAGTGCATTTGACCCCAGAGCCTGAGAGGGATTTGCATGAGATGACCCAGCCTGTTACAAGGAAAAACTTTCTTACCTTGGACCTCCTTGTCCCATTGGGGCGCTGAATTCACACACCCTGTCTTGTGGATTGAGGAGTTGGCAATGAAGCACATTAAAACAGGTCATAGGAGGTTCCTCACTTATTTTAATAATCTGTCTTAGACGAGTTAAAATTATCACAATTATTTCAAGTACCAAAGGAAATTGTTTGCATTATTTATGTTTCAAAAATCTTTTTAATATAACCACCATTTAGAATATTTATAATCATAATCATACCTAACTGTGTTTCATATCTGTCTCTATAAAATAATACCAAACAAAAACCTTCCCTTCCCAGTACTCATTACTTTCCATAAAGAAATTATGATATAGTGGGGTATGGTGCCACCAGTAGGTCAATCTGTACGTGTAAGGCAAGTGAATAAGTAGCCTGATGGCACCTTCAGACTTCCAGATACCCCAAAATTTCTGCTGTGCTTTTGGCCAGACCTCAACAACCTTGGGCTAAGTTTACCAAGAAAGTAAACAGCCAAAAGTTAGGTATGTGGGAGACACACCCAGAAACCACCTCTGGCTCAGTTATATAATTAGAGGCAAAGACTCTCTGGTTCCTGATCAAACTGCTTAACAGCCATGATCCCAGAGACTCACAGACAAATCTCAGAACCCAGCGACTGTTAGCAGAGATGTGTCCAGTTCCTGCAGTAGGTTACCAGTGCCAGGTCACCCCCGGTGGAAAAGGGTGCTGTCCCACTGCTTGTTCCCCCTTGGCGTCTCAGTGGCCACCGTCTTCCAGAGGCCATTGTACAGTCAGGTTTGGGCCCGCAGTGACAAGACGTGGAGCCTCACAGGATAGGGGTGGGACCGGCCCTTTATCCCTGCACCTACGAGATCCCAGTTTGCTGCCCACGAGTGGCCTCTCTGGCTCCTGGTCGAGTTGCTTAATGTCCATGATCCCAGAGACTCAGGAAAAAAATCTCAGAACCCAGCTGGTTTTGGAATAAACCCCTCCAGATTTAATTGTTAAAATTTCAGAATTCTAAAATCGCACAGCCACTACTGTGGCTGTGTGATATATATTTCATAATCAGCAATAGAAAACAAATTGTCTAATGTTGCTTTTTCAGCAGATCTGAGTGTTGGGGTAAAATCCCAAATAATAATGGTGGATCTGGTGTAAAAATATTGAATGTGATCAAAGTACAGAGAGAGTTATGTGGAAATCATCTGACCCACAGGTAGGGGGAGGGTGTGGGATTGGGTGTATACTGGGGTTTTTGTTGGTGGAAAATGGGCACTGGTGAAGGGACGGGTGTTTCATCATTGTATGACCGAGACTTAAACCGAAAGCTTTGTAACTGCTCTCACTGTGATTCAATAAATAAATTTATAAAAAGGAATAAAAAAAGTAAGGTGGAGTTCATGCGCAATTCAATCAGCCTAAACAGTGCCTGAATAAATAAAATACTCCTACATAAAAAAGAAATTATTATATGATTGTATTTGATAACTGTTTATAAAGTACATCACTTAATCACTTAACTTCCCGTTAGTCATCGATTTGCTCAAGCGGGCGCCAGTAACATCTCCATTTGTCCCTGTCGCATGCTAGTGTAGCCCAATGGCATCTCTTCGCTCCGGGAACATGAAGGGCCTCAAACTGATCGTTAATGATCTTGACGAAGAAGTCTGACCATCTGGTAGGTGGGCGGCCACACGGTCTTTTGACATTCTGTGGAATCCAGTCGGTAACAGCTCTAGTCCAGCAGTCGTCTTTAAATCTCATTACGTGACCAGCCCATCTGATTTTCGACACCTTGGCAAATGAGACAGCGTCCCTGATTCTTGATCGTAGACAGATGTCAGAACTCTGGATTCCTTCTCTCATTTGAGTGAAACGTGATATTCCAAGCATAGCTCTTTCTATTCTTCTTTGGGAGACCTGAATAGCGTTCTCATCTTGTTTGCGTAGGGCCCAGGTCTCTGAGGCATATGATAATGCAGGAAGAACAGTGGAATCAAAGAGATGTGCCCGGAGCCGGAGGTTCTTCGTCCTCTTAGCTATTTCTTCGACGTTCTTGAAAGTGTTCCAAGCCGCTCTCTTCCTCCTGCGCAGCTCGGGTGCCAGGTCATTTGTCATGTTGACCTCTCAACCTAGGTACACATAGCTGTTGCATTCAGAGATGGTCGTTCCGTTGAGAGCGAATGGGGCACCAGGAACGAGGCTGTTTCTCATAAACATTGTCTTCGTAAGATTCAGCTGTAGTCCTACCTTTCCACACTCACGGTCAAAGTCGGCCAGCATTTGTGCCGCTTGGCTGATGTTTGGTGTTATTACAACAATGTCATCAGCATAGCGGAGGTGGTGTAGTTGCCGACCATCTATCTTCACTCCCATTCCTTCCCATTACAGTCGTCGCATGACGTTCTCGAGGGTGGCACTGAAGAGTTTCGGTGAAATGGTATCACCCTGCCGCACCCCTCTCTTGACGTCAATGATCACTTCTTTGTAGAATGGTGATATCCTGGTAGTGAATCCGGAATACAGCTCACGGAGGATCCTGATGTATTGGGCTTGAATGCACATAAAGTACATAGTTAATTCGAAAATTCCTGTTTGAGTTTTATTTTTGTATTTTTCTTTTAGGGCCACAGTCAGTGATGCTTGGTGGTAACTCCTAGCTTTGCACTCAAGAATTACTCCTGGCAAAGGCTGTTTCATTCAGGACAACCCAGAGTGGGGCGGGTGAGGTCCCAACGGAGCCAGCCACAGCAGCCGAAAACTTCTAGAATTCAACAGCTCCCATGCACAAGGCCACTCTCCACATGCTTGGATGGGCCTCACCCAGGAGTGAATCTATTCCCGGACGTTGCACAATTTACACCACCAATATACCAAGAGTAGCACACTACATTTGATAAGGTGTAAATTAGAAGGCAACCATCTCAGTGGGAAATAGATTTATATAAATGTATATATAAGCATACAAGGAGGCTCAACCGTTGACAATATGTTACTAATGTATTATAGAAGGTTTTAATAGCCCGTGGGTAAAATACAATGATCTTCAAACACTTTCCTCTAAGAATCTTTTTATGTCATTTTTAGTGGATTACTCATAACAAGTAATACAAAATAAATTATTCTGGTTCTGCTTTGGGGTCAGGGTTTGGGATTCGGGATGGAAATATGGTAGCAAGAATGTATAATGGTGGTGAGATTGATGTTCGAATATTAAATGTAATCAAATATTGTGAACAATTTTATAAAATTAAAATAAAGTTTTAAAAAAGAGTCACTCCTGTCAGTGCTCAGGGGAACCATACGGGAGCCTGGGGATGACCGCCATTGGTGAAGGCAATGGGAGCACCCTATGAATTGTACTATCACTCTGGCTCTCTGAATTTTGCATTTTGGAGTTGGGGTCTGCTGTGCATTCTCATGGGGCAGATATTTGTTATAGTCTATGTTAAACTGTTCCATATGCTTCCTTTAAGTTTTTCATGGAACCTGTAGTTTTTCTAACTTTTGAAAATAAATCTACAACTGCCATGTCTCAATGTTTCCACTGAAGTCACTCTATTTCTGTCTGTGCATATTTCATCTCTATCATAGCTTGGATGTCCCTGCTCTGGGGTCCTGCTGTTCCCACCCTTGTCAACCTCCACCAGTGCCACGGTCAGTTCTATTGCTCCATCAGACACTAATTAATTGACTTTGCAATACTTTGTTACAACATCTATCTCCTAATGGTGTTGCTACAATCCCAACCTGAGTATTTTCTAAACTATTAGATGTGCTTAAGTCTTCTGTGTTAGAGTTTCACTCATGAGCCCAGTGGGCTTCCACTAAATGTTCCCATCTAATTTCCACGTTGATCTTGGGCTGACAACCCTCTGAAGTTTGGGGTTGTTGCACAGCTGCATAGGTGGCAGAAGGCCTCAGTCTTTGAGCTGGTACGCGCAAATGCAGGTGATTCTCTAACTTCTCTTAGATCAATTCTGAAGACGAGCCATTTTCTGGCAATAATGAGAGACAGATGTAGGTTGGCCAAGCGCTGAGCCTTGGGCAGGGCAGGGACATGAACTGTCCATCTCCAGCCCAGGTTCAAGAGATCTTGACTCGGGGGCAGTTGGGCCTTCCTGGGTTAGGTCAGTTGCAAATGTCTCTCCAGAACGCTGTCACCTCAAGCAGATGGGGGTGTGAGACCCTGGTGTTGGGAAGGGGAAATTGTTTGGGGGCATGTGCTTGACAGGGCCGACCCTCCTCCTGCCCCCCGTCCCCAGGGGTCCACAGAGTTGGCGTGATATCCCCTGGTATTTTAAGGTGAGATGGAAGGCAGAGAAGCCCCCAGGGTGATGCTGACCTTGTTCCTCTCCACTCTGCCCCAGAGCTGCAGAGCCTGAGCTCGGGTGCCAGTGCTCCTGGGAAGAGTGTTGGCACCAACCACATCAGAACCCCGAGAGGATCCACTGCTGTTCTGTGCTGAGGGGGCCTGTGGGCCCCCTCGGGAGGGAGAGGAGTCAGAGATCAGTGGTCACGTTCATCAAAGGAGAAATGGAACCGACGGGCACACTCGGGTCGGAAACAGGTAACTAGTTGAACATTCCCTACAAACCTGAAGCTTCTGTCTACATGTAGGAAATGCATGTCAGGAGGACCAGCATGCAGGCCTGGGGCCGAGAGCAATCAGTGAATCATGTGTCTTTCTAGACTTGGAGTATGTGCTGTTGGACATCTACAATGCTTGTCCCATGCTGACCACACTCACAAAACTAAACTTACCTTCTGTGCTGGGTGCAAACACTTCTAGATTGTCAGTGAATTCTCAGAATTGGAATTGTGAAGAACGTGAATCATCATAAGCACCAATTGCAGCGCTGAGTTTATCCCTACACCCCCATTCAATGCTCAGACATAGGCCTGGTCTACTGAATTCAATTTACATATTCTAATGGCAAAAGACTTGGGCCCCCCACGAGCGGGGGGCTGGAACACAGCGGTAGGGTGTTTGCCTTGCACGCAGCCAACATGGTCAACCCGAGTTCGATTCCTCCGCCCCTCTCGGAGAGCCCAGCAAGCTACCGAGAGTATCTCGCCCGCACTGCAGGGCCTGGCAAGCTCCCCGTGTCGTATTCTATATGCCAAATGCAGTAACAACAAAGTCTCCAATGGAGACGTTACTGGGCCCGCTCGAGCAAATCTATGATCAACGGGAGGGCCTTTACTTTACTTACTTTACTTAATGGCAAAAGAAAATGATCCACAAAAATCTGGGGGGAAAGAAGTTTATTTATTTTTTTAAAGTGAATAAGAGAGAAAAGAAAGCGAACCCCTTACAGTGCCTCTCCCCCTGCCTCTGGTCACAATCCTGAATTCCCCGGAGCAGAGCGCCCCCTAGTGGTCACACGCATCCTGTACCTCCCCTGTCTCCCTCAGCAGGTTTGTTTCTTGGCTCACAGGGACTTGCTCAAAGTTTGTCTCCTGCACAATGATACACAGCTGTAACCTCGGTAGCTGACTTGCCCAGTTTTAGGTAAACTTGGTTCTTGGAAATGTCCTTGGAGATACTGACTCGGGACTTAAGCTTTGGGCTATAGTTAGTGCTTCCATCACCCCATATATAACCAATCCAATCCAGCTCCTTTCCAGGGGCCTGGCAGATACAGCTCACACTATAGCTGGTTATTGAGAATCCAGAGACTGAGCAGGTGAGGGACAGCGTCTGTGAGGGCATCAAGGCCTGGTCCTGACTCCTGCAGCTGTACCTGGGACAGAACACCTGAAAACAGAGACCCCCAGCGAGTCACGGGCTCAGCGGCCCCATACTTACCTTGAAGCCTCTGTCCAGGGAACACTCACATCTGGGAGCTGCCACCAGATAGTGGAGGAATCAGTGCTGATGCATGTTCCTGCCCACGAGGTCCATGGTCTCAGACACCACATCAGGGGGAGAGGGAGCTGAGTTGTGGCCATTGAACGTGGTTTTAATCCTGGGTTCCGAGTGCAGATTTGCATGGATAGCCTCTGTAGAGAAAGGAGGGGACCGAGGGAGGCTGGTGTGTGGAATCTCTGAGAGGATGTGCTGACTTTGGCTCAAAGCACTCAGGCTTGTCCCTGGGGCCCTGTGAGAGCCGGGCCTCTTCCTCCAGCACAGGAAACATGCTGAGGAGCTCTCAAGAAACGGAAATTGCTGAGGGGGAAATGGCATTTGGGGAGGAGAGTCCCCATGCCTCAGGTCCCTGATGACCAAACCCAGCTGTCCTGTAAACAGCCCCTGCCCCTCCATGTCCCTCGGTGGTTGCTCCTGTTTTCTCTCTGTCTGCAATATTTGTGGTAGAAAAATGGTGGTAGCCAGATTTATTGTTACAGTGAATTCTGACAGAGCTTGGTTCAACTCAGTCAGTCAAATATTATAGTCGTTTCTTCTCACACTTACCTTGGATGAAAATTCCTTTTTCTGGAACAGATTTACCCGTAACTTTATTCAGGGTAGTTGTTAGAACCTGTGTTCTCCCCGATGATGGGTTTATAGCTGGACAAGAAGAGCCTCTGCACGATGACCTGCCTGGTATGGTTGGCTGATAACAGAGGTCCTGCCAATAAATCAGTGTCCGTAGACCAGCATGAACCTCAGGTCCTTGCACTGGGTCATCACTGAAGAATCCTCACCCAGTCAGGAGCATAGAAAGAGCTAGTAGAGGACCCTCAGCACACAATCTATTGGTTCTGAAACCTGGTCTTATTGCTCAGACTCACACATTCTATAAGGGTTCAAGTGTGCTAGACCTGAGCAGTGCCAGGAATGACCCTCCATCCCCTCCCAAATGCACAGAACCTAGACATAGACTGTGTCACATACATGGGCCCCCTAATTCCATGAAGACCAGAGGGTTGAGTTCAATATAAGGAACCAGAAAATATGCTTTAAAATTTGATGTTTAAAAACGTCAGCATTAAGGATTAGAAGCAAGATACACAATCATTAGGATCTACAAAATTCTGCTAAGATAGGCACAAAGACACACAAACACCAACTCAGGAAACATGAGGATTGAGTTGGATGATGTCACACCTCACGTACTGGTGGCTATAGGATTCATAACCACTCTCGTGTATAAGCACCTGACTCTCTGTGTCTGTCCCGAGGTATCCTGTTCTAGAGCTGCTGTAAGGCTGGGACAGTGAATCCTCACAGACCTGACCCACCTGCGCTGTCTCTGTATCTCACAGTCAGCAGTTTCCAGGGGAGCTGGGCCCTCAGACCTCAGGAAGGATTCTGGAATGCCTGGGGAATGTTGAGAGTATTTCGTAAAGCTGCTGCACCAAGACCAACAGTACATTTTCTTGAATTATGAAATCTTGTTTTCAACCACTAACGTTAACTGCAGTTATTAGTAATTCTTGCTTTATATTCATCTTATTAAATGAGATACATTTCTTTTCTCTAAGCTTCTTGACTCATTTTGTGACTGTTTCTCTCTTTCACATGTTATTCGTCGATTGCCTCGAGCAGGCCCCAGTAACGTCTCTTTCATCCTTGCCCTGAGATTATATTCAAGGCTATTTAGGAGAATGAGACCCATCATTGTTACTGGTATTTGGCATATTTGGTACGCCACGGGGAGTTTGCCAGACTCTGCCCTGTGGGCAGGCTACATTCGATAGCCTGCAAGTTTGTCCAAAGTAGGAATAAGACAATAAGATGTCATAAAAAAAAGTTCTGTTAAGATGTCGCGGCCGCGCGGTTCCGGGATCTGCATTTAATAGTCTCTGAGTCTTGGCCGCTGATGGGATTACACGGCGCCAGGGGACCAGGTGGTGGGTGTGACCCCCGCCTACTGGAATTTGGAGGATCTGGGTGGAAGATGCTCGACTCCAATTCGAGTAGGCTTGGAGGTCTCAGCCCCGGAACCCGCGTGGCTTTGTCCCTCTGCCAGTACCTTCATGTGTGCGGAGAGTGGTCTCAGCATGGTGGTGGCTTTCACATGTAGAGCAAATAAAATGTTCTGGCTCATAATTACTTTTATTAGAAGCAGTGACAGAAGCAGATTGTTAACGAAAGAAAATTTATAACATTTATTTCATATTTTGTGATTGTTAGACACTCCTGGCATAAAAGAAATTCTTAAAAAATATTTTTTGTTACAGCATCTTGGGAAGGATCAATGAAATGGGAGAACTCTTTGCACAATTTTATTTGACAGCACCACTAGCTTGATACCTGAGCACTACAGGGGATACCAGGACAGACAGGAATTAAACGCAGAGTACTCAAAGGTGTGGCCCCCAAACTAATGAAAACAGATCGTCCGTACTTGAATAGTACAGTTTTTCATAATAATTATTTATCTATCAGTTTTATTCAAAATTAGCCATTTGCAACCATGAGTGATGGTATGATCTTTAATAAGAAATACACCTTCAACATTAGTCTTTATTATTGATATTGAATCTTTAAAACTCTTCAAGTTTCCTACGAGGAGAACTAATGGTGCACTTGTGATTTTTAAAGAGGTGACTTCAGAAGGTCACCAGAACAGGGGAGCTGTTCATTGGTGTCACCATGTGAGGAGAGGGAGGAATGTAGATTCTAATACCCAAGTTTCTCTGTCTTGGGAGAGCAGATGGGACATTGAGGCTGATCCACAATAAGAAATTCATTAAGAGTCACATCTGCAATGGTGTCCGTATGGAGCCTCAGTGTAAGGAGGATCCCTGGGCTCTGGGGTGTGGTGTCTCTGGGGGTGCCGGGAGAGTGGGGACTCAGGGAGAACACCGATAATCCAGGTCCTTCTTCACTCTTTGTCCTGTGCATCTCTTCCATCTTGCTCCTCTTTAATTCTACTTTTTGAAAATACATTAGGAATTGTCAGAGGAAAACATTCTCTAAGATGTGAGAGCAAATCTCTCACAGCAATGTGGCCGAGGATGAAGATGCAAGCCTCTGCCCAGTGGTTGTTGGTCAGAAGCACAGTGGAAGTCTGTGGTACCTTCCCACGCTAACATGGTACCTGGGGGTGTGATGCTGTGTCCAGGGAGAGGTTCAGAATTTAGGGGACTGTGGGGCACCAGGCCTGTGTCTGAGGATCTAATGGGCGTGTGGGGATAAACTCAGCACTGGAATTGGTGCCTATAATGATTGTAACTTTGTACATGGTTTAACTAGAAGAACTGTTGGCACAGAGTTCCAGGTGTGATGGGGAAGAAATATCAAGTCAGAGGGGCTGGAGTGATAAAACAGCGGGAACCATGTTTGCCTTAGTCACGGCCACCTGGGTCTGATCCCCAGCATCACATATAGTCCCCCACGCCTCATTAGGAGTAATTGTTAAGAGCAGAGCCTTGACTAACCTGTCTGTGCACTGAAGCCCTCTTTGGTGACCCAAGTTCTCAGGAGTCGGAATCCCTTTCTCATGGTGGTTGTGTAAACAAGGGTCGTGTGTAAGGGAGAGGATAGCACATGGCCACAAACAATCCCATGTCCCTCCTCTCTGCAGTGCTCCTAGTTCTACCTATCAGGTGTGGTGTGCTGGGAGAAGACTTGGCCTCAAAGAACAACGTTTAAAACTCTGTCACCTGAGCAGGTGCTACAGGGCCCAGAACAAAGACAAGGGAATAAGGACCCCAGGTAGGATATGAAATTCCCACATTGTCGGTGATTCCCTGTGACCCTGAGGGGCACCATGAAGCCCCCTCTGAGAACAATCACAGAGTACTGATAAGTTAGAAGTCTGAGCTCACAGCCTTGAGTGACTGATGGAGACACAATGTGAGGAGCCCAGTCAGACTCCCTCAGGAGAGGCGGCTGGTCCCATGGCTCAGGGCGTCTATCTGTGGGTGCTGGAAGCCCGTGTCATGATTCATCCAGGGCTGCTGTGGGGTCCCAAGACTTCCTGAGTTTGGGTTGAGGATTGCCATCGGATCTGGCTCTTGTCTCACTCAGGAGGGGTCAGAACTGCACGTGTCACGGGACCTCATCCACTACAATGGCTGATGGATGCAGAGGGAATGGGAAACCTTGAATGTCCATCTGGGCAGTGGATGAGGCAACAAAGTCAAGCCGTGCCAGAAAACAGGAGTCTCAGGTATAAAATGACTAGGTATGACATGAGTGCAGGTCAGAGGGTAGAGGTCAGTAGGCACAGAAGGTCAGCCTGAGAGCAGAAAAAAGGATCCAATTCAGAGATGAGTGGACACGAGGATTTCGCTTTCTGACCAAGCGACTTCTACCAGAAAGCCATGATAATCTCCACAGGGTAATTTTCATTTGTACAAGAGAATAATGTGCCCGTCAGACCCCAGGGAAGTCATGGCCCCATTATTGGAAACTTCTATCAGGAGGCAAAGAGTGAGAAAGTCTATGCCTTGCCCAGAGTGGGAATGGAAGACTCAGAGCCACAACCCACAGGACAAGGTGCCCATGGGGCCATCTGAGAGCTGAGGGGCAGGGCAGGCCTGATATCCACAGAAGCATGATTCATCTGGTCATGAGCAACGTTTCCTCAGGGGATAGTCCTCAGAGCATCCTGGGGGCCTGCGCCCCTGAAGATCAAACTGCTTCCTCCTGCAGGTGGTTTGTGTCTGGGTCCACATGGCCTTTCCCTCACTGTGTCTCTCGCACAGTAGTACAGAGCCGTGTCCTCCTCCCTCAGGCGGCTCATTTGCAGAGAGAGCGTGTTCTTGCTGTTGTCTCTGGAGATGGTGAATCGGCCCTTCACAGAGTCAGCATACCTTGGTGTGTCACCACTACTACTTATGTCTGAAATCCACTCCAGGCACTTCCCTGGAGCCTGGCGGATCCAGTTCATACTGTAGTCACTAAAGATGAATCCGGAGACTGCACAGGAGACTCTCAGGGAACCCCCAGGCTGCACGAAATCTCCCCCAGAATCCACCAGCTGCAACTCACACTGGACCCCTGCAAACACAAAGACATTCTGGTCAGGAAACTCTCCTCACACAAAGGATCTGCCACTCCCATCACTCCCATGCTCCGTATCTCTGTCGCCCATGAGTTACCTCCTAATACAGCCACCAGGAGAAGCCAACTCAACCCTCACGCCATGTTGGTTTCGTCTAAGTCAGGATGAAACCCCTGGGAACCCCTGATCTGACTCCTCTCCTGGAGCTGAGGCTGGGCTGGGCTGTTTTCATCATAACAAGAAAAGGCTCATTTGCATGTCCTCTTTCTCTAGTTAATGTGTGTTTTGAACATACGGAGAGAAGTAAGACTCTAGTCAAGGGCAGGGATGTGGAGATGTTTATGAATAAAAATCACAAATCACAAATCATCCTGTTAATCGTCGACTGTCTCGAGCAGGCCCCAGTAACGTCTCCTTCATCTTAGCCCTGAGATTATAATTAAGGCTC
Organism: Sorex fumeus; assembly: GCF_029834395.1. Taxonomy (NCBI): domain Eukaryota; kingdom Metazoa; phylum Chordata; class Mammalia; order Eulipotyphla; family Soricidae; genus Sorex; species Sorex fumeus. The sequence continues at coordinate 1,080,261 of NW_026606224.1, read as the reverse complement.
TTTAGGAGAATGAGACCCATCATTGTTACTGGTATTTTGGGTACGCCACAGGGAGTTTGCCAGACTCTGCCATGTGGGAAGGCTACATTTGGTAGCCTGCCAGTTTGTCCAAAGTAGGCGTGAGATAATAAGATGTCATAATAAAATGTCATAATAAAATGGGAGCTGGTTTTTATAGTCTCTGAGTCTTGGCCGCTGATGGGATTACACGGCGCCAGGGGGCCAGTTGGTGGGTGTGACCCCCGCCTATTGGAATTTGGAGGATCTGGGTGGAGGATGCTCTCCCCAAATTCGAGTAGGCTTGGAGATCTCTGATCTCCAAGATCAAGATGTGGTAATAGCACACATTGGGTAATATTAGACCAAGTTATCATGCAAGTGTATCCTCTGAACGTACAGATAACTGTAATTTGGGCTGTCGAGACAGTACAGGACTCAGGTTCTTGCCTAGCATAGAGTTGACTGGGTTGATTTGTGGTACTGCATTTTATCTTCTATCCCATGCCAGGAGGGATTGCTGAGCACAGAGTCAGTAGTCACCTTTACCAGAGCTGGGTGTGGCCCTGAAACCAAACTCCAAATTGAAAACCTAAGCAAAAGCAAAAGCAATAACTAGTGAGTTGTCAAGAATCTCTTGCCTGCTGTGGGAACCAGTTGTGTTTCCTGTGAATTTGGGTTAACTTGGAGCCTGATGGAGCCCAGGGTGCTTGGAGGTGCACGGAGTGTTACTCTTCACGTCAGCCTTGGCTGTGCATCTCCTTCTTACCTCTCAGCATTTGATTAGTCGGAAAAGTCACATAACCATGCCCTACACAGAGACAGGCCTATAGCGCATTTGTGTGTCATGAGCCTGACATATTGGACACAGGGCAGCGATCATCACTCCCAAACTGTGGATGAATCCCTCCCCCAGTGTTTTCCCTGACCAATTTATTCCTCCCTCCACACTTCATCCCTCCCTCATGCTCCCAGCAGTGCATCCTGTTTGCGTGGTTCAGAAATAGATGAACCTTCAATGTGTCCACTCCGTGGGGAGATTCTGCACTCGCTGTGTAGATGGAAAGGAGGAGAAATGTTCTGTATCTGAGAGCAATGTCAACAACAGAAGCTAGAGACACCGGAAGCGCTTATCTTCCGGCTGTCAAGGAGTTAACGTTTTTACGGGTCTCATTCCTAGTAAAAATATGGCAAGTCTGAGCTGAGTCACCACTTACTGGCTCTGTGGGCAGAAAGGGCCTCAGCTTAGTGCACACTGTCCCCCTTCCTCCCCTGCAGGTCTGTGTCAGGGTGTCTCACCCAGTGTGCTGAGGCAGAGCAGTAGCTCAGAAGAGAGTGACTAGGGTGTCTGCGGGGGGACTGATGCTCCAGCTGAGGGTGCTTGAGCCAGCAAATACTCTGTGAAGAAGGCATCAGGTGACTTGGCCTCAGGAACTCCATCCTCTCAGACTGGGGTGAGGGGAAATTATTTCCAACTGCACATTTCTGAGCAGGACATGGTGTTTTAAAGACACTATTCTCTGTGACTCTACATGGCCCAGGGGTAGGACACAGAGAGAGTCACAGGTCATCTCAGTAGACAATCATTTTAACATTTCGCTGAACCATCAGAGTCACACACCGGGCAACACAGCAGTTATAGTAAATGGTAAGTGGCCTGACTTGGGGAGTGAGAACCACCCCAGCAGAATCTCATCTGGACGTGAGGGAAGGAAGGGCCTGTCCTACTGCTTAAGGCACAGGTTGGAAGCCCCGTGGGAGTCCCTGAGCCCATCAGAGTGTGGTCCTGGTGGGAGGCACATTCTGTGTCTCCCAGAGAGGCAGGGAAGGGGATGGTTCCTGGAGGGGCTGCAGAGACTTTCCCTCAGCACCACTTCTCCTTCAGGCCACAGTTCGTCATCCCAGACAGGGAAGGGGTGGACGCGCCCGGGCAGTGCAGAAAGCCTGTCCAGGTCCACCCAGGCTATGACATTTCTCAGGAAATAGCAACTAGGTTTTCTATGAACCTAAAATATAGAAATATAAGATTTTTGAGGGCAAATGCCCCACGGTAATAACTCGAGTAGGGCCCCACAATCTGCCTGAGAAGAGAAGACTCTCTGTCGATTTCTTAGACTTTCCTTCACTCAGAGTGGGATGGATTCAGGGTGGACAGGAGTGCTAGTGTGCACTGAGAAAAGCTTTATAATTTCAAGATCAGGTTATCAAGGCCGCAGCAATGTGACCCTATATCGGATTCAGGGATCTTGAAAAGTGCAAATAGATCAGGATCCTGAGCTTGAAAGTGCAGCCAATACTTATGGCCCAATTAAACGGAGCCTCACAATACTAATAAGACAAACTAAGAACCATCCACTATGACAGGAAATGCAACATCATGTGTGAACCCAGGCTGCCCCCTGCTGGGCCGAAGAGAAGGGAAGCCATGGGAGAGCCCCACCAAAACAAAAAGGTAAAAGGTAAAGGTAAAGGCCCTCCCGTTGATCATCGATTTGCTCGAGCAAATCGGGCCCAGTAACGTCTCCATTGGAGACTTTGTTGTTACTGTGTCTGGCATATCGAATACTCTTGGTAGCTTGCCGGGCTCTCCGAGAGGGGCGGAGGAATCGAACTTGGGTCGGCCATGTTGGCCGCTTGTAAGGCGAACACCCTACTGCTGTGCTATCGCTCCAGCCCTGGTACCCCGGGTTCCCAAAACAAAAAGAAAAACATAAAACCAAGTTATTTAAAAATTTATTAGTTTTCTCAAGATTAGACCTGAACCCCTAAAATCTATTGAGGAAACCAGCCAGGAATCACCATGATATCACCAGGAATCACCATCTTAGAGATGTCAGCGATTGTTTGATTCCATTGGCAAAATAATAAAAGTAAAACAAATAGTGGGACTTTATCAATTAATAACATTTGCTTGATAAACAAACTATATTAAAATTAAAGATATGGTGGTAATCACTTATATCACTTGTCATCCCGTTGGTCATTGATTTACTCGACAGGGCGCCATTCTTCCCTGTCTCATGCTAGTGTAGCCCAATGGCATCCGCTCGCTCCAGGAACACGAAGAGCCTCAAACCTTCTGTTCAGGGTTTTGATGAAGTCTGGCCATCTCATAGGTGGGCAGCCACGTAGTCTTTTGACATCCCATTGAATCCAGTCAATAAGAGCTCTAGTAAGCAGTCGTCTCTAAATCAAATTATGTGTCCGGCCCATCTAATTTTCGACACCTTGGCAAACCGAGGCAGCGTCCCTCATCTTCGATCGTCTACAGAGGTCGGAACTCCGGATTCCTTCTCTCACTTGGGTGAAGCACAATACTCCAAGCATAGCTCATTTGATTCCTCTTTGGGAGACCTGAATAGCGTTCTTATACTATTTTTGTAGGGTCCAGGTTCTGAAGTGTATGTTAGTGCAGGAAAAACAGTGGAATCGAAAAGATGTGCCCAGAGCTGGAGGTTCTTTGTCCTCTTAAAAACTTTTTCAATGTTCTTGAAGGTGTTCGACACCGCTCTCTTCCTCTTGCGCAGTTGGTGCCAAGTCATTCCTCATGTTGAGTTCCCGATCCAGGTACACATAACTGCTGCATTTGGACATGTTCATTTCATTGAGAGCAAATGGAACATCAGGGAACTAGTTCATTTTTCTTGAATATTGTCTTGGTGATATTCAGCTGCAGTCCGACCTTTTCTCACTCACGGTTGAAGTTGGCCAACATTCGTGCCACTTGCCTAATGCTTGGTGTAATTAGAATGATGTCATTGGCGAATGGAGACAGTATAGTTGCCTATCATCTATCTTCACTACCATTTCTTCCCATTTCAGTTGTCTCATTATGTTCTTGAGGCTGGAACTGAAGAGTTTCAGTGAAATGGTATCACCCTACTGAACCCCTCTCTACATGTCGATGATCACTTTCTTGTAGAATGGTGAGATCATGGTGGTGAATCTGTAATACAGCCTGAGGAGGATCCTGATGTAATGAGTTTGAATGCCCTGTTTGGCTATGGCTTCGATGAACACTTCAGTCTCAACAGAATCAAAGGCCTTCTTTAAATCGATAAATGTTAGACAGAACGGCATCTTTAACTCTCGCAAAATCTCAATGAGCTTTGTCACTGTGTGGATATCGTCGATTATGCTGAATCCTTTTTGAAACCTGGCTTGCTCGCATGGTTGTCCTGCATCTAGTGCTCTGCCAATCCTATTCAGGATGACTCGCGTGAACAGCTTGTAGATGACAGAAAACAGAGAGATCGGGTGATAGCTGCTGAGGTCATGGATGTCTCCCTTTTTGGAACAGTCCTGCTGGTTTTCCATTGGGATGGAACCTTGCATTCAGACATGTAGCATGTGAAGAGTCGAGCCAGTGAATTGACAAGTACTGGTGGCAGATTCTTCAGGCGTTCTGGTCTGACCTTGTCTGGTCCGAGTGCTGCACTCTGAGGAAATGACGTGTCGAATTTTGGAAGGGAGAAAGTTGGGAATGACATATCCATCCTGCAGAATTTGATATGTGGGCAGGTGGATATGGCTATTGAAGAGATCCGATAATGCTGGTAAATGGAGAAAATATATGCCTATTAGCATCAGATAATGTGAATGTCTAAAATACCTAATAACTCACCTAATAATCTCATCATGGCATTTTCGACACTGGAGAAAATTGTTCCTCAGAACATGCGATAAAAGAGGTGTCGGAGGCATCAGTGTCCTTGTCAAAACAAACTTGGCCATGAGCATTGATTCATTCGAATGCCTAAAAACCCAAATCAGACATTTACATTTGAATAGATATGGCTCACTGCCGGCAGTTACTATCTTCTTTGTCTATGCACCAATATCTAATTATGATGGAGGAAAAGTTGAGAAGTTCTACATGGAGCTGGAGAAGTTCTATAAAGAAGACCACACCTTCTACAAGATCATTGTGGGTGATTTTAATGCGAAGATAGAACCAAGAAGATAAGCAGAAGAACTTCACATCGGGACCCATGGCCTAGAATGGAACGAACAGGGTAAGAAACTGTATGAGTTCATCATGTGGACTAAGACCATCAATGTTAACTCACAGTTCCAGAAGGCTGAATCTAAACGATGGACATGGGAGTCTCCCGGTGGACAATTCCACAACGAAATGGACCACATCATATTCAATCGACGGTTTTGCCTGACCGATGTCGCTGTTATCCCAAAATTCCGAACGGGATCGGACCACTGTCTCCTTCGTGCAAAATTCTACTTCACAGAGTGGGGAGAAAGGGCTGCAAAGTTTAAAAAGAGAACTCCCAGAATGACCACGAACTGGGAGCTCTTTGGCACGATTGCTGCAAGGTAAAGGTAAAGGTAAAGGCCCTCCCGTTGATCGTCGATTTGCTCGAGCGGGCCCAGTAACGTCTCCATTGGAGACTTTGTTGTTACTGTGTCTGGCATATCGAATACTCTCGGTAGCTTGCCGGGCTCTCCGAGAGGGGCGGAGGAATCGAACTCGGGTCGGCCACGTTGGCCGCTTGGAAGGCGAACACCCTACCCGCTGTGCTATCGCTCCAGCCCTCGATTGCTGCAACATGGGAAGATACCATCATTGACAACATTGACAAGGAATACCATCGACTGGTTCAGCACCTCCATGATTGTGCGAGGAATGCCAAGAGAGAGATAGCCACAAAAAATACGCTTGTCTTCGAAAACTCTTGAGCTTATTCGCCAACGTGGTTTGGTGCATGCCTCAGGCAACTACAAGCTAACGTCCGAGCTCGCAAAGCAGTGCAGAGATGCGATCAAGGAAGACCTCAAAGAGAGAAGAGTAGACGAGCTGGTAGATGCGGCAGAAGCCCCGATAAGTATTCCTAACACCTACCTGTCCTTCGCCAACTACAAGACCAAGATAACTGCCCTCCGACGTCCTGATGGATCTATCACATCTTCCTGAATGGCAATAGAGAAGATAATTCATGACTTCTACCCAAGTCTCTTTGATAGCCATGTCCATTTACCAACATACCAAATTCTACAGGATGGATATGTCGTTCCCAATGTTCTCACTTCCAAAATCCAACTCGCCATTTCATCAGTAAAGAAACGAGGAGCACCCAGCCCAGACAAGGCCAGACCTGAACACTTGAAGAACCTGCCATCAGTACTCATCAAATATGGCTCGGCTCTTCACTCGCTACCTGTGTGAATGCAAGGTTCCGTCCCAATGGAAAATCAGCAGGGCTGTACTACTGTATAAGAAGGGAGACATTTATGACATTGGCAAATATCACCCAATCTGCCTATTGTCTGTCATCTACAAGTTGTTCACTCGAGTCATCCTAAATAGGATTGGCAGAACACCAGATGAAGGACAACCATGCGAGCAAGCCAGGTTCCATAAAGGATTCAGCACCATCGACTATATCCACACGATAACCAAGCTCATTGAGGTTTCTAGGGAGTTCAAGATGCTGCTCTGTCTAACGTTCACTGATTTAAAGAAGACCTTTGATTCTGTTGAGACAGAAGCGGTCATTGAAGCCCTAGCCAATCAGGGCATTCAAGCTCAATACATCAAGATCCTCCATGAGCTGTATTCCGGATTCACTACCAGGATCTCACCATTCTACAAAGAAGTAATCATGGATGTCAAGAGAGGGGTTCAGCAGGGTGATACCATTTCACCGAATCTCTTCAGTGCCACCCTCGAGAACATCATGCGACTACAGGAATGGGAAAGATTGGGAGTGAAGGTAGATGGTCGGCAACTACACCACCTCCGCTTTGCTGATGACATTGCTTTAATAACACCAAGCATTAGCCAAGTGGCACAAATGCTGGCCAACTTAGACCGTGAGTGTAGAAAGATCGGACTACAGCTGAATCTTACGAAGACAATGTTTATGAGAAACAGCCTCGTTCCTGATGCCCTATTCGCTCGCAATGGAACGACCATCTCCCAATGCAACAGCTATGTGTACCTAGTTCAAGAAGTCCACATGACAAATGACCTGGCACCCGAGCTGCGCAGGAGGAAGAGAGTGGCTTGGAACATCTTCAAGAGCGTCGAAGAAATAGCTAAGAGGACGAAAAACCTCCGGCTCCGGGCACATCTCTTTGATTCCACTGTTCTTCCTGCATTAACATATGCCTCAGAGACCTGGGCCCAATACAAACAGGATGAGAACGATATTCAGGTCTCCCAAAGAGGAACTGAAACAACTATGCTTGAAATATCACGTTTCACTCAAAGGGGAGAAAGAATCCGGAGTTCTGACCTCCGTCGACAATCAAGAATAAGGGATGCTTTCTCGTTTGCCAAGCCATCAAAAATCAGATAGGCTGGTCATATAATGAGATTTAAAGATGAACACTGGACTAGAGCTGTTACCGACTGGATTCCATGGGATATCAAGAGACCACGTGGCCGCCCACCTACCAGATGATCAGACCTCTTCATCAAGATCATGAATGATCAGTTTGAAGCTCTTCGTGTTCCTAGAGCGAACAGACTCCATTGGGCTACATTAGCACGCGACAGAGACAAATGGAGACGTTACTGACACCTGCTTGAGCAAATTGCGGTTTAACAGGAAGTCAAGTGATCAAGTGGTCAAGTGAACTCACAGAAATCGACACAAAAAGGCTCTCACTACATAATAATAAAAATAGGCAAGGGCATGAACAGACAATTTCCAAAATTGCACTTCGGGGCAGTTAAGCGACACAGAAATAGTTTTTGTTGTTACTTGTCAGGGAAATGCATTAAGAGAGGTCAATAATATATCATCTCATGCAGTGAGAATGCCTTCCTTATATTTAAAAAGAACTGGATAAAGAAATAAATGAAATTCATGGCCACAGTGATGGGACAGTGTATAATATACATGCCCAACCCTGCTTCGAATCCCAAACACTGCATGTGTCTTCTGAGGATCACTCGGAGTGATGCCTAAGTACAGATCAATGAGCAAACTCTGAGCACAGCAGGTGTGGCCCACACACACATTCACACACACAAAAGCACACTCACACACACTAACACACATTCACATACAGACACATACACACTGACACATACTCACACACATTCACACACATTCACACTCAGACACTCAGACACACATGGTCCTGGTAAAAACATACTGTTGTTTCAATGGATGGGCTTGTTATCACAGGAAACTCTTCCGTTGCTCTATTCTCTATGTATCACAGATAAACGAAGTTATCTGGAATTTATCCTCCTCCCTTTAGTTACTTCAGTAAACTAAGTGTGTGTTGTTTGTTTTGCGATCACATTCAGCGATGCTCAGGGGTTATTCCTGTTTATTCCTGGAATTATCCTGCTTCTTTGGGGACAATAAGGAACCAAGAGACCCAATCAGGAAACTCTATATACATGGCAAACACCCTGCAAGCTGGCTATGATACCAGCCCTGTAAAATAAAATAAAATAGAAAATATTTAAAGCAGATGACCAACATACCAGAGTTGGTTATATGGAGATACAGGATGTTGTTTCACTGTTGGTGAGTGTTTTTTTTGGCTCAGCCTCTACAGTAAACAGCAGTAATTTTATTTCTCACAAAATTAAAAACTGAAGTTCCATATGACTATACTTCCTTCAGGCATGTATGTTGGAAATACAAAAATATTCATTTGATAAGAGGCATGTGGTACGGAGAGATAATACTGCAGATGCTTTGCCTTTCATGCAGCTAATCCAGGTATAATCTGGAACCTCCCATAACCCCTGAGTGCAGCAGTGATGTTGTTACTTGTGAGAGAAATGCAGTAAGAGAGGGCAATAATATATCATCTCACTCAGTGAGAATGCCTTATGTTTAAAAAGAACTGGCTGGAGTATATTTTGTGTATCTCTATGTGGTGTGCAAAATAAAAAAAACTATTTTCATTGCAGCATTTAGAATGTTAGTCATGACATGAGAAACATACTAATGTTCAACAAGAGATGAATAGGAAGAAAGTTGTGGTTGCACAGACGATGGATACTGTGCACTCTACCACAGATGCAGTCAGGAACCTTACTGCTACTGGGATGGCACTGGGGGGTCAGGACCACTGAAGGAACTAGGGGGAGGAGGATAAATTCCAGATGACTTCGTTCATCTGTGGTACATAGAGAACAGAGCAAGGGAACAGAGAGTTTCCTGTGATAACAAGCACATGCATTGAAACTACACTCTGTGGTTACCAGGAATGTGTGTGATGTGTGTGCCTCTGTATGTCTGTGTGTGAGTGTGTGTTAGTGTTTGTGTGAGTGTGTTTCTCTGTGTGTGAATGTGTATGTGTCTGTGTGAGTGTGCATGAGTGTATGTGTCACTGTGTTCGTGTCTGTGTGTGAGTATGTATGTGTATTTGTGTGTGTGCATCAGACTGTGTGTCGGTGTGTGTGCCCAGTGTATGTTTCAGTGTCACTGTGTGAATGTGTGTTTATGAGTGAATGTGTGCTCGCGTGTGTTTTTGTGTCAGTGTGTGTCAGTGTGTATGTGTGAATGTGTGTCTGTGCGTGAGTGTGGGAGAGTGTGCGAGTTTATGAGTGTGTATGTGTGAGTGTGTATGTGTGGTGTGTGCACACTGGTGGGTACATATGTTCCTGAGAAGAAGAGGCTAAGTAGAAGTGACAAGCAGGTGTGGATGGTCTTTGCAATTTGGCTCTGGTAAAAACACCATAACTCTGTAAATCATAAGCTTGGAAAATAAGACTAATGTAGCCAGGCATATTCAGACAGCCTGACCGATCCGGGTTTGATTCCTCCGCTCCCCTTGGAGAGCCTGGCAAGCTACCAAGATTATCTCGCCCACCGGCAAAGCCTGGCAACCTACCTGTGACGTATTCAATATGCCAAACACAGTAATAACAAGTCTCACAATGGAGACATTACTGGGCCTGCTCGAGCAAATCAATGAACAACGGGTGGACAGTGCTACAGTGCTACAGCAGCCAGGCGTATCTCAATTACAATAAGAAATAAGAATGGGAAAAAAACTTATTTTCATGAAAAGAATATCCTCAGGAAAGCAACATGCAGCCAATTTTTAAAAATTGAGATTTAACAGAGTGTGTTTAGTAGAGTAACCAATAAGAAATGGAGTGAACAATTCATACTAGAGGAAAGGAAATTTTTAAAAATTAAAAAAATTATTTTGATAGTATTTTTTCAAGCTGAGTTCATCCAGGCACCTCGGAAAGGGCATGTGTGACCCTCCCCCCCTGTCCCCAATAAACGCCGGCAGCCACAAATCTCCATATCTCAATTGCTGTCATGCTCAGGGCCGACATTCACATTATTTTGATAATATTGTAATATTCGAGATACTGATTGAATCCAATATTTCAATACAATTCCCACCACCATTAAAACTTTGTACAAGCATTATTTTGAATTTTTCCATCACCACCCAAGCCTGCCCCACAGACAGATGCTAAATAATTTGTTTTGTATTGCTTGTTATGAATCACTGTCACTGTCACTGTCCTCCTGTTGTTCATCGATTTGCTCGATCGGTCCCAGTAACGTCTCCATTGTGAGACTTGTTGTTACAGTGTTTGGCATATTGAATACGTCACAGGTAGCTTGCCAGGCTTTGCCATGCGGGTGCAATACTCTCGGTAGCTTGCCGGACTCTCCAAGAGGGTGGAGGAATAGAACCCTGCTCGGTCGATTCAGAAAAGTTTTCCTAGAGGAAAGTGTATGAAAACTGTTGTATCTCATCTTGAAGACATTAAGCCCCTGTAAAAGAGAGTGCTGGAATTTTTTAACTGGATGGTGATTTTGGGATCCGAGGCATCTCTGCTGCAAGCTGCTCTCTTCCAAGATTCATAAGTGACTCTCTGGATCAGGGCTGATAATGGGCTTAAAGGCAGTACGTGGGCGTGACAGCCAGGTATCAGAAGCTTTGGGAGATGGGGAGGGGGCATCCCCGACTCCATGAAAATGGAGTTTTCAGTCACTGGTGCTGCACAACTGGGTTTTTCAGCAGATTCATTTTCATGCATGGGGGCATGAAGGAGCCTGTGAATGTCGGCCCTGAGCATGACAGCAATTGAGATATGGAGGTTTGTGACTGCTAGGGTTTATTGGGGACATGTGGGGGTGTCACAAATGCCCCTTCCGAGATGCCTGGATGAACTCAGCCTGGAGTAGGGTGGGGAGATATATTTTCAGAGTGAAGCCCTCTTTCGAGATTCATATCTGAGTCTCAGGAAAGAATATATTAACAGATACCTACTCGCTTTGTGCAGTTTGTTTCTACTTTTCAATTGAAAGAGAAACGAAAATCAGGTCTCAGAGACCCCTCTCTCCTGGCCCCTGGGCACAGCCCTGGAGTCCCGGGAGCAGAGCGCCCCATGGTGGTCAAATGCACCCCTGCAGCTCCCTGTCTCCTTCAGCAGGTTTGTGTCTGGGCCCACAGGGACTTGCCCTCACTATGTCTCTTGCACAATAATACACCGCTGTGTTCTCAGTCACTGAGTTGCTCAGTTTTAGGTAAACTTGGTTCTTGGCTGTGTCCCTGGAGATGCTGAGCCGGGACTGAAGACTTGGTTTATAGGCTGTGCTTCCACCACTTCGTATAACACCAATCCAATCCAGCCCCTTTCCAGGGGCATGATGGACTGAGTGCACATGATAGCTGGTCAGAGAGAATCCTGAGATCGAGCAGGTCAGGGACAGAGTCTGCGAGGGCCTCACCAGGCTTGGTCCCGACTCCTTCAGCTCTACATGGGACAGGACACCTACGGACAGAGACCCACAGTGAGTCACGGGCTCAGAGGTCCCATGCCCACCTTGGAGTCTCTGTTCAGGGGATACTCACACCCGGGAGCTGCCACCAGAAAGGGGAGGAACCAGCACTGATGCACGTCCCTGCCCATGATCTCAGACACTGTGTCAGGAGGAGAGGAAGCCCGAGTTGGGGTGAGTGTGAACATGGTTTTAATCCTGGTTCCCTAGTGCAGATTTGCATGGAGGAGCCTCTGTAGCAAAAGAAGGGTACCAGGGGGAGGCTGGTGTTTGAGCTCACTGGGAGGAGGTGCTGACTGTGGCTCAGAGCACTCAGGACTGTCCCTGGGGTACTGTCAGAACCAGGCTTCTTCCTCCAGCACAGGAAAGGTGCTGAGGAGCTCTCAGGAAACAGGAATTGCTGAGGGGGAAAAGCCAGGTGGGGAGGAGAGTCCCCGTGTCTCAGGTCCCTGATGACCAAACCCAGCCTCCCCACCAGGGCCTGTACCCTGTAGACATACCCCTGTCCCTCTGTGTCCCCGAGGGTTTCTCCTGTTCTCCCAGTGTCTGTCCAAATTTGGGTTTCAAACAGTCATATTTGCTATTACAGTGAATTCTGACAGAGCTTGCTTCAACTCAAAGTCAATCAAATTTTGCATTAGTTTCTTCACACACTTATCTTAGATGAAAATACCCTCGCCTGAAGCATTGCCAAGGTAGTTGTTAAAATGATCATTGTCACTTGTTGATGGGTTTATATATGGACAAGGAACAGCCTTTTTCTGGTGACTGCCTCGTGTGGTTGTCTTGGTAACAGTGCCTAATCCTGCTCTTCCCTGTCTATACTCAGTTCATAGACCAGCATAAGCCTCAGGACCCTGTACTGGGATCAACACTGAGGAATCATGACCCTATCAGGAGCATAGAAACAGCTCAGCACACAATCTATTGGACAGGGAGCCTGGTCTTAATGCTCAAACTCACACAACGACAAGGGTATAAGTATACAAGCCCTTATCACTGCCAGATGTGGCCCAAACCACCCCCCAGATGAATAGAGCCTAGACACAGTCTGTGTCACATATTGTACCTCTTATTTCTATGCAGTGCAGGGGTTGAGATATATCCAAGAAGCCAGAAAATATGGTCTGAATATGATATTAAGAGTCAAGGGTGAAACCTAACACGCAAATTAACAAAATTGGACTGAAATAAATACAAATGCACAAACAAGTAAGACAGCGTGAGTGGGTGAGTCTCCCCCTCACGTCCACGGTAGCTCTAATGTGGCCCCCGAGTTCTCCTGAGCTCAGTGAGAGCCCTCGGAGACAAACAGGAGACAGAGACAAGAAGTGTTACTTGTCTTCCCATCACTACACTGTGGGGCAGAGCCTCTAACCTCCATCAAGGACCTCAAAACTCCTTTCATATTTATACTTCAAAACTACATCCCAGCATGTATTGAAAAACAGACAAGATGAACTCTTGTGTTTTGTTAAAAAAAATAAGTAAAAGAAACAACTGTCTCACATCCTGCCCAGATATGTGGCGTCCAAGATATGTTTTCACTCACGTGATCAAATGGGAGAAAACAATTTCTTTTACACAACTCAGAGGGCGGGGAGTAAACTTCCTTGGACCTGATCAGGGAGACCGTCCAGGTGGTTGCTTGAGAAGTCCAGAGACTAGTAAGTAATTAGAGACAAACCTAAATAGTGTGCACATGTGGGGCCCTTAAGTCTTTGGGACAAACTTCATCTTTGTTTGGCCCAACAGAGCCCAGTATGTGGCTGAAGTTCTCTTTGCCATTTCAATATTCCTGCTGTCTCCTCAAAATGGGGTGTAACGCTGAGACAATTGATAGACTCTCTAATGTACAAAGGACACGACTCGCTGTAGCTCTGTCCCGGGGGTCCTGTCCCAGCACAGCTGCAGCCCAGGACCCAGAATCCTCACAGCCCTGCCCTAACCTGTGCTGTCTCCCCATGCTCCACCCAAACCAGCAGTTTCCAGGGAGACTGGACCCCAGAGCTCAGGAAGGAATGGAGAAAACAGGAGATGCATAATGAAGGGAACATTTCCTAAACCACGTCGCTAAAACACACTGGTAACATTATCTCCTCCCCCCCTTTATTATTGATTCACCATGAGGCACAGTAACAAAGTTTTGATGTTTGACCTTTAATCACACAATCATCAGACACCTATCCCTTCACAAGTGCACGCTTTCCACCACCCAAATCCCCAGTATCATTCCCCCTCCCACTCACACACACCACCACCATTCCACACCTCCCCTGCTGTGTGGCAGACAATTTGCACAGTACTCTCTTTCTCTACTCTGGTTACCTTCGATATTTCAGACCAGTCCCACCACCCACCACTCCTACCTTCGAAAAGCAATGCTAATGTATTTGGTATTGCTTCATATGCTCTAGAAATTTAAAAAAAATGAATAATTAGGGTCTGGAGAGATCGCTGCAGCAAATTACTGGGGTCCTCAGACCCCAGACCACATTCATTTGTGTGTCTCTGGATCATGGCTGTTTGGGAGCGTAAGTACACAGTGGCCATATGTGGGCATCATCTCAGAGTCCCATCGGGGTGGGGGGAAGGAGAAGGGCCAACTTCTCCCCTGTCCTGTGAGGCCTGGCATTTCCCATCACTGCCACCTTGTACCTGGAGCTTTTTGCTGAGTTCTAGAAGATGGCAGAAGTCTGGATTCATAGGGGACAGGCGGAGGGATGACACCTGTCCCTGTCTGGAGTGGCCCAGTGAAAGTGGACTATGGCAAAATCAAGAGACATCTCTGCAGCAAGTTGTTCAGGTCAGAGATTCATGTGTATGTGTCTGGATCATGGCCATGTGGGACTTTAAATAGACAGTGGCCATATGTGGGTGTCACCTCAGAGTCCCATTGGGGAAGGGGGAAGGAGATGAAAATGATCTTAAACTGATGAAAACTCACTTTAGCTAAAGATTTTTTAACATGCTTTACTCTATAATCAGTACATTAATGAAAATATATCTCTTTGATCAATCCTCCCATACTCATTTTATGCGTTTTTTATTCCTTACACATATAAAGTAAGTCATCCTGGATCATAATTAGTAATTTACTAAAAAATGAGAGAAATGAATAAAACCATAAATCATTCATTTTGCATTTCTCATTATAAGACACTCCTGGCATGAGAGAAACACTTCCATGATTTTGTTCTTGACAGCAATTTGTGTAGGTACAATGGAATTTGCACGTGATAGCTCAAGAGTGTCTCAAGACTTTATCTGTTACCACTAACTGATACCCTGAGCTCTACAGGGAGGACCAGGACACAGACAGGAAGTAAACATGGAGAATGCCAAATGTGGCCCCCAAACCAAAGAAAACACATATTGTCTGCATTTGGATAAGAACAGGTTTTCATAATGATTAGATACTCGTCCATTTTATCCCAATTTATTCGTGTGTATCTGGGCTGATAATATGGTTCTAATAAGAAATATATCTTCACAGTTTAACTTTATTATTGACATTGAATCTATGAAACTTTTTATTTTTAAAGTGAAGAGGATTTAATTGCACATTTGAGATGTTGAACAGGTGACTTTGGAAGGTCAGAAAAACAGGAGAGTTGCCTCAGTAGTGTCACCATATGATGGGAGGGGGGAATGTATATCCTAATCCCCAAATTTCAGTGTCTCAGGAGGGTGAACGGAGGTTGAGGTTGATTCACAATGAGAAATTCATTAAAACTCACACCTGCAATGGTCTCTGTATGAGCCTCAGTGTAAGAAGGGACCCTGGGCTCTCGGGTGTGGCATATCTGGGGATGTCGGGATAGTGGGGGCTCAGGGACATGCTCTTGGTCCTTGCATCTTGCCTCACTGTGAAGGGGTCAGCGTTGCCCATGTCACAAGACCTGGTCTCTCCTCTACAAGGGGTGAGGGGTGGAGAAGTATTGGGGAAATCTGAATGTCCACTTAGTGAGTGGATGGAGGACGAGAGGTCAGGCAGTCCAGGAGAACAGAACTCCCGGGTGTAAGGTGACCAGGTTGAGTCTACCAGGCACCAGGTCAGTTGGCACAGAGTCTGTCTGAGGGCAGAAGGAAGGAGCCAGCACACAGCTGAGTGAACACCAGAATTTCCCTTTCTGATCAAGTGACTCTTACAGAAGATAATGATAATTCTACAGGGTCATTTTAATTTCTACAAGAGAATAATGTGTCCCTTAGGCCCCATGATCCTGTCATTGGAAACTTTTCATCAGGACAGAGAGAGTATGATAAGTCATTACTGCCCACAGCGGGAATGTAGGACTAAGGGCCACAACCCACAGGACAAGGTGCCCTTGGGGTCATCTGAGAGCTGAGGGGCAGTCAGGCCTGATCTCCACAGAAACATGATTCATCTGGTCATAAGCAACGTTTCCTCAGGGGAGAGTCCTCAGAGCCTCCTGAGGGCCTGTGCCACTGAAGCTTACTCTGCTTCCTCCTGCAGGTGGTTTGTGTCTGTACCCACACAGCCTTCCCTTCACTGTGTGTCTCGCACAGTAGTACAGAGCCTTGTCCTCCTCCCTCAGGCGGCTCATTTGCAGAGAGAGCGTGTTCTTGCTGTTGTCTCTGGAGACGGTGAACCGTCCCTTCACAGAGTCGGCATAGTATACATAACTACTTTTACTACTTATGCTTGAAACCCACTCTAGGTCCTTCCCTGGAGCCTGCCGGACCCAGCTTATCATGTAGTCACTAAACGTGAATCCAGAGGCTGCACAGGAGAGTGTCAGGGTCCCTCCGGGCTGCACCAATTTTCCCCCAGA
This sequence comes from Sorex fumeus, assembly GCF_029834395.1. Classification (NCBI taxonomy): domain Eukaryota; kingdom Metazoa; phylum Chordata; class Mammalia; order Eulipotyphla; family Soricidae; genus Sorex; species Sorex fumeus. The sequence goes on along the minus strand of NW_026606224.1, from coordinate 1,063,724 downwards.
CTCCACCAGCTGCACCTCACATTGGACCCCTGCAAACACAAAGACATCCTGGTCAGGAAACTCTCCTCACACAGAGGATCTGTCTCTCCCATCTCTCTCATGCTCTATGTCTCTGTCGCCCATGAGTTACCTGAGTTACCACCTAACACAGCCACCAGGAGAAGCCAGCTCAGCCCACACGCCATGTTGGTTCTGTCACTCTCAGAATGGAGCCCCTGGCAACCCCTGAAGCGACTCCTCTCCTGGAGCCCATGCTGGGATGGGCTGTTTTCATCATAGCAGGGAGAGGCTCATTTGCATATCCTCCTCCTACATAAAACATTCTGTTTGAACCGAAAGAGTAAGTGAAGGACTCCAGAGCAAACGTCAGGTTCTGGGGGTGACTTGTGATCCGGAAAAGATTCTGTCATGCAATTGTTATATGACAACAAGTTTGATTTGTGATATTTTGTCCTTATTTTTGATGACTACCATGTAATATCTACAGTCATATTTCTGTCTTATGCATCATTTTTACACAGAAAAGCTTAAATATTTTATGTAATATTATCATAACACATTGTAAGAGTTGGCCCCATTATTGAGACAAAAGTAATCCACTTAATGATACCGAGTTATGAGAGAGTTGGGAAGCAAGAATTAAAACAGAATCAGGAGTAAGGCAGAATGACCAGACAGCATAGCCCTGATAACTGGGAAACCTGAGGCAGGATTCTGTGTCTGCTCTGTCTCTGCTGTTTCTCCCAGAGGAAACATCCCTGAAGTTAAACATGTTTGTCCTGATATTAAAGGCCCTCGGGTGTGTAAAAGCTTAGCTCATATAGACTAAGTCAGGTAGCTGACCTAAGAATGCCATTCTTCTGATGATTCCTGGTTCTAAGTGAAAACTCTCAATGTGTTGGGCATTAGAAGCTCTTGGTTAATCTCACAAGCAAGTTAGTCTCCTGACCCCCAACCCCTTCTTTCTGAAGTCTTTCTTTAAAATACTCAGAGCATGCCATTGTTTGTCCCTGTTCGCCAGGTTCGTTCCCCAGTAACAAGAGATGTAGAGACAGCAGAGATAAGCTAAGGAAGATAAGCTTTTTCCCTTGCATGTTGCAGATCAAGATGCATTCCGTGCATTTCATATGGTTCCCCATGCCTCCACCAAGAGTGGCCCCTGAGTACAGAGCCAGCAGTATACCCAGTTGTGGCACAATAACAAATCCAAAACAACTGGGGCCTAGTGACCTTCCTGGTGTGGTTGGTCTGGTCGTCAGACGCACTTAATCCACTCTGTCCTGTATGTAACTCAGCACCCAGAAGATAACCGTGAACCTCAGGAGCCAGTTATTTGGGTCATTACTGCGTAATCTCAGCTCCATCAGGTTCCTGAAAAGAGCTCATGGAGAGTCCTCAAGCCGCAAACTATTTTTTTTTCCTGTTTGTGTTTTATTTAATTATTTAATTAACTAATTTTATTAGTGAAACACCATGTGGCACAGTTGTAAACTTTTTTTGTTCTTGGGTTTCAGTTATACAATGATTGAGTACCCATCCCTCCACCAGTGCCCATTTTCCACCTCCAGTGCTCCCAGTATTCCTCCCACCCCCATTCCCCCATCCCACCCCACCCCTGTGGCAGGGCATTCCCTTTTGTTTTCTCTCTCCTTTTGGGTGCTGTCGTTTGCAAAAGAGGCATTGAGAAGCCACAAACTATTGGGACTGGAACATGGTCTTAGTGCTCAGACTCACACACTTTACAAGGGCACAAGTGTGCTGGCCCTGAGGAGTGGACTGCCTTCTACCCACCTCCCAAATGCATGGAACCTGGACACAGGCTGTGTCACATACGTGTACCTCGTAATTACATGGAGCACCCAAGGGCTGAGTTCAATCGAATGGGCCAGAAAATATGCTCTGAAATTTGATGTTTAAAAAAGTCAGCATTAAGGATCAAAAGTAATCTACAAACCTAACAGTTCTAGAATATTCTGCTAAGATAGACACAGAGACACACGAACACCAACGCAGGCAACATGAGGATTCAGATGGATGATGTCACACCTTAGGGACCAGGTGGCTACAGGATTCATAAATACTCTCGTGTATAAGCACTTGACTCACTGTTTCTGTCCCCAAGGTTCCTGTCCCAGAGCTCCTGCATGGCCAAGACAGTGAATCCTAAGAGTCCTGACCCACCTGCGCTGTGTCTGTATCTCCACAATCAGCAGTTTCCAGGGGAGCTGGGCCCCCAGACCTCAGGAAGGACGCTGGAGTGTCTGGGGACTGTTGGGGATATTTCCTAAAGCTGCTGCACCAAGACCAACAGGACACCTAATTAAATTTATGATAGTTTATTTTCACACACCAATATCAACTGTAGATTAACATTTTTTATTTTATTTTCATCTTATTTAGTTAGACATATTTCTTTTCCCTTTCTTGCCTCATATTGTAGCTGTTTCACTCTTTCAGATGTAGGATAAATAAAGCATTCTGGTTTATAAGTAGTAATATATTAGAAATAGTGCAAGAACCAAATTAGAAAGGAAAGAAATCTAGAATATTCATTTCATATTTTGTCATTGTTAGACACTCCTGGCATGACAGAAACTTTAAAATTTTGTTTTTCACAGAAACTTGGGCAGGACCAATGGAATTGGAGCATCTTTGCACATGTTCATTTTCCTGCACCACTAGCCTGATCCCTGAGAACTACAGAAGAGACCAGGACACAGACAGAGTACTCCGAGGGGTGGCCCCACAACTAAAAAAAAAAAACAGAATATCCATATTTGAATAATACAGTTTTTCAGAATGGCTGTGTATCCATTAGTTTAACTCCAAATTAGCCAGTTGCAACCATCACTCAGAGTGTAATTTCTAATGGGAAATTTACCTTCAATATTAGTCTTTATTATCGACACTGAACCTTCAAAATTCTTTGAGTTCCCTAAGCGAAGAACTATTGTTGCACTTGTGATTTTAAAGAGGTGATTTCGAAAGGTCCCCAGAACAGGAGAGCTGCCAAGTGATGTCCCCATGTAAGGGGAGGGAGGAATGTAGATTCTATCTCCAGGTTTCTCTGTCTTGGGAAGGCAGACAGGAAACTAAGGTTGATCTATAATGAGAAATTCATTAAGAGTCACATCTGCAGTGGTCTCAGTAAGGAGCCTCAGAGTAAGGAAGACCCTTAGGCTCTGGGGTGTGGTGCATCTGGGGGTGCCGGAGAGTGGGGGCTCAGGGAGAGCATCGATGTTCTGGGTCCTTCCTCTGTCTCACTGTGAAGGGTCAGCACTGCAGGTGTCACTGGACAGGGTTTCTGCTCTACAATGGCTGAGGGGTGAAGAAGGAATGGGGAACCCTGAATGTCCATTTAGTGAATGGATGAGGGACTAGAGGTCAGCCCGTCCCAGAGAGCAGGACTCCCAGGTGTGGGGTGACCAGGTAGAGGCTACCTGAGTGCAGGTCATAGGGTAGAGGTCAGTGGGCACAGAGTGTGTGTCTGAGAGCAGAAGGAAGGAGCCAGCACACAGCTGAGTGGACACCAGGATTTCTCTTTCTGATAAAGTGACTCCTGAGCATTGCCAGGTTTGACCCAAAAAGCCAAAAAAGAAAAGGAAAAAAGATAGAAAAGAAAAGAAAATGATCTGGGGGTGGTCCGCCACGTGCAAAGTAAATACTCTACCCACTGTCCTTCGCTGCAGCCCCAGATCATTAATTCTTTTTTTTTTTGGCTTTTTTGGGTCACACCTGGCGATGTTCCGGGGTTACTCTTGGTGGTGCTCGGCGGACCCTATGGGATGCTGGGAACCGAACCAAGGTAGGTCGTGTGCAAGACCAATGCCCCGCTGTGCTATAGCTCCAGCCCAGGTCATTCATTTTTGAGCCACTCTTTGTGCCTCAGACAGGTTGCGATGGAACCCCCTCTTGCCTTTGCTCGGTCTCAGCGAAGATGGTGGCCGGAGGGCAAGTTTTGTTTCTCCATGGGATTGATGAAAATTGGTAGTTTCAGTAAAGCCAGATGCAGTGCGGAGAGGAGGCAGGAGGACCACGCTTTCTACCCGGCTCCTCTGTCGGGGATGGTGCCTCACTGCTCTACCCGGGTCTGGGCCTCGACAGCCCTCTGGTTCCTATCATCTCTGCTGTCTTCCCCTGCCCCCCACCATGACCCCACATTTTCAGCGGGGCCATGGGTCACGGCCCCCAGGCCTGCTCACCTGAAGGCTGGTCGGCCCCTCAGGTTCTGGGGCGCCTGCTGATAAAGTCCCTTCACTTTTCCCGGCCTGGGTTTGGGTCGCTCCTTTTCTGTTTCTCGGGGAGCCAACCCAGGCTTGCCGGGGGCTACTCCAGGCCATGGGTCAGGGTCAGACCGGGCCCGCTGGCCTGCCCGCCTTCCAGCTTCCAGGCCGTGTGTCAGGGTCAGACCTAGGCCTCTTGGCCTGCCTGCCTGTGCTCCGGCTGTGGAGCTCTGCGACCTCTGTGGTTTGGGGAAGCTGCTCTCAAGCAATCGCTGACCCAGCCTAGCTAGGAGGAGGGATAGCACAGGAAAATGGGTCGAGGTAAGTGGTGGGTGCATGCACGCTGCATCTGGCCCTTCCCTTCTGGGTCCCAAGGGATGACTGTCGTGCTCCTGACAATCAGACCCCTTGACAGCCTCCGGGACCCCCCATGCAGGATTCTGGGGTCTGTGTGTGTGTTTGGGCTCTCCCGGGCCCTAGGCCCGGCTGGAATCTAAGGTTGGAATCTTCCCTGCTGCAGTGGGGAAAAAAATCTTGGGACGTTGTTTTTGTTCTGTTCAGTTGCTTGATTTGGGTTTGGAGGCCACATTCGAGGTCCTCAGGGGCTACTTCAGCTCAGTTATGTGGAGTCGCTCTCCACAGTACTGGGGAGGTCATGGCATATGCTGGAAAACCAGAGCTGGGCTTCCTGCATGTGGAGCCTCTGTGGTGGTCCTTTGAGCTGTCTCCCTGGCAGTAAACCCTTTTTCTTATGGCTACAGCCAGCTGTGTGCAGGGCTGATTCCTGGCTCTGCCCTATTTGTGGTTGGTTTTGTTTTTTTGGGACACACTGGGAGTGCTCAGCAGTTATTCCTGGCTCTGCACCTAGAAATTACTCCGGGTGGTGTTCAGGGGAAGCCAGGGATCAAAGCCCGGATGACTGCATGCAAGGCAAATGCCCTACCCACTATACTATCTCTCTGGCACCATGGGTCACTCTTGGAGGTGCTGGGGGACTGGAGGTGGTGCCGGGGATCCAATATGGTTCAACTGCATGCAAGACAAGTGCCTTCCCCGCTGTACTCTCTTCCTGGTCCTAGACCCATTTTATTATTATTATTATTATTATTATTATTATTATTATTACTACTACTACTACTACTCGATTCCTCCATTCCTCTCGGAGAGCCCGGCAAGCTACCGAGAGTATCTCGCCTGCATGGCAAGCCTGGCAAGCTCCCCATGACGTATTCGATGTGCCTAAAACAGTAAGAACAAGTCTCACAATGGAGTGTTACTGGTGCATACTAGAGCAAATAAATGAAAAAACGGGAGGACAGTGCTACATTGCTACAGATGAAGTGACTACTACTAGGACACCATGATAATCTCTACAGGGTCATTTTAATTTCTACCAGAGAATAATGTGCCCCTTAGGCCCCAGGGAAGTCATTGTCCCATTAGTAAAAAGTACCATCATGAGGCAGAGAGTGAAATCAACTCCTTCCTGCCCACAGTGGGGATGGAGGACTCAGTGCCACAACCCACAGGACAAGGTGCCATTGGGGTCATCTGAGAGCTGAGGGGCAGGTCAGGCCTGATCTCCACAGAAACATGATTCCTCTGGTCATGAGCAACGTCTCCTCAGGAGAGAGTCCTCAGAGCCTCCTGGAAGCCTGCTCCCATGAAGTTCACACTGCTTCCTCCTGCAGGTGGTTTGTGTCTGGGACCACAGGGCCTTCCTCTCACTGTGTCTAGTACAGGGCCGCGTCCTCCTCACTCAGGCGGCTCATTTGCAGAGAGAGCATGTTCTTGCTGTTGTCTCTGGAGATGGTGAATCGGCCCTTCACAGAGTCGGCATAGCTTATTAAACTACTATCAGACCTAATGTATGAAATCCACTCTAGGCCCTTCCCTGGAGCCTGGCGAACCCAGTGCATCCCATATTTGCTAAAGTCAAATCCAGAGGCTGCACAGGTGAGTTTCAGGGACCCCCCGGGCTGCACCAAGTCTCCCCCAGACTCCACCAGCTGCACCTCACACTGGACTCCTGCAAACACAAAGACATCCTGGTCAGGAAACTCTTCTCACGCAGAGGATCTGCCACTCACATCTCTCCTGTGCTCCATATCTCTGTTGCCCATTAGTTACCTCCTAACGCAGCCACCAGGAAAAGCCAGCTCAGCCCACATGCCATGTTGGTTCTGTGTGAGTCAGCATGGAGCCCCTGGAAACCCCTGAACTGACTCCTCTCCTGGAGCTGAGGCGGGGCTGAACCATTTTCATCATAGCAAGGAGAGGCTCATTTGCATATCCTCCTCCTACATAAAATGTTCTGTTTGAGCCTAAAGAGTAAGTGTAGGACTCCAGAGTAAGTGTCAGGTTCTGGAGTGACTTGTGACCTGGAAAAGATTCTGTTGTGCAATTATTATATGACAACAACTTTAATTTGTGATATTTTGCCCTTATTTTTGATGACTATTATGTAATATCTACAGTTATGCTTCTGTTTCATTCATCATTTGTCACAAAAAGTTAAATACATTATGCAGTATTCTCATAACACATTGTAGGAGTTGGTCCAATTATTGAGACAAAAGTAATCCACTAAATCACACCAAGTTATGAGTGAGTAGGGTACCAAGAATTAAGACAGAATCAGGAGTAAGGCAGAATGGTCGAATAGCACAACCCTGATATCTGGGAAACCTGAGGCAGTATCCTGGGTCTGTTCCGTCTCTGCTGTTTCTCCCTGAGGAAACATCTCTAAGGTAAAGATATTTGTCCTGATATCAAAGGCCGTTGGATGTGTAAAAGCTTAACTCAGATAGACTAAGTCACGCAGCTGACCTAAGAATGTCGTTCTTCTGATGATTTCTGGTTCTACGTAAAATCTGTCACTGTCTCGGGCATTTGGAGCTCTCGGTATGTGAGCATGTTAGTCCCCTAGCCCCCCACCCCTTCTCTCTTAAGTATGTCTAAAATACAGCACCCATGGTTTGTCCCTGTCCACCAGGATTGGTCCCCAGTAACAAGAGATGTAGAGGCAGAGAGGGATAAGCTTCTATCCTTGTGTGTGGCAGAACAAGTTTCATTCCCTGCAGTTCATATGGTTTCCTATGCCCCACCAGGATTGACCCCTGAGTACAGAGCCAGCAATATACCCAGAGTGGCACAATAAAAAATCCAACCAACAGAGACTGAAGGATAGCACAGTGGAGGGGCGCTTGCCTTGCACATGGTTGACCCAGGTTTGAACTCTAATATCCCATATGCTTCTCCTAGCAATTTCAAGAGTAACTGCTGAGAGCAGAGTCATGAGTAGTCCCTGAGAAACACCAGGAATAGTCCAAAAACCAGACAAAAACTCACAAATAACACCAAACAAAATATGGGCTATCAGCTGTCAAGAACTTCTTCCCTGTAATGAGAGAAAATTGTATTTATTCTGAATTTTGCCTTTACCTGAAGAAGGATATTGGAGACTAGTGTGCATGGAGGTGCATGGGGTGTGACTCTTCACATCAGCCCAACCCCATGTCTCCTTGTTACCTTGTCAATATTTGATTAGCAGTAAAAACCATAGGAGGTCATGCCCTACACAGAATACTGACTTATAGATCATTAATGTTTCATGAGCGCTGGCATATGTGGACACCTGTGCAGTGACCATCACACCCCAAACAGTGGATGAACCCCTCACCCCAGTTTTTCCCCTTGGCCCATGGTAATCCTCCCTCCACACCTCACCCCTCCCTCATGCTCTCTGTAGTGCTTTCAGTTTGTATAAGTGTATGTAGGGTGTAATGACAGAGATTCACTCTCAATAGCCTTCCACTCTAGGGATATATTATAGGTTTTTACTCATGACAAAAGGCGTCTTGCATTATTTTCAGTCCTAAATCTTTGGGCTGGAGCAACAGCGTGTAGGACATTTACCTTTCACATGGCCAGCCCAGCCGGCCCAGGTTCAATTCCTCTACCCCTCTCAGAGAGCACGACCAGTTACCAAGAGTATCTCACCCATACAGCAAAGCCTGGCAAGCTACCCGTGATGTATTTGACATGACAAACACAGTAACAAGTGTCACAATGGAGACGTTACTGGGCCCACTCAAGCAAATCAATGAACAACGGGAGGACAGTGACTCTGAAAGTGACTGGATCTTTAAAATAGGTCTCACGAGCTCTCTAAAAGGAGTGAGAAAAATGAGGAAAAGATGTTCTACATCTCACATGAATATCAAACAGGTAAAGATTAAGGTAAAGGTAAGCCCGGCCAGCTACCGAGAGTATTCGATATGCCAGACACAGTAACAACAAAGTCTCCAATGGAGACGTTACTGGGCCCACTCGAGCAAATCAAACAGAAAGCTATAAAAATAATAACAAACCAGGAAAGCACTGATTATCACTCACCCTGCCAGGCATTGGAGTCCTAGGGGCCTGGTGGGGTGAGTGTGGGGGACAGGGAGGACAGATCACAGGGAGAGGGTTTGGAGTGTGAGGGTGTCACTGAGAATGGAGATGCTCTGGGAACGATGGGGAAGGGTCCTAGGAAAGGCGCTCGAACTGGGCATGGATGGGATTGGGTGGGGCTGATGGGGGCCGAGTGTCTCTGTGCTGTGACAGAGCATTGGCCATGTGGGCTTCCAGCACTTGGTGACCCTCTTTGCTCCCTGGTGGGGCTGAGGTCTTTTCCCAGGTGGCTCTCGAGTGCCCTCTGGTGGTTGTCAGCGGCCCCGCAGCCGCTCCTGTGGTCTGGGGGTCCTTCAGAGTCCCTCAATTCCCAGTGTGAATAGAGGAAAGGAGTCCTCAGCTTCACCGGGGACAGGAAGTGTGAGAACTTAGGAAATGAGCACAGCCTGACTGACACTAAAACTGACCAGTTTCCCCAGGGAGGTGTATTCAGAGATGCCCCATGTAGAAGGGAATCCTTCCTGCCTCCACGTGAAGGTCACTCATGCTTAAGTCACATCACAGTTCACAGAGACCTTAGAGTAAGTCTGGGTTACAGAGAAAGGGCCAGAGAGGGAAAGTCCTGCAAAAGTAGAGCAAAGGGTCACTGTACAAAGAGACAGAAAAGCTAAGAAAGAAAATAACTTGTGAAAATCAATGTCACTGTCAGTAGTTTACAATGGATGTTTGATTTGTAGATCGGTAGAATTTGCAAGTTCAATTAAGGATCAATATCCAGAAATATAAGCTGGGAATGTTACTATTTTTGGCATTTGAATATGTCACGGGGAGCTTGCCAGGCTTTGCTGTGTGGACGGAATACTCTCGGTGGCTTGCCACGCTCTCCAAGAAGGGCAGAGGTCAGCCTCGTGTAAGGCAAACGCCCTACCTGTTGTGCTATCACTCTTGTAAAAAATTGAATGGCAAATATCTGTGAACACAAATACTTCTTGCAGTGTCTTTGAATTCAGTGTCTTTCAATATTACCTGAACATTTTTTTCTCAAAAAAATAGATTTTCTCTATAAAGTGTGACACTATTCAAGGCAGTTAGGTTCCAAATGAACTAAAATCAGAGGCAGGAGAAATGAACTGTTATTCCTGCCTCTTTCTGGGCATCTCAGCTCATCTGCCCCCTGTGTGGGAGACACAATATGGGGGGCCCTGGGTATTAGGGTCCAGAATGAGAAGGAATCGATCACTTGATTTCCTGGTTCCCAGCTCACACAGGAACAGAGAGTAATTAATCCTCATTGATGCATGTTTTTCAGATGATACTTTTTGTTGGCAATCAATGAGCATTCTAGCTACAGGATCAGTGTTTTAATTTGATCCAGTTCAGTTGTGACAGCCGCAGCATCTTCCTGAGCTTAGACACTAGTGAGTGACAGGGCCCCTTCCTGAAGGCCCTGCAGGCGAGTGCCCAGGAGTGCACTGAGGGGCGTGGGCTGGAGCTTCCCCCCCTAGTCCTCCAGCAGCCCCTCCCTTAGCCCTGCACAAAGAGACACAGCAGAGTGAGGAAGAAGAGGAAGCTCAGGGGTCACAGGTAGTTCTTCAGGTGACCAAGCATCCCCTGACAGGAGACAGTTGAGCCCATCTCTGGGCGTCCCTGAGCACCGGAGTGAGACTCTACAGGGAGCAGACAGGAGGGGAGTGTGTGGGGTCACTGCGGGGTGGGTCAGAGACCTTCACCCCCATATGGCTGGGCAGAAACAGGGGATGCAGGAAGTGTGAGATCCTGGAGGAAGTTGGTAGAGAGATTTGCGGGAGATTTGAGAGTGGACCTGTCCTGAGAATGAATGATAGCAGGGAAGGCACCCCTGTGTGACTCCGTGGTCCTTCTGAGTACAGTGGGGGTTAGTTACTGTGCTGTTAGGGTTCCCTTTGTGCGCCGAGCCCCTCCTAGACCTTTGCCCCTCTCAGTCCTAAGCACCCTCTGGTGACTCTGGAGAGCCGTGTAGCCCAGCCTGTCTCAACAGGTTTGTGTCTGGGCTCCCCCTCGCATCCCCTCACTGTGTCTCACACAGTAATACACAGCTGTATCCTCAGGGGTCACTGAGCTCAGCTGCAGGGAGAACTGGTTCTTGTTCGTGTCTCTGGCGATGGAGACGTGGTTCTTGAGGGACGGGCTGTAGTAGGTGTTTCCATTATAACATATGCGCCGCAACCAGAGCAGGCCCTTCCCTGGGGGCTGGTGGATCCATTCCCAGCAGGCACCACTGGTTGTGATGGAGAATCCAGAAACAGAGCAGGTGAAGAAGAGGGTCTGGGAGGGGGCCACCAATCCTGGGCCCGACTCCTGCATCTGCACCTGGGACAGGACACCTGGGGACAAGAAGAATCAGTCACTGTCAGTCCCTGCAGTCACTCCCTCCCCTAGACCCTGTCACATCGGGGATACTCACGCAGGGGGCCTGTCACCAGGCAGAGGAGAAGACCCCCAAAGAATCATCTTCTTTTCGACCACAGCTCTGCCTTCCCCAGAGACTCATCCCTGAGAGAGGAGACCGCTGTGAGCTCCACAGCCAGAGCGTTTGACCCAGGAGCCTGAGAGGAATTTGCATTAGGTGGCTTCCTATGTTATTAGCAGAGACTACATGCAAGGCAAGAGCCCGCAGTGCCGTCCCCTTCCCGCACTTGGTGACTCTGACAGGGATCTGACAGGTTCCTTGATATAAAGCCTCTTACTCGCATGGCCCCTATCCCCGGGTCTGTCCAGGAACCTGCGAGCCCAGTACATGAATCTTCGCAGACTCGCATGCCTGTCTCTGTGTCCACCTCAGTCAGCAGTTTCCAGGGAGTTCGGACCCCAGGAAAGACAGTAGAGTGAACAGAGATGACAGGGACTGGGACCTTTCCTAGAGCCACAGCAACAGAGCAATGGACCCTTCTTAACTCTGTGAAAACGGGTTTCCAACCACCAACTTTAACTTAAGACTTTATTAACATTTTCTTTGCTCTATTTTCATGTCATTAAATTACTATATTTTTTCTTCAGTTATTCCTGATTCATTTCTTTGGTGTTCCACGCCTTCATATAAAGACTAAATAAGATTTCATTTTTCATTTCATCATCCTGTTATTCGTCGATTGCCTCGAGCAGGCCCCAGTAACATCTCTTTCATTCTAGCCCTGAGATTATATTCAAGGCTCTTTAGGAGAATGAGACCCATTATTGTTACTGGTATTTGGCATATTTGGTATGCCACGGGGAGTTTGCCAGACTCTGTCTGATTTTATAGTCTCTGAGTCTTGGCCGTTGATGGGATTACACGGCGCCAGGGGGCCAGGTGGTGGGTGTGACCCCCGCCTACTGGAATTTGGAGGATCTGGGTGGAGGATGCTCGACTCCAATCCGAGTAGGTTTGGAGGTCTTGGCCCCGGAACCCGCGTGGCTTTGTCCCTCTGCCAGTAACTTCATGTGTGCGGAGAGTGGTCTCAGCATGGTGGTGGCTGGTCCTGGAGGTCTTCGGCTGCCGGAGCCCTGGTCGGGGCAGGGAGGAAAGCTCAACCCGCTCCCCTCCAAGGGGCCTCGGCGAGGAACAGCCAGGCGTGGGGGCAGAAAATAAAATTACCTCTTTATAATATTTTTATCGTAAATAAAATACCCTGTATTAGAATTAGTAATTTATAAAAAGGAGTGACAAAAAGCAAATTAGAAATGAATGAAAGTCTGCATCATTCATTTTGTATTTTCTCATTATTAACCTCTGACAAAACAGAAAAGCTTCAAAATTTTAGCAAGGAATGATGAAATATGCAATTTGCTGCAACATGGATGGAACTGGAACATACTACGTTAAATGAAGCAAGTGAGAAGAAGAAAGATAAACACGGGGTATGTGCTGTTTAGGGTAACTGGTTGAGGAAATGCAATGGTGTAAAAGGTGGATGCCCAGTTCCCCCTTGGTCTCAGAGTTTATGGAGAAGAAGGAAAGAAACAGCGTGAAGAGGGAGTGGAGAGGAGATAGATTAGGACCAACGGGGCAGGGGCCAAGGACACTTGGGGACATGGGTGGTGTCAAGGAATGAAGAGAGAGTCACAACATAGACCCCAGACCTGGGCGTATTGTGCCTCCCCTGCTCTGCTCCTGAGCAAAGAATCTTGTTCCTGTCCTTCAGGGCACACGGAACCATGTGGAGGGACAGTGGGGTCAGTCCCCAGGACAGGTCTGCAGCAGTACAGGCAACTGCAGTGAAGAACTGACCTGCATCTCAATTGCAGGCCGAGAACGGGACGTGGTCAGCAGGCCCCGCAGAGTGTCATCTCACATCTGCCAGGGACTGGCCCCTGGGGAACTGAGCTGAAGCAGGGTCAACACCAGGACTAAGAAAACAAGACAGTCACTCGAGAGAGAAGCACTGGATGGGGGACCACAGGCTCGAGAACTGAGTTCTGACTCGCCCCTTCTCACTGCTCTACACCAATGGCCATCAGAAGCGCAGGGGCGGCAACTACAGACATTGACCTGCTCACCACCCAGGGAAGCTGCTCCCTGTCAAGGGTCTCTGCACAGCAGGACTGAGGGGCAACGTCGCTAAAGTAGGTTTATCTCAGGAGTGCTTCTTCTTTTTTTTTTCACTTACAGCAATTATTTTAATTCAGAAATTCAAACACACATTCAGAGAAACTATTCTTAAGATAAGTCCTACTTTAAAAATGGGGTCTCTTTGGGGAGAAAAAAGAAAGAAAAATAATTAGCCAAAAGCAATACCTAAATTACATGATTACATTAGGCTGAATTGGCACATAGTATTTTTGATGCAAACAGCAAAAAGAATCATCGCACAACCCGCTATCATTAAACTGTTTCAAAACTGATATACTCCAGTGAATAAAAGTGTAACAATACCTTTATGATCTAACTGCTCAGAACAGTACTATCAGTGCTTTGTTTAATTTCCTCAGCAACTTTCCCCTTTTATCTCCTACAGCAATTCCTCTGTTGGCTTAACTTAACAAAGTCCAAAGTCTAGGTAGTAATAAAGCTCGATGAGCAGCTACTGGTTACTGATGAGGTTCTTATTCTTTAGGAAACTTGTGCCCATTACTAAACTGGATGACATTTGGTGTATGGTGTATATTCTTCAACATATCAAAAAAAAACACCTCCTTTTTAGACAAGTAGAGTATAATAATTTTGCTCCCGTTCCTTTCGCCATTGCACTGTTTTCCATATTAAGTTGCAATAACTTGAAAACTTAGCAAACAAACAAACAAATAAAAGAACTTTCCAATACACCTGGTAAGATATGATTCAAATGTGTACAGCCGTTAAGTGATAAGGGATCTGAAGAGAACGATCACAAAGATGAAGTCCTAATTCTCGGTGACATAGAATGTACTGGTGATGTTCTGTCCTAAAGAGAATGGAGAAAGTTTTCACTTGAGTTGCTTGTGCTCAGTGAGCACAAGTATTTGTCATGAACATTAGAGAATGGCTGAGGTAGATGTAAGCACCTGACGGGCACGTGGAGGAGTGCTTCTTCTTGAAAGAGGAGAGATAAAGTCTTTACAGGACCCCCCACCTCTTCTCAGCAGCTTTCTGCATTGGTGCTGCCTCACCTCCTATAAAGTGCAGATCATCCTCATCTTGTCCTTGTCCTTAGTCCTTCTGACTTTACCCTTTGTTCCCCACACAGACACATATCTCCCACATCTTTGTTAGGCGTTTGACAACAGTGGGAAACTATGGTCTCCAAGACTGTGGCAGGTGGGCACAAGCTGTGCTGGGCCGTGTGACTCCATGGGGGGATGGGGCTTGTGTGCAGCCCAGTGTGGGGATGCTGAGCCCCAGGTCTGATGGAAGCTGGTACCAGATGCCTCTTTTCTACGTGGTCTCTGGGCGGACACGGCTTCTCTCAAGCCCTAGATTGAGGCACCTTAGGGTGACAAAGAGGGAATTGTTGGGGTGCCATGTGCTGAGGTAGTTCCCCTGGATTTCTCAGGTGGTGGGGCAGTGATCAGCAGGGGAGCAAGGGCTAGAAAAGTCTCCAATGGGGGTTGAAGTCAATCCCACCCTGGTCCTGCGGGTGGGCAGCAGTGTGGGGACAGATGCTGTTGGTGGGCTGTGTGAGATGTTGTCAGACCCTGGGGAAGCTGTGTGCCCTGGTCTGAGGGGATGCAGCAGCCGAGTGTTGGCTCTGCAGGGAACAGTGTGGACGGCAGCTGTGGATGGAGAGTGTGGACTACATGGGACTGAGAAGACCTGGTTGCTGGAAATCTCTTGGGGACACATTCTGTTTCAGTGCAGTAGAGAAATTGATGTATTTACTAATTTTTAATCTCCTAATTGTTTCATTTTCTGTTTTCCTTCCAAGCTAGGTCCTGGTTGTTTGGCTACTTCTGGTCCTTCAGGTCTGCTTTATGACTTATGACATACACATCCCTATCCTGAGGTCCGAACTCCCTGGAAACTGCTGACTGAGGTGGACACAGAGACAGGCATGCGAGTCTGCGAGGATTCACGTACTGGGCTCGCAGGTTCCTGGACAGACCCGGGGACAGGGGCCATGCGAGTAAGAGGCTTTATATCAAGGAACCTGTCAGATCCCTGTCAGAGTCACCTAGTGCGGGAAGGAGACGGCACTGCGGGCTCTTTCCTTGCATGTAGTCGAACTGTATTTGATACCCAGCATCCCATATGCTCCCCTGTGCCCCATCAGGAGGGATTCCTGAGTGCAGAGCCAGGAGAAATTCCTTAGCACCACAAGGTATGGCACTCAAACTAAAAAAGAAGTGCTCTGAAAGTTAGAATTCTGAGCAGGTTTCAGCCTGTGTGATCTTCACAACTAAACAAACTCTTACCTGGTGAAGAGGAGAGATGGGGCCGGGCTGCTGGGGAGAGTCACAGTCCAGGTAACCCCAAGATCCCTGGGCCCCAGTCACTCCAGGGAAGCATAGAAATCATAGAAAACACAAATTGTTTACAACCTTTCATTCCTCAGACCATTGTTTTTCATGAGGGTTTAGGTGTGTAATTCGGGGAACACCCAGGATTGCTAAGAGACAATCCTGACACTGTGGTCAGGGATCCCTCCTGGCATTACTCTTGGAGACTATCAGTGTAGGGGATCAAACCAGGTCAGCTCGGCGCAGGGCAAGCCCCTGAGTCCTAAACTGCCTCCACACTGAGGCCACTGTTAACTGGGTTGTTCAGAGGAGTCACTGGTCTGGGTATCAGTGCCTGTTCTCACTAGATACCTGTTATCAGCACTACATACAAATATCCAAGGTTTTCCCTGTTAATATACACTGTGTAATAGACATGCTATCAAATATATTGCATGATTTATCCGAAATATGAACATGAAAAAATATTATTTCAATTATCACCGGGTTGGAGCGATAGCCTAGTGGGTAGGGTGTTTGCATTGCACATGGCTGACTGGGCCAACCTGCGTTCGATTCCTCCGCCCCTCTCAGAGAGCCCAGCAAGCTACTGAGAGTATCTCACTGCACAGCAAAGCCTGGCAAGCTACCCGTGACATATTTGATAAGCCAAACACAGTAACAAGTGTCACAATGGAGACGTTACTGGGCCCGCTCGAGAAAATCAATGAACAACAGGAGTGACAGTGACAATTATCACATAGTAATTTCATGGTATAGTATCAGGTTTATCTGGAACTTTTCATGTCAAATCAACTCCACATCCCAACAAAAGCTCTGGAGGCCTACACTGTGTACATGTTCAAAACAGGAACCTTTTATACAGAAGGAAAACATGCAAATGAGCCTCTCTCTGTCATGACGAAAACCCAGCCCAGCCTCAGCTCCCGGAGTCGAGTCAGGTCAGGGGTTCCCAAGGGCTCTATCCTGACTCACACAGAACCAACATGGCGTGTGGGCTGAGCTGGCTTCTCCTGGTGGCTGTGTTAGGAGGTAACTCATGGGTGACAGAGACACGGAGCGTGGGACAGACAGGAGAGGCAGATCCTCTGTGTGAGGAGAGTTTCCTGACCAGAATGTCTTTGTGTTTGCAGGGGTCCAGTGTGAGGAGCAGCTGGTGGAGTCTGGGGGAGACTTGGTGCAGCCCGGGGGGTCCCTGAGACTCTCCTGTGCAGCCTCTGGATTCACTATTAGTAACCAAGGGATGAACTGGGTTCGCCAGGCCCCAGGGAAGGGCCTGGAATGGATTTCATACATTAGGTCTGATAGTAGTTTTACAAGCTATGCTGACTCTGTGAAGGGCCGATTCGTCATCTCCAGGGACAACAGCAAGAACATGCTCTATCTGCAAATGAGCCGCCTGAGGGAGGAGGACACGGCCCTTTACTTCTGTTGGAGAGACACAGTGATGGGAAGGCCCTATGGGCCCAGACACAAACCACCTGCAGGCAGAAGCAGGGTAAGCTTCAGAGGCTCAGGCCCCTAGGAGGCTCTGAGGACTCTCCCCTGAGGAAACGTTTGTCATAACCAGATGAGCTGTTTTTCTGTGGTCGAGGCGAACATCACACTTTGCTCTCAAACACACAGACTTCATCCACACTGACCTTTCCCTCTACCTCGTTATACTATCCCTGGAATCCTGCTCTCTGGGATGGTTTGAACTTTGTCTCCTCATCTGTTCTTGAGATGGACAGTCAATGTTTCCATTCCCTCTGCACCCCTCAGACATTGTAGTGGACAAACCAGCCCCTGTGGCACGTGCAACTCTGACCCTGCTCAGTGAGACAAGAGGGAGAACCCATGGGAACCCACATCCCTTCCTGCACCACAGTAGTCCTGGGTGAGTCCTGACACGGGCTTCCAGTGCCCACAGGGAGACACCCTGAGCAGTGGGACAATCCACCTCTCCTCAGGGATGAGTCTGACTCTCTCAGAACTGGGTTCCATACAATGTGTCTCCAACAGTCACTCATGCCCATGAGCTCATCCTCAGACTGCTCAGTGCTCTTTAAACTGTGCTCAACGGTGGCTTTCTTCATCTCATTTCTTAAACTGCAAGTCGGATTACTTTGATAAGTTGCTCATAGAACTTTAAAAGGTCTCTTTTATTGTTCATTGCTGATGTGTTTGCCAGAAGATTAAAGAGAGTGAGAGCAATAAGATGCATGGGGCGGGTGTGCGGAAGGACCAAGTGGCAAGTCTGTGTCTGAGCACGCACAGAATCTCTGAGTCTCATCACACAGAACCCTACCCTGAGCTCCTGGAGGCCAGGGTACATACAGCCTCGGAGTGCATCTGCCACAGTCCATTGACCTCACTCTCCACTCGCCCCACCCAAGTAGCGAATTGGGGGATTAGGATTTCAATGTTTACCCTCAAACAATGGCTGACCCCCTGAAGCTGCTCTCCTGGTGACCTTTCAAAGTCACTTTTAACAACAAGTTCACCACTAAGTCTGATTAAATTGAAAGTGGTATAATGGTTCAATATCAGTGACAAGACTGAAACTGTTTCTTCTTGTGAATCACAGTCTCACCCAAGGACCAAATGACTGTGACTGTGGCGGCTCCAGGGCTGCCCTGCGGGGGGCGCTCACACCCACTCAGCAGAGGTGTAGCCCAGGAGCAGGAGCACAGGGCTGGGAGGGTTTCTCTTCCAGGGTCCCGAGTTCCTGTTGGAACAGCAGCAGCACCAGAAACACTCTTATGACAGGTCAACAGGATCGTGTGCCCCAGTGCGAGTTTCTGTGTAACCCCGAGTCACTGTGAGAACTGACCCAACTCAGGGCAGTCAAGACCATATTAATAATGGTTTCTGGGTGTGAGGACCCTCACCCAATGGAGAGTGGGCAGGTGGGAGTGAATTCGGGTGGTTCCAAATGTGGTCCCTGCTGGCCCATGATCAGACAAGCAGATCTCCCAGGCAAGGACAGGCCCAAGGGTCTCTGTGCCTTTCTGACTCCCAGTGACTTTTACATGGCACCATGGTCCAAGGGAGACCCTGGTCTTTAGCGCTTTGCTGAGGAACCTCCCAAACTCTCAGAGCTGAGCTCTGATCTCAGCCATCCAGAGTTTGTAGGCCTGTGATTACATTGCTTCCCCGCTTAGAACATGACCATAGTGGAATATTTCCTGTCCTCAGACAAATCAAATGGAGAATAATTATATGCATTCTTACAGTATTGCCAAAGAATATATCTGAAAGATCCAGTGATGCCCAAAAGACAAGGCAGGGAAAGTTGAGCAGAGAGTTGGTCAGGGATGTGAGACGAGAATCCTGGGAATGCTGAGAAATGTTCAGATGCACGGTACTTGCCTTGTAGTAGAAAAGATCTCCACCTCTGTTCAGTTTCAGCCTCCCTCATGCTACAGCTTCAACTAAAGACAGAGTCATTACTATACGTGTCCTCCTGAGTCATGGACGCATCCTGCTGAGTAATAGTAGGAGTTCATGCTGACTCACTGTACGTGGTCCTGCTGAGTCAGTGTATGTGGTCCTCCTCAGTCATTGCTGTAGGTGGTTCCTCGAGGTGCCAAGTGTTTGAAGTGACACAGAAAAAAATAATGAACCGAAAAAAATGAATGGAACTTCAGGTCAAGTAGATAGTTCAGAGGTCAAGGTGCTTGCATTGCAGGCCGTTGGTGCTGGTCCAATACCAACAGCCGTATGGTTCCAGGACACACACCGGGAACACTGTGCTTGGTGCTGCATCATACATAGGACAGACAAGGCTTAGGATCCCCCGGTCAGGACACTGATACCAGGGACATGGTCAGTAGGCAGAGGCACATCCCTGTCCCAATTCAAACCCCTCATCAGTAAGAACAAACCTTCTAAGAATGACCTTAAATCATTAAGAGTATATCTGCTCCAGGTGAAGGAATTTTCACCCAAGGTATGTAAATGAATAATCTACTGTGAAATAGAGTTGACATGAATTGGAGCCAGACACGTCAGAACACAGTGGGAAAATTACACTGTCTCTTAGACCCTATGTTTTGCATTCACAGTGGGAGAACAGGAGCCACTACACAGGGACACAAAAGGGAAGGGGCCAGAAACTTCTGAAATTAGGATTCTCATTTCCACTCTCTTGGACTGGAGTGGTAGCACAGCGGTAGGGCATTTGCTTTGCATGCAGCCAGCCTGGCTGATCTGGGTTCGATTCCTCCACCCCTCTCGGAGAGTCTGGCAAGCTACTGAGAGTGTCTGGCCCGCACGGCAAAGCCTGGCAAGCTACCCATGATGTATTCGATATGCCAAACACAGTAACAAGTCTCAAAATGGAGATGTTACTGGGCCTGCTTGAGAAAATCGATTTTCACTCTCAGACTTTCCTGTGCTGATTTATCCACTCAATCCCTGCTCCGTCCTCATAAAACATCCTCAACCTGATGGGACTATAGTCCCTCTCTGGAAGTTTATGGGACTGGTGGGCTGGTTGAGTCTTCCGTGTTGTTCATTTTAACTGAGTGGAGCTCTTTGGCACTATTGCTGCAACATGGCAAGATGCCATCGCTGACAACATTGACAAGGAATAGGATCGACTGTTTCAGCATCTCCATGATTGTGCGAGGAACGTCAAGAGAGAGATAGCCACCAAAAAAAACTGTCTTTAAAAACTCTTGAGTTTATTCGCCAACATGGTTTGGCACATGCCTCAGGTAACCGCCAGCGAACGTCTGAGCTCACAAAGCAGTGCAGAGATGCGATCAAGGAAGACCTCAAAGAGAGAAGAGCAGCAGTGCTGGTAGATGTGGCAGAATCCAGGAAAAGCATTCATAACACCCGCCTGTTCTTCGCCAACTACAAGACCAAGATGAATGCCCAACAATGTCCTGATGGAATTATCACACCTTCAAGAAAGGCAATGGAGAAGATTATCCATGACTTCTACTCAGATCTCTTTGAGACCCATGTCCATCTGCCTACAAACCAAATTCCGCAGGATGGATATGTCATTCCCAATGTTGTTCTGCCTCTGCAGAGAAAGGAGGGGACTCGGGGAAGGCTGGTGTGTGGGCTCCTTGGAAGGAGGTGCTGACTGTGGTTCAGAACACTCAGGCCTCTTCCTGGGGCCCTGTGAGAGTCATGCCTTTTCCTCCAGTACAGGAAATGTGCTTAGGAGATCTCAGGAAACAGGAACTGCTGAGGGGGAATCGGCAGCTGGGGAGGAGAGTCCCCGTGTCTCAGGTCCCTGAGGACCAAACCCAGCACTTCCAGGACCTCTACTCTCTAGACAGACCCCTGACCCTCCGTGTCCCTGTGTGTTCACGTCTATTGTCCCTGTGTAAGATCTAACTTTTAGGCAAACAGTCATTGTTTGTTCAGAAAATTCAGAAAGAGCTAGGTCCAACTCATGGTCAATAAAATTTAGAGGTTTACTCACATGCTCAACTTTGATGAAAATTCTTTCACTGGAGCTGCTTCATTCTGAAATATACAAAGTATCTATGGGTTGGATTTGTGAATTCTCCTTAGTGATGAGTCTGTTGGGATAAGGAAGTGCTTCTTCCTAGATGACCTTCTTCTGGTGTGGTTGGCCTGTCAAGGAGCACCTAAACCTGCACTGCCCTCTATATAACTTCCCACCCAGAAGAGAAGGCACCTTCCTCTGGACTGTTGCTGAAGTACAGAGAGAGATACTGAGCCTTTCCCTCAGATGAAGTCTGGCCTTGTGAGCCCCATTCTGTGTCTCAGACCCTGATCCTCTGAGAGGAAGTCAGGAGGATCAGCGTCCCTGTCATCTCCTCACCCAGCGCAGCTGCCTCCCCTCAGGTTTCTAACACACTCAGGATGTGTTTGTCACACTGTGTATCTCACACAGTAATACAAGGAAGTGTCCTCACTGCTCAGCCTGCTCAGTTCCATGTAAGCTGTGTCCTTGGATTTGTCTGAAGTGAGTGTGAGTCTGCCCTGGAACTTCTGTGCATAGTTTGTACCACCATCCCTAAGGTGTATCCACTGATGTCCCAGGTTTTCCCACCTCAGCCCCTGACTGTACCAGCTGCACCTGGGAGTTCACACCTGTGGACAGCAGACAGGAGTGGGTGGACTCCACTTGATTTGTCCCGTTCCCTCAGCCCAAGGCATGGGGAAGCTTACCTGCAGCCATTGCCACCAGGAAGAGAATTTTCCAGGTCCAGTCCATGGTGGGGGCCGTGCACTCAGGGGCTTCTGAAGGTGTCGGTGTGCTTGGTGTGTGAGGTTGTCAGGACACAGACAAATCTGTATTTAACTCAGTGTCCCTCGTGTAATTTGCATATTCATGAGGAGGTAGAATTCATAGCTGAAGGCCTGGTCAAACCTGAGAAGGGGCTGGTGGAAACCACCGGGTCCATGCTCAAAGGGAGTGAAGAGGTCCACATTCTGATCCTTGTTTGAGGAGATGAGACCCTGCCCTGTCCCAGGACCCTCTGCACACAGAGCTCCCCCTCTGGAGGGCCAAGCCCTTTCAGGACCTTCCCCTCAGGGCCGTCCACATCTGTATAGCCTGCACACATCTGGACACACCTGGGCTTTGAGGTTATTTCTGGGATCCTTTCTCTCTCTGTATCTCTCCCCCCAAAGAATACTACTCAAGGGATAACTTCCCAAGGGATACTACAATGACACTACAAAACCATCCTACTGCCCCAGTGGTTTCTATTGGAGATAATAAGAATCCAGAAACACCCCCTGCATACAGGTCCTACTGCCTTATGTTCCTCCCCAAACGAAAGTGTGCACAATTTAACTTTCTGTGTCTTATACATATTTTAATCTTGATTTTCTTGAGAAAGCAAAATTTAGATTTATGGAAGAAGGAAATCCATGCTGAGGAGATTTTTGCATCTCTGCACCCAATTCTCCCATGTCTACACCCCTTCTAGCCTGAAACTTGGTGCTCTTGGGACTTCGCGCCTCCTGCAACCTGGTCCCCACACTGCAGGGAAAGCCTCTGGGCTCTCAGGGGATTCAACCTTTTGGCATCTCTCAGACAGGACTGAATCCTGGTACTTCATTTCAGAAGCCGTGTTCACGAGTCATATTTTTTTATGGGCTTTTTGGTTTAGTTTTGAGCCACACTCAGTTGTTCTGAGGGCTTATTCCTGGCTCTGTGTTCAGGAATCACTCAGATAGATGCATCATAGGAAAATATTGGCAGAACAAGTAATTTTATATATATATATATATGGATTAAAAGGTGACAGTGAGTGTTCCTTGCTGAGATTATGTATAAATAATACAAGAAATACTTAATTCACTCAAATAAGAATAGTAAAAACCAAACTAAAAGAGGATTTAAGTCTTTAAGTAAAGACTTTAATATAAACAAAAATATATTGTAGCACTGTCACTGTCCTCCCTTTGTTCATCTATTCACTCGAGCGGGCACCAGTGACGTCTCCATTGTGGGACTTTTTGTTACTTTTTGGGCATTTTGAATAAGCCACGGGTAGATTGCCAGGCTCTGCTGTGTGGATGAGATACTTTTGGTAGCTTGCCGGGCTCTCCGATAGGGATGGAGGAATCAAACCTGGGTTGTCTGCGTGCAAGGCAAATGCCCTACCTGCTGTGCTATCGCTCCCCTGAACAAAACTATATTAAATTTGTTAAATTTATAAGATGTTTTCAAAAACCAAGCTTGAGTCTAGTACAGATGCCAAAAATTTTATCATAATTTTTTACTTTTTTTTATAAAGTAGGAGTAATGCTATTTATTCAGCAGTTGATTAAGCTGATTGAATTGGTCATGAACTCCACATTGATTTTTTAAAATTCAGAATCCTAATTTTATTTTACTTTTTATCATTATTTTTATTCCTTCTTTTTTTGTTGATTCACCATGAGATACAGTTACAAAGCTTTCATGTTTGAGCTTTGGTCATACAATCATCAAACACCCATCTCTTCACCAATGCACATTTTCCACCACCAAAATTCCCAGTGTTCCCCCCGGCCCCTTTACCAACTCTTCCTCTGTCTGTGTGGCAGACAATTTCCCCCATATACTCTCTCTACTTTGGTTACATTTGATATTTCAACGTCAGTCCCACCACCACTCAAACCTGCTGAAAAAAGCAATGCTAGATGATTTGTTTTGTATTGATTTTATGAATAGAATATAATTTCTAGGAAACTAAAAATAAAAATAACAATAAAATAAAATATAATAGGTCACACAAGCTTTCTCGAAGGAGGGAGAAAAATGAGGACAAGCTGTTCTATATCTTACATGAATATCAAAGAGAAATCCATAAAAAAAAAACAACCAGGAAAGCACCGATTAATACTCACCCTGCCGGGCGTTGGATTCCTGGGGGTCTGGTGGGGTGAGTGTGGGTGACAGGGAGGACAGATCACAGGGAGGGGGTTGGGAGTGTGAGGGTGTCACTGAGAGTGGAGCTGCTCTGGGAGTGATGGGGAAGGGTCCTAGGAAAGACGCTGGAACTGGTCATGTATGGGAATGGGTGGGGTGATGGGGGCTGAGTGTCTCTGTATTGTGGCAGAATATTGCCCCATGTGGGCTTCTAGCACATGATGACCCTCTTTTCACCTGGTGGGTCTGAGGCCTTTTCTGAAGTGGCTCCCTAGTGCCTTCTGGTGGCCGGCAGAGTCCCTGCAGCCCCTCTTATTGTCTGCGGGGTCCTTCAGAGTCCCACAATTTCCAGTGTGAATAGAAGAAGACAGTCCTCAGCACCATCAGGGACAGGAAGTGTGAGCACTGGCAATGAGTCCAGCCTGACACACCAGTTTCCGGATAGGGGAAATCCTGCGAAGGGCCGAATAGAGGAAGTCCTGCGAAGAGAGAGTAAAGGGTCACACTACAAACACAGAAATGCTGAGAAAGGAAGAATTAACTTGTGAAAATCAATATCACTGTCAGTAGATTACTCCAGCTGTTTGATTCATAGGCCAGTAGAATTTGCGAGGACCAGTAAGGATCAATATGCATGAATATAGGCTGGGTATTTGAAATCTTGTGAAAATTTGAATGATAAATGTCTCTGAACAGAAATAAAGCTTCTTGTACTGTCTTTGAATTCAGTGACTTTGAATATTATCTGAACATTTTTTCTCAAGGAAATAGATTTTTTTTTCTTTAAGGTGTGTCATATCCATGCCGGGATCTGGATTTTATAGTCTCTGAGTCTTGGCCGCTGATGGGATTACACGGAAAATCCCGATCCCGGAACTGCGTGGCCGCAAATCCGCGCGACATCTTACCAGGACTTTTTTTATGACATCTTATTGTCTCATTCCTACTTTGGACAAACTTGCAGGCTATCGAATGTAGCCTGCCCACAGGGCAGAGTCTGGCAAACTCCCCGTGGCGTACCAAATATGCCAAATACCAGTAACAATGATGGGTCTCATTCTCCTAAAGAGCCTTGAATATAATCTCAGGGCTAGGATGAAAGAGACGTTACTGGGGCCTGCTCGAGGCAATCGACGAATAACGGGATGATGAAATGAAATGAAATGAATATCCATGCCAATCAGGTTCCAAATGGACTAAAATCAGATGCAGGAGGAATAAATTTTTATTTCTGCCTCCTTCTCTGCACCTCAGCTCATATGACCCCTGTCTGGGGTACATACAAGTTACTGGAAAACTGGGAACCTGGGGGGAAGAGGCCCAGTCCCAATACAAGTGGCTTGGAGATCTCATTCACAGCCCTAACTGCATCTTTTCTTTCAAGATTTGTGGGTCTCTGAAATAAGGCCAATAAATGAGCTTATATAGTTGAGCTGGAGGTGGTTTGTGGGTGTGGCTCCAACGTACCTAATATTTATCCATTTAATTTCATGGTAAACATAGCCCCAAGTTGCTGGGGTCTGGCCAAGGGCACAGCAGCAATTTTGGGGTATCTGGAAGCCTGAAGGCACCATCATGCTATTGATGAAATCGCCCCACAGGTACAGGTTGACCTGCTAGAGGCACCATACCCCCAAATAAATTTATTATATATATGAATTAATACGACACATGTAAGTAAATAAGAAATAATTTACTTATGGAACGAATAGGGTGAGAATCTGTCTGAGTTCATCATGTCGAACAAGACCATCCATGGTAACTCACAGTTCCAGAAGGCTGAATCTAAACGTTGCACTTGGGAGTCTCTGGTTGGACTTTTCCACAACATAATTGACCACATCATATTCAAGTGACAGTTTTGCCTGACCGATGTCGTTGTTGTTCCACAATTCCAAATGGGATCGGACCACCAACTCCTTTGTGCAAAATTATATTTCACGGAGTGGGGAGAAAGGACTACAAAGTTTAAGAAGAGAACTCCCAGAACAATCACCAACTGGGTGCTCTTTGGCACTATTGCGGCAACATGGGAAAATGCCGTTGTTGACAATATTGACGAGGAATAGGATCGACTGGTTCAGCACCTCCATGATTGTGCGAGGAACGCCAAGAGAGAGATAGTCACAAAAAAAAAAAACTGTTTTAGAAAATTCTTGAGCTTATTTGCCAACGTGGCTTGGTGTAAGCCTCAGGCAACCGCAAAGGAACGACTGAGCTCGCAAAGTAGTGCAGAGAAGCAATAAAGGAAGACCTCAAAGAGAGATTGTGACATGAAGGACAGTCCAAACACAGAATCTGGTCATCATCATGTGAGACATCATTCCTCCTTTATTGATCTCTAGGAACCTGTATTATGGGTTATCTCTCTTTTTCTTTCTCCCTGTCTCGGTCTCTCTCTTTCTTGCTCGCTCACTCTCTCTGGTTTATGAATTGCAATACACACACTGAAAGGTTATCATGTATATCCCTTTTCCTACTTTCAACACTCAGTTCTTGTCCAGAGTGACCCTATATACCTATTCCTGTCATACTAGTCCTTCTCTGTCCTTCAGCCCCCACACACTTGAAGCAAGTTTCCAACCCTTGACTAGTCATTAAGGCCTCTGTGTATCCTGGCACTTAATATTAATCTCTTAGAAAAGTATAAATCCCACGGAAGAGTGCAATTATTCGGTATCTATCCCTTTCCTTCTGAGACATTTCACTCAGCCTGAAATCTCCATGTCCATCCATTTATAAGCGAATTTCATGATTTCATTATCCCTGGTGGCCACATAGTATTCCATTATGTAGATATACTGTATTACATCCAGTTGTCTATTCTCAGACACTCTGGTTTTTTCTTAGTTGGGTATTGTGAATGCAATATTGTGATGCAGTAAACATAGGTGTGCAAATATATTTCCAAATTAGTATTTTGGGTCCTTTGGAGTCGATACAAACAGTGGAATTTCTGGGTCATATGGAAGGTCAATTCTACATATATTGGGAAGTATCCAAGATTTTTCCAAAGAGGTCTATCCCTTTGATTAATTACAACCAGCAGAGAAGAAATATTAGATTTCCCTCACATGTATGCCAACACAGAATGTTTTGGTTCCTTGTGATGTATGCCCTTCTCCCTGGTATGAGGTTATATCTCATTATTGTTTTAATTTGCATTTCTCTGATAAGAGCTGTGGAGAATTTCTTCATTCAATTATCTGCCTCAAAGTCTACTTTAAAGATGTTATCTATTAAAACTCCCATTTCAGATGGGAGTTATTTTTCTTGATAAGATCTATAAGTGCTTTATGTATGTTTTATTAATCTTACATCAGATAAGGCATGGGCAGATATTTCTCCCCAGGTTTTTGGTTGTCTTTTGATTCTTATAATCATTTCATTTACATTGATTGTGTCATTTAAAAATGAGAGACTCAGAACACAAAAAGTATGAAATGGGTGAAAACTTTGGCTCCACGTTCATTCCAAAATTATTAGGTTACATGAAGAAAAATGAAACAAGAATTCAGAGACCATATGTTTGAACTCAGCAGAGAGTAACTGCTTGTGGGCAACACAAAACGTTTTGTCAACGTCTGACCATAATCACAAACACAAAGTCACCTTCAATGTTGGGTGCACAAACAGCCTAGAGTGTTGGTGAATCCTCAGGTGGAATTGTGAACAGTGTGGGTGAATCATTGCAGATCCAGAGTCGGGACACACCTCACATGTCTTCACAGAGCAGGGCCTCACTCAGCCTCTGTGCACACAGCGAAGTGCTAGGATGTGGTTCCTCCTTCCAAAAGCACAAGCGAAACAAGATCAGCTCTGGACTCACTCCCCACTGCCTTCTCAGAGAGTCGCCAGGGCTCAGCACTTCCCCATCAGACAAGATAAGCCTCGGGTACTTTATGTGCCTCCTGGAAACCCAAAAGCATTAACTAGTGGAGATGATCACAGTCATGTTCACTGCAGTACAGTAGCCAAGATGTACACACAATACACAACTGCAGCTCTCAGTTCTGTCTGTGTTTCCTCATTCAGCCGTGGAGTCCGTTCTTTCTCTCTTTCAGTTCTGTTTGAGGGACAGTGATCATTGTTTCTTTCCTTCTCTCCCTGAGAGTCCTGAGTCTCCCTGTTAGTGTTTGCATCAGATCAGAGAGCACTGAGAGGATTGTTGCTATCTGCCCACCCACAGAGCATCGGATGTTCTGATGTTCTTACCTGAATACAGTCTAAATTCATTAAACAATAAAATTATTTTCATTGTTCCTGCTGCTCTGTGGGAGCTAAGCGTGTAAGTGCCCGGTGGTCTGGGTATGGATTGGGTGAAGTTTCTCACTCTACTCACCTAGGGCTGTGACTCTAGGAACTTCTGGCAGCGACAAAGTCTGTGGTGTTTTCTCAGTGGGCCTGAGAGGGCCAGAGGTCAGGTGGCAGAAATAACCGTGGGTTCTGCTGCTGACAGGTCCTGTGACATTCCCCAGGGGACAATATCATGAAATTTTAGAAATTAAGCCCACGAGTTTCAGGAACATAAACTCTAAGTCCAAGTGTATAGAATTGAGAGCCCAAATAAATCTTTAGATCTTTTATGGTGAAACTTTGGAAAAGGATTCAATCCCAAGGAGTAAAGCAAGGAAAATCTCTTCAACAAATGGTGCTGGGAAAACAAAACCACATACAAAAACAACCATAGAAGACAGAATTGAATCCATCTCTAACGCCAGATACAGAATTTAATTGAAAGTGGACTTATGGTCTAGCTTTGACAGCAGAATCTTTAAAATACACAGAGGAAAAACCTCAGAAGTTCTCTCCATGAAACAATCTTAGAAGGCTCATTTCACTCTATTGCAGAGATAAGAGAAATTAATATAAATAAATGGGACTAAATCAATTAAAATTTTTGAAGGACAATATAAATGACATTAAAATTCAGATACCTTACTTCTTCGGAGAAAATGTGTACCCACCAAACATCAGATCCAAACTAGTATCTAAGATATTTATAGAAGTCACCAAGGTCAATTTTAGAACAAATCACCTAACATAAAATGGTGGTGGGAATAAACAGATACTTTCCTAAAGGAACATTCCTATGGTCTGTGTAGGCATATGAAATATTTTCTATCAACACTCACTCTGAGGGAAATGTTAATATAAAGGACAATGGTGGTGGGTGTGACCCCCACCTACTGGAATTTGGAGGATCTGGGTGGAAGATGCTCAACTCCAATTCGAGTAGGCTTGGAGGTCTCGGAGAGTGGTCTCAGCAAGGTACTGGCAGAGGGACAAAGCCACGCGGGTTCCGGGGCCGAGACCTCCAAGCCTACTCGAATTGGAGTTGAGCATCTTCCACCCAGATCCTCCAAATTCCAGTAGGCGGGGGTCACACCCACCACCTGGCCCCCTGGCGCCGTGTAATCCCATCAGCGGCCAAGACTCAGAGACTATAAAGTCCAGATCCCGGAACCGCACGGCTGCATTCACGGCCGCGCGACATCTTATCAGAACTTTTTCTTATGACATCTTATTGTCTCATTACTACTTTGGACAAACTTGCAGGCTATCGAATGTAGCCTGCCCACAGGGCAGAGTCTGGCAAACTCCCCGTGGCATACCAAATATGCCAGATACCAGTAACAATGATGGGTCTCATTCTCCTAAATAGCCTTGAATATAATCTCAGGGCTAGGATGAAAGAGACGTTACTGGGGCCTGCTCGAGGAAATCGACGAATAACAGGATGATGAAATGAAAATGAAATGAAATGAAAAGGACAATGAAATCATCTCTCCCCAGTGAGAATGGCTTATATAAAAATTACTGGAAAGAACCAATGTCAGAAGGTTGTCAATGGAAACACCATTTCTATGTTTATGGGAGCCCATCTATGGAAAGCACTATGTGATTTCTCTAAAAAGTAAAAATAGAATGTCCAAGTTACAACTGATTCTATATTTGACCCCTTGAGCACACTGCAAACAAAAACAAAGATAGTCCTCCCGTTGTTTATCAATTTTTGCTAGAGCGGGCACAGCAACGACTCCATTTTGAGATTTGTTGTTACTGTTTTTGGCATATTGAATACGTCATGGGTAGCTTGCCAGGCTTTTCTGTGTGAGAGATACTCTCGGTAGCTTGCTGGGTTCTCCAAGAAGGTGGAGGAATCGAATCCGGCTTGGCTGGGCTGGCTGCGCACAAGGTAAATGTCCTACCACTGTGCTATCAATAAAAATATAAATTTGATAAAATATATGTAAACTTATGTCCACTATGGCATTTAGTATCATGGTCAGGGCATGGGAAAAATTCTAATGCCTAATGAAAGTTTCATGGATAAGAAGTTTTGGTGTATATGCACAATGGGATACTGTGCAGTT
This sequence comes from Sorex fumeus, assembly GCF_029834395.1. Taxonomy (NCBI): domain Eukaryota; kingdom Metazoa; phylum Chordata; class Mammalia; order Eulipotyphla; family Soricidae; genus Sorex; species Sorex fumeus. The sequence goes on along the minus strand of NW_026606224.1, from coordinate 1,033,494 downwards.
ACAAGAAAAGTCAAAATATCAGCGTTTTCTGCACCATGAATTGAACTAGGGAATATCAGATTAAGCGAAGTTTGTCAGAGAGTAAGGACCAATTCAGACAATCTCATTAATTGTGGTACAGAGAGAATAAAGCGTCATGATGGACAGAATCCAATGATAATGGCCCCTGCACCCTAACCACACTCTGGGGTTCCCTGAGGAGTCGGGTGGGGGCTTAGATCACTGGGAAGAAGAGACTGAGCACAGGGGCCACAGCAGAGTGTGGGGGTCTGTGAGGATTTGGTGCTGGGAGAAGCACAGGGAGTTTGGAACCCACAAGCATCAACACTCAGACTATTGTCATCATGTTCCCTCAGTGACAATCAAAAAGGTAAGGGGAGAAACCTCTACTTTCTGTGAAGAGGAGTGATCTTCATTGGAAGAAAAATCAACCTCACCTGACCTAGTAGGACGTAACTGTCTCTAGTGGACTCTGAGACAGGAAGAGGAATGAACAAATCTGTAATAGGAAAGTAATGACTAAAATGTCTATAAGTGAAGTATTAAATTTTGTTCTATATTTCAACAAGGGCTGGAGCGATAGCACAGTGGGTAGGGCATTCTACCTGGGTTCGACTCCTCCACCTCTCTCAGAGAGCCCGGCAAGCTACCGAGAGTATCCTGCCCTCCCAGCAAAGCCTGGTAAGCTGCCTGTGAGGTATTCGATATGCCAAAAAGAGTAACAACGAATCTCACAATTGAGACTTTACTGGTGCCTGCTCGAGCCAATCGATGAACAATGGGAAGACAGTGCTACAGTGCTCTCCGAAAGTAGTGAGTGGTCACAAGGTCAACCTAAAGTCAACCTGCAGCAAACTACAGTGATATATTTCAACAAAACAGTGAAGCTGGGCCCCCTTAAAAGCTTCTGCTCCTGCCACCTGCTCCTGGAGCACAGCCCTGGTGTCACAAGAGCAGAGCTCCCCCCATTTGTCACAGGCACCCCTGAAACTCCCCTGTCTCCTCAGCAGGTTTGTGTCTGGGCTCACAGGGACTTGACCTCACTGTGTGTCTTGCACAATAATACATGGCTGTGTTCTCAGGTACTGAGTTGCTCAGTTTTAGGTAAACTTGGTTCTTGGAGGTGTCCCTGGAGATGCTGAGTCGGGACAAAAGACTTGGCTTACAGTATGTGTTTCCACTAGCCCATATCGCACCAAACCAATCCAGCCCCTTTCCTGGGGTCTGGCGGACCCAGTTTACACCATTGCTGGTTATAGAGAATCCAGAGACCAAGCAAGTGAGGGACAGCGTCTGTGAGGGAGTCACCAAGGTTGGTCCTAACTCCTGCAGCTGTACCTGGGACCGGAAACCTGGGGACAGAGACCCACAGTGAATCATGGGCTCAGAGGACCCATCCCCACCTTTGAGCCTCTGTCCAGGGGATACTCACATCCGGGAACTGCCACCAGAAAGGGGAGGAACCACCGCTGATGCACGTTTCTGCCCACGAGATCCATCATCTCAGACACTGTGTCAGGGGAGAGGGAGGTCGAATTGGGGTGAGTGTGAACGTGGTTTTAATCCTGGGTCACGAGTGCAGATTTGCATGGGGGAGCCTCTGTAGAGAAAGGAGGGGACCCGTGGAGGCTGGTGTGTGGGCTCCCTGGGAGGAGGTGTTGACTGTGGCTCAAAGCACTCCGGCCTGTCCCTGGGGCCCTGTCAGAGTTGGGCCTTTTCCTCCCACACAGGAAACATGCTGAGGAGCTCTCAGGAAACAGAATTGCTCTGGGGGAAATGGCAGCTGGGGAGGAGAGTCCCCATGTCTCAGGTCTCTGATAACCAAACCCAGCCCCTCCAGGACCTCTACCCTATTGACAGGCCACTTTGTGTACCTGTGGTGGCTCCTGTTCTCCCACTGTGAATGCAAATCCCGGGGCCCAACAGACCATGTCATTTTCCCTGTGAATTCTGACTTATCCTGGTCCAATCCATGCCATTCATATTTCACAGTTTTTTTCTTAACTCAGCCCAGGTGCTTCATGGAATATGGGCTAAGTTTTTTCACACATTTATTTGTTCAGCTAACTTGGATAAAAATTCATTTTCCTTGAGCAGCTCCACTCTGAAATATTCAAGGCAGTTATTAGAATGGATTTGTTCTTTCTTATTGGTGCTGAGTCTATTTAGGGACAAGGAAGATTCCTTGCCTTGTGACCTTCCTGGTGTGGTTGGCCTGGTCGTCAGGAGCACATCAACCCGCTCTGTCCTGTATGTAACTCAGCACCCAGAAGGTGACCATGATCCTCAGGACCCTGTTATTGTGGTCATCACTGCGTAATCTTAGCCCCATCGGGTGCCTGAAAAGAGGTCATGGAGAGTCCTCCTTAAGCCACAAACTGGAACCTGGTCTTAGTGCTCAGACTCACATTTTACAATGGCACAAGTTTGCTGGCCCTGAGGAGCGGACTGCCCTCTACCCCCCTCCCAAATGCATGGAACCTGGACACAGGCTGTGTCACATACGTATACCCCGTAATTACATGGAGCACCCTAAGGCTGAGTTCAATCGAAGGGGCCAGAAAATATGCTCTAAAATTTGATGTTTAAAAAGCTCAGCATTAAGGATCAAAAGTAATCTACACATACAGCAGGTTCCACAAAATTTGCTAAGACAGACACAGAGACACACAAACACCAACGCAGGCAACGTGAGGATTCAGATGGATGTTGTTGCACCTCACATACCGGTGGCTATAGGATTCATAGTCACTCTCGTGTATAAGCACATGACTCACTCTGTCTGCCCTCAGGTGTCCTGTCCCAGAGCTCCTGGAGAGCCATAACAGTGAATCCTCACAGACCTGACCCACCTGTGCTGTCTCTGTATCTCCATAGTCAGCAGTTTCCAGGAGAGCCGGGACCCCAGACCTCAGGAAGGATGCTAGAGTGCCTGGGGAATATTGGGAATATTTCCTGAAGCTGCTGCAGCAAGACCAACAGGACAGTTTCTTAAATTTAGGAGAGCTTGTTTTCACACACCAATATTAACTGTAGATTAACAATTTTGTTTATATTTTCATCTTATCAAATTAGACATATTTCTTTTCCTTTTCTTGGCTCATGTTGTAGCTGTTTCACCCTTTCAGATGGAGAATAAATAAAATATTCTGGTTTATAATTAGTAATGTTTTAGAAATAGTGCAAGAACCAAATTAGAAAGGAAAGAAATCTAGAATATTCATTCCATATTTTGTCATTGTTAGACACTCCTGGCGTGACAGACACTTTAAAATTTTGTTTTTCACAGCAACTTGGGCAGGATCGATGGAATTGGAGCATCTTTGCACATGATCAATTTCCTCCACAACTAGCCTGATCCCTAAGGATTATAAGGGAGACCAGTACACAGACAGAGTACTCCTAGAGGTGGCCCAACAACTAAAATACACAGAATGTCCATATTTGAATAGTACAATTTTTCATAATGGTTTTGAATCCTTTCGTTTAATTCCAAATTAGCCAGTTGCAATCATCATTGAGAGTGTAATTTCTTTTTTTCTTTTGAGAGTGTAATTTCTAATAGGAAATTTACGTTCAACATTAGTCTATATTATTAATACTGTGCCTTCAAAATTCTTTGAGTTCCCTAAGTGAAGAACTAATGGTGCACTTGCGATTTTAAAGAAGTGACTTTGGAAGATCCCCCAAACAGAAGAGGTGCCCAGTGATGTCACCCTCTGAGGGGAGGGAGGAATATAGATTTTAATCTCCAGGTTTCTCTATCTTGGGAGGGCAGACAGGAAACTAAGATTGATCTACAATGAGAAACTCATTAAGAGTCACAACTGCAATGGTCTCAGTATGGAGCCTCACTGTAAGGAAGACCCTTTAGGCTCTTGGATGTGGTGTATCTGGGGGTGCCGGGAGAGTGGGGGCTCAGGGAGAGCATCGATATTCTGGTTCTTTCCTCTGTCTCACTGTGAAGGGGTCAGTGCTGCAGGTGTCATTGGACAGGGTTTCTGCTGTACAATGGCTGAGGGGTAAAGAAGGAATGAGGAAACTTGAATGTTCATTTAGTGAGTGGATGAGGGACTATAGGTCAGCCCATGCCAGACAGCACAACTCCCAGGTATGGGGTGACCAGGTGTATACTACCTGGGTGCAGGTCAGAGGGTAGAGGTCAGTGAGCACAGACTGTGTGTCTGAGAGCAGAAGGAAGGAGCCAACACACAGCTGAGTGGACACCAGGATTTCTCTTTCTGATAAAGTGACTCCTGAGCATTGCCAGGTGTGATCCAAAAAGCCAAAAAAAAATGATATGGGGGTGGAGTGGAGGAAAGTGGATAGACCCTTGCAGCCTTGGTCAGCCACTTGCAAGGCAAATGCTCTACCCATTTTCCTTTGCTGTAACCCCAGATCATTCATTCTTTTTTTTTTTGGCTCTTTTGGGTCACACCTGGCAATGCTCCGGGGTTACTCCTGGTGGTGCTTGGGGAATCCTATGGGATGCTGGAAATCGAATCCAGGTTGACCACATGCATGGCCAATGCCTTTCCCACTATGCTATCGTTCCAGCCCTGGTCATTCATTCTTGAGGCCCTCTTTGTGCCTCAGACAGGTCGGGGCAGTCCTCCCTCTCTTGCCTTTGCCCTGTCTCAGTGAAGAATGTGGCCGAAGGGCAAGTTTTGCTTCTCGTGGGGTTGATGAAAATTGAGAATTGAGCATTTCAGTAAAGTCAGATGCAGTGTGGAGAGGAGGCGGGAGGACCGTGCTATCTGCCTGGCTCCTCTGTGGGGGATGGTGCTTCTTTCCTCTACCAGGGTCTGGGCCTCAAGGGCCCTCTGGTTCCTATCATCTCTGTCTGCCCCTGCCTTCCCATCCCCCACATTTTCAACTGGGCCATGGGTCATGGCCCCCAGGCCTGCTCACCTGAAGCCAGGTGGGCCCTCGGGTTCTGGGGCGCCTGCTGAGAAAGCCTCTTAAGCTTTTCTGGCCCGGGCTTGGGGGACGCTCCTTTTCTGTTTCTTAGGGAGTCAGCCCAGGCTTGCCCAGGGGCTATTCCAGGCGTGTGCTCCGGCTGTGGAGCTCTGTGGCCCCCTGGTTTAGGAAACCTGCTCTCGAGCAATCACTGACCCAGATTTGCTAGGAGGAGCGGTCGGCCCAGGAAAAGAGGTGGAGGCAAGCCGCAGGTGCTTGCACGCTGCGTCTGGCCCTTCCCACTGGGTCCTGAGGGATGACTGTCGTGCTCCTGACACCCAGAGCTCCTGGCAGCATCCAAGAGCCCTGCGCAGGACTCTGGGGTCTGTGTATGTGTTCCGGCTAGCCCAGGCCCTGGGCTGGGCCCCTTTCAGTGAATCTGGGCTCCTGCTGCAGTAGGACAAAAAAATAAATCTTGGAACCTTGTTTTTGTTCTGTTTAGTTGCTTGATTTTGGTTTGGGGGCCACACTCGGGGTCTTCAGAGACTACTCCCAGCTTGGTTACGTGGAGTCATTCTCTGCAGTGCTGGGGAGGTCATGACATAAGCTTGAAACCAGCGCTGGGCTTCCTGCGTGTGAAGACTGTGCGGTGGTCCTTTGAGCTGTCTCCCTGGCAGTGCAACCCTTTTGCTTCTGGCTACAGCCAGCTGTGTGCAGGGCTGATTCCTGGCTCTGCTCTCTTTGTCGTTGGTTTAGTTTTTTGGGACACACTCGGGAGTGCTGAAGAGTTATTCCTGGCTCTGCACTCAGAAATCACTCCTGGTGGTGTTCAGGGGAAGCCAGCGATCAAACCCCGGATGATCACATGCAAGGCAAATGCCCTACATACTGTACTATCTCTCTGGCACCTTGGGTCACTTTTGGAGGTGCCATGGTACTGGAGGTGGTGCCGGGTATCCAACCTGGGTCAGCTGCATGCAAGGCAAGTGACTTCCCTGTTGTACTCTCTTCCTGGTCCTAGACCCATTATTATTACTATTATTAGCATTATTATTATTGTTATTATTACTACCACTACTACTACTACTACTACTACTACTACTACTACTACTACTCTATTCTTCTGCTCCTCTTGGAGAGCCCAGCAAGTTACCGAGAGTATCTCACCTGCACAGCAAAGTCTGGCAAGTTCCCCATGAAGTATTTGATACACCAAAAACAGTAAGAACAAGTCTCACAATGGAGATGTTACTGGTTCCTGCACGAGCAAATCAGTGAAAAACGGGAGGACAGTGCTACAGTGCTACAGATGAAGTGACTTCTACTAGGAGATGATAAATAATCTCCACAGGGTCATTTAATTTCTACAAGACAATAATGTGCCCTCAGGCCCCAGGGAAGTCATGGTCCCATTAGTAAAATCTACCATCATGAGGGAGCGAGTGAGACAAACTCCTTCCTGCCCACAATGGGGATGGAGGAATCAGTACCACAACCCACAGGACAAGGAGCCCTTGGGGTCATCTGAGAGCTGAGGGGCAGGTCAGGCCTGATCTCTACAGAAACATGATCCATCTGGTCATGACCAATGTCTCCTCAGGGGAGAGTCCTCAGAACCCCTGAAGCTCACCCTGCTTCCTCCTAAAGGTGGTTTGTGTCTGGGACCACAGGGCCTTCCCCTCACTGTGTGTCTCACACAGTGTTACAGCGCCGTGTCCTCCTCCCTCAAGCGGCTCATTTGCAGAGAGAGCGTGTTCTTGCTGTTGTCTCTGGAGATGGTGAATCGGCCCTTCACAGAGTCCGCATAGTATTTATTACCACCATCATAATAAATGACTACAACCCACTCTAGGCCCTTCCCTGGAGCCTGGTGAACCCAATGCATCCCATGTTTGCTAAAGTCGAATCCAGAGGCTGCACAGGAGAGTGTCAGGGACCCCCCCGGGCTGCACCAAGTCTCCCCCAGACTCCACCAGCTGCACCTCACACTGGACCCCTGCGAAAACAAAGACATCCTGGTCAGGAAACTCTCCTCAGACAAAGGATCTGCCTCTTCCATCTCTCCTGTGCTCCATATCTCTGTTGCCCATGAGTTACTTCCTAACACAGCCACCAGGAGAAGCCAGCTCAGCCCACACGCCATGTTGGTTCTGTGTGAGTCAGGATGGAGCCCCTGGATACCCCTGAACTGAAGCTTCTCCTGGAGCTGAGGCTGGGCTGGACTCTTTTCATCATAGCAGGGAGACGCTAATTTGCATATCCTCCTCCTTACATAAAATGTTCTGCTTGAACCTAAAGAGAAAGTGAAGAACTGCAGAGCAAGTGTCAGTTTCTGGGGGTGACTTTTGACCCAGAAAAGATTCTGTCATGCAATTGTTATATGACAACAAATTTAATTTGTGATATTTTGTCCCTATTTTGATGACTATCATGTAAGATTTATAGTCATACTTCTGTTTCATGCATCATTTGTCACAGAAAAGCTTAAATACTTTATACAATATTCTCATAACATATTGTAAGAATTGGTCCTGTTATTATTATTTTTAAATGTAGGAGTATTGTTATTTATTCAGCCATTGATTAGGCTGATTGAATTGAGCATGAACTCTGCCTTACTTTATTTTTCCTTTTTATAAATTTATTTATTGAATCACCATGAGGCAGTTACAAAGCTTTCGGGTCTAAGTTTCGGTCTCACAATGATGAAACATCTGTCCCTTCACCAGTGACCATTTTCCATCACCAAAAAAAAAAAAACAGAATACACCCTATCCCACATTCTCCCCCACCCTGAGGAGGAAAAGATGATTTCCACATTACTGTCTCTATATTTTGATTACAATCAATATTTTGACACCAAGCCCACCATTATTATTTGGGATTTTACCCCAACACTCAGACCTGCCAAAAAAGGCAACCAGAGACAATTTGATTTCCAGTGCTGGTCATGAATAACAATGATGTTGTATGGCTGCAGTAATGGCCACATGATTTTGGAATTCTGAAATTTTAACAATTAAATCTGGAGGGATTTCTGCTAAAATCTGCTGTGTTTTGAGATTTATTCCCGAGTCTCTGGGATTATGGCTGTTAAGCAGATTGATCAGGAGCCAGAGAGGCTGTTCGTGGGCGGCAACCCAGGGTCTCATTGGAACAGGGAGGAAAGTGCTGGTTCCACCCCCTTCCCATGAGACCCCGAGTGTCTCGTCACTGCGGTCCCAAATCTGACTGTCCAATGGCCTCTGGAGGGTGGTGGCCACCAAACTGCCAGGGGGAACAGCCCAAGGCATGAAACCTATTCCCACCTGGGTGGCCTGGTGCCAGTAACCTACTGTGGAGACTGGACACATTTCTGCCAAAAGCTGCTGGGTAACGAGATTTGTTTCTGAGTCTCTGGGATCACGGAAATTAAGGAGCTTGATCAGGAGCCATAGAGGCCATTCATGGGTGCATGACTCAGGGTCTCATTGGTGGGGGGAGGAAAGGGTCAGCTCCACCCCCACCCCATGAGGCCTCGTGTGTTCCATCACTCCAGGCCGAAACCTGACTGTCCAATGGCCTCTGGAGGTTTGGCACCCACTGAGCCACCAAGAGGGAGCAGGTGGAGGGACAACACCTTTTCCCCCCGGGGTTACCAGGTGCCGGTAAACTACTGTGAGGAACAGACATATTTCTCCAAAAGTCGCTGGGTTCAGAGACCTGCCTCTGAGTCTCTGGGATCATGGGCGTTAAGTAGCTCAATCAACAAATCAGCAACCAGAAAGGCCTTGCCTCTAATTATATAGCTGAGCCAGAGATGGTTTATGGGTGTGACTCCCACATGCCTAACTTTTGGCCATTTAATTTCTTAGTAAACTTGGCCCTAAGTTGTTGGGGTCTGGCCAAAGATACTGCAGCTCTTTTGAAGTATCTAGAAGTCCGAAGGCACTATCAGGCTGCTGCTGTACTCGCCTCATACGTACAGATTGACCTGCTAGCAGCACCATACTCCTGAGTTGGTCCGATTATTGAGACAAAAGTAATACACTCAATTACTCCGAGTTATTAATGTGTTGGGAACCCAAAATTAAAACAGAATCAGGAGTAAAGCAGAATGGCCAGATAGCATAGCCCTGGTATCTGGGAAACCTGAGGCAGGATCCTGTGTCTGCTCTGTCTCTGCTGTTTCTCCCTTCAATCTTTGAGGTTGGAGATGTTTGTCCTGATATCGAAGGCTGTCGGATGTGTAAGGCTCTTTTATAGACTAAGACAGGCAGCTGACCTAAGAATGTCGTTTTTCTGATGATTCCTCGTTCTGAGTGAAAACTCTCACTGTGTTGGGCATTAGGAGCTCTCGGTCCATGAGCATGTTAGTCCCCTGACCCTCTACTCCTTCTCTCTTAAGTCTGTCCTTAAAATACTCACAGCATCCCATGGTTTGTTCTTGTTCACCAGAATTGGTGCCCAGTAACAACAGATTAGAGGCAGCAGAGCTGTAATCTTCTTCTTTTGCTCTGGGTGATCAAGGTTTATTCCTTTCACTTCCTATGGTTTCCCATGCCCCCACCTAGAGTCACCCCTGAGTACAAAGCCAGCTGTATACCCAGAGTGGGACACAACAAATCCAAACCAACAGAGACTGAAGCATAACACAGTGGTGGGGCGCTTGTCTTGCACATGGCTGGCCCAGGTTTGAACTCAAGTATCCCATATGCTTCTCCCAGCAATCTCAAGTGTAATTGCTGAGAGCAGAGTCAGGAGTAATCCCTAAGAAACGTCAGGTATATACCCAAAACCAGAAAAAAACTCACAAATAACACCAAACAAAATATTGGCTAGCAGCTGCCAAGAACTTCTTCCCTGTAATGAGAACAATTTGTATTTATTCTGAATTTTGCTCTTACCTGGAGGATGTTGGAGACTAGTGTGCATGGAGATGCATGGGGTGTGACACTTCATATCAGCCAACTCCACGTCTCCTTCTTACCACGTCAATATTTGATTAGCAATAAAAACCACAAGAGGTCATGCCATACACACAATACTGACTTATACTTCATTAATGTTTCATGAGCGCTGTCATATATGGGCACCTGTGCTGAGATCATCACACCCAAAACAGTGGATGAACCCCTCACCCCAGTGTTTCCCCTTGGCCCATGGTATTCCTTCCCCTATGTCTCATCCCTCCCTCATGCTCTCTGCAATGCTTCCTGTTTTTGTAAGTGTATGTAGGTTGTGATGATTGAGACTCACTCTCAATAGCCTTCCATTCTAGGGATATGTTATGGGTTTTTATTCCTGACTAAAGAGGTCTTAGATTACTCTCAGTCCTGGACCTTTAGAACAGGTAAAACAAGCTTTCTAAAAGGAGGGAGAAAAATGAGAAAAAGCTGTTCTACATCTTACATGAATATCAAAGAGAAAGCTATATAAAAAATAACAAACAGGAAAGTTTGTTCTGATTCATACTCACCCTGCAAGGCACTGGAGTCCTGGGGGTCTGGTGGGGTGAGTGTCGGGGACAGGGAGGACAGATCACAGGGAGTGATTGGGAGTGTGAGGGTGTCACTGAAAGTGGAGCTGCTCTGGGAGCGATGGGGAAGGGTCCTAGGAAAGACACTGGAACTGGGCATAGATGGGAATGGGGGGGGGTGATGGGGGCTGAGTGCCTCTGTGCTGTGACAGAATATTGGCCTGGCCCATGTGGGGTTCTAGCACATGGTGACCTTCTTTGCCCCTGGTGGAGCTGAGGCCTTTTCTGGGGTGGCTCCATAGTGCCCTCTGGCAGTCGGCCATGCCCCTGAAACCCCTCCTGTGGTCTGAGTCCCCCAATTTCAAATATGAATAGAAGAAGTCTGTCCTGAGAACCCAGGGGAAAAGGAAATCTGAGCACTTGGAAATGAGTCCAGCCTGATTCACACTAGTTTCTCCAGGGAGGTGTGTTCAGAGACAGCCCGTGGAGAAGGGAATCCTTCCCACCCCCACGTCGAGGTCACTCATGCCAGAGTCACATCACAGCTCACAGAGGCCTTAGAGTAAATCTGGGTTACAAAGAAAGGGCTGGAGAGGGGAAGTCCTGCAAAGGGAGAGTAAACGGTCACAGTACAAAGACAGAAATGCTAAGGAAGAAAAAAAGAATTGTGGAAGTCAATATCACTTTCAGTAGATTCTCTGCGTGTTTGATTCATAGGCCAGTAGAATTTGCAAGGGCCAGTAAGGATCAATATTCTTTAATATAGGCTGGGTATTTGACATCTTGTGAAAATTTGAATGATAAATATCTGTAACAGAAATATAGCTTCTTGCAGTGTCTTTGAATTCAGTGACTTTGAATATTTATCTGAACACTTTTTTTTCTCAAGGAAATAGATTTTTTTCTTTAAAGTGTGTCATATCCAGGTCAATCAGGTTCCAAAAGGACTAAAATAAGATGCAGGAGGAATAAACTGTTATTCCTACCTCCTTCTGTGCACCTCAGCTCATCTGCCCCCTATCTGGGGGACATACCATGGGGGTTCTGGGTCTCAGGGTGCAGAATGAGAAGGAATTGATCCCCTGATTTCCTGGTTCCCGGCACACACATGGAAAAGCACGTGAATAATTAATCATCATTGCGCATGTTGTTCAGATGATATTTTTGTTGGCAATCAATAAGCATTCTAGCTAGAGGATCAGTGTTTTAATTTGATCCAGTTCAGCTGTGACGCCCACAGCATCTTCCTGACCTTAGACACCAGTGAGTGACAGGGACCCTTCCTGAAGGCCCTGCAGGTGAGTGTCCAGGAGTGAGCTGAGGGGTATGGGCTGGAACTCGCCCCCAGTCCTCTTGCAGCCCCTCCCATAGCCCTGCACAGAGGGACACAGCAGAGTGAGGAAGAAGAGGAGGCTCAGGGGTCACAGTTGGTATTTCAGGTGACCAGGCACCCTGACAGGAAACTCGACTGAGCTCATCTCTGGGTGTCCCTGAGCACGGGAGTGAGACTCTCCGAGGAGCAGACAGGAGGGAAGTGCGTGGGGTCACTGTGCAGAGGGTCAGAGATCTTCACCTCCATATGGCGGAAACAGGGGGAAGTGTGAGATTCTACAGGAAGTTGGTACAGAGATCCTTGTGGGAGATTTGAGAATGGGCCTGTCCTGAGAGTGAGCGATTACAAGGCAGGCATCCCTGTGTGACCCCGTTGTCACTCTGAGCCCAGTGTGGGTTAGTTGCTGTGCTATTAGGATTCCCTTTGTGGGCCTGACCCACTCCTGGTCCCTGTGCCACTCGCAGTCCTGAGCGCCCTCTGGTGGCCCTGGAGAGTCCTGTAGCCCAGCCAGTCTCAGCAGGTTTGTGTCTGGGCTCCCCCTGGCTTCCCCTCACTGTGTGTGTCTCTTGCACAGTAATACATAGCTGTGTCCTCGGGGGTCTTCAGCTGCAGGGAGAACTGGTTCTTGTTCGCGTCTTTGGTGATGGAGACGCGGCTCTTGAGGGACGGGCTGTAGTAGGTGCTTCCTTCCCAACATATAATCCCCAACCAGAGCAGGCCCTTCCCTGGGGCCTGGCGGATCCAGTTCCAGCAGTAACCATTGGTTGTGATGGAGAATCCGGAGACAGCGCAGGTGAGCGAGAGGGTCTGGGAGGGGGCAACCAGGCCTGGGCCCGACTCCTGCAGGGTCAGAGCAGACACAGCACCTGGGGACAAGGGGAATCAGTCACTGTCAGTCCATGCAGTCACTCCCTTCCCTAGACCCTATTACATCTGGGACACTCACCCAGGGGGGCTGTCACCAGGCAGAAGAGAAGACCCCACAGAATCATCTTTTTCTCGAACACAGCTCTTCCTTCCCCAGAGACTCAGCCCTGAGTGAGGAGACAGCTGTGAGCTCCACAGCCCAGAGAGCATTTGACCTGGAGCCTGAGAGGGATTTGCATGAGGCGACCCAGTGTGTTATAAGGGGCAACTTTCAGACCTTGGACCTCCTTGTCCCACTGGAGCGCTGAACTCACACACCCTGTCTGGTGGATTGAGCACTTGCCAATGAAGCACATTGAAACAGGTCACAGAAGGCTCCTCACTTAATTTAATAATCTGTCTTAAATTAAGTTAAGTTAAAATAAGCACAATCATTTCAATTTCAAGTTGCTAATAAAAATTGTTTGCATTGTTTATTTTTAAAAAGCTTTGTAATATAGGCACCATTTAGAAAGCTCATAACTATGATCATCCTTAAATTTGTTTCATATATGTCTCTCTCTAAAATAATATCCAAAAAACTGCACTTCCCAGTTCTCATTTTTTCCGTAAAGAAATTATGACATAGTTGTATCTGATAACTGTTTACAAATTATATAGTTAATAGAAAATTTCAGTTTGAGTTTATTTTTATTTTATTTTTTATTGGGGGGGCACACTCAGTGATGTTTGGTGTGCTCTGCACTGAAGAATTACTCCGGGCAATGACTGTTTCATTCATTCTGGGCAACCCAGCGTGAGACTGGGTGAGGCCCCTTCAGCCCCAACTGAGGCAACCCCAGCAGTCGAAAACCTCCAGATCTCAACTGCCGCCATGCACAAGGTGGCACATGCTTGGAAGGGCCTCACTCAAGAGCCAAACTATCCCTGGACATGTCACACTTTACCCCACCAATATATGACGAGTAGCACACCTCATTTTATGGGGTTTAAAGTAGAAGGCAACCAATCTTGGTGTTATATATATTTATACATACATATACATATATATACGTTTATATACATATATATATATGCAGACAAGACTCAACCTTTAACAACATGTTACTAATCTCTTATATAAGGGAATAATGGCTCCTGGACGAAATGCAGCAATATTCATACACTTTCTTCTAAGAAACATTTTTGGTCTCGTTTTCAGTTGGATTATTCAAAACAAGGAATACAAAATAAATTATTATTGTTCCACTTTGAGGGCAGGGTTTGGGATTTGATATGGAAATATGGTAGTGGGAAGGTGTAGTGGTGGTGGGATTGGTGTTAGAATATTAAATGTAACTAAATATTGTGAACAACTTTAAAAAATAAAATAAAATTTTTAAAAAAGAATTTCTTCTGGCAGTGCTCGGGTGGGCCATATGGGATGCTGGGAATACCCCCACTGGCGAGGGCAAGAAAAGAAAATTATGAATTCTACTATCACTCTGAATCTCTGATTTTTGAATTTTATATATATATATATATATATATATATATCATGCATTCTCATGGGGCAGGCATTAGTTATAGGCTACATTTAAACTATTCCAAATGCTTCTTTTAAAGTTTTCATGGAATATGTAGATTTTCTAACTTTCAAAAATTTTTCCACCATTGCCCTTTCTCAAAGTGGAGAGGAACAGGTCAGTGTCACACTGGGGGTTTCTCTGCCTTCCATCTCACCCACAATGCCCAGGGGATATTACGCCAACTCTAGGGGCTTCTCCACTGAAGTCACTCTGCTTCTGTCCATATCTGCCCATCTTTTATCTCTATCAGAGCTTGCGTGTCCCTGCTCAGGGGTCCTGCTGTTCCCACCCTGTCACCCTCCAGCAGGGCCACAGTTGGTTCTGTTGCTCCATCAGGTGCCTCCAGCAGTGGGTAACATTCAATGACACTTAAAGGGAACGAGTGTCCCGGGAGGAGTGGATTTCTGGAGATGACTGAAGGGCGTCTGACAGACCCTTTCCCCAAATCCCCTTGTCACTGCAGACCCTGGCAAGAGCTCAGTCTGAACTGACATGTTCATACTCGGTCACTTATGAAAACTGTCTTCTCTCTCTCTCCCTGTCTCTCTCTGTCTCTCTTAGTATCTCTCCCTCTGTCTCTCTCTCCTTTCTTACTTTAAGCACTGTGATTTAGAAAGTTCTTCACAATACAGTTGTTTCAGGTTTTCACCATGCCAACGACAGTCCCACCTCCCATGTGCTCTTCCCTCCACGTATGTCCCCCGTTCCCCCTCTCCCCCCAAGCCGGCACTGGGAAATGAGCCCAGCCTGATTCACACGGGTTTCCACAGGGAGGTGTTCTCAGACACAGCCCATGGAGAACGGAATCCTTCCTGCCCCCACGTGGGGGTTACTCATGCCTGATCACATCACAGCTCACAGAGACCTTAGAGTAAGTCTGGGTTACAAGAAAGGGCCGGAGAGGGGAAGTCCTGCAAAGGGAGAGCTAAGGGTTACAGTACAGATAGAAATACTAAGAAAGAAACGATTAACATGTAAAAATCAATGTCACTCTCAATAGAATACTATGGGTGTTTGATTCATAGGCCAGTAGAATTTCCAAGTTCCACTAAGGATCAATATCCTTGAATATATGTATTTGACATCTTGTGAAAATTTGAATGATAAATATCTGTGAACAGAAATACAACTTCTTGCAGTGTCTTTGAATTCAGTGACTTTGAATATTTATCTGAACACTTTTTTCTCAAGGAAATAGATTTTTTTCTTTAAAGTGTGTCATATCCAGGCCAATCAGGTTCCAAATGGACTAAAATCAGAAGCAGGAGGAATGAACCGTTCTTCCTGCCTCCTTCTGTGCACCTCAGCTCATCCTCCCCCCTGTCTGGAGGACACACCATGGGGACCCTGGATCTCAGGGTGCAGAATGAGAAGGAATTGATCGCCTTATTTCCTGGTTCCCGGCACACACAGGGCACAACATTAGAATAATTAATCATCATTGCGCATGTTGTTCAGATGATATTTTTGTTGGCAATCAATGAGCATTCTAGCTAGAGGATCAGTGTTTTAATTTAATCCAGTTCAGGTGTGATGCCCACAGCATCTTCCTGACCTTAGACACTAGTGAGTGACATGGACCCTTCCTGAAGGCCCTGCAGGTGAGTGCCCAGGAGTGAGCTTAGGGGTATGGGCTGGAGCTTTCCCCCGAGTCCTCCTGAAACCCCTCCATTAGCCCTGCACAGAGGGACACAGCAGAGTGAGGAAGACGAGGAGGCTCAGGGGTCACAGGTGGTTCTTCAGGTGACCAGGCACCGCCTGACAGGAGACTTGGCTGAGCCCATCTCTGGGCGACCCTGAGCACCGGAGTGAGACACTCCGGGGAGCAGACAAGAGGGGATTGTGTGGGGTCACTGCCGAAGGGAGAGTCAGAGACCTTCACCCCCATTATGTCTGGGTGGAAACAGTGGGTGCATGAAGTGTGAGATCCTGGAGGAAATTGATATAAAGATCCTTGCGGGAGATTTGAGAATGGGCCTGTCCTGAGAGTGAGTGATGGCAGGACACGGACCCTTGTATGACCTTGTGGCCTCTTTGAGTACAGTGTGGGTTAGTTACTGTGCTGTTAGGATTACCTTTGTGGGCCAGTTACTGACCCCACCTGGTCCCTGTGCCCCCTCAGTCCTGAGCGCCCTCTGGTGGCCCTGGAGAGCCCTGCAGCCTATACTGTTTCAGCAGGTTTGTGTCTGGGCTCCCCCCCCCCCCCCCCCGACTTCCCCTCACTGTGTCTCTTGCACAATAATACATGGCTGTGTCCTCTGGGGGTCGCTGAGCTCAGCTGCAGGGAGAACTGGTTCTTGTTCGTGTCTTTGGTGATGGAGACGGGATTCTTGAAGGTGGGGTCGTAGTTGATGCCTCTTGCATAACAGATGCTCACCAACCAGAGCAGGCCCTTTCCAGGGGGCTGGCGGATCCAGTGCTAACAGTAACCTCTGGTTGGAATGGAGAATCTGGAGACAACACAGGTGAGGGAAAGGGCCTGGGAGGAGGTCACCATTCCTGGGCCCAACTCCTATAGGGTCAGAGCAGACACAGCACCTGGGGACAAGGAGAATCAGTCACTGTTAGTCCCTGCAGTCATTCCCTCCCCTAGACCCTGTCACATCTGGGACACTCACCCAGGCGGGCTGTCACCAGACAGAGGAAAAGACCCCACAGAATCATCTTCTTCTTGAACACAGCTCTGCCTTCCCCAGAGACTCAGTCTTGAGTGGGGAGACAGCTGTGAGCTCCACAGCCCAGAGAACTTTTGACCCCAGAACCTGAGAGGATTTTCATGAGGTGACCCAGTCTGTTATAAGGGGAAACTTTCTTACCTTGGATTTCCTTGTCCCATTGGGTGCTGAACTCACCCACCCTGTCTGGTGGATTGAGCACTGGTCAATGGGGCACATTAAAACAGGTCATAGGAGGGTCATGCCTTACTCGTCTTCATAATCATAGAAGATGAACGGATGAAAATTCCCTAAATTAGTTCACATTTTCTCTTTTCTATCTCTCAGCAACTCTAAAATTAAACTTTGTTTCCCTTATTTAAACACCGAGATTTGCAAGTTGTTCCTAATGCAGTTTTTAATATTTATATTAATTAATATTAATAATAATGGGTTTTTAATATTCCAACACCAATCCCCTCTCCTAATGACCTTCTTTCCTCAGTGTCCCCATTTCCCAACCAACCCCAGAAGTCTGCCCTTTCAGCAGGCACATAATGATTTATTGTATGTTACTGTTACTGGAGCGATAGCACAGCGGTAGGGCATTTGCCTTGCACGCAGCCAACCCGAGTTTGATTTCTCCGCCTCTCTCGGAGACCCCGGCAAGCTGCCGAGAGTATCTCGCCCGCGCGGCAGAGCCTGACAAGCCACCCATGATGTATTCGACATGCCAAACACAGTAACAACAAAAATCTCCAGTGGAGACGTTACTGGGCCAGCTCGAGCAAATCGATGAACAACAGGAGGGCCTTTACCTTTACCTTATTACAATAAAAAGATTAAATTAATTATCAAATCACTTCTAGTAAAAGAACATTTGTGAAATTGTTTTATCTCACCTCAGGGTTGTGGAACCTTTGCCTGAGAATTTACTAAGTTGTTGGTCACTGGTTGAGCCTTCTATATTACTGTTTTATTGTTGAGTTTAGTTGGCTTCTATGTTACTTACTCATCTTGTTTAGTGGCTCCAACTGGAACTTCAGTTCTGAGGAATGAGGAGGTGTCATTCAGTCCAGAAAGTTTAGGATCTATCGACTGGAAATGAGTCTGAGGAGACTCTCAGTGAAGTCCTGAAGTTAGGCCTTGGGCAGTAGGTGTGGTGGGTCAGTGGGGGGTGGGTAGAGCTACTGGGCCTTCAGCGGAGAGGAGACAGGGCCCTTGTAGAGCGCCCTCTAGTGCTCAGCCGGGGTCGGTGTGTTTGTGAATTCCAGCTGCTGGGCTGCAGGTCTGGTGGGTGAGTGGGCATGAGACAGCTGTGGGGGTGGGCGCGGCTGCCTAATACTCATGTCTAAGATGTTATTAAAACTCTCATCCTGTCTGAGAATCCAAGACAAACCCAAAGGACAGACGTGTTCATCTCAGCCCCCACTGTTTTCTAGGACAGAACTACGGCAGCTTCTGAGGAGCCATGAGACAAAGTGTATGGAGGGGTCAAACCCTGACTATAGGATTGATGGTTTACGGTTGGGGCTGGCCGGGCTTTGTCTTGAAAGAGACCACTGGTATAGATTATATTTCAACCAATTCCAACACATATTTCAAAATCTTTCTTCAGTCTCTACTTTTTTTTTAATCTTCTTAATCACATAACTTTGACTGCAGTGTTTTTTTGTTCATGTCCTTTCATTCTGTATTTTTTGTTTCCCCGAATTATCTCATTATTAAGGAGACAGTATCCCGCTGGATGCCTGGAAGTGTGGAGTTCTCCCTGGCACAGCCCCTTGACCACTAGAGGATATTGGACCTATAGAGAGTTCCCAAAGCCCCATCTTCTCGGACAGTTCTAAGAATAACGTAGATGAATTGGCCTTGATTTGCTGGTGATCAATGGCTCCAGACTTGGGAAAGAGACATCTCTAGTGTCAGAAAT
Source organism: Sorex fumeus (assembly GCF_029834395.1). Lineage (NCBI taxonomy): Eukaryota > Metazoa > Chordata > Mammalia > Eulipotyphla > Soricidae > Sorex > Sorex fumeus. The sequence goes on along the minus strand of NW_026606224.1, from coordinate 1,014,782 downwards.
ACTTCAACCTTGCTTCTGCCACAGAGCATCAAGGCCAGTGCTCCAGCAGCTTCTTCCAGTCATAACAATCCTCTGCTTCTCTCTGCCACCTGATCCTTAGTTCACACAGGCATCCTCCCTCAGGCTCTATGGACCATTGCTCACCTAATAAACTGTCGTATGACTAAGAGTCTATGCCCCACGTGGGCAAGCTATGTCTCAGTCATGCTGCACTCATAAACCTTTGAGCACCTACTTCCCAAGACAGACGGACCATCTCCTTGTTCTCAGAGTCCCTGTGGTTATGATATAACTACATGCAGGGACACGGGAGTCCAAGCATTTGATCAATGTCTTCTGCAAGGGGGACGTTTCCCTAGTCCCACAGAGACTTCAAACTTCATGATGCAACCTCATCAGGGAAGATAGGGCATGGATCGGACTATCTGGGATTTTTGAACGCAACACCTTTGAGAGGAGAGGATTTTCCTGAGACTCTAGAAGGGCAGAAAAAATGCCCCCAGTCTCAGCCAAAACATTTCCTTTTTCCTGTCATTTAGAATGTGACCTAAGGGTCCCCTGTAGAGATGTTGAACACAGGAGCCTGTGTGCCTTGGGCTTCCACAAAACAGGAAACTGAAAGTCTCCTCCAGGGACTGAGTGAGGGGAACTGAGGTTCCTGTTTGTCCCAGGACACAGAAAGATGGTTAAACGTTGGTCAAGCTAGGAGACTCCCCCACACTTCTGCTCACAAGGGAGCACTTCCTGTCCCAGTGCCTTGTCTGTGTGCAGGTGGAACAACCATTCTGAGATCCTGGAACTTGATGCAGGCCTGAGAGATTGAAACAGGTTTAAGTTTTGGAGTTTAGGTAATTGGATGTTGTGAGGATTTGGAGATTGAAGTCAGCGTTAAAGTCCCTTTCCCCAAAACTCAACTGTGTGGATCAGTTCTCCTATTGGGCTGCTCTTAGTTGTTGTTGCTACCTTGCTGTGTATCCTTTAAGCCCATATTATGAGACAGATGATGCTTTATCTCTCCCTTTTCTGCAGACTGGTTCACTCAGCATGATATACTCTATTTTTTTTTCTATGTTTCAGAAAGTCGAGTGATTTTCAACTCAGTAAGCACAGTAAGGCCCACAGAAGGTAGACAGGATTAGGACTCTGTCCAGGTGTTTCTCATGTATGTAAATTTATGAGTAAAATGTCTTCAGAACAATGCCCCAGACTTTCTGGATTCAGTTGGAAGTGTGTAGCACTAGGAGAGTTGTAAAAAATCTCCAAGGGCGGCCAGGGGATGGCCCTGACGGCTCTTCCCCTGGCCGCCCAGGATTCTGGGGGCACGAGCCACTCTCCCAGTCCAGGTCATGGGGCAGACAGTGGATGAAGCGAGGGCCAAACTGGTTGATTGATTAGATGCTGTTTATTCCATTCTCATCCCCATTTACTCCTGTATCTCTCGCTCCATCTCTCCCGGGCCCCAATCTGGAACCCCCTTTCCTTCTCGCTCTGCTCTGGCTCTGATCCTGCAGCCCACTCTTACAGTCTAGTTAAATTCCAAAACCATGCATGGCTGTACTTCCACATAGGTGTGGTCACACAAAATAGGGTTAAACTTCTCTCCCTCAGGGGATGCTGCTTCTAGGACAGGGTCTCTTTAAGCAGGAATCCTATGGGTGTGTTTCTTCTCTCGATGTCCAACAAACATATAAGCATTCATAATATTAATCGTTTTATATGGACACAGTGAAAGATGCATTAAGCTTATAGAATTGCTCTCCTGGGATCATCCCGATCTCAGACTACAGTGCTCAGACCATATTAGTCTTTCTTATTCCTAGCAGGGTCCTAGTCTCATCATTACTTTTGGATCATGACAGCATTTGTCCATGATTAAACTCTTAACTTATAGTTAAGAATTACGGCACTGGGGCTGGAGCAATAGCACAGCGGGTATGGTGTTTGCCTTGCACACGGCCGACCCGGGTTCGATTCTCATCATCCCATATGATCCTCCAAGCACCTCCAGGAGTGATTACTGAGTGCAGAGCCAGGAGTAACCCCTGAGCATGGGCTGGGTATGACCCAAAAAGTAAAATAATAATAATAATAATAATAATAATAATAATAAAGACATATGGCACTTTGGCCAAGCCCATCTCGATACCAAGTTAGCACATAGCTTACTGCTTGCCCAAGTTCGATCCAGTTCCTTGTTGGGACCCTGTTTTGGGGGCCGTTAGGAAGAGAGGGTAACTGAGGCTTAAGTTGAGAAAGCAGATGCCCAGGAATGAATAATATTCGAAGCCAATTAAATCCCATGTTCCAAAAGCATCATATTAATTGTCTTTTTGTGTCTATAAAAAAGGACATTGCTTTAAAGTAAACTCTTCAAAAGACATAAGGAGGGGAGAAAGGCATTATTAACTTAAATAACAAGTTCAGTGTCCTACGAATTAATAGAGTCTGATTAGGGAGAAAAGATGATTAACTGGTTGGGAATAGAGCATAGAGAAGTGATTACAGATAAACAAAGGAATGGGAGTGACTTGTGAGCACTATGATGGGTGTGACCCGATAAGTCTAAGCACCTTGTGGCAAGAGAGAAAGGACAAAGCAATGTTATCCTACAGAGAGTGGTTGGTGATTTGAGAATGTGGCATTCCCAGTGCCACTTGAAGTTGTCACTACACACAGAGGACAGTGGGGAGACTGAAAACAGTCTGACACTCCAGAACTGTAGGTGGCAGTTCAGTCACCAAGAAGCCCCATCTAGGCAGACGCCTGAAGGGTACTTAATCACTTAATCACTTAACTTCACTTTAGTCCTCGATTTGCTCGAGCAGGCGCCAGTAACGTCTCCATTTGTCCCTGTCGCGTGCAAGTGTAGTCCAATGGCATCTGTTCACTCCTGGAACATGAAGAGCCTCAAACCGATTGTTCATGATCTTGACGAAGAAGTCTGACCATCTGGTAGGTGGGCGGCCACGCGGTCTTTTGACATCCCGTGGAATCCAGTCGGTAACAGCTCTAGTCCAGTGGTCGTCTTTAAATCTCATTACGTAGCCAGCCCATCTGATTTTCGACACCTTGGCAAATGAGACAGCGTCCCTGATTCTTGATCGTCGACGGATGTCAGAACTCCGGATTCTTTCTCTCATTTGAGTGAAATGTGATATTCCGAGCATAGCGCTTTCTATTCTTCTTTGGGAGACCTGAATAGCGTTCTCATCCTGTTTGCGTAGGGCCCAGGTCTCTGAGGCATATGTTAAAGCAGGAAGAACAGTGGAATCAAAGAGATGTGCCCGGAGTCGGAGGTTCTTCGTCCTCTTAGCTATTAGTTTGACGTTCTTGAAGGCGTTCCAAGCCGCTGTCTTCCTCCTGCGCAGCTCGGGTGCCAGGTCATTTGTCATGTTGACCTCTCGACCTAGGTACACATAGCTGTTGCATTCGGAGATGGTCGTTCCGTTGACAGCGAATGGGCCATCAGGAAAGAGGCTGTTCCTCACAAACACTGTCTTCGTAAGATTCAGCTGTAGTCATACCTTTCCACACTCACGGTCAAAGTCGACCAGCATTTGTGCCGCTTGGCTGATGTTTGGTGTTATGAAAACAATGTCATCAGCAAAGCGGAGGTGGTGTAGTTGCCGACCATCTATCTTCACTTCCATTCCTTCCCATTCCAGTCGTCGTATGATGTTCTCGAGGGTAGCACTGAAGAGTTTCGGTGAAATGGTATCACCCTGCCGCACCCCTCTCTTGACGTCAACGAACACTTCTTTGTAGAATGGTGAGATCCTGGTAGTGAATCCGCAATACTGCTCATGGAGGATCCTGATGTATTGGGCTTGAATGCCCTGATTGGCTAGGGCTTCAATGACTGCTTCCATCTCAACAGAATCAAAGGCCTTCTTTAAATCAATGAACGTTAAACAGAGCGGCATCTTGAACTCCCGAGAAACCTCAATGAGCTTGGTTATCGTGTGGATATGGTCGATGTTGCTGAATCCTTTGCGGAACCCGGCTTGCTCGCATGGTTGTCCTTCATCTAGTGTTCTGCCAATCCTATTTAGGATGACTCGAGTGAACAACTTATAGATGACAGACAATAGGCAGATCGGGCAATATTTGCCAATGTAATGGATGTCTCCCTTCTTGAACAGTAGTACGGTCCTGCTGGTTTTCCATTGGGACAGAACCTTGCATTCAAACAGGTAGCAAGTGAAGAGCCGAGCCAGTGTATTGATGAGCACTGACGGCAGGTTCTTCAAGTGTTCAGGTCTGACCTTGTCTGGGCCGGGTGCTGTTTGTTTCTTTACCGACGAAATGGCGTGTCGGATTTTGGAAGGGAGAACGTTGGGAACGACATATCCATCCTGTGGAATTTGGTATGTCAGCAAGTGGACATGGCTATCGAAGAGATTTGAGTAGAAGTCATGGATAATCTTCTCCATTGCCGTTCTGGAGAATGTGATGGATCCATCAGGACGTCGGAGGGCAGTCATCTTGGTCTTGTAGTTGGTGAAGGACAGGCGGGAGTTACAAATACTTTTCCCGGCTCTGCTGCATCTACCAGTACTTCTGCTATTCTCTCTCTGAGGTCTTCCTTGATCGCATCTCTGCACTGCTTTGCGAGCTCGGATGTTAGCTTGCGGTTGCCTGAGGCATGCGCCGAAACACGCTGGCGAATTAGCTCAAGAGTTTTTGAAGATAGGCGATTTTTTGTGGCTATCTCTCTCTTGTCGTTCCTTGCACATTCATGGAGGTGCTGAACCAGTTGATCGTATTCCTCGTCAATGTTGTCAACAATGGCATCTTCCCATGTTGCCGCAATAGTACCAAAGAGTTCCCAGTTGGTGGTCATTCTGGAAGTTCTCTTTTTGAACTTTGCAGCCCTTTCTCCCCGCTCTGTGAAGTAGAATTTTGCACGAAGGAGACGGTGGTCCGATCCCGTTCGAAATTTTGGGACAACAGCGACATCAGTCAAGCAAAACCATTGATTGAATCTGATGTGGTCTATTTTATTGTGGAATCGTCCACCGGCAGACTCCCATGTCCATCGTTTAGATTCTGCCTTCTGGAACTGTGAGTTACCATGAATGGTCTTGGTCGACATGATGAACTCAGACAGTCTCTCACCCTGTTCGTTCCATTCTAGGCCATGGGTCCTGATGTGAAGTTCTTCAGCTGATCTTCTTGGTACTATCTTGGCATTAAAATCACCCACAATGATCTTGTAGAAGGTGTGGTCTTCTTTATAGAACTTCTCTAGCTCCATGTAGAACTTCTCGATTTCTCTTTCATGATAGTGAGATGTTGGTGCGTAGACAACGAAGATAGAAACTGCAGGCAGTGAGCCACGTCTATTCAAATGTAAACGTCCGATTCTGGTTGTTAGGCATTCGAATGAATCAATGCTCTTGGCCAAGTTTGTGTTGACAAGGACACCGAAGCCTCCAACAACTCTTTTATCGCATGTTCTGAGGAACAATTCTTCTCCAGTGTCGAAAACGGCATGGTGAGATTCGTGCCTTCTTGTCTCGGGCAGACCAATGATGTCGTACTTGATCATTTGCGCTTGTACCATCAGGTCCTCGATGGATGCCTCTGATGCTAGCGTACGTGCATTGAAAGTACAGACGATCATTTTTGTCTTCCTTCATTCTGGCAGCCTAGGTCGGCCTTGAGATTTTGTCGGCCTCTCCTTTCTCATCCTTCTCAGTGCTGCCATGTCAGTGAAGCCTTCAGGGCCAGGTGAATGAGACCAGTTTTAGTTACTGGTTTTGGCATATCGAATACACAACGGATAGTTTGCCAGGCTCTTCCGTGTGGGCAGAATACTCTCGGTAGCTTGCAGTCTTTCCGAGAGGGATAGAGGCTTTTGGGGCGGCCTCTAATCACCCTTGTAGGTGTTACCATATTTGAACCCTATCAAATACGGTACGGCAATTCCGGAAGATGGGTATTTAGTGTCTTATGATGTGTCACGTGGCCGCAAAGCAGCCGCGCGGGTCCAGAAAGCGTCCTGGAGTGTGGCGACGGCTGGGTAGTGGAAGTAGTGTCAATAGTGGAAGTCTGCCAGTGGGGTATTTATCTGGGTAGGATGGGTCTCCTGTGCGCAATTCGATCCCTGGGTGGTTGATGGAAGCAGACAGTGCAGGGTAGTGTGGGGCTCCTGATTAGAATCCCTTTGTCACCTGTGGTTGGTGGGAGCAAGCAGAGAAGCTCTGTCCCTGGGTCCGCCGAGCCTGGAGTCCAAGGTCTCAGAGAGTTCCGCTTATCTTGTTTTGTGGGTCTTCAGTTGTGCGTGAATCTTGGCCGGAGCTGCCACGCGGGTCCGGAAAGCGTCCTGGAGTGTGGCGACGGCTGGGTAGTGGAAGTAGTGTCTGAAGGGTACATTGAGAACAATCCTCGAGGTCTGATTTCTGGACTGCCCTGTCCCCAAAATATTTCTGCTCCTTTCTGCTCTACCACACTGACAATCCAGGCTGGCCCTGAGGTCGGGCCTCTGCTTCTGTGCTCTGCATTGACCTCGGTCGGAACTTTCGCCCATATTGTGCTCTTTGTGACTTAAGGAATTGAAGGTTATCCTAATTTGTATGTGTTCAATGTTCTTCTAGGAGAGGGAATGAAAATACTCTTATATCAGATATGAGCATTTTTTCTGTCATGGGAAGGGTTTGCTCATTTTTTGTATTGGCCATTTTGATAAATTTGTAACAGTTTTTTTAAGTACAGGTATGAATTTTGGATTCTGCATCAGAAGTCAAGGTCATAATCCAATTATGGAAACACGTATATTCCCAGTAATACTATGGTCTACATGAATCATAGCCCCTCACGTTGTCAAGCTTTGTGAGGCTTCCCCGTGGACACTGATAGGAGATATACATACATATACATACATATGTATATTTCTGTTTTCTACTCATATAGTCTATACATTTGTGCATGAATATATGATCATGTATATCATGTTCTCGATATCAAGTGAGAGAAATTTATGCATTGTGATTATTTTTTCCCATATTGCAAGGCATGCACAAAATTAATGCCGCACTCAATCACTGTCACGGTATCACTGGTATCCCGTTTTTCATCTGTTTGCTCGAGCGGGAACCAGTAATGCCTCCATTCGTTCCAGCCCTGAGATTTTAGCAGTCTCTCCTTATGCATCCTTCCCATATTGGAGGATCTTTCAGGGTTAGGGGAATAAAACCCATAATTGTTACTATTTTTGGCATATTGAAATACACCACAGGGAGCTTGCCAGGATCTGCCATGTGATGTCTCACTCAATACCATATATTTCCCAGAAATATTGGTCATTTGGTGACGTCAAAACCCAGATAAACTCAGCTAGGATGCATGACCCTATGGTGGAAGGAGAGGCTCCTGCGGCCTTGCTCTAGATCCTGTCTGCTGGTTCATGCTACTGCCAGCCCTACTGGGCACACCCCAGAACGTGTGTCTGTGCTTGCGTCACGACCTTCCCCTGAGCTGGGCTGAAATGCCCCCAACATCAGGCCTTCACAGACCCTGAAATTGACCATTTCCTTACCACCACGTGATAGAAGAAATGTGGCACTGATACCTTTCATATAGGGTCATCTCCTCCACTGTCTCTTGTCTAATGGCAGGAGTCCAGCTCAGGAATATAGAGATATGAAGATGTACAAAGGGGCAGGGCGGCACAGAAACTCCAGAATGGCGTCTGGCCACCACAAGGAATTCATCTCAGAGAAAAAGATTTCTTGCAGAGACAGAATTTCAAACAAAATGTGGAACATTGAGGTTCTACCATGGATAAACCTAAAGTTCAGAAACCTGACCCCAGCCCAAGGTTCGATGTGGTTCTTCCTGTATCATCTGGGGTGCTCCACACAAAATCCTAGAAGGAATTAGGAATAACACCAGGTGTTCTAGAGAGAGGCCATCTTCCTCCTGGCTGTTGCTGAAGGACAGAGAAATCCTGAGCGTTTCACTCAGATGAAACCTGGCCCCGTGAGCCCCATTCTGTGTCTCAGACCCTTAGTCTCTGAGGAGGAAGTCAGGAGGATCCACGTCCCTGTCGTCTCCTCACCCAGAACAGCTGCCTCCCCCTCGGTTTTCTGACACATTTAGGATGTGGTTGTCACACTGTGTCACTCGCACAGTAATACACGGTCGTGTCCTCAGTGCTCAGCCTGCTCAGTTCCATGTAGGCTGTGTCCTTGGATTTGTCTGCAGTGAAGGTGAGTCTGCCCTGGAACTTCGATGCGTAGTTTGTATCATCATTGTAAGGGTGTATGTAACCCATCCACTCGAGCCCTTGTCCCGGGGCCTGCCGCACCCAGTGCATCCAGTAGCTGGTTAAGGTGTATCTGGACCTCTTGCAGGAGATCTTCACTGATGTCCTCGGTTTTCCCACCTCAGCCCCAGACTGTAATAGCTGCACTTGGGAGTTCACACCTGTGGACAGCAGACAGGAGTGGGTGGACTCTACTTGACTGGCCCTGTTCCCTCAGCCCAGGGCATTGGGACAATTACCTGCAGCCACTGCCACCAGGAAGAGAATTCTCCAGGTCCAGTCCATGGTGGGGACCAGGCACTCAGGGGCTTCTGAAGGTGTGAGTGTGTCTGCTTTTTGAGGTTGTCAGAACACAAAAACATCTGTATTTAGCACATTGTCCCTCGCATAATTTGCATATTCATGAGGAGGGAGAACTCATAGCTGAAAGCCTGGTCCAACCTGAGAAGGAGCTGGTGGAAGCCACTCGTTCCATTCTCAAGGAGAGTGAAGAGGTCCACGTTCTGACCCTTGTTTGAGGAGATCAGACCCTGTCTTGTCCCAGGACTCTGTGCACACAGAACTCCCCCTTTGGAGGGCCAATCCCTTCCAGGACCTTCCCCTCAGCGATCCACATCTGTATGGTCTGGACAAATCTGGGCACACCGGGGCTCTGAGTTTATTTCTGGGATCCTGTAACTCCCCAAGGGATACTACAGTGAGACTATGAAACCATTCTAATGCCCCAGAGATTTCCATTGGGAATATTAAGAAGTCCAGAAATGCCCCCTGCATACAGGTTTTACTGCCTTATCAATATCATAAATGTTCCTCCCAAAACGGTTAAGTATGCACAATTTAACCTTCTGTGTCCTATACTTATCTTTATCTGTGTCTCCTGCCCCCGCGCCTGGCTGTTCCTCGCCGGGGCCCCTTGGAGGGGAGCGGGTTGAGCTTTCCTCCCTGCCCCGACCAGGACTCCGGCAGCCGAAGACCTCCAGGACCAGCCACCACCATGCTGAGACCACTCTCCGCACATATGAAGGTACTGGCAGAGGGACAAATCCACGCGGGTTCTGGGGCCGAGATCTCCAAGCCTACTCGGATTGGAGTCAAGCATCCTCCATCCAGATCCTCCAAATTCCAGTACGGGGGGTAAAACCCACCACCTGGCCCCCTGGTGTCGTGTAATCCCATCAACGGCCAAGACTCAGAGACTATAAAATCCAGCTTCCGGAACCACGTGGCCGCATTTGCGGCCACGCGACATCTTATCAGGACAACTTTTTATGACATCTTATTGTCTCATTCCTACTTTGGACAAACTTGCAGGCTATCGAATGTAGCCTGCCCACAGGGCAGAGTCTGGCAAACTCCCCGTGGCGTACCAAATATGCCAAATACCAGTAACAATGATGGGTCTCATTCTCCTAAAGAGCCTTGAATATAATCTCAGGACTAGGATGAAAGAGACGTTACTGGGGCCTGCTCGAGGCAATCGACGAATAACAGGATGATGAATGAATGAATACTTATCTTTATTTTAGTTTACTCAACAAAGCAAAATTAGTTTTCTGGTTTTTAAAAAGGTTTTTATTATTTTTTTATTAAATCTCTGAGATAGACCTTTACAAAGCTGTTTGTGATTTGATTTCAGTCACACAGTATTCGTGTTTTTGAAGAGAAGCCCTTTTCATCACTGCACACCTTCATGACTGCAACTCTGGTCTTGGATCTTGGTACCCCCTACAGCCCGGTCCCCACCCTGCAGGGAGAGTCTCTGCTCTCAGGGGCTTTAGCCTCTTGGTGTCTCTAACACAGGATTGAATCCTGGGACTTCAATTCAGAAGACTTGTTCACAGTCATATTCTTTTCTGGGCATTTTGTTTTGGTTTTGAGCCACACCTGGCAGTTCTGAGGGCATACTTCTGACTCTGTTCTCTGGAATTGCTCAGGTAGATGCATCCTAGGAAAATATTGGCAAGTCACAAGATTACAAGATCACAACCATCCTGTTATTCGTTGATTGCCTCGAGCAGAACCCAGTAACGTCTCCTTCGTCCTAGCCCTGAGATTTTTTTAAAGTGCCATATTCAAGGCTCATTGGCAAATCAAGTAGTTATATATCTAACAATTGAAAGGTGACAACGAATGTTCTTTGCTGAGATTATGTAAAAGTAATTCAATAAGCACTTAATTCACTCAAATAAAAACCATCAAAATAAAAGAGGATTTAAGTCTTTAAGTTAAGAGTCTAATATAAACAACAATATACTAAACTGGTTAAATTTATGAAGACTTTTTCAAAACCCAGGCATAAGTCGAACACAGCGGCCAACAAGTTTATTTTATAACTGCATTAATAGGAAAAATATAAGTAAATAAATGAATAGCACTATGGCATTGTCTTCCCATTGTTCATCAATTTGCTCAAGCGGGCCCAGTAACGTCCCATTGTGAGACTCGTTTTTACTGTTTTTGGCATATCAAATATGACACGGGTAGCTTGTCAGGCTTTGCTCTGTGGGTGAGATACTTTAGGTAACTCGCCAGGCTCTCCTAGCGGGACGGAACGCGGTGGGCAGCGTGTAAAGCAAATGCCCTTTCGCTGTGCTATCGCTCCAGTCAACTCTTGCCCGAGACCACCCAGGCAGTTTTTTCCAGTAAAGTGCATGATCTGAGGTCTTGGGGCAATAAACCGGTGTGAACCTTTTCTCCCAAGTAAGAATGAAACTCATCGCAAAGCTGCACTTTAGGGTCTGAATTCATAGGGCAGCATGGAGCTGCTTTCCCCCTGGCCCCTCCAGTATGTTCCCACTGGCCAGGCGTGCTGCAGCGCCCAGAGCTGACACCCACCGGGGGTCGGGCAGTATCTGCGGGTGCGGGGCGAGTGCCCCCGGTCTGATCTCTGGCTCTGGGCCCGCGAGTTCCGGCGTCATGTCCTCTGGCCGTGGCGAGGAGGGTGCACGTGCCGCGAGACCCTGCGGATGGTCCCCGTGCGACCCTGGCTGGGGGCTCCCTCAGCTCCACCAGGGGGAAGACTGGCCTGGCGCGGGCCTCTGAACCCTGGCCTCCGTGGGTGGTCGCAGTCTCTCTGGCTCCCCAGCGACAGCGCGTTTAGCACAAGCCCCAGGCCTGACCCCCATGCGCTCCTGGGAACACAAAGTGCGGAAAGGCACGGGCAGGACATGCGACGCCCCACGCGCCCCATGCGGCCAGCGGCCCGGCCACTGCCGCCTGCGGGAGGCCCAGGCCCAGCTGTCAGCTACCCCCACCTCCGCCCCAGGCCTGGCCGCTGCGTGTTTCCCTTCCTGTGGCGGTTCCTGCCCTGCTGGGTCCCTCTAGAGGTACCAGCAGCCCATCCAGCCCCTCTGTGTCCTTCCCACCCACCGGCACCAATGGCCTGGGCCTGGGGCGTAGGAATGAATACGATAAAATAGTTAACTTTTATTGGACACATGACTAGAACCCTGACTTTTTCAGTGATGCACCAGAGTATTCTTTAAAGAGATTTACTTAGAGAAATGCAAGTGGAAGAAGAGAGAGGGTAAGGAGAGAGGGAGAGGGAGTCAAGGGAGAGAGAGAAGGAGAGATAGAGAGAGGGGGAGAGAAAGGGAGAGAGAGACACGGAGAAAGAGAGGGAGAAAGAGGGAGAGAGAGAAGGAGAGATAGAGGGAGAGAGGGGAGGGCACACGATTGACAAGGACAACCCACACGCAGAATGTTGTCATCATCACATGAGTCATCCTTCTCCCTTGGTTTGAGGTGATATCTCATAATTGTTTTAATTTACATTTCTCTGAATAGTGTCAGGGAGAATTTATTTATGCAGTTCTCTGCATCAAAGTCTATTTTAAAGATGTATTTCTTTAAAATCCCTGTTTTATATGGGGTTTATTTTTGGTGTAAGAGCTACAAGTGCACACAGAGGCCCAGCTCTGGGCAACAAAGCTGAAAGGCTCCAATTCCAACAGGTACAGCCCGCCCCCAAGGGCTCGGGTCCCTCTCTGGGCACGCGCAGCTAGAAACAGTCCCTAGACAGCCGGTTTTCAACCCCTGATCTGCGTGGGACGGGCACAGAGGCCCAGCTCTGGGCAAGAAAGCTGAACGGCTCCAATTCCAACAGGTACAGCCCGCCCCCAAGGGCTCGGGTCCCTCTCTGGGCACGCGCAGCTAGAAACAGTCCCTAGACAGCCGGTTTTCAATCCCTGATCTGCGTGGGACGGGCACAGAGGCCCAGCTCTGGGCAACAAAGCTGAACGGCTCCAATTCCAAACAGGAGACTTTCCCAACTCCTCGCCTAGTGCCAGGGACTCTTTCCGGAGCTGCGGCCGCTAACGCGGCCACGAAATATTTTCCCACAACATATGCCATAGGAACCATAAGCTAACTTCTTAGATGGAAACTTCTCTATTTTAGCTCAGCCACTAGAAACACAGTAGCCAATAACTCATAAGCCTATCTTAACTCACACTGCATATCAAAGCAGAATAGTAACAGTGAACGTGAAGGACTAAACCACACCTCTCACAATGGTAAAGCAACGCAAAAGCCCACCAAACTTTCATATTGAAGAGTCTAGCCCAGATGACACCAACAGTACTGTAGTGTTAGACAACCTCTCTGACAAGGAATTCAGAAGGGAGCTACTTAGGATGCTTAGGGAATTAAAAGAAACAATGGAAACCAATGCCAATAGAAGACAAGAGGATCTGAAGGCAGAAATGAGGAAAATGCAATCAGAAATGTCAGACCTGAAAAATCTCGTAGGCGAATTGAAAAGCTCAGTGGAAGGCCTCAGCAGCAGAGTAACAGCTGCTGAGAACAGAATCAGTGAGCTCGAAGATGAAGTTCAGAGACTCTCCAGAAAAGAGCAGAAAATGGAAAAGAGACTCACAATTCGGGAACAGATGGCAAGAGAAGATCGTGATGAAGCCAAGAGGGGTAACATAAGAATTACTGGAGTCCCAGAGGTACAGGAAGAAAACCTCGATGAAGAAGAAACTGTCAAAGACATCATTGCTACAACATTTCCAGAGCTGAAGAAAACTTGTGACCACATTCAGGAGGCCCGAAGGGTACCAGCTAGAAGAAATCCGAATAAAAATACCCCAAGACACATTCTGATCAAAATGACCAAAACCTTAGACAGAGACAAAATTCTGAAAGCAGCAAGATCGAAGAAAGAAATCTCTTACAAAGGAGCATCCTTAAAATTCACAGCTGATTTTTCTGATGAAACCCTCATGGCCCGAAAACAGTGGTGGGACATAGTAAAAAAACTCAATGAAATAAATGCCTCCCCCAAAATACTTTTCCCAGCGAGACTCTCATTCATAATAGAAGGAACAACACACAGTTTCACAGACAAACAACAGCTCAGGAACTTCATAGACTCAAAACCATGGTTACAAGAACAACTAAATGGGCTACTTTAAGGCAAGAAAGGCCTCTCAAATATACCAAATTTTAACAGAACAATGGTACAAAATCCCATAACAATAATCTCTCTCAATGTCAATGGGCTAAACGCACCAATTAAAAGACATAGAGTGGCAGGATGGATTAGAAAATTGAACCCAACATTCTGCTGCCTGCAAGAAATGCATCTCAATAGTCAAAGCAAACACAGACTCAGAGTCAAAGGCTGGAAAACAATCCTACAGGCAAACAGCTCCCATAAAAAAGCTGGGGTAGCCATCCTTATATCAGACCACATCGATTTCAGAGTGAGGAAGGTCATAAGAGACAGTGAAGGCCATTTCTTATTGATCAGAGGATCTGTACAACAGGAAGAACTTACAATAATAAATGTATATGCACCTAATGAGAGACCAGCAAAGTACTTAAAACAACTACTCATAGATTTGGAAAAAGACATCAATAGCAACACAATACTAGTGGGAGACTTCAACACTGCTTTGTCACCTCTTAATAGATCAACCAGACTCAAGCTTAGCAAGGACATACTTCATTTGAGGGAAACAATGGAAGAAAGGGACTTAGTAGATATATACAGGACACTTCATCCACAAAAAGCTGAATACACATTCTTCTCAAGCGTCCATGGAACATTCTCCAAGATAGACCACATGCTGAGCCACAAAACATGCCTCCATAAAATTAAGAAGGTAGAGATTGTATCAACAATCTTCTCAGACCATAATGCGCTGAAATTAGAAGTAAATCACACACAAAAACAGAAAACTAAATCAAACACCTGGAAATTAAACAGTGCACTATTGAACAACGAGTGGATTAGACAGGAAATCAAAGAGGAAATCAAAAGATTCCTAGAAACGAATGTAAATGAGAACACGAGTTACCAAAACTTATGGGACACAGCAAAGGCTGTGTTAAGAGGAAAGTTTATAGCTCTACAAGCATTCCTCAGGAAGGAGGAGCGAGCACACATAAGTAACCTATCCTCACAGCTTAAGAGATTGGAGAAGGACCAAAAAAGGAGCACAACCCGAACAGGAGCAAGAAAATAATAAAACTCAGAGCAGAGATTAACGAGATGGAAACTCAAAAAACAATCCGAAAGATCAATGAAACCAAAAGCTGGTTCTTTGAGAAAATTAACAAGATCGATAAGCCTCTAGCAAAACTCACAAAGAAAGGGAGAGAGAAAACCCTAATAAACCGAATCAGAAATGAAAAGGGGGTCATTACAACAGAAACCACAGAAATTCAGAGGATCCTCAGGGAGTACTTTGAGAAGCTTTATGCCACGGAACATCAAAACCTCGAGGAAATGGATAAATTCCTAGACTCCTACAGACTCCCAAGGCTGAACCAAGAAGACCTGGAATACCTGAACAGACCTATCCCCATCAAGGAAATTGAAATGGTAATAAAAAGTCTCCCCAAGCACAAAAGTCCTGGCCCGGATGGATTCACTAGTGAATTCTTCCAAATCTTTAAAGAGGACTTACTCCCGATGCTCTTTAAGCTTTTCCACAAAATTTAAAAATCAAAAACACTTCCGAACAGTTTCTACGAAGCAAATACCACACTGATACCAAAAGCAGACAGAGATACCACAAAGAAAGAGAATTACAGGCCGATATCCCTGATGAACACAGATGCAAAGATTCTCAACAAACTACTAGCAAATAGAATCCAACTACTCATCAAAAAGATCATACACCATGACCAAGTAGGATTCATCCCAGGGATGCAAGGATGGTTTTACATTCGGAAATCAATCAACATAATCCACCATATCAACAAAAGAAAAGATAAAAAGCATATGATCATATCAATAGATGCAGAGAAAGCATTTGATAACATCCAGCACCCCTTTATGATGAAAACCCTAGCCAAAATGGGTATAGAGGGGACCTTCCTCAACATAATTAAAGCCATCTACCACAAGCCTACAGCAAGCATCATCCTCAATGGGGAAAAACTGAGAGCCTTCCCTCTAAGATCAGGGACGAGACAGGGATGCCCACTCTCTCCACTGCTGTTCAATATAGTACTGGAAGTACTTGCAATAGCGATTAGGCAGGAAAAAGATATTAAGGGCATTCAGGTAGGAAAGGAAGAAATCAAGCTCTCACTATTCGCAGATGATATGATACTCTACTTAGAGAACCCAATAACTTCCACCAAAAAACTCCTAGAAACAATAGACTCATATAGTAAAATTGCAGGTTATAAAATCAATACCCAAAAGTCCATGGCTTTCCTATATGCAAACAGTGAGAGAGAAGAAAGCAACATGAAAAAAATAATCCCATTCACAATTGTGCCCCAGAAAATCAAGTACCTAGGAATCAGCTTAACTAAGGAAGTAAAGGACCTGTACAAAGAAAACTACAAAACGCTACTTCAGGAAATAAAAGAGGACATGAGGAAATGGAAAGATATCCCCTGCTCATGGGTCGGGAGACTTAACATTGTCAAAATGGCAATACTACCGAAAGCATTGTATAAATTGAATGCAATCCCTATAAGGATACCCATGACATTCTTCAAAGAAATGGAGCAAACACTCTTGAAATTTATATGGAACAATAAGCCCCCACGAATAGCTAAAGCAATTCTTGGGAAAAAGAAAATGGGAGGAATCAACCTCCCGAACTTCAAACTGTACTACAAAGCAGTAATAATTAAAACAGCATGGTACTGGAACAAAGGCAGAACTGCAGACCAATGGAACAGGGTTGAATACACTGACATCTCTCCTCAATCATATGCTCATCTAATCTTTGATAAAGGTGCAAGTAATGTGAAGTGGAGTAAGGAAAGCCTCTTTAATAAATTGTGTTGGCATCACTGGACGGCTACATGCAAAAAAATAGGCTCAGAACTCTGCCTGACACCATGTACAAAAGTAAGATCAAAATGGATTAAAGACCTCAACATCAGACCAGAAACCATAAGGTACATTGAAGATAAAGTTGGCAAAACCCTCCATGACATTGAAGCTAATGGTATCTTCAAAGATGCCACGCCACTGGCCGAGCAAGTGAAAGCAGAGATAGATAAATGGGACTATCTTAAACTAAGAAGCTTCTGCACCTCCAAAGAAACAGTGACTAAAGTACAAAGACAGTCTACAGAATGGGAAAGTATATTCACCGAATACACATCTGACAAGGGGCTGATATCCAGGATATACAAAATACTGGTTAAACTCCACAAGAAGAAAACATCCAAGCCCATCCAAAAATGGGGCAATGAAATGAACAGAAACTTTCTCAAAGAAGAAATCCGAATGGCAAAAAAGCACATGAGAAAATGCTCTACATCATTAATCATCAGGGAGATGCAGATCAAAATCACAATGAGATACCATCTCACACCTCAGAGACTGGCCCACATTCAAAAGAACAAAAGCAACCGATGCTGGCGTGGATGTGGCGAGAAAGGGACACTCCTTCACTGTTGGTGGGAATGTCCACTGGTTCAGCCCTTCTGGAAAACAGTATGGACGATTCTCAAAAAATTAGAAATTGAGCTCCCATTTGACCCAGCAATACCACTCCTGGGAATATATCCCAGAGAGGCAAAAATGTATAGTCGAAGTGACATCTGCACTTGTTTGTTCATTGCAGCACTCTTTACAATAGCCAGAAACTGGAAGAAACCTGAATGCCCAAGAACAGATGACTGGTTAAAGAAACTTTGGTACATCTATACAATGGAGTACTATGTAGCTCTTAGAAAAGATGAAGTCATGAAATTTACATACAAGTGGTACAATATGGAAAGTATCATGCTAAGCGAAATGAGTCAGAAAGAGAGGGATAGACATAGAAAGATTGCATTCATCTGGGGGATATAAAGTAACAAAGTATGAGATTAATACCCAAGAATAGCTGAGATCAGCACCAGGAGGATTACTCCATAACTTAGAGGCCAGCCGGGTATCCTAGAGGAAAGGGCAGTTCAGATAGAGAAGGGAGCACCAAATAAAGTATGTTTGGAGGATCCTCCCAGGAGGGGAGATGCATGTCGAAAGTAGACTTTAGACTGAACATGTTTGCCACTCAATGCCTCTTTTGCAGACCACAACACCCAAAAGGAGAGAGAGAACACAGGGGATTGCCCTGCCACAGAGACAGGGTGGATGGGGGGATGGGGGTGGGAGGGATATTATCCATGGTGGTGGAAGATGGGCACTGGTGGAGGGATGGGTATCTGATCATTGTATGATTGAAACCAAAGGAAAAAATATTGTAAATCTACAACTTTAAAAAAAATAAAATAAAATAAAGGGAAAAAAAAAGAGCTACAAGTGCTTGGTATATGTTTTATATATCTTACATCAGCCGAGGTGAGCAGATGTTTTCCTCAGATTTTTTTGTTGTTGTTATTCTTTGATTCTGGTCATATTTTCATTTACAATGATTGAGCCATTAAAAACAGATAAACTAAAAGCATGAAGTGGGTGGAAACTTCGGCTTCACATTGAACTCAAAATAATTAGTTTACGGGAGGGAAATTGAATCAAGAAGACATAGACCATGTGTTTGAACTAAGTAACCACGTGTTGTTGACATGAAACATGTATCACAGGCAACCACAGTCATAAACACAAACTCACCTTCAATGTTGTGTGCAAAAACAGCCGAGAAAGTCGGTGAGTCCTCGGGTGGAATTGTGATCAATGTGGGTGAGTCATTGCAGGTTCCAAGTCGGGACACACCTCAAGTGTCTTCACAGCGCAGGGCTTCACTCATCCTCTGTGGACACAGCAAGGTCCTACAATGTGGTTCCTCCTTTCACAAGCACAACGTTGAACAAAATCGACTCTGGACTCCTCACTGCCTTTTCAGAGAGTCACCAGAGCTCAGCACCTCCCCTTTGACAAAGATGAGCCTTGGGTACGTTATATGTGTCCTGGAAACCCAAAAGCATCAACTAGTGGAGATGATCATAGTGGTATTCATGACAGCACCAAGTACAGTTGCTAAGTTACACACACGACACACAACCTCAGCATCATTTCTATTTCCACATTTGGCCATGGAGTCCATTCTTTCTCTCGTTCAGCTCATTTTGAAGGAGAGTGATCTTTGTTTCCTTCCTTCTCTCACTGAGATTCCTGAGTCTCCCTGTCAGTATTCTCTTCAGGTCAGAGAGCACTGAGAGGATTGTTGCTCTCCACACACTCACAGAATATCGGATGTTCTGACGTTCTTACCTAGATTCAGTCCACATCCATTAAAACAATATAATTAAGTTTTCATTGTTCCCGGTGCTTTGTGAGAGCTAAGGGTGTAAGTTCTGGTCATCTGGACATGGATATGGTGAAGTTCCTCACACTATTCAGCTAGGGCTGTGTGACTCTAGTAACTTCAGACAGCCACAAAGCCTGGGGTGTTTTCTCAGTGGAACTGGGAGGGACAGAGGTCGGTTAGCAGAAAAAACTAGGTTCTGGTGCTGACAGTGCCTCACTAAGGCCTGTGACATCCCCTGGGGAACAGGCTTTAAGTAATATCATAAAACTATATAAATTAACGTTTGAGTTTCATGAATATAAACTCTCAGCCCATTAGTATCAAACTGAGAGTCCAGAAAAAAAACTTAGATCTTTTAGGGCAAATCTTTGTGAAAGAATTCCATCCTATAGAGTGTAGCAAATAAAATCTCTTCCACAAATGGTGTTGGGAAAACAGCACCGCATACAAAAGCAACAATAAAAGTAGAATTGAATTCATATCCCACACCAGATACATAATTTAATAAAAAGTGTACTTGTGGTTCAGCTTTGAGAGAAGAATCTTTTAAATACAGAGGGAAACCTCGGCCGCTCTCTACATGACACTGATCTTAGAGAGCTCATCTATATCTTCACTCCATTTTCAGAGACAAGATAAACTAAAAAAAAAATAATGGGACTAAATCAGTTAAAAGATTTTAATGTCAATGTCAATGACATTAAAATTAAGGGACCTGGGCCTGGAGTGACAGCACATGGGTAGGACGTTTGCCTTGCATGTGGCCAACCCGGGTTCGATTCCCAGCATCCCATATTGTCCCCTGAGCACTGCCCGGAGTAATTCCTGAGTGCAGAGCCAGGAGTAACCCCTGTGCATCGCCAGGTGTGACCCAAAAAGCGAAAAAAAAATTAAGGGAACCTACTGACTGGCAGAATCTCCTGTCCTTCTTGGAGAGACTGGCAAGCTACCAAGGGTGTCCTGCCCACACGGCAGAGCCTGTCAAGCTACCCGTGATGTATTCGATATCCCAAACACAGTAACAATAACAGGTTTCATTCCCTTGGTCCTGAAAAAGCCTCTAATATGGCAGAGTTGGTAAAGATGAGAGGAGAGGCTGCTAAAATCTCAGGGCTGGGGTGCCCGCTCCAGTAAATCAATGAACAGTGGGATGACAGTGCTGCAGTGTTACTGTGCCACTGACTGGTAAAAAAACCTTATATTGAAGATATTCATAGAGCTCTCCAAGATCAACATCAGAACAAACCACCCACCATAAAGTGGAGAAGGAAATAAACAAATATATTTTTTTATTTTTCTTTCTTTTTAATTTTTTTTATTTTTTAAATTTTTTTCTAAATTTTTCTTTTATTAGTGAAACACCATGAGGTACAGTTGTAGATTTACAATTTTTTGTGCTTGGGTTTGATTATACAATGATCAGATACCCATCCCTCCACCAGTGCCCATTCTCCATCACCATGGATAATATCCCCCCCACCCCCATCCCCTCATCCCCTCCTGCCTCTGTGGCAGGGCAATCCCCTGTGTTCTCTCTCTCCTTTTGGGTGTTGTGGTCTGCAAAAGAGGCATTGAGTGGCAAATATGTTCAGTCCATAGTCCACTTTCTACATGCATCTCCCCTCCTGGGAGGATCCTCCAAACACCCTTCACTTGGTGTTCCCTTCTCTATCTGAGCTGCCCTTTCCTCTAGAATGACCAACTGGCCACTAACCTATAGAGTAATCCTCCTGGTGCTGATCTCGGCTATTCTTGGGTATTAATCTCATATTTTGTTACTTTATATCCCCCAGATGAATGCAATCTTTCTATGTCTATCCCTCTCTTTCTGACTCATTTCGCTTAGCATGATACTTTCCATGTTGAACCACTTGTATGTAAATTTCATGACTTCATTTTTTCTAACAGCCACATAGTACTCCATTGTGTAGATGTACCAAAGTTTCTTTAACCAGTCATCTGTTCTTGGGCATTCAGGTTTCTTCCAGTTTCTGGCTATTGTAAAGAGTGCTGCAATGAACAAACAAGTGCACATGTCACTTCGACCATACATTTTTGCCTCTCTGGGATATATTCCCAGGAGTGGTATTGCTGGGTCAAATGGGAGCTCAATTTCTAATTTTTTGAGAATCGTCCATACTGTTGTCCAGAAGGGCTGAACCAGTGGACATTCCCACCAACAGTGAAGGAGTGTCCCTTTATCGCCACATCCATGCCAGCATTGGTTGCTTTTGTTCTTTTGAATGTGGGCGAGTCTCTGAGGTGTGAGATGGTATCTCATTGTGGTTTTGATCTGCATCTCCCTGATGATTAATGATGTAGAGCATTTTCTCATGTGCTTTTTTGCCATTCGGATTTCTTCTTTGAGAAAGTTTCTGTTCATTTCATTGCCCCATTTTTGGATGGGCTTGGATGTTTTCTTCTTGTGGAGTTTAACCAGTATTTTGTATATCCTGGATATCAACCCCTTGTCAGATGTGTATTCGGCGAATATCCTTTCCCATTCCGTAGACTGTCTTTGTATTTTGGTCACTGTTTCTTTCGAGGTGCAGAAGCTTCTTAGTTTAAGATAGTCCCATTTATCTATCTCTGTTTTCACTTGCTCAGACAGTGGCATGGCATCTTTGAAGATACCATTAGCTTCAATGTCATGGAGGGTTTTGCCAACTTTATCTTCAATGTACCTTATGGTTTCTGGTCTGATGTTGAGGTCTTTAATCCATTTTGATCTTACTTTTGTACATGGTGTTAGGCAGAGTTCTGAGCCCATTTTTTTGCATGTAGCCATCCAGTGATGCCAGCACAATTTGTTAAAGAGGCTTTCCTTCCTCCACTTCACATTACTTGCACCTTTATCAAAGATTAGATGATCATATGATTGAGGGGAGATGTCAGTGTATTCAACCCTGTTCCATTGGTCTGCAGTTCTGCCTTTGTTCCAGTACCACGCTGTTTTATTTATTACTGCTTTGTAGTACAGTTTGAAGTTCGGGAGGTTGATTCCTCCCATTTTCTTTTTCCCAAGAATTGCTTTAGCTATTCGTGGGGGCTTATTGTTCCATATAAATTTCAGGAGTGTTTGCTCCATTTCTTTGAAGAATGTCATGGGTATCCTTATAGGGATTGCATTCAATTTATACAATGCTTTCGGTAGTATTGCCATTTTGACAATGTTAAGTCTCCCGACCCATGAGCAGGGGATATCTTTCCATTTCCTCATGTCCTCTTTTATTTCCTGAAGTAGCGTTTTGCAGTTTTCTTTGTACAGGTCCTTTACTTCCTTAGTTAAGCTGATTCCTAGGTACTTGATTTTCTGGGGCACAATTGTGAACGGGATTGTTTTTTTCATGTTGCTTTCTTCTCTCTCACTGTTTGAATATAGGAAAGCCATGGACTTTTGGGTATTGATTTTATAGCCTGCAACTTTACTATACGAGTCTATTGTTTCTAGGAGTTTTTTGGTGGAGGCTATTAGGTTCTCTAAGTATAGTATCATATCATCTGCGAATAGTGAGAGCTTGATTTCTTCCTTTCCTACCTGAATGCCCTTAATATCTCTTTCTTGCCTAATCGCTATTGCAAGTACTTCCAGTACTATATTGAACAGCAGTGGAGGGAGTGGGCATCCTTGTCTCGTCCCTGATCTTAGAGGGAAGGCTCTCAGTTTTTCCCCATTGAGGATGATGCTTGCTGTAGGCTTGTGGTAGATGGCTTTAATTATGTTGAGGAAGGTCCCCTCTATACCCATTTTGGCTAGGGTTTTCATCATAAAGGGGTGCTGGATCTTGTCAAATGCTTTCTCTGCATCTATTGCTATAATCGTATGCTTTTTATCTTTTCTTTTGTTGATATGATGGATTATGTTGATTGATTTCCGAATGTTGAACCATCCTTGCATCCTTGGGATGAATCCTACTTGGTCATGGTGTATTATCTTTTTGATGAGTAGTTGGATTCTATTTGCTAGTAGTTTGTTGAGGATCTTTGCATCTGTGTTCATCAGGGATATCGGTCTGTAATTCTCTTTCTTTGTGGTATCTCTGTCTGCTTTTGGTATCAGTGTGATATTTGCTTCGTAGAAACTGTTTGGAAGTGTTTTTGATATTTCAATTTCATGGAAAAGCTTAAAGAGTATTGGGAGTAAGTCCTCTTTAAAGATTTGGAAGAATTCACTAGTGAATCCATCCGGACCAGGACTTTTGTGCTTGGGGAGACTTTTTATTACCATTTCAATTTCCTTCATGGTGATAGGTCTGTTCAGGTATTCCAGGTCTTCTTGGTTCAGCCTTGGGAGTTTGTAGGAGTCTAGGAATTTATCCATTTCCTCGAGGTTTTGATGTTCCGTGGCATACAGTTTCTCAAAGTACTCCCTGAGGATCCTTTGCATTTCTGTAGTTTCTGTTGTAATGACCCCCTTTTCATTTCTAATTCGGTTTATTAGGGTTTTCTCTCTCCCTTTCTTTATGAGTTTTGCTAGAGGCTTATCAATCTTGTTAATTTTCTTGAAGAACCAGCTCTTGATTACATTGATCTTTCGGAATGTTTTTTGGGTTTCCATCTCGTTAATCTCTGCTCTGAGTTTTATTATTTCCTTTCTCCTGTTCGGGTTGTGCTCCTTTTTTTGGTCCTTCTCCAAGCTCTTAAGCTGTGAGGTTAGGTTACTTATGTGTGCTCGCTCCTCCTTCCTGAGGAATGCTTGTAGAGCTATAAAATTTCCTCTTAACACAGCTTTTGCTGTGTCCCATAAGTTTTGGTAATTCGTGTTCTCATTTTCATTCGTTTCTAGGAATCTTTTGATTTCCTCTTTAACAGATATTTTTCTAATGCAACATTCCTAGGACTGTAGGCATATGGATTCTGTTTATTCAATACTTACTGGTAAAATATTATATAAAGTACAATGGAGTCCATCTCTGCCCAGTAAGAATAGCTTATGTCAAGAATATAGAGACAACCAGTATTGGAAGGCTTCCAAATGAAACACTGTTTCTATGTTTGTGGGAACTTATCTATGGAAAACACTATGAGATTTCTCTAAAAAGTGAAATAGAATTTCCACGTTAACAATTCTTTTACTTTTGACACTTTAACACAAGCATGAAAACAGGAATTTGCAAAAATATAGGTAGACTTATGTCAATTGCAGCATACAGTATAGCTGCCAGGGCATGGAAATAATATTTTTCAAAAAAAATTTATTAGTTAACACCACGAGGTATAGTTGTAGACTTACAAATTTTTGTGCTTGGGTTTCAGTTATACAATGATTGAGTACCCATCCCTCCAGCAGTGCAAATTCCCCACCTCCAAGGCTCCCAGCATCTCTCCCACCCCCATCCTCCATCCCACCCCACTCCTGTGGCAGGGCATTCCCTTTTGTTCTTTCTCTATCCTTTTGGGTGCTGTGGTTTGCAAAAGAGACATTGTGTGGCAATCATGTTCGATCTATAGTCTACTTTTCAGCATGCATCTCTCATCCT
Organism: Sorex fumeus; assembly: GCF_029834395.1. Taxonomy (NCBI): domain Eukaryota; kingdom Metazoa; phylum Chordata; class Mammalia; order Eulipotyphla; family Soricidae; genus Sorex; species Sorex fumeus. Next base: position 990,357 of record NW_026606224.1, on the reverse strand, counting down.
GGGAGGATTTTCCCAACACCCTTTACTTGGTGCTCCCCTCTCTATCTGAGCTGGCTTATCTCCCAGCATGTGTGGCTGATCTCCAAGCCATAGAGTGACCCTCCTGGTACTTATCTCGGCTATTCTTGGAGCACGGGAACAATCCTAATGCTTAATGAGAGTTTCATGGATTAGAAGTTCTGGTATATATTCACAATGGGGTACAGTGCAGTTATAAGAAATGACAAAATATCACCCTCATGAATGGAACTAGAGAATATCACATTAAGTAAAATTTGTCAGAGGGAGATGGACAAATACAATCTCATTCATCTGTGATACACAGAAAACAAAGCATCAAGATGAAGAGGATGCAATGATAACAGACCCTGCATACAAATCCTAACCACATTCTGGGTTTCCCATGAGGAGTCGGGTGGGAGCTTAGATCACTGGGAAGAAGAGCCTTAGCACAGGGGCCACAGCAGAGTGTGGGGGTCTGTGGGGATTTGGTGCTGGGAAAAGTGCAGGAAGATATGTGACCCACCAGCATCAACACTCAGACTATTGTCATTGTTTTTCCCCGATGACAATAAAGAAGGTATTGGGGGAAACCCTCCTTTTTGTGAAAAGAAATAATCTTTATTGAAGAAAAACAGACCCCTTACTAGCAGGACATAACAGCCTCAGTGGACTCTGAGACAGGAAGAGGAAGAAACAAATTTGTACTAGAACTGGAAATAATTACAATTCATATATTTGGTTTCTAAATTTGTTTTATATATTTCAATAAAAGAGAAAAAAAGCGACCCCCATACAGCCCCTCTCCCCCTGCACCTGAAGCACAGCCCTGGAGTCCTGGAGCAGAGCGCTGCCTGGTGTTCACATGCACCCCTGCAACTACCCTGTCTCCCTCAGCAGGTTTGTGTTTGGGCTCACAGGGACTTGCCCTCACTGTGTCTCTAGCACAATAATACACGGCTGTGTCCCCAGTTACTGACTTGCTCAGTTTTAGATAAACTTGGTTCCTGGAGTTGTCCCTGGTGATGCTGAGTCGGGACTGAAGACTTGGGTTGTATTCTTCGCCCCCACTACTCCATGAAACACCAATCCAATCCAGCCCCTTTCCAGGGGCCTGGCGGACCCAGTGTACACTATAGCTTGTTAGAGAGAATCCAGAGACCGAGCAGGTAAGAGACAGCATCTGTGAGGGCATCACCAGGCTTGGTCCCAACTCCTGCAGCTGTACCTGAGACAGGACACCTGGGGATAGAGACCCAGAGTGAGTCATGGCTCAGAAGCCCCATGCCCACTTTGACCCTCTGTCCAGGGGATACTCACATCTGGGAACTGCCACAGAAAGAGGAGGAACCAGCGCTGATGCACGTTCCTGCCCATGAGGTCCATGATCTCAGATACAGTGTCAGGAGGAGAGGAAGCCCGTATTGGGGCGAGTGTGAACGTGGTTTTAATCCCGGGTCCCGAGTGCAGATTTGCATGGGGGAGCCTCTGTAGAGAAAGGAGGGGACCCCGCGGAGGCTGGTGTGTGGGATCCCTGGGGAGGAGGTGCTGACTGTGGCTCAGAGCACTCAGGCCTGTCCCTGGGGTCCTGTGAGAGCCGGATCTCTCTTCCTCCAGCACAGAAAACGTGCTGAGGAGCTCTCAGGAAACAGGAATTGCTGAGGAGGAAACGGCAGCTGGGGAGGAGAGTCCCCGTGTCTCAGGTTCCTGAGGACCAAACCCAGCCCCATCCCAGTGCTCTACCCTATAAACAGGCCCCTGCCCCTTGGTGTCCTGTGTGGTGGCTCCTCTTCTCCCACTGTGTGTGAAAATCCTGGGCACATCAGACTGTGCCATTGTCCCAGTGAATTCTCACTTGGCTGGATCCAGTCCATGTCAATCAACTAGGGTAGGGCTTGCAGGGTAACAAGTTGGTAACTGTGTTTTGCAGTAACTGTATATTGATCCCATAAACTTTGACACTTTTGAATTCTATTAGTTATGTCATAACTAAATTAAAAATTTTGTTAGTGTAAGTTCCCTTGGGACCCCAATTCCAGAGCTAAACTCTGCTAATTAGTAACTGCCCCCTCCCTAGTAAAGCCTTGAGATGTAAATTCTGTCTCCATTTCTTGACCCTTCCTTCACTATCGATCACGACCATCCTGTTATTTGTCGATTGCCTCGAGCAGGTCCCAGTAATGTCTCCTTCGGCCTAGCCCTGAGATTTTTTAAAAAGTGCCATATTCAAGGCTCTTTCAGAGTTAGGAGAATGAGACCCATCATTTCTACTGGTATTTGGCATATTGGGCACGCCACGGGGAGTTTGCCAGACTCTGCCGTGTGGGCAGGTAACATTCGGTAACCTGCCAGTTTGTCCAAAGTAGGAATGAAATAATAAGATGTCGCCCTTCCTTATTGGGGTGTAAATTCTGTCTCCATTTGTTGACCCTTCCTTCTCTGTATCTCTGTTAGTAACTTTTTCGTTATCCATCTCCACCGGAATGCAGGTACCATGAGCTGTAAATTAAAGGAAGCCAGGTAAACATAGAAGATAACCAAATGTCTGGGTTAGGAGATACCCGCTAGCTGCCCATGAAATGCGTGGGCTCTGCTGTAATGGCCAGTGAAGGCCTATATAAGATCTCCTTTGAAGAAGTTCGGGATCTTGCCTGAAGGCTTGACCCTGGCTAGTCAGCTCAATAAACTACCTGATTGCTGATTGCATTCCTGTGTGGTCCTTGCTTGCTGTAAGAGATCCAGAGTAGTGCCCTAACAGTTAGAAATGTCATAAAGTCTGCACATAGATCTTCTTCACAGCACTGTCATTGTGCAACCGTTCCCACAGAACAGTGTACTGGTCAGTCACCCCAGGTGCTTTCTCTTTTCCCAGTAATTCCTCTTTCCAAACCTACCCAGCCTCCCACACAATGCCAGAGCAGGCATGCAGGTTAGATGGGTCAGATAGATACTGATTCATTGCTGAGGAGTGATCCACTGTGTCAACATATTGAGTTTATTTCTCCAGCCATGGATGTGCATCTGGAATTTGCTCAGTGCCTGGCTGTTATAATGAAACTCATCTGTAGATTGGGAGAAGAGAAGACAGGTTGATAGCATGATGAAAAAACATAACAGAAGACATTTAGGAAGCATCTAAGGAAGAAGTATCTCTCACTTCTCAGAGAACTGACGTCATGGTTTCAAACTCAAAGTAGAGTTGGGAAAACTCAGATGCTGTTTTAATTCACCAGTATAAAGCCAAAGACTATGAAGCCTTTGTCCTCTGTCCCTCAGGGGCAGTCTCAAAAGGTGAGACAAACTCTGTGGCATGTCCTAGTTGCAACCTAGCCTCAACAGCCTTGATCAAGAAAATAGCCTGGAAAGTTTTACAGTTGATTTTTTAAAAAATATAGATCACACTTATTTTTAAGCTCAGGGCTTATTCTTAATTCTACGCTCAGAGAATCACTCTTGTGTGGCTCAGGGTTTGTGTGTGTTGGGGTTTGGGGTGGGAATGACAGAAATCAATCTCTAGATTGATCAGGCCAAATGCAAAGCAAGGCCCTGCCCACTGTACCATCTCTCTGGCCCCAGTTTGCAGTATAAGGTCAGGGCCCCTGCTGAGATGCCTGGCCCAGAGCCACTTCCCAACCTACCCAGGTTTCCCCATGGGGGAGGAGCGGTGGAGTGGGGTGAGAGGAGCACATGTGATGGATGTTGAAAATAGCCTGTTTTAATGCAGAGTTATTAGCATACTTATGGAATATCTCAAGGGGGATGGAGCTAAGGACATAGTTGTGACTGATCATTTACATAGATAAATACTTGACAGAGGAAATTCTCTTGGAGAGATTAACTCCAGGAGATACTCTGTCTCTCAGAAACATTGCTTTTATCTTTCCCTCTTGTATAAGTTATCAATACTTGTAGTTATTTGGATAAGCACAGTAAGAGACAAAGATCCCCAAACACAGTTCTCTGGGCTCTGACAGAAAGCAAGGCTTTTACCATAAATCCAGACTAAATCCTCAGGCAAGTTCAGCTGGTCCTTCCCCATGGGGGCCCTGCTTCAGTTTGCATCAAGACCATGCATTTATGCTTTCTAGAACGTCCCGTTTTGATGCCAGGGTAGCTTTGCCACTCGCCTGGGTCCATCCCAGTCCCTTTTGGGGTGTTAGGAAATACAGCAACTAAATCCTGAGTCAAGTGATTATGATCAAGAAATTATGCCCAGGAGTAGATATATGATATATTTCAGATTCAATCAAGTCCCAAATACTAGGAGCATAGCATTAACAGTCTTTCTGTCTTTAACCAAAGAACATCACACTATAGTAAAAATATAAAAAGGCCCTAGGGGAAATAGAAAAACAGGTACAAATACACAGCACTTCAAATACAAAGCAGTGCAAAGACAAAGCTTAGAAATAACAGAAAGTTTTGCCTTATAAGTAATCAAGACTAACTTGGGGAGCTAAGACAATAAGAGGCAAAAATACAAAAGAAAGTTTAAAGATAAACTACAACTAAATTAGGGATGCTAACAAGCTTCTCAGGGAGGAGGAAAGGGGCAATTCACAGAGGAAGCCTAAAATGCTTTCCGTTAATATCCAACAAACACTCAGAAGAGTTCCATAGCTTAAGAGCAGGACTGGGATATTCACACAGCTGTAGCCTTGAGGTGATCACACAACAAGCAATCACATTTAAAGCATGACACAGTGATGGAAATTTCCTACATTATTCTTGTCTGGAGCACAGCTCTGAGAGTTTTTTTAATCTTGACTGCTTTAGAATCCTTTTGGTTAGCCACAGAATTCTCAGAAGACCACCCCTTTAGGCACATTATTAAGGGGACTGTATCCCACTGAATGCCTGGAGGTGTTGGAGTTCTCCCTGGCACAGACCCTTGACCACTAGAAGACACTGGACCTGTAGAGAGTTCCCCAGGCCCAAACTTGTGACATTTCTGAGAATAATGTATATCAATTGGCCTTGATTTGCTGGTGCCCAATGGCTCCAGAATTAGGAGAGAGATATATCTGGTGTCAGCAGTACTTCAACCTTACCTCTGTCTCAGAGCATCAGGGCCAGTGCTCCAGCAGCTTCTTCCAGTCATAACAATTCCCTGCTTCTCTCTGCCACCTGCTCCTTAGTGCACACGGGCATCCTCCCTCAGCCTCTATGGACCATTGCTCTCCTAATAAACTCTGTCAAGAGCCCAAGTGGGCGGCTATGTCTCAGCCACGCTGCGCTCATAAACATTTGAGCATTTACTGCCTAAGAAAGATGAACCATCTCCTTGTTCCCAAGTTCCTGTGGTTACGAGATAACGAATGCAGGGACACGGGAGTCCAAGCGTTGGATCAATGACCTCCGCAAGGGGGACGTTTTCCCAGTCGCACTAAGATGCTCCTCACTTCATGCTGAAACCTCTTCAGGGAAGACAGGATTTTTCACTCAATTTTTAACTCTTTGAGAGGAGAGAATTGTCCTGAGAAAATAGAAAAGGTAGAAAACATGCCCCCAGTGTCAGCCAAAGCATTTCCTTTCTTATTATTTCAAATATGACCTGAGGATCCCCTGAGGAGATGTTGAATACAGGAACCTGTGTACCTTGAGCCTCCCCAGAATAGGAAACTGAAAGTTTCCTTCAGGCAATGAGTGAGGGGAACTGAGGTTCCTGTTTGTCCCAAGACACGGGTGGATGTTTAGACCTGGGTCAGGGCTAGGAGACCCCCACAATTCTGCTCATAAAGGAGCAATTCTTGTCGCAGTGCCCTGTATGTGTGCAGCTGAGACAACCATTCTGTGCCCCTGGCACTTGGTGCGGGGCGTGGGAGGTTGAAACCGGTTCAAGTCTTGGAGTTCAGGGAATAGGATGTTGTGATGATTCAGAGATTGAAGTCAGGGTTAAAGCCATTTCCCCAAAATACTCAATTGTGAGGATCAGTTCTCCCATTTCTCCTATTTTGCTTCTCTGAGTCCTTGTTGCTACCTTGCTGTATATCCTTTAAGCCCCATTTTATGAGACAGATCATTCTGTATCTCTCCCTTTCATGCTGACGGATTCACTCAGCATCACATCCTCTAGTTTTTTCTATATTGCAGAAAGTTGAGTGATTTTCAACTCACGAAGCATGGTAACGCCCACAGAGGGTAGACAGGATTAGGACTCTTTCCAGGTTTTCCTCATGTATGTGAAATTTACGAGTAAAATGTCTTCAGGGCAATGCCCCAGACTTTCTGGATTCAGCTGGAAGTGTGTAGCACTAGGAGAGTGGTTGGTGATCTGAGAACATGGCCTTCCCAGGTGACACTTGGAGTTGTCACTATACACGGAGGACAGTGGGGAGACTGAGAATGGGCTGACACTCCAGAACCATAGGTAGCAGTTCAGTCACCAAGGACCCCCATCCAGGCGCCTGCTCTGTGCAGAGGCATGAAGGGTGCATTGAGAACAATCCTTGAGGTCTGATTTCTGGACTGCCCTATCTCAGGGAATCTGTCTGCACTTTTCTTCTCTTCCACATTGACAATCCAGGCTGGTCTTCAGGCCAGGCCCCTTCTGTGCTCTGCATTGACCTCGGTTGCAACTTTCCCCAATCATGTGCTTATTGTGCCTTCAGTAATTGAAGGGTCATCCTGATGCAAGTATGTTCAATGTTCTCTTAGAGGAAGGAATGAAAATACTTTCACATCAGATAAAGGCATTTTCCCTATCATTGGGAAATGTTTTGCTCACTTTTTGTAAATTGACAATTTTGATAAATTTGGTAACATTATTGAAAGTACAGGTACGAGGCTTGGATTCTGCAAGAAATAAAGGTCATAATCCAACTATGAAAGCACATATATTCCCAGTAATACTGTGATCTATATGACTGATAGCCAATCACAGAGTCATGCTGTCTGAGGCTTCCCAGTGGACATGAATAGGAGACATATATATGTATATATATACGTCGACTGTTAATGCTATGCTCCTAGTATTTGGGACTTGATTGAATCTGATATATATCATATATCTACTCCTGGGCATAATTTCTTGATCATAATCACTTGACTCAGGATTTAGTTGCTGTATTTCCTAACACCCCAAAAGGGACTGGGATGGACCCAGGCGAGTGGCAAAGCTACCCTGGCATCAAAACGGGACGTTCTAGAAAGCATATATATATATATAGCATATATACATATGTGTTTATGTATATATATAGGTTGCTCTTTTCCACTCATCTAGTCTATGCATTTGTGCATAGATATATATCCATGGATGCAACTCCCTATGAACCTGGGCCCTATGAAAACAGGATGAGAACGCTATTCGGGTCTCCCAAAGAGGAATGGAAAGAACTATGCTTGGAGTATCACGTTTCACTCAAATGAGAGGAAGAATCTGGAGTTCCGACCTCCGTAGACAGTCAAGAATCAGGGATGCTGTCTCGTTTGCCAAGGCGTCGAAAATCAGATGGGCTGGACACGTAATGAGATTTGGAGACGACCACTGGACTAGACCTGTTACTGATTTGATTCCACGGGAAGTCAAAAGACCGCGTGGTTGCCCACCTACCACATGGTCAGAATTTTTCATCAAGACCCCTAGCGATTGGTTCAAGGCTCTTCGTGTTCCTAGAATGAACAGATGCCTTTGGGCTACACTAGCACACGACAGGGACAATTGGAGACGTTACTGGTTCCCGCTCAAGCAAATAGATGATTAACGGAAAGTCAAGTGATCAAGTGATACATCCATGGATATATGTCCTGGATATAAATTGAGAGAAAGTGATTCATTTTGATTATTTATTCCCATATTGAAAGGCTGCAAAAAAATAATGTCTCACTCCATACCATATATTTCCAGGATTATCAGTAAACTGGTGAGATCAGACCCAGTGTAAACTCAGCTCAGATGCATAAGTCCTGGGGCAGAGGGAGCTGCAACTGAGGCCTCGCTCTAGATCCTGTCTGCTGGCCCATTCTACTGCCAGCCCTCCAGGGCACATTCCAGACTGTGTGTCTGTGCTTGGGTAACGACCTTCCCCTGAGCTGGGCTGAGATGCCCCCAACATCAGGGCTTCACAGACAACTGACCCTGACAATTTCCCTACCACCATGTGATCATAGAAATGTGACCATGGTTCCTTTCATGTAGGGTCATCTCCTCCACTGTCTCTTCTACAATGGCAGAATTCCAGCTCAGAAACATAGACATATGAAGATGTACAAAGGGGCAGAGCTCCACAGAAACTCAGGAAGGGAGTCTGGCCAACACCAGGATTTCTTCTCAGAGAAAAGGACTTCTTGCAGAGACAAAATTTCAAAGAAAATGTGAAACATTGGGAGTCTGCCATGGGTAGACCTACAGTCCAGGTACCTGCCCAAACTTCCATGTGGTTCATCCAGTACCATCTGGGGCGTTCCACTACACAATCCTAGAAGAAAATATGAATAACACCAGGTGTTCTAGAGAGAAGCCAACTTCCTCTTGGCTGTTGCTGAAGAACATAGAGAGATCCTGGGCCTTTTCCTCAGATGAAGCCTGGCCCCATGAGCCCCATTCTGTCTGAGACCCTGACTCTCTGAGGAGGAACTCAGGAGGATCAGCGTCCCTGTCATCTCCTTACCCGGCACAGCTGCCTCCCCCTCAGTTTTCTGACATGTTCAGAATGTGGTTGTCACACTGTGTCTCTCACACAGTTATACACGGCCATATCCTCAGTGCTCAGCCTGTTCAGTTCCATTAGGCTGTGTCCTTGGACTTGTCTGCAGTGAAGGTTAGTCTGCCCTGGAACTTCTGTGCGTAGTTTGTATTACCATCACCAGGCTATATCCATCCCACCAACTCGAGCCCTTGTCCTGAGGCCTGCCGCACCCAGCTTATATAGTTGCTGGTGAACGTGTATCTGGACGCTTGCAGGAGATCTTCACTGATGTCCCAGGTTTTCCCACCTCAGTTCCCAACTGCACCATCTGCACCTGGGAGTTCACACCTGTGGACAGCAGACAGGAGTGGGTAGACTCCACTTGACTGGCCCCGTTCCCTCAGCCCAAGGCATGGGTACTCTTACCTTCAGCCACTGACACCAGGAAGAGAATTCTCCAGGTCCAGTCCATGGTGGGGACCGTGCACTCAGGAGCTTCTGAAGGTGTGGGTGAGCCTGCTGAGTGATGTTGTCAGGTCACAGACAACCTCTATTTAACTCAGTGTCCCTCGTGTAATTTGCATATTCATGAGGAGGGAGAACTCATAACTGAAGGCCTGGTCCAACCTGAGAAGGGGCTGGTGGAAGCCACCGGGTCCATCCTCAAGGGGAGTGAAGACGTCCACGTTCTGATCCTTATTTGAGGAGATGAGACCCTGCCCTTTCCCAGGACTCTGTGCCCACAGAACTCACCCTAAGAGGGCCAAGCCCTTTCAGGACCTTCTCTCAGGGACCCACATCTGTATGTCCTGGACCCATCTGAACACAAGTAGGCTTTGTAAATATTTCTGGGATCTTGTAACTGCCGAAGGGATACTACAAAGAGACTTCAAAATCACCCTAATGCTCCATTGGTTTCCACTGGAGATATTAAGAAGTCCAGAAACACCACCTGCATGCAGGTTGTATTGCCTTATCAATATGTTAAGTGTTCTATTCTCAAGACAAATATGCACAATTCCACCTTCTGTGTCCTTACTGATTTTAATTTTGGTTTTCCTGAGAAAGCAAAATTTAGTTTTATTAAAGATGGAAATCCCATTTCTGAGAGATTTCTGCATATCTACACCCATTTCTTCCAAACCTTCTAGCCTGCAACTCTGTGCTCTAGGAACTTGGCGCCTCCTGCAGGCCGGTCCTCACATGAAGGGAGAGACTCTGGGCTCACAGGTGCATTAACTTATCACGTCTCTAACACAGTATTGAATCCTGGTTGTTTACTTTAGAATCATATTGTTCAAGAATCTTATTCTTTTATGGCCCTTTTGGTTTGGTATTGAGCCACACAGGATGTTCTGAGGGCTTACCCCTGGCTTGCACCTAGGAATCGCTCAGGTCAATGTATCCTCAAAAATTATTAGCAAATCAAATATATTATATGTATTTTGTATATGTATATATATTACTGTGTCACTCATCCCGTTGTTCATCAATTTGCTTGAGCAGGGGCCATGTCCACTTGCCGACATACCAAATTCCACAGGATGGATATGTCGTTCCCAACGTTCTCCCTTCCGAAATCCGACACGCAATTTCATCAGTAAAGAAACAAACAGCTCCCGGCCCAGACAAGGTCAGACCTGAACACCTGGAGAACCTGCCATCAGTACTCATCAATACACTGGCTCGGCACTTCACATGCTGTCTGAATGCAAGATTCCATCACAATGGAAAACCAGCAGTACCGTACTACTGTTCAAGAAGGGAGACATCCATGACATTGGCAACTATCGCCCAATCTGCCTATTGTCTGTCATCTACAAGTTGTTCACTCGAGTCATCCTAAATAGGATTGGCAGTACACTAGATGAAGGAAAACCATGTGAGCAAGCCGGGTTCCACAAAGGATTCAGCACCATCGACCATATCCACACGATAACCAAGCTCATTGACGTTTCTCAGGAGTTCAGGATGCCGCTCTGGCTAACGTTCATTGATTTCAAGAAAGCCTTGGATTCTGTTGAGAGGGAAGCGGTTATTGAAGTCCTTAGTCAATCAGGGCATTCAAGCCCAATAAATCAAGATCTTCCGTGAGCTGTATTGCGAATTCACTACCAGGATCTCACCATTCTACAAAGAAGTAATCATTGATGTCAAGACAGGGGTTCCGCAGGGTGATACCATTTCACCAAAACTCTTCAGTGCCACTCTCAAGAACATCATGCGACGACTGGAATGGGAAGGAATGGGAGTGAAGATAGATGGTCGGCAACTACACCATCTCCGCTTTGCTGATGACATTGTTTTAATAACACCAAACATCAGCCAAGCGGCACAAATGCTGGCCGACTTTGACCGTGAGTGTGGAAAGGTAGGACTACAGCTGAATCTTACGAAGACAATGTTTATGAGAAACAGCCTTGTTCCTGACGCCCCATTTGCTGTCAACGGAACGACCATCTCCGAATGCAACAGCTATCTGTACCTAGGTCGAGAAGTCAACATGACAAATGACCTGGCTCTCAAGCTGCGCAGGAGGAAGAGAGCAGCTTGGAACGCCTTCATGTATGTCGAAGAAATAGCTAAGAGGACGAAGAACTTCCGGCTCAGGGCATGTCTATTTGATTCCACTGTTCTTCCTGCATTAACATATGCCTCAGAGACCTGGGCCCTACGCAAACAGGATGAGAACGCTATTCAGGTCTCCCATAGAGGAACTGAAAGAGCTATGCTTGGAATATCACGTTTCACTCAAATGTGAGAAAGAATCCAGAGTTCCAACCTCCCTCGGCGATAAAGAATCAGGGACGCTGTCTCGTTTGCCAAGGTGTAAAAAATCAGATGGGCTGGTCACATAATGAGATTTAAAGATGACGATGGACTAGAGCTGTTACTGACTGGATTCTATGGGATGTCAAAAGACCGCGTGGCTGCCCACCTACCAGATGGTCAGACTTCTTCATCAAGATCATGAACGATCGGTATGAGGCTCTTCATGTTCCTAGAGCGAACAAACGCCATTGGGCTACACTAGCACGTGACAGGGACAAATGGAGACGTTACTGGCGCCCGCTCAAGGAAATCTACAATTAATGGGAAGTTAAGTGATTAAGTGATAAATTAAAAGGTGACATTGAATTTTTGTTGCTGAGATTATGTAAAAGTGATACAATACATATTTAATTCACTCAAAAATAGTAAAAAACTCAAAATAAAAAAGGAGTTATATAAAACTTTCACTTAATCACTTAAATAAAACTTTAAGATAAACAAAATTTATATTAAATTTGCTTAGTTAAGAAGACTTTTTCAAAAAGCAAGCATGAGTCTAACAAAGCTCCCAACAAGTTTATTCTATAGCAGCATTTGTGGAGCAAATTTAAGTAAATAAGAAATGATTAGGATAAAATTAATACAGTTTTATGGAACATATGACTTGAACTCTGACTTTTTCAGTGATAAAGAATAGTATTATTTAAAGAAATTTACTTAGAGGTATGCAAGGGGAGAGAAAGAGAGAGCCGTGTCCATGAGAGAACATAGGCTTCTCCAAATGGGAAAAATCCTTGAGTCCTGATGGTCAGACATGTTAGAAGTCTTGAAAACATCTTTCCACCCAGCACACATAAGAACATAAACAAGTGAAAACTTGAACAAGTGAGATTCACTTTCTGTCTCTCTGTGATACTAGGAAAAGGAAGATAGAGAGATAAGTAAATGTATTATCGAAATAAATTCACTTACAAAATGAACTGTAGCGATGGCACAGCGGGTAGAGCATTTGCCTTGCATGTGGCCTGGGTTCGATTCCTTTGCTCTCTCGTAGAGCCCAGCAAACTATCGAGAGTATCCTTCCCACACAGCAGAGTCTGGCAAGCTCCTCGTGGCGTGATCGGTATGTCAAAAACAGTAACAACAAGTCTCACAATGGAGATGTTACTGGTGTCTGCTCCAGCAAATTGATGAACAATGGGAGAACAGTGCTACAGTGTTAAAAAAGGCAAGGAGGGCGAGAGAGAGTGGGGATGGGGGGAGAGAGAAAGGGAGAGAGAGACAGAGAGACAGAGATGGCACAGGATTGTGACAGGAAGGACAGTCTAAGCACAGAATCAGAGAGCCATCATGTGAGCCATCATTCTCCTTTATTGATCTCTAGGATCCTGTATGGTTTCTCTCTTTCTTTCTCCCTCTCTCTCTGTCTCTCTCTTTCTTGCTCGCTCACTCTCTCTGGTATGGATTGCAATACACACACTGAAAGGTTATCATGTATATCTCTTTTCCTACTTTCAATGCTCAGTTCTTGTCCAGAGTGATCATACTTACCTGTTCTTGTCATACTGGTCCTTCTCTGTCCTTCACCCCCCACACACGTGAAGCAAGCTTCCAACCCTTGACTTGTCATTAAGGCCGCTGTGTTTCCTGGCACTGAATATTAATCTCTTAGATAAAGGTAAAAGGTATAAAGGCCCTCCCGTTATTCGTCGATTTGCTCGAGCGGGCCCAAATACATCACGGGGAACTTGCCAGGCTCTGCCGTGTGGGCGAGATACTCTCGGTAGCTTGCAGGGCTCTCCAAGAGGGGCAGAGGAATCGAACTCGGGTGGACCATGTTGGCCGCTTGTAAGGCGAACTACCCTACCCGCTGTGCTATCACTCCAGCCATAGGCCAGTGATGAGCGGCGGGAGCACGTGAGCAGCCGGCGGGCGAGGCTGGGGGGCCCCGGAGAGCGAACCGCGGGCTGGAGGGCGGGGGCGCGGGGGGCGCGAGCGCGGCGGGCAGCGGGCAGCTGCGGCGGGCGGCCGGAGAAAATGGCGGACCGCGGCAGCGGGGGCGGCGGCGGCGAGCAGGAGACTCAGGAGCTGGCGTCCAAGTGGCTGGACATCCAGAACAAGCGCTTCTACCTGGACGTGAAGCAGAACGCCAAGGGCCGCTTCCTGAAGATCACTGAGGTGGGCGAGGGGCTCCAAGAGCCGCCTCACGCTGTCCGTGGCTGTGGTGGTCGAGTTCCGAGACGCGCTGGGTGACTTCATCCAGCCCCGAGCAGCTGGCAGCGGGTGCCCACGAGGGAGGCGGGCCGCAGCGCACGCTCAAGAGCGAGTTCCTGGTGCGCGAGAACCGCAAGTACTAATCTCTTAGAAAAGTACAAATCCCACGGAAGAGTGCAATTATTCTATATCTATCCCTTTCCTTCTGAGTCATTTCACTCAGCCTGAAATCTCCATGTCCACCCATTTATAAGCGAATTTCATAATTTCATTTTCCCTCATGGCCATATAGTATTCCATTTTGTAGATGTACTGTATTTCATCGAGGTGTCTCTTCTTAAACACTCTGTTTGTTTCATATTTGGCTATTGTGATGCAGTAGACATAGGCATGCAAATATATTTACAAATTACTGTTTGGAGTCCTTTGGGGTTGATACAAACACTGGAATTTCTAGGTTAATTCTACATGTATTGGAAAGTAAAGGTAAAGGTAAAGGTAAAGGTAAGTATCCAAGATTTTTCGAAAGAGGTCTATCCCTTTGATAAATTCCAATCAGCAGAGAATAAGGATTGCATTTCCCTCACATCTATGCCAACACAGAATGTTTGGTTCTTTGTATGCCCTTCTCCCTGGTATGAAGTTCATTCATTCATTCATTCATTCATTCAACATCCTGTTATTCGTCGATTGCCTCGAGCAGGCCCCAGTAACGTCTCTTTCATCCTAGCCCTGAGATTATATTCAAGGCTCTTTAGGAGAATGAGACCCATCATTGTTACTGGTATTTGGCATATTTGGTGCGCCACGGGGAGTTTCCCAGACGCTGCCCTGTGGGCAGGCTATATGTGATAGCCTGCAAGTTTGTCCACAGTAGGAATGAGATAATAAGTTATCATAAAAAGATGTCCTGATAAGATGTTCCGGGAGCTGGATATTATAGTCTCTGAGTCTTGGCCGTTGAAGGGATTACACGGTGCCAGGGGGCCAGGTGTTGGGTGTGACCCCGCCTACTGGAATTTGGAGGATCTGGGTGGAGGATGCTCGACTCCAATTCGAGTAGGCTTGGAGATCTCGGCCCCGGAACCCGCGTGGCTTTGTCCCTCTGCCAGTACCTTCATGTGTGCGGAGAGTGGTCTCAGCATGGTGGTGACTGGTCCTGGAGGTCTTCGGCTGCTGGAGCCCTGGTCGGGGCGGGGAGGAAAGCTCAACCCGCTCCCCTCCAAGGGACCCCAGCGAGGAACAGCCAGGCGCAGGGGCAGGAGACTGACTGCACTGGTCTCGTCCGGAAGCTGTATTTTATAGTCTGTGACTCTTGGCCATTGATGGGATTACACGGTGCCAGGGGGCCAGGTGGTGGGTGTGACCCCCGCCTACTGGAATTTGGAGGATCTGGGTGGAGGATGCTCGACTCCAATTCGAGTAGGCTTGGAGATCTCGGCCCCGGAACCCGCGTGGCTTTGTCCCTCTGCCAGTACCTTCACGTGTGCGGAGAGTGGTCTCAGGATGGTGGTGACTGGTCCTGGAGGTCTTCTGCTGCCGGAGCCCTGGTCGGGGCGGGGAGGAAAGCTCAACTTGCTCCCCTCCAAGGGACCCCAGCGAGGAACAGCCAGGCGCAGGGGCAGGAGACTGACTGCACTGGTCTCGTCCGGGAGCGGGATTTTATAGTCTCTGAGTCTTGGCCGTTGATGGAATTACAAGGCGCCAGGGGGCCAGGTGGTGGGTGTGACCCCTGCCTACTGGAATTTGGAGGATCTGGGTGGAGTATGCTCGACTCCATTCGAGTAGGCTTGGAGATCTCGGCCCCGAAACCCGCGTGGCTTTGTCCCTCTGCCAGTAGGTTCATGTGTGCGGAGAGTGGTCTCAGCATGGTGGTGGCTGGTCCTGGAGGTCTTCGTCTGCCGGTGCCCTGGTCAGGGCGGGGAGGAAAGCTCCACCCACTCCCCTCCAAGGGACCCCAGCGAGGAACAGCCAGGCGCAGGGGCAGGAGACCGACTGCACTGGTCTCGTCTGGGAGCTGGATTTTATAGTCTCTGAGTCTATCCAGCTCCCGGTATGAAGTTGTATCTCATTATTGTTTTAATTTGCATTTCTCTTATAAGAGTTGTGGAGAATTTGTTCATTCAATTATCTGCCTCAAAGTCTACTCTAAGGATGTTATCTGTTTAAAACTTCCATTTTTGATGGGGTTGATTTTTTCTTGATAATTCCTATAAGTGCTTTATACATGTTTTATTAATCTTACATCAGATGAGGCATGGGAGGATATTTTCCCCCTGGTTCTTGGTTATCTTTTGATTCTTATAATCATTTCATTTACATTGATTGGGTCAGTTATAAAAGAGAGTCAGAACACAAAAAGCATTAAATTGGTAAAAAGTTTGGCTCCACGTTGATTCCAAAATTATTACGTTATATGAGGCAAATTGAAAGAAGAATACAGAGACCATATGTTTGAACTCAGCCGAGAGTAACTTCTTGTTGGCAATACAAAATGCTTGTCACAGCCTAACCACATTCACAAATACAAAGTAACCTTCAATGTTGGGTGCAAAAACAGCCTAGAGTGTTGGTGAATCCTCAGGTGGAATTGTGATCAGTGTGGATGAATCATTCCAGATCCAGAGTTGGGACACACCTCATGTGTCTTCACAGCACAGGGCCTACTCAGCCTCTGTGCACACAGTGAAGTGCTAGGATGTAGTTCCTCCTTCCACAAGCACAAGCGAAACAAAATCAGCTCTGGACTCACTCCCCACTGCCTTCTCAGAGAGTCACCAGGGCTCATCACTTCCCTATCAGAAAAGATGAGCCTTGGGTACTTTATGTGTCTCCTGGAAACCCAAAAGCATTAACTAGTGGAGATGATCACAGTCGTGTTCACTGCAGTACAGTAGCCAAGATGTTACGCACATTACACAACTGCAGTGCTCAGTTCTCTCTGTGTTTCCTCATTCACCCGTGGAGTCTGTCCTTTCTCTCCTTCAGTTCCATTTTAGGGACAGTGATCATTGTTTCCTTCCTTCTCTCCCTGAGAGTCCTGAGTTTCCCTGTCAGTGTTTGCATCAGGTCAGAGAGCACTGAGAGAATTGTTGCTCTCTGGGCATGGATTGGGTGAAGTTCCTCACTCTACTCACCTAGGACTGTGACTCTAGGAACTTCTGGCAGCCACAAAGCCTGTGATGTTTTCTCAGTGGGCCTGAGAGGGCCAGAGGTCGGGTGGCAGAAATAACCGTGGGTTCTGGTGCTGACAGGGCCTCACTGAGGCCTGTGAAATTCCCCAGGGAACAATATCATGAAATTATAGAAATTAATCCCATGAGTTTCAGGAATATAAACTCTAAGTCCAAGTGTATAGAATTGAGAGCTCAAATAAATCTTTAGATCTTTTATGGTTAAACTTTGGGAAAGGATTCCATCCCAAGGAGTGAAGCCAGGAAAATCTCTTCAACAAATGGTGCTGGGAAAACAAAACCACATACAAAAAAACCCATAGAAGACAGAATTGAATCCATCCCTAACACCAGATACAGAATTTAATTGAAAGTGGACTTATGGTCCAGCTTTGACAGCAGAATCTTTAACATACACAGAGGAAAAACCTTAGAAGTTCTCTCCATGAAACCAATCTTAGAAGGCTCATTTCACTCTATTGCAGAGATAAGAGAAATTAATATAAATAAATGGGACTAAATCAATTAAAAGATTTTAAGGACAATATAAATGACATTAAAATTCAGATACCCTACTGCTTCGGAGAAAATGTGTACCCAACAAACATCAGATCCAAACTAGTATCTAAGATATTTATAGAAGTCACCAAGGTCAATTTTAGAACAAATCACCTAACATAAAATGGTGTGGGGAATAAACAGACACTTTACTAAAGAAATATTTCCATGGCCTGTTTAGGCATATGAAAAACTGTCTATCAACACTCATTCTGAGGGAAATGTTAATATAAAGGACAATAAAATCATCTCTCCCCAGTGAGAATGGCTTCTATCAAAATTACTGGAAATAACCAGTGTCAGAAGGTTGTCAATGGAAACACCATTTCTGCTTGTGGGAACCCATCTATGGAAAGCACTATGAGATTTCTCTAAAAAGTAAAAATAGAATTTCCAAGTTACAAGTAATTCTATATTTGGCCCATTGAGCACACTGCAAACAAAAACAAACACAGTCCTCCCGTTGTTTATCAATTTTTGCTCGAGAGGGCCCAGTAACGTCTCCATTTGAGAGTTGTTGTTACTGTGTTCGGGATATTGAATGCATCACGGGTAGCTTGCCAGGCTTTGCTGTGCGGCGAGATACTTTCGATAGTTTGCCAGGCTCTCCAAGAGGGTGGAAGAATCAAACCTGGCTTGGCTGGGCTGGCTGCGCACAAGGCAAACGCCCTACCACTGTGCTATCAATAAAAATATGAATTTGATAAAATATATGTAAACTTATGTCCATTATGGCATTTAGTATCATGGTCAGGGCATGGGGAAAATCCTAATGCCTAATGGAAATTTCATGAATAAGAAGTTTTGGTGTATATGCACAATGGGTGATACTGTGAAGTTACAAGAAAAGTCAAAATATCAGTGTTTTCTGCACCATGAATTGAACTAGGGAATATCAGATTAAGCAAAGTTTGTCATAGAGTAAGGAAAAATTTAGACAATCTCATTAATTGTGGTACAGAGAGAACAAAGTGTCATTATGGACAGGATCCAATGATAACGGCCCCTGCACCCTAACCACACTCTGGGATTCCCTGAGGAGTCGGGTGGGGGCTTAGATCACTGGGAAGAAGAGACTGAGCACAGGGGCCACACTGGAAAGAAGAGACTGAGCACAGGGGCCACAGCAGAGTGTGGGGGTCTGTGGGGATTTGGTGCTGGGAGAAGCGCATGGAGTGTGGAACCCATAAGTATCAATACTCAGACTATTGTCATCGTGTTCCCTCAGTGACAATAAAGAGCGTAACGGGAGAAATTTCTCCTTTATGTGAAAAGGAATGATCTTTATTGGAAGAAAAATCAGCCTCACCTGACCTAGCAGGACATAACACTCTCTAGTGGACTCTGAGATAGGAAGAGGAATGAGCAAATCTGTAATAGGAAAGTAATGACTGAAACGTTTATACTTCACTTAATCACTTAACTTCCCGTTAGTCGTTGATTTGCTCGAGCGGGCGCCAGTAACGTCTCCATTTGTCCCTGTCGCGTGCTAGTGTAGCCCAATGGCATCTCTTCGCTCCGGGAACATGGAGGGCCTCAAACCGATCGTTCATGACCTTGACAAAGAAGTCTGACCATCTGGTAGGTGGGCGGCCACGCGGTCTCTTGACATCCCGTGGAATCCAATCAGTAACAGCTCTAGTCCAACGGTCGTCTTTAAATCTCATTACGTGACCAGCCCATCTGATTTTCGATACCTTGGCATATGAGACAGCGTCCCTGATCCTTGATCGTCGACCGATGTCAGAACTCCGGATTCGTTCTCTCATTTGAGTGAAACGTGATATTCCAAGCATAGCTCTTTCTATTCTTCTTTGGGAGACCTGAATGGCGTTCTCATCTTGTTTGCGTAGGGCCCAGGTCTCTGAGGCATATGTTAATGCAGGAAGAACAGTGGAATCAAAGAGATGTGCCCGGAGCCGGAGGTTCTTCGTCCTCTTAGCTATTTCTTCGACGTTCTTGAAGGCGTTCCAAGCCGCTCTCTTCCTCCTGCAGAGCTCGGGTGCCAGGTCATTTGTCATGTTGACCTCTCGACCTAGGTACACATAGCTGTTGCATTCGGAGATGGTCGTTCCATTGAGAGCGAATGGGGCGTCAGGAACAAGGCTGTTTCTCATAAACATTGTCTTCGTAAGATTCAGCTGTAGTCCTACCTTTCCACACTCACGGTCAAAGTCGGCCAGCATTTGTGCCGCTTGGCTTATGTTTGGTGTTATTAAAACAATGTCATCAGCAAAGCGGAGGTGGTGTAGTTGCCGACCATCTATCTTCACTCCCATTCCTTCCCATTCCAGTCGTCGCATGATGTTCTCCAGGGTGGCACTGAAGAGTTTTGGTGAAATGGTATCCCCCTGCCGCACCCCTCTCTTGACATCAACGATCACTTCTTTGTAGAATGGTGAGATCCTGGTAGTGAATCCGCAATACAGCTCACGGAGGATCCTGATGTATTGGGCTTGAATGCCCTGATTGGCTAGGGCTTCAATGACCGCTTCCGTCTCAACAGAATCAAAGGCCTTCTTTAAATCAATGAACGTTAAGCAGAGCGGCATCTTGAACTCCCGAGAAACCTCAATGAGTTTGGTTATCGTGTGGATATGGTCGATGGTGCTGAATCCTTTGCGGAACCCTGCTTGCTCACATGGTTGTCCTTCATCTAGTGTTCTGCCAATCCTATTCAGGATGACTCGAGTGAACAACTTGTAGATGACAGACAATAGGCAGATCGGGCGATAGTTGCCAATGTCATGGATGTCTCCCTTCTTGAACAGTAGTACGGTCCTGCTGGTTTTCCATTGAGATGGAACCTTGCATTCAGACAGGTAGCGAGTGAAGAGCCGAGCCAGTGTACTGACGGCAGGTTCTTCAGGTGTTCAGGTCTGACCTTGTCTGGGCCGGGTGCTGTTTGCTTCTTTACTGACGAAATGGCATGTCGGATTTCGGAAGGGAGAACGTTGGGAACGACATACCCATCCTGTGGAATTTGGTATGTCGGCAAGTGGACATGGCTATCGAAGAGATTTGAGTAGAAGTCATGGATAATCTTCTCCATTGCCGTTCTGGAGGATGTGATGGATCCATCAGGACATCGGAGGGCAGTCATCTTGGCCTTACAGTTGGCGAAGGACAGGCGGGCGTTACGAATACTTTTCCCGGCTTCTGCTGCATCTACCAGTACTTCTGCTCTTCTCTCTTTGAGGTCTTCCTTGATCGCATCTCTGCACTGCTTTGCAAGCTCGGACGTTAGCTTGCGGTTGCCTGAGGCATGCGCCAAACCACGCTGGCGAATTAGCTCAAGAGTTTTCGAAGATAGGCGACTTTTTGTGGCTATCTCTCTCTTGGCGTTCCTCGCACATTCATGGAGGTGCTGAACCAGTCGATCGTATTCCTCGTCAATGTTGTCAACAATGGCATCTTCCCATGTTGCCGCAATAGTACCAAAGAGTTCCCAGTTGGTGGTCGTTCTGGGAGTTCTCTTTTTGAACTTTGCAGCCCTTTCTCCCCGCTCTGTGAAGTAGAATTTTGCACGAAGGAGACGGTGGTCCGATCCCGTTTGAAATTTTGGGACAACAGCGACATCAGTCAGGCAAAACCGTCGATTGAATATGATGTGGTCTATTTCGTTGTGGAATCGTCCACCGGGAGACTCCCATGTCCATCGTTTAGATTCTGCCTTCTGGAACTGTGAGTTACCATGAATGGTCTTGGTCGACATGATGAACTCAGACAGTCTCTCACCCTGTTCGTTCCATTCTAGGCCATGGGTTCCGATGTGAAGTTCTTCAGCTGATCTTCTCGGTCCTATCTTGGCATTAAAATCACCCACAATGATTTTGTACTTCCACTACCCAGCCGTCGCCACACTCCAGGACGCTTTCCGGACCCGCGCGGCAGCTCCGGCCGAGACCCACGCACAACTGAAGACCCACAGAACAAGGTAAGCGGAACTCTCTGAGACCTTGGACTCCAGGCTCGGTGGACCCAGGGACAGAGCTTCTCTGCTTGCTCCCACGACCACAGGTGACAAAGGGATTCTAATTAGGAGCCCCACCCTACCCTGCCCTGTCTGCTTCCATCAACCACCCAGGGATCGAATTGTGCACAGGAGACCCACCCTACCCAGATAAATATCCCACTGGCAGACTTCCACTCTCGACACTACTTCCACTACCCAGCCGTCGCCACACTCCAGGACGCTTTCCGGACCCGCGCGGCAGCTCCGGCCGAGACCCACGCACAACTGAAGACCCACAGAACAAGGTAAGCGGAACTCTCTGAGACCTTGGACTCCAGGCTCGGTGGACCCAGGGACAGAGCTTCTCTGCTTGCTCCCACGACCACAGGTGACAAAGGGATTCTAATTAGGAGCCCCACCCTACCCTGCCCTGTCTGCTTCCATCAACCACCCAGGGATCGAATTGTGCACAGGAGACCCACCCTACCCAGATAAATATCCCACTGGCAGACTTCCACTCTCGACACTACTTCCACTACCCAGCCGTCGCCACACTCCAGGACGCTTTCCGGACCTGCGCGGCCGCAAGCGGCCGCGGGACACATCATAAAACACTAAATACCCGTCTTCTGGAATTGTCGTACCATATTTGATAGGGTTCAAATATGGTAACACCTACAAGGGTGATTAGAGGTCACCCCAAAAGCCTCTATACCTCTCGGAAAGACTGGCAAGCTACCGAGAGTATTCCGCCCGCACGGACGAGCCTGGCAAGCTATCCGCTGTGTATTCGATATGCCAAAACCAGTAACTACAACTGGTCTCATTCACCTGACCCTGAAGGCTTCACCGACATGGCAGCACTGAGAAGGATGAGAAAGGAGAGGCCGACAAAATCTCAAGGCCGACCTAGGCTGCCACAACGAAGGAAGACAAAAATGATCGTCTGTACTTTCAATGCACGTACGCTAGCATCAGATGCATCCATCGAGGACCTGATGGTACAAGCGCGAATGATCATGTACGACATCATTGGTCTGACCGAGACAAGAAGACACGAATCTCACCATGCCGTTTTCGACACTGGAGAAGAATTGTTCCCCGGAACATGCGATAAAAGAGGTGTTGGAGGCGTCGGTGTCCTTGTCAACACAAACTTGGCCAAGAGCATTGATTCATTTGAATGCCTAACAACCCAAATCGGACGTTTACATTTGAATAGATGTGGCTCACTGCCTGCAGTTTCTATCTTCGTTGTCTATGCACCAACATCTCATTATGATGAAAGAGAAATCGAGAAGTTCTACACGGAGCTAGAGAAGTTCTATAAAGAAGACCACACCTTCTACAAGATCATTGTGGGTGATTTTAATGCCAAGATAGGACCGAGAAGAAACGTTTATACATGAAATATTAATTTTTTTCATATATTTCAACAAGGGCTGGAGCGATAGCACAACGAGTAGGGCATTCGACCTGGGTTCGACTCCTTCATCCCTCTTGGAGAGCCGAGAAAGCTACCTAGATATCCTGCCTCACAGAGGACCCTGGTAAGCTGTCAGTGAGATATTCGATACGCCAAAAACAGTATCAACAAATCTTATAATGAAGACGTTACTGGTGTCCATTCGAGCAATCGATGAACAACGGGAGGACAGTACTACAGTGCTATATTTCAACAAAACAGTAAAGTTGATGCCCACTTAAAAGCTTCTGCCCCTGCCCACCTGCTCCTGATGCACAGCCCTGGAGTCGCAGGAGTAGAGCGCCCCCTGGTAGTCACAAGCACCCCTGCAGCTCCCCTGTCTCCCTCAGCAGGTTTGTGTCTGGGCTCACAGGGACTTGCCTCACTGTGTGTATCTTGCACAATAATACACGGCTGTGTCCTCAGTTACTGAGTTGCTCAGTTTTAGGTAAATTTGATTCTTGAAAGTGTCCCTGGAGATGCTGAGTCGGGACTGAAGACTTGGCTTGTAGTCTGTGTTTCCATTATACCATATATCACCAATCCAATCCAGCCTTTTTCCAGGGGACTGGCGGACCCAGTGCACATCATAGTCTGTTAGAGCGAACCCAGAGACCAAGCAGGTGAGGGACAGCGTCTGCGAGAGCGTCACCAGGCTTGGTCCCAATTCCTGCAGCTGTACCTCGGACAGGACCCCTGGGGACAGAGACCCACAGTGAGTCACAGGCTCATAGGCCCCATACCCAACTTGAAACCTCTGTCCAGGGGATACTCACATCCAGGAGCTGCCAAAAGAAAGAAGAGGAACCAGCACTGATGCATGTTCCTGACCACGAGGTCCATGATCTCAGATACCATGTCAGGGGGAGAGGGAGCCCGAGTTGGCGTGAGTGTGAACGTGGTTTTAACCCCGAGTTCCGAGTGTAAATTTGCGTGGGGGAGCCTCTGTAGAGAAAAGGGAATCCGGGGTAGGCTGGTTTGTAGGCTCCCTGGGGAGGAGGTGCTGACTGTGGCTCAGAGCACTAAAGGTGTCCCTGGGGCCCTGTCAGAGCAGGGCCTCTTCTTCCTGCACATCAAACATGCTGAGGAGCTCTCAGGAAACAGGAATTGCTGAGGAGGAAATGGCAGCTGGGGAGGAGAGTCCCCTTGTCTCAGGTCCTTGATGACCAAACCCAGCCTCCCCCCAGGGCCTCTACCTGGTAGACATGCCCCTGTCCCTCCATGTCCCTATGGTGTCTCCTGTTCTCCCATTGTGAATGCAAATACTGGGGCCTAACTGACCGTGTCATTGTCCCTATGAATTCTGACTTGGTCTGGTCCAATCCATGAGAATCAAATTTCGCAGTATTTTTTTTCTATAACTGAGCACTCAGCTGCTCCATAGAATTATGAGCTGAATTTTTTCACACATTTATTTATTCATGTACATTGCATAAAAATCGATTTTCCTTAAGCAGCTTCACTCTGAAATATTTGAGGCAGTTATTAGTATGGATTAGTTCTTTCTCAATGGTGCTGAGTCTATTTAGGGACAGGGAAGATGCTTTGCCTAGTGACCGTCCTGGTTTGGTTGGCCTGTCGATCCTCAGGACCCTATTATTGGGGTCATCACTGCGTAATTTCAGCCCTATCAGGTGCCTGAAAAGAGCTCGTGGAGAGTCCTCTCAAGTGAAAAACTATTGGACCTGGAACCTGGTCTTAGTGCTCAGGCTCACACATTTTACAAGGGCACAAGTGTGCTGGCCCTGAGGAGAGGACTCCCCTTTACCCACCTCCCAGATGCATGGAACCTGAACTCTGTGTCACATACGTATACCCTGTAATTCCATGGAGCACCAGAGGGCTGAGTTCAATCTAAGGGGCCAGAAAATATGCTATAAAATTGGATGTTTAAATAAGTCAGCATTAAGGATCAAAAGTAATCTACACACCCAGCAGGTTCTACAAAATTCAGCTAAGATAGACACAAAGACACACAAACACCAACGCAGGCAAAGTGAGGATTGAGATGGATGGTGTCACATCTCAGGGACCAGGTGGCTATAAGATTTATAACCACCCTTGCGTATAAGCACGTGACTCACTCTATCTGTCCCCAGGTGTCCTGTCCCAGAGCTCCTGCAGGACTGGGACAGTGAATCCTCACTGACCTGACCCACCTGTGCTGTCTCTGTATCTCCACAGCCGGCATTTTCTAGGGGAGCTGGGCTGCCAGACCTCAGAAAGGACGCTGGAGTGCTGGGGAATGTTGGGAATATTTCCTCAAGCTACTGCACCAAGAGCAACAAGACACTTAATTAAATTTATGAAAATTTATTTTCACACACCAATATTAACTGTAGCACTGTAGCACTGTCCTCCCATTGTTCATCGATTTGCTTGAGCGGGCCCAGTAATATCTCCATCATGAGACTTGTTGTTACTGTGTTTGGCATATTGAATATGTCACGGATAGTTTGCCAGGCTTTTCCGTGCGGGTAACATATTCTTGGTAGCTTGCCAGGCTCTCCATGAGGGGCAGAGAAATTGAACCCAGCTCGGCTGGACGGCTGCATGCAAGGCAAATGCCCTACAGCTGTGTTGTAGCTCCAGCCCAAATCTAGAATATTAATTTCATATTTTATAATTGTTATACACTCCAGGCATGACAGAAACTTTAAAATTTTGTTTTTCACAGAAACTTGGGCAGGATCAATGGAATTGGAACATCTTTGCACATGTTCCTTTTCCTGTAGCACTAGACTGATCCCTGAGCACTACAGGAGAGACCAGGACACAGACAGAGTACTCGTAGGGATGGCCCCACTACTAAATAACACAGAATATCCATATTTGAATAGTACAGTTTTTCATAATGATTATGTATCCAGTAGTTTAACTCCAAATTAGCCAGTTGCAATTATTACTGAGAGTGTAATTTCTTTTCTTTTTCTTTTGAGAGTATAAGTTCTAATAGGAAATTTACCTTCAACATTAGTCTATATTATTGATACTAAACTTTCAAAATTCTTTGAGTTCCCTAAGTGAAGAACTAATGGTGCCCTTGTGATTTTAAAGAGGTGACTTTGGAAGTTCCCCAGAACAGGAGAGCTGCCCAGTGATGTCACCATGTGAGGGGAGGGTGGAACGTAGATTCTAATCTCCAAGTTTCTCTTTCTTGGGAGGGCAGACAGGAAATTAAAGTTGATCTACAATGAGGAATTCAATGAGAGTCATATCTGCAATGGTCTCAGTATGGAGCTTTACTGTAAGGAAGACCCTTTAGGCTCTGGGATGTGGTGTATCTGTGGGTGTCGGGAGGGTGGAGCTCAGGGAGAGCATAGATGTTCTGGGTCCTTCCTCTGTCTCACTGTGAAGGGGTCAGTGCTGCAGGTGTCACTGAACAGGGTTTCTCCTCTACAGCGGCTGAGGGGTGGTGAGGGAATGGGGAAAACTGAATGTCCATTTAGTGAGTGAATGAGGGACTAGAGGTCAGCCCATACCGAGAGCAGGACTCCCAGGTGTGGGGTGACCAGGTATAGGCTCTCTGGGTGCAAGTCAGAGGATAGAGGTCAGTGGGCACAGAGTTTGTGTCTGAGAGCAGATGGAAGGAGCCAGCACACAGCTGAGTGAACACCAGGAATTCTCTTTCTTAAGAAATGACTCCTGAGCATTGCCAGGTGTGACCCAAAAGGCCAAAACAAAAAAAAAAAAATGAACTGGGGGTGGAGAGAAGGAAAATTTCCATCTCTCCAGCCCCAGATCATTCATTCTTTAATTTTGTTTTTTGGCTTTTTGGGGTCACACCTGGCGATGCTTCGGGGTTACTCCTGACGGTGCTCAGGGGACCCTATGAGATGCTAGGAATCGAATCTGGGTTGGCCACATGCAAGACAAACACCCTCCACTCTGTGCTATCACTCCAACCCCAGTTATTCATTCTTGAGCCTCTCTTTGTCCCTCAGACAGGTCACGGTTGTCCCTCAGACAGGTCACGGCGCCCCTCCCTGTCTTGCCTTTGCTCTGTCTGAGGGAAGAACGTGGCCAAAGGGCAAGTTTTGCTCCTCTGTTGGGTTGAGCAGTTCAGTAAAGCCTGATGCAGTGCAGAGAGGAGGCGGGAGGACCACGCTCTCTGCCCGGGGGATGGTGCCTCCCTCCTCTACCAGGGTCTAGGCCTCGCTGGCCCTCTGGTTCCTTTCATCTCTGCTGTCTGCCCCCGTCTCCCATGCCCCCAAATTTTCAGTGGGGCCATGGGTCAGGGCCCACAGGCCTGCTCATCTGAAGCCTGGTGGCCCCTCAGATTCTGCGGAGCCTGCTGATAAGGCCTCTTCCCCTTTCCCGGCCCGGGATTGGGGCGCTCCTTTTCTGTTTTTCGGGGAGCCAGACTTTGCTTGACCGGGGGCTACTCCAGGCCGTGGGTCGGGGTCGGACCCGGGCCTACTGGCCTGCCCTCCTGTGCTCCGGCTGTCGAGCTCTGTGGCCCCTTGGTTTGGGGAAGCTGGTGTCAAGCAATCGCTGACCCAGCCATGCTAGGAGGAGCGGTTGACCCAGGAAAACGGGTGGAGGCAAGAGACAGGTGCGTGCACGCTGCGTCTGGCTCTTGCCTCGGGGTCCCAAGGGATGACTGTCGTGCTCCTGACCCCAGACCCCTGGAGCCTCCAAGATCCCCGGCGCAGGACTTTGGTCTCTGTGTGTGTGTTCCGGCTCTTCTGGGCCCTGGGCCGGGCCACTTTCTGTGGAACCTGGGCTCCTGATGCAGTGGGGGGAAAAAAACCTTGGGACATTGTTTTTGTTCTGTTCAGTTACTTGATTTGGGTTTGGGGGCCACACTAGGGGTCCTCAGGGGCTACTCCCAGCTTGGTCATGTAGAGTCGCTCTCCGCAGTGCTGGGGACGTCATGGCATATGCTGGAAACTTGCGCTGGGCCTCCCGCGTGCGAAGCCTGTGTGGGCGGTACTTTGAGCTGTCTCCCTGGCAGTGCAACTCTTTTTCTTCTGGCTACAGTCAGCTGTGTGCAGGGCTGATTCCTGGCTCTGCCCTCTTTGTTGTTGGTTTTGTGTTTTTAGGACACACCTGGGAGTGCTCAGGAGTTATTCCTGGCTAGGCACCCAGAAGTTACTCCTGGTGGTGTTCAGGGGATGCCAGGGATCAAACCCTGGGTCAGCCACATGCAAGCCAAATGCCCTACCCACTGTACTCTGGCAGCTTGGGTTACTCTTGGAGGTGCTTGTGGGATTGGAGGTGGTGCCGATTATCCAACTTGGGTCAGCTGCATGCAAGACAAGTGCCTTCCCCACCGTACTCTCTTCCTGGTCCTAGATCCAGTTATTATTATTATTATTATTATTATTATTATTGTTACTTGAGCGGGCCCAGTAATGTCTCCATTGGAGACTTTGTTGTTACTGTGTCTGGCATATCGAATACTCTCGGTAGCTTGCCGGGCTCTCCGAGAGGGGTGGAGGAATCGAACTCGGGTCGGCCATGTTGGCCGCTTGTAAGGCGAACGCCTTACCCGCTTTGCTATCGCTCCTCCGCTCCTCTTGGAGAGCCCAACAAGCTACTGAGAGTATCTTACCCACACGGCAAAGCCTGCCAAGCTCCTTGTGACATGTTCCATATGCCAAAACAGTAAAAACAAGTCTAACAATGGAGACGCTACTAGTGTGTGCTCGAAGAAATCAATGAAAAAACAGGAGGACAGTGCTACATTGCTACAAATGAAGTGACTCCTATTAGGAGACCATGGTAATCTCTACAGGGAACTTTTAATTTCTACCAGAGAATAATGTGCCCTTCAGGACCCAGGCAAGTCATGGTCCCATTAGTAAAAACTACCATCATAAGGCAGATGGTGAGACAAACTGCTTCCTGCCCACAGTGTGTATGGAGGCATCAGAGCAACAACCCACAGGACAAGGTGCCATTGGTGTCATCTGAGAGCTGAGGTGCAGGTCAGGACTGAGCTCCACAGAAACATGATTCATCTGGTCATGAAAAACATCTCCTCAGGGGAGAGTCCTCAGAGCCTCCTGGGGGCCTGCTCCCTTGAAGCTCACACTGCTTCCTACTGCAGGTGGTTTTTGTCTGGGCCCACATGGGCTTTCCCTCACTGTGTTCTTCGCGCAGTAGTACAGGGCCATGTCCTCCTCCCTCAGGCGGCTCATTTGAAGAGAGAGTGTGTTCTTGCTGTTGTCCCTGGAAATGGTGAATCGGCCCTTCACAGAGTCGGCATAGTATTTAGTACCACCATCAAAATAAATGATTGCAACCCACTCTAGGCCCTTCCCTGGAGCCTGTCGAACCCAATGCATTGCATATTTGCTAAAGTCAAATCCAGAGGCTGCACAGGAGAGTTTCAGGGACCCCCCCGGGCTGCACCAAGTCTCCCCCAGACTCCACCAGCTGCACCTCACACTGGACCCCTGCAAACACAAAGACATCCTGGTTAGGAAACTCTCCTCACAGAGACGATATGCCTATCCCATCTCTCCCATGCTCCATGTCTCTGTCGCCCATGAGTTACCTCCTAACACAGCCACCAAGAGAAGCCAGCACAACCCACACGCCATGTTGGTTCTGTGTGAATCAGGATGGGGCCCCTGGATACCCCTGAACTGACTCCTCTCCTGGAGCTGAGGCTGGGCTGGGCTGTTTTCATCATAGCAGGGAGACGCTAATTTGCATATCTTCCACCTACATAAAACGTTATGCTTGAACCTAAAGAGTGAGTGAAGGACTCCAGAACAAGTGTCAGGTTCTGGGGGTGACTTGTGTCCCGGAAAAGATTCTGTCATGCAATTGTTATATGACAACAAATTTAATTTGTGATAGTTTTTCCTTTTTTTGGATGACTATCATGCAATATCTACAGTCATACTTCTGTTTCACGCATCATTTGTCACATAAAAGCTTAAATACTTTATACAATATGTGTAACACATTGTAAGAGCTGGTCCCATTATTATTATTTTTGAAATGTAGGAGTATTGCTATTTATTCAGCCATTGATTAGGATGATTGAATTGGGCATGAACTCCGCCTTACTTTTTTTTTCTTTTTATAAATTTATTTATTGAATTGCCATGAGAGCAGTTACTAAGCTTTCAGGTCTAAGTCTCAGTCATACAATGCTGAAACACCTGTCCCTTCACCAGTGCCCATTTTCCACCACCAAAAACCCTAGTATACACCCCTCTCCACACCCTCCCCCACCCTGAGGGGGAAAAGATGATTTCCACATTACTCTCTATATACCTTGATTACATTAAATATTTTGACACAAAGCCCACCATTATTATTTGGGATTTTACACCAACACTCAGATCTGCCAAAAAGGCAGCCAGAGAAAATTTTATTTCTATTGCTGGTTATGAATAACTATGATGTTGCCCTTCCACAGTAATTGCCACATGATTTCGGAATTCTGAAATTTTGACAATTACATCTGGAGAAGTTTTTGCTAAAACCTGCTAGGTTCTGAGATTTGTTCCTGAGTCTCTGGGATTATGGTTGTTAAGCAGCTTGATCAGGAGCCAGAGAAGCCGTTCGTGGACGGCGACCCAGGGTCGCGTTGTGACGGGGAGGAAAGGGCTGTTTCCACCCCCATCCCCTGAGGCCCTGTGTGTCATGTCACTGTGGGCCAAAACCTGACTGTCCAATGGCCTCTGGATGTTTGGCACCCACCGAGCCGCCAAGAGGGAACAGGTGGAGGGACAGCACCTTATCCCCCCTGGGTGACCAGGTGCCGGTAAACTACTGTGGGGAACAGACGCATTTCTGCCAAAAGCTGCTGGGTTCCGAGACCTGCCTATGAGTCTCTGGGATCATGGCCGTTAAGCAACTCAATCAGGAATCAAAGAGGCCTTGCCTCCAATTATATAACTGAGATGGAGGTGGCTTGTGGGTGTGTCTCCCACATACCTAACTTTTGGCCATTTACTTTCTTGGTAAACTTGGCCTACCTTGTTGGGGTCTGGCCAAAGACACAGCAGCAATTTTGGGATATCTAGAAGTCTGAAGGCACCATCAGGCTGCTGCTGCACTCGCCTCACAGGTACAGATTGACCTACTGGCAGCACCATACCCCTGAGTTGGTCCCATAATTGAGACAAAAGTAATCCACTCAATCACACCGAGTTATGTATGAGTTGGAAACCCAGAATTAAAACAGAATCAGGAGTAAAGCAGAATGGTCAGATAGCCTAGCCCTGATATCTGGGAAACCTGAGTCAGGATCCCGTGTCTGCTCTGTCTCTGCTGTTTCTCCTAGAGGAAACATCTCTGAGGTTAAAGATATTTGTCCTGCCTTCCTCAACATAATTAAAGCCATCTACCGCAAGCCTACAGCAAGCAGGGCGCAGATCGTGATCTCCCTTTAACGACAAAGAGACTCCAGAGACTGCAAACAGCAAGCAAGGTTTATTGTAAGACTGGCTAGCCAGGGTCAAGCCGCCTACACAGACACGCAGGTCAGTTAGGTGAGGCAAGACCCCGAACTTCTTCAAAGGGGATCTTATATAGGCCTTCACTGGCCGTTACAGCAAAGCCCGCGCATTTCATAGCCAATAGATTTGTAACAACATATGCTTTCTTAACCAATCCGTGTAGAAGTACATCACTCCTTAGCCTATAGATTCAAAGATCAGCATTTACGTACATAGGCATTGTGACTAGTGGGCATCAGGTAACTTGGACATTTGGTTATCACCTTGCTTCCTCTGATTCTCAGCCCTGCATTCCGGAGGTGGATAAGGGAAGAGTTCTTAAGGGAGGTAACAGATAAGGAGGGCAGGAAAGGGAGAGTTACTAATTTATAGAGTTTTAACTCTGGAATCTCCCTCAGGGTCCCTAGGGACCTAACATTCCTCCCTTTCTCTACTTCATATTGAGGAATCTTCCTCAGTGGGCTCTTCATACAGAGGAGTAATTTCCTCAGTGGGCAGGGTCCAGTATTGTTACCCAGAATTAGGAGGATTTTCAAGACTCAAACCAATTCTCCCAGGCCTCCCTTTCTCTCCGACGTTGTTCAAGGCCCTCCCCGAGCTTGGCCGTGAAGTCTCAGACCATCCCTGTGTGATCAGTATAGAGTAGCAGCATTTTTCTCCCAACATCACACATAAATCCCCATTCTTCATTGCCTTGGGAGGGGGCCTTCCCTATCTACCTGCCTACATCCTATTGCCCACCCCCCCAGAGATTCCACCACCTTGAATCTTTAAGGGAGAATGGCAGAAGGTCCATCTTCTGGAGCTGCTTCATGCTGACAATGGGGCGCTGGCCCTGCCTACACAAGGGGTGAAATCTCATGCTACCTCAGCTTTTTAGTGGCCCTCAGCAATGAATTGGTTGGGTTCCTGAAGTTATCTGAAAGAAAAGATCAGTTCGATTAGACTGAGGGATATCACTTTGAAAGGGTTAGACCCTGGAGGAGTAGAAGTTCCTTTCTGACCCAGTAAGGACAGAGTTCTCTACCCACAGGTTTGGCTGATAGAAAAATGACTTCCTGTGTCCAGATTTTTCTACTGGACACAGAAACACCAAGCCATTCTCTGGCTTTCTCAGTGCAGATTGGAAAAGCTTCTGCCCATACACTGAAGCTATCAATAAGAACCAACAGATATTTATACCTTGAACATATGAGCATTTGATCATTTGCATAAAGCCAAGCTGCGATCCTCCTCTAAGTTCCTTGATGCTGAACAGGTGTTAGGAGAGAAGGATCAAGATTTCCACTAGGTTCATTAATGGCACAGAAAGCACAGTTCTGAGTTACTTCTACCTTACTTGCTATTGAGTCCCTTTAATAATATTCCACTGCATTGGTCCAGGAGTTAGCAACTTTCCTTGTTGGTAAATCATCAACCAGCTTTCTTTTGGAAACCCCCAATGTCCACTATGTCCACTGTTCTTCTTCTGCAGAACATTCTGGCTTAGAGGAAATACTCTCTGGTGTTAATCCCATGATGCAACAAAAATTAAGAGCTGTTAACATCCTTGTTCTCTCCAAACGACTGTTCACAGAAAATGAGATGCAATACAAAAAGTATAGAAAGAAAATTCACAGTATTTTAGAACGAGCTATTAATCCATTCTAACTTAACCAGTTTAGATGCCCTTTCTTGACACTTTGGCCAATTCACAGACTGGGGGAAATCAATTCTGCACTTTGGGATGAGCTTCACCCTAGTAAAGCTCTGATCGAACTAGTGACAGCATTCATTTCTCTCCACCTTCATTTTAAAACTTTGCAAGATAGCTTAACAAATCTAGCTTGTTCTTTTGCATAAACACAGTAAGATTAGAGAACTCTCCATTTGGGATACCCCATTATTTACTGAGAAGTCCTGGGGATCGGCTAAAGACAGGAGACACACCAATAGTGGCATTAATCTGATTTGGCACGTCAGAGCTACCCAGGCCTGGCCAGAAGATGTCCCACGACGAACTGGATGGCCTCGAGCCTTCGGGCCTCATTTTCCACAGAGATGTCCTGGCAGAAAGGAGTCCATCCCATCCCTTCTTCAGGGCTGGGAGAAATCCTGATTTCCAGGTTTTTCCTTGACGCTGAGAGTAGGCCCAGACTGAGATAGTCATTGCAGAGTCCTGGATTCCTCATTCTCCATAGCAGTGATGATTTCCGGTCTTTCCTTGAGCTGGCCTGCCTGTAGGGTCGCCCTGAGGTTTGTAGGGTACTTGAAACAGTACCCGTTAAATCCCTGCTCCTGTCATTTAGACAGATCCCCTGACTGTTCCCTGAAAGAGGGCTTTGGGGTCCCATAGTTGGTTTTTCCTGTCTGCATGAGGGGTAGACCCTATTACAGAGAGGAAAGACTTATCTGGATTTATGCAAACCAACACAGTGCCATGAAACATCAAAAAACATACTGAAGGTACAAAAGAAGAGAAAAGCAAGCATTTCACTTTACTCACAGAGATGTAATACACCCATTTGCTGTGGGTCCTAGTCAGAGAAGCTAAAATCTGTAGACATAAAGCATACCGTTTAACATGTTTTTCAATCTCACATGGAAAAACTTTAACTTCCCATTAATAAGAGCACTGTACCAGGAGTCCAGTGTACAGTTTAACATGTCTAATTCATTTAACCCCATGTCAAAAACCCTTGATGTCCTGCAACTTTTGAAAAATTCAATTATCTTAAGAGCACTATAACAGGAGTCCAGATAATCCGTCCAGTGTCTTTCCCGTAGATCTTACAAAAAGGTACTAGAACAATTCTGCATGTGATTTAAAGAGTTTCTTACAACAAAACAATTTGATCAGTTCCTTTTCTTTAAAACAACCTCAAACCTTCTACACATTCCTTTACATACATTCTGTAACTTTCATTCATTTAAAAATCAACTTCACTTTAACAGAATTCCTTTCCTTTTTTCTCCACTGATGATATCTCCATCCATTATCTTTCTGATTTATGACATACATCTATAGTAGTACAATGTACAATGTGATCTCCCAAATTTAGACACAAGTTACCAACCATCTCACTTAACATGACAAAGCTGTACTCTGCATTGCTATTTCAGAAGCATTAGATCAGTTCTATAGATATTCAAAAAGCCTTTAAAATGCTCACAATTAAAGCTCTTACAAGGTATATTCACTGGGCAAAAGATCACTTTACATTAGAAATTAACCAGGAGACATCTTAAAATTCTGATTTACAGGAAAACACAAATACAAAAAGATTAAAACACTCATAGATTATCATGAAACAGAAAGCATTTCACATTTAGGTACAAAGTTCTCAGGTCAGGACTAGGTTGATATCTGGAGACAAAGCTTGGCATGAAATAAAATTATCAAAATAATAGCATGCACTTTTAAGCAATAGACAGGCTGATTAACAACATAGTTAGTAAAATTTCCCACATTTTCCATGCAATTCTCCATTCTCAGAAACTATTACAGAAGGCTGACATCTGAGGTGAACCCATTTTATAACTCTTAGTAGTTCTAGAAATTTTAGTTAACCAAGAGTCTCAGAGATCATATAGAGCACTGGTAGGACAAACTTTGCAATCAATTTTATAACTCTAGAAACTCAAGTTTAAACTAAACCATTACTTTTTGAACCTGTTTTCATGTGTCATAGCTATTTTAACTCCTTCTAGGTCAAATATTCTAATCCAATGCAGATACAAATATGTACATTAACATAACAGCATAAGACCTATAAACAATCAATTTTTATAAAACATGATAAAACTTCCTTTGGCTTAATTTCAATAGTTCTTGTACCTTAATTATTTAAAATCATGAGCTTTCTATACCAGACATTTTTTAAAAATTCCACAAAAATACAAACATGCTTTCAGACACAGAAAAAGCCCTTTGGATTTTTTTTTTTAACCAAACTTTGATATCAGTATAAGAAAATATTTGAATTGCTGTGTGAGCACAAAAAGGATGGCAACAATCTATCTTTCCCACCACCCGCGTTCGGTAGTTTCCCCCACTCCAGGGAGGTAGATGGAGATGGGCAAGAAAAGGAAGGAAATCTTATGGCCAGGTTGCTTGATTTTAGTTGCAGTTTATTCCAATCCTCTCTCCATTCACTCCCGTATCTCTCCTGCCTCTCCTAGCCACCCATTCTTACAGTCTCATTATATCCCATAAAAGGAACTCAGGTTCTCTCAAGCATGTTTTCCCCTGTTCTCTCAGACCTAGTAGAGAGCCCCAAAATCTCATGGTACTTCTAAAGGGGCAAAAAGGAGAAAGAACATTGAGGCAGCAAAACATACATTGCTTCTTTACATCTGCAGGCCAGTACCAAAGACTAGCCTGGCTAGAGCTGGGAATCTACATCCCAAAGATCAGGCCTGGCTAGCACCTGAGATCTGCTCTGTGAGATAAGGGAAGCTGCCTCTTGCAGTATACTGAAATTATTTACTGAAGGCAGTTTGAAAGGGAAAAATGTTTAACCTCATCCAAACTAGTCAGGACATTCTTCTAGGACAGATTCTTACTTAACAGATCGACTCACAATTTACAATACAAGTTCAGTGTCCTGGAAGGATCTGATCTTACAAAATAACAGATTCTGACTAGGGTGAAAGCTGATTATCTGGTTGGGGAGGAGAGCATAGAGAAGTGGTTACAGAAAAACAAAGGAATGGAAGTGACTCAGGAGCACTGTGATGGGTGTAACATGATAAACCTTAGCTCCTTCTGTCAAGGAGGAATGGACAAGTCCAATTGTTATCCTATAAATTGCCACAGTTTAGGAAAACAAGGAAACTTAATTTTAATGGCTTCTGTACCTCTGTAGTTTGTAAAAGCGGCCTAATTTTTCATTAAAGTTAGCTGAGGCTTATAAGATAAGGTCTTGCTTTCTCTGAACTCTTATTTCACTTAAGTTTCAGGCTCTAGTTCCATAGCTCTTCTAGATAGTACAAGATTCTTAAGTTCAAAAGGATTTCAACTGTTAATCACATAATCATTAACGTTCTTCTAATAAGAAATCAAGATTGAGAATTCTGCTTTCTCTGTAGGCTCAAACTTCTGATAAGAAATCTTCGTTTAAACCAACTTGTCTAGCAAGTTCCAAAAACAACTGCATTCCTTAAATCACTGAGTTGCATATCACTGACTTCTCTAGAATTTCTACTTCTGATTTCAGCCTGGTCCCAACACTCTAGCGTTTCACATAGAGAGACAGATAGACAGACACAGACAGACAGACAGACAAACAAGACAATGAACTGACTAAAACACCACACATACATGTGCACATATCTGTAGTTGATCGATCAATCTGACCCTTCAAAAAAATGGCAGGGAGAAACTGATGGACTGAGAAAGGAAGGGACTGTCCCCAGGGCGAAGAAACCTTATCGCTGATTGGGAACTCTGCTCCCCATTTCCCAGTCTCCCGCTTGTTAAAAATGGGTCAAGAAAGCGCTTTTGTTGATATAAGCCGGCAAAATAAACTATGACAAAGATGTTACCATATTTTGGCCAAGGCTAAATCTGAGGCAGGGAGCTAGTATCATGATCTTGCATTTTCCTGCCTCCTCTGCTTTGATAATCCTATTTCTTTTGTTACCTATGAAGATCTGACTGCAGAATGATCTGGTAATGCAAACTGCCATTCACTGTATATCCTTCCCAATATTCTAACTTATACTCAGGCCACGTGGTGTTACAGAGGTCAACAAGATATTCCTTATCTAAACTATCTACTTGGAAGCTCTTCCGGTGTTTTAAGAGCAACCCAAAGGAGAATATTTAGGTACTGATGTAGAATTTCCCATATCTCCTAAGTGTCAGCAATAACCTATGAAAGGGAGGGAAAAGAAAAATCTAGGGTAGGATAAGTCCTTAGCATGCTCTCCTCCTAATAGTTTCTAGTGTTGTGGTTCTAGAGAGAGCACGGACACGACCACAACTGCATGCCAGCCCATCAGAAAAATCTCTCTTTAAAGGATGTCTCCTTTAGAGATTTCTGAGTCACCCTAGGAATCCCTGGGTCCTGCCTCCCGAGCGTCCACACAACCATGGCTTACACGTGTGGAGCCATACCTAGAGTGCCATGGGTTTCCAATAAGCCTATTAAGGGGAGAAGAGAAAAGTTCTGCCTTTCTTAGCTTGCCACATATTCCAATGTTCCCTGCTGACACTTTCTTCCACAAACTTCTTGTCTGTCTTTTTACCTTTTTTTTTCTCTGCTTCACTTTGCCTAGGGCTAAACCTGCTGACTGCCTCCATTAGCATTTGAATTGACCTCTAGCTGATTCTGCTGGTTAGAATGCTTAAGAAAGGGATTTCTAACTAGAAATTGATCTGCCTTAGTTTACCAGGATCTTCTCACTAGTGGGCTCTCATCCCATAGTGGACGGTGATGCGAGACAGACAAAGGAGGGGTGCCTCTTTGCAGAGACCATTCAGATGCTTGCCTGGCCGGAGGAGAACTTAGCCTTAGTGGTTCAGCGTTGTGACTTGCGACCGGTAGCTATACCAGTGCCACCATTGACCGTATGTTCTCCGTGGAGTCGCAGGCAGCCCACTCGAGCTCCGTGACTTTAGAGGGACTTTAAGAGTGCCAGGTCGTGGAGCTACAAAATCATGCCCGATAGGAGGACCTATCAGGGTGCTCAGACACACACACATTCACACAGAGGTTATCACATTCCTCCCCCAGTCCCCCTAGAGATTTCCAAGGGAGCATACCTTCACAGCAGATCTTCCACAGATTGCCTCCTTTATCCGAGCCACAAGGTTTGGAGAGAAGGAACCTCCTGGGGGCCAATCCACACCAAAGGAAGGCCATTCTGATGAACAATAATTGGCAAACTTACCTTTCTTGATCATCAAGCCCAGATTCTGAGCTTTCCTGTGGATCTCAGAGAAGTGATCAAGAATTAAAGCTTTGGGGGTCGATTGATTCTGACCCATATTAAACAATCTCAATAAACAGAACTAAGAGAAGGATAATAAGACAAATACACACACTAAGGACACACGCACAGATCACACTCCTGCACTCGCTCGGACCGGTCCACTCTCTCACACGGGTGCGCACCACACTCACCAGTCACCCTGGGACTCCCGAATATGCCCAAAGGGCGTGCACGTGATTTTCACCTCCGGAGGGTTCAGCTCTTCCAGGTCTTCTCCCGGCGCCGGATTTTCCAGAACAGATGAGGCCTCCAGAACAGACAGACGAGGACCCGAGGAAACCCTATGTCCCCCCAAGTCCTCCCAGTCAGGGTTGGCCACTTCCCTGCCGCGGTCCAGAACAGACGAGGCCTCCAGAACAGACAGACGAGGACCCGAGGAAACCCTATGTCCCCCCAAGTCCTCACAGGGTTAGCTACTTCCCTGCCGCGGTCCAGAAGGGGACACTGTCCCCCCACAGAACAGACGGAATATTCCCCAGAAATTTTTTTTTTTTTTTTTTAAGGCCTTTTCAAAACCCGCTCTCTGGGCCCGTTTGCCGTCGGGAGATCTCGCTGGGGCCTCCAAATGTTAGGGCGCAGATCGTGATCTCCCTTTAACGACAAAGAGACTCCAGAGACTGCAAACAGCAAGCAAGGTTTATTGTAAGACTGGCTAGCCAGGGTCAAGCCGCCTACACAGACACGCAGGTCAGTTAGGTGAGGCAAGACCCCGAACTTCTTCAAAGGGGATCTTATATAGGCCTTCACTGGCCGTTACAGCAAAGCCCGCGCATTTCATAGCCAATAGATTTGTAACAACATATGCTTTCTTAACCAATCCGTGTAGAAGTACATCACTCCTTAGCCTATAGATTCAAAGATCAGCATTTACGTACATAGGCATTGTGACTAGTGGGCATCAGGTAACTTGGACATTTGGTTATCACCTTGCTTCCTCTGATTCTCAGCCCTGCATTCCGGAGGTGGATAAGGGAAGAGTTCTTAAGGGAGGTAACAGATAAGGAGGGCAGGAAAGGGAGAGTTACTAATTTATAGAGTTTTAACTCTGGAATCTCCCTCAGGGTCCCTAGGGACCTAACACTGAGAGCCTTCCCTCTAAGATCAGGGACGAGACAGGGATGCCCACTCTCTCCACTGCTGTTCAATATAGTAGTGGAAGTACTTTTAATAGTGATTAGGCAAGAAAAAGATATTAAGGGCATTCAGGTAGGAAAGGAAGAAATCAAGCTCTCACTATTCGCAGATGATATGATACTCTACTTAGAGAACCCAATAACTTCCACCAAAAAACTCCTAGAAACAATAGACTCATATAGTAAAGTTGCAGGTTATAAAATCAATACCCAAAAGTCCATGGCTTTCCTATATGCAAACAGTGAGAGAGAAGAAAGCAACATGAAAAAAACAATCCCGTTCACAATTGTGCCCCAGAAAATCAAGTACCTAGGAATCAGCTTAACTAAGGAAGTAAAGGACCTGTACAAAGAAAACTACAAAACGCTACTTCAGGAAAAAAAAAAGGACATGAGGAAATGGAAAGATATCCCCTGCTCATGGGTCGGGAGACTTAACATTGTCAAAATGGCAATACTACCGAAAGCATTGTATAAATTGAATGCAATCCCTATAAGGATACCCATGACATTCTTCAAAGAAATGGAGCAAACACTCCTGAAATTTATATGGAACAATAAGCCCCCACGAATAGCTAAAGCAATTCTTGGGAAAAAGAAAATGGGAGGAATCAACCTCCCGAACTTCAAACTGTACTACAAAGCAGTAATAATTAAAACAGCATGGTTCTGGAACAAAGGCAGAACTGCAGACCAATGGAACAGGGTTGAATACACTGACATCTCCCCTCAATCATATGCTCATCTAATCTTTGATAAAGGTGCAAGTAATGTGAAGTGGAGTAAGGAAAGCCTCTTTAATAAATTATGTTGGCATCACTGGACGGCTACATGCAAAAAAATAGGCTCAGAACTCTGCCTGACACCATGTACAAAAGTTAGATCAAAATGGATTAAAGACCTCAACATCAGACCAGAAACCATAAGGTACATTGAAGATAAAGTTGGCAAAACCCTCCATGACATTGAAGCTAATGGTATCTTCAAAGATGCCATGCCACTGGCCGAGCAAGTGAAAACAGAGATAGATAAATGGGACTATCTTAAACTAAGAAGCTTCTGCACCTCCAAAGAAACAGTGACCAAATTACAAAGACAGTCTACAGAATGGGAAAGGATATTCACCGAATACACATCTGACAAGGGGTTGATATCCAGGATATACAAAATACTGGTTAAACCCCACAAGAAGAAAACATCCAACCCCATCCAAAAATGGGGCAATGAAATGAACAGAAACTTTCTCAAAGAAGAAATCCGAATGGCAAAAAAGCACATGAGAAAATGCTCTACATCATTAATCATCAGGGAGATGCAGATCAAAACCACAATGAGATACCATCTCACACCTCAGAGACTGGCCCACATTCAAAAGAACAAAAGCAACCGATGCTGGCGTGGATGTGGCGAGAAAGGGACACTCCTTCACTGTTGGTGGCAATGTCCACTGGTTCAGCCATTCTGGAAAACAGTATGGACGATTCTCAAAAAATTAGAAATTGAGCTCCCATTTGACCCAGCAATACCACTCCTGGGAATATATCCCAGAGAGACAAAAATGTATGGTCGAAGTGACATCTGCACTTGTTTGTTCATTGCAGCACTCTTTACAATAGCAAGAAACTGGAAGAAACCTGAATGCCCAAGAACAGATGACTGGTTAAAGAAACTTGGTACATCTACACAATGGAGTACTATGTAGCTGTTAGAAAGGATGAAGTCATGAAATTTACATACAAGTGGTACAATATGGAAAGTATCATGGTAAGCGAAATGAGTCAGAAAGAGAGGGATAGACATAGAAAGATTGCATTCATCTGGGGAATATAAAGTAGCAAAGTATGAGATTAATACCCAAGAATAGTTGAGATCAGCACCAGGAGGATTACTCCATAACTTAGAGGCCAGCCTGGTATCCTAGAGGAAAGGGCAGTTCAGATAGAGAAGGGAGCACCAAATAAAGGATGTTTAGAGGATCCTCCCAGGAGGGGAGATGCATGTCGAAGTAGACTATGGACTGAACATGTTTGCCACTCAATGCCTCTTTTGCAGACCACAACACCCAAAAGGAGAGAGAGAACACAGGAGATTGCCCTGCCACAGAGACAGGGGGGATGGGGGGATGGGGGTGAGAGGGATATTATCCATGGTGGTGGAAAATGGGCACTGGTGGAGGGATGGGTATCTGATTATTGTATAATTGAAACCAAAGCACAAAAATTGTAAATCTACAACTTTAAAAAAAATAAAATAAAATAAAGGGGGGAAAAAAGATATTTGTCCTGATATCGAAGGCTCTAGGATGTGTAGACTAAGACAGGCAGCTGACCTAAGATGTCGTTCTGCTGATGATTCATCGTTCTGAGTGAAAAATCTCACTGTGTTGGGCATTAGGAGCTCTCGATCCATGAGCATGTTAGTCCCCTGACCTTCTACTCTGTCTCTCTTAAGTCTGTCTTTAAAATACTCACAGCATCCCATGATTTGTCCTTGTTTACCAGGATTGGTTCCCAGTAACAACAGATTAGAGGCAGCAGAGGTGCAAGCTTCTTCCCTTGCATTTGGTGATCAAAGTTTATTCCTTGCACTTCGTATAGTTTCCCATGCCCCCACCAAGTGTCACCCCTGAGTACAAAGTCAGCAGTATACCCAGAGTGGAAGAACAACAAATCCAAACCAGCAGAGACTGAAGTATAGCACAGTAGTGGGGCGCTTACCTTCGACATGGCTGACCCAGGATTGAACTCTAGTATTCCATATGCTTCTCCCAGAAATTTCAAGTGTAATTGATGAGAGCAGAGTCAGGAGTAATCCCTGAGAAACGCCAGGTATAGCCCTCAAACCAGACAAAAACTCACATATAGCACCGAACAAAATATGGGCTAGAAGCTGTCAAGAACTTCTTCCCTGTTATGAGAACAAATTATATTGATTCTGAATTTTGCCTTACCTGGAGGAGGATATTGGAGACTAGTGTGCATAGAGGTGCATGGTGTGTGACTCTTCACATCAGTCAACTCCATGTTTCCTTCTTACCATTTCAATATTTGATTAGCAGTAAAAACCACAGGAGGCCATGCCCTACACAGAATACTGACTTGTAGATCAT
Organism: Sorex fumeus; assembly: GCF_029834395.1. Classification (NCBI taxonomy): domain Eukaryota; kingdom Metazoa; phylum Chordata; class Mammalia; order Eulipotyphla; family Soricidae; genus Sorex; species Sorex fumeus. The sequence continues at coordinate 947,944 of NW_026606224.1, read as the reverse complement.
TGATGTTTCATGAGTGCTGGAATATATGGACACCAGTGCAGTGATCATGAGATCCCAAACAGCGGATGAACCCCTCACCCCAGTGTTTCCCCTTGGCCCATGATATTCCTCCCCACACCCCTCGGCCCTCCCTCATGCTCTCTGCAGTGCTTCTGTTTGTGTAAGTGTATGTAGGGTGTGATGACGGAGATTTACTCTCAATAACCTTCCACTCTAGGGATATATTATGGGTTTTTATTCATGACTAAAGGGGTCTTGGATTATTCTCAGTCCTGGACCTTTAAAATAGGTCACACGAGCTAAAGCAGGGAGAAAAATGAGGAAAAGCTGTTCTACATCTTACGAAAGTATCAAAGAGAAAGCTATGAAAATAATAACAAACAGGCAAGTACCGATTAATACCCTGCCAGGCGTTGGAGTCCTGGGGTCCTGGTGGGGGTGAGTGTGAGGGACAGAGAGGACAGATCACAGGGAGGGGGTTGGGAGTGTGAGAGTGTCACTGAGAGTGGAGCTGCTCTGGGAGCATTGGGGAAGGGTCCTAGGGAAGACACTGGATTTGGGCATGGATGGGAGTGAATGGGGTGATGGGGGCTGAGTTTCTCTGTGTTGTGACAGATTATTGGTCCCTGTGGGCTTCTAGCACATGGTGACTCTCTTTGTTCCCTGGTGGGGCTGAGGTCTTTTCCGAGGTGGCTCCCGAGTGCCCTCTGGCGGTCGGCCGCACCCCTGCAACCCCTCCTGTGGTCTGAGTCCCCCAATTCCAAATATGAATAGAAGTCTGTCCTGAGCCCCCAGGGGACAGGAAATCTGAGCACTGGAAAATGAGTCCAGCCTGATTCACACCAGTTTCCCCAGGGAGGTGTGTTCAGAGACAGCTCATGGAGAAGGGAATCCTTCCTGCCCCCACGTGGAGGTGTCTCATGCCTGAGTCACATCACATCTCACAGAGACCTTAGAGTAAGTCTGGGTTACAGAGAAAGGGCCGAAGAGGGGAAGTCCTCCAAATGGAGATTAAAGGATCACAGTACAAACACAGAAATGCTGAGAAAGAAAAAAATAACTTATGAAAATCAATGCCACTGTCACTATATTACTATGGGTGTCGAATTTCCAAGTCCCGGTAAGGATCAATATCCTTGAATATAGGCTGGGTATTTGACATCTTGTGAAAATTTGAATGATAAATGTCTGTTAACAGAAATACAGCTTCTTGCAGTATCTCTGAATTCAGTGACATTGAATATCATCTGAACATTTTTTCTCAAGGAAATAGATTTTTTTTCTTTAAAGTGTATCATATCCATGCCAATAAGGTTCCAAAAGGACTAAAATCAGATGCAGGAGGAATGAACTTTTATTCCTGCATCCTTCTGTGCACCTCAGCTCATCTGCCCCCTGTTTGGGGACACACCCTGGGGGCCCTGGGTCTCAGGGTGCAGAATGAGAAGGAATAGATGGCCTGATTTCCTAGTTCCCATCATGCACAGGGTACAGCACGAGAATAATTTATCATCACTGATGCATGTTTTTCAGATGATATGTTTGTTGGAAATCATTGAATATTCTAGCTACAGGATCAGTGTTTTAAATTGATCCAGTTGTGGCACCCGCAGTATCTTCCTGACCTTAGACACTAGTGAGTGACAGGGCCCCTTCCTGAAGGCCCTGCAGGCAAGTGCCCAGGAGTGAGCTGAGGGTTGAGGGCTGAAGCTTCCCTTGCTCGTCCTCCTGCAGCATCTCCTTTAGCCCTGCACAGAGGGACACAGAAGAGTGAGGAAGAAGAGGAGGATTAAGGGTCACAGGTGGTACTTCAGGTGACCAGGTACCCCTTGACAGGAGACTAAGCTGAGTCCATCTCTGGGCGTCCCTGAGCACGGGAGTGAGACTCTCCTGGAAGCAGACAGGAGGGGAGTTTAGGGAGTGTATGGGGTCACTTCAGGGAGGGTCAGAGACCTTCACCCCCATAAGTTTGGGCAGAAACAGGAGTTGCAGGAAGTATGAGATCCTGGAGGAAGTTGGTACAGAGATCCTTGCGAGAGATTTGAGAGTGGGCCTGTCCTGAGAGTGAGTGATGGCAAGGCAGGCATCCCTATGTGACCCCGTGGTCACTCTGAGTCCAGTGTGGGTCAGTTGCTGTGCTGTTAGGATTCCCTTTGTGGGCCTGACCACCTCCTGGTCCCTGGCCACTCTCAGTCCTGAGCGCCCTCTGGTGGCCCTGGAGAGCCCTGTAGCCCAGCTGGTCTCAGCAAGTTTGTGTCTGGGCTCACCCTGACTTCCCCTCACTGTGTCTCTTGCACAATAATACATGGTTGTGTCCTTGGTGATCGCTGAGCTCAGCTGCAGGGAGAACTGGTTCTTGTTCGTGTCTGTGGTGATGGAGACGCGGCTCTTGAGGGACGCGCTGTAGTGGGTGGTTCTGTCCCAACATATATGCCCCAACCAGAGCAGGCCCTTCCCTGGGGGTTGGCGAATCCAATACCAGCAGTAACCATTGTTTGTGATGGAGAATCCGGAGACAGAGCAGGTGATGGAGAGGGTCTGGGACGGCTTCACCATGCCTGGGCCCGACTCCTGCAGGGTCAGAGCAGGCACAGCACCTGGGGACAAAGGGAATCAGTCACTGTCAGTCCATGCAGTCACTCCCTCCCCTAGACCCTGTCACATCTGGGACACTCACCCAGGGGGGCTGTCACCAGGCAGAAGAGAAGACCCCGCAGAATCATCTTTTACTCGACCACAGCTCTTCCTTCCCCAGAGACTCAGTGCTGAGTGAGGAGACAGTTGTGAGCTCCACAGCCCAGAGAGATTTTGACCCCGGAGCCGAACTTATGGGATGCAGCGAAAGCTGTATTAAGGGGAAAATTTATAGCTCTGCAAGCATATCTTAGGACTGTAGAAACGATGCACATAAACAACTTGACCTCACAGCTCAAGACCTTAGAAAAGGATCAACAGAAAGAGCCTAAATCAGGCAGAAGGAAAGAGATCATAAAACTTAGAGCAGAAGTCAACGACATGGAAAACAAAGAAACAATCTGAAAGATCAATAAAACCAAGAGCTGGTTCTTCAAGAAAATAAATAAGATAGATAAACCACTAGCAACACTCACAAAGAAACAGAGAGAGAGAGAGAGCCTTAATAAATCGAATCAGAAATAAGAATGGGGATATCACAACAGCAACTAAAGAAATTCAAGAGATCATCAGAGACTACTTTGAAAGTCTGTATGCAACGAAACAAGAGAACCTAGAAGAAATGGATAAATTCCTGGATTCCTATCATCTCCCAAAGCTGAAACAAGAAGATATAGAGTACCTGAATAGACCTATTCACATCAAGGAAATTGAAACTGTAATCAAAAGTCTTCCCAAAAACAAAAGCCCAGGTCCACATTGATTTACAAGCGAATTTTTCCAAACATTTAAAGAGGACCTATTGCCAGTTCTTCTCAAGCTTTTGCAGGAAATTGAAAAAACGGAAACTCTCCCAAACAGTTTCTATGAAGCCCATATCTCTCTAATACCAAAAGGAAACAAAGACACCACAAGAAAAGAAAACTACAGGCCGATATCCCTGATGAACACGGATGCGAAGATTCTCAACAAAATACTAGCCAAAAGAATTCAACAACTCATCAAAAAGATCATACATCATGACCAAGTAGGATTCATCCCAGGGATGCAAGGATGGTTCAACATTCGGAAATCAATCAACATAATCCATCATATCAACAAAAGAAAAGATAAAAATCATATGATCATATCAATAGATGCAGAAAAAGCATTTGACAAGATTCAGCACCCATTCATGATGAAAACCCTTGCCAAAATGGGGATAGAGGGGACTTTCCTCAATATAGTTAAAGCCATCTACCAAAAACCTACAGCAAACATCATCCTCAATGGGGAAAAACTGAGAGCCTTCCCCCTAAGGTCAGGGACGAGACAAGGATGCTCACTCTCTCCACTGCTGTTCAATATAGTACTGGAAGTACTTGCAATAGCGATTAGGCAAGAAAAAGATATTAAGGGCATCCAGATAGGGAAAGAAGAAATTAAGCTCTCACTATTCGCAGATGACATGATACTATACTTAGAGAACACTAAAACCTCTACCAAGAAACTCCTAGAAACAATAGGCTTGTATAGTAAAGTGGCAGGCTATAAAATCAATACCCAAAAATCCATGGCTTTCCTATATGCAATAGTGAAAGAGAAGAAAGTGACATGAAGAAAACAATTCCATTCACAATTGTGCCCCAGACAATCAAGTACCTAGGAATCGCCTTAACTAAGGAAATAAAGGATCTGTACAAAGAAAACTACAAAACGCTACTTCAGGAAATAAAAGAAGACACAAGGAAATGGAAAAATATCCCCTGTTCATGGATTGGGAGAATCAACATTGTCAAAATGGCAATACTTCCCAAGGCACTGTACAAATTCAATGCAATCCCTATAAGGATACCCATGACATTCTTCAAAGAAATGGAGCAAACACTCCTGAAATTTATATGGAACAATAAGCCCCCACAAATAGCTAAAGCAATTCTTGGGAAAAAGAAAATGGGAGGAATCAACCTACCTAACTTCAAGCTCTACTACAAAGCAGTAATAATCAAAACAGCATGGTACTAGAACAAAGGCAGAGTTGCAGACCAATGGAACAGAGTTGAATATACTGACATCTCCTCCCAAACATATAATCATCTAATCTTCGATAAGGGGGCAAGAAAAGTGAAATGGAGCAGGGAAAGCCTCTTTAATAAATTGTGCTGGCAAAACTGGACGGCTACATGCAAAAAATTGGGCTCAGATCTCTGCCTAACGCCATGCACAAAAGTAAGATCGAAATGGATTTATGACCTCAACATCAGACCGGAATCCATAATGTTTATTGAAGACAAAGTTGGCAAAACTCTCCACGATATTGAAGTTAGTGGTATCTTCAAAGATGTCACGCCATTGGCCGAGCAAGTGAAAACAGAGATAGACAAATGGGACTATCTTAAACTAAGAAGCTTCTGCACCTCAAAAGAAACAGTGACCAAAATACAAAGACAGCCTACAGAATGGGAAAGAATATTCACCAAATACACATCCGACAAGGGGTTGATATCAAGGATATACAAGGTACTGGTTAAACTACACAAGAAGAAATCACCCAACCCCATCAAAAAATGGGGCGAGGAAATGAACAGAAACTTTCGCAAAGAAGAAATCCGAATGGCAAAAAGGCACATGAGAAAATGCTCTACATCACTAATCATCAGAGAGATGCAGATCAAAACAACAATGAGATATCATTTCACACCACAGAGACTGGCCCACATCCACAAGAACAAAAGCAACAGGTGCTGGCGTGGATGTGGCGAGAAAGGGACCCTCCTTCACTGCTGGTGGGAATGCAGGCTGGTCCAACCCTTTTGGAAAACAGTATGGACGATTCTCAAAAAATTAGAATTTGATCTCCCATTTGACCCAGCTATAGCACTCCTGGGAATATATTCCAGAGAGGCAAAAAGGTATAGTCGAAGTGACATCTGCAATTGTTTGTTCATTGCAGCACTCTTTACAATAGCCAGAATCTGGAAAAAACCTGAGTGCCCGAGAACAGATGACTGGTTAAAGAAACTTTGGTACATTTACACAATGGAGTACTATGTAGCTATTAGAAAAGACGAAGTTATGAAATTTACATACAAGTGGTACTACATGGAAAGTATCATGTTAAGTGAAATGAGTCAGAAAGAGCGGGATAGACACAGAAAGATTGCATTCATCTGGGGAACATAAAGCAACAAAACGGGAGACTAACACCCAGGAATGGCTCAGATTAGTACCAGGAATTTTGCTCCATGACTTGAAGGCCAGCCACATGTGCTAGGTGAGAAGGAAGCTCAGATAGAGAAGAGAGCACCAAATAAAGGGTGTTGTGAAGACCCTCCCAGGGTGGGAGAGACATGCTAAAAGTAGTCTATAGACCAAACATGATTGCCACTCAATGCCTCTCTGGCAAAACACAGTACACAAAAGAAGAGAGAGAACAAGGGGCATTGCCCTGCCACAGCGGCAGGGTGGGACGGGGGTGGATGGGGGGTGGGAGGGAGGCTAGGACCCGTGGTAGGGGAGTATGGGCACTGGCGGAGGGATGGGTACTTGATCATTGTATAACTGAAACCCAAGCACAAAAATTTATAAGTCTATAAGTGTACTTCATAGTGTTTCACTAATAAAAAAAAATGATAAAAAATAAATAAATAAAGATTGAAAAAAAAACTATTGCAAATGCTTCTTTTAAATATTCCATGAAATATGTAGTTTTTCTAACTTTCAAAATTTTTTTCACAACTGCCCTGTCTCAAAATGGAGAGGAACAGGTCAGTGTGACACTGGGGTCTTCTCTGCCTTCCATCTCATCCACAATGTCCAGGGGATATCACGCCAACTCTAGGGGCTTCTCCACTGAAGTCACTCTGCTTCTATCCATATCTGCGCATCTTTCATCTGTATCAGAGCTTGCGTGTCCCTGCTCAGGGGTCCTGCTGTTCCCACCCTGTCACCCTCCAGCAGGGCCACAGTTGGTTCTGTTGCTCCATCAGGTGCCTCCACCAGTGGGTAACATTCAATGACACTTAAAGGGAACGAGTGTCCCGGGAGGAGTGGATTTCTGGAGATGACTGAAGGGCGTCTGACAGACCCTTTCCCCAAATCCCCTTGTCACTGCAGACCCTGGCAAAAGCTCAGTCTGAACTGACATGTTCATACTCGGTCACTTATGAAAACTGTCTTCTCTCTCTCTCCCTGTCTCTCTCTGTCTCTCTTAGTAGCTCTCCCTCTGTCTCTCTCTCCTTTCTTACTTTAAGCACTGTGATTTAGAAAGTTCTTCACAATACAGTTGTTTCAGGTTTTCACCATGCCAACGACAGTCCCACCTCCCATGTGCTCTTCCCTCCACGTATGTCCCCAGTTCCCCCTCTCCCCCCAAGCCGGCACTGGGAAATGAGCCCAGTCTGATTCACACGGGTTTCCACAGGGAGGTGTTCTCAGACACAGCCCATGGAGAACGGAATCCTTCCTGCCCCCACGTGGGGGTTACTCATGCCTGATCACATCACAGCTCACAGAGACCTTAGAGTAAGTCTGGGTTACAAGAAAGGGCCGGAGAGGGGAAGTCCTGCAAAGGGAGAGCTAAGGGTTACAGTACAGATAGAAATACTAAGAAAGAAACGATTAACATGTAAAAATCAATATCACTCTCAATAGAATACTATGGGTGTTTGATTCATAGGCCAGTAGAATTTCCAAGTTCGAATAAGGATCACTATCCTTGAATATAGGTATTTGACATCTTGTGAAAATTTGAATGATAAATATCTGTGAACAGAAATACAGCTTCTTGCAGTGTCTTTGAATTCAGTGACTTTGAATATTTCTCTGAACACTTTTTTCTCAAGGAAATAGATTTTTTTCTTTAAAGTGTGTCATATCCAGGCCAATCAGGTTCCAAATGGACTAAAATCAGAAGCAGGAGGAATGAACCGTTCTTCCTGCCTCCTTCTGTGCACCTCAGCTCATCTGCCCCCTGTCTGGGGGACACGCCATGGGGGCCCTGGGTCTCAGGGTGCAGAATGAGAAGGAATTGATCCCCTGACTTCCTGGTTCCCGGCACAAGCAGGGCACAGCACGAGAATCATTAATCATCATTGACGAATGTTTTTCAGATGATATTTTCGTTGGCAATCAATGAGCAGTCTAGCTACAGGATCAGTGTTTTAATTTGATCCAGTTCAGTTGTGACGCCCACAGCATCTTCCTGACTTCATACACCAGTGAGTGACAGGGCCCCTTCCTGAAGTCCCTGCAGGCGAGTGCCCAGGAGTGAGTTGAGGGGTGTGGGCTGGAGCTTTCCCCCGAGTCTTCCTGCAGCCCCTCCCTTAGCCCTGCACAGAGGGACACAGCAGAGTGAGGAAGAAGAGGCTCTGGGGTCAGAGGTGGATCTTCAGGTGACCAGGTACCCTGACAGGAGACTCGGCTGAGCCCATCTCTGGTCGTCCCTGAGCACCAGAGTGAGACTCTCCAGGGAGCAGACAAGAGGAGATTGTGTGGGGTCACTGCCACCGGGAGAGTCCGAGACCTTCACCCCCATTATGTCTGGGCGGAAACAGATGGTGCATGAAGTGTGAGATCCTGGAGGAAATTGATATAGAGACCCTTGCAGAAGATTTGAGAATGAACCTGTCCTGAGAGTGAGTGATGGCAGAACAAGGACCCTGTGTGACCCTGTGGCCACTCTGAGAACAGTGTAGGTTAGTTACTGTGCTGTTAGGATTCCCTTTGTGGCCCAGTTACTGACCCCTCCTGGTCCCTGTGCCCCTCTCAGTCCTGAGCAACCTCTGGTGGCCCTGGAGAGCCCTTCAGCCCAGCCTGTCTCAGCAGATTTGTTTCTGGTCTCCCCCTGACTTCCCCTCACTGTGTCTCTTGCACAGTAATACATGGCTGTGTCCTCGGGGATCGTTGAGCTCAGCTGCATGGAGAACTGGTTCTTGTTCGTGTCTCTGGTGATGGAGACGCGGCTCTTGAAGGTGGGGTTGTAGTTGATGCACCCAGCATAACAGATGCGCCCCAAACAGAGCAGGCCCTTCCCTGGGGGCTGGCGGATCCAGTGCCAGCAGTAAACACCGGTTGTGATGGAGAATCCAGAGACAGAGCAGGTGAGGGAGAGGGTCTGGGAGGGGGCCACCAGTCCTGGGCCCGATTCCTGCAGGGTCAGAGCAGACACAGAATCTGGGGACAAAGGGAATCAGTCACTGTCAGTCCCTGCAGTCACTCTTTCCCTTAGACCCTGTCACATCTGGGACACTCATCCAGGGGGGCTGTCACCAGGCAGAGCAGAAGACCCCACAGAATCATCTTCTTCTCGACCACAGTTCTGCCTTCCCCAGAGACTCAGCCCCGAGTGAGGAGACAGCTGTGAGCTCCACAGCCCAGAGAGCATTTGACCCCAGAGCCTGAGAGGATTTGCATGAGGTGACCCAGCCTGTTATAAAGGGAAACTTTCGTACCTTGGATCTCCTTGTCCCATTGGGTGCTAAACTCACCCACCCTGTCTGGTGGATTAAGCACTGGTCAATGTGGCACATTAAAACAGGTCATAGAAGGATCATACCTTACTCGTCTTCATAATCAGAGAAGATTAATGGATCAAAATTCCCTAAATTAGTTCACATTTTCTCTTTTCTATCTCTCAGCAACTCTAAAATTAAACTTTGTTTCCCTTATTTAAACACCAAGGTTTCCAAGTTGTTCCTAATGCAGATGTAATGGGTTTTTAATATTCCAACACCAATCCCATCTCCTAATGACCTTCTTTCCTCAGTGTCCCCGTTTCCCAACCAGCCCCAGAAGTCTGCCCTTTCAGCAGGCACATAATGATTTATTGTATGTTACTTATTACAACAAAAAGTTTAAAGGAATTATCAAATCACTTCAGTAAAAGAATATTTGTGAAATTGCTCTCTCACCTCAGGGTTGATGATGACATTGTTTTAATAACACCAAACATTAGCCACACAGCACAAATGCTGACTGACTTTGACCGTGAGTGTGGAAAGGTAGGACAACAGCTGAATCTTACGAAGACAATGTTTATGAGAAACAGCCTCGTCCATGATGCTCCATTCGCTCTCAATGGAACGACCATCTCCGAAAGCAACAGCTATGTGTACCTAGGTCGAGAAGTCAACATGACAAATGACATGGCACCTGAGCTGCGAAGGAGGAAGAGAATGGCTTGGAACGCCTTCAAGAGAGTCGAAGAAATAGATAAGTCGAAGAAATAGATAAGTGGAAGAAGAACCTCCAACTCCGGCACATCTCTTTGATTCCACTGTTCTTCCTGCATTAACATATGCCTCAGAGACCTGGGCCCTATGCAAACAGGATGAGAATGCTATTCGGGTCTCCCAAAGAGGAATTGAAAGAGCTATGCTTGGAATATCACGTTTCACTCAAATGAGAGAAAGAATCCGGAGTTCCAACCTCTGTCGAAGATCAAGATTTAGGGACGCTGTCTTGTTTGCCAAGGCGTCAAAAATCAGATGGGCTGGTCACGTAATGAGATTTAAAGACGACCGCTGGACTAGAGCTGTTACCAACTGGATTCCACTGGACGTCAAAAGACCGTGTGGCCACCAGCCTACCAGATGGTCAGACTTCTTCATCAAGATCATGAACGATTAGTTTGAGGCTCTTCGTGTTCCTAGAACAAACAGACGCCATTGGGCTACACTAGCATGCGACAGGAACAAATGGAGACATTACTGGAGCCCACCTGAATAAATCGACGATTAACAGGAAGTCAAGTGATCAAGTGATCAAGTGATCATTCCCAGCTATTATTGATATATAGGTCTCTTCACTATCTTACCTACCATCAGCCCCCCACACACTTGTGGTTAGTTCCAACTGGAGGGTTTGCTCCAGTTCTTTGAAGAATGTCATGGGTATCCTAATAGGGATCATGTTGAATTTGTACAGTGCTTTGGGAAGTATTGCCATTTTGACAATGTTAATTCTCCCGATCCATGAACAGGTGATATTTTTCCATTTCCTTGTGTCCTCTTTTATTTCCTGAAGCAGCATTTTGTAGTTTTCTTTGTACAGGCCCTTTACTTCTTTAGTTAAGCTAATTCCTAGGTAGTTGAATTTCTGGGGCACAGTTGTGAACGGGATTTTTTTCTTCATGTCATTTTCTTCTCTCTCACTATTGCATATAGGAAAGCCATGGACTTTTGGGTGTTGATTTTATAGTCTGCAACTTTACTATACAGATCCATTGTTTCTAGGAGTTTCTTGGTAGAAGTTTTAGGGTTCTCTACGTATAGTATCGTATCATCTGCGAATAGTGAGAGCTTGATTTCTTCCTTTCGTACTTGTATGCGCATAATATCTTTTTCTTGTCTAATCGCTATTGCAAGTACTTCCAGTACTATATTGAACAGTAGTGGGCATTCTTGTCTCGTCCCTGATCTTAAGGGGAAGGCTCTTATTTTTTCCCAATTGTGGAGGATGCTTGCTGTAGGCTTGTGATAGATGGCTTTAACTATATTGAGGAAAGTCCCCTCTATCCCCAATTTGGCAAGGGTTTTCATCATAAAGGGGTGCTGGATCTTGTCAAATGCTTTCGTTGCATCTATTTATATGATAATATGATTTTTATCTTTTCTTTTATTGATATGATGCATTATGTTGATTGATTTCCGAATGTTTAACCATCCTTGCATCCCTGGGATGAATCCTACTTGGTCATGGTGTATGATCTTTTTGATGAGTTGTTGAATTCTGTTTGCTAGTATTTTGTTGAGAATATTTGCATCCGTGTTCATCAGGGATATAAGCCTGTGGTTTTCTTTTCTTGTGGTGTCTTGTTTTCTTTTGGTATTAGGGAGATATGGGCTTCATAGAAACTGTTTGGGAGGATTTCTGTTTTTTCAATTTCCTGGAAAAGCTTGAGAAGAACTGGCAATAGGTCTTCTTTAAATGTTTGGAAAAATTCGCTAGTGAATCCATCTGGACCTGGGCTTTTGTTTTTGGGAAGACTTTTGATTACAGTTTCAATTTCCTTGATGTTAATAGGTCTATTCAGGTACTCTATATCTTCTTGATTCAGCTTTGGGAGATTATAGGAATGCAGGAATTCATCCATTTCTTCTAGGTTCTCTTGTTTCATGGCATACAAACCTTCAAAGTAGCCTCTGATGATCTTTTGAATTTCTTTGGTTTCTGTTGTGATATCCCCATTCCCATTTCTTATTCGACTTACTAGGGTTCTCTCTCTCTCTCTCTGTTTCTTTGAGAGTGTTGCTAGTGGTTTATCTATCTTATTAATTTTCTCGAAAAACCAACTCTTAGTTTCATTGGTCTTTCGGATTGTTTCTTTGGTTTCCATGTCGTTGATTTCTGCTCTATGTTTTATGATCTCTTTCCTTCTGCCTACTTTGGGCTTCTTCTGTTGATCCTTTTCTAAGATCTTGAGCTGTGAAGTCAAGTTTTTTATGTGTATCCTTTCTTCCGTCTTTTGATATGCTTGCAGAGCTATAAATTTTCCCTTTAATATTGCTTTCGCTGAATCCCATAAGTTCTGGTAGCTCGTGTCTTCATTCTCATTTGTTTCCAGGTATCTTTTGATTTCGTCTTTGAATTCCTTCCTGATCCTTTCATTACTCAGCATCAAGTTGTTTAATTTCCAAGTGTTTGATTTGGTTCTCCGTGTCTGTGTGAAATTCATTTCTATTCTTAGTGCATCGTGGTCTGAAAAGATTGTTAATAGTATTTCTATCTTCCTGATTCTACTGAGGTATGTTTTGTGGCCTAGCATATGGTCTATTTTGGAAAGTGTTTCATGCACACTGGAGAAGAATATGTATTCTTTCTTTTGGAGGTGTAAAGTCCTGTACAGATCTATAAGTTCATTCTCTTCTATTTCTTCTTTCAAAGCCAATGTTTCCTTGCTGAGTTTTGTTTTTGTTGATCTATCCAGAGGTGATAGGGCGATATTGAAGTCTCCAGCTACTATTGTGTCACTAGCAATGTCCTCCTTAAAATCTGTTAGCAGTTGTTTTGAGTATTTAGCTGTTCCCTCGTTAGGTGCATATACATTTAAGAGTGTGATTTCTTCCTGTTGTACGCATCCCTTGATGAAGAGAAAGTGCCCTTTGCTATCTCTTCTAATCTTTTATAAAGTGAAATTAATGTTGTCGAATACTAGTATGGCCACACCAGCTTTAATGAGGGAGTTGTTTGCTTGCGGAACTGTTTTCCATCCCTTTACTTTGAGTCTGTTTTTGCTCTGATTGTTTAGATGCTGCCATATTGGTATCTCTTTCAGGGACAGGGGAATGAGAACCATTGTATTTACTGGTTTTGTCATATCAAATACGCCACAGATAGCTTACCAGGCTCTGCCAGATATATATATATATATATATATATATATATATATATATATATATATATGTATATATATACACACTTCTGTTTTCCAATCCTCTACTGTATACATTTTTGCATGGATATATGTCCATGAATACGTATCCTCAATATCAATTGAAATAAAGTGATAAATTGTGATAAGTTCTTCCCAGATTTCAAGGCATGCACAAAATTTCTGTCTCACTCAATGCCATATATATTTTCCAGGAATATTGGTCAATTAGTGAGGTCCGACCCAGGTAAACTCATCTGGGATGCATGACTCTGGAGTGGAGAGAGCAGCACCTGGGGCCTTGCTCTAGATCCTGACTGCTGGTCCATGCTACTGCCAGCCCTCCCTAGAAACCTAAATGAGTTTGGTTATTGTGTGGATATGGTCGATGGTGCTGAATTCTTTGCGGAACCTGGCTTGTTCGCATGGTGGTCCTTCATCTAGTGTTCTGCCAATCCTATTCAGGATGACTCAAGTGAACAACTTGTAGATGACAGACAATAGGCAGATCGGGCGATAGTTGCCAATGTCATGGGTGTCTCTCTCGTTGTACAGTAATACAGTCCTGCTGGTTTTCCATTGGCATGGAACCTTGCATTCAAACAGGTAGCGTGGAAAGAGCCGAGCCAGTGTATTGATGAGTAATGATGGCAGGTTCTTCAGGTGTTCAGGTCTGACCTGACGAAATGGCGTGTCGGATTTCAGAAGGGAGAACATTGGGAACGACATATCCATCCTGTGGAATTTGGTATGTCGGCAGGTGGACATGGCTATCGAAAAGATTTGAGTAGAAGTCATGGATGATCTTCTCCATTGCCGTTCTGAAAGATGTAATAGATCCATCAGGATGTCGGAGGGCAGTCATCTTGGTCTTATAGTTGGCGAAGGACAGGCAGGCTTTACGAATACTTTACCCGGATTCTGCAGCATCTACCAGCACTTTTGTTCTTCTCTCTTTGAGGTCTTCCTTGATCGCATCTCTGCACTACTTTGCAAGCTCGGACGTTCGCTTGCGGTTGCTTGAGGCATGCACTAAACCACATTGGCGAATAAGCTCAAGAGTTTTCGAAGACAGGCATTTATTAGTTGCTATCTCTCTCTTGACGTTCCTCGCACAATCATGGAGGTGCTGAACCAGTCGATTGTATTCCTCGTCAATGTTGTCAACAATGGTATCTTCCCATGTTGCCGCAATAGTGCCGAAAAGCTCCCAGTTGGTGGTCGTTCTCGGAGTTCTCTTTTTAAACTTTGCAGCCCTTTCTCCCCACTCCGTGAAGTAGAATTTTGCAAGAAGGAGACGGTGATCTGATCCCGTTTGGAATTTGGGACAACAGCGACATCAGTCAGGCAAAACCGTCGATTGAATATGATATGGTCTATTTCGTTGTGGAATCATCCACCGGGAGACTCCCATGTCCAACGTTTAGATTCTGCCTTCCTGCGTCTATACGAAAAGGACATTGCATTAAAGTAAACTATTCAAAAGACATAAGGAGAGGAGAAAGGCAATATTAACTTACAGTACAAGTTCAGTGTCCTAGAAGGATGAGACCTTACAAATTGGTTGGGGAAGAGAGCATAGAAGTGGTTACAGACAAACATAGTAATGGGAATGACTCAGGAGCACTGTAATGGGTGCAACCCGATAAACCTAAGCTCCTTGTACTCCAACAGGACATGACTTTCCCCAGAGCTGGACTGATATGCCCTCAACAGCAGGACTTCACAGAACATGACCCTGACCACTTCCTTAACACCACGTGATAGTAGAAATGTGACCTTGGTCCCTTTCATAGAGGGTCATCTTCTCCACTGTCCCTTGTTCAGTGGCAGGATTCCAGCTCACAAATAAAGAGATATGAAGAAGTACAAAGGGACAGTTCTGCACAGAAACTCCACAATGGGGTCTGGCCACCACAAGGAATTCATCTCAGAGAAAAGGATTTCTTGCAGAGACAGAATTTCAAACTTAGTGTGTAACATTGGAAGTCTGCCATGGGTAGACCTACAGTTCAGGAACCTACAATGACACAAGCCCAAGCTTCCATGTGGTTCTTCCTGTACCATCTGGTCACTTCAAACAAAATCCTGGAAGAAAATATAAGGGACACCAGGTGTTCTCCAGAGAAGCCATCTTTCTCTGGGTTGTTGCTGAAGAGAGATCCTGAGCCTTTCTCTCAAATGAAGCCTGACCCTGTGAGCCCCATTCTGTGTCTCAGACCCTGACTCTCTGAGGAGGTAGTCAGGAGGATCAGGTCTGTCCCTGGTGTCCTGTCAGAGATGGGCCTCTTCCTCCAGCACAGGAAACATGCTGAGGAGCTCTCAGGAAACAGGAATTGCTCAGGGGGCAACGGCAGCTGGGGAAGAGAGTCCCCATGTCTCAGGTCCCTGATGACCAAACCCAGCCCCCCCAGGGCGTCTACCCTATATAAAAGCCCCTGCCTCTCCGTGTTCCTGTGTGTTTGCTTCTGTTCTCCCACTGTCTGTCGAAATTTTGGTTTCAAACAGTCAGATTTATTATTACCGTGAATTCTGAAAGAGTTTGTTTCAACCCAAAGTCAATCAAATTTTGCATTAGTTTCTTCATACACTTATCTTAGATGAAAATACCCTCGCCTGAAGTAGAGCCAAGGTGGTTGTTAGAAAGATTATTGTCACTGTTGTCGGGTTTATATATGGGCAAGGAAGAGCCTCTGTCCGGTGACCTGACTGGTGTGGTTGTCCTGGTAACAGCGCCTGACCCAGCTCTGCTCTGTCTATAATTCAGTGTCCATAGATCAGCATAAACCTCAGAACCCTATACTGGGGTCACCACTGAGGATGCCTGACACTGTCAGGAGCATAGAAACAGCTCATGGAGACCCTCAGCACACAATCTATTGGCCAGGGTGCCTTAGTACTCAAACTTACACAGCAACAAGGGTAAAAGTACACAATCCCTGATCACTGCCAGATATGACCCACCCCACTCCCAGATGAATAGACCTAGACAAGGCTGTGTTGCATATTGTACCTCCTTTTTCTATGCAGTGCAGGGGTTGAGATAAATCCAAGAAGCCAGAAAATATGGTCTAAAAATAATTCAGCATTAATAGTCAAGAGTGAAAAATGTACCCCATGAATTCAACCAAATTCGACTGAAATGAATACAAATGCACAAACAAGTCAGACAGTGTGAGGATTGCAGAGAGGTGCGTATTCCCGTCACGTCCATGATAGCTCTAATGTGGCCCCTGAGTTCTCCTGAGCTCAGTGAGAGCCCTTGGAGCCAAATCGGAGACATGGACAAGAAGTGTTATTTGTCTTCCCATCACTGAACCTTTGGGCAGGGCCTCTTACCTCCACCAAGGACCCCAAGACGCCTATTGGATTTATACTTCAAAACTACATCCCAGCATGTATTTAAGAGCAGACTAGATAAACTCTTATGTTTTGTTATTTAAAAAAAAATCAGTAAAAGAGACAACTGCCTCACATCCTGACTAGATGTGTGGAGTTCAAGATATGTTTATACTCAGTGTTTGACCCAGCAGTGCCCAGTATGGCCGAAGTTCTCTTTGCCAATTCAGTACTATCGCCGTCTCTTCAAAACAGGTTATAACACTGAGACGATTGACCAACTCTCTGGTGTACAAAGCACACGAGTCATTGTCGCTCTGTCCTGGCGGTCCTGTTCCAGCACAGCTGCAGGCTCAGGACCCAGAATCCTCACAGCCCTGCTCTCACCTGTGCTATCTCCACATGCTCACCCAAACCAGCAATTTCCAGGGAGACTGAACCCCAGATCTCTGGAAGGAATAAAGTGAACAATGATGGGAACATTTCCTAAACCACTTAGCACTCAATCCCTCAAACCCTCAGCACACAATCTATTGGAAAGGGAGCCTGGTCTTAGTACTCAAACTCACACAGCAACAAGGGTACAAGTACACAAGTCCTGATCACTACCAGATATGACCCACCCCTCTCCCCAGATGAATAGAGCCTAGACATGGCTGTGTCACATATTATATCTCCTATTTCTATGCAGTGCAGGGTTTGAGATAAATCCAAGAAGCCAGAAAATATGGTCTATAATATGATTAAAAATAAGTAAGCATTAAGAGTCAACAGTAAAAAATGTACCCCACGAATTCAACCAAATTGGACTGAAATAAATACAAATGCACAAACAAGTCAGGCAGTGTGAGGATTAATGGGTGAGTCTCCCCGTCATGGCCAAGGTTGTTCTAATGCGGCCCCTGAGTTCTCCTGAGCTCAGTGAGAGCCCTTGGAGCCAAATAGGAGACATGGACAAGAAGTGTTGCTTGTCTTCTCATCACTGCACCTTGGGGCAGGGCCTCTACCTCCACCAAGGACCCCAAGACTCCTATTGGATTTATACCTCAAAGCTACATCCCAGCATGTATTTAAGAGCAGACTAGATAAAGTTTTATGTTTTTTTAAAAAAAAAACAGTAAAGATCACAGAAAAACCAAAAAAAAAAAACCAGTAAAGGAGACAACTGTCTCACATCCTGACTAGATGTGTGGGGTCCAAGATATGTTTGCATTCACGTGATCAAATGGGAGAAAACAATTTCTTTTACACAACTTGGGGGGGTGGGGAGGCAACTTCCTCGGACCTTACCAGGGAGACTGTTCAGGTGGTTGCTCGAGAAGTCCAGAATCTAGTCAGGAATTAGAGACAAACCTAGATAAAGAGTGGGTACACGTGGGGTCCTTGAATCTTGTCAACAAAATTTCATCCTTGTTTGAACCAGCAGTGCCCAGTATGGCTGAAGTTCTCTTTCCAATTCGGTACTATCATCGTCTCTTCAAAACAGGGTATAATGCTGAGACGATTGACCGACTCTCTGGTGTGCAAAGCACACGACTCGCTGTAGCTCTGTCCTGGGGTCCTGTCCCAGCACAGCTGCAGGCTCTGGACCCAGAATCCTCACAGCCCTGCCCTCACCTCTGCTGTCTCCACATGCTCACCCAAACCAGCAGTTTCCAGGGAGGCTGGACCCCAGAGCTCAGGAAGGAATGGAGTGAACAGGATATGCAAAATGATGGGAACATTTCCTAAACCACTTAGCTAAAACCCACTGGTAACATTATCCCCTCCCCCTTTTATTATTGAATCACCGTGAGTCACAGTAACAAAGTTTTCATGTTTGAGCTTCAATCACACAATCATCGGACACCCATCTCTTCACCAGTGCACGCTTTCCACCACCCAAATCCCCAGTATCATCCCCACCACCACCACCATTCCACAACTCCCACTGCCTGTGTGGAAGATAATTTGCCCAGTAATCTCTTTCTCTACTCTGGTTATCTTTGATATTTCAGACAAGTCCCACCACCACTCATACATGCTGAAAAGGCCATGCTAGACACTTTTGTATTGCTTCATTTGCTGTAGGAATTTTAAAATTTTAATAATTAGAGTCTGGAGAAATCGCTGCAGTAAGTTACTGGGGTTGAGATTCATTTGTGTGTCTCTGGATCATGGCCATGTGGGAGCATAAGTACATAGTGGCCATATGTGGGCATCATCTCAGAGTCCCATTGGGGTGGGGGGAAGGAGAAGGGCCGACTTCTCCCCTGTCCTGTGATGCCTGGCGTTTCCCGTCACTAACACCCTGTACCTAGAGCTTTTTGCTGAGTTCTAGAAAATGGCACCTGCCCGGATTCCTAGGGGGCAGGCAGAGGGATGACAAAATCAAGAACCATCTCTGCAGCAAGTTGCTCGGGTCCGAGATTCATGTGTATGTGTCTGAATCACAGCTGTAAGAGACCTTAAGTAGGTGGTGGCCGCATGTGGTGTCACCTCAGAGTCTCATTGGGGCAGGGGAAGGATATGAAAACGTTCTTAAACTGATGAAAACTAACTTTAACTAAATATTTTATTAACATGCTTTACTGTGTATTCAGTACATTAATAAATATGTATCTATTTTAACAGTCCTCCTATACTTATTTTATGTGTTTTTTTATTCCTTACACATGTAAAGTAAGTCATCCTGGATTATAATCACTTAATCACTTAAATTCCCATTAGTCGTCGATTTGCTCGAGCGGGCGCCAGTAACGTCTCCATTTGTACCTGTCGCATGCTAGTGTAGCCCATTGGCATCTGTTCGGTCTAGGAACATGAAGAGCCTCAAACCGATCTTTCATGATCTTGATGAAGAAGTCTGACAATCTGGTAGGTGGGCGGCCACGCGGTCTTTTGACATCCCGTGGAATCCAGTCCATAACAGCTCTAGTCCAGCGGTCATCTTTAAATTTCATTACGTGACCAGCCCATCTGATTTTGGACACCTTGACAAATGAGACAGCGTCCCTGATTCTTGAAAGTCGACGGATGTCGGAACTCCGGATTTTTCTCTCATTTGAGTGAAACGTGATATTCCAAGCATAGCTCTTTCTATTCTTCTTTGGGAAACCCGAATACCTGAATAGCGTTCTCATCCTGTTTGTGTAGGGCCCTGGTCTCTGAGGCATATGTTAATGCAGTAAGAACAGTGGAAACAAAGAGATGTGCCCGGAGCCTGAGGTTCTTCATCCTCTTAGCTATTTCTTCGACGATCTTGAAGGTGTTCCAAGCCACTCTCTTCCTCCTGCGCAGCTCGGGTACCAGCTCATTTGTCATGTTGACTTCTCGACCTAGGTACAAATAGGTGTTGCATTCGGAGGTGGTCGTTCCGTTGAGAGCGAATGGGGCGTCAGGAATGAGGCTGTTTCTCATAAACATTGTCTTCGTAAGATTCAGCTGTAGTCCTATCTTTCCACACTCACGGTCAAAGTCGGCCAGTATTTGTGCCGCTTGGCTGATGTTTGGTGTTATTAAAACAATGTCATCAGCAAAGCAGAGGTGGTGTAGTTGCAGACCATCTATCTTCACTTCCATTCCTTCCCATTCCAGTCGTCGCATGATGTTCTCGAAGGTGGCACTGAAGAGTTTCAGTGAAATGGTATCACCCTGCCGAACCCCTCTCTTGACATCAATGATTACTTCTTTGCAGAATGGTGAGATCCTGGTAGTGAATCCGCACTACAGCTCACGGAGGATCTTGATGTATTGGGCTTGAATGCCCTAATTGGCTAGGGCTACAATAACCGCTTCGTTCTCAACAGAATCAAAGGCCTTCTTTAAATCAATGAACGTTAAACAGAGTGGCATCTTGAACTCCCGAGAAACCTCAATGACCTTGGTTATCGTGTGGATATGGTCGATGGTGCTGAATCCTTTGCGGAACCTGGCTTGCTCGCATGGTTGACCTTCATCTAGTGTTCTGCCAATTCTATTTAGGATGACTCGAGTGAACAACTTGTAGATGACAGACAATAGGCAGATCAGGCGATAGTTGCCAATGTCATGGATGTCTCCCTTCTTGAACAGTAGTATGGTCCTGCTGGTTTTCCATTGGGATGGAACCTTGCATTCAGACAGGTAGCGTGTGAAGAGCCAAGCCAGTGTATTGATGAGTACTGGCTGCAGATTCTTCAGGTGTTCAGGTCTGACCATGTCTTGGCCGGGTGCTGTTTGTTTCTTTACCGACGAAATGGCGTGTTGGATTTCGGAAGGGAGAACGTTGGGAACGACCTATCCATCCTGTGGAATTTGGTATTTCGGCAAGTGGACATGGCTATCGAAGAGATTTGAGTAGAAGTCATGGATAATCTTCTCCATTGCCTTATTGGAGGATGTGATGGATCCATCAAGACATCGGAGGGCAGTCATCTTGGTCTTGTAGTTGACAATGGACAGGCGGGCGTTACGAATACTTTTCCCTGCTTCTGCCGCATCTACCAGCACTTCTGCTCTTCTCTCTTTGAGGTCTTCCTTGATCACATCTCTGCACTGCTTTGCGAGCTCAGACGTTAACTTGCGTTTGCCTGAGGCATACGCCAAACCACGCTGGCGAATAAGCTCAAGAGATTTCGAAGAGAGGCTTTTTTGTGGCTATCTCTCTCTTCGCATACCTCGCACATTCATGGAGGTGCTGTACCAGTCGAACGTTATCCTAGTCAATGTTGTCAACAATGGCATCTTCCCATGTTGCCGCAATAGTGCCAAAGAGCTCCCAGTTGGTGGTCGTTCTGGGAGCTCTCTTCTTAAATTTTGCTGCCCTTTCTCCCCGCTCTGTGAAGTAGAATTTTGCACGAAGGAGACGGTGGTCCTATCCCATTCGGAATTTTGGGACAACAGCGACATTGGTCAGGCAAAACCATAGATTGAAGCTGATGTGTTCTATTTCGTTGTGGAATCATCCACCGGGAGACTCCCATGTCCAACGTTTAGATTCTGCCTTCTGGAACTGTGAGTTACCATGCATGGTCTTCGTCGACATGATGAACTCAGACAGTCTCTCAACCTGTTCGTTCCATTCTAGGCCATGGGTCCCGATGTGAATTTCTTCAGCTGATCTTCTCGGTCCAATCTTGGCATTAAAATCACCCACAATGATATTGTAGAAGGTGTGGTCTTCTTTATAAAACTTCTCCAGCTCCATGTAGAACTTCTCGATTTCTCTTTCATCATAATGAGATGTTGGTGCGTAGACAACAAAGATAGAAACTGCCGGCAGTGAGCCACATCTATTCAAATTTAAACATCCTATTCTGGTTGTTAGGCATTCGAATGAATGAATGCTCATGGCCAAGTTTGTGTTAACAAGGACTCCGACGCCTCCGACACCTCTTTTATCGCATGTTCCGAGGAACAATTCTTCTCCAGTTTCGAAAACGGCATGGTGAGATTGGTGCCTTCTTGTCTCGGTCAGACCAATGATGTCGTACTTGATCATCGCGCTTGTACCATCAGGTCCTAAATGCATGCATCTGATGCTAGCGTACATGCATTGAAAATGCAGACGATCACTTTTGTCTTCCTTCGTTGTGGCAGCCTAGTTCGGCCTTGAGCTTTTATCGGCCTCTCCTTTCTCATCCTTCTCAGTGCTGCCATGTCAGTGAAGCCTTCAGGGTCAGGTGAATGAGACCAGTTGTAGTTACTGGTTTTTGCATATCCAATTCACAATGGATAGATTTCCAGGCTCTTCTGTGCATGCGGAATACTCTCGGTAGCTTGCCATTCTTTCCGAGAGGGATAGAGGCTTATGGTGCGACCTCTAATCTCCCTCATAGGTGTTAGCATATTTGAACCCTATCAAATGTGGTACGACAATTCCATAAGATGGATATTTAGTGTCGCATGATTTGTCGTGCAGCCGCAAAGCTTCCACGCGGGTCCGGAAAGCGTCCTTGAGTGTGGCGGCGGCTGGGTAGTGGAGGTAAAAAATGAAAGAAATGAATAAAACCATAAATGATTCATTTTGCATTTCTCATTATTAGACATTCCCGGTATGACAGAAATACTTTCATGATTTTGTTCTTGACAGCAATTTGGGTAGGCACAATGGAATATGCACATGTTAGCTCATGAATGTCTCAAGACTTTATCCATTACCACTAGCTGATACCCTGAGCATTACAGGGGGGACCAGGACACAGACAGTAAGTAAACACGGAGAATGCCAGGTGTGGCTCCAAAACCAAAGAAAATACATATTGTCTGCATTTGGATAATAACAGATTTTCATAATGATTAGATACCCATCCATTTCGTCCCAATTTAGTCATGTTGTATCTGGGTGATAATGTGATTCTAATAAGAAATATACCTTCACAGTTTTACTTTATTATAGACATTGAATCTACAAACCTATTTCTATTTTCAAAGTGAAGAGGATTTAATTGTACTTTTGTGATGTTGTGGGTTCGAGTGATTGCACAGTGGTAGGGCGTTTGCCTTGCTCACAGCCAGCCTGGCCAAGCCAGGTTCGATTCCTCCACCCCTCTCAGAGAGCCTGGAAAACTACTGAGAGTATTCAATATGCCAAACACAGTAACAAGAAGTCTCACAATGGAGATGTTACTGGGCCCGCTCAAGCAAATTGATGAACAATGGGAGGACAGTGTTTGTTTGTTTGTTTTTTGTTTTTTGATGTTTAACATATTGCGTTGGAAGGTCACCAAAACAGGAGAGCTGCCTCAATGGTGTCACCATGTGATGGGAGCAGGGAATGTAGATCCTAATCCCCAAGTTCCAGTGTCTCAGGAAGGTGAACGGAGGTTGAGGTTGATGCACAATGAGAAATTCATTAAGAGTCACATCTGCAGTGGTCTCCATATGGAGCATCAGTGTAAGGAGGGACCTGAGCTCTGGAGTGTGGTGTATCTGGGGGTGTCGGGAGAGTGGGGGCTCAGGGAGAACATTGATGCTCTGGGTCCTTCCTCTTGTCTCATTGTGAAGGGGTCAGCGCTGCCCATGTCATAGCACCTGGTCTCTCCTCTACAAGGGTTGAGGGGTGGAGAGGGAATGAGAAAACCTGAATTTCCATTTGTGAGTGGATGAGACATGGGAGGCCAGCCCATTCCACAGAGCAGGACTCTCAGGTGTAGGGTGACCATGCAGAGGCTACCTGGTGCAGGTCAGAAGGTAGAGAGGTCAGTGTGCACAGAGTGTGTGCCTGAGAGCAGAAGGAAGGAACCAGCACACAGCTGAGTCTACACCAGAATTTCTCTTTCTGATGAAGCGATCATTCCCTTGAGACCATGATAATCCCTAAAGGGTCATTGTAATTTCTTTTCTTTTTTTTTAATTTATTTATTGAATCACTGTGGGAAAGCTTACAAAGCTTTCAGGTTTATGTCTCAGTCATGCAAATATCAAACACATTTCCCTTTACCAATACTTATTTTTTACCATGAAGAACCCCAATAAAACCCCACCCCCACCCCTCCCCGTCCCTGTGAGGCAGATGAATTCTAGTTAACACTCTATCTGCTTTGATTAGATTCATTGTTTCAATAAAAGATTCACCACTATTATTTAGAGTTTACCCCCCCCCCAAAATCAGACATGCTGAAAAAGCATTGTGAAGTGATTTGCTTTCTACAGCTGGGTTCAAGAATTAAATGTTGGTTTTGGATTTCTGCTATTTTACCTATTGACCTTGGAAGTATTTCTACTGAAAGTCAGATAGTTAAGAAATTGGTTTCTGTGTTCTGGAGTCGTGGCCGTGCTGGAGAGCCGCTCGCGGGGGGCAACTGGTGGCCTCGGTAGGGCGTGAAGGGCGGAGCGAAACGGCCCCCTTCCCATGAGGTTTTAGTCGCCCCCACACTCCCGGCTCATACCTGCTGTCCACAAGGCTCCCATGTGGCCGCCATCTTTCTTTCCAGAGAGGAGAGGGCGAATGGGGCAACACCCTTTCCCCTCTGGCAGACTTGATGGGCTGGATCAACGCATAGTCCGTTCACTTTTCTGCTCCAAGCTGCTGGGTTCTGCATTAAGTCCTTGTGCTTCTGGGGCCATGGCCGTGCTGGAGAGCCGCTCGCGGGGGGCGACTGGTGACCTCGGTAGGGCGTGAAGGACGGACCGGAATGCCCCCCGACCCATGAGGTTTTAGTCGCCCCCACTCCCCCGGCTCATACCTGCTGTCCACAAGGCTCCCATGTGGCCGCCATCTTTCTTTCCAGAGAGGAGAGGGCGAATGGGGCAACACCCTTTCCCCTCCGGCAGACTTGATGACCTGGATCAATGCATAGTCCCGTTCACTTTTCTGCTCCAAGCTGCTGGGTTCTGCATTAAGTCCTTGTGCTTCTGGGGCCGTGGCTGTGCTGGGGAGCCGCTCGTGGGGGGCAACCGGTGACCTCGGTAGGGCATGAAGGACGGACCGGAACGCCCCCCTTCCCATGAGGTTTTAGTCGTCCCCACACCCCCGGCTCATACCTGCTGTCCACAAGGCTCCCATGTGGCCGCCATCTTTCTTTCCAGCGGGAGGAGGGCGGAAGGGAGCAACACCCTTTCCCCTCTGGGCAGAAATGATTGCCTGGATTAACGCATAGTCCTTTCACTTTTCTGCTCCAAGCTGCTGAGTTCTGCATTAAGTCCTTGTGCTTCTGGGGCTGTGGCCATGCTGGAGAGCCGCTCGTGGGGGGCAACTGGTGACCTCGGTAGGGCGTGAAGGACGGACCGGAACGCCCCCTTCCCATGGGGTTTTAGTCGCCCCCACACTCCCGGCTCATACCTGCTGTCCACAAGGCTCCCATGTGGCCGCCATCTTTCTTTCCAGCGGGAGGAGGGCGGAAGGGAGCAACACCCTTTCCCCTCTGGGCAGAAATGATTGCCTGGATTAACTCATAGTCCTTTCACTTTTCTGCTCCAAGCTGCTGGGTTCTGCATTAAGCCCTTGTGCTTCTGGGGCTGTGGCCGTGCTGGAGAGCCGCTCGTGGGGGGCAACTGGTGACCTCGGTAGGGAGTGAAGGACGGACCGGAACGCCCCCCTTCCCATGAGGTTTTAGTCGCCCCCACACCCCCGGCTCATACCTGCTGTCCACAAGGCTCCCATGCGGCCGCCATCCTTCTTTCCAGAGAAGAGAGGGCGAATGGGGCAACACCCTTTCCCCTCCGGCAGACTTGATGACCTGGATCAATGCATAGTCCCGTTCACTTTTCTGCTCCAAGCTGCTGGGTTCTGCATTAAGTCCTTGTGCTTCTGGGGCCGTGGCTGTGCTGGGGAGCCGCTCGTGGGGGGCAACCGGTGACCTCGGTAGGGCATGAAGGACGGACCGGAACGCCCCCCTTCCCATGAGGTTTTAGTCGTCCCCACACCCCCGGCTCATACCTGCTGTCCACAAGGCTCCCATGTGGCCGCCATCTTTCTTTCCAGCGGGAGGAGGGCGGAAGGGAGCAACACCCTTTCCCCTCTGGGCAGAAATGATTGCCTGGATTAACGCATAGTCCTTTCACTTTTCTGCTCCAAGCTGCTGAGTTCTGCATTAAGTCCTTGTGCTTCTGGGGCTGTGGCCATGCTGGAGAGCCGCTCGTGGGGGGCAACTGGTGACCTCGGTAGGGCGTGAAGGACGGACCGGAACGCCCCCTTCCCATGGGGTTTTAGTCGCCCCCACACTCCCGGCTCATACCTGCTGTCCACAAGGCTCCCATGTGGCCGCCATCTTTCTTTCCAGCGGGAGGAGGGCGGAAGGGAGCAACACCCTTTCCCCTCTGGGCAGAAATGATTGCCTGGATTAACTCATAGTCCTTTCACTTTTCTGCTCCAAGCTGCTGGGTTCTGCATTAAGCCCTTGTGCTTCTGGGGCTGTGGCCGTGCTGGAGAGCCGCTCGTGGGGGGCAACTGGTGACCTCGGTAGGGAGTGAAGGACGGACCGGAACGCCCCCCTTCCCATGAGGTTTTAGTCGCCCCCACACCCCCGGCTCATACCTGCTGTCCACAAGGCTCCCATGCGGCCGCCATCCTTCTTTCCAGAGAAGAGAGGGCGAATGGGGCAACACCCTTTCCCCTCCGGCAAACTTGATGGCCTGGATTAACGCATAGTCCTTTCACTTTTCTGCTCCAAGCTGCCGGGTTCTGCATTAAGTCCTTGTGCTTCTGGGACTGTGGCCGTGCTGGGGAGCCGCTCGTGGGGGGCAACTGTTGACATCGGTAGGGCGTGAAGGACGGACCGGAATGCCCCCCTTCTCGTGAGGTTTTAGTCGCCCCCCACACCCCCGGCTCATACCTGCTGTCCACAAGGCTCCTATGCGGCCGCCATCCTTCTTTCCAGAGAAGAGAGGGTGAATGGGGCAACACCCTTTCCCCTCTGGGCAGAAATGATGGCCTGGGTTAACTCATCGTCCGTTCGCTTTTCTGCTCTAAGCTGCTGGGTTCTGCATTAAGTCCTTGTGTTTCTGGGGCTGTGGCCGTGCTCCAAACTTAACTCTGACTTTCAGGGAGAAAGATTGGGTGGTTTACTTCTCATTGATCACTTTGTATACAGAGAGATGTCACGCGGCCGCGTAAGCGGCCGCGCGGTTTTGAGAAAAAGTCCTCGTTCCCGCATACTCGAGCTGTGTTTGTAGAGGCTTCTGGTCACCGGGGTTCCATCTGGGGGAGGCGGAATGCGGCACCTACTCCATCTGGAACTTGCGGGTGATCTCGTCTCTTTTTGGAACCTGTTTTTTCTTTTTTTTTTTCCTCCGGGATCCCGCACCCTCCATGTGTTCCTTCTCTTATGCTGAACGCTTCAAAGATGGCGCTGTCATTTTAATTTCTACAAGAGAAAAATGTGCCTCTCAGGCCCCAGAATAAGGGTTGTATTTCCTCTTTAGATTTAGCAAGTTCTAGCCTGGGAAATTTCTGGAATGTGTGAGCTGGGCGCGTAAGGTATTCATGAAAACTTCCAAATACTATGATTTCTGAGTATTTGGTTATTTTATAATGAACCCTTCATTTAAAAAGCCACGCGGGTTCCGGGGCCGAGACCTCCAAGCCTACTCGAACTGGAGTCGAGCATCTTCCACCCAGATCCTCCAAATTCCAGTAGGCGGGGGTAACACCCACCACCTGGCCCCCTGGCGCCATGTAATCCCATCAGCGGCCAAGACTCAGAGACTTTAAAATCCAGAACCCGGACGAGAACAGTGCAGTCTCTACCCCCGCGCCTGGGTGTTCCTTCCCGGAGTCCCTTGGAGGGGGGTGGGTTGAGCTTTCCTCCCCGCCCCGACCAGGGCTACGGCAGCCAAAGACCTCCAGGACCAGCCACCACCATGCTGAGACCACTCTCCGCACACATGAAGGTACTGGCAGAGGGACAAAGCCACGCGGGTTCCGGGGCCGAGACCTCCAAGCCTACTCGAATTGGAGTCGAGCATCTTCCACCCAGATCCTCCAAATTCCAGTAGGCGGGGGTAACACCCACCACCTGGCCCCCTGGCTCCGTGTAATCCCATCAGCGGCCAAGATTCAGAGACTTTAAAATCCAGAACCCGGAACCGCGCGGCCGCATTCGCGGCCGCGCGACATCTTAACAGAACTTTTTTTTTATGACATCTTATTGTCTTATTCCTACTTTGGACAAACTTGCAGGCTATTGAATGTAGCCTGCCCACAGGGCAGAGTCTGGCAAACTCCCCGTGGCGTACCAAATATGCCAAATACCAGTAACAATGATGGGTCTCATTCTCCTAAATAGCCTTGAATATAATATCAGGGCAAGGATGAAAGAGACGTTACTGGGGCCTGCTCGAGGCAATCGACGAATAACAGGATGATGAAATGAAATGAATGAAATGAACCCTTCATTTAACCCAATAGTTTAGTCCCATATTAAAAACCTCAATTTCCAATGTCTAAGAGCACTGTAATAGAAGTCTGGATAGTAGAACAATTCTGAAGATATAATTTAAAGGGGTTTTTAATAAAAATATAGTGTTTGCATATTTTATAGTCATTCTGTCCTGTTCTTCAAAACCAGTTTTACTCTAACAGGATTCTTTTCCTTTTTCCATCAATGATATCTGCATCCATCATTCTTCTTACTTAAAATGCACACATATTCTTTCCTTAGAGTCATATCCCACATGTTTTAACTTCCTTGTTTTACTGAACTTAATATAGCTTGATCTAACAAGAAATTTGGAAAGAAGTTTGCTAATAATTTTCTCAATAACTATACCTTAAACTGTACTCTGTCGGACCCAGGGACAGAGCTTCTCTGCTTGCTCCCACCACCACAGGTGACAAAGGGATTCTAATCAGGAGCCCCACCCTACCCTGCCCTGTCTGCTTCCATCAACCACCCAGGGATCGAATTGTGCACAGGAGACCCACCCTACCCAGATAAATACCCCACTGGCAGACTTCCACTCTCGACACTACTTCCACTACCCAGCCGTTGCCACAATCCAGGACACTTTCCGGACCCGCGCGGCAGCTCCAGCCGAGACCCACGCACAACTGAAGACCCACAGAACAAGATAAGCAGAACTCTCTGAGACCTTGGACTCCAGGCTCGGCGAACCCAGGGACAGAGCTTCTCTGCTTGCTCCCACCACCACAGCCGTTGCCACACTCCAGGACGCTTTCCGGACCCGCGCGGCAGCTCCAGCCGAGACCCACGCACAACTGAAGACCCACAGAACAAGATAAGCGGAACTCTCTGAGACCTTGGACTCCAGGCTCGGCGGACCCAGGGACAGAAATTCTCTGCTTGCTCCCACCACCACAGGTGACAAAGGGATTCTAATCAGGAGCCCCACCCTACCCTGCCCTGTCTGCTTCCATCAACCACCCAGGGATCGAATTGTGCACAGGAGACCCACCCTACCCAGATAAATACCCCAGTGGCAGACTTCCACTCTCGACATTACTTCCACTACCCAGCCGTCGCCATACTCCAGGACGCTTTCCGGACCCATCATAAGACACTAAATACCCATCTTCTGGAATTGTCGTACCATATTTGATAGGGTTCAAATATGGTAACACCTACAAGGGTGATTAGAGGTCACCCCAAAAGCCTCTATCCTTCTCGGAAAGACTGGCAAGCTACCGAGAGTATTCCGTCCACACGGAAGAGCCTGGCAAGCTATCCGCTGTGTATTCGATATGCCAAAACCAGTAACTACAACTGGTCTCATTCACCTGACCCTGAAGGCTTCACCGACGTGGCAGCATTGAGAAGGATGAGAAAGGAGAGGCCGACAAAATCTCAAGGCCGACCTATTCTGCCACAATGAAGGAAGACAAAAATGATCGTCTGTACTTTCAATGCACGTACGCTAGCATCAGATGCATCCATCTAGGACCTGATGGTACAAGCGCGAATGATCATGTACGACATCATTGGTCTGACCGAGACAAGAAGGCACGAATCTCACCATGCCGTTTTCGACACTGGAGAAGATTTGTTCCTCGGAACATGCGATAAAAGAGGTGTTGGATGCGTCGGTGTCCTTGTCAACACAAACTTGGCCAAGAGCATTGATTCATTCGAATGCCTAACAACCCGAATCGGACGTTTACATTGGAATAGATGTGGCTTACTGCCTGCAGTTTCTATCTTCGTTGTCTACGCACCAACATCTCATTATGATGAAAGAGAAATCGAGAAGTTCTACATGGAGCTAGAGAAGTTCTATAAAGAAGACCACACCTTCTACAAGATCATCATGGATGATTTTAATGCCAAGATAGGACCGAGAAGATCAGCTGAAGAACTTCACATCGGGACCCATGGCCTAGAGTGGAACGAACAGGGTGAGAGACTGTCAGAGTTCATCATGTAGACGAAGACCATCCATGGTAACTCACAGTTCCAGAAGGCAGAATCTAAACGATGGACATGGGAGTCTCCCGGTGGACGATTCCACAACGAAATATACCACATCATATTCAATCGACGGTTTTGCCTGACTGATGTCTCTGTTGTCGCAAAATTTCGAACGGGATCGGACCACCGTCTCCTTCGTGCAAAATTCTACTTCACAGAGCAGGGAGAAAGGGCTGCAAAGTTCAAAAAGAGAACTCCCAGAATGACCACCAACTGGGAACTCTTTTGTACTATTGCGGCAACATGGGAAGATGCCATTGTTGACAACATTGACGAGGAATATGATCAACTGGTTCAGCACCTCCATGAATGTGCGAGGAACGCCAAGAGAGAGATAGCCACAAAAAGTCGCCTATCTTCGAAAACTCTTGAGCTAATTCGCCAGCGTGGTTTGGCGCATGCCGCAGGCAACCGCAAGCTAACATCCGAGCTTGCAAAGCAGTGCAGAGATGCGATCAAGGAAGACCTCAAAGAGAGAAGAGCAGAAGTACTGGTAGATGCGGCAGAGGCCAGGAAAAGTATTCGTAAGTCCCGCCTGTCCTTCGCCAACTGTAAGAGCAAGATGACTGCCCTCCAACGTCCTGATGGATCCATCACATCCTCCAGAACGGCAATGGAGAAGATTATCCATGACTTCTACTCAAATCTCTTCGATAGCCATGTCCACTTGCCAACATACCAAATACCACAGGATGGGTATGTCGTTCCCAAAGTTCTCCCTTCCGAAATCCAACACGCCATTTCGTCGGTAAAGAAACAAACAGCACCCGGCCCAGACAAGGTCAGACCTGAACACCTGAAGAACCTGCCATCAGTACTCATCAATACACTGGCTCGGCTCTTCACTCGCTACCTGTCTGAATGCAAGGTTCCGTCCCAATGGAAAACCAGCAGGACTGTACTACTGTTCAAGAAGGGAGACATCCATGACATTGGCAACTATCGCCCGATCTGCCTATTGTCTGTCATCTACAAGTTGTTCACTCGAGTCATCCTGAATAGGATTGGCAGAACATTAGATGAAGGACAACCATGCGAGCAAGCAGGGTTCCGCAAAGGATTCAGCACCATCGACCATATCCACACGATAACCAAGCTCATTGAGGTTTCTCGGGAGTTCAAGATGCCGCTCTGCTTTACGTTCATTGATTTAAAGAAGGCCTTTGATTCTGTTGAGACGGAAGCGGTCATTGAAACCCTAGCCAATCAGGGCATTCAAGCCCAATACATCAGGATCCTCCGTGAGCTCTATTGCGGATTCACTACCAGGATCTCACCATTCTACAAAGAAGTGATCGTTGATGTCAAGAGAGGGGTGCGGCAGGGTGATACCATTTCACCGAAACTCTTCAGTGCCACCCTCGAGAACATCATGCGACGACTGGAATGGGAAGGAATGGGAGTGAAGATAGATGTTCGGCAATTACACCACCTCCGCTTTGCTGATGACATTGTTTTAATAACACCAAACATCAGCCAAGCGGCACAAATGCTGGCCGACTTTGACCGTGAGTGTGGAAAGGTAGGACTACAGCTGAATCTTACGAAGACAATGTTTATGAGAAACAGCCTTGTTCCTGACGCCCCATTCGCTCTCAATGGAACGACCATCTCCGAATGCAACAGCTATGTCTACCTAGGTCGAGAGGTCAACACGACAAATGACCTGGCACCCGAACTGCGCAGGAGGAAGAGAGCGGCTTGGAACGCCTTCAAGAACGTCGAAGAAATAGCTAAGAGGACGAATAACCTCCGGCTTCGGGCACATCTCTTTGATTCCACTGTTCTTCCTGCATTAACATATTCCTCAGACACCTGGGCCCTACGGAAACAAGATGAGAATGCTATTCAGGTCTCCCAAAGAAGAATAGAAAGAACTATGCTTGGAATATCACGTTTCACTCAAATGAGAGAACGAATCCGGAGTTCTGACATCCGTCGACGATCAAGGATCAGGGACGCTGTCTCATTTGCCAAGGTGTCGAAAATCAGATGGGCTGGTCACGTAATGAGATTTAAAGACGACCCTTGGACTAGAGCTGTTACTGATTGGATTCCACGGGATGTCAAAAGACGGCGTGGCCGCCCACCTACCAGATGGTCAGACTTCTTCGTCAAGATCATGAACGATCGGTTTGAGGCCCTTCATGTTCCCGGAGCGAAGAGATGCCATTGGGCTACACTAGCACGCGACAGGGACAAATGGAGACGTTACTGGCGCCCGCTCGAGCAAATCGACGACTAACGGGAAGTTAAGTGATTAAGTTATTAAGTGTACTCTGCAGTACTCTTTCAAAAGCATTACATGTATTTTAAAAGGTTTACAATGCCCATAATTTAAGATGTTATGATATAGAATTCCACACTGTAGGAAAACATGGATAAAAAAGAATAAAAATACTTAAAGATTCATATATTTCATTTAACTGCATATTCCCTCGGTCCTATCTTGGCATTAAAATCACCGACAATGATCTTGTAGAAGGTGTGGTCTTCTTTATAGAACTTCTCCAGCTCCATGTAGAACTTTTCAATTCTGGAAGTTCTGACTCCTGTCCCAGAGTTGGGGGCTGGACTGGGCTGGGTTTCCTCAGCAGAATAAGGGTTGTATTTCCTCTTTAGATTTAGCAAGTTTTGGGCTGGGAAATTTCTGTAATGTGTGAGCTGGGCGTGTAAGGTATTCATGAAAACTTCCAAATACTATGATTTCTGAGTATTTGGTTATTTTATAATGAAATTTCAAAAGAAAGAAAGAAGAAAGAAAGAAAGAAAGAAAGAAAGAAAGAAAGAAAGCAAGCGGGTGATTTATCAGCCAGGGTAAAAGTGATAGTTTATCATTTAATATCAGGGAAACACAAAGCAATGAGTATCACCTCACATTTGTGGGAATCACATGTATCTCCCCAACCTGAAATCAACTGTTAGTGTGAGAGTGGCACATAGTTATACTCAGTGGAATTCTATGCAACCAAATGGAAAGTAAATCATGGTATTCATAACAGCTGAGATGAAGATGGAGGACATGATGATGAGCTAAATAATCCTGTGGAGAAAAGCAAAAATAGAGGGTAATTTCACTCATTTATGCAAAGAAACAAATCAACATAGCTGACAGAGGGTTGGGCGCTTGCCTTGCTTGTGGCTGATGCGGGTTGGGTTTCGAGGACCACAAATGGTTGAATGAGTCTACCCAGAGTGATCTCTGAGCCTAGAGAACAGGAAGAAACACTGAACACTATTGTGTGTGACCCTAAAACTAAAACACATAAATATAAAAATAAATATTGAAAGAAACAAATCAAGAGAATGAATGCTATCAATCTTTAATACACCTTCATAAGGAAATACAGGCCTGAGAGTGCAGATTTGGGGTGAGGGGAGCAAAGAGGCTGACTGGAAGTGACCCAGGAACAAGTACAGAGAATCTGGAGCACAGGGATGGTGCTAAAGGAAGTGACGGTGTGCACGGAAACTGTCGTTGCCAATCAGGGAAGAATGAGGGGATGGAGAGAGGGAAGAAAGTGCAGGTGACAGATGAAATAGGGTCAGAGTTGTGGGATACGGGAAGTTGGTAACCGTGGTGTGCAGTAATTATACAGTGATACCGGAAACTGACACTATTTTTTTTACTTTAATGAATCATCATGAGGTAGTTACAAGCTTTCATGTTTGGGTTACAATCACACAATGATCAAAAACCCATCCCTCTACCAGTGCACATTTCCCACCACCAATGTCTCCAGTATACCCCCCCCCCCCATTGACCATTCTCTCCCTGCCTCCATGGCAGACGATATTCCCCATAACTCTCTCTCTACTTTTGGGCATTATGGTTTGCAATAAAGAAAATGAGAGGTTATTATGTTTGGTCCTTTGTCTACGTTCAGCACACATCTTCCATCCCAACTGATTCCTCAAGCCATCATTTTCTTAGTGATCCCTTCTCTATTCCAGCTGCCTTCTCCCCTCCGCTGATGAAGCAGGCTTCCAGCTATGGAGCAATCTTCCTGTCCCATGTATCTAATATCCTTAGGTGTCAGCTTCATGTTATGTTGTTTTATACTCCACAATTGAGTGCAGTCCTTCTATGTCTGTCCCTCTCTTTCTGACTCATTTCCCTCAGCATGATACTCTCCATGTTTATCCATTTACAAGCAAATTTCATGACTTCATCTCTCCTAAAAGCTGCATAGTATTCCATTGCGTAGATGTACCAAAGTTCTTTTAACAAGCCATCTGTTCTAGGGTGCTTGGGTTGTTTCCAGATTTTGACTATTGTGAACAGTGCTACAGTGAACATATAGGCACAGATGTAATTTCTACTGTTCTTTTTTGCATCCTCCGGATACATTTCCAGAAGTGGTATTGCGGGGTCATATGGAAACTCAATTTCTAGTTTTTTCCATATTGTTTTCCAGAAAGGTTAGACTAGTGGGCATTCCCACCAACAGTGAAAGAGTGTTCCTTTTCCCCCACATCCATGCTAGCACTAGTTGCTTTTGTTCTTTTGAACGTGTGCTAGTCTCTGTGGTGTGAGATGATATCTCATTGTTGTTTTGATTTTCATCTCCCTGATGACTAGCGATGTGGAGCATTTTTTCATATGCTTTTTGGCCATTTGTATTTCTTTTTTGAGGAAACTTCTGTTCATTTCTTCTCCCTATTTTTTGATGGGGTTGGAAATTATTTTCTTGTAAAATTCTACTAGTGTCTTGTATATCCTGGATATTAATACTTTATCAGATGGGTCACTTGATCACTTGACATCCCGATACTCACGTATTTACTCGAGCGGGCACCAGTAATGTCTCCATTCATCCCTGTCGCTTGCTAGTGTAGCCCAATGGTGTCTGGTCGATCTAGGAGCGCAAAGAGCCTCAAACCGATCATTCAGGGTCTTCACAAAGAAGTCTGACTATCTCGTTGGTGGGCTGCCACGAGGTCTTTTGATGTCCCGTGGAATCCAGTCTGTAATGGCTCTAGTCCAGCGGTCATCTCCAAATCTCATTACATGTCCAGCTCATCTGATTTTCGAAGCCTTGGCAAATGAGACAGCGTCCCTGATTCTTGACCATTGACAGAGGTCAGAACTCCGGATTCTTTCTCTCATTTGAGGGAAGCGTGATACTCCAAGCATAGCTCTTTTTTTTATCATTTTTTTATTAGTGAAACACCATGAAGTACACTTATAGACTCACAAATTTTTGTGCTTGGGTTTCAGTTATACAATGATCAAGTACCCATCCCTCCACCAGTGCCCATCCTCCCCCACCACGGGTCCTAGCATCCCTCTGACCCCCCATCCTCCCCCCCCCCACCCCCGTCCCACCCTGCCGCTGTGGCAGGGCATTCTCCCTGTTCTCTCTCTCTTCTTTTGGGTACTGTGTTTTGCCAGAGAGGCATTGAGTGGCAGTCATGTTTGGTCTATAGACCACTTTTAGCATGTCTCTCCCACCCTGGGAGGGTCTTCACAACACCCTTTATTTGGTGCTCTCTTCTCTATCTGAGCTTCCTTCTCACCTAGCACATGTGGCTGGCCTTCAAGTCATGGAGCAAAATTCCTGGTACTAATCTGAGCCCTTCCTGGGTGTTAGTCTCCCATTTTGTTGCTTTATGTTCCCCAGATTAATGCAATCTTTCTGTGTCTATCCCGCTCTTTCTGACTCATTTCGCTTAACATGATACTTTCCATGTAGTACCACTTGTATGTAAATTTCATAACTTCATCTTTTCTAACCGCTACATAGTACTCCATTGTGTAAATGTACCAAAGCTTCTTTAACCAATCATCTGTTCTCGGGCACTCAGGTTTTTTCCAGATTTTGGCTATTGTAAAGAGTGCAAGCATAGCTCTTTCTATTCCTCTTTGGGAGACCTGAATCGCGTTCTCATCCTCTGGCCTAGGTCTCTGAGGCGAATGTTAATGCAGGAAGAACAGTGGAATTGAAGAGATGTGCTCAGAGCCGTAGGTTCTTTTACTTCCTAGCTCTTTCTTCAACGCTCTTGAAGGCATTCCAAGCTGCTCTCTTCCTCCTGCGCAACTCAGGTGCCAGGTCATTTGTCATGTTGACTTGTCGACCTAGGTACACATAGCTGTTGCATTCGGAGATGGTTGTTCCTTTGAGAGCAAATGGGGCATCAGGAACGAGGCTGTTTCTCATAAACATTGTCTTCATAAGGTTCGGCTGTAATCTGACCTTTCCACACTCTTGGTCGAAGTCGGCCAGCATTTGTGCCACTTGGCTAATGTTTGGTGTTATTAAAACGATGTCATCCGCAAAGTGGAGATGGTGTAGTTGCTGACCATCTATCTTCACTCCCATTCCTTCCCATTCCAGTCGTTGCATGACGTTCTTGAGGGTGGCACTGAAGAGTTTCAGTGAAATAGTATCACCCTGCCAAACTCCTGTTGTGACATCGATAATCACTTTTTTGTAGAATAGTGAGATCCTGGAAGTGAATGCGTAATACGGCTCACGGAGGATCCTGATGTATTGAGTTTGAACGCTCTGTTTGGCTAGGGCTTCTATGACCGCTACAGTCTCAACAGAATCAAAGGCCACCTCCACTACCTCCACTACCCAGCTGCTGCCACGCTCCAGGATGCTTTCCGGATGCCTGTGCCGAGACTCACACATGAGTGAAGCCCCACAGAACCAGATAAGTAGAACTCTGTGACATATTATAAGACACTTAATACCCATCTTCCTGGATTACCTCACCATATTTGATAGGGTTCAAATATGGTTTGAACCATGGGAACACCTGCAGGAACTATTAGAGGCCGCCCTATAAATGCCTCTATCCCTCTCGGAGAGCCTGGCAATCTACCAAGAATATCCAGCCCACATGGCAAAGCCTGGCAAGCTATCTATGGCATATTCGATATGCCTAAACCAGTAAATACAATGGGTCTTATCAGATAGGTATTGGCTATTCTTTCCCATTCTGTTGGCTCTTTCTGTATTTTGGTCACTGTTTCTTTTGAAGTGCAGAAGCTTTTTAGTTTGATGTAGTCCCATTTGTTTATGCTTGCTTCCACTTGCAAGGCCAGTGCTGTTTCATCCTTAAAGATGCTTTTAGCTTCAATGTCGTGTGTGTGTGTGTGTGGGGGGGGGTTCTACCCACATTTTCCTTTATGTCCCTTATGGATTCATGTCTGATATTGAGGTCTTTAATCCACTTTGACCTGACTTTTGTTCCTGGCATTAGACAGAGGTCAGAGTTCATTTTTTTTTTTTGCAGGCGGCTATCCAGTTTTCCCAGCACCACTTGTTGAAGAGGCTTTCTTTGTTCCACTTCACGTTTCTTGCTCCTTTGCCAAAGATTAAGTGGTCATATATTTGGGGGTCTGTGACAGAATATTCAGCTCTGTTCCATTGGTCTGTGTGTCTGTTTCTAGCCTGATACCATGGTGTTTTAATTACTACTGCTTTGTAGTAGAGTTTGAAGTTGGGGAAAGTGATGCCACCCATCTTCTCTTTCCCAAGGATTGCTTTAGCTATTCGTGGAGGTTTATTGTTCCATATGAATTTTAGGAGTTTTTTGTCTATTACTTTGAAAAATATCATGGATATCCTGAAAAAAAATAGGGACCGCATTAAATTTGTATAGTGCTTTGGTCAGTATTGCCATTTTGATAATGTTAATTCTCCCTATCCATGAGCAGGGGATGTGTTTCCACTTCCTAGTGTCCTCTTTTACTTCTTGAAGTAGTGTTTTGAATTTTTCCTTGTATAGGTTCTTCACCTCTTTGGATAAGCTGATTCCGAGGTACTTGATTTTCTGAGGTACTATTGTGAATGGGATCGTTTTTTAACGTCTCTTTCTTCTCTTTTGTCATTTGTATATAAGAAAACCATGTACTTTTGGGTGTTGATTTTGTAGCATGCCACTTTGTTATACCGACCTATTGTTTCTTGGATCTTTTCTGTAGAGTCTTTAGGTTTTTCTAAGTATAGCATCCTATCGTCTGCAAATAGTTATGGCTTGACCTCTTCTTTTTCTATCTGTATGCCCCAGATTTCTTTTTCTTACCTAACTGCTACGGCCAGGAGTCCAGTACTATATTGAATAGGAATGGTGAAAGCGGACAACCTTGTCTTGTTCCCGATCTTAGAGGGAAGGTGTTTAGTTTTTCCTCATTGAGAATGATACTTGCTGTGGACTTGTGGTAGATGGCTTTGACTATATTGAGGAAATTTCTTTCGATGCCCATTTTGCTGAAGGTTTTCATCATAAAAGGGTGCTGTATCTTGTCAAATGCTTTCTCTGAGTCTATTGATATGATCATATGTTTTTTTCTCATTTCTTTTATTTATATGATTAATTATGTTATTTGACTTGTGAATATTAAACCATCCTTGTATCCCTGGGATAAATCCTACTTGGTCATGGTGTATGATCTTTTTGATGAGTCGTTGGATTCTATTGGCTAATATTTTGTTGAGGATATTTGTGTCTGTGTTCATCGGGGATATCGGCCTTTCTTTGTGGTATCTTTGTCTGCTTTTGGTATTAGGGTGATATTTGCTTCATAGAAACTGTTTGGAAGTGTTTCTGATACTTCAATTTCGTGGAAAATTTTAAAGAGGATTGGAAGTAAGTCATTTTTAAAGATTTGGAAGAATTCACTAGTGAAACCATCTGGGCCAGGACTTTTGTGCTTGGGGAGACTTTTTAATACCATTTCAATTTTTTTGATGGTGTTAGGTCTGTTCAGGTATTCCAGGTCTTCTTGGTTCAGCCTTGGGAGGCTACAGGAATCTAGGAATTTATCCGTTTTCTCGAGGTTTTCTTGTTTCATGGCGTAAAGATTCTCAAAGTAATCTCTGAGGATTCTTTGAATTTCTATAGTTTCTGTTTTGATGACCCCCTTTTCATTTCTGATTGGGTTTATTAGGATTTTCTCTCTCCCCTTTTTTGTGAGTCTTACTAGAGGTTTATCGATCTTGTTTATTTTCTCAAAAAAACATTTCTTGTTTTCCTTGATCTTTCAGATTGTTTTTTAGGTTTATCATTTATTTCTACTCCAAGATTTATTATTTCCTTTCTCCTGCCTGGATTGGGCTTCTTTTGTTGGTCCTTCTCCAAGCTCTTGAGCTGTGAGGTCAGGTTATATATGTGGGCTCGCTCTTCCTTCCTGAGGAATGCTGTAGAGCTATAAACTTTCCTCTTAACACAGCTTTTGCCATGTCCCAATAAGTTTTGATAACTCATGTCCTCATTTTTGTTCGCTTCCAGGAATCTTTTGATTACATTTTTGATTTCCTTTCTAAGCCCCTTGTTGTCCAATTGTGAGCTGTTTAACTTTCAGGTGTTTGATTTGATTTTCTATTTGTGTGTGTGATTTACTCCTATTTTCAGCACATCATGGTCTGAGAATATCGTTGATACTACCTCTATCTTCTTAATTTTATGAAGGTATGTTTATTGGGTCAGCATGTGGTCTATCTTGGAGAATGTTCTATGTGGACTTGAGAAGAATGTGTATTCAGCTTTTTGAGGATGAAGTGAACTGTATATATCTACTAAGTCCCTTTCTTCCATTTCTTCCCTCAGATAAAGTATGTCCTTATTAAGTTTGAGTCTGGTTGATCTATCGAGAGGTGATAATGCAGTGTTGCTATCAATGTCTTTCTTCAAGTCTATGTGTAGTTGTTTTAAGTACTTCGCTGATCCCTCATTACTTGGATAAACTTACATTTAGAAGTATAATTTCTTCCTGATGTACAGATCCTTTGATTAATAAAAAATGACCTTCACTGTCTCTTATGACCTTCTTCAGTCGGAAATTAATGTGGCCTGATACCAGAATGGCCACCCCTGCTTTTTTATGGGAGTTGTTTGCCTGTAGGATTGTTTTTTAGCTTTGGACTTTGAGTCTGTGTTTGCTCAGACTGTTGAGATATGTTTCTTGCAGGCAGCAGAATGTTGGGTTCAATTTTCTGATCCATCCTGTCACTCTCTCTTTTAATTGGTGCATTTAGCC
The DNA here is from genome assembly GCF_029834395.1 of Sorex fumeus. NCBI lineage: Eukaryota > Metazoa > Chordata > Mammalia > Eulipotyphla > Soricidae > Sorex > Sorex fumeus. The sequence continues at coordinate 907,803 of NW_026606224.1, read as the reverse complement.
CATTGAAGTTGAGAGAGATTACTGTTACGGGGTTTTGTCCCATCTTTCTGCTGAAATTTGTTGTATTTGAGGGGCTTGTCTTGACTTAAAGTAGCCCGTTTAGTTGTTCTTGCAGCCATGATTTTCAGTCTATGAAGTTCCTGAGCTGTTGTTTTTCTGTGAAACGGTGTCTTGTTCCATCTGTTATGAATCAGAGTCTAGCTGGGTAATGAATTTTTGGTGAGGCATTAATTTGATTGAGTTTTTTCACTATATACCACCACTGTTTTTGGGCCCTGAGGGTTTTATCAAATAAGTCAGCTGTGAATCTAAAGGATGTTCCTTTATAGGCAGTTTCTTTCTTTGATCTTGCTGCTTTCAAAATTTTGTCTCTGTCTAAGGTTTTCGTCATTTTTATCAGGATGTGTCTTGGGGTATTTTTATTGGAATTTCTTCTGGCTGATACACTTCGGGTCTCCTGAATGTGGTCGCGTGTGTTCTTCAGCTCTGGGAATGTTGTAGCAATGATGTTTTTGTTGTAGCAATGGTTTCTTCTTCATCAGGGTTTTCTTCCTGTCCCTTTGGGACTTTTATAATTCTTATGTTATTCCTCTTGGCTTCATCCCAATCTTCTCTTGATATCTCTTCCCAGAGAGTGAGTCTCTTTTCCATTTTCTTCTGTTGTCTGGAGAGTCTCTGCACTTTGTCTTCCAGCTCACTGATTCTGTCCTCAGCCGCTGTTTCTCTGCTACTGAGGCCATCGACTGAGTTTTTCAATTCGCCTATCAGGTTTTTCAAATCTGATATTTCCGTTTGTAATTTTGTTTGCATTTTCCTCATTTTGACTTTCAAATCCTCTTGCATTGTATTGCCGGTGCGTTCCATTGCTTCTTTTTATCTCCCTATGCATCCTCAGTAGCTCCCTTCTAAATTGAGTTTCATAGAGGTTGTCTATTGCTTCATTACTATTGGGGTCTTCTGGGTTAGACTCTTCACAAAGTAAGCTTGGTGGGCTTCTGCATTGCTTTACCATTGTGAATTGTATGGTTTAGACCTTCATGCACCCTTTTAACTTTTCGGTTTGGGTGTAGTCTTAAGTGAGATAGGGCTAATGACTTACTGGCTTAATGTGTTTCTGGTGCTTAAGCTGCATTAGTGAAAGTTCCTCCTAAAAGGATAATTTATGGTTCTAACAGGATATAGAATGGGAGAATAATTCGCTGCCGAATTAGTGGCAGCAGCTCCAGGAAAAAGCCCATCTGCCTGGGGGTAACTGGGTGGATGCGGAAAGAAGTTCACCGGAACTTGGAGCTGTAGATGCACATTGTGTTCATTGGTTTCCATCCCCCGCAGTTCCAGGTGAAAAACCAGCCGGGAGGGCCTGCTTGGTCCCACGCAGCCACAGCTGCAGGGAAACTGACACTTTTTAAAATTCTATTACCTATGTTATAACTAACTTTAAAAAATTTGTTAGAAATGCCATGAAGTCAGCACATAGATCTTGTTTACAGCACTGGCACTATTCAAGCATTGCCACAGAACAGTGTACTGATCACTCACCCTAGGAGCTATCTGTTGTCCCAGTAATTCCTCTTTCCCACCCTGCCCAGCCTCCCACATGCTGTCACAGCATGATATCCTTTAGATTTTGCTACGTTTAAGAAAGTTGAGTGATTTTCAACTCAGTAAGCAGGGTAAGGCCCACAGAGGGTAGACAGGATTAGGACTCTTTCCAAGTGTTCCTCATGTATGTAAAATTTATTAGTAAAATGTATCCAGAGCAGTGCCTCAGACTTTCTGGATTCAGTTGGAAGTGTGGAGCACTAGGAGAGTTGTAAAAAATCTCCGAGGGCGGTCAGGGGGTGGCCCCGACGGCTCTTCCCCTGGCCGCCCAGGATTCTGGGGTGCCCAGGATACTCTCCCAGCCCTGGCCATGGGGCAGACGGTGAATGAAGCGAGGGCCAATCCAGTTGATTGATCATATGCTTTTTATTCCATTCTCATCCCCTTTCACTCCTGTCTCTCTCTCTCTCTCTCCTCTCCAGGGCCCCAATCTGGAATTCCTTGTCCTCGCTCTGTCTCTGGCCCTCATCCCCCAGCCCACTCTTACAGTCTAGTTAAATCCCAAAACCATGAGAGGCTGGGCTCACACATAGGTGTGGTCACATTCAATAGCGTTAAAGTTCTCTCCCTCAAGGGATGCTGCTTCTAGGACAGAGTCTCTTTCAGCAGGAATCCCATGGGTGTGTTTCTCCTCTCCTTGTCCAGCAAACATATAAACATTCAAAATATTAATCATTTTGTATGAAAACAGTGAGAGATGCATTAAGCTTATAGAATTGCTCTCCTGGGGTCATCCCAATCATAGCCTACAGTTCTCAGGCCAGATTAGACTTTCTTATCCCTTGGAGGGTCCTAGTATCGTCGTTACTTTTGGGTCATGACAGCATTTGTCCAGGATCAAACTCTTAACTTATAGGTAAGAATTATGGCACTTTGGCCAGGCCCATCTCGATGTCAGGGTAACACATAGCATATACCGTTTGCCTGGTTCCATCCAGTCCCTCATTGGGACGCTGCTTTTGGGGGCATTAGGAAGTGAGGGTAACTGAGGCTTAAGTTGAGAAAGCCGATGCCTGGGAATGAATAATATTAGAAGTCAACTAAATCCCATGTTACGAAAACATAATATTAATTATCTCCTTGTGTCTGTACAAAAAAAAACATTGCTTTAAAGTAATTCATCTCAGTGAAAAGGATTTCTTACAGAGACAGAATTTCAAAAAATGTGGAGCAATGGGATTCTGCCATGGGTAGACCTAAAGTTCAGAAACCTGCAATGACCCCAGCCCAAACATCCACGTGGTTCTTCCTGTACCATCTGTGGTGTTTCACACAAAATCCTAGAAGAAAATATGAATAACACCGGGTGTTCTAGAGAGAGCTCATCTTCCTCTTGGCTGTTGCTGAAGGACAGAGAGATACTGAGCCTTTCCCTCATATGAAGCCTGGCCCTGTGAGCCCCATTCTGTGTCTCAGACCCTGACACTCTGAGGGGGAAGTCAGGAGAATCAGCATCCCTGTTATCTCCTCACCCGGCACAGGTGCCTCCCCCTCAGTTTTCTGACACAAACAGGATGTGGTTGTCACACTGAGTCTCTCACACAGTAATACATAGCCGTGTCCTCATTGCTCAGCCTGCTCAGCTCCATGTAGGCTGTGTCCTTGGACTTGTGTGCAGTGAGTTTGAGTCTGCCCTGAAACTTCTGTGCGTAGCTTGTACCACCATTGCTAGGATTTATCCCTCCCATCCACTTGAGCCCTTGTCCCGGGGCCTGCCGCACCCAACTCATATCATAGCTGCTGAAGGTGTATCCGGACACCTTGCAGGAGATCTTCACTGATGTCCCAGGTTTTCCAACCTCAGCCCCCGACTGCACCAGCTGTACCTGGGAGTTCACACCTGTGGACAGCAGACATGAGTGGTTGGACTCCACCTGACTGGCCTCGTTCCCTTAGCCCAAGGCATGGGGACGCTTACCTGCAACCACTGCCACCAGGAAGAGAATTCTCCAGGTCCATTCCATGGTGAAGACCGTGCACTCAGGGGCTTCTGAAGGTGTGGGTATGCCTGATGTTTGAGGTTGTCAGGACACATGCACATCTATATTTAACTCAGTATCCCTTGCATTATTTGCATATTCATGAGGAGAGAGAACTCATAACTGAAGGCCTGTTCCAACCTGTGCAGGGGCTGGTGGAAGTCACCGTGTCCATCTTCAAGGGGAGTGAAGAGGTTCACATTCTGACCCTTTTTTGAGAAGATGAGTCCCTGTCCTGGAACACAGAGCTCCCACTCAGGGACCAAGCCCTTTGGGGACCTTCCCCTCAGGGCACCCCACATATTTATGGCCTGGATATATCTGGGTACACCGGGGCTCTGACATTATTTCTGGGATCCTGTAACTCCCAAAGGCATATTACAATGAGACTACAAAATCATCCTAATGCCCCAGAGGTTTCCATTGGGGATATTAAGAAGTCCACAAACACCTCCTGCATACAGATTTTACTGCCTTATCAATATGATAAATGTTTCTCCCAAAATAGTTAAGTATGCACAATTTAACCTTCTATGTCTTATTCTTATTTTTGTTTTGGTTTTCTCAACAAAGCAAAAATTATTTTTCTGGTTTTTTAAAAATGTTTTTATTTATCTTTTTTTGTTGTTGTTGTTAAGTCTCTGCGAGATAGACCCTTACAAAGCTGTTTGTGATTTGATTTCAGCCACACATTATTCCTGTTTTTGAAGAGAAACCCTTTTCATCTCTGCACCCCTTCAGGCCTGCAAGTCTGGTCCTGGGTCTTGGCGCCCCCTGCAGCCCAGTCCCCACCCTGCAGGGAGAGTCTCTGCACTCTTGGTGTCTCTAACACAGGATTGAATCCTGGGACTTCAGTTCAGAAGCCTTGTTCATGAGTCATATTCTTTTCTGGGCATCTTGTTTTGGTTTTGAGCCACACCTGGAAGTTCTGAGAGCTTACTCTTGGCTCTGTGCTCTGGAGTTGCTCTGGCAGATGCATCCTAGGAAAATATTGGCAAATCAAGTAGTTATATTTCTAACAATTGAAAGGTGACACAATTATGTAAAAGTCATACAATAAACACTTAATTCACTCAAACAAAAGCCATCAAAATAAAAGACGATTTAAATCTTTAAGTAAAGAATTTGATATAAACAAATATATATTAAATTGGTTAAATTTGTGAAGACTTTTTCAAAACCCAGGCATAAGTCGAACACAGCTGCAAACAAGTTTATTTTATAACTCTATTAATAGGACAGATATAAGTAAATAAATGAATAGCACTGTAGCAGTGTCCTCCTATTGTTTGCCGAAGTGGGTCCAGTAATGTCTGCATTGTGAAACTTGTTGTGATTGTGTTTGGCATATCAAATGCGACACGGGAAGCTTGCCAGGCTCTACCATGCATGCGGGATACTCTCAGTAGCTTGCCGGGCTCTCCAAAAGGGGCGCAGAAATTGAACTTGGGTCGGCTGGTGAGCCACATGTAAGGCAAACGTCCAATCGCTGTGGTATCGCTTTAGCAAACTCTCTCCTAACCACCCACACAGTTTTATCCGGTAATTCGCATGATCCTAGGTCTTGGGGCAAAAGTATGTTAACCTATTTGCCCAAGTAATAATGAAACTCATGGAAAAGTCGCACTTAGGGTCTGAAATCGTAGGGGGGTCAGCATGGTGCAGCTTCCCCCTCTGGTCCCTCCAGTATTTACTCACTGGCCAGGCCCGCGTGGCAGTGCCCAGGGCAGACACTCACAGGGGGTCGGACAGTATCTGCTGGGTGTTGGGCGAGAGTCCCCGGGTCTGATCTCTGGCTCTGGGTCCCGGCTTCCAGCGTCCTGTCCTCCGGCCGTGGTGGGGCGGGTTGCACTACTCCAGACCCGCGTTGGTCCCCATGCGCCCCCAGCTGAGGGGCTCCCTCGGCTGGGTGAAGGGGAAGACTGGCCTGGCGTGGGCCGCTGCCCCTGGGCTTTGAGTTGGTCGTGGTGGCCCTGGCTCCCCAGGGACAGTGGGCCCAGCACGAGCCCTGCGCCTGGCCCCCACGCGCTCCTGGCGAGCTGAGTGCGGAAGGGCCCTGGCAGGACCCACAGCGCCCCACGCGCCCCACGTGCCCCACACGCCCCTGGCTCAGCCGCTACCTGCTGTCGCCAGCGCTGTGGTCTTGCTGCTGGTACTGCTCTTGGGACTCCTTTGGCGGGAGGCCCAGGCCAAGCCCCCCGCCACCCTGCCTCAGTCCCCTGCCTGGCCTATGCGCATCTCCCTGCCCGGCGGGGGTTCTGGCCCTGCTTGGCCCAGAGGTACCGGCAGCCCATCCAGCACCGCAGCGTCCTTCCCAACCGTCCGCATCAACCGCCTGGGCCTGGGGCTTACAAATGATGAATAGGATAAAACAGTTAAGTTTTATTGGACACATGACTTGAACTCTGACTTTTCCAGTGACGCACAAGAATATCATTTAAAGAGATTTACTTGGAGAAATGCAAGGGGAGAAAGAGAGAGAGGGAAAGAGATGTAGGGGGACGAATAGTAATGGGGAGCAGCCAGTACTCGGCGCAGGAGTCCTGGAAGGTTCTGGAACCACCGATCCCGCTGCCTGCCCTCAGGAGCTGTTTCCGGGTCAGGGGGCAAAAGTCAGGCAACCCCGCCCCGACGTTCTCCCCCCTCTGACCCACCCTCTCTGGGCCCTGCGGCCCAAGACAGTCCGAGTCAGGCCCATCCACAGGACAGGTCAGCGGGAGCCTGTGTACGCTTGGGCCTGTCCCAGGGCTACCTGTGTCCACCCTGGACCACGGGGGCTGAGTGGGTAGCGCTGCCCGTGGCCTACCCGCCCTCCCCCTCCTCCCTGCCGATCCAGACTTGGAACCGCGTCTGGATCAGGCTCAACCCCAGGTGTTCCTTGGGGCCCCGACGCTCTGGGTCCTTCTCCCTAACAGTCACCCTGATACCGCATCCCTCCGACCCGACGGGAATGTCCTCGGGGGCGTCTGGTGGTCACTGTCCCGCCTCCCCCCAGGTATCCTGCGCATGGGGGTTCCCCTGGCGCGCCCCAGGTCCCCAAAAGCTCAGCGCTGTGTGGGCTGTGCTGAGACGTATCCAGTCAGGGGGACGTTGCCCGGCCACTGCTGTGCTGACCGGGTCTTCGTCATCAGGGGGGTCTGTCCTCTCTCCAAACCGGGTCTGGGCTGAGTTCACACGCACACAGAAACGCTGCCGGCGGGGACCAGGATGCCTCAGAGACCCTCTCAGATGCCCCAGAGTCCCCCTCAGGCATCTGGGGTGCTTCCTTGTGAGGGGAAAAGAGGCGTGGGCTCCCCCTGAGGGCCCTGGTCCCCTCAGTCCGGGACAGGAGACCTTCACCGAGGGCCGTTCTCAGTGGGAGACAAACATATAGGCCCGTCCAGGTGTGGGTTCATGTAGGAGGTTTGTGGGGAGGGTCTCTGGGGTAGGCAGGAGGGTCGTAATTTTTGAAACCTGTTCTCAGGGAATACATTTGTCTTTATTAACTCAGTGTACCTTGGTTGATGTTGATATTCATGAGGAAAAATCTGAGCTGAAGACCTGTCCCAATCTGGGGGATTTCACGTGGGTGACATAGGGTCCAGTGCTCACCAAGTGAAGAGTATCCAAGCCCATGACGGTGCTTATTTTTGAGCTTGACCCTTGCCCTGTCCCTGAACTCTGAGCAGACAGAGCTTCTCCCCTGAATGAGAGTCCAACCTCTGAAGAGCACAGAATCCACGAGTCCTGACTGAGGGTTTATATCAAAGTTTGGATACCTCCATGACCCATGCTTGAGAGTTAGATTTTCCCTAATAGGAATCATTTCTATCAATAAATTAATCGCATCACCAAGCTCTGTAAGCTTGTAGAACCCCAAGCAGTATTTGAAATTGTCTTTGAACTATTGTCATTATCTTGTTTGTTGTTGTTGTTTAATTCTCCCAATATCAGGTATTTATGATTAGCACAGCGGGTAGGGCGTTTGCCTCGCACGCAGCCAACATGGCCGACCCGAGTTCGATTCCTCCGCCCCTCTCGGAGAGCCCGGCAAGCTACCGAGAGTATTCGATATGCCAGACACAGTAACAACAAAGTCTCCAATGGAGACGTTACTGGGCCCGCTTGAGCAAATCGACGATCAATGGGAGGGCATGAAGAGTTAAGCCTGCCATGCACAAAGTCCTTTCCTGAGATAATTTCATTTGTTTTAATTGAATCAGGGAAACCCAGGACCTGAGGTAACATCCACTTACCCTGCTGTGCTTGCTATTGGGCTGCAGCCTTTGTGGGGAGCCTGAGCGCCCCCTGCTGCTCAGTCTCCTTCCATTATTTCAGTGACCAATTGCCTTGGAATATCTGAATTTATGGTGGCTTCTGAAGGGTTGTCACCAGGTCACTCTCTCCTCCTCATTCCTCCGTGGGCCCCACAGCTCACCTCTGCTCTGATCACCCAGAAATCATATCCCTCGCTGCTTCTGGGGCTAAACCCCTGCATAGTTATTAGTTGGGGCAACCCCTCCTGGGGACTCTCTGGGACCTGTAGGGCTGCACACACTCCCCACACTGCCTCCATCTGCCTCCATTGCGCCCTAACAGGAAACAGGGTCCCACTGTCCATCAACTTTCAGTCAGAGAGCCCAGCTGGTCCAAGCCCTGCAACGCAATCACCATGACCAGGTAGAATAATCCAGATGCGAATATGATGCACTGCCAGGACCGAGTCCAGGTCAGACCCAGATACAGTCTGTCTAAAGTTCGTGCAAGTCAGGATCTGCGGGAACCCATTTCTGCCCAATGCTCACTCACGGTCCAGACAAGGGCTGTCTTGGAGGAAACTGCATATAAAACAGAATTTGCACACCCACAAGAAAGACATCAGGAACCATGAATAGTTAGTGGGTTTCAAATGGTTTAATGTGAAAGTAAAAACCAAATAATTCATCCATGAAAGAATTTCATATGTATTTTAATGTTTTTACTGGGGCTGGAGCTATAGCAAATTGGTAGACATTTGTCTTGCATGCAGCCGACCTGACCTAGGCAGATTTGATTCCTCCATCCCTCTCAGAGAGCACGGCAAGGTACCGAGAGTATCTCACCCACACATCAAAGCCTGGCAAGCTACTCATGACGTATTCAATATGCCAAACACAGTAACAACAAGTCTCACAATGGAGAATTTACTGGGCCCGCTCAAGCAAATTGATGAACAATGGGAGGACAGTGCTACCATGCAGTGCTACTGGAATGGTAAACTTTTCCCAGTCATGTCCCATATGATTTTGAACCTGTAAAAATGCTGAATGTAGGTATCCGGCAGATACATTAGCTGATTATACAAAAAACTATCATAATCTCTGACAAGGAAGTTTCTCTAATATAATTATGCAGAGGAGAATTAACTTTGATCCATGACTTTGTGTAGTATTATCAACATTTTCTTTGTAGTAATTAAGGTAGAATTATCCATTGTTACCAGTGTGAAACCTGTATAACAGGACAATAATAATTATGCGATATTTTCCCAATTTTGTAGAGATGTATGGTAGCTGATGCCCTGGCATAAGTACGGGAGAGATTTCCTTCACAGTAGTCACTGCTCAGCATTCCTCTTTGCCAATGGCTGGAGGTGGGTTCTCACTGTGGGTAATTATGGAAATTTCTGCTCTGGCATTTAGTTGCTCTAGACCAGCATTGCGTTATTGACAAAATGCCTCCCAGGGAAATGTGTTCTGTGTTCAGAAATAAGTAAGAACTTTAGATAATGGGGCCAGTGGTTGTTGCTTTAAGAAATTGGGAATTCTCAGGTGACATCTGAGATTGGCACCATGTACAGAGGAATGAGGGTAGAACTGAGGCACTGTACTATAATAAGCAGCAGCATAATACCCACGGACCCACCTATGAGTCCGTTCTTGGCCACAGGCAAGAAAAAGCATCAGGCGCTATCATAAAAGCTTCATTTCTGGACTTGATCCCCTGAGAATGTGCCTCTGGCCATTATAGATTTGTGTTGGCACACATGTTCTCGAAGCTGGCCCTCAGTTAGGGTCTTTGCCTTCTTGATCCTCCTTGGCCTCTGTTGGAGAAGATTTCTACCCATATTTGGAACAAAACTCCAATGGGGTTATCTATTCATCAGTGGGGCTTTGGGCAGGCAATTTCCTCCTCTCGGGGGAGGAAAACAAAGGTGATAGCTGGTGGGCTCCGAGCACACTCCCTGATTCATAAATTCTTAATTCACCCCTACTAGTGTAATTTGAGGTTATTTTAAAGGAAAAATTGAGCTATTGAGACTGCATAATAAGAAACTTCTACTACTTCTACTGCCTCCAGATGTCTGGGAAGACTGGGCAAACATGTATGTGGCAGGCATCCCATGGCCTCTATCATGTCTGAATGGACACATCATGGACACTAATGGAAGATGCGCTTAGTTCTCCAAGTACCAATTCTCTAGTTTTTAATTCATGGGTTTTGTCAAACTCTTTTTCTCTAGGATCTTAAAACTATGCTCATTGTTAATTGTAAGTGTTCACGTATTTCTCCCCGGGTGTCTGTTCTCTCTGCCTACAAATACTAAGTAGAGTTGTTTGGTTATTCCTTTTACCTCTCAAAAATACTTCCAAATCTATCTCAGTAAATGGCATTTATTTCCAGGAATTTTATGGCAGCTGAATTAAGGAGTCGCACCCCTTCAGCTAGAGGTGCTGAGTATTGCCAACAGGATCCTCTGAACCTTGCTTAGGAAACGCTGCTGCTGTCACTTAGGGATCAGCCCTCCAAACCCATCCCCCTTGTGTCTCTGCACTCTCCAAGTGAAGTATCTCCTCAGCAGGGGAATGACGCCTCCAAGGTGAGGGGTCACAGAGACAGAGGGAGAGGCACACACGGTTCACTTTACCGCATCGTGGTCACAGAGGAAAGTCACAGCGAGGGTGGGATAGGACACGGACACACTCTCATTACCCAACATCACCTGATCCTGGACTTCTGACTTGGCACTATCCTAGTGTCACCTTCTCCACTCTCCATGTCTAATTGCAGGATTCCAGCTCAGGGATATGGAGATGCATATATGCACATGGGGCAGGGTCAGAAGGGGTCCCCCAACACCTGGATTCCATCTCAGAGAAAATAATTTTCTGCTGGCCCACAGCAGGTGAATACGTACATATTTAGAAGCTGGGATGTTTTCTACTTTTACACATTAGTCCCAGGTATGTCCATGTCTTCAGGGACAAATCACAGAAAGAAGGTCAGGAAATGAGGGGTAGACAGGTACAGACTCTGATCCTCCCCACACCTGGTGTCCTGTGTCCCCAAGTCCTGCCAAGTGCCACGTGTGTAATGCTGAGAAGTGAAAATGATGCCCCAAAATTGTAGAATAATCAAGGATTTTCCTGAGATTGGAGCTATGGTCCCAAACCTGCAATGGTCCCAGCACACACTGACATGTGTTAGCTCCTGTGGTAACTGAAACACAAGGAGCTCAGCCATACAGAAAACAGAATGAATGACTGTTCCAGAGAAAACAGTGCTTGGGCCTGGAGAGCCCCCAGCACATACTTACAAGTGGTTCTTCCACTAGCTCTGGGAAGCACCAATGTACAATCCAAGAAGAATATATGAGTGATTGCAAGTGTTCTAAGAGAAGCCATTTTCCTCCTGGTTGCTGCTGAAGGACAGAGAGAGATACTGAGCCTTTCCCTCAGATGGAGCCTGGCCCTGTGAGCCCTATTCCGTGTCTCAGACGCTGACTCTCTGAGGAGGAAGTCAGGAGGATCAGCGTCCCTGTCATCTCCTCACCCAGAACAGCTGCTTCCCCCTCAGTTTTCTGACACACTCACGATGTGGTTGTCACACTGTGTCTCTTGCACAGTAATACACGGCTGTGTCCTCAGTGCTCAGCCTGCTCAGTTCCATGTAGGCTGTGTCCTTGGACTTGTCAACAGTGAGTGTGAGTCTGCCCTGAAACTTCTGTGCGTAGTTTGTACCACCAGAGTTAGGGTATATTTCTCCCATCCACTCGAGCCCTTGTCCCGGGGCCTGCCGCACCCATTGCATCCAGTAGCTGGTGAAAGTGTATCCAGATGCCTTGCAGGAGATCTTCACTGATGTCCCAGGTTTTCCCACCTCAGCCCCCGACTGCACCAGCTGTACCTGGGAGTTCACACCTGTGGAAAGCAGACAGGAGTGGGTAGACTCCACTTGACTGCCCCATTCCCTCAGCCCAAGGCATGGGGACACTTACCTGCAGCCACTGTCACCAGGAAGAGAATTCTCCAGGTCCAGTTCATGGTGAGGACCGTGCACTCGGGGGCTTCTGAAGGTGTGGGTGTGCCTGCTGTGTGAGGTTGTCAGGACACAGACACATCTGTATTTAACTCGGTGTCCTTCGTCAAATTTGCATATTCATGAGGAGGTAGAATTCATAGCTGAAGGCCTGCTCCAATCTGTGAAGGGCTGGTGGATGCCACTGGTTCCATCTTCAAGGGGAAGGAAGAGGTCCACGTTCTGACCCTTGTTTGAGGAGATGAGACCCTGCTCTGTCCCAGAACACTGTGCACACAGAGATCCTCCTCCGGAGGCCAAGTCCTTTTCAAGCCCTTTCACTCAGGCCCTCACACATCAGTATGGCCTGGAGACATCTGGACACATCTGGGCTTGAGGTTATTTCTGGGATTCTTGAACTTCCTAATGGATACTACAGTGAGACTACAAAACCAACCTAATGCTCCATTGGTTTCTATTGGAGATAGTAGGAAGACAAGAAACACCACCTGCATACAGGTTTTACTGCTTATCAATTAATAAGTGTTCCTCCCTAAATGATAAATGTGCACAATTTAACCTCTGTCTCCTATACTTATTTTAATTTTGTTTTTCTTGAGAAAGCAAAAGTTAGTTTTAAGAAAATAGGAAATCCATTTTGAGACAATTTCTGCCTCTCAGCCCTCATTTCTCCCATCTCTGCACCCCTTCTAACCTGCAACTCTGCTCTTGGGACTTGGTACCCCCTGCAGCCCGGTCCCCCACCCCCCTGCAGCGAGAGCCTCTGGACTCTCAGTGGCTTTCACCTCTTGGTGTCTCTAACACAGCATTGAATCCTGGGACTTCACTTCAGAAGCCTTGTTCATAAGTCATATTCTTTTATGGGCCTTTTGTTTGGTTTGGAGCCGCACCTGGGAAATCTGAGGGCTTATTCCTGGCTCTGTGTTCAAGAATCGCTCAAGTAGATGCGTCCTAGGAAAATATAGGCAAATCAAGTTGTTATATATATGAAAATAAAAAGGTGATACTGAGGGTTCTTTGCTCATATTATGTAAAAATAATACAATAAACACTTATTCACTAATTAAAAATAGTAAAAACCATCTAAATAAAAGAGAATCTAAGTCTTTAAGTAAAGACTTTAATACGAACAAAATATATTAAATTTGTTAAATTTGTAAATACCAGCATGAGTCTAACACAGCCGCCAAAAAGTTTATTATATAACTGAATTAGTAGAACAAATTAAGTAAATTAGAAATGAATAGGATACAATTAATAAAGTTTATGGCACATATGACTTGAACTCTGACTTTCAGTGATACAGAATTTAAATTTTTTAAAAAAATTTTACTTAGAGAAATGCAAGGGGAGAGAAAGAAAGAATCATGAGAGCACATGGGCTTCTTCAAATATGAAAAAATCCTTGAGTTCTGATTTCTGGTTAGACATCTTAGAAGTCTGGAAAACATCTTTACACCCACACAAGTGAAAACCTGAACAAATGAAATGCCGAGATTCACTATCTGTCTCTCTGTGAATAATAGGAAAGGAGAGAGGGGGTGAAGTAAAATGGTATTATCTAAAGGAATTTACTTAGGGAAATTCAAGGAGGGGCAGAGAGATAGAGAGCGGGAGATGGCACAGGATTGACTTAGGCAACCCACACACAGAATGTTGTCATAATCATGTGAGCCATACTTCTCCTTTATGATCCCTAGGATCCTATACATGTTCTCCCTCCCTCCCTCCCTTCCTCCCTCCCTCCCTCTCTCTTTTTCTTTCCCCCCTCACTCTCTGAGATCTATGAATTGCAATACAGACACTGAAAGGTTATCATGTATATCCCTTTCCCTACTTTCAATCCTCAGTTCTTGTACAGAGTGACCATATTTAACTATTTCTGTCATTCTGATCCTTTTCTTTCCTTCGCCACCCCTCCCCCCCCACATACACACACACTTGGAGTAAGCTTCCAACTATTGATCAGTCCAGCTCCTGTGTTTCCTGGCAGAGAATATTAATCTCATACACAATTTTAAGTCCCACAGAAGAGGCCTTTACTCTATATTTGTACTGTTCCATCTGACTTATTTCACAGCCTGATACTCTGCATGTCCCTCCAATTACAAGTGAATTTTATTATTTCATTTTTGCTGGTGGCCGCATAGCATTCCATTGTGTAGATGTACTATATTCCATGGAATCATCTGTTCTCAGACACTCGACTTGTTTCAAAACTGGTGAACACAATATTGTGATGCAGTAAATATGGGCTTGAAAATATTTACAAATGAGTGTTTTGGATCCTTTGAAGTCAATCCAAAGAATGGAATTTCTGGGTCATATGGAAGCTCAATTCCTAGTTTGTTAGGCAGTATTCAATTTTTTTCAGGATTCAGTCCCCTGCTATTCCCACCAGCAGAGAATGAGGAATGCATTTCTCCTACATCTATGCCAACACAGAATGTTTTGATTCTTTGAGATTTGTACTGTTCTCCCTGGTATGAGGTGATATCTCATAATTTGCATTTCTCTGATAAGTGACAGGGAGAATTTGTTTATACAGTTCTCTGCATGAGAGTCTACTTTAACGATGTATCTATATAAAATCCCCATTTTAGATGGGGTATATTTTTTCTTGTTAATTTTCTCAAGTGTGCCATATCTGTTTTAAGAATCCTACATGAGATTTGGTGGTCAGATATTTTCCTCAGTTATTTGGTTGTATCTTTATTCTAGTCATCATTTAATTTACATTAATTGGGCCATGTAAAACAGAAAGACTGACAACAAAATGCATGAAAAGGGTAAAACCTTTGGTTCCACATTCACTTAATCACTTAACTTCCCGTTAGTCGTCGATTTGCTCGAGCGGGCGCCAGTAATGTCTCCATTTGTCCCTGTCGCGTGCTAGTGTAGCCCAATGGCATCTGTTCGCTCCGGGAACATGAAGGGACTCAAACTGATCGTTCATGACCTTGACGAAGAAGTCTGACCATCTGGTAGGTGGGCGGCCACGCGGTCTCTTGACAACCTGTGGAATCCAATCAGTAACAGCTCTAGTGCAACGGTCGTTTTTAAATCTCATTATGTGACCAGCCCATCTGATGTTCGACACCTTGGCAAATGAGACAGCATCCCTGATCCTTGATCGTCGACGGATGTCAGAACTCCGGATTCTTTCTCTCATTTGAGTGAAACGTGATATTCCAAGCATAGCTCTTTCTATTCTTCTTTGGGAGACCTAAATGGCGATCTCATCTTGTTTGCGTAGGGCCCAGGTCTCTGAGGCATATGTTAGTGCAGGAAGAACAGTGGAATCAAAGAGATGTGCCCGGTGCTGGAGGTTCTTCATCCTCTTAGCTATTTCTTCGACGTTCTTGAAGGCATTCCAAGCCACTCTCTTCCTCCTGCGCAGCTCGGGTGCCAGGTCATTTGTCGTGTTGACCTCTCGAACTAGGTACACATAGCTGTTGCATTTGGAGATGGTCGTTCCATTGAGAGTGAATGGGGCATCAGGAACAAAGCTGTTTCTCATAAACATTGTCTTCGTAAGATCCAGCTGTAGTCCTACCTTTCCACACTCACGGTCAAAGTCGGCCAGCATTTGTGCCGCTTGGCTGATGTTTGGTGTTATTAAAACAATGTCATCAGCAAAGCAGAGGTGGTGTAGTTGCCGACCATCTATCTTCACTCCCATTCCTTCCCATTCCAGTCATCGCATGATGTTCTCGAAAGTGGCACTGAAGGGGTTCGGTGAAATGGTATCACCCTGCCGCACCCCTCTCTTGACATCAACGATCACTTCTTTGTAGAATGGTGAGATCCTGGTAGTGAATCCACAATACAGCTCAAGGAGGATCCTGATGTATTGGGCTTGAATGCCCTGATTGGGTAGGGCTTCAATGACCGCTTCCGTCTCAACAGAATCAAAGGCCTTCTTTAAATCAATGAACGTTAAACAGAGCGGCATCTTGAACTCCCGAGAAACCTCAATGAGCTTGGTTAACGTGTGGATATGGTCGATGGTGCTGAATCCTTTGCGGAACCCTGCTTGTTTGCATGGTTGTCCTTCATCTAGTGTTCTGCCAATCTTATTTAGGATGACTCGAGTGAACAACTTGTAGATGAAAGACAATAGGCAGATCGGGCGATAGTTGCCAATGTCATGGATGTCTCCCTTCTCGAACAGTAGTACGGTCCTGCTGGTTTTCCATTGGGATGGAACCTTGCATTCAGACAGGTAGCGAGTGAAGAGCCGAGCCAGTGTATTGATGACTACTGACGGCAGGTTCTTCAGGTGTTCAGGTCTGACCTTGTCTGGGCCGGGTGCTGTTTGTTTCTTTACCGACAAAATGGCGTTTTGGATTTCGGAAGGGAGAACATTGGGATCGACATATCTATCCTGTGGAATTTGGTATGTCAGCAAGTGGACATGGCTATCGAAGAGATTTGAGTAGAAATCATGGATAATCTTCTCCATTGCCGTTCTGGAGGATGTGATGGATCCATCAGGACGTCGGAGGGCAGTCATCTTGGTCTTACAGTTGGCGAAGGACAGGCAGGCGTTACGAATACTTTTCTACCGCATCTACCAGTACTTCTGCTCTTCTCTCTTTGAGGTCTTCCTTGATCGCATCTCTGCACTGCTTTGTGAGCTCGGACGTTAGCTTGCGGTTGCCTGAGGCATGCGCCAAACCACGCTGGCGATTAGCTCAAGAGTTTTCGAAGATCGGCGATTTTTTGTGGCTATCTCTCTCTTGGCGTTCCTTGCACATTCATGGAGGTGCTGAACCAATCGATCGTATTCCTCGTCAATGTTGTCAACAATGGCATCTTCCCATGTTGCCGCAATAGTACCAAAGAGTTCCCAGTTGGTGGTCATTCTGGGAGTTCTCTTTTTGAACTTTGCAGCCCTTTCTCCCCACTCTGTGAAGTAGAATTTTGCACGAAGGAGACGGTGGTCCGATCCCGTTCGAAATTTTCGGACAACAGCGACATCAGTCAGGCAAAACCGTCGATTGAATATGATGTGGTCTATTTCGTTGTGGAATCGTCCACTGGGAGACTCCCATGTCCATCGTTTAGATTCTGCCTTCTGGAACTGTGAGTTACCATGAATGGTCTTGGTCGACATGATGAACTCGGACAGTCTCTTACCCTGTTCGTTCCATTCTAGGCCATGGGTCCCGATGTGAAGTTCTTCAGCTGATCTTCTCGGTCCTATCTTGGCATTAAAATCACCCACAATGACAGTACTTCCACTACCCAGCCGTCGCCACACTCCAGGATGCTTTTCAGACCCTCGCGGCCGCAATAAGACACTGAATACCCATCTTCCGGAATTGTCGTACCATATTTGATAGGGTTCAAATATGGTAACACCTACAAGGGTGATTAGAAGTCGCCCCAAAATCCTCTATCCCTCTTGGAAAGACTGGCAAGCTACCGAGAGTATTCCGCCCGCACGGAAGAGTCTGGCAAGCTATCGGCTGTGTATTCGATATGCCAAAACCAGTAACTACAACTGGTCTCATTCACCTGACCCTGAAGGCTTCACCGACATGGCAGCACTGAGAAGGATGAGAAAGGAGAGTCTGACAAAATCTCAAGGCCGACATAGGCTGCCACAACGAAGGAAGACAAAAATGATCGTCTGTACTTTCAATGCACGTACGCTAGCATCAGATGCATCCATCGAGGACCTGATGGTACAAGCGCAAATGATCAAGTACGACATCGTTGGTCTGACTGAGACAAGAAGGCACGAATCTCACCATGCCGTTTTCGACACTGGAGAAGAATTGTTCCTCGGAACATGCAATAAAAGAGGTGTTGGAGGTGTTGGTGTCCTTGTCAACACAAACTTGGCCAAGAGCATTGATTCATTCGAATGCCTAATGAACCGAATAGGACGTTTACATTTGAATAGATGTGGCTCACTGCCTGCAGTTTCTATCTTCGTTGTCTACGCACCAACATCTCATTATGATGAAAGAGAAATCGAGAAGTTCTACATGGAGCTAGAGAAGTTCTATAAAGAAGACCACTCCTTCTACAAGATCATTGTGGGTGATTTTAATGCCAAGAAAGTTTCCACATTGATCCCCAAATAATTAGGTTACTTAAGGGAACCTGAAACAGGAAGGCAGAGACCATGTATTTTAACTCAGCCGAGACTAACTGCTTGTTGGGAAAAAAGATGCTTGTCATGGGCTGACACAATCACAAACACAAATTCACCTTTAATATTGGGGGCACAAACTGCCTAGAGAGTTGGTGAGTCCTCAGGTGGAATTGTGATCAATGTGGGTGGATCATTGCAGGTCCAGATTCAGGACACATCTCACTTGTCTTCAGAGCTCAGGGCCTTATTCCGCCTCTGTGCACACAGCAATGTCCTAGGATGTGGTTCCTCCTTTCACAAGCACAAGGCAAAACAAAATCGACTCTAGACTCACTCCCCACTGCCTTCTCATAGAGACACCAGGGCTCAGAGCTTCATCCTCAGACTAAGATGAGCCTCTGGTACTTTATGTGTATCCTGGAAAGCCAAAAGTATCAACTAGTGGAGGTGATCCTAGTGGTGTTCATGACAGCACCAAGTACAGTAGCGAAGATGCACACACAACACACAACCGCAGGGCTCAGTTCTGTCTGTGCTTCCTCAATCAGCCATGGAGCCCGTTCTTTCTCTCCTTCAGTTCTGTTTGAGGGACAGTGATCACTGTTTCCTTCCTTCTCTCACTGATATTCCTGAATCTCCCTGTCAGTATATTTTCAGGTCAGAAAGCACTGAGAGGATTGTTGCTCTGCACACACCCACTGAGCATTGGATGTTCCGATGTTCTTACCTGGATTCAGTCCACATCCCATTAAACAATAGAATCATATTTTCATTGTTCCTGATGCTCTGTAGTAGCTAAGGGTATAAATGCCCGGTAGTGTGGTGGGCATGGATTGAGTGTAGTACCTCACTCTATTCAGCTAGGGCTGTGACTTTAGTAACTTCTGGCAGCCACAACACCTGTGGTGTTTTCTCTATGGGACTGGGAGGGTCAGAGGTCGGGTGGCAGGAATAACTGTGGGTTCTGGTGCAGATGGTTCTCATTGAGACCTGTGACATCCCCTGGGGAACAGGCTTTCAATAATATCATGAAGCAAGAGAAATTAACCCGTGATTTTCAGGAATATAAACTCTCAGAACAACAGTGTCGAATTGAGAGCCCCGAATAAATCCTTAGATGTTTTACAGTGAATCTTTGGGAAAGGATTCCATCCTATGGAGTGATGCAAGGAAAATCTTTTCAACAAATGGTGTTAGTAAAACAGCACCACATATAAAAAAAACAATAGAAGATAGACTTGAATCCATATCTCACATCAGATACGGAATTTAATGAAATGTAAGCTTATGGTGACAGCAGAATCCTTAAAACACACAGAGGAAAAGCTTGGCCGGTCTCTTCATGACACTAATCTTTGAAGGCTCATCTATAGTTGCGCTCCATTGGCAAAGAGATGTCAAACTAAAATCAATATATTGTACTAAATCAATTAAAAGATTTTACTGGCAATGCAACTTGACATTAAAATTAAATTACCCTACTGAATGAGAGAAAACATGTACCCACCAAACATCATATCTAAACTAATATCTAAGATATTCATAGCACTTACAAAGCTCAACGTCAAAACCAATCACCCATCAGAAAACGGTGTGGGAAATAAACAGATTCTTTCCTAAAACAACATTCATATGGGCTTCAGGCATATAAAAAGTTGTTTATCAACATTAAAGATGTGAGATATGTTGATATGAAGCACAATGAAGACCGTATCTCCCCAGTGAGTATAGCTTACATAAAAATATTGGAAACAACCAGTATCAGAAGGTTGCCAAAGGGAACAATGCATCTGTGTTTGTGGGAACATATCTAAGGAAAACACTATGAGATTTCTCTAAAGAGTGAAAACAGAATTTCTAAATTACAAGTGATTCTATATTTGGTAACTTCACCCAAGCATGAAAACTGGAGAAAATACATGTAAACATATGTCGGTTGTAGAATTTAGAATAGTTGTCAGGGCTTGGCAACAATCCGAATGCTTAATGAGTTTCACGGATAAGTATCTGTGAAGCATACACACAATGGGTGCAGGTATAAGAAACAACAAAATACCAGTGTTTTCTGAACCATGACTCGAACTAGACTTAATCACTCAACTTCCTGTTACTCGTCGATTTGCTCGAGCAGGCGCAAAAAACGTCTTCATTTGTCCCTGTCGCGGGCTAGTGTAGCCCAATGTCATCTGTTTGCTCTGGGAATATGAAGAGCCTCAAACCGATCGTTCCTGATCTTGATGAACAAGTCTGACCATCTCATAGGTGGGCAGCCACGCGGTCTTTTGACATCCCGTGGATTCCAGTCGGTAACAGCTCTAGTCCAGCAGTCATCTTTAAATCTCATTACGTGACCTGCCCAACTGATTTTTGACACCTAGGCAAACGAGACAGCGATCCTTATTCTTGATCGTCGACGGATGTTGGAACTCCAGATTCTTTCTCTCATTTGAGAGAAATGTGATATTCCAAGAAAAGCTCTTTCAATTCTTCTTTGGGAGACCTGAATAGCGTTCTCATCCTGTTTGCGTAGGGCCCAGGTCTCTGAGGCATATATTAATGCAGGAAGAACAGTGTAATCAAAGAGATGTGCCCAGAGCCGAAGGATCTTCGTCCTCTTAGCTATTTCTTCGACGTTCTTGAAGGCGTTCCAAGCTGCTCTCTTCCTCCTGCGTAGCTTGGGTGCCAGGTCATTTGTCATGTTGACTTCTTGACCTAGGTACACATAGCTGTTGCATTCAGAGATGGTCGTTCCGTTGAGAGAGAATGGGGCATCAAGAACGAGGCTGTTTCTCATAAACATGTCTTCATAAGATTCAGCTGTAGTCCTACCTGTCCACACTCATGGTCAAAGTCGGCCAGCATTTGTGCCGCTTGGCTGATGTTTGGTGTTATTAAAACAATGTCATCAGCAAAGTGGAGGTGGTATAGTTGCCGACCATCTATCTTCACTCCCATTCCTTCCCATTCCAGTCGTCACATGATGTTCTTGAAAGTGGCACTGAAGGGTTTCGGTGAAATGGTATCACCCTGCGGAACCCCTCTCTTGACATCAATGATTACTTCTTTGTAGAATGGTGAGATCCTGGTAGTGAATCTGCAATACAGCTCACGGAGGATCTTGATGTATTGGGCTTGAATGCCCTGATTGTCTAGGGCTTCAATGACCGCTTCCGTCTCAACAGAATCAAAGGCCTTCTTTAAATCAATGAACGTTAAACACAGCGGCATCTTGAACTCCCGAGAAACCTCAATGAGCTTGGTTATCCTGTGGATACGGTCAATGGTGCTGAATCCTTTGCTGAATCCGGCTTGCTTGCATGGTTGTCCTTAATCTACTGTTCTGCCAATCCTATTTATGATGACTCGAGTGAACAACTTTTAGATGACAGTCAATAGGTAGATCAGGCGATAGTTGCCAATGTCATGGATGTCTCCCTTCTTGAACAGTAGTACTGTCCTGCTGGTTTTCCATTGGGAAAGAACCTTGCATTCAGACAGGTAGTGTGTGAAGAACTGAGCCAGTGTATTGATGAGTACTGGCGCAGGTTCTTCAGGTGTTCAGGTCTGACCTTGTCTGGGCCAGGTGCTCTTCGTTTCTTTACTGACAAAATGGCTTGTCGGATTTCGGAAGGGAGAATGTTAGGAACGACATATCCATCTTGTGGAATTTGAAATGTCAGCAAGTGGACATGGCTATTGAAGAGATTTGAGTAGAAGTCATGGATAATCTTCTCCATTGCCCTTTTGGAGGATGTGTTGGATCCATCAGGACGTCGGAGGGCAGTCATCTTGGTCTTGTAGTTGGCGAAGGACAGGGAAGCGTTAGGAATACTTTCCCAGCTTCGGCCACATCTGCCAGCACTTCTGCTCTTCTCTCTTTGAGGTCTTCCTTGATGGAATCTCTACACTGCTTTGCAAGCTCGGACATTAGCTTGCGGTTACCTGAGGCATGCGCCAAACCACGCTGGTGAATAAGCTCAAGAGTATTAGAAGACAGGCTTTTTTTGTTGCTATCTCTCTCTTGGCAGTCCTCGCACATTCATGGAGGTGCTGAACCAGTCGATCGTATTCCTCATCAATGTTGTCAACAATGCCATCTTCCCATGTTGCTGTAATAGTGCCAAAGAGCTCCCAATTGGTGGTCGTTCTGGGAGTTCTCTTTTTGAACTTTGCAGCCCTTTCTCCCGGCTCTGTGAAGTAGAATTTTGCTCGAAGGAGACGGTGGTCCGATCCCGTTCAGAATTTTGGGACAACAGCGACATCGGTCAGGCAAAACCGTCGATTGAATATGATGTGTTCTATTTCGTTGTGGAATAGTCCACCGGAAGACTTCAATGTCCAACGTTTAGATTCTGCCTTCTGGAACTGTGAGTTACCATGGATGGTCTTGGTCGACATGATGAACTCAGACAGTCTCTCTCCCTGTTTTTTCCATTCTAGGCCATGGGTCCCGATGTGAATTTTTTCTCCTGATCTTCTCAGTCCTATCTTGGCATTAAAATCACCCACAATGATCTTGTAGAAGGTGTGGTCTTCTTTATAGAATTTCTCCAGCTCTATGTAGAACTTCTCAATTTCTCTTTAATCATAATGAGATGTTGGTGTGTAGACAATGAAGATTGAAACTGCAGGCATTGAGTCACATCTATTCAAATGTAAACGTCCAATTTGGGTTGTTAGGCATTCGAATAAATCAATGTTCATGGCCAAGTTTGTGTTGACAAGTACACCGACACCTCCAACACCTCTTTTATCGCATGTTCCGAGGAAAAATTCTTCTCCAGTGTCAAAAACGGCATGGTGAGATTCATGCCTTCTTGTCTTGGTCAGACCAATGATGTCGTACTTGATCATTCGTGCTTGTACCATCAGGAACTCGATGGATGTATCTGATGCTAGCGTAGGTGCATTGAAAGTACAGACGATCATTTTTGTCTTCCTTTGTTGTGGCAGCCTATGTCGGCCTTGAGATTTTGTCGGCCTCTCCTTTCTCATCCTTCTCAGTGCTGCCATGTCGGTGAAGCCTTCAGGGTCAGTTGTAGTTACTGGTTTTGGCATATCGAATACACAATGGATAGCTTGCCAGGCTCTGCCGTGCAGGCGGAATATTCTCAGTAGCTTGCCAGTCTTTCCGAGAGGGATAGAGGCTTCTGGGGCTACCTGTAATCGCCCTCGTAGGTGTTACCATATTTGAACCCTATCAAATATGGTACGACAATTCCGGAAGATGGGTATTTAGTGTCTTGTGATGTGTCATGCTTCGCAGCCGCGCGGGTCCGGAAAGCGTCCTGGAGTGTGGCGGCGGCTAGGTAGTGAGGTAGTGTCCATAGTGTCTGCCAGTGGGGTGTTTATCTGGTCCCAGTAGGGGTAGGGTGGGTCTTCTGTGCACAATCTGATCCCTGGGTGGTTGGTGGAAGCAGACAGGGCAGGGTAGGGTGGGGCTCCTGATTAGAATCCCTTTGTCACCTGTGGTTGGTGGGAGCAAGCAGAGAATCTCTGTGTCTGGGTCCGCCGAGCCTGGAGTCCAAGGTCTCAGAGAGTTCTGCTTATCATTTTCTGTGGATCTTCAGTCATGAGTGAGTCTCGACACTAACTGCCACGCAGGTCCGGAAAGCGTCCTGGAGTGTGGCGGCGGCAGGGTAGTGGAGGTAGGCGGGAATATAAAGGAAATATAAATCAGAGGGACAAGAGAGATATCACGGAGAAAGACTTATATCATAAAAAGACTCAAAACAACAAGAGTTGGGATATTGTCAAAAGGAAAACTGTTTTCTCACTTGGTTGGAATGTTGTATGATTTAACGTCTATGAAAAACAGTAGAAGATTTCTCTTATAAGTGAAAATAGAGTTTCCATATAACACACTGATTCAAGCTAGATATCTTCACCCAAAGGTAAAAATATAAAGTTAAGAAGTTATAAGAAAACATACACTGAAGCATTTGATATACTGGCTAGGACATGGAAATGACCCTAATGCTTAAAGACAGTTTCATGGGCAAGAAGTTGTGGTGTATATACAAAAAGGGATACTGTGCAGTTGTTAAAAATAGAAAAAAGAAAAAAACAAAATATAAGCTTTCTCTGCATCATGCATACTAGAGAATATCAGATTAAGTGAATTTTGTCAGAGGGAGAAGGACAAATAAAGACAATATATTTCAACTGTGGTACACAGAGAACAGAGCGTTAGGATGGACAGTGTCCAATGATAATGGCCCCTGACCACACCCTGGGGTTCACGAGAGGAGTCAGGTGGGGGCTTAGACCACTGGAAAGAAGACCAAGCACAGGAGCCACAGCAGAGTCTGGGGGTCTGTGGGTATTTGGTACTGGAAGAAGCTCAGGGAGCTTGTGACTCACAAGCATCAATTTTTAGAGTATTGTCATCGTATCACCCTGCTGCACCCCTCTCTTGACATCAAGGATCACTTCTTTGTAGAATGGTGAGATCCTGGTAGTGAATCCACAATACAGCTCACGGAGGATCTTGATGTATTGGGCTTGAATGCCCTGATTGGCTAGGGCTTCAATGACTGCTTCCCTCTCAACAGAATCAAAGAATCAAAGCATAGCGGTAGGGCGTTCGCCTTACAAGCGGCCAACATGACCAACCCGAGTTCTTTAAATCAATGAACGTTAAACAGAGCGGCATCTTGAACTCCCGAGAAACCTCAATGAGCTTGGTTATTGTGTGGATATGGTCGATGGTGCTGAATCCTTTGTGGAACCCGGCTTGCTCTCATGGTTGTCCTTCATCTACTGTTCTGCCAATCCTATTTAGGATGACTCGAGTGAACAACTTGTAGATGACAGACAATAGGCAGATCGGGCGATAGTTTCCAATGTCATGGATGTCTCCCTTCTTGAACAGTAGTACGGTGCTGCTGGTTTTCCATTGGGACAGAACCTTGCACTCAGACAGGTAGTGAGTGAAGAGCCGAGCCAGTTTGTTGATGAGTACTGATGGCAGGTTCTTCAGGTGTTCAGGTCTGACCTTGTCTGGGCCGGGTGCTGTTTGTTTCTTTACCGACGAAATGGCGTGTCGGATTTCAGAAGAGAGAACGTTGGGAACGACATATCCATCCTGTGGAATTTGGTATGTCGGCAAGTGGACATGGCTATTGAAGACATTTGAGTAGAAGTCATGGATAATCTTCTCCATTGCCGTTTTGGAGGATGTGATGGATCCATCAGGATGTTGGAGGGCAGTCATCTTGGTCTTGTAGTTGGCGAAGGACAGGTGGGCGTTTATTCCCAGCTTCTGCCAAATCTACCAGTGCTTCTGCTCTTCTCTCTTTGAGGTCTTCCTTGATCGCATCTCTGCACTGCTTTGTGAGCTCGGACATTAGCTTGCGGTTGCCTGAGGCATGCGCCAAACCACGCTGGCTTATTAGCTCAAGATTTTTCAAAGATAGGCGATTTTTTTTGTGGCTATCTCTCTCTTGGCGTTCCTCGCACATTCATGGAATGGGAAGGAATGGGAGTGAAGATAGATGGTCGGCAACTACACCACCTCCGCTTTGCTGATGACATTGTTTTAATAACACCAAACATCAGCCAAGCGGTACAAATGCTGGCCGACTTTGACCGTGAGTGTGGAAAGGTAGGACTACAGCTGAATCTTACGAAGACAATGTTTATGAGAAACAGCCTCATTCCTGACCCCCCATTCGCTCTCAACGGAACGACAATCTCCAAATGCAACAGCTATGTGTACCTAGGTCGAGAGGTCAACATGACAAATGACCTGGCACCCGAGCTACACAGGAGGAAGAGAGTGGCTTGGAACGCCTTCAAGAACGTGGAAGAAATAGCTAAGAGGACGAAGAACCTCCGGCTCTGGGCACATCCCTTTGATTACACTGTTCTTTCTGTATTAACATATGCCTCAGAGACCTGGGCCCTACGCAAACAAGATGAGAATGCTATTCAGTCTCCCAAAGAAGAATAGAAAGAGCTATGCTTGGAATATCACGTTTCACTCAAATGAGAGAAAGAATCCGGAGTTCTGACATCCGTCGACGATGAAGAATCAGGGACGCTGTCTTATTTGCCAAGGTGTCGAAAATCAGATGGGTTGGTCATGTAATGAGATTTAAAGACGACCACTGGACTAGAGCTGTTACTGACTGGATTCCATGGGATGTCAAAAGAACGCGTGGCCGCCCACCTACCAGATGGTCAGACTTCTTCGTCAAGATCATGAACGATAGGTTTGAGGCCCTTCATGTTACCGGAGCGAACAGATGCCATTGGGCTACACTAGCACGCGACAGGGATAAATGGAGACGTTACTGGCGCCCACTCGAGCAAATTGACGACTAAAGGGAAGTTATGTGATAAGTGATAAGTGGTTGTCATCGTGTTCCCTCAGTGACAGTAAGAAGGAAAGGAGAGAAATCTCTACTTTCTGTGAAAAGGAATGATCTTGATTAAAGAAAAATCAACAACACCTGACGTAGCAGGACATCACAGTCTTTAGTGGACTCTGAGAAAGGAAGAGAAATAAGCAAGTTTGCAATACAAGAGAAAGCAATGACTAGAATGTATTAAGGGGCTGGAGTTATAGCACAGAGGGTAGAGTGTTTGCCTTGCACGCAGTCGACCCGGGTTTGATTCCCAGCATCCCATATGGTCCCCGAAGCACTGCCAGGAGTAATTACTGAGTGCATGAGCCAGAGGTAATCCCTGTGAATGATCAGGTGTGACCACCCCCCCTCAAAAAAGCAAAAAAAAAGTATTAAAATGTATTTAGGTAATATATTAAATTTTATTCATATATTTAAGCTAAAGAGTAAAGTACACCCCACCCCCCCTTACAGCCTCTCTCCCCTCTCTCCCCTTGCCTCCGGAGCACAGCCCTGGAATCCCTAGATCATAGCATCCCCTAGTGGTCACATGCACCCCTGCAATTCCCCTGTCTCCTCAGCCCTTGTGTCTGGGCTCACAGGGACTTGCCCTCACTGTGTGTATTTTGCACAATAATACACAGCTGTGTCCTCAGTTACTGAGTTACTCAGTTGTAGGTAAACTTGGTTCTTGGATATGTCCCTGGAGATGCTGACTCGGAACTGAAGACTCGGATTATAGTATGTACTTCCATCACTCCATATACCGCGAATCCAATCCAGCCCATTTCTGGGGTCCTGGAAGACCCAACTTACACCATAGCTGGTTACAGAGAATCCGGAGGCGAGCAGGTGAGGGCCAGCGTCTGTGAGGGCATCACCAGGGTTGATCGCAACTCCTGCAGCTGTGCCTGGGACAGGACACCTGGGTATAGAGACCCACAGTGAGTCATGGGCTCAGAGATCCCATGCCCACCTTGGAGCCTCTGTACAGGGGATACTCATATCTAGAAGCTGCCACCACAAAGAGGAGGAACCAGCGCTTATGCACGTTCCTGCCCACAATGTCCATGACCTCAGACACCATGTGAGGGTTGAGAGGGAGCCCGTATTGGGGTGAGTGTGAATGTGGTTTTAATCCTGTGTCTTGAGTGCAGATTTGCATGGGGAAGCCTCTGTAGAGAAAGGAGGGGAACCGGGGGAGGCTGGTGTGTAGGCTCCCTGGGAAGAGGTGCCAACTGTGGTTCAGAACACTCAGGCCTGTCCCTGAGACCCTGTGAGAGTTGGGCCTCTTCCTCCAGCACAGGAAACGTGCAGAGGAGCTCTCAGGAAACAGGAATTGCTCAGGGGGGACCGGCATGTGGAGAGGAGAGTCCCCATGTATCAGGTCCCTGATGACCAATCCTAGCCACCCAGAGTCTATACCCTGTAGCCAGGCTCCTGCCCCGCCATGTCCCTGTATGGTGGCTCCTGTTCTCCCATTGTATGCACAAAACCTGGGACCAAACACACACTGTAATTGACACAGTCAATTCTGACTTCTTTTAGTGCAATCATAGGTCAATCAAATTTCAGAGTTTTTTTAGATACTTTCCAAGGATGATCATTCCTTCAACTGTATCAGCATTATTTGTAAGTATACAAGTAGTTGTTAGATGTATATTGTCTCTGATGACGTGTTTGTATGAATACAAGGAATATATTTCTGCCTCAGTGACCTTCCTGGCATGGTTGGCCGGATCAGCAGTACCAAAACCTGCACTGTCCTGTGTACAACTCAGTGTCCAATAGATGACCATGAATCTCAGGACCCTATTCTTGGTGGTCCTCACTTAGGAATCCCAACCCTGAATGATGCTTAGAAAGACTCACTAAAGGGTCTTCAGCACATAATTTATTGGGCCAGAGTTCTGGTCCTAATGCAAAGAGTCACACATGCTGCAGAAATACAGTGTGTAAGCACTGAGCAGTGACATGTGAGGCCCCACCCTGACCCCAAATGCATGGAACCTAGACACAGCCTGTGTCACACAACTGTACCCCTAATTCCATGGAGCATCAGGGCGTTTAGTTCAATCTAAGGGACAAGAATAGCACAGCGGTAGGGCGTTTGCCTTGCATGCAGCCAACATGGCCGACCCGAGTTCGATTCCTCCGCCCCTCTCTGAGAGCCCGGCAAGCTACCGAGAGTATCTCGCCCGCATGGCAGAGCCTGGCAAGCTCCCCGTGACGTATTCAATATGCCAAACACAGTAACAACAAAGTCTCAATGGAGACGTTACTGGGCCCACTCGAGCAAATTGATGATCAACGGGAGGGCCTTTACTTTACTTTAAGGTTCAAAGTAATTGAAACACCTTGCAAGTTAAACACAATTCTATTAAAATAAACACAGAAAGATATACAAAGATATACAAAGAACTCATGGTATTATTGAAGGGCTGTAGAGATAGCACAGCGGGTAGGGCCTTTGCCCTGCATGCAGCAGACCCAGGTTTGATTCCTCCACCCCTCTCGGAGAGCTACCAAGCAACCGAGAGTCTCTCGCCTTCACAGCAAGCTACCCTTGACATATTCAATATGCCAAAAACAGTAACAACAAGTCTTAGATGGAGACGCTACTGGGCCCGCTCGAGCAAATCCTTTAACAACGGGAGGACAGTGACAGCGACAGTCATGATATCAACAACATGACGATTGAACAGTTCAGTATTACACCTCACATACAGATAGCTCTAATAGGATTAATAAACATTCTATTATGCAAAGCACGTGACTTGCTATGGCTCTCTATCCCCAGGTGTCCTGTCCCTGAGCTGCAGGCCCAATCCTGCACTGTCTCTGTGAGCTCCACCACTGGCAGCAATTTCCAGGGTAACTTGATCCCTGAACTTCAAATATAATCTGTATGGATGGGGAGATGCACAGTGATGGGACTGTTTCCTAAAGCTACTTCACCAGACCAACAGGACAGTTTCTTAAATCTGTTAAAACTTGTTTCCAACCACCGACTTTAAGTGATGATTTTATAAACATTTTTTTTCTTTTTGTGTCACACCCAGCGATACACAGGGGTTACTTCTGGCTCCTGCACTCAGGAATTACACTGGAGGTGCTCAGGGGACCCTATAGGATGCTGAGAATAGAACCCGGGTCAGCCATGTGCCAGGAAAATACCCTAACTGCTGTGCTATCACTCCAGCCCAACTTTATAAACTTTTAAAAATTTTATTTTAAGGATATTAAATAAGATGGATTTTTTTAAGGACTCAGGGCTGGAACGATAGCACAGCGGGTAGGGCATTTTCCTTGCATGTAGCCAACATGGCCGACCCGAGTTTGATGCCTCCACCCCTCTCGGAGAGTCCGGCAAGCTACCGAGAGTATCTTGCCCTCAAGGAAGAGCCTGGAAAGCTCTCTATGATGTATTCAATATGCCAAACATAGTAACAATAAGTCTCAAAATGGAGACGTTACTGGGTCCGTTTGAGCAAAACGATGAACAATGGGAGGACTGTGCTATACCATGCTATGGTTCTTGGCTCATTTTGTGGGTGTTACACTCATAGATGTAACCCCTTGGAGGGGGGCTGGTTGAGTTTCCCTCCCCGCGCCGACAGAGCCCCGGCAGCCGAAGAACCTCCAGAACTAGACACAACCATACTGAGACTACTCTCCACATGCATGAAGGTACTGGAAGAGGAACGAAGGCATGCGGGTCCCAGGGCTGAGATCTCCAAGCCTGCTTGGATCAGAGCTGAGCTTACTCCACCCAGATCTTCCATTTTCCAGTAGGCGGGGGTCACCAACTGCACACCCTCCCCCCCCAACCCCCCCCCCCCCCGCACCGTGTAATCCCATCAACGGCCAAGACCCAGAGACTATAAAACCCAGCTCCCGGAAATGTGCGGCTGCATTTGCGGCCGCATGACATGTATTATCTCATTCTTACTTTGGACAACCTGGCAGGCTACCGAATGTAACCTGCCCACACGGCAGAGTCTGGCAAACTCCCCATGGTGTACCCTATATGCCAAATAGCAGTATCAATGATGGGTCTCATTCTTCTAACCCTGAAAGTGCCTTGAATATGGCACTTTTTAAAATCTCAGGGCTAGGGCGAAGGAGACATTACTCGTGTCTGCTCGAGGCAATCGGCAAACAACAGGATGATCATGATCGTGACACTCATAGATGTAGACTAATAAAATATCCTGGTTTATTACTAGTAATTTATTTGAAATAATGAAAGAAATCAATTAGATACGAATTGAAAGCCTAGATCATGCATTTTGTGTTTTTTCATTGTGACACACTCCTGGCACTATCTCCCTTTCCTTTGGGGAACCTGGCAGTCATGCCCAGGATCTTCCCCTGTGCCAGCCATGTAAACTCATTAATGGCCATAATCTGGAGATTACAAATAAATCTCGAAGAATATCAATATGCTGAAGAAATGCATCTGGACCTCAAAGTCACCATCAGTTAAAAATGTAACTCCAGCTCTATCACCCTATTAAAAATATTAGAATTCCTGGACATCTCATACTCTACCCCACTGATGTACCAAGAGTAGTACACGACATTTGATGGGGTGTAAAATATAAACAAACCTATCTCTATCAAAAAAATAATAACATGGAAGGCTCAACCTCTACCAACATATTAGTAATCTTATACAGAGACTCAACAGCTACAGGGTAAGACACAACAATATCACACATTTTCCTCTAAGGGTACATTTTGGGATCATTTTTCACTGATTGTTTCATAGCAAGAAATACAAAATAAATGATTCAGGACCTGCTTTCGGGGCTGGTGGAAAAATTCGAAATATGGTTACTCGTTATATAGTTCTCTTGTTATGAACCATTCGAAATACGGTGGTGGGAAGGTGTAATGGTGGTGCAATTGGTTGGAAAAGTTCATGCAAAACATTATTGTGAACCACTTAATACAATTAAGAGAACTAGAAATACTTTTCAATTTGTCCTTTATAGCAATTTGTTAAGGCTCAATGGAATGCTTTTTATGGGAGTGTCCCAAGTTTATTTTGCAGGAGCAGCAATTGATACCTGAGCACTACAAGTGAAACCAGGACAGAGACAGGAAGTAAACACGAGTACCCAGCTGTATTCCCCAAATCACTTAATCACTTAACTTCCCGTTAGTAGTCGATTTGCTCGAGCGGGCGCCAGTAACATCTCCATTTGTCCCTGTCGCGTGCTAGTGTAGCCCAATGGCATCTGTTCGCTCCGGGAACATGAAGGGCCTCAAACCTATCGTTCATGATCTTGACGAAGAAGTCTGACCATCTGGAAGGTGGGCGGCCACACGGTCTTTTGACATCCCGTGGAATCCAGTCGGTAACAGCTCTAGTCCAGCGGTCGTCTTTAAATCTCATTACATGACCAGCCCATCTGATTTTTGACACCTTGGCAAATGAGACAGCGTCCCTGATTATTGATCATCGACGGATGTCAGAACTCCCCAAATCAAAGAAAACTAAATATTGTCCATATTTGAAGAATGTTATTTTAACATAATGATTAGATATTCATCAATTTAAATTTTTATTTAATAAAGTAGTTCAGAATATTTGATTAAATTTAATATTCAAACACCAATCCCAACACCATTACACCTTCCCACCACCATATTTCGAATGGTTCCATCCTGAACCCAAATCCGTGCCCCAAAGCAGAACCAAAATAATATATTTTGTATTGTTTGTTATGAGAAACCACTGAAAATGCTACACCAAGTATCCTTAGTGATATCCATCAATTTTATCCTAATTTATTCATTTGTTCCCTTGGTTGATAGCATGATTTCTAATAAGAAACACATTTCAATCTTTGTGTTTTGTTGACACTGAACTTTTCAAAGTCTTTCCGTTTCCTAAGTCAAGACCTCGTGGTGTGTTTGCGATGTTTACACGTCACTTGGGAAGGTCGCCCAAAGAGCAGTGCTGCTTCAGTGGGGTCACCATGTGCCGGGAAGGAGGAATCAGACTCTAATCCCAGAATTTCTGTGTCTCAGGAGGGGAGAATGGAGAGTGAGGGTGATCCACAGGCAAATTCAATAAGAGTCGTACCTGCAGTGGGCTCGGAGAATTCAGGATATGAGGTTCGATGGGCTCTGGTTTGTGATTTTCAGGTCTGGGAGGAATGAAAGCTGATATCTGGCCTCCCTGAAGCAGAAATGTAGGTGTGTGTATGTGTGGTGTGTGTGTGTGTGTGAGAGAGAGAGAGAGAGAGAGTATTTGTGTGTGTGATTGTATGTATATTGTGTGGGTGTATGTGACTATATGTGTGTGTATATATTTGTATGTGTGTATGTGTGTGTAAGTTGTGGTCCACGCAATAGTGATTGAGGAGTAATAAAGCCACGATGGGACTTGCAGAAATGACTCTGTCACTAGCACTGAAGCGTCTCCAAGCATTTGGGCCTGACCCACTTTCTGGACACAGGACCTGAGGCCTGATGAGACTCTGAGGCCACAGCAGCCTGAGGGAATCCTGGAGACCTGCAGGAGAGCAGAGACACCAACAGAAGAAAAAGGTCGCGGGGAAGACGTGAAAGCCCATAAACAGTCAAAGCTCTTCCCTGTGGCTACACCCTGACCAACTCTTGGGTGCCCAGAAACCCCAGTTTGAGGCTCTCTGGGAACGAAGTATATGTAACTCAGACTGAAACGCCGCTCAAGACTGCTGCCACGTCTGGAGTCGTCCACAGTCTCCTTTGAGTGTGATACCCCTCTTCCCTCTTTCATAACCTCTGATCAAAGTGTTTCACTCCCCCTTTTTCCCCTCCTGCAGTTCTTTGCTGAGAGGGAGGGTGACAGACCTAGAGAGTTAGTTGGGCCTAGACTGACTTTCCTCTCCTGCCAAGAGCGATTCCTCACTGAGCCTGACTCCACAGCGCCCCAAGAAATGGGGGGTTCGGGGATTATCTCCCACGCACCACAGAGCAATAGGCACCAGGTCAGCTTCCTGCTGCCCCTGGGTCTGAGGAGATGTGAGGTCTGTTCCAACAGGGGCTCCTGGTCCACTTTAACAGAGGTGGATTTTCTCGGGCACATCACAGTGACCCAGGATGGGAGGGAGGGAGCGATCAGCCCTTCTCCATGCTGCAGCCCTTCCCGTCCCCACTGGGGTCCCTGCAACACTCCTGCTCCCCTTCCCTCAGCTTCTCGTTCATTCAGCTCTTCCTTCCTTCTGTATTTGGAAAATATGTTAGGATTTATGAATGGAAAAATGTCTTTTAATAAAATTTATTGCATTTCTGGGGATCACAGTACTCTTAATAATATTTTTTCATGAACGTAATTTTAATATCAAATCTATCACAAGTGCATCCACCTCCTTCTTCTAAGAACCAGTGTCCCTCCCACTTCTTGTCTCTCCACCAACGACTTAAGTGCATGGATTAGTTCTCTTGTTATGTTACAGAGAAACATGTTTTCTAAGATCTGAGAGCGATTTGATCACAGTGATCTGACTGAGACTCCTGCTCAGTGGGTGTTGGTCAGAAGCACAGGGGAAGCCTGTGGGACCTTCCCATACTAAGATGGAACCTGGGGGTGTGATGCTGTGTCCAGGATGGGTTTCAGAATCAAAGAGAACTGTAAGGCACCAGGCGAGTGTCTGAGGATTGTGTGGGGGTATGGAGATAAACTCAGTGCTGGAATTGGTGCCCATAGGAATTATAGCCTTGTGTGTGGTTTACATAGAAGAGCTGTTGGCATAGATTTCCAGGTGTGATGGGGAAGAAATACCAAATCAGAAGGAACTGAGAAATATTGCAGTAGCTAAGGCACTTGTCTTGCGTATGGCTGACCTAGGTTTGATCTTTTGCATTCTCTACAGTCCCCCATGCACCACTGGAAATAATTCCTGAGCACTGAGCTAGGAAAAAATCCTAAGCAATGCCAGGTGTGACCCAAAAACAAAAGAGACTATGAAGTCAGGTAATACTCAGACCCAGGAAGTAATAGCCCTGAGAAATATATTTGCTTTCACTATGGACCGGAAGTGAGCTACAAAATGTCTACCTTATGATTGTGGATGAAAAAGAGGTGTCCGGCTTTAAATACCCACATCTCCATTCATAGAAGCCATCATGGTTGACCCCAGCTACTCCTGAGGAAGTGATAATCCCTCCTGAAAAACCCTTTTCCGGGGCTGTGGTGTAGACAAGGGTCAATGTGTGACAGGGAGAACAGCATAGGACCACAAACAGTTCCATGGCAAAGTTCCACCTGTGAAGCATGGGGTTGAGATGATAAGACTTGGGGTGCAGAGAAGGTCTTGTAAGGCTTTAATAACTGAGCAGGGCTACAAGGCCCAGACAAGACAAAGGACACAGGGACAAGGACCCCAACCAGGGACATGAGAACCTCAGACTGGAGAGACAGGCATGGAGTCGGGAGGCTTGGGCCGGGAGCAGCATCCTTCTCTCCACGAGACTGAAATGCACCTGAAGAGAGAGGGGGAGTCTGCTCTTGGCCACAAACTTCTGCATGACTCCATAACTTCTCATAGACATACAAAAACATCCTAATGTAGGTTTCTAATCACAAAGAAACGTTCAATAAACAACTCCAAACTGCCAAGGTCACAGTGGTAAAGCAACCCAGAAAACCACCAGGTTAGGTAGTGAAGACGCTAGCCTACTTGTCCCAGTCAATAATACTGAGCTATATATAAAGTCTCTGAGAAGGAATTCAGAGCAGAACTGTTAAGGATGCACGAGGAGATCAAATATATGTTGGAGAATCTCCCAGTGTCTGCGAATCCCTGTGACTCTGAGAGGCACCATAAAGCCTCCTCTGAGCACAGTCTACAGAGCACTTAGCAGCCTGAGATCAGAGCTCATGGTGCTGCATGACTGTTGAAGGCACAGCGTGGGTGACCCAGTCCTGAGAGAGTCAGAATCCCTGATGAGAGGCAGCTGGTCCCATAGCTCAGTGTGTCTCCCTGTGGGCACTGGAAGCTCGTGTCAGCACTTATCCAAGGCTGCTGTGGTGACCCCCAAGACTCTGAGAAGGGCTTGATGGGATCACAGGGGACTTTCTACTTGTCTCACTGTGAAGGGTTCAGATCTGCCCATGCCATAGGACCTGGTTTCTTCACAACAATGGCTAAGGGCTTCAGGGAGAATGGGAAACCTTGAATGTCCATTTTGAGAATGGATGGGGTAACAAAGAACCCATCCTAGAAAGCAGGACTCCCAGGTGTAGTGTGACCAGGAAGAAACTACCTGGGTGTTGGTCAGAGTGGACAGTCTCTGTGTGTGTGTGACACAGAGAGAGAGAGAGAGAGAGAGAGAGAGAGAGAGAGAGAGAGAGAGACCATAAGAAGGAGCCCAGCACACAACTGAGTGAACACCAGGGTTTTTATTTCTGACGATGGAACTTCTACCAAAAGACTCTGATAATTCCTACAAGGTCACCATAATTTCTATAAGAGAATAAGAGGATAATGGGCCCTCAGGCTGGTTCTATTACTGGAAACTTCCATCAAGAGGCAGAAAGTGTGACAAACTCTTTCCTGCCAACAGTGGGGATGGAGAACTCAGAGCCACAACCTACAGAACAAGGTTCCCATGTGACCATCTGAGAGCTTAGAGGCATATCAGTCCTGATCTCCACAGAACCATGATTCATCTGGTCATGAGCAACATCTTCTCAGGGGAGAGTCCTCATAGTCTCCTGGGGGCCTGTGCCCCTGAAGCTCAGACTGCTTCCTCCTGCAGGTGGTTTGTATCTGGGCCCTCACGTCCTTCCCCTCACTGTGTCTCTCACACAGTAGTACAACACCGTGTTCTCCTCTCTCAGGTGGCTCATTTGCAGAGATAGTGTGTTCTTGCTGTTGTCTCTGGAGATGGTGAATCGGCCCTTCACAGAGTCCGCATAGTATGTAATACCATCATTAGTAATCTGTGAGACCCACTCTATGCCCTTCCCTGGAGCCTGGCGGACCCAGTTCATATAAGAGTTGCCAAAGTTGAATCTAGAGGCTGCACAGGAGAGTGTAAGGGAACCCTGGGCTGCACCAAGTCTCCCCCAGACTCCACCAGCTGCATCTCACACTGGATCCCTGCAAACACAAAGACATCCTGGTCAGGAAACTCTCCTCACACAGAAGATCTGCCTCTCCCATCTTTCTCATGCTCCGTGTCTCTGTCTCCCATGAGTTACCTCCTTACACAGCCACTAGGAGAAGCCAGCTCAGCCCACACGCCATATTGGTT
Source organism: Sorex fumeus (assembly GCF_029834395.1). Lineage (NCBI taxonomy): Eukaryota > Metazoa > Chordata > Mammalia > Eulipotyphla > Soricidae > Sorex > Sorex fumeus. Next base: position 871,228 of record NW_026606224.1, on the reverse strand, counting down.
CTTTGTGAGTCAGGATGGAGCCTCTGGGAACCCCTGAACTGACTCCTCTCCTGGAGCTGAGGCTGGGTTGGGCTGTTTTCAGCAACACAGGGAGAAGCTCATTTGCATAATCTCCTTCTACATAAAATGTTCTGTTTGAAACTGAAGAACAAGTGTAGGACTCCAGAGCAAGTGTAAGGCTCTGGCAGTGCCTTGTGACCTGGAAAAGAATCAGAAACTATGCTATTCTATCGTGCATTTATTATATAACAACCAATTTAATTCATAAAGTTTTGTACTTATTTTTTACTATTATCGTAGAATATCTACAGTTGTACTTGAATTTTGTGCATCATTTGACACAGAAAAACAGAAATACTTTATACAATATTCACATAATACATTGTAAGACTTGGTCCCACTATCTAGATAAAAGTAATCCACTGAATCATACTGAGTTATGAATGAGTTGGGAACCCAGAAATGAAACAGCATCAGGAGTAAGGCAGAATGGCCAGATAGCATAGCCCTGATATCTGGGAAACCTAAGGCAGGATCTGTGTCTGCTCTCTTTCTGCTGTTTCTCCCAGAAGAAACATCTCTGAGGTTAAAAATATTTGTTCTGATATCAAAGGCCCTTGGATTTGTAAAAGCTTAGCTCAGATGGACTAAGTCAGGCAGCTAACCTAAGAATGTCGTTCTTCTGATGATTCCTGGTTCTAAGTGCTAACTCTCACTAGGCATATAGGAGATCTCTGTTTATGAGCTTGTTAGTTCCCTGACCCTCCACCCCTTCTCTTTTAAGTCTGTCTTTAAAATACAGCATCCCATGGTTTGTCCCTGTTCACCAGGATTGGTCCCCAGTAACAACAGATGTAGAGGCAGCAGAGGGTTAAGCTTCTTCCCTTGCATTGGGTGATCAAGGTACATTCCCTGCACTTCATATGTTTTCCCATGCCACCACCACGAGTGATCCCTGAGCACAGAGCCAGGGATATACCCATAGGATCACAACAACAAAACCAAACCAGGGACTGGAGAGATAGTACAGAGGGTATGGTGTTTGGCTTGCACATCGCAGACCCAGGTTCAATTCTCAGCATCCCATATGGTCCGTTGAGCACTGCCAGGAGTAATTCCTCAATGCATAGTCAGGAGTAACCCGTGAGCATCGCCTGGTGTGACCCAAAAAGAAAAACAACAAAAATCAACAGGCGCTGAAGATAGCACAGTGGTGGGGTGCTTGCCTTGCCCATGGCTGACCCAGGTTTGATCTCTAGTATCCCATATGCTTCCCTGAACACTTTCAAGAGTAATTCCTGAGTGCAGAGTCATGGGTAATCCCTGAGCATCACCAGGTATAGTCCCCAAACCAAACAAAACATACAAATAACTAACATCAAAACCAAACAAAATATGGGATAGCAGCTATCAAGAACTTCTTCTCTGTAATGAGAACAAGTTATACTTATTCTGAATTTTGCGTTAACCCGGAGGATATTGGAGACGAGCATGCCTGGAGGTGCATGGAGTGTGACTCTTCAAATCAGCCCTGGCCCCTTCTCTCCTTCTTACCATGTTAATATTTGATTAGCAGTAAAAAACTACAGGATACCATGCCCTACACAGAATACTGATTATAGACTGTAAAAAACCTCTCCAGGAGTGGCCAGGGAGTGGAGTGGTCAGGTTCTGGGTGGGCCCGGGCCGCTCTCCCAGCCAGGGGAACCCGGGTCCTGGGGCAGATGGCAGAGGAAGCAAGGGCCAAGCCGGTTGATTGATCAGATGCTGTTTATTCCATCCTCCCCACTCGCCTGCCCCAGTCTCTCTGAGCCTCCCATTCTCGTCTCTACTGCTTCTCATTCCCATATCCTCCCGCCTCTTCTGCTCATCTCTCCATGCTCCATCTATCAACCTACGCTCTCTCTCTCTCTCTCTCTCTCTCTCTCTCTCCACGTGCCTGCTTCAGTATTCCTCTACATCCTTCTCTCTCTGTCCCCCTTGCTAGCCTCTCTGTGGTCCATCTTGCCTCCTTCCTTTCTCCTCTCTCCAGCTCTCTTGCCTCCAACTCCCCTCCACTCTGGGTCAACACCTGCTCACAGTCAGGTAGCAAAATCAACACAAGAAAGCCTTCCCGAGGGCCCATCAGGTTCAAATGGAACACCATTTAAGAGGTATTCCAAAGCCCTACCTGACTGCTCAAGAACAAAACACTTTCTAAGGTGTTTTTCTCCTTTCCTCAATTCAATAACTCTTTTTAAAAATTTTTATTAGTGAGAGACCATGAGGTACAGTTGTAGACTTACAAATTTTGTGCTTGGGTTTCAATTATACAATGATAAAATACCCATCTCTCCACTATGAAATGAATAGAAACTTTCTCAAAGAAGAAATCCGATTGGCTAAAAGGCACATGAGAAAATGTTCCATATCATTAATCATTAACCGCGAGATGCAGATCCAAACCACAATGAGATATCATTTCACACCACAGAAACTGGCCCACATCCACAAGTACAATAACTCTTATCAACATCTCAATACTAGTTATGTTAGGACGTGGATTGTGATCTCCCTTTAACGACAAAGATACTCCAGAGACTGCAAAGAGCAAGCAAGGTTTATTGAGCTGGCTAGCCAGAGTCAAACCGTCAGGCAAAACCTTGAACTTCTTCAAAGGGGATCTTATACAGGCCTTCACTGGCCGTTACAGCAGGGTGCACACCTTTTTTTTTCTATTTTTTTAAAAAAAATTTATTAGTGAGACACCATGAGGTACAGCTGTAGACTTACAAATGTTTGTGCTTGGGTTTCAATTATACAATGGTCAAATACCCATCCTTCCACCATTTCATGGGCGGCTAGCAGGTATCTCCTAATTCAGACATTTGGTTATCCTCTATGTTTACCTGGCTCCCTTTGATTCTCAGCTCATGGCTCCTGCATTCCTGTGGAGGCGGATAAGGGAAAAGTTACTAACAGAGGTAACAGATAAGGAAGGGCCAACAAATGGTTTCAGAATTTACATCCCAATAACGAAGGGTCAACAAATGGAGACAGAATTTACATCCCAATTAGGAAGAGTCAACAAATTGAGACAGAATTTACATCTCAAGGCTTTACCAGGGAGGGGACAGGTAAGGAAGAGTTACTAATTAGCAGAGTTTAGCTCTGGAATTTCCCTAGGGGTCCCAAGGGACCCTACAGTTATTTTTGTATGGACACAGTAAGAGAAAACATTAAAGCTTTAGGGCAGTTCTCCTGGGAACATCTTGCAACAGACTCAGACTACAGTGCTCAGGCCAGAGTAATCATTCCTAACCCTAGCAGGGTCCAAATCTAGTTATTACCTTTTGGATCATGACCAAGCTCTTAACTTACAGTTAAACATTATGGCGCTTTGACCAGTCCCATAGCGATGCCAGGGTAGCACATAGCTTACCGCTTGCCCTGGTTCCATCCAGTCCCTCATCGGGACCCTGATTTTGGGGGTGCTAGGAAGTAAAGGCAGCTGAGACTTAGGTTAGAGAACAGATGCCCAGGAAATATCACTGAGAGTCACATTCAAAAGCATGTCTTCTTGTTTCCATACAAAAATGACATTGCTCTGAATAAACTATGCAAAGGACTTAGGGAAAAGAGAAAAACAATATTTACAAGTCAACAGAGCACAAAGAAAGAAGTTACAAATAAACACAGAGGAATGGGAGCACTGTGATGGGAGCAACCCAATATACCTAAACTAACAGAGGCTATGCAGGAAGGACAAAACTGTTACCCTACAATAGATCATTAATGTTTCATGAGCACTGACATATATGGACACCCGAGAAGTTGATCATCACACCAAAACAGTGAATGAACCCCTCACCCCAGTGTCTCTCCTTGACCCATGTTATTCCTCTCTCCACACCTCACCCATCCCTCATGCTCTCTGCAGTGCTTCCTGTTTGTGTAAGTGTATGTAGGGTGTGATGACGAAGATTCACTCTCAGTAGCCTTCCACTCTAGGGATATATTATGGGTTTTTACTCATGACTAAAGACATCTTGGATTATTCTCAGTCCTGGACCTTTAACATAGTCACAGGAGCTTTCTAGAAGGAGGGAGAAAAATGAGGAAAAGCTGTTCTACATCTTACATGAATATCAAAGAGAAGCTATAAAAATAATAACAAAAGAGAAAGTACTGATTAATACTAACCCTGCCAGGTATTGGAGTCCTGGGGGTCTGGTGGAGTGAGTGTGGAGGACAGGGAGGACAGATCACAGGGAGGGGCCTGGGAATGTGATGGTGTCACTGAGAGTGGAGCTGCTCTGGGAGCCTCGGGGAAGGGTCCTAGGAAAGACCCTGGAACTGGGCATGGATGGGCGTGGGTGGGGGTGATGGGGTTGAATGTCTCTGTGTTGTGACAGACACGTGTGGGCTTCTAGTGCATGGTGACCCTCTTTGCCCCTGGTGAGGCTGAGGCCTTTTCTCAGGTGGCTCCCGAGTACCCTCTGGTGGTCATCAGCGCCCCTGAAGCTGCTCCCATGTCCCCCGAGGAATTGGTGTCTGGGACCCCTTGACTGACCCACAGTCCCCTGCACAGTCACACCTCCGGGGTCAGCTGCTCTCAGGCTGCTCCCCTGAGGTAGGTCACAGGGTATCTGGGTCTCTGGAGACAGTGAATCAGCCCCTCCCAGAGAGTCGGCGGTGATTGTACTGCCCTTTCCTGGGGCCTGGTGACCAGGTCTTCCGGAGCTGCTGACCAGAGTCTGAACCGGAGAGATTCCGTCTCTGTCTCTCTCTCTCTCCCTCTCTCTGTCTCTCTCGCTCCTCTCTCTTCCTCTCTCTCCCCACCTCTCTCTCTCTCCGGGGTAAGCCTTCAGTGATTATATCTTGTTAATTGAGGTCGGAGCTTTCCACATTACATCCCACCCAATGTCCAATCAGCTGTGCTCCTCCTGTATGATCGAGTTGTAGTGTTTGAGATGTCGCTCAATGAAATCCAGAGTATTTAAAGAGGTAAAATAGCTGAAGTTAAAGCTTTAACTGGTGGCAGTTTCAGGGCATGTGCATGACTTCCTGGGCTTCAAGAAGTACAGAGAGATGGTGGGAATATAAAGGAAATATAAATCAGAGGGACAATGAGAGATATCACGGCGATAGACCTATATCAGAAAAAGATCAAAACAACAAGGGTTGGGATGCTGTCAAAGGCAAATTTGTTTCCTCATTAGTTGGAATGTTGTCTGATTTAATGTCTATGAAAAACACTAAGAGATTTCTCTAAAAAGTGAAAATAGATTTTCCACTATCAGGGCAATGGAAAAGATTATCCATGACTTCTACTCAGATCTCTTCAATAGCCATGTCCACCTGCCCACATACCAAATTCCACAGGATGGATATGTAGTTCCCAATGGTCTCCCTTCTGAAATCTGACACACCAGTCGGATTCAGAGTCTGGCGAGGGCTTAAATCACTGGGAAGAAGAGGCTGAGCACAGGGGCCAGGGCAGAGTGTATGGGTCTTTGAGGATTTGGCTTTGGGAGAAGCGCAGGGAGTTTGTGACCCACAAGCATCAAGACTCAGACTACTGTCTTCGTGTTTCCTCAGTGACAATCAAGAAGGTAAGGGGAAAAATCTCTCATTTCTGTGAAGAAGAATGATCTCTATTGGAAGAAAAATCAATCACACATGGCCTAGCAGGACATAAAAGTCTTGGTGGACTCTGAGACAGGAAGAGGAAAACTCTAATTTGTACTAGAAGAGGAAGTGGCACTGTAGCACTGTCCTCCCGTTGTTCATCGATTTGCTCGAGCATGCCCAGTAACGTCTTCATTGTATGACCTGTTGTTACTGTGTTTGGCCTATTGAATAGGTCACGGGAAGCTTGTCAGACTTTACTCTGTGGGCAAGATATTCTCGGTAGCTTGCCAGGCCCTCCAAGAAGGGCGGAGGAATTGAACCCGTGTCGCCCGGGTCTGCCGTGTCGGCAGAGTGCAAGGGAAACTCCCTACCCACTGTGCTATTGCTGCAGCCACAAAACTTTAAAAGAAAAAAACAAATTGTAGGGCTAGAGAGATAGTACAGTGGCAGGGTACTTGCCTTACACATGGCTGATCTGGGTTCATCCCTGGCATTTCTTATGGTGCTCTGAGCCATGCCATCGTAATCCCTAAGCACTGACAAAACCAGGAGTATGCTCTGAGCACCACCAGGTGTGGGGGGAAGGGGGAGCAAACAAAAAGAAAAGCGAAAACAAGAACAGAACAGACACTTCAATTTCATTTCAGGGGTTGAGAGAGTCGTTATTTGTAATGTATTTCAAGGCAATGATGCAGGATTGTTGGATGAAAATAAATTAGCTGAAAATTTGAAAGAAGATATTGGGAGACTTCTGAAAATCAGACAAATTACTAGCATATATTTATAAATAGTTGCCAGTTGTACCCAAATTAGGTTCTTTTTAAAAAGAAAAATAGAAACCAGACGTAAACATTTTCTAGCAAATTAAAATTATTGTGGGGGAGCGTAGGGGGAGTGTCTGCTACTGAAACACAAAAGTGACCAGAAACAATTCGTTATGAATGCATTCCTATGAAACTTAACCTATAAATGCAGGGAAAACAGTTCAACCCCCAAGGGGAGGGCGTGGGGGGGGAGAAAGGGGAAATGAAAAGCGGAGCAATAGTACAGTGGGAAGGGTGTTTGCCTTGAATGAGGCTGACCGGGTTCAATCCCGGGTATCTCATAGGGTCCCCCGAGCACCACCAGGAGTAATTCCTGAGTGCAGAGTCAGGAGTAACGCCTGAGCATCCCTGGGTGTGACCCAAAAAGCAAAAATAAAAATAATAATAATCACTGTCACTGTCCTCCCGCTGTTCATCGATTTGCTCGAGCAGGCCCAGTAACATTGTGAGACTTGTTACTGTGTTTGGCATATTGAATATGTCACAGGTAGCTTGCCAGGCTCTGCAGTGCGGGCGAGATTCTCTCGGTAGCTTGCCAGGCTTTCTGAGAAGGGCGGAGGAATCGAACTCGGGTCGGCCAAGTCGGCTGCATACAAGGCAAAAGCCCTACCTGCTGTGCTATCGCTCTAGCCCCAATAATAAAAGATAAAGGCCCTCCCGTTGATCGTCGATTTGCTCGAGCGGGCCCAGTAACGTCTCCATTGGAGACTTTGTTGTTACTGTGTTTGGCATATCGAATACTCTCAGTAGCTTGCCGGGCTCTCCGAGAGGGGCGGAGGAATCGAACTCGGGTCGGCCATATTGGCCGCTTGTAAGGCGAACGCCCTACCCGCTGTGCTATCGCTCCAGCCCAATAAATAATAATAATAATAATAATAATAATAGTATTAGTAATAATAAATAATTCAATGGGCTGGAGTGTATCCTTTGCAGGCTGGAGGTCCAGGTTCAATTCCTTGTAGCACACAGTGCCCTAAGCCCTGCAAGCGCTAGGAACGGATCACTGAGATGCTCACAGGCACTGATGGGTAAGGCCCAACCCCACCACCCCACAACACAAAGAGTTCTTAAAGCCCATCTACAAAAAAATCCAATTTTTAAATGAATTAAATATCTGAAATGACATCTGTGAAGATAAGCAGATAGCATTAGGCTCATGAAAATGATGCTCAATGTTATGCACTGTTGGGAAACTGCAATTAAAACAACAAGCTACTTGGGGGCCAGAGAGGTAGTATAGTGGGCAGGGCACTTAAGTCACACAAAGCAGTCCTGGTTTCAATCCCAGTATCAGATAGAGTCCCACTGAGCTGCACCAGGAGTGAGGCCAGAGCACTGCTAGGTGTGACTCCTCCCTCAACAACAACAACAACCATAACAAAGAAAGCTTCAACCTTGGGGCTGGAGTGATAGTACAGCAGGTAGGGCGTTTGCCTTGCATACGGCCGACCCAGGTTTGAATCCCATCTGGTCTCCCGAGCACCACCAGGAGTAATTCCTGAGTGCAGAGCCAGCAGTAACCCCTGAGCTCTGCGGGTTGTGACCCAAAAAGAAAATCAAAAAGAGCTGCAACCTTTCAGAAGAGTTAAAATTCAGAATACCAGCACCACCAAATGCTGATAAAGATACATAGTAACAGAAGATCTCATTCATTGCTGGTGGGAATACAAAATTGTGCAGTTGTTGCCTTTATTCCCAAAAGAAGCAGGAGAATCCCCATGGAGAGGAAGTAATAACTAAAATGTATATACTTGTTTTTTAAGCTGGTATAAATATTATAATACAAAGTAAAATGATCCCCCCACCCAGAAGAAGAAAAATATGTAAAAACAAATGAAAAAGATAAAAAGAAAGTGACTTACTGGCCCTTCTCCCCCTGCCCTGGCAAAGCCTGAGATCACTTTGAGCAGAGCGCCCCCTGGTGGCCACAGTCACCCCTGCAGCTGCCCTGTGTCCCTCAGCAGGTTTGAGTCTGGGCTCACAGGGACTTGCCCTCAATGTGTCTCTTGCACAATAATACACGGCTGTGTCCTCAGTTACTGAGTTGCTCAGTTTTAGGTAAACTTGGTTCTTGGAGGTGTCCCTGGTGATGCTGAGTCGGGACTTAAGATTTGGGTTATAGTCAGTGCTTCCACCAGACCATATAGCACCAACCCAATCCAGACCCTTTCTGGGGGCCTGGCGGACCCAGTGTACACCATAGCTGGTTAGAGAGAATCCAGAGATCGAGCAGGTGAGGGACAGCGTCTGTGAGGGCGTCACCAGGCTTGGTCCAGACTCCTGCAGCTGTATCTGGGACAGGACACCTGGGGACAGAGACCACAGTGAGTCATGGGCTCAGAGGCCCCATGCCCACCTTGGAGCCTCTGTCCAGGGAATACTCACATGCAGGAGCTGCCACCAGAAAGAGGAGGAACCAGCGCTGATGCACGTTCCTGCTCACGAGGTCCATGATCTCAGAAACCGTGTCAGGGGAGAGGGAACCCGAGTTGGGGTGAGTGTGAACATGGTTTTAACCCTGGGTCCTGAGTGCAGATTTGCATGGGGTAACCTCTGTGGAGAAAGGAGGGGACCCCGGGGAGGCTGGTGTGTGGGATCCCTGGGAGGAGGTGCTGACTGTGGCTCAGAGCACTCAGGCCTGTCTCTGGGGCCCTGTCAGAGCTGGGCCTCTTCCTCCAGCACAGAAAACTTGCTGAGGAGCTCTCAAGAAACAGAATTTGGAAGGCAGCTATGCTAGCCCTGCCACAGAGGCAGGATGGAGTGGAGGGTTGGGGGGTGGGAGGGATACTGGGATTTGTGGTGGTGGGAAATGGGCACTGGTGAAGGGATGGGTATTTGATCATTGTATAATTGAAACCCAAGCACAAAAATTTGTAAGTCTACATCTGTACCTCATGGTGTCTCACTAATAAAAGTAAAAAAAAAAAAAACCAGAATTTGCTCAGTGGGACATGGCAGCTGGGGAGGAGAGTCCCCGTGTCTCAGGTTCCTAATGACCAAACCCAGCCCCCCAGGGCGTCTACCCTGTAGACAGGTCTCTGCCCCTCCATGTCCCTTGGTGGTGGCTCCTATTCTCCCACTGCACATGGAAAGTCTGGGACCAAATGGGCAGTGTAACTGTAACTGGGACCAAATGGGCAGTGTAACTGTCACAGGAAATTATGACTCAGCTCAGTCCAATCCATGGTTAATTAATTTTCACTCAGGAAACAGGAATTGCTGAGGGGGAAACGGCAGCTGTGGAGGAGAGTCCCCATGTCTCAGATCCCTGATGACCAACTCCAGCACCCTCAGAGCCTCTACCCTGCAGACAGACCCCTGCCCCTCCATGTCACTCTGTGTTGGCTCCTGTTCTACTGTAGATACAAAATCTGAGACCAAACACACAGTGTAATTGTCACAGTGAGTTCTGACTTGGTTTGGTCGAATCCCAGGTCAATCAAATTTCACAGAGTTTTTTCAGACACTTAGCAAGGATGAACATTCCTTCACCTGTAGCAGCATTATTCGTAAATGTACAGTATTTATAGATATACATTCTGTCTGATGATTCATTTGTATCAGGACAAGGAAGATACTTCTGCCAGATGAAGTTCGTGGCATGGTTGGCCTGATCAGCAGTACCAAAACCTGCTCAGTCCTGTGTATAGCTCAGTGTCCAATAGATTACTGTGTTCTTGGTGGTCATCACTGAGGAATCGCAACCTTGGCAGTGCTTAGAAAGACCCAGTAAACAGTCCTCAGCACATAATTTATTATACCAGACTTTTGGTCTTTGTGCAACGATCAAATATACAGTGTGCAAGCCCTGAGTAGTGACACGTGAGGCTCTACCCTGCCCCCAAATGCATGGAACCTAGACTCAGCCTGTGTCACCTAAGTGTACCCCTGATTCTATGGAGCATCAGAAGTTTGAGTTCAATCTAAGGGACAAGAAAATATGCTCTTAATTTTCATGTTCAAAATGTCTGCATTAAGGGTCAAAGTAATTGAAACAACTAGCACGTTCAACACAATTCTATTAAAATAAACACAGAAAGATATACAAAGAACTCAGACAAGATGCCGATTGAACGGATCAATATTGCACCTCACATACAGATAGCTCTAAAAGGATTAATAAACCTTCTCTTATGTAAAGCCTGTGAGTCGCTATGGCTCTCTGTGCCCAGGTGTCCTGTACCTAAGCTGCAGGCCCAGAAGGGTGAATCCTGACCCACCTGCACTGTATCTGTGAGCTCCACCACTAGCAGCAGTTCTCAGGGTAACTTGATCCCTGTACCTCAGATATATTCGGATGGATGGGGAGATGCACAATGATGGGACCATTTTCCAAAGGTACTTCGGCTGGAGTGATAGCACAGTGGGTAGTGCGTTCGCCTTGCATTCAGCCAACATGGCTGACCTGAGTTCAATTCCTCCGCCCCACTCAGAGGGCCTGGCAAGCTACCGAGAGTATCTTGCCAGCATGGCAGAGCCTGGCAAGCTCCCCGTGACGTACTCGATATGCCAAACACAGTAATAACAAAGTTTCCAATGGAGACGTTACTGGGCCAGATTGAGCAAATCGATGAACAACGGGAGGACGGTGGACCGTGGACTTCACCAGAGCAAAGGGCAATTTATTAAATCTATGAACAGCAGTTTCCAACCACCAACTTTAATTGATAATTTTATAAACTTTTAAAAAAAATCGTTTTAAGGCTATTAAATAAGATGTATTTCTTTGTTAAATGGTTCTTGACTCATTTGTGGCTGTTTCATTCATACAGATGTTGACTAATAAAATATCCTGGCTTATCACTACTAGTTTATTAGAAACGATGAAAGAAACCAATTAGAGATTAATTGAAAGCCTCAATCATTCATTTTGTGTTTTCTCATTGTGACACACTCCTGGCACCATCTCCCTGTTCTCCCAGGAACCTGGCAGTCACGCCCAGGAACTGCCTCTGTGCCATGAAAACTCATTAATGATCACGATTTGGAGATTACAAATAAATTTTGGAGAGTAGCAACAAACTGCAGAGATACATCTGGACCCCAAAGTCACCATCAGTTAAAAATTTAACTCCAGTTATATCACTGTCACTGTCCTCCCGTTGTGCGTAGATTTGCTCGAGCGGGCTCAGTAACCTCTCTATTGTGACAATTGTGACTGTGTTTGACATATCAAAAAATGCACGAATAGCTTACCAGGCTTTGCCGTGCGGGCGAAATACTCTCAGTAGCTTGCTGGGCTCTCCGAGAGGGGCAGAGGAATCCAACTCAGCTCTGCCCGGCTGGCCGTGTGCAATGCAAATGCCCTACTGCTGTGCTATCTCTCAGCCCAATCTGTAACAACATGTTGGTAATCGCTTATACAAACGCTCAAAGGCTCCATGCTGAGATACAACAATCTTCACACTTCCCTCTTAGGGAACATTTTGGGATCTTTTTTTTTTTTCGAAAAAAAAAAAAAGCGATAACACAGTGGTAGGGCGTTTGCCTTGCACGCAGCCAACATGGCCGACCCGATTCGATTCCTCCGCCCCTCTCGGAGAGCCCGGCAAGCTACCAAGAGTATCTTGCCCGCACAGCAGAGCCTGGCAAGCTCCTCCTGAGTTATTCGATATGCCAAACACAGTAACAACAAAGTCTCCAATGGAGACGTTACTGGGCCCGCTCGAGCAAATCGACGATCAACGGGCGGGCCTTTACCTTTACCTTTACCTTTTTTTTTAAATTATTTCATAGGAAGCAATATAAAATAAATTATTTAGGACCTGCTTTGGGGGCAGGTTTGGGTACTGGTGGAAAAATTCAAAATAATGGTGGTGGAAAGGTGTAAATGATGATGGAATTGGTGCTGGAACAGATTATGCAATAAATTATTGTGAACAACTTAAAAATTAATTTAAGACCATAAAAAACTTTTAAATTTGTCCTTAATAGCGATTTCTTCAGGCTCAATGGAATGCTTTGTATGTGAGTGTCCCAAGTCTATTTTGTAGGACCAGTAATTGATACCTGAGCACTACAAGTGAACCAGGACACCAACAGGAAGTGGACAGATTACTTCCAGCTGTGTTCCCCAAATCAAAGAAAACCACATATCGTCCATATTTGGATAATGTCATTTTAAAATAAAGATTAGATATCATCCACATTTTAATTTTTTAAATTTTATAAAGTAGTTCACAATATTTTATTACATTTAATATTCAATTCATTTAATATTCCTACTTTGGACAAACTTGCAGGCTATCGAATGTAGCCTGCCCAGAGGGCAGAGTCTGGCAAACTCCCCGTGGCGTACCAAATATGCCAAATACCAGTAACAATGATGGGTCTCATTCTCCTAAAGAGCCTTGAATATAATCTCAGGGCTTGGATGAAAGAGACGTTACTGGGGCCTGATCGAGGCAATCGACGAATAACAGGATGATGAAATAAAAAAAAATATTCAAACAACAGTGCCACCATCATTACACGTTCCAACCATCATATTTCAGATGTTTCCATCCTGAGCCCAAATTCCTGCCCCAAAGCAGAACTGAGGTAATATATTTTGTATTGTTTGTTATGAAAAACCACTGAAAATGCTACAAAAAAGTAGCCTTAGTGATATTCATCCATTTAATCCTAATTTATTCATTTGTTCTCTTGGTCGATTTTTTATTTCTAATAATAAACACATTTCCATCTTTATGTTTTGTTGATATTGAACTTTTAAAGTCTTTCAGTTTCCTAAGTGAAGTTAACGTGGTGATTTCCCATGTTTAACATGTGGTTGGGAAGGTCACCCAAAGAGGAGTGCTACTTCAGTGGGGTCACCATATGCTGGGAGGGAGATATTCAGACTCTAATCCCCTAATTTCAGTGTCTCAGGAGGGGAGACTGGAGAGTGAGTTTGATCCACAGACAAATATAGTAAGAGTCGTACCTGCAACTGGCTCTGAGAATTCAAGATATGAGGTACGGTGGTGACTGGTTTGTGATTTTCAGGAGATCTGGGAGGGATGAAAGCTGATATCTGGCCCCTCTGAAGCAGAAATGGAGGTGTATCTGTGTGTGTGTGCATTAGAGAGTGTGTGTGTTTGTGTGTGTGTGTACTCGTGTGTGTCTGATTGTGTGTGACAATGTGTGCTTGGGTGTATGGGTTTGTATGTGAGTATGTGTATGTATGTATGTGTGTGTGTATGTATGCATGTAGATTGTGGGCCTTGGCAAAAGTTCTTGAGGAATCATAAAGCCACGATGGGACTTGCAGAAGTGACTCTGTCACTAGTACTCAAGCGTCTTCAAGCGGCCATGGACCTGTATGGCTATTGGAGAGTCTCTCTCTCTTTCTCTCTCTTTCTCTCTCTCTTTCTCCCTCCCCCACCCCATCTCTCCAGGTTAAGGCTTTAGTGATTATATCTTGTTAATTGAGATCGGACGCCTTCCCCATTACATCCCATCCAATATCCAATCTGCTGTGCTACTCCTGTTTGATTGAGTTGTAGTGTCTGAGATGTCGCTCGACAAAATCCAGAATTTTTAACGGGTTAATATAGCTGACACAGCAAAACCTGGCAAGCCACCCCTGACATATTCGATATACCAAAAACAGTAACAACAAGTCTCACAATGGAGACGTTACTGGTGCCCGCTCGAGCAAAACGATAAACAACGCGAGGACAGTGCAGTGCTACAATGCTAATATAGCTGAAGTTAAATCTTTAATTGGTAGCATCTTTGGGGCATGTGCATGACTGACAGGGCTTCCTGAAGTACAGAAAGATTGTAGGGATGTAAAGGAAATATAAATCAGAGGGGCAATCAGAGATATCATGAGAAAGACCTATATCAGTAAAAGACTCAAAACAACAAGAGTTGGGATGTTGTTGAAAGTAAATCTGTTTCATCATTAGCTTGGAATATTGTCTGATTTAATGTCTATGAAAAACAGTAGGAGATTTCTCCAAAAAGTGACAATAGAGTTTCCATCTAACAAACTGATTTAAGCTAGATACCTTCACCTGAATGGAAAAATATCAAATTAAGAAGTTTTAAGAAAACATACACTGAAGTATTTGATATACTGGGTAGGAAATGGAAACGATCCTAATGCTTAAAGACAGTTTCACGGGCAAGAAGTTTTGGTGTGTATACACAATGGGATACTGTGCAGTTATAAGAAAAGACAAAATAATAGTGCTTTCTGCACCATGGATGGAACTAGAGAATATCAGATTAAGTGAAGTTTGTCAGAGGGAGGAGGACAAATTCAGACAATCTCATCCATCGGTGATATACAGAGAACAGAGCGTCAGGATGAACAGGATCCAATGATAACGGCCCCTCTATCCTAACCACACTCTGGGGTTCCCAAAAGGAGTCGAGTGGGGGCTCAGATCACTGGGAAGAAGAGGCCAAGCACAGGGGCCACAGAAGAGTGTGGGGGTCTGTGGGGATTTGGTACTGGGAAAAGCGCAGGGAGTTTGAGACCCACAAGAATCAACACTCAGACTACTGTTATCGTGTTCCCTCAGTGACAATAAAAAAGGTAACAGGAGAAATCTCTCCTTTCTGTGAAGAGGAGTGATCCTTATTGGAAGAAAAATCAACCTCACCTGACCTAGCAGGACAGACAGTCTCTAGTGGACTCTGAGACAGGAAGAGGAAAACACTAATTTGTACTAGAAGAGGAAGTAATAACTAAAATGCATATACTTGTTTTTTTTTAAGTTGCTATACTGTATCACTGTTATCCTGTTGTTCATCTATTTGCTCGAGCGGGCACCGGTAAAGTTTCCATTGTGAGACTTGTTTTAACTATGTTTGGCATATGGAATACACCACAGGGAGCTTGCCAGGCTCTGCCATGTGGATGGGATACTTTCGGTAGCTTGGCGGGTTCTCCCACAGCAAGAACTAGATAACAAGAAGTCTCACAGCCACGAATCAAGTTGGTATAAATATTATAATAAAGAGGAAAATGATACCCCCCAGAAGAAGAAAAATATGTGAAAACAATTGGAAAAAAGAAGAAAAGAAAGTGACTTCTTACTGGCCCTTCTTCCCCTGCCCCTGACACAGTCCTTGATCACTTTGAGTAGAGTGCCCTCTGGTGGTCACACGCACCCCTGCAGCTCCCTTGTCTCCCTCAGCAGGTTTTTGTCTGGGCTCACAGGGACTTGCCCTCAATGTGTCTCTTGCACAATAATACACGGCTGTGTCCTCAGTTACTGAGTTGCTCAGTTTTAGGTAAACTTGGTTCTTGGAGGTGTCCCTGGTGATGCTGAGTCGGGACTTAAGATTTGGGTTATAGTCAGTGCTTCCACCAGACCATATAGCACCAACCCAATCCAGACCCTTTCTGGGGGCCTGGCGGACCCAGTGTACACCATAGCTGGTTAGAGAGAATCCAGAGATCGAGCAGGTGAGGGACAGCGTCTGTGAGGGCGTCACCAGGCTTGGTCCAGACTCCTGCAGCTGTATCTGGGACAGGACACCTGGGGACAGAGACCACAGTGAGTCATGGGCTCAGAGGCCCCATGCCCACCTTGGAGCCTCTGTCCAGGGAATACTCACATGCAGGAGCTGCCACCAGAAAGAGGAGGAACCAGCGCTGATGCACGTTCCTGCTCACGAGGTCCATGATCTCAGAAACCGTGTCAGGGGAGAGGGAACCCGAGTTGGGGTGAGTGTGAACATGGTTTTAACCCTGGGTCCTGAGTGCAGATTTGCATGGGGTAACCTCTGTGGAGAAAGGAGGGGACCCCGGGGAGGCTGGTGTGTGGGATCCCTGGGAGGAGGTGCTGACTGTGGCTCAGAGCACTCAGGCCTGTCTCTGGGGCCCTGTCAGAGCTGGGCCTCTTCCTCCAGCACAGAAAACTTGCTGAGGAGCTCTCAAGAAACAGAATTTGGAAGGCAGCTATGCTAGCCCTGCCACAGAGGCAGGATGGAGTGGAGGGTTGGGGGGTGGGAGGGATACTGGGATTTGTGGTGGTGGGAAATGGGCACTGGTGAAGGGATGGGTATTTGATCATTGTATAATTGAAACCCAAGCACAAAAATTTGTAAGTCTACATCTGTACCTCATGGTGTCTCACTAATAAAAGTAAAAAAAAAAAAAACCAGAATTTGCTCAGTGGGACATGGCAGCTGGGGAGGAGAGTCCCCGTGTCTCAGGTTCCTAATGACCAAACCCAGCCCCCCAGGGCGTCTACCCTGTAGACAGGTCTCTGCCCCTCCATGTCCCTTGGTGGTGGCTCCTATTCTCCCACTGCACATGGAAAGTCTGGGACCAAATGGGCAGTGTAACTGTAACTGGGACCAAATGGGCAGTGTAACTGTCACAGGAAATTATGACTCAGCTCAGTCCAATCCATGGTTAATTAATTTTCACTCTCTCATCTTCCGTGAACATTCCTTGTCAATCAACTTTGACGTAGATTTTATAATATATTTAAAATTTACTTTCAGCATATTAAATAAGATGCATTTTTATTTTCAATGCTTCTTATCACATTTTATACGTTTTTCATTCTTGCAGAGGTATACTAAACATATCCTTGTTTTTCATTTGGAATTTATTAGAAAGATGGTAAGAAGTCAATTAGAAATGAATGAAAGCCTGGATCATCATTTTTTTTTTCATTGTTAGACAGTCCTGGATGAAAGAGGCAACTTTTAATTTTGTTCATAATAGCAATGTGGACAGGTTCAATAAAATGTTCTCCATGTAAGTGTCCCAAGATCATTTTTCAGGATCACTAATTGATACCTAAACACTACAGGGGAACCAGGACACAGATAGGAAGTAAACACATAATACTTCAAGTGTGTTCCCACAAATCACAAATCACAAATCATCCTGTTATTCGTCGATTGCCTCAAGCAGGCCCCAGTAACGTCTTTTTCATCCTAGCCCTGAGATTATATTCAAGGCTCTTTAGGAGAATGAGACCCATCATTGTTACTGGTATTTGGCATATTGGGTATGCCATGGGGAGTTTGCCAGACTATCGAATGTAACCTGCCAGTGTTCCTACGTCAAAGAAAAATATAGATTGTCCATATTTGGATAATATCATTTTTACATAATGACTAGATATCCATCATTTTAAGAAAATTAAACTTATTTATTTTGAATTGAAGCACAGTGATATACACAATTACAAAGTTGTTCATGACTGGTTTTCCAACATATAACGTTCCAACACCTATCCCTTCACCAGGGTACATTAACCACCACCAATGTGCCCAGTTTCGCTCTTTCCCTTCCTTACCCCAGCTGCCTCTATGGCAGGCACTATTCTTCTCTCCCCCTATCTCTCTCTCTCTCTCTCTCTCTCTCTCTCTCTCTCTCTCTTTGTGTCTGGGTATTTCTCATTGTGGAATTATGGTTTGCAAGAAAGATACTGAGAGGTTATCAGGTATATCCCTTTACCTACGTTCAATACTCAGTTCGTGCCCAAAGTGATCAATTCCAACTATTATTGTCCTACTGATCCCTTCTCTATCCTAACTGCCCTTTGCCCCACACACACTTTTGGCTGGCTTCAAACCATGCACCACCAGTCCTTCTGGCTCCTGGTTTTCGGGCCTTGGATACTAGCTCATATTATTTTTTTAATATTGCAAAAATAAATGCAGTCATTCTATATCTGTCCCTCTCCTGAAACTTTCACACAGCAAGATACTGTCCATGTCCATCCATTTACAAGCAAATTTCCTCATGTCAATTTTCTAGTGGCTGCATAGTATTCCATTGTGTAAATGTACCATCGTTTCCTGAACCAGTCATCTGTTCTCGGCACTTGGGTTGTTTCCAGATTCTGGCTATTGTGAATAGTGATTCAATGAGCATAGAAACGCAGATGGCATTTCTGCTGTGTGTTTTGGAACCCCATGGTGGTACTGCTGGATCAAATCTAGTTTTCTGAGGAAAGTCCATATTGTTTTCCAAAAAGACTCAACCAGTTGGCTTTCCCACAAATAATGAGAACCCTTTTCTCCCCTCTCCCCACATATGAGCCATCACTGGTTGCTCTTGTTCTTTTGGGTGTGTGCCAGAATCTGTGGTGTGAGATTATATCTCATTGCTGCTTGATTTGCATCTCCCTGGTGATTAGTTATGTAGACTGCTATTTCATGTGCCATTTGGCCATTTGAGTTTCTTCTTGGAGACAGTTTTCTGCTCATATTTTTCCTCCCCATTTTTAATCAGGTTGGATGTCTTTTCTTGTGGTGCTCTACAGTGCTCTACAGTATATATTTACTGTAGCACTGTAGCACTATCTTCCCATTCATCGATTTGCTTGAGAAGGCACCAGTAACGACTCCATTGTGAGACTTGTTGTTACTGTTTTTGGCATATCGAATATGCCACGGGGAACTTGCCAGGCTCTGCTATGCAGGCGGGATAGTCTCGGTAGCTTCTTGGGCTACCGAGGGATGGAGGAATTGAACCCGGGTCGGCCACGTGCAAGGCAAACGCCCTACTCGCTGTGCTATTGCTCCAGCACAGTGCATTATATGTCTTTGATATTAACCCGTTTTCAGATGGGTAAAACCTAAATACTTTTCTAATTCTGTGGTCTGTCTGTATCTTGGGCATAATTTCTTTTCATGTGTGGAAATTTCTTAGTTTAATGAAGTCCCATTTATTTATCTCTGCTTCCACTTGCTTAGTCTGTGGTGTTTTATGTTTGAAGGTGCCTTTAGCTTCAAGGTCATGGAGGATTTTGCCTATGTTTTCTTCTATGTGACTTATGAATTCAAGTCTGAAGTTAAGGTCTTTTATTCACTTTGACCTGACTTTTGTGCACGATGTTAGAAAACGGTCTGAGTTCTTTTTTTTCTTTTTACATATAGATGCCCAGTTTACCCAGCACCACTTCTTGAAGTGACTTTCCTTGTTCCAGTTCATATTTCTTACTCCTTACTCAAAGGTTAAATGATCACATATGTCAGGGTCTCTGTTCTGATATTCATCTATATCATGGATCTGAGGTTTGCCTTTTTTCAATATCATGCTCTTTTTATTCCTACCATTTTGTATTACAGTGTGAAGTTGGGGAAGGTGATGCCTCACATTCCTCAAGAATTGCTGTAATTAGTCATGGGGGTATATTGTTCCATATGAATTTCAGAAGTGTTGGATCTATTTCTTTGTTATGTGTTCAGCTCCCTGATAGGTCCCAACTGTCCTTATAATTGATTGGACCTGGGGTAGCCCAAAATATTAACCTGGTTAACACCCATGATTAACTCAGAAACAATGGTGGAGCCTCCTGACCCCAACCTGCACAACCAAAAAATTTTTAATTATATTTTAAATTATTTTTGTATTTATTTTTAAATTAAATTTTATATATTTTTATAATAATTTATTACATTTAATATTCCAACTCCATTTCCACCACCAATACACCTTCCTATCACCATATTTTGAATGTTTTAATGCTGACCCCCAAAACCTGCCCCTAAAGCAGTCTTAAATCATTTATTTTGTATTGCTTGTTATGAATAATCGACTAAAAGTGATCCAAATAAGTTTGCATAGAGAACATGTGTAAAGATGGTTGTATTTTCCCCTGTGCCATTATGACCTTATAGAAGAGATATAAGAGATTCCTAACAAGTTGTTTAAGGATGAGACTTGTGTACTTATGTGTATGTGTATATACTTTTTCTTTATGAGAAAGACTGCCTTCTCTTTGTACTCCATCCAATGTAGTGTGCTACTCTTGGTACATCAGTGCTGCAGAGTATGAGGTGTTACAAAGCCACAAATGTGGCCTGTATATCCCCAGTGTTCCCCACCAACACAATCAGGAAAATCATTATTTCACTAATAATATCATTATTTCACTAATAATATCCTTTCCCCTGTGTAACTTAGATCACTGCCCTGTTTACCAATATTGCTACACTAACAATAGCTCTCAGTTTATAGAATTTTAAATTTTTATTATATCCCTAGAAGTTTTTTTAATATCTAGGATGGGAGTTTGTTGACTGATCTGTTTGAATTAGAGAAATCTGAGATGAAACTGAACGGATTGAGATTTGTGAGTGACAGCAATTCTGAAGAACGCCAAAGACGTGCTGGTGATATTAATGACAGATGGGTTTGGAAGACACAGAGAAGAGACCATGGAGCAGTTGAAGGAGAGACGGAGGGAGAGAGACAGAGTCACACTGAGGGATTGACTGATTATAGGTGAGGGGTGAGAGTGAGACAGACAGGGTGACCTCTGCTGCGTGTCAATAGGTAACACATGAAGACAGAGAGTGTATGTGTGTTAGATGTGAGACTGTGGAACACCAGGGGATTAGTACATCTCAGAATGAGCCATAGGAATAGAGGAAAATTAGATGAGAAATTGTGGTTCATGGGAACCTTGCTGCCATGTTTAGTGTTCACTGTGGGAATGACTCTATTACCATGTGACCTATTCACTATTTCACTGTCATCCCGTTGTTCGTCAATTTACTCAAGCGGGCACCAGTAACATCTCTATTCATCCCAGCCCTGAGATTTTGGCAGACTTCCTTACTCATCCTTCTCAACGATTGAAGTCTTTTTCATGGTCAGGGGAATTAAGACCTGCTATAGTTACTGGTTTGGTCATATCGAATATGCCATGGGAAGCTTGCCAGGCTTTGCCCGGGTGGGTGGGAATATATATATATATTTCTCTGTGATTTGTGGCCTACTGTCTAAATCCCATCAAACATGGTGTGGTAATTATGCAAAATGGGTAGGAAGTGTATTATAAAAGCAGCCGGAAAGCGGCCTGAAGAGTGGCAGTGGTTGGGTAGTGTAGGTAGATTGCCAGGGCTGAGTCCCAAGGTGCGAGGAGGTCCTCGCTGGCCCTCTCTGGGGAGCACCGAGTGAAAACAGGCTGACGTGGAGTCCCGTTAGCTATCCATTAACATCGAATGGTAGATATTTTAACTTGCTACCTAGTACTGTTATTTTCTGTTTAATGCTGGTCTTTCTTCAAGCCTGCGAAGGTATGTACTTTTATGGTGATCTTTCATTTCCCTGAATGAACACATGTTCACACACAAACATGTAGGAATTGAGATGCTGCTATTCCCAACATGTATCTGGGGTCCGCTAGCAACACAGTAGGAAGCTGAAACGCTCCATCAACATTGGTGCGGGCAATGCCTGGTCCCCACCGAAAAACAGCAAATTCAGGTCCTGCTCTCCAGGGAATCTGGGGACCCTTTTCTGATGTGAAATCTCAGGCCCAGGACTGAGGAGGGAGCTGAGGAACTCCAGGGACCCATTATCAAGGATAAACCATGTTCATCTGAAATTCAGGACAAGGACTGTTACCTGTGACCAGTTGTGACCTAACTGGGTTTAATACTCTTCCTCAGGAAGAGACTACTCCCTGTGCAAGGATGCCCCTGTGGGTAGCTTGTGTGCAGAAGAGAGTGTCAGTGGGAAAACCCATCTTCATTGAATATTGATAACTGGGCCCACACTCTAATGGAATGTCTCTCTCACAACCTGGGAGGGGGCTCACCAAGTCCGGGCCTGACTCCTGCAGGGTCAGAGCAGACACAGCACCTGGGGACAAGTGGAATCAGTCACTGTCAGTCCCTGCAGTTACTCCCTCCCCTAGACTCTGTCAAATCTGGGGGACTCACCCAGGGGGGCTGTCACCAGGCAGAAGAGAAGACCCCACAGAATCACCTTCTTCTTGACCACGGCTCTGCCTTCCCCAGAGACTCAGCCCTGAGTGAGAAGACAGCTGTGAGCTCTACAGACCAGAGAGCATTTGACCCCAGAGCCTGAGAGGGATTTGCATGAGATGGCACAGCCTGTTACAAGGGAAAACTTTCTTACCTTGGACCTCCTTGTCCCATTGGGGCGCTGAATTCACACACCCTGTCTTGTGGATTGAGCAGTTGGCAATGAAGCACATTAAAACAGGTCATAGGAGGTTCCTCACTTATTTTAATAATCTGTCTTAGACGAGTTAAAATTATCACAATTATTTCAATTTCAAGTTGCTAATGAAAATAGTTTGCAATATTTATGTTTCAAAAATCTTTTTAATATAACCACCATTTAGAATATTTATAATCATAATCATACCTGTGTTTCATATCTGTGTCCCTATAAAATAAGGTAAAAAAAAGGTAAAGGCCCTCCCGTTGATCGTCGATTTGCTCGAGCGGGCCCAGTAACGTCTCCATTGGAGACTTTGTTGTTACTGTGTCTGGCATATCGAATATGTCACGGGGAGCTTGCCAGGCTCTGCCGTGCGGGCGAGATACTCTCGGTAGCTTGCCGGGCTCTCTGAGAGGGGCGGAGGAATCAAACTCGGGTCGGCCATGTTGGCTGCGTGCAAGGCAAATGCCATACCACTGTGCTATCACTCCAGTCTCTATAAAATAATACCAAACAAAAACTTCCCTTCCCAGTACTCATTACTTTCCATAAAGAAATTATGATATAGTGGGATATGGTGCCACCAGTAGGTCAATCTGTACGTGTGAGGCGAGTGTATAAGCAGCCTGATGCCACCTTCAGACTTCCAGATACCCCAAAATTGCTGGTGTGCCTTTGGCCAGACCTCAACAACCTTGGGCTATGTTTACCAAGAAAGTAAATAGCCAAAAGTTAGGTATGTGGGAGACACACCCAGATACCTCCTCTGGCTCAGTTATATAATTAGAGGCAAAGACTCTCTGGTTCCTGATCAAACTGCTTAACAGCCATGATCCCAGAGACTCACAGACAAATCTCAGAACCCAGCGACTGTTAGCAGAGATGTGTCCAGTTCCTGCAGTAGGTTACCAGTGCCAGGCCACCCCCGGTGGAAAAGGGTGCTGTCCCTCTGCTTGTTCCCCCTTGGCATCTCAGTGGCCACCATCTTCCAGAGGCCATTGTACAGTCAGGTTTGGGCCCTCAGTGACAAGATGTGGAGCCTCACAGGATAGGGGTGGAACCGGCCCTTTATCCTTGCCCCTACGAGATCCCAGTTTGCTGCCCACGAGCGGCCTCTCTGGCTCCTGGCCGACCTGCTTAATGTCCATGATTCCAGAGACTCGGGAAAAAAATCTCAGAACCCAGCTGGTTTTGGAATAAATCCCTCCAGATTTAGTTGTTAAAATTTCAGAATTCTAAAATCGCACAGCCCCTACTGTGGCTGTGTGATATATATTTCATAATCAGCAATAGAAAACAAATGGTCTAATGTTGCCTTTTCGGCAGATCTGAGTGTTGGGGTAAAATCCCAAATAATAATGGTGGGTCTGGTGTAAAAATATTGAATGTGATCAAAGTAGAGAGAGAGTTATGTGGAAATCATCTGCCTCACAGGTAGGGGGAGGGTGTGGGATTGGGTGTATACTGGGGTTTTTGTTGGTGGAAAATGGGCACTGGTGAAGGGACGGGTGTTTCATCATTGGATGACCGAGACTTAAACCCAAAAGCTTTGTAGCTGCTCTCACGGTGATTCAATAAATAAAGGTAAAAGGCCCTCCCATTGATCGTCGATTTGCTCGAGCGGGCCCAGTAACGTCTCCATTGGAGACTTTGTTGTTACTGTGTCTGGCATATCGAATACTCTCAGTAGCTTGCCGGGCTCTCCGAGAGGGGCGGAGGAATCGAACTCGGGTCGGCCATATTGGCTGCGTGCAAGGCAAACGCCCTACCCGCTGTGCTATCGCTCCAGCCCTCGATGATTCAATAAATAAATTTATAAAAAGGAATAAAAAAAGTAAGGTGGAGTTCATGCTCAATTCAATCAGCCTAATCCATGGCTGAATAAATAAAATACTCCTACATAAAAAAAGAAATTATGATATGGTTGCATTTGATAACTGTTTATAAAGTACATAGTTAATTCGAAAATTCCTGTTTGAGTTTTATTTTCGTATTTTTCTTTTAGGGCCACAGTCAGTGATGCTTGGTGGTAACTCCTAGCTTTCCACTCAAGAATTACTCCTGGCCATGGCTGTTTCATTCAGGACAACCCAGAGTGGGGCGGGTGAGGTCCCAACAGAGCCAGCCACATCAGCCGAAAACCTCTAGAATTCAACAGCTCCCATGCACAAGGCCACTTTCCACATGCTTTGATGGGCCTCACCCAGGAGTGAATCTATTCCCGGACGTTGCACAATTTACACCACCAATATACCAAGAGTAGCACACTACATTTGATAAGGTGTAAATTAGAAGGCAACCATCTCAGTGGGAAATAGATTTATATAAATGTATATATAAGCATACAAGGGGGCTCAACCGTTGACAACATGTTACTAATGTATTATAGAAGGTTTTAATAGCCCCTGGGTAAAGTACAATGATCTTCAAACACTTTCCTCTAAGAAACTTTTTTGTGTCATTTTTAGTGGATTACTCATAACTCCCCGCATACGTGAAGGTACTGGCAGAGGGACAAAGCCACGCGGGTTCCGGGGCCGAGACCTCCAAGCCTACTCGGATTGGAGTCGAGCATCTTCCACCCAGATCCTCCAAATTCCAGTAGGCGGGGGTCACACCCACCACCTGGCCCCCTGGCGCCGTGTAATCCCATCAGCGGCCAAGACTCAGAGACTATAAAATCCAGATCCCGGACGAGAACAGTGCAGTCTTCTGCCCCCGCGCCTGGGTGTTCCTTCCCGGGGCCCCTTGAAGGGGAGTGGGTTGAGCTTTCCTCCACGCCCAGACCAGGGCTCCGGCAGCCGAAGACCTCCAGGACCAGCCACCACCATGCTGAGACCACTCTCCGCACACATGAAGGTACTGGCAGAGGGACAAAGCCACGCGGGTTCCGGGACCGAGACCTCCAAGCCTACTCAGATTGGAGTCGAGCATCTTCCACCCAGATCCTCCAAATTCCAGTAGGCGGGGGTCACACCCACCACCTGGCCCTCTGGCGCCGTGTAATCCCATCAGCGGCCAAGACTCAGAGACTATAAAATCCAGATCCCGGAATGCGGCCGCGCTACATCTTATCAGGACTTTTTTTTTATGACATCTTATTGTCTCATTCCTACTTTGGACAAACTTGCAGGCTATTGAATGTAGCCTGCCCACAGGGCAGAGTCTGGCAAACTCCCCGTGGCGTACCAAATATGCCAAATACCAGTAACAATGATGGGTCTCATTCTCCTAAAGAGCCTTGAATATAATCTCACGGCTAGGATGAAAGAGACGTTACTGGGGCCTGCTCGAGGCAATCGACTCATAACAAGTTATACAAATTAATAATTCTGGTTCTGCTTTGGGGGCAGGGTTTGGGATTCAGGATGGAAATATGGTAGCAAGAATGTGTAGTGGTGGTTAGATTGATGTTCAAATATTAAATGTAATCAAATATTGTGAACAACTTTATAAAATTAAAATAAAATTTTAAAATGAGTCACGCCTGTCAGTGCTCAGGGGAACCATACGGGACACTGGGGATGACCGCCATTGGCGAAGGCAAGAGCACCCTATGAATTGTACTATCACTCTGGCTCTCTGATTTTTTGCATTTTGGAGTTGGGGTCTGCTGTGCATTCTCATGGGGCAGATATTTGTTATAGTCTATGTTTAAACTGTTCCATATGCTTCCTTTAAGTTTTTCATGGAACCTGTAGTTTTTCTAACTTTCGAAAATAAATCTACAACTGCCATGTCTCAATATTTCCACTGAAGTCACTCTGCTTCTGTCTGTATCTGTGCATCTTTCATCTCTATCATAGCTTGGATGTCCCTACTCAAGTGTCCTGCTGTTCCCACCCTTGTCAACCTCCACCAGTGCCACGGTCAGTTCTATTGCTCCGTCAGACACTATATTAATTGACTTTGCACAACTTTGTTACAACATCTATCTCCTAATGTTGTTGCTACAATCCTAACCTGAGGATTTTCTAAACTATTAGATATGCTTAAGCCTTCTGTGTTAGTGTTTCACTCATGAGCCCAGTGGGATTCCTCTCAATGTCCCCATCTAATTTCCACGTTGATCCTGGGCTGACAACCCTGTGAAGTTTGGGGTTGTTGCACAGCTGCATAAGTGGCAGAAGGCCTCAGACTTTGAACTGGTACACTCAAATGCAGGTGATTCTCTAACGTCTCTTAGATCAATTCTGAAGATGAGCCACTTTCTGGCAATAATGAGAGACATATGTGGGCTGGCCAAGCGCTGAGCCTTGGGCAGGGCAGGGACACGAACTGTCCCTCTCCAGCCCAGGTTCAAGAGATATTGACTCGGGGGCAGTTGGGCCTTCCTGGGATAGGTCAGTTGCAAATGTCTCTCCAGAACGCTGTCACCTCAAGCATATGGGGGTGTGAGACCCTGGTGTTGGGAAGGGGAAACTGTTTGGGGGCATGTGTTTGACAGGGCTGACCCTCC
Organism: Sorex fumeus; assembly: GCF_029834395.1. Classification (NCBI taxonomy): domain Eukaryota; kingdom Metazoa; phylum Chordata; class Mammalia; order Eulipotyphla; family Soricidae; genus Sorex; species Sorex fumeus. The sequence goes on along the minus strand of NW_026606224.1, from coordinate 844,443 downwards.
TCCTGGCCCCTTCCCCAGTGGTCCCCAGAGTTGGCCTGATATTCCCTGGTATTTTAAGGTGAGATGGAAGGCAGAGAAGCCCCCAGGGTGATGCTGACCCTGTTCCTCTCCACTCTGCCCCAGAGCTGCAGAGCCTGAGCTCGGGTGCCAGTGCTCCTGGGAAGAGTGTTGGCACCAACCACGTCAGAACCCCGAGAGGATCCACTGCTGTTCTGGGCTGAGGGAGCCTGTGGGCCCCCTTGAGAGGGAGAGGAGTCAGAGATTAGTGGTCACGTTCATCAAGGAAAAATGGAACCGACGGGCACCCTCGGGTCGGAAGCAGGTAACTAGTTGAACTTTCCCTACAGACCTGAAGCTTCTGTCTACATGTAGGAAATGCGTGTCAGGAGTACCAGCATGCAGGCCTGGGGCAGAGAGCAATCAGTGAATCACGTATCTTTCTAGACTTGGAGTATGTGTTGTTGGACATCCACAATGCTTGTCCCGTGCTGACCACACTCACAAAACCAAACTTACCTTCTGTGCTGGGTGCAAACACTTCTAGATTGTCAGTGAATTCTCAGAATTGGAATTGTGAAGAATGTGAATAATTATAGGCACCAATTCCAGCGCTGAGTTTATCCCCACACCCCCATTCAATGCTCAGACATAGGCCTGGTCTACTGAATTCAATTTACATATTCTAATGGCAAAAGAAAATGATCCACAAAAAGGTGGGGGAAAAGAAGTTTATTTTTTTTTAAGTGAATAAGAGACAAAAGAAAGCGAATCCCTTACAGTGCCTCTCCCCCTGCCCCTGGTCACAATCCTGAATTCCCTGGAGCAGAGCGCCCCCTAGTGGTCACACGCACCCTGTACCTCCCCTGTCTCCCTCAGCAGGTTTGTTTCTGGGCTCACAGGGACTTGCTTAAAGTTTGTCTTCTGCACAATGATACACAGCTGTATCCTCAGTAGCTGACTTGCCCAGTTTTAGGTAAACTTGGTTTTTGGAAATGTCCTTGGAGATGCTGACTCGAGACTTAAGCTTTGGGTTATAGTTAGTGCTTCCATCACCCCATATATAACTAATCCAATTCAGCCCCTTTCCAGGGGCCTGGAAGATACAGCTCACACTATAGCTGGTTATTGAGAATCCAGAGACTGAGCAGGTGAGGGCCAGCGTCTGTGAGGGCATCAAGGCCTGGTCCTGACTCCTGCAGCTGTACCTGGGACAGAACACCTGGGGACAGAGACGCACAGTGAGTCACGGGCTCAGCGGCCCCATGCTTACCTTGAAGCCTCTGTCCAGGGAACACTCAGATCCGGGAGCTGCCTCCAGATAGTGGAGGAATCAGTGCTGATGCACGTTCCTGCCCACGAGGTCCATGGTCTCAGACACCATGTCAGGGGGAGAGGGAGCTGAGTTTTGGCCACTGAACGTGGTTTTAATCCTGGGTTCCGAGTGCAGATTTGCATGGAGAGCCTCTGTAGAGAAAGGAGGGGACAGAGGGAGGCTGGTGTGTGAACTCCCTGAGAGGAGGTGCTGACTTTGGCTCAAAGCACTCAGGCTTGTCCCTGGGGCCCTGTGAGAGCTGGGCCTCATCCTCCACCACAGGAAACATGCTGAGGAGCTCTCAAGAAACTGGAATTGCTGAGGGGCAAACGGCAGTTGGGGAGGTTAGTCCCCATGTCTCAGGTCCCTGATGATCAAACCCAGCTGTCCTGTAAACAGCCCCTGCCCCTCCATGTCCCTCGGTGGTGGCTCCTATTTTCTCTCTGTCTGTGCAATATTTGTTGTAGAAAAATGGTGGTAGCCAGATTTATTGTTACAGTGAATTCTGACAGAGCTTGGTTCAATTCAAAGTCAGTCAAATATTATAGTCGTTTCTTCTCACACTTACCTTGGATGAAAATTCCTTTTTCTGGAACAGATTTACCCATAACTTTATTCAGGGTAGTTGTTAGAACCTGTGTTCTCCCTGATGATGGGTTTATAGCTGGACAAGAAGAACCTCTGCACGGTGACCTGCCTGGTATGGTTGGCCTGATAACAGCAGCTGATGCTGCTCTGTCCTGCCTATAAATCAGTGTCCATAGACCAGCATGAACCTCAAGTCCTTGCACTGGGTCATCACTGAAGAATCCTCACCCTGTCAGGAGCATAGAAAGAGCTAGTGGAGGACCCTCATCACACAATCTATTGGTTCTGGAACCTGGTCTTAGTGCTCAGACTCACACATTCTATAAGGGTACAAGTTTTTCTACCCCTGAGCAGTGCCCGGCATGGCCCTACATCCCCTCCCAAATGCACAGAACCTAGACATAGGCTGTGTCACATACATGGGCCCCCTAATTCCATGAATACCAGAGGGTTGAGTTCAATATAAGAGACCAGAAAATATGCTCTAAAATTTGATGTTTAAAAAAGTCATAATTAAGGATTAGAAGCAAGATACACACTCATTAGGATCTACAAAATTCTGCTAAGATAGGCACAAAGACACACAAACATTAACTCAGGAAACATGAGATTGAGAGGAAGAACTTACAATAATAAATGTATATGCACCTAATGAGAGACCAGCAAAGTACTTAAAACAACTACTCATAGATTTGGAAAAAGACATCAATAGCAACACAATACTAGTGGGAGACTTCAACACTGCTTTGTCACCTCTTGATAGATCAACCAGACTCAAGCTTAGCAAGGACATACTTCATTTGAGGGAAACAATGGAAGAAAGGGACTTAGTAGATATATACAGGACACTTCATCCACAAAAAGCTGAATACACATTCTTCTCAAGCGTACATGGAACATTCTCCAAGATAGACCACATGCTGAGCCACAAAACATGCCTCCATAAAATTAAGAAGGTAGAGATTGTATCAACAATCTTCTCAGACCATAATGCGCTGAAATTAGAAGTAAATCACACACAAAAACAGAAAACTAAATCAAACACCTGGAAATTAAACAGTGCACTATTGAACAACGAGTGGATTAGACAGGAAATCAAAGAGGAAATCAAAAGATTCCTAGAAACGAATGAAAATGAGAACACGAGTTACCAAAACTTATGGGACACAGCAAAGGCTGTGTTAAGAGGAAAGTTTATAGCTCTACAAGCATTCCTCAGGAAGGAGGAGCGAGCACACATAAGTAACCTAACCTCACAGCTTAAGAGCTTGGAGAAGGACCAAAAAAAGGAGCACAACCCGAACAGGAGAAAGGAAATAATAAAACTCAGAGCAGAGATTAACGAGATGGAAACCCAAAAAACAATCCAAAAGATCAATGAAACCAAGAGCTGGTTCTTTGAGAAAATTAACAAGATCGATAAGCCTCTAGCAAAACTCACAAAGAAAGGGAGAGAGAAAACCCTAATAAACCGAATCAGAAATGAAAAGGGGGTCATTACAACAGAAACCACAGAAATTCAGAGGATCCTCAGGGAGTACTTTGAGAAGCTTTATGCCACGGAACATCAAAACCTCGAGGAAATGGATAAATTCCTAGACTCCTACAGACTCCCAAGGCTGAACCAAGAAGACCTGGAATACCTGAACAGACCTATCACCATCAAGGAAATTGAAATTGTAATAAAAAATCTCCCCAAGCACAAAAGTCCTGGCCCGGATGGATTCACTAGTGAATTCTTCCAAATCTTTAAAGAGGATTTACTCCCAATACTCTTTAAGCTTTTCCACGAAATTGAAATATCAAAAACACTTCCAAACAGTTTCTACGAAGCAAATATCACACTGATACCAAAAGCAGACAGAGATACCACAAAGAAAGAGAATTACAGGCCGATATCCCTGATGAACACAGATGCAAAGATCCTCAACAAACTACTAGCAAATAGAATCCAACTACTCATCAAAAAGATCATACACCATGACCAAGTAGGATTCATCCCAGGGATGCAAGGATGGTTCAACATTCGGAAATCAATCAACATAATCCACCATATCAACAAAAGAAAAGATAAAAAGCATATGATCATATCAATAGATGCAGAGAAAGCATTTGATAAGATCCAGCACCCCTTTATGATGAAAACCCTAGCCAAAATGGGTATAGAGGGGACCTTCCTCAACATAATTAAAGCCATCTACCACAAGCCTACAGCAAGCATCATCCTCAATGGGGAAAAACTGAGAGCCTTCCCTCTAAGATCAGGGACGAGACAGGGATGCCCACTCTCTCCACTGCTGTTCAAAAAAAAAATTCTTAAAAAATATTTTTTGTTACAGCAACTTGGGAAGGATCAATGAAATGGGAGCACTCTTTGCACAATTTTATTTGACAGCACCACCAGCTTGATACCTGAGCACTACGGGGATTACCAGGACAGACAGGAATTAAACGCAGAGTACTCAAAGGTATGGCCCCCAAACTAATGAAAACAGATTGTCCATACTTGAATAGTACAGTTTTTCATAACAATTATTTATCTATCAGTTTTATTCAAAATTAGCCATTTGCAACCATGAATGATAGTATGATCTTTAATAAGAAATACACCTTCAACATTAGTCTTTATTATTGATATTGAATCTTTAAAACTCTTCAAGTTTCCTACGAGGATAACTAATGGTGCACTTGTGATTTTTAAAGAGGTGACTTCGGAAGGTCACCAGAACAGGGGAGCTGTTCATTGGTGTCACCATGTGAGGAGAGGGAAGAATGTAGATTCTAATACCCAAGTTTCTCTGTCTTGGGAGAGCAGACGGGACATTGAGGCTGATCCACAATGAGAAATTCATTAAGAATCACATCTGCAATGGTGTCCGTATGGAGGATCCCTGGACTCTGGGGTGTGGTGTCTCTGGGGGTGCCGGGAGAGTGGGGGCTCAGGAAGAACACCAATAATCCGGGTCCTTCTTCAATCCTTGTCCTGTGCATCTCTTCCATATGGCTCCTCTTTAGTTCTACTTTTTGAAAATATATTAGGAATTGTCAGAGGAAAACATTCTCTAAGATGTGAGAGCAAATCTCTTACAGTAATATCGCCGAGGATGAAGATGCGAACCTCTACCCAGTGGTTGTTGGTCAGAAGCACAGTGGAAGTCTGTGGTACCTTCCCACGCTGACATGGTACCTGAGGGTGTGATGCTGTGTCCAGGGAGAGGTTCAGAATGGAGGGGACTGTGGGAAACCAGGCCTGTGTCTGAGGATCTAATGGGCGTGTGGGAATAAACTCAGCACTGGAATTGATGCCTATAATGATTATAACTTTGTACATGGTTTGCTCGAGCGGGCCCAGTAACGTCTCCATTGGAGACTTTGTTGTTACTGTGTCTGGCATATCGAATACTCTCGGTAGCTTGCCGGGCTCTCTGAGAGGGGCGGAGGAATCGAACTCGGGTCGGCCATGTTGGCCGCGTGTAAGGCGAACGCCCTACCCGCTGTGCTATCGCTCCTCGAAGAACTGTTGGCACAGAGTTCCAGGTGTGATGGGGAAAAAATATCAAGTCAGAGGGGCTGGAGTAATAAAACAGTGGGAACCATGTTTGCCTTAGTCACGGCCACCTGTGTCTGATCCCCAGCATCCCATATAGTCCTCCACGCCTCATTAGGAGTAATTGTTAAGAGCAGAGCCTTGACTAACCTGTCTGTGCACTGAAGCCCTCTTTGGGGACCCAAGTTCTCAGGAATCGGAATCCCTTCCTCATGGTGGTTGTGTAAACAAGGGTCGTGTGTAAGGGAGAGGACAACACATGGCCACAAACAATCCCATGTCCCTCCACTCTGCAGTGCTCCTAGTTCTACCTATCAGGTGTGGTGTGCTGGGAGAAGACTCGGCCTCAAAGAACAACGTTTAAAGCTCTGTCACCTGAGCAGGTGCTACAGGGCCCAGAACAAGGACAAGGGAACAAGGACCCCAGGTAGGATATGAAATTCCCACATTGTCGGTGATTCCCTGTGACCATGAGGGGCACCATGAAGCCCCCTCTGAGAACAATCTACAGAGTACTGATAAGTCAGAGGTCTGCGCTCATGGCCTTGAGTGACTGATGGAGACACAATGTGAGGAGCCCAGTCAGACTCCCTGAGGAGAGGCGGCTGGTCCCATGGCTCAGGGCATCTCTCTGTGGGTGCTAGAAACCCGTGTCATGATTCACCCAGGGATGCTGTGGGGCCCCAAACTTTCTATGTTTGGGTTGAGGGTTGCCATCGGATCTGCCTCTTGTCTCACTCAGGAGGGGTCAGAACTGCACGTATAACAGGACCTGGTTTGTCCACTACAATGGCTAAGGGATGCAGAGGGAATGGGAAACCTTGAATGTCCATCTGGGCAGTGGATGAGGCAACAAAGTCAAGCCGTGCCAGAAAGCAGGAGTCTCAGGTATAAAATGACTAGGTATGACATGAGTGCAGGTCAGAGGGTAGAGGTCAGTGGGCACAGAAGGTCAGCCTGAGAGCAGAAAGAAGGAGCCAATTCAGAGCTGAGTGGACACGAGGATTTCGCTTTCTGACCAAGCGACTCCTACCAGAAAACCATGATAAGCTCCATAGGGTCATTTTAATTTGTACAAGAGAATAATGTGACCGTCAGACCCCAGGGAAGTCATGGTCCCATTATTGGATACTTCTATCAGGAGGCAGAAAGTGAGAAAGACTATGTCCTGCCCAGAGTGGGGATGGAAGACTCAGAGCCACAACCCACAGGACAAGATGCCCATGGGGCCATCTGAGAGTTGAGGGGCAGGGCAGGCCTGATATCCACCAAAACATGATTCATTTGGTCATGAGCAATGTTTCCTCAGGGGAGAGTCCTCAGAGCATCCTGGGGGCCTGCGCCCCTGAAGCTCAAACTGCTTCCTCCTGCAGGTGGTTTGTGTCTGGATTCACATGGCCTTTCCCTCACTGTGTCTCTCACACAGTAGTACAGGGCCATGTCCTCCTCCCTCAGGCGGCTCATTTGCAGAGATAGCGTGTTCTTGCTGTTGTCTCTGGAGATGGTGAATCGGCCCTTCACAGAGTCAGCATACCTTGCTGTGTCACCACTACTACTTATGTCAGAAATCCACTCTAGGCCCTTCCCTGGAGCCTAGCGGATCCAGTTCATACTGTAGTCACTAAAGGTGAATCCGGAGACTGCACAGGAGAGTCTCAGGGAACCCCCAGGCTGCACGAAGTCTCCCCCAGACCCCACCAGCTGCACCTCACACTGGACCCCTGCAAACACAAAGACATTCTGGTCAGAAAACTCTTCTCACACAAAGGATCTACCACTCCCATCACTCCCATGCTCCGTATCTCTGTCGCCCTTGAGTTACCTCCTAACACAGCCACCAGGAGAAGCCAACTTAACCCACACGCCATGTTGGTTTCGTCTAAGTCAGGATGGAACCCCTGGGTACCCCTGATCTGACTCCTCTCCTGGAGCTGAAGCTGGGCTGGGCTGTTTTCATCATAACAAGGAGAGGTTCATTTGCAAGTCCTCTTTCTCTACTTAATGTGTGTTTTGAACATGCGGAAAGAAGTAAGACTCTAGTCAAGGGCAGGGATCTGGAAATGTTTATGAATAAAAAGGTTGGGAAATCATTATCTTTACCCTGTCATTGTTTTGTGATAAGGTGTTTAAGGATATTGGTTCATCTTTATATATTAGGATAAATCATGCAGTTTATTTAATTTTACTTCTATTATTCTGATGTATATTGACACAGAAAAGTTTAAAAGATGAGTGTACTATGGTAATATCACACATTTGGGTAATATTAGACCATGTTTTCATGCAAGTGTATCCCCTGAACGTACAGATAACTGTAATTTGGGCTGTCGAGACAGTACAGGACTCAGGTTCTTGCCTAGTATAGAGTTGACTGGGTTGATTTGTGGTACTGCATTTTATCTTCTATCCCATGCCAGGAGGGATTGCTGAGCACAGAGTCAGTAGTCACCTTTACCAGAGCTGGGTGTGGCCCTGAAACCAAACTCCAAATTGAAAACCTAAACAAAAGCAAAAACAATAACTATTGAGTTGTCAAGAATCTCTTGCCTGTTGTGGGAACCAGTTGCGTTCCTGTGAATTTGGGTTAACTTGGAGCCTGTTGGAGCCCAGGGTGCTTGGAGGTGCACGGAGTGTTACTCTTCACGTCAGCCTTAGCTGTGCAACTCCTTCTTACCTCTCAGCATTTGATTAGTCGGAAAAGTCACATGACCATGCCCTACACAGAGACAGGCCTATAGTGCATTTGTGTGTCATGAGCCCTGACATATTGGACACAGGGCAGTGATCATCACTACCAAACCGTGGACGAATTCCTCCCCCAGTGTTTTCCCTGACCAATTTATTCCTCCCTCCATGCCTCATCCCTCCCTCATGCTCCCAGCAGTGCATCCTGTTTGCGTGGTTCAGAAATAGATGAACCTTCAGTGTCTCCACTCCGTGGGGAGATTCTGCACTTGCTGTGTACATGGAAAGGAGAAGAAAAGTTCTGTATCTGAGAGCAATGTCAACAACAGAAGCTAGAGACACTGAAAGCGCTTATCTTCCGGCTGTAAAGGAGTTAAAGTTTCTTCGGGCCTCGTTCCTAGTAGAAACATGGCAATTGCGAGCTGAGTCACCACTTACTGACTCTGTGGGCAGAAAGGGCGTCAGCTGAGTGCACACTGTCCCCCTTCCTCCCCTGCAGGTCTGTGTCAGGGTGTCTCACCCAGTGTGCTGAGGCAGAGCAGTAGCTCAGAAGAAAGTGACTAGGGTGTCTGTGGGGGGACTGATGCTCCAGCTGAGGGTGCTTGAGCCAGCGAATACTCTGTAAAGAAGGCTTCAGGTGACATGGCCTCAGGAACTCCGTCCTCCCAGACTGGGGTGAGAGGAAATTATTTCCAACTGCACATTTCTGAGCAGGACATGGTGTTTTAAAGACACTATTCTCTGTGATTCTACATGGCCCAGGGGTAGGACACAGAGAGAGTCACAGGTCATCTCAGTAGACTATCATTTTAACAGTTTGCTGAACCATCAGAGACACACACCGGGCAACGCGGCAGTTATAGTAAATGGGAAGTGGCCTGACTTGGGGAGTGAGAATCACCCCAGCAGAGTCTCATCTGGACGTGAAGGAGGTAAGGGCCTGTCCTACTGCTCAGGGAACAGGTTGGAAGCCCCCGTGGGAGTCCCTGAGCCCCTCAGAGTGTGGTCCTGGCGGGAGGCATATTCTGTGTCTCCCAGAGGGGCAGGGAAGGGGCTGGTTCCTGGAGGGGCTGCAGAGACTTTCCCTCAGCACCACTTCTCCCTCAGGCCACAGTTCGTCATCCCAGACAGGGAAGGAGTGGAAGCACCCGGGCAGTGCAGAAGGCCTGTCCAGGCCCACCCAGGCTATGACATTTCTCAGGAAAGAGCAACCAGGTTTTCTATGAGCCTAAAATCGAGAAATATAAGGTTTTTGAGGGCAAATGTTCCACGGTAATAACTCGAGTAGGGCCCCACAATCTGCCTGAGAAGAGAAGACTCTCTGTTGATTTCTTAGACTTTCCTTCACTTGGAGTGGGATGGATTCAGGGCAGACAGGAGCGCTAGTGTGCGCTGAGTTCATTTCATTTTCATTTCATCATCCTGTTAATCGTCGATTGCCTCGAGCAGGCCCCAGTAACGTCTCTTTCATCCTAGCCCTGAGATTATATTCACGGCTCTTTAGGAGAATGAGACCCATCATTGTTACTGGTATTTGGCATATTTGGTACACCACGGGGAGTTTGCCAGACTCTGCCCTGTGGGCAGGCTACATTCGATAGCCTGCAAGTTTGTCCAAAGTAGGAATGAGATAATAAGATGTCATAAAAAAAAAAAGTTCTGATAAGATGTCGCGCAGCTGCGAATGCGGCTGCGCAGTTCCGGGATCTGTATTTTATAGTCTCTGAGTCTTGGCCGCTGATGGGATTACACGGCGCCAGAGGGCCAGGTGGTGGGTGTGACCCCCGCCTGCTGGAATTTGGAGGATCTGGATGGAAGATGCTCGACTCCAATCCGAGTAGGCTTGGAGGTCTCGGCCCCGGAACCCGCGTGGATTTGTCCCTCTGCCAGTGCCTTCATGTGTGCGGAGAGTGGTCTCAGCATGGTGGTGGCTGGTCCTGGAGGTCTTCGGCTGCCGGAGCCCTGGTCGGGGCGGGGAGGAAAGCTCAACCCGCTCCCCTCCAAGGGGTCCCGGCGAGGGACACCCAGGCGCGGGGGCAAAAGACTGCAGTGTTCTCGTCCGGGATCTGGATTTTATAGTGTCTGAGTCTTGGCCGCTGATGGGATTACACGGCGCTGAGTAAAGCTTTGTAATTTCAAGGTCAGGGTATCAAGACCACGGCAATATGACCCTATATCAGATTTGGGGATCTTGAAAAGTGCAAATATATCAGAATCCTGGGCTTGAAAGTGAAGCCAATACTTATGGCCCAATTAAACATAGCCTAACAATACTAATAAGACAAACTAAGAACCATCCACTATGACAGGAAATGCAACATCATGTGTGAACCCACGCCACCCCCTGCTGGGCCAAAGAGAAGGGGGAGGCCATGGGAGAGCCCCACCAAAACAAAAAAAAAACATAAAACCAAGTTATTTAAAAATTTGTTAGTTTTCTCAAGATTAGACCTGAACCCCTAAAATCTATTGAGGAAACCAGCCAGGAATCACCATGATATCACCTGATATCACCAGAAATCACCATCTCAGAGATATCAGCGATGGTTTGATTCCATTGGCAAGATAATAAAACTAAAACAAATAGTGGGACTTTATCAATTAATAACATTTGCTTGATAAACAAACTATGTTAAAATTAAAGTTATGCTGGTAAACCACTTATATTACTTGTCATCCGTTGATCATTGATTTGCTCGACAGGGTGCCATTCTTCCCTGTCTCATGCTAGTGTAGCCCAATGGCATCCGCTCGCTCCAGGAACACGAAGAGCCTCAAACCATTTGTTCAGGGTTTTGATGAAGAAGTCTGGCCATCTCGTAGGTGGGCAGCCATGTAGTCTTTTGATATCCCATTGAATCCAGTCGATAAGAGCTCTAGTAAGCAGTCGTCTCTAAATCAAATTATGTGTCCGGCCCATCTGATTTTTGACACCTTGGCAAACCGAGGCAGCGTCCCTGATCTTTGATCATCTACAGAGATCGGAACTCCGGATTCCTTCTCTCACTTGAGTGAAGCACAATACTCCAAGCATAGCTCATTTGATTCCTCTTTGGGAGACCTGAATAGCGTTCTTATACTATTTTTGTAGGGTCCAGGTTCTGAAGTGTATGTTATTGCAGGAAAAACAGTGGAATTGAAAAGATGTGCCCAGAGCTGGAGGTTCTTTGTCCTCTTAACAACTTTTTCAATGCTCTTGAAGGTGTTCGACACCGCTCTCTTCCTCTTGCGCAGTTGGTGCGAAGTCATTCCTCATGTTGAGTTCCTGACCCAGGTACACATAACTGCTGCATTTGGACATGTTCGTTTCGTTGAGAGCAAATGGAACATCAGGGAACTAGTTCCTTTTTCATGAATATTGTCTTGATGAGATTCAGCTGCAGTCCGATCTTTTCTCACTCACGGTTGAAGTTGGCCAACATTCGTGCCACTTGGTTAATGCTTGGTGTAATAAGATGTCATCGGCAAATGGAGGTGGTATAGTTGTCTATCGTCTATCTTCACTCCCATTTCTTCCCATTTCAGTTGTCGCATTATGTTCTTGAGGCTGGAACTGAAGAGTTTCAGTGAAATGGTATCACCCTGCTTAACCCCTCTCTACACGTCGATGATCACATTCTTGTAGAATGGTGAGATCATGGTGGTGAATCTGTAATACAGCCTGAGGAGGATCCTGATGTACTGAGTTTGAACGCCCTGTTTGGCTAGGGCTTCGATAACCACTTCGGTCTCAACAGAATCAAAGGCCTTCTTTATATCGATGAATGTTAGACAGAATGGCATCTTTAACTCTCGCAAAATCTCAATGAGCTTGGTCACGGTGTGGATATCGTCGATCATGCTGAATCCTTTTCGAAACCTGGCTTGCTCGCATGGTAGTCCTTCATCGAGTGCTCTGCCAATCTTATTCAGGATGACTCGCGTGAACAGCTTGTAGATGACAGACAACAGAGAGATCGGTTGATAGCTGCTGAGGTCATGAATGTCTCCCTTTTTGGAACAGTCCTGCTGGTTTTCCATTGGGATGGAACCTTGCATTCGGAGAGGTAGCATGTGATGAGTCGAGCCAGTGAATCGACAAGTACTGGTGGCAGATTCTTGAGGTGTTCTGGTCTGACCTTGTCTGGTCCGAGTGCTGTACTCTGATGAAATGGCCTGTCGGATTTTGGAAGGGAGAACGTTGGGAATAACATATCTATCCTGCAGAATTTGATATGTGGGCACGTGGATATGGCTATTGAAAAGATCCGATAATGCTGGTAAATGGGAGAAAATATATGACTAATAGCATCAGACAGTGTGAATGCCTAAAATACCTAATATCTCACCTAATAATCTCATCATGCCGTTTTCGACACTGGAGTAGAATTGTTCCTTGGAACATGCGATAAAAGAGGTGTTGGGTGCATCAGTGTCCTTGTCAACACAAACTTGGCCATGAGCATTGATTCATTCGAATGCCTAACAACCCGAATCGGACATTTACATTTGAATAGATATGGCTCACTTCCGGCAGTTACTATCTTCGTTGTTGATGTACCAACATCTAATTTTTGGAGGAAAAATTGAGAAGTTCTACATGGAGCTGGAGAAGTTCTATAAAGAAGACCACACCTTCTAAAAGATCATTGTGGGTGATTTTAATGCAAAGATAGGACCAAGAAGATAAGCAGAAGAACTTCACATCGGGACCCATGGCCTAGAATGGAACGAACAGGGTGAGAGACTGTCTGAGTTCATCATGTCGACCAAGACCATCCATGGTAACTCACAGTTCCAGAAGGCAGAATCTAAACGTTGGACACGGGAGTATCCCGGTGGACGATTCCACAACGAAATAGACCACATCATATTCAATCGAAGGTTTTGCCTGACCGGTGTCACTTTTGTCCAAAATTCCAAACGGGATCGGACCGCCATATCCTTCATGCAAAATTCTTCTTCACAGAGTGGGGAGAAAGGGCTGAAAAGTTTAAAAAGAGAACTCCCAGAATGACCACCAACTGGGAGCTCTTTGGCACTATTGCGGCAACATGGGAAGATGCCATTGTTGACAACATTGACGAGGAATAAGATCGACTGGTTCAGCACCTCCATGACTATGCGAGGAATGCCAAGAGAGAGATAGCCACAAAAAAACGCCTGTCTTCGAAAACTCTTGAGCTTTTTCACCAACGTGGTTTGGCACATGCCTCAGGCAACTGCAAACGAACGTCCAAGCTTGCAAAGCAGTGCAGTGATGCGATCAAGGAAGACCTCAAAGAGAGAAGAGAAGAAAAGCTGGTAGATGCGGCAGAAGCTGGAAAAGTATACCTAACACCTGCCTGTCCTTCGCCAACTACAAAACCAAGATAACTGCCCTCCCACGTCCTGATGAATCTATCACATCTTCCAGAACGGCAATGGAGAAGATTATCCATGACTTCTATTCAAGTCTCTTTGATAGCCATGTCCATTTACTGACATACCAAATTCTACAGGATGGATATGTCGTTTTCAATGCTCTCTCTTCTAAAATCCAATAGGCCATTTCGTCAGTAAAGAAACGAAGAGCACCCGTCCCAGACAATTCCAGACCTGAACACCTGAAGAACCTGCCATCAGTACTAATCAATACGCTGGCTCGGTTCTTCACATGCTACCTGTCGGAATGCAAGGTTCCGTCCCAAAGGAAAACCAGAAGGGCTGTACCACTGTATAAGAAGGGAGACATTCATGACATTGGCAACTATCGCCCGATCTGCCTATTGTCTGTCATCTACAAGTCGTTCACTCTAGTCATCCTAAATAGGATTGGCAGAACACTAGATGAAGGACAACCATGCGATCAAGCCAGGTTCCGCAAAGCATTCAGCACCATCGACCATATCCACACAATAACCAAGCTCATTGAGGTTTCTCGGGAGTTCAAGATGCCGCTCTGTTTAACGTTCATTGATTTAAAGAAGGCCTTTGATTCTGGTGAGACGGAAGCAGTCATTGAAGCCCTAGACAATCAGGGCATTCAAGCCCAATACATCAAGATACTCCATGAGCTGTATTGCGGATTCACTACCAGGATCTCACCATTCTACAAAGAAATAATCATTGATGTCAAGAGAGGGGTTCAGCAGGGTGATACCATTTCACCGAAACTCTTCAGGGGCACCCTCGAGAACATCATGCGTTGACTGGAATGGGAAGGAATGTGAGTGAAGATAGATGGTCGGCAACTACACCACCTCCGCTTTGCTTAGCTATTTCTTCGACGCCTTCAAGAACGTCGAAGAAATAGCTAAGAGGACGAAGAACCTCCGGCTCTGGGCACATCTCTTTGATTCCACTGTTCTTCCTGCATTAACATATGCGTCAGAGACCTGGGCCCTATGCAAACAGCATGAGAACGCTATTCAGGTCTCCCAAAGAAGAATTGAAAGAGCTATGCTTGGAATATCACGTTTCACTCAAATGAAAGAAAGAATCCGAAGTTCCGACATCCGTCTACGATCAAGAATCAGGGACGCTGTCTCGTTTGCCAAGGTGTCAAAAATCAGATGGGCTGGTCATGTAATGGACTAGAGCTGTTACCGACTGGATTCCACGGGATGTCAAAAGACCGCGTGGCCGTCCACCTCCCAGATGGTCAGACTTCTTCATCAAGATTATGAACGATCGGTTTGAGTCTCTTCATGTTCCTAGAGCGAACAGATGCCATTGGGCTACACTAGCACGCGACAGGGACAAATGGAGACGTTGCTGGCGCCCGCTCGAGCAAATCTATGATTAACAGGAAGTTACGTGATTAAGTGAACTTTTTTTGGTAGCTACATAGTATTCCATTCTGTAAATGTACTATATTTCATCGAATTAACTATTCTCAGACACTCGAGTTGTTTCAGATTTGGCTATTGTGAACACAATATTTTGATGCAGTAAACATGGGCCTGAAAATATATTTACAGTTTATTGTTTTCGGGCGTTTGGGGTCAATGTCAAGAAGGAATTTCTGGGTCAAATGGAAGCTCAATTCTTACTCTATTGGGCAGTATCCAAGTTTTTTCCAACGAGGTCAATTTCATTGTTATTCTCACCAGCAGATTATGATGATTGTATTTTCCCCATATCTATGCTAACACAGAATGTTTTGATTCTTTGAGATTTGTAACCTTCTCCCATGGTATGAGGTGATATTTCATAATTATTTTAATTTGCATTTCTCTGAAGAGTGTCATGGTGAATTTATTTATACAGTTTTCTGCATGAAAGTCTATATTAAGGATGTATTTCTTAAAATCCCCATTTTAGATGGGGTTTATTTTTTGATGTAAGATCTACAAGTGCTTAATATATGTTTTACTTATCTGACATCCCATGTTGTTTACTTATCTGTTTACTTATCTGACGCCCACGTTGGGCGCCAATCGCTGGAGCGATAGCACAGCGGGTAGGGCATTCGCCTTACAAGCGGCCAACATGGCCGACCCGAGTTCGATTCCTCCGCCCCTCTCAGAGAGCCTGGCAAGCTACCGAGAGTATTCGATATGCCAGACACAGTAACAACAAAGTCTCCAATGGAGACGTTACTGGGCCCGCTCGAGCAAATCGACGATCAACGGGAGGGCCTTTACCCTTATCTGACATCAAATGAGGTGAGCAGATATTTTCTGTGTTTTTGTTGTTGTTGTTGTTGTTGTTGTTGTCTTTTGATTCTGGCCATATGTTCATTTACAATGATTGGGCCATTAAAAACAGAAAGACTAAAAACTAAAAGCATGAAATGGGTGAAAACTTTGGCTTCACATTGATCAAAATAATTAGTTTACAGGAGGGAAATTGAATCAAGAAGACATAAACCATGTGTTTGAACTCAGCTGAGAGTAACTGCGTGTTGTTGACATAAAATATGTGTCACAGACTGACCACAATCACAAACACAGTCACCTTCAATGTTGGGTGCACCAACAGCCAAGAGAGTTGGTGAGTTCTCACGTGGAATTGTGATCAATGTGGGTGGGTCATTGCAGGTTCAGAGTCGAGACACACCTCACGTATTTGCACAGCTCACGGACTCACTCAGTCTCTGTGCACACAGCTAGTTACTAGGGTGTGGTCCCTCCTTCCACAAGCACAAGGTGAAACAATTGTCTCTGGACTCACTCCCCACTGCCTTCTCAGAGAGTCACCAGGTCTCAGCACTTCCTCTTCAGACTAAGCTGAGCCTCAGGTACTATATGAATTTCCTGGAAACCCAAAAGCATTAACTGGTGGAGATGATGATAGTCGTGTTCATGGCAGCACCAAGTACAGTAGCCAAGATGCACACACAACACGCAACCGCAGCATTCAGTTCTGTCTGTGTTTCCTCATTCAGTCGTGCAGTCGGTTCTTTCTCTCCTTCAGTTCTCTTTGAAGGAAAGTGATCATTGTTCCCTTCCTTCTCTCACAGAGACTCCTGAATCTCCCTGTCAGTGTTTTCCTCAGGTCAGAGAGCACTGAGATAATTGTTGCTCTCTGCACACCCACAGAGCATCGGATATTCTGATGTTCTTACCTGGATTCAGTCTACATTCATTAAAACAATAGAATTATGTTTTCATTGTTCCCAGTGTTCTGTGGGAGCTGAGTGTATAAGTTCCCGGTGGTCTGCGCATGGATTGGGTGAAGTTCCCCGCTCTATTCAGCTAGGGCTGTGACTCTAGTAACTTCTGGTAGCCACAAAGTAGGTGGTGTTTTCTCAGTGGGATTGGAGGGTCAGAGGTTGGGTGGAAGGAATAACTGTGGCTCCTGGTGCTGACGAGGCCTCACTGAGACCTGTGACATCTCCTGGGGAACAAGTTTTGAAAAACATCATGAAGCTATATAAATTAACCCCTAGTTTCAGGAATATAAACTCTCAGTCCAACGGTATCGAATTGAGAGCCCAGAATAAATTCTTAGATCTTTTACTGATTCTTTAGGAAAGAATTCCATCCCATGGAGTAAAGAAAGGAAATCTCTTCAACAAATGGTGTTGGGAAAAGTACACCACATATCAAAACAGCAAAGGAAGATAGAATTGAATTCATATCTCACACCAGATACAGAATTTAATTAAAAGTGAACTTATGTTCCAGCTTTGATAGCAGAATCCTTAAAACACAGAGTAAAAACTCTGCTGGTCTCTCCATGACACTGATCTTAGAGGGCTCATCTATAGTTTTATTCCATTTGCAGAGCGAAAAGAAACTAAAATAAATAAATGTGACCAAATCAATTAAAAAGATGTTAATAACCATGTAAATGACATTTAAATTAAGGAACTCTAAAGTCTGGGAGTAATGTGTACCCACCAATCATCAGAGCCAACCTAATATCTAAGATATTCATAGCACTCACCAAGCTCAACGTTGGAAAAAATCATCCCCCATTAAAGGGTGTGGAAAATAAACAGATACTTTCCTAAAGCAACGTTTCTATGGACTGTAGGCATATAAAAAGGTGCTGATCAATATTTAGTATCAGTGAAATATTAATACAAAGGATAAGGAAGATCATCTCTCCACAGCGAGAGTGGCTTATAACAAATATAATGGAAACAACCGTTGTTGGAACTTTGTCAAAGGGAATAATGTTTCTATGTTTGTGATAACTTATCTATGGAAAACACTATTAGATTTGTCTAAAAAGTGAAAATAAATTTTCACGTTAAAAGTGATTCTATTTTTGCAACCTTCATGCAACATGAAAACATTCTTGATCACTTGATCACTTGGCATCCCTTTATTCATTGGTTTGCTCAAGCAGGCACCAGTAAAATCTCCATTTCTCCCTATTGCGTGCTAGTGTAGCCCAATGATGTGGGCTCACTCCAGAGACAAGAAGAGCCTCAAACCATACAGTCAGAGTCTTGACAAAAAACGTGTGACCATCCAGTAGATGGGCGGCCATGCGTTCTTTTGATCACTTGATCACTTGACTTCTCATTAATCGTCAATTTGCTGGAGCGGGCACCAATAACGTCCCCATTTGTCCCTGTCACCTGCTAGTGTAGCCCAAAGGCGTCTGTTCATTCTAGGAACACGAAGAGCCTCAAACCTATCATTCAGGATCTTGATGAAGAAGTCTGACCATCTGGTAGATGGGCGGCCATGTGGTCTTTTGAGGTCTGGTGGAATCCAGTTGGTAACAGCTCTAGTCCAGAGGTCGTCTCCAAATCTCATTACGTGTCCAACCCATCTGATTTTTGATGCCTTGGCAAACGAGACAGCGTCCCTTATTCTTGATCGTAGATGTAGGTTCGACTTCTGAATTCTTTCTCTCATTTGAGTGAAACGTGATACTCCAAGCATAGCTCTTTCGATTCCTCTTTCAGAGACCTGAATAGAGTTCTCATCCTGTTTTCATAGGGCCCAAGTCTCTGAGGCATATTTTAATGTAGGAAGAACAGCGAAATCAAAGAGATGTGCCCAGAGCCGAGGTTCTTCATCCTCTTAGCTATTTCTTCGACTCTCTTGAAGGCGTTCCAAGCCACTCTCTTCCTCCTGCACAACTCAAGTGCCAGGTCATTCATCACGTTGAATTCTCGACCTAGGTACACGTAACTGTTGCATTCGGAGATGATCGTTCCATTGAGAGAGAATGGAGCTTCAGGAGTGAAGCTTTTTGTCATGAACATTGTCTCCGTGATATTCAGCTGTAGTCCGATCTTTCCACACTCACGGTCGAAGTTGGCCAGCATTTGTACCGCTTGGCTAATGTTTGGTGTTATTAGAACAATGTCATCAGCAAAGCAGAGTTGGTGTAGTTGCCGACTATCTATCTTCACTCCCATTCCTTTCCATTCTAGTCATCGCATGATGTTCTCGATGGTGGCACTGAAGAGTTTCGGTGAAATACTATCACCCCGTTGAACCCCTCTCTTGACATGGATGATCACTTCTTTGTAGGATGGTGAGATCCTGGTAGCGTATTCGTAATACAGCTCATGGAGGATCCTGATGTATTGAGTCTGAATTCCCTGATTGCCTATGGCTTTGATGACTGCTGCCATCTCAACAGAATCAAAGGCCTTTTTTTAAATCAATGAATAGTATACAGAGCGACATCTTGAATTCCCGAGAAACCTCAATGAGCTTGGTTATCGTGTGGGTATGGTCGATCATGCTGAATACTTTGTGGTACCCGACTTGCTCGCAAGGTAGTCTTTCATCTAGTCATCTGCCAATCCTGTTCAGGATGACTCAAATGAACAGCTTCTAGATGACAGAAAATAGGCAGACAAGGCGATAGTTACCAATGTCGTGGATGTCTCCCTTCTTGTACAGTAATACAGTCCTGATGGTTTTCCGTTGGGACGGAACTTTGCATTCAGACAGGTAGTCTGTGAAGAGCCAAGACAGTGTATTGAGGAGTACTGCTGACATGTTCTTCAGATGTTCAGGTCTGACATTGTCTGGGCCAGTTGTTGTTCATTTCTTTACTGACAAAATTGCCTGTCGGATTTCGGAAGGGAGAACGTTGTGAATGACATTTCCATCCTGCGGAATTTGGTATGTGGGTAGGTGTACATGGCTATCAAAGAGATCTGAGTAGAAGTCATGGATAATCTTCTCCACCGAAGAAGATGTGATAGATCCATCAGGATGTCAGAGGGCAGTCATCTTGGTCTTGTAGTTGACAAAGGACAGGTGGGTGTTACGAATGCTTTCCATGACTTCTGCCACATCTACCAGCACTTATGCTATTCTCTCTTTGAGGTCTTCCTTTATCGCTTCTCTGCACTGCTTTGCGAGCTTGGACATTCGCTTGCGGTTGCCTGAGGCTTGCGCCAAGCCATGTTGGTGAATAAGTTCAAGAGTTTTCAAAAACAGGCATTTTTTGTGGCTATCTCTCTCTTGGCATTCTTTGCACAATCATGGAGGTGCTGAACCATTCGATCTATTCCTAGTCAATGCTGTCAATGCCAGCATCTTCCCATGTTGCCACAATAGTGTCAAAGAGCTCCCAGTTGGTGGTCCTTCTGGGAGTTCTCTTCTTAAACTTTGCAGCCCTTTCTCCCATCTCTGTGAAGTTGAATTTTGCATGAAGGAGCCGGTGGTCAGATCCCACTTGGAATTTTTGGACAACAGCGATATTTGTTAGGAAAACCGTCAATTGAATATGATGTGGTCAATTTAATTGTGGAACCATCCACTGGGGGACTTCCATGTCCAAATTTAGATTCGGCCTTCTGGAACTGTGAGTTACCATGAATGGTTTTGGTCGACATGATGAACTCAGATGGTCTCTCACCCTGTTTGTTCCATTCTAGGCCGTGGGTCCCGATGTGGGGTTCTTAGTCCTATCTTGGCATTAAAATCACTATCTTGTAGATGGTGTGGTCTTCTTTATAGAACTTCTCCAGCTCCATGTAGTACTTCTCAATTTCTCCTTTATCATAATTGGATGTTGGTGCGTAGACAACGAAGATAGAATCTGCAGGCAATGAGCCACATCTATTCAAGTGTAATCGTCCGATTCAGGTTGTTAGGGATTTGAATGAATCAATGCTCATGGCCAAGTTCGTGTTGACAAGGACACCAACACCTCCAACACCTCTTTTGTTGCATTTTCTGAGGAACAATTCTTCCCCAGTGTTGAAAACGGTTTGATGTGATTGTTGCCTTATTGTCTCGGTCAGACCAATGATGTCGCACTTGATCTTTTGCGTTTGTACCATAAGGTTCTTGATGGATGCATCCGAAGCCAGCGTCCATGCATTGAAAGTAAAGGCAATCATTTTTGTCTTTCTTCATTTTGGCAGCCTAGTTCGGCCTTGAGATTTTATCAGCCTCTCCGTCTTCATCCTTCTTAATGCTGCCGTGTTGGTATCTCTTTCAGGGTCGGGGAATGAGACCCATTGTAATTACTGGTTTTGGCATATCTAATACACAAAGAATAGCTTGCCAGGCTCTCCCGGAGACATATATATATATATATATATATATATATATATATATATATATTTCACTCCTCTACTGTATACATTTGTGCATAGATATATGTCCATGAATACATATCCTCAATATCAATTGAAAGAAATTGATAAATTGTGATTAGTTATTCCAAGATTTCAATGCATGCACAAAATTTCTGTCTCACTCAATGCCATATATTTCCCAGAAATATTGGTCAATTGATGAGGTCAGACCAAGGTAAACTCAGCTGGGATGCATGACCACGGAGAGGAGAGAGCAGCACCTGAGGCCTCGCTCTAGATCCTGACTACTGGTCCATGCTACTGCTAGCCCTCCTGGGCACACCCCAGATAGGGTGCCTGTGCTTGGGTCATGACTTTCCCCAGAGCTGGGCTGATATGCCCTCAACATCAGGACTTCACAGAACCTGACCCTGAACATTTCTTAACACCACGTGATTGGAGAAATGTGACCTTTGTCCCTTTCATAGAGGGTCATCTCCTCCACTGTCCCCTGTCCAATGGCAGGATTCCAGCTCAGGAATATAGAGGAATATAGAGATATGAAGAAGTAGAAAGGGGCAGGTCTGCACAGAAACTCGAGAATGGGGTCTGGTCACCAGAAGTAATTCATCTCAGAGAAAAGGAGTTCTTGCAGAGACAGAATTTCAGACTTAGTGTGTAACATTGGGAGTCTGCCATGGGTAGACCTACAGTTCAGGAACCTGCAATGACACTAGCCCAAACTTCCATGTGGTTATTCCTGTACCATCTGGTCACTTCAAACAAAATCCTGGAAGAAAATATGAGGGACATCAGGTGTTCTCGAGAGAAGCCATCTTCCTCTGGGCTGTTGGTGAAGGACAGAGAGAGATCTCGATCTTTATCTCAAATGAAGCCCGACCCTGTGAGCCCCATTCTGTGTCTCAGATCCTGACTCTCCGAGGAGGTAGTCAGGAGGATCAGGCATCTCCCTGGGGTCCTGTCAGAGACGAGCCTCTTCCGCCAGCACAGGAAATGTGCTGAGGAGCTGTCAGGAAACAGGAATTGCTCAGGGGGCAACGGCAGCTGGGGATGAGAGTCCCCATGTCTCAGGTCCCTGATGACCAAACCCAGACCCCAGGGCCTCTTCCCCGTAGAGAAGCCCCTGCCCCTCCGTGTGCCTGTGTTTTTGCTCCTATTCTCCCACTGTCTGTACAATTATTGGTTTCGAACAGTCAGATTTATTATTACAGTGAATTCTGACAGTTTGTTTCAACCGAAAGTCAATCAAATTTTGCATAGTTTCTTCACACATTTATCTTATATCAAAATACCCTCGACTGAAGTAGAGCCAAGGTGGTTGTTAGAATAATCATTGTCACTGTTTTTGGGTTTATATATGGGCAAGGAAGAGCCTCTGTCAGGTGACCTGACTGGTGTGGTTGTCCTGGTAACAGCGCCTGACCCTGCTCTCTTCTGTCTATAACTCAGTGTCCATAGACCAGAATGAACCTCAGGACCCTATACTGGGGTCATCACTGAGGATGCCTGACACTGTCAGGAGCATAGAAACAGCTCATGGAGACCCTCAGCACACAATCTATTGGGCAGGAAGCCTGGTCTTAGTACTCAAACTCACACATCAACAAGGGTACAAGTACACAATCCCTGATCACTGCCAGATATGACCCACCCCACCCCCCAGATTAATAGAGCCTAGATACAGGCTCTATCACATATTATACCTCCTATTTCTATGCAGTGCAGGGTTGAGATAAATCCAAGAAGCCAGAAAATATGGTCTAAAACGGTTTATGATTTAAAAATAATTCAGAATTAAGAGTCAAAAGTGAGAAATGTACCCCAAGAATTCAACCAAATTGGACTGAAATAAATACAAATGCACAAACAAGTCAGGCAGTGTGAGGATTGCGGATGGGTGAGTCTTCCCGTCATGTCCACGGTCACTCTAATGTGGCCCCTGAGTTCTCCTGAGCTCAGTGAGAGCCCTCGGAGCCAAATAGGCGACATGGACAAGAAGTGTTAATTGTCTTCCAATCACTGAACTTTGGTGCAGGGCCTCTTACCTCACCAAGGACCCCAAGACTCCTATCGTATTTATACTTCAAAACTGCATCCCAGCATATATTTAAGAGGAGGCTAGATAAACTCTTATTTAAAAAAAGAACAGCAAAAGAGACAACTGCCTCACATCCTGACTAGATGTTTGGGGTCCAAGATATGTTTACACTCACTGTTTGACCCAGCAGTACCCAGTATGGCTGAAGTTCATTTTCCAATTCGGTACTATAGCTGTCTCTTCAAAACAGGGTTCGGTACTATAGCTGTCTCTTCGAAACAGGGTATAACACTGAGACGATTGACCGACTCTCTGGTGTACAAAGCACACAACTCTCTGTCGCTCTGTCCTGGGGGTCCTGTCCCAGCACAGCTGCAGGCCCAGTATCCTCACAACCCTGCCCTCACCTGTGCTGTCTCCCCATGCTCACACAAACCAGCAATTTCCAGGGAGGCTGGACCCCAGAGCTCAGGAAGGAATGGAGTGAACAAGAGATGCACAATGATTGGAACATTTCCTAAACCACTTCACTAAAAACCACAGGTAACATTGTTCCCCTCCCCCTTTATTATTGATTCACCATGAGGCACAGTAATAAAGTTTTCATGTTTGAGCTTCAATCACACAATCATCAGACACTCATCTCTTCACCAGTGCACGCTTTCCACCACCCAAATCCCCAGTATTATTCCCCCACCCCACCACCGCTATTCCACTCCTCCCCCTGCCTATGTGGCAGACAAATTGCACAGTACTCTCTTTCTCTACTCTGGTTATCTTCGATATTTCAGACCAGTCCCACCACCACTCATCCATGCTGAAAAGGCCATGCTAGACAATGTTTTGTATTGCTTTGTTTGCCCTAGGAATTTTAAAATTTTAATAATTAGGGTCTGGAGAGATCGCTGCAGCAAATTACTGGGGTCTGAGATTCATTTGTGTATCTCTGGGTCATGGCCGTGTGGGAGCGTAAGAACACAGTGACCATATGTGGGCATCATTTCAGAGTCCCATCGGGGTGGGGGGAAGGAGAAGGGCTGACTTCTCCCTTGTCCTGTGAGGTCTAGAGTTTACCATCACTGCCACCCTGTACCTGGTGCTTTTTGCTGAGTTCTATAAGATGGCGGAAGCCTGGATTCGTAGGGCGCAGGTGGAGGAACGACACTTGCCCCAGTATGGATTGGCCCAGTGAAAGTGGCCTATGGCAAAGTCAAGAGACATCTGTGAATTAAGTTGCTCAGGTCCCACATCCATGTGTATGTTCTGGATCATGGCCATGCTGGACTTTAAGTAGACAGTGGTCAATGTGGGTGTCACCTCCGAGTCCCATTGGGGCAGGGGGAAGGAGATGAAAACGTTCTTAAACAGATGGAATGTCACTTTAGCTAAAGATTTTATTAACATGCCTTACTCAATATGCAGTACATTAAGGGAGATATATCTATTTTATCAATCCTCCCATTCTCATTTTATGCGTTTTTTCTTCCTTACACATTTAAAGTAAGTCATCCTGGATCATAATTAGCAATTTACTAAAAGATGAAAGAAATGAATAAAACAATAAATCATTTATTTTGCATTTCTCATTATTAGACACTACTGGCATGACAGAAATACTTTCATGATTTTGTTCTTGACAGCAATTTGGGCAGGTACAATGGAATTTTCACATGATAGCTCATGAGTGTCTCAAGACTTTATCCATTACCTCTAGCTGATACCCTAAGCACTATAGGGGGGACCAGGACAGAGACGGGAAGTAAACATGGAGAATGCCAGATGTGGCCCCAAACCAAAGAAAACACATCTGCATTTGGATAAGAATAGGTTTTCATAATGATTAGATACCCGTCCATTTTATCCCAATTTAGTCGTGTTGTACCTGGGCTGATAATGTGATTCTAATAAGAAATATACCTTCACAGTTTAACTTTATTATTGAAATTGAATCTATAAACCTGTTTCTATTTTTAAAGTGAAGAGGACTTAATTGCACATTTGTTATGTTGAACAGGTGACTTTGGAAGGTCAGCAAAACAGGAGAGCTGTCTCAGTGGTGTCACCATGTGATAGGAGGGGGAATGTAGATTCTAATCCCCAAGTTCCAGTGTCTCAGGAGGGTGAACGGAGGTTGAGATTGGTCCACAATGAGAAATTCATTAAAAGTCACACCTGCAATGGTCTCTGTATGAGCCTCAGTGTAAGAAGAGTCCCTGGGCTCTGGGGTGTGGCATATCTGGGGGTGTCGGGAAAGTAGGGGCTCAGGGAGATGCTCTGGGCCCTTGCATCTTGTCTCACTGTGAAGGGGCCAGTGCTGCCCGTGTCACAGGAACTGGTCTCTCCTCTACAATGGGTGAGAAGTGGAGAAGGATTGAGGATATCTGAATGTCCACTTAGTGAGTGGACGGAGAGTGAGAGGTCAGTCGGTCCAGGAGAACAGAACGCCCAGGTGTAAGGTGACCATGTAGAGTCTACCTGGCAGTAGGTCAATTGGTACAGAGTCTGTCTGAGAGCAGAAGGAAGGAGCCAGTACACAGCTGAATTCATTCATTCATTCATTCATCATCCTGTTATTCGTCGATTGCCTCTAGCCCTGAGATTATATTCAAGGCTATTTAGGAGAATGAGACCCATCATTATTACTGGTATTTGGCATATTTGGTACGCCATGGGGAGTTTGCCAGACTCTGCCCTGTGGGCAGGCTACATTCGATAGCCTGCAAGTTTGTCCAAAATAGGAATGAGACAATAAGATGTCATAAAAAAAAAAAAGTTGTGATAAGATGTCGCGCAGCCATGAATGCAGCCGTGCGGTTCCGGGATCTGGATTTTGTAGTCTCTGAGTCTTGGCCGCTGGTGGGATTACACGACGCCAGGGGGCCAGGTGGTGGGTGTGACCCCCGCCTACTGGAATTTGGAGGATCTGGGTGGAAGATGCTCGACTCCAATTCGAGTAGGCTTGGAGGTCTCGGCCCCGGAACCCGCGTGGCTTTGTCCCTCTGCCAGTACCTTCATGTGTGCGGAGAGTGGTCTCAGCATGGTGGTGGCTGGTCCTGGAGGTCTTCGGCTGCTGGAGCCCTGGTCGGGGCGGGGAGGAAAGCTCAACCCGCTCCCCTCCAAGGGGCTCCGGGAAGGAACACCCAGGCGCGGGGGCAGAAGACTGCACTGTTCTCATCCGGGATCTGGATTTTATAGTCTCTGAGTCTTGGCCGCTGATGGGATTACACGGCGCCAGGGGGCCAGGTGGTGGGTGTGACCCCCACCTACTGGAACTTGGAGGATCTGGGTGGAAGATGCTCGACTCCAATTCAAGTAGGCTTGGAGGTCTCGGCCCCGGAACCCGCGTGGTTTTGTCCCTCTGCCAGTACCTTCATGTGTGCGGAGAGTGGTCTCAGCATGGTGGTGGCTGGTCCTGGAGGTCTTCGGCTGCCGGAGCCCTGGTCGGGGCGGGGAGGAAAGCTCAACCCGCTCCCCTCCAAGGGGCTCCGGGAAGGAACACCCAGGCGCGGGGGCAGAAGACACAGCTGAATGGACACCAGAATTTATCTTTCTGATCAAGTGACTCTTACAAAAGACAGTGATAATTCTACAGGGTCATTTTAATTTCTACGAGAGAATAATGTGTCCCTCAGGCCCCGGAGAAGTCATGATACTGTCACTGGAAACTTTTCATCAGGAGAGAGTGTGATAAGTCATTACTGCCCACAGCGGGGATGGAGGACTCAGGGCCACAACCCACAGGACAAGGTGCCCATGGGGCCATCTGAGAGCTGAGAGGCAGGTCAGTCCTGATCTCCACAGAAAGATGATTCATCTGGGCACCAGCAATGTCTCCTCAAGGGAGAGTCCTCAGAACCTCCTGGGGGCCTGCATCCCTGAAGCTCACCCTGCTTCCTCCTGCAGGTGGTTTGTGTCTGGGCCCACACAGCCTTCCCTTCACTGTGTTTCTCGCACAGTAGTACAGGGCTGTGTCCTCCTCCCTCAAGTGGCTCATTTGCAGAGAGACCCTGTTCTTGCTGTTGTCTCTGGAGATGGTGAACCGGCCCTTCAGAGTCGGCATAGTATACATATTTACCAGTACTAGTTATGCTTGAGACCCACTCTAGGCCATTCCCTGGGGCCTGGTGGACCCAGTACATCCAATATTTGCCAAAATTGAATCCAGAGGCTGCACAGGAGAGTCTCAGGTTCCTCCCGGGCTGCACCAAGTTTTCCCCAGACTCCACCAGCTGCACCTCACACTGGACCCCTGCAAACACAAAGACATCCTGGTCAGGAAACTCTCCTCACACAGAGGATCTGCCTTTCCCATCTCTTCCATGCTCCATGTCTCTGTTGCCCATGAGTTACCTCCTAACACAGCCACCAGGAGAAGCCAGCTCATCCCACACGCCATGTTGGTTCTGTCTGAGTCAGGATGGAGCCCCTGGAACTTCTGAACTGACTCCTCTCCTTGACCTGAGGCTGGCCGGGATATTTTTATCACTGAGGAGAGTGCCTTATTTGCATGCCCTACTTCTCTATAAAAAGTCATCTTTGAACTGGTAGAGAGAAGGGAGGACTCCAGAGCAGGTGAGAGTTTCTGGGGGTGCCTGCAACCAGGATAAGATTTAGAAAAAATGCATTTTCCAGTATACATTACTACATGGAAACCAATGAATTGATGTTCTTTAATATTTATTTTATATAAATCCTGCAGTATTTATAGTATTAATTCTATTTCATAATATAATATGACACATAAAAGCTAAAATGATTTGTGCAATATACTCAAAATACATTTTAAGAGTTGTTCCCACTACTTCAGCAAAAGTAATCCACTGAGTCACTCACAGTTATCAATGTTTTGGGAACCAAGTGTTAAGATAGAATCAGTAGAAAGGCAGAATGGCCAGGTAACAGGCTCTGATATCTATAACGACAGTGAGGCAGGCTCCTATGTCTGCCAGAGAAACATCTCAGTGGTTAAAGGTCTAAGGCCCTTGAATGTGTAAGTAAGAGCTTAACTCAGACAGACAAAGTTAGAAAAACGACCTAAGAATGCCGTCTCCTGACGATTCCTGATTCTGAGAAGTAACTCTTAATGTGTTGGGCATTTGGAGTTCTCAATCCACTTGGGAGTTAATCCCCTGAGCAACACCCTTTCTCATTTCAGTCTGTCTGTTCAAACTCACAGAATCCCACGGTGGTCCCTGTTCACAAGGATTGTCCCTGTAACTAGAGATGATGCAGAGGATGTAGAGGGGGAAGGTTCCTCCCCTGCATGTTGTTATTCAGGTTGATTCCCTGACCTTCACATGGCTTCACATGCCCCTACCAGTAGTGATCTCTGAGC
Organism: Sorex fumeus; assembly: GCF_029834395.1. Taxonomy (NCBI): domain Eukaryota; kingdom Metazoa; phylum Chordata; class Mammalia; order Eulipotyphla; family Soricidae; genus Sorex; species Sorex fumeus. The sequence goes on along the minus strand of NW_026606224.1, from coordinate 816,001 downwards.
ACAGAATCAGAAGTATACCAAGAAATGCAGAAATAACACAACCAAATCAGCAGTAACTGAGAGATAGTACAGTGGTAGGGCACTTGCATTGCACACGGCTGACCCAGGTTCGATCCCTTATATTCCACGAGGTGTCTGAGCACCTTTAAGAGCAATTCTCAAATACAGAACCAGGAAGAACCTCTGAGGATGAGCGGGTCTGGCCCCAAAACTAAAACCAAATGAACAATAAACCCAAACCAGCAACATAAATAAAATATGGGCTAGATAGCTGTCAAGAACTTTTTCACTGTAATGAGAACAGGATGTCTCTATTGTGCATTCACCTGGAGTATGTTGGGGACCAGGGTGCATGGAGGTGCATGGAGTGTGACTCTTCACATCAATTTTGGCTCCGTCTTTCCTTCTTACCCTGTAAGCAATTGATTAGCAATAAAATTCAGAACAGGCCATGACCTAAACAGAATACTGTTTATAGATCATTAATGTTTTCTGAGTACTCACATATATGGAGGTGCAATGATCATCACACCCAAAAGAGTGGATGAACCCCTCACCCCAGTGTTTCCCCTTGACCCATGGTATTCCTCCCCCCATGTCTCACCCCTCCCTCATGCTCTCTGCAGTGACTCCTGTTTGTGTAAATGTTTGTAGGGTGTGATGACGGAGACTCACTCTCAATAGCCTTCCACTCTAGGAATATATTATGGGTTTTTACTCATGACTAAAGGCATATTGGATTACTCTCAGTCCAAGTATTTAAACCTTGGACTATTTAAACCTTTAAAATAGGTCACACGATCTTTCTAGAAGGAGGGAGAATAATGAGGAAATGCTGTTCTGTATCTTACATGAGTATCAAAGAGAAAGCTATAAAAGTAATAACAAACCAGGAAAGCACCTATCAATATTCACCCTGCCAGGCGTTGGAGTCCTGGGGGCGTGGTGGGGTGAGTGTGGGGGACAGGGAGGACAAATCACAGGAAGGGGGTTTGGAGTGTGAGGGTGTCACTGAGAGTGGAGCTGCTCTGGGAGCGACGAGGAAGGGTCCTAGGAAAGATGCTGGAACTGGGCATGGATGGGAGTGGGAGGGGGTGATGGGGCTGAATGTCTCTCTGCGTTGTGACAGAATATTGGCCCCTGTGGGCTTCTAGCACATGGTGACCCTCTTTGGTTCCCTGGTGGGCTGAGGCCTTTTCAGAGGTGGCTCCCGAGTGCCCTCAGGTGGTTGGTAGCGCCCTTGCAGCCCCTTCCTCATGGAAAAAGTGCATGGAGTGTGACTCTTCACACTTACTGCCCCCATGTGGGGGTCACTCATGCCTGAACCACATCGCAGCTCGCAGAGACCTTAGAGTAAGCCTGGGTTACAGAGAAAGGGCAGGAGAGGGGAAGTCGTGAGATGCTGAGAAAGAAAATGACTTGTGAAAATCAATGTCACTGTCAGTAGTTTACAATGGATGTTTGATTCATAGATCAGTATAATTCATAAGTCCAGGTAAGTATCAGTATTTTGGAATACAGTCAAGAAATTTGACATCTTGTGAAAATGTGAATGACAAGTCTGTGAACAGAAGTACTCCTTCTTCTGATGTCATTGTATTCACTGTCTTTGAATATCTGAACATTTTTCTCAAGAAAATGAATTTTTTCTATAAATGTGACACCATCCAGGCCATTCAGGTTCCAAATGGACTAAAATCAGATGCAGAAGGAAGGAACTGTTATTCCTGCGTCCTTCTGGGCATCTCAACTCATCTACCCGCTGTCTGGGGGACACAGCCTGAGGGCCCTGGGTCTTAGAGTGCAGAATGAGAAGGACTCGTTCGCCTGATTTCCTGGTTCCCAGCACGCAGAGGGCACAGCACGAGAATAATTAATCATCATTGACGCAAGTTTTTCAAATGGTATTTTTGTTGGCAATTAATGAGCATTCTAGCTACCAGGATCAGTATTTTAATTTTATCCAGTTCAGTTGTTACGCCCACAGCATCTTCCTGAACTTAGACACTAGTGAATGACAGGGCCCCTTCCTGAAGGCCCTGCAGGCGAGTGCCCAGGAGTGAGCTGAGGGGTGTGGGCTGGAACCACCCCCCAGTCCTCCTGAAGCCCCTCCCTAAGCCCTGCACAGAGGGACACGGCAGAGTGAGCAAGAAGAGGATGCTAAGGGGTCACAGGTGGTTCTTCAAGTAACCAGGCACCCCCTGACGGGAGACTCGGCTGAGCCCATCTCTGGGCATCCCTGAGCACCGGAGTGAGACTCTCCAGGGAGCAGACAGAAGGGGAGTGTGCGAGGTCACTGCGGGGAGGGTCAGAGACCTTTACCCCCATATGGTTGGTAGGAAACAGTGGGTGCAGGAAGTGTGAGACCCTGGAGGAAGCTGGTACAGAGATTTGGGGGAGATTTGAGAATGGGCCTGTCCTGAGAGTGAGTGATGGCAGGACAGGAGCCCCTGTGCAACCCCGCAGTCACTCTGAGTACAGTGTGGGTTAGTTACTGTGCTGTTAGGATTCCCTTTGTGGGCCTGACCCCTCCTGGTCTCTGTGCCCCTCTCAGTCCTGAGCGCCCTCTGGTGGCCCTAGAGAGCCCAGGGTGCAGCCCAACCTGTCTCAGCAGGTTTGTGTCTGGGCTTCCCCTGATTTCCCCTCACTGTGCGTCACTGTGTCTCTTGCACAGTAATAAACAGCTGTGTCCTCGGGCGTCTCTGAGCTCAGCTGCAGGGAGAACTGGTTCTTGTTCGTGTCTCTGGTGATGGAGACGCGGCTCTTGCCGTAGCTGGTGCTTCCATCCCAACATATACGCCCCAACCAGAGCAGGCCCTTCCCTGGGGGCTGACGTAACCAGTCCCAGCAGTAACCATAGGTTGTGATGGAGAATTCAGAGACAGAGCACGTGAGGGAGAAGGTCTGGGAGGGGGTCACCAGGCCTGGGCCCGACTCCTGCAGTTGCACCTGGGACAGGACACCTGGGGACAAAGAGAATCAGTAACTGTCAGTTCCTGCAGTAACTCTCTCCTCTTGACCCTGTTACATCTGGGACACTCACCCAGGGGGGCTGTCACCAGGCAGAGGAGAAGACCCCACAGAAACATCTTCTCGACCACAGCTCTGCCTTCCACAGACTCAGCCCTGAGTGAGGAGACAGCTGTGAGCCCCACAGCCCAGAGAGCATTTGACCACAGAGCTAGAGAGGAATTTGCATGAGGTTACCTACTCTGTCATTAGCTGATAGCTCTGACCTCAGGTTCTGTTTGTTCCATTGGGTGCTGAACTCACACACCCTCTCTGGTGGATTGAGCACGGGTCTATGGGGCACATTGAAAGAGTCCATAGGAGGGTCCTGATTTATTCATCTTCATAATCAGAGATGAAAGGATCAAAATTCTCTCAATATCACAGGTCTTTCATATGTACATAAAATAGTTCACGTTTTTGCCCCGTCTCTTACCAACTCTAGAATTAACCCTTTTGCCTTTATTTAAACACCATGCTCTGTAAAGTTGTTCCTTACGCAGATGTAATGAGCTTTTGCTGTTCCCACACCAATCCCACCTCCAAGTGACCTTCCTTCCTCAATGTCCCCATTTCCCCAACCAGCCCCGCTAGCCTGCCCATGCAGCGGTTACTTCTATGTTACTTGTTACAATCAATTGACCAAAGGATTACAAAAATTACTTCAGTAAAAGGTGCTTAGGGATGCACAGTGGGTAGGGCCTTTGCCTTCCACCAGTCGCCCCAGGTTTCATTCCTCCATCCCTCTCGGAGAGCCTGGCAAGCTACTGAGAGTATCCCTCACTCACAGCCGAGCCTGGAAAGCTCCACGTGACATATTCAATATACCAAAAACAGTAACAACAAATCTCACGGTGGAGACGTTTTTACTAGTGCCTGCTCGAGCAAATTGATGAAGAATGGGATGACAGTGCTACAATGCTACTTCACTAAAACAACATCTGTGAAATAGCTCCATCTCACCACTAGCTGGGCTAGCGGGGCTTGTTGGGAAAATGGGGACATTGAGGAAGGAAGGTCACTTGGAGGTGGGATTGGTGCAGGAACATCAAAAGCTCATTACATCTGCGTTAGGAACAACCTTGCAGAGCATGGTGTTTAAATAAAGGCAAAAGGGTTAATTCTAGAGTTGGTAAGAGATGGGGGAAAAACATGAACTGTTTTATGTACATATGAAAGACCTGTGATATTGAGAGAATTTTGATCCTTTGTCGAATGCTTTGTTTGAGGATTTATAGCTATTGGTTGCTGATTGAGCCTTTGGTATCTTTCTTTTGATATGTTGAGTTTAGTTAGCTTCTATGCTGCTTTCTCATCTAGTTTGGTGAGCTTCCACTGGAACTTCAGTTCTGTGAAATGAGGAAGTGTTGGTCCATCCAGAAACTTTAGGATGTGTAGGACTGGGATGAGTATGAGGAGACTCTCTGTGCAGGCCTGGAGTTAGGCCTTGAGCAGTAGGTGTGGTGGGTCAGTGGGGGTGGATGAGGCTACTGGGCATTCAGCAGGGAAGGGACAGGGCCTGTGCCCCCTCTAGAGCACCCTCTAGTGCTCAGCCGGGGTCAGTGTGTCTGTGAATTCCAGCTGTTGGGCCTCCTGCAAGATTTAGGTGTAATCTGAGGAGCAGGGCTGGTGGGTGAGTGGGCATGAGGCAGCTGTGGTGGTGGGCATGGCTGCCCTAATATGCATATCTATCACTGTAACTGTCCCCCCGTTGTTCATTGATTTCCTCGAGCGGGCCCAGTAACGTCTCCACTGTGACACTTGTTACTGTGTTTGGCATATTGAATACGTCACAGGTAGCTTGCCAGTTTTTGCCGTGCAGGCAAGATACTCTCGGTAGCTTGCCGGGCTCTCAGAGAAGGGTGAAGGAATCGATCTCGGGTCGAACATGTTGGCTGCATGAAGGCAAACGCCCTACCCGCTGTGCTATCGCTCCAGCATATCTAAGATGTTATTAAAACTCTCATCATGTCTGAGATGCCAGGACAAACCTAAAGGACAGATGTGTTCCTCTCAACCCCCACTGCTTTCTAGGACAGAACGAGGGCGACTTCCAACGAGCCACAAGACAGAGAGAAGGGGGTTCAAATCCTGACTCTAGGATTGATGATTTAGAGTTGGGACCTGCTGGGCTTTGTTCTGGAGCAGACAATCATTATAGATTATATTTCAACTACCTCCAGCATATATTTAAAAATCGTTTTTCAGTGTTTCCTTTTCTTTAATTTTATTTTTTATGAAAAACATCACCTTTATTCTAAAGTCATGAAATTTACATACTTTTTGAAGTTATTCTATTTTTTTAATTTTTATTAGTGAGACACCATGAAGTACAGTTGTAGATTTACAAATTTTTGTGCTTGGGTTTCAGTTATACAAAGATCGAATACTCTCCCTCCACCAGTGCCCATTCTCCACCACCAGTGATCCCAGTATCGCTTTCACCCAACATCCCCCCGTCCCACCCTGCCTCTGTGGCAGGAATTCCCTTCTGTTCTATCTCCCTTTTGGGTGCTGTGGTTTGCAAAAGAGGCATTGAGTGGCAACCATATTCGGTCTACAGTCTACTCTCAGCACGCATCTCCCATCCTGGGAGGATCTCCCAACGCCCTTTATTTGGTGCTCCCTTCTCTATCTGAGTTGCCTTTTCCCCTAGCGTGTGTGGCTGGGCTCAAGCCATGGAGTAAACTTCCTAGTACTTATCTCGGCTATTCTTGGGTGTTAGTATCCTATTTAGTTACTTTTTGTTCCCCAGATTAGTGCAATCTTTCTATGTCTGCCCCTCTCTTTCTGACTCATTTCGCTTAGCATGATACTTTCCATGTAGTACTACTTGTATGTAAATTTCATGACTTCATCTTTTCTAACAGCTACATAGTACTCCATTGTGTAGATTTACCAAAGTTTCTTTAACCAGTCATCTGTTCTTGGGCACTCAGGTTTTTTCCACATTCTAGCTATTGTAAACAGTGCTGCAATGAACAAACAAATGCAGACGTCACTTCGACTATACTTTTTTTGCCTCTCTGGGATATATCCTCAGGGTCAAATATATTGCTGGGTCAAATGAGGGCTCAATTTCTAATTTTTTGAGAATCGTCCATACTGTTTTTCAAAAGGGCTGATTTTTTGGGTATTGAGTTTATAGCCTGCAACTTTACTATATAAGTCTATTGTTTCTAGAAGTTTCTTGGTAGAGATTTTAGGGTTCTCTTAGTATCATATCATCTGCAAATAATGAGAGTTGATTTCTTCCTTTCCTACCTGAATGCCCTTAATATCTTTTTCTTGTCTAATCACTAATGCAAGTACTTCCAGTACTATATTGAACAGCAGGGGAGAGAGTGGGCATCCTTGCTTCATCCCTGATCTTAGGGGGAAGGCTCTCGGTTTTTCCGCAATGAGGATGATGCTTGCTGTAGGCTTGTGGTAGATGGCTTTAACTATATTGAGGAAAGTCCTCTCTATACCCATTTTGGCAAGGGTTTTCATCATAAACGGTGCTGGATCTTGACAAATGCTTTCTCTACATCTATTGATATTATCATATGTTTTTTTTCTTTTCTTTGGTTGATATGATGGATTATGTTGATTGATTTCTGAATGTTAAACCATCCCTGCATCCCCAGGTTGAATTCCACTTGGTAATGATGTATGATCTTTTTGATGAGTTGTTGAATTCTATTTTCTTGTATTTTGTTGAGATTCTTTGCATCCATGCTCATCAGGGATATCGGTATGTAGTTTTATTTTTCTTGTGGTGTCTTTGTTTCCTTTTGGTATGAGAGAGATATGGGCTTCATAGAAACTGTTTGGGAGAATTTATGTTTTTTCAATTTCCTGGAAAAGCTTGAGAAGAACTGGCAAAATTTCCTATAAATGTTTGGAAAAATTCACTAGTGAATCCATCTGGACCTGGGCTTTTGTTTTTGGGAAGACTTTTGATTACTGTTTAAATTTCCTCGATATTAATAGACTATTTAGGTATTCTACATCTTCTTAATTCAGCCTTGGGAGATTATAGCAATCCAGAAATTTATTCATTACTTCTAGTTTCCCTTGTTTTGGGGCATACAGATTTTCAAAGTAGTCTCTGATAATCTTTTGAATTTCTTTGGTTTCTGTTGTGATATCCCCCTTCTCATTCGGTTTATTAGGGTTCTCCCTCTTTCTTTGTGAATGTTGATAGTGGATTATCTATTTATTTATTTTCTCGAAGAAATAGCTCTTGATTTCATTGATCTTTCAGATTGTTTCTTTGGTTTCTATCTCATTGATTTCTGCTCTAAGTTTTATGATCTCTTTCCTTCTGCCTGTTTTGGGCTCCTTTTCTTGATCCTTTTCTAAGATCTTGAGCTGTAAAGTCATCTTGTTCATGTGGGCCCTTTCTTCCTTCCGCAGAAATGCTTGCAGAGCTATAAATTTTCCTCTTAAAACGTCTTTAGCTGCATCCTATAGGTTCTGGTAGCTCGTGTCTTCATTCTCATTTGTTTCCAGGTATCTTTTGATTTTGTCCTTTACTTCCCCCCTGACCCACTCATTCTGCATTGAGTTGTTCAATTTCCAGGTATTGATTTGTTTCTTTGTGTCTGTGTGTGATTCACTTCTATTCTCAGTGCATCGTGGTCTGAAAAGATTATTGATACTATTGATATCTTCCTGATTCTATTGAGGTATGTTTTGTGTCCTAGCACATGGTCTTTTTGGAAAATGTTCCATGTGCACTGGAGAAGAATGAGTACTTTTTCTTTGGGGGGTGTAAAGCCCTGTATAGGTCTATAAGCCCTCTCTCTTCTATTTCTTCTTTCAAAGCCAATGTTTCCTTGCTGAATTTTGTTCTTGTTGATCTATATACAGAGGTGAAAAGGCAATGTTGAAATCTCCGGCTGTTATTGTGTTGCTAGCAATGTCCTCCTTAAGATCTGTTAGTAGTTGTTTTAAACATTTAGCTGTTCCTCATTAGATCCGTATATATTTAAGGGCGTGATTTCTTCCTGCTGTACATATCCCTTGATGTATAGAAAATAGCCTTCCCTCTTCCTTCTAATTTTTTTCAACCCGAAATTGATATTGTCGGATACTAATATGGCCACCCCTGCTTTTATGAGGGAGCTGTTTGCTTGCAGGATTGTTTTCCATCCTTTAATTTTGAGTCTGTGTTTGCTCTGATTGTTGAGTTTCTTGTAGGCAGCAGAATGTTGGGTTCTGTCTCTGAACCCACTTTGCCACTCTATGTCTCTTACTTGGTGAATTTAGACCAGTAACGTTGAGAGAGATTACTATTATGAGGTTTTGTGTCATGTTTCTATAAGGGTCTGTTGTGCTTGTAGGGTTTGTCTTATCTTATAGCAGCCCCTTTAGCCCTTCTTTTAGGTTTGGTTTTGAGGATATGAAGTTCTTGAGCTACTGTTTATCTAGAAAATAGCGTACCGTTCCTTCAATTTTGAGTGAAAGTTTAGTCGGGTAGAGTATTTTTTGTGAAGCATTCATTTCAGTGAGTTTTTTCACTATATTTCACCATTCTGGAGGTCTTCGGCTGCCGGAGCCCTAGTCGGGGCAGGGAGGAAAACTCAACCCGCTTCCCTCCAAGGGGCCCCAGTGAGGACAGCCAGGCGTGGGGGCAGAAGCCCGACCAGGGCTCCGGCAACCAAAGACCTCCAGAACCAGCCACCACCATGCTGAGACCACTCTCCGCACACATGAAGGTACCGGCAGAGGAACAAAGGCACGCGGGTCCCGGGGCTGAGATCTCCAAGCCTACTAGGATTGGGGCTGAGTATCCTCCACCCAGATCCTACAAATTCCAGTAGGCGGGTGTCACACCCACCAACTGGCCGCACAACATTTTATTATCTCATAGCTACTTTGGACAAACTGGCAGGCTACCGAATGTAACCTGCCCACACGGCAGAGTCTGGCAAACTCCCCGTGGCGTACCCAATATGCCAAATACCAGTAACAATGAAGGGTCTCATTCTCCTAACTCTGAAAGAGCCTTGAATATGGAACTTTTTCTTAAAAGTCTCAGGGCTAGGCGAAAGAGACGTTACTGGGGCCTGCTCGAGGCAATTGACGAATAACAGGATGGTTGTGATTGTGATTGATTGTGATCTCACCATTGCTTTTGGGCTTGGAGGGTTTCCTCTGATAGGTCTGCTGTGAATCTACGGCATGCTCCTTTGTATGTGATTTTCTTCTTTGATTTTGCTGCTTCCAGTATTGTGTCACAATCTGCGGCATCCTTGATTCTAACTATAATATGTCTTGGAGCTTTTTTCTTAGGGTCTCTTTTAGCTGGCATACTTCGGGCTCCTTGAATCTGAATGGCTGCATTGTTGAGCTCTGGGAGTTTTTCAGCAATGAATTGTTTAACTGTGGCTTTTTTCATTGGGATTGTTTCCTGGAGCTTCTGGTAGTCCAATGATTCTAATGTTGTTCCTCTTGGAATCATCTCCTAGGACTCTGATTCGCTCTAGAGCTATTTTGACGTCTCCTGCCATTATTATTTGTTGTTGTGTTGGCTTGGTGCAGCTGATCTTCCAGCTCACTGATTCTGTCTTCAGCTGTGGTCATTCTAATGTTGTGGTCACAGACTGAGTTTTTTATTTTATCTATAGAATCGATTATTTATGACATTTCTGGTCTCATTTCTTCCTGTAATTTGTCGATTGTTTCTGTCATGTTACTGGATATCTGTCTGACTGAGTCATTGAGTTGATTGAACATCTTCATGACTTCCTATCTGAATTCTTTCTCATAGAGGTCCTTTAGGTGAGTAGAACCTACTGAGGCTTCTGGACTCTTCATCTTCGTCCCCACGTGATGGGGATTTGCGATGTTTCTTCATGTTGGTGTGCAGGTATGGGAACTGAGATGTTACACCAAATTTCTTGGTATGAGAAAAGTACCTGTGGCCGTGTGAGCATCTGCTGACCCGAAATTAGGCCACACCCTAAAGAATCCACGCCCACTTCAGAAAGATCACACCCTCACACGAACCTGGTGTGTGGAGAGGATAAAGGGTGCGTGGGAAAGAAGACCAGCACAGCGTTGTGGACGGAGAGGACGTCCCAGTGTCCTAGAGGACGTCTGGGGCTTTGCACAGTGAAAGCCAAGTCCCGCGTTCAAATACTGCCGGACAAACTGACTTGGGTGGGGAAGAAGACCAGCACAACATTTTGAACGATCTGTAATTTTCTTAATTACAAAAAAATTTCAGACATCGCAACATTGACTTGAAATTGATCTGTTTCTATAAAGGTCTTCTCATTCTGTCATATTACCCTGAATTATCCATGACCGAGTGTCCTGCTGTGCTCACAATTTTCACCCTCCATAACGCCAAAATCCTTCATCAAGTGCCTCTGACAAAGTGTCAAAGTCTTTGTGGTATCTGAGGGGTATTGAAGAAGTATCACCAGGAATTCTCTGGCCAGTAGATGGCCCCTGACCCCATCCCCTCCAGAGTCAGAGCAAACCCTCCCTGATTATGTCCATTTTCCACAGTATATTACTCATTCCTCTGAATGGCTGATACTCAGGCAGGACACAGGAACCGTGAGCTAGGAACAGTGGACACCCCCTCAGACTGTCCCCCCCGTGAAAATTTCCTGAAACCCAAAGACTGTAGCTATCATCACGAGAAGCTACAGAGAAATTCAGCTTCTGTTAGACTGAGCTTTGACTCTCAGACTTTGTCCCTGAGGGAGTCCTGCTGTGATAGCAGAGGGGCTGCATTTCCCAGGGGTCTAGAGGTGAGCAGTAGTGGACACACTGTGTGCAGGTAGGGGCAGGTGTCCAAAGTTGCTCCCTCCCTCTCTGGGCTCTGCTGAGAGGAAGCACTGGGTGGGTCCTGGTGGATGTGGGTTCTGGGTTTCCTCCCCACGGTTCTCCTCAAGAGCAGGAGAGGCTATGACAGGGCATCGGAGGACACGAGACTGTGGCTGTAAGCACAGCAGGACACATGCTCTCCAGGGTGCTCCGTGAGTACTCTGCAGACACGGGTGCGAGAGCACCCTGCAGTGGTGCAGCCTTTCCCTCTCCCCTCCCGGCCTGAGTCCCAGCCCCTTCCTGGGCCCCTGCTCAGCTTCTCTCTCTCCTGTCAGTCCTGGACACTCTGGGCTGAACCCATATCTGCTGTTTCTCTTAGTTCCAGAATCAGAGTAACCTCACTCAGCAGAACTAACCAGAGGGCGGAGAGCCCAGTATACCCGCAGGAGCTCTCCCACCTTCAGTCACGACTGTGCTCAGGATTCGAGCTCCATGCATGGGGAATTTCCTTCTGCTCTAGATGGTTTCACTGTTCCTTTATCAATGTAAATTTTCAACAGAACTTGCTATGAATGTGTCCCTCAACCTTTCAGTTCTTTCAATGAACTTCCTCCTATCATATAAAGGTCTGAAAGTGTGGATAAGGTTTGTTTTACAATTATTCTGCCTTCATCAATTGTAATTATCTGCATATTAGTCTAGGTCTCAAGTACCACGCTGCCAGCAAGCAATTCTAAGTTTCTGTATTTCTTTTGATTTCACATTTGATAATGACCAGGAAACGAATATTCATAACATAAGCCACAGTGCCATAAAAATACTTATTTTTTCAAAAACTGCACTTTGTGTTTACCAGAAGTAAGAAGAGGCCGACTACAAATGACACAGCCGGTTTAGATGGTCCTTTACAATGATGCTGGTGAAAAGTGCTGTAACTCAAAAACCACAAATGGACAGTAAGACAAATGCAACAATATGTATGCCAATTACAGAAAAATCAAATAGAATCAAAACTTATTTCTAGTAAAAGAATATGTATTCAGTAACACAGCATACAACATGCTTTGTAAAACAATATTTTTGTACTTGGGAATCTTCCACAAGTGGATCAAAAATTTATAATAGAGGAGGAAAGACGATATTGATGTATACCAAATTGGATTTGTCATATTTTCTTTATATATTTTAATTTTTCGGGCTGGAGCGATAGCACAGCGGGTAGGGCGTCTGCCTTGCACGCAGCCAACATGGCTGACCCGAGTTCGATTCCTCCGCCCCTCTCAGAGAGCCCGGCAAGCTACCAAGAGTATTCGATATGCCAGACACAGTAACAACAAAGTCTCCAATGGAGACTTGCCCGCTCGAGCAAATCAACGATCAACGGGAGGGCCTTTACTTTTACTTTACCGGAGTTCGATTCCTCCGCCCCTCTCGGAGAGCCCGGCAAGCTACTGAGAGTATTCGATATGCCAGACACAGTAACAACTTTATTTTAATTTTAAAATAAAGGAAACGAGTCCAATACAACCACCCCATACATGTTCCTGGAACCCAGCCCTGGAGTCCTGGGAGTAGAGCACCCCCTGGTGGTCAAGCTCACCCTTGCAGCTCTCGCATCTCCCTCAGCTGGTTTGTGTCTGAGCTTACAGGTACTTGCCCTCACTGTGTCTCTTGCACAATAATATACGGCTGTATAGTTAGTTACTGAGTTGCTCAGTTTTACTTAAACTTGGTTTTTGGAAGTGCCCCTGGAGATGCTGAGCTGGGACTGAAGACTTGGGTTATAATATATGACTCCAGTACTCCCGTTACCACCAGTGCATTTGAGCCAATTTCCAGGGAACTGGCAGACCCAGTGTACACGATTGCTGGTTATAAAGAATCCAGACACTGAGCAGGTGAGGGACAGAATCTGCGAGGGCGTCACCAGGCTTGGTCTTGACTCCTGCAGCTGTGCCTGGAACAAGACACCTGGGGACAGAGACCCACAGTGAGTTGCGGGCTCGGGTGCCCCATGCCCACCTTGGATCCTCTGTCCAGGGGATACTCAAATGTGGGAGCTGCCATCAAAAAGAGGAGGAACCAGCGCTGATGCACGTTCCTGCCCACGAGGTCCATGATCTCAGACACCGTGTCAGGGGGACAGGGAGTCCAAGTTGGGGTGAGTGTGAACGTGGTTTTAACCCTGGGTCCAGAGTGCAGATTTGGATGTTGGAGGGACTCTGTAGAGAAAGGAGGGGACTTGGGGGAGGCTGGTGTGTGGGGTCCCTGGGAAGAGGTGCTGAGAGTAGCTCAGAGCACTCAGGCCTGTCCCTGGGTCCCTGTGAGGGCGGGCCTCTTTCTCCAGCACAGGAAACGTGCTGAGGAGCTTTCAGGAGACAGGAATTGCTGAGGTGGAAACAGTAGATGGGGAGGAGAGTACAAGTGTCTCAGGTGTCTGAGGACTAAACCCAGCGCCCCTCCCCCCCAGGGCCTCTACCTTGTAGACAGACCCCTGCTCCTCCATGTTCCTGTGTGGTGGCTCTTCTCCAAATGTCTGTGGAAATTTTGGGTTTCAACAGCCAGGTTTATTGTTACAGTGAATTCTGACAGAGCTAGGTTGAACCCAAAGTCAATAAAATTTTACAGTAGTGTCTTCTCACATTTATCTTGGATAAAAATTCCTTCTTCTAAAGCAGATTTACCCTTAGCTATTCAAAGTAATTTTAAGAACGGTCATTGTCGCTGATGATGGGCTTAATTGGAACAAGAAAGCGCCTCTGCCAGGAGACCTGCCTGGTGTGTTGGCCTGGTAACAGCACCTGATCCTACTCTGTCCTGTCTATAACTCGATGTCCATAGACCAGCATGAACCTCAGGACCCTGTATTGGGGTCATCACTGAGGAAGCCTGACCCTGTCAGGAGCATAGAAAGAGCTCATGGAGGACATTCAGCACACAATCTATTTGGCAGGGAGCCTGGTCTTAGTGTTCAGACTCACACATTTGACAAGGGTACAAGCACACAAGCCTCGAGCACTGCCAGGTGTGGCCCAACCACAGCCCCCAGATGGATAGAGCCTAGACACAGGATGTGTCCACTTATTGTACCTCCTATTTCCAGGAAGCACCAGACGGTTGTTATAAATCCAAGGGACCAGAAAATATGTTCTAAAATTTAATTAAAAAAAATTCAGCATTGGGGCTGGAGCGATAGTACAGCGGGTAGAGTGTTTGCCTTGCACGGGGCCAACCTGGGTTCGATTCTCAGCGTCCCATATGGTTTTCCGAGAACCTCCAGCAGTAAATTCTGAGTGCAAAGCCAGGAGTAACCCCTGTGCATAGCTGGGTGTGACCCGAAAAAGAAAAAAAGAAAAAAATTCAGCATTAAGTGTCAAAAATAGTCAATCTATCCAAATTATTCAAAAATACAACTAAAATAAATACAGATGTCCCCAAAAGTCAAGCACTGTGAGTATTTGAGGTGGGTGAGTCTCCCCTTCACAGACATGGTAGCTCTAATGTGGCACCCAAGTTATCCTGAGCTCAGTGAGAGCCCTTTTAGACAAATAGAAGATGAACAAGAAGTGTTACTTGTCTTTCCATCACTGCAGTTTGGGTCAGGGTCTCTAACCTCCACCAAAGACCCCCAAACTCCTGTCAGATTCATACCTCAAAACTACATTCCAATGTGTAACTTGGAGCAGAGAAGATTAACTACTGTCTTCTGTACTGAAACAAATATTGCCTCACATCCTGACAAGGTAGATGTAAGGGAACAAGGTGTGTTTTAGTCATATGAGCAAATAGGAGAAACCAATTTCCTTTACTCAGCTTAGGGTAAGGGCACGTTTTCCTGTACCCTGTAGGGAGCCAGTCCAGGTGGTGCTGAAGGGGCGAGTTTTGACCATTCCCAAAAAATTAGAAATTGAGCTCCCATTTGACCCAGCAATACCACCTGGGAATATATACCGAAGAGGAAAAAAAGTATGGTCAAAATGACATCTGCACTTGTATGTTCATTGCTGCACCATTCACAATAGCCAAAATATGGAAAAAACCTGAGTGCCCAAGAACAGATGACTGGCTAAAGAATCTAAGGTACATCTACACAAATGAATACTATGCAGCTGTTAGAAATGATGAAGTCATGAAATTTGAAAACAAGTTGTTCTACATGAACAGTACCATGCTAGGTGAAATGAGTCAGAAAGAGAGGGACAGACACAGAAAGACTGTACTCATCTGAGGAATATAAAGTAACAGAAAGGGAGACAAACACCCAAGAATAGTTGAGATAAGTACTAGGAGGTCTGCTCCATGGCTTGGAAGCCAGCAGCACATTCTGGGGGAAAAGGCAGCTCAGATAGAGAAGGGAACACTAAGTAAATTGTGTTTGGAGAATTCGCTCGGGATGCGAGATGCGTGCTGAAAGTAGACTATAGACCAAACACGATGGCCACTGATAACCTCTATTGCAAACCACAACACCCTAAAGGAGAGAGCAAAAGGGAATGCCCTGCCACAGAGGTGGGGCAGGGTGGGGGGTTAGGAAATGGGAGGGCTACTGGGTTCATTGGTGGTGAAGAATGGGCACTGCTGGAGGAATGGGTACTTGATCATTGTATAGCTGAAACTCAAGCATGAAATTATGTAAGTCTGTAACTGTACCTCATTGTGTTTCACTAATAAATTTTTTTTTTAAAAAAAGGGTTTGAGAAATTTCACTACCAATGTCTTTCTTTAAGTATATTATCATTTCTTTTATGTATTTTTCTGATCAGTCATTGGGTGCATATATGTTTTGAGTGTGTTTTTTTCCCTATGTAGATATTCCTTGATTATTAACATGAACTTCACTGTTTCTGGTAACCCTGTTAAGCCTGAAATCTATGCCATTAGACACTAGTATGAACACCCAGGTCATATTAAAGATACTCTTTGCTAAAAGAATGTTTTCCATCATTTAAGTTTGAGTCTGTGTTTGCTCAAAACAGTTAAATTTGTTTCTTTTAGGCAGAAGAATGTTACAGTCAATGTTTCAATTGATTTTGCCACCTTGTGTCTCTAAATTGGTGCATTTAGACCATTAACATTGAGAATGATTTGTGTCATGGGGTTTTGTGCCATCTTTCTTTAGAGGATTATTGTGTTCATCTTGCCTTATAGTCGGTCCTTGAGTTTTTCTTTCAATATTAATTTGAGTCCTTGAAGTTTCTGAGCTATTGTTTGTCCATGAATTAGAGTGTCTTTCTTTTGAATATAAATGAGAGTCTACTGGGTAAAGTATTCTTGGTGAAGCTCCATTTTGCTAATTTTTAAAAACTATATCTATCCATAGTCTTAGGACCCAGAGGATTCATTTGATAGGTCTGCTGTAAATCTGAGGATACTCCTTTGTATGTACTTTCCTTCTTTGATCTTGCTGTTCTTGGTATTGATCTCGATTTATGGTGCTGGTCCTTCGTATTAGGATATGTCTCAAGTCTTTTGATTAGAGTCTCTTTTAGCTGGTACACGCTAGGCTTCTTGGGTCTAGGTGCCTATGATGTCCAGCTTGGAGAAGTTTTAAGCAATAATGTCCTTAACTGTTACTACTTCATTGAAGTTACCTCCTTATATTTATGTGATTCTGAGATTCTTATGTTGTTCCACTTAAAAATGATTCTTTTTCTAGTTTGTCTTTGAGTTATTTTGAGGTCTTTTACCAAGTTTTGTTGTTGCATGAAGGTTTTCTGAATCTCCTCCTTAAGGTTACCGAGACTGTTTTCCGCTGTTGCTACTCTACTGATGAGGGCACAAATTTAGTTTTTAACTTCATCTAACGAACTTTTTATTAATTTCATTTCTGTTTGTCATGTCAGCCTGGTTTTCCAGAAGGTAAATGATTTGTTTATTCTACTCTGTCCACCTTGTGGACATGAAAGCATCGAGTGAAGTGACCACACAATGCATGTCTTTCTTAAGTATTGGGCTGGAGCGATAGAACAGCGGGTAGGGCGTTCGCCTTACAAGTCGGCCAACATGGCCGACCCAAGTTCGATTCCTCCGCCCCTCTCGGAGAGCCCGGCAAGCTACCGAGAGTATTCGATATGCCAGACACAGTAACTACAAAGTCTCCAATGGAGACGTTACTGGGCCCGCTCGAGCAAATCGACGATCAACGGGAAGGTGTTCCACAAATATTTCTTATTTCAGAAGCAGACATGACAGTTAGAGGAAGAGGGAGAATTCTGGCCATTTCTCAGATTTCATGACAGAAAAAGCAGGATGGAAGCTGAGGGGCCGGCTGGAAAGGGGATCGTGCACCTTGACCCAGATCCTACCTGCCTCATGTCGCCCAAGGGCTCAGCTCCCTGCTAGGGCCCAAAATTTCTTGATAATTGGCCAGACATGGGATACGCCTTGTTCACACTCATACGTCAACTCATAAGCAGCAGTCAATCCTCCTGTCCCATGGCAGATTGGACACAGCCATGGAGATGATCCACTCAAGCTGTCAATATGGGCCCTACCTCTATGCGACAATGGGACCTCAGCCTCAGCCAGCTTGGTGGACAGAAGAGGTGTGAGGAGATCCTGAGTCTGTACCTAACTCAACCGACCTCCTCCTTCCCAACAGGGAGCTGGTTGGGGAGCAGCTAGATGAGTCTCCACACAATGCCCAGGGTACTCTGTGTCCACACAGAAGCTGAGGGGTTTGAATGCCGTCACACATTACTGTACCTCTCACTGCTCTTCCTATATGAAGTGGAAGTACCCATTACTAGGCACATCCAGTTGGGGAGAGGGCAGTGCAATGAGGTCGACAGAAAGTGGGGCAGGGAGACATTTGCAGGGATGACACTTTCTCTCATTCTGAGAACAAGAGGTCTGGCCCAGGCAGGAGGCCAGTGACAAGAGGTCCTGGCTGAGGCCCTGCTTTGATGTGTTCCAGAAAATAAGAGCAAAGCAGAACTCCTCCTACAGGCTGAGGGGTGCAGAGAAATCATAGGGTAATGTGGGTCTCCCTCAGGGCCTGGGGAAGGAGGAAAGCACAGGGAGAGATGGCGCCTCAGCCGAGCCCCAGTGCTCAGCACCCAGAACTTGGTCCCTCAGAGAGGCTCCAGGGGCCAAGGGAGAGGAGGGATGGAAGGACACAAGGACAGGGTGGGGGGGAGAGAAAGAGGGAGTGGGAGAGAGAGGGAGAGAGGGAGAGAGATAGAGAGGGAGTGAGAGCGGAACAGGGAGAAAGAGAGGGAGGGAGAGAGAGGGAGAGAGAAAAAGGAGAGGGAGAAATAGAAGGAGGGAGAGAAAGAAAAAGGGAGAGAGGGAGGGAGGGAGAGGGACACAGAGAGAGAGACAGAGAGAGAGATGTAGGGGGGAGGGTAGAAGGTGGAGCAGCCTGTACCTGGCACAGGAGCTCTGTGAGGTTCTGGAACTGCTACTCCCATTGCCAGCCCTCAGGAGCTGTTTCTGGGTCAGGGGGCAAAGGTCGGGCAGCCTGCCCCTGCTCCTCCTGCCCCTTCCAACCACCGACCCTCCCTGGGCCAGGCGCCCCTGGACAGCCCGAGTTGGTCGCAGCCGCTAGACGGGTCAGTGGGACCTCAGGTCTATCCCGGGACTCCCTGTGTCCACACGGGGTTGTGGGGCTGCATGGGCAGCGCTGCCTGTGGCTTCCCCCATTGAGCTCAGCACCCCTTCCTGTGTCCCCACGGAGAGCGGTCAGTGCGGAGGGCCTCGGGGACCCCCAGAGGGGCTGGGCAGACCCAGGGTCCGAGAGGAAGGACCCCTGTGGCCCCATATCTCGGGGCCCCGCAGACTGACAGACAGTGAGTCCCACATGCGCGGGCCCGGGGCCGGGGCCCTCTAGGGACTCGGACCCCACGACCCTGGGGAGAAGGCGTCCCCTACACGCACAGCTTACTTAGGGACTGGGCAGGGGAGGGAAGGTCTGCGCTGACGTCAGCTTCTTCCATCGATCGTGCTATTGATACTCATCAATTGGGAGGTTTCAGTGTTTCCCGAAAATGACTCAGAGTCCAGGAAACTGCGTTTGTGCCAAACACACAGTCACGGGCTATCGGGGCCTGTGTCAGGGCCTGGGGCCAGGTTAGGGCTGGTGTGGAGGGCGCATGAGAGAGGGTCCCATGAGGGGCATCTGTGGGAGAGGAGAGGAGGCAGCTGTTGCCTGATCCCCACCCAAATGCCAAAGTGGCAAGTTTTACAAATTTCCTTCATTAATTTTCTCAACTACACTGAGGTGCACTGTACTAGATCCACTGTACTGTCCTCTCCGTTGTTCACTGATTTGCTCGAGTGGGCTGAGTTTCTGTGTTTGGCATATTGAATATGTCACGGGTAGCTTGCCAGGCTTTGCTGTGCAGGTGAGATAATCTTGGTAGCTTTCCAGGCTCTCTGAGAGGGGTGGAAGAATTGAACCCAGGTCAGCCAGGCCGGCTGCGTGCAAGGCAAAATGCCCTACCGCCGTGGTATCCCTCCAGCCCATGATGAATCAATAAAAAGGGGGGGGGGAAATAGCTTCCATATGACAAAGTGATTTCACCCGGATAACTATACCCAAATCTGAAAACATTAATTTGGGAAGATATATATAACCATATGCTTGTTGTAGTGTTTAGTATAGTGGCAGGGACATGGAAACTATCCTAATTCTTCTTGACAGTTATGCTACCTGCTTATGTTTCTAACTTGCTGGAATGTTGTTCGATTTAGTGTCCATGCTAAGCTCTAGGAAATTTATCTAAAAAGAGAAAATAGAGTATCCATTACTGCAGTGATTTCACTTTTGGCAATATTTCCCAAATGTGAAAACATCAATATGAGAACATATATATATATATATATATATATATATATATATAATTTCAGTGCAACATCTATGGCCAGGACAAGGAAATAATCCTAATGCTTAATGAACACTTCATGAAAAATAATTTGTGGTGTATATTCACAATGGGTACTATACTGCTACAAGAAAAGACAATATCACAATTTGCCACATCGTGCATGGAATTGAAAAAAAATCAGATTAAATGAAGTAAGTCTCAGGAAGAAGGATAAATTCAGAAGATCTAATTCGTCTGTGGTACACATAGTACAGAGCATCAGGATCGACAAGATCCAATGATAACGGTGCCTACATCCTAACCACACTCTGGGTTTCCCGAAAGGAATAGAGTGGGGGCTTAGATCACTGGGAAGAAGTGCCTGAGCACAGAGCCACAGCAGTGTGTGTGTGTGTGTGTGTGTGTGTGGAAGGGGGGGGGGGTCTATGGGGATTTGGTGCTGGGAGAAGCGCAGGGAGTTTGGGACACACAAGCATCCACACTCAGATTATTGTCATCATATTTCTACAGTGATGACATGAAGGTCTTTTTGTGAGAAGGAATGATATTTTCTTTAATTAAAATCACAGCGGGTAGGGCGTTCGCCTTACACGCGGCCAACATGGCCGACCCGAGTTCGATTCCTCCGCCCCTCTCGGGGAGCCCGGCAAGCTACCAAGAGTATTCGATATGCCAAACACAGTAACAACAAGGTCTCCAATGGAGACGTTACTGGGCCCGCTCGAGCAAATCGACGATCAACGGGAGGGCCTTTACCTTTACCTTTACCTTTTACCTAAAATCAACCACACAAAATCTAACGGAATATAAGTCTTTAGTGGACTCTAAGACAGAAAGAGGAATACACAAATTTGTGGTAGAAGAGATGCACTGTAGCACTGTCCTCCAGTTATTCATCAATTTGCTCAAGGGGGCACCAGTAATGTTTCACAACAAATGGTGAGATTTGTTACTGTTTTTGGCATATAGAATATGTCATGGTAGCCTGCCAGGTTTTGCCATGTGGGCAAGATACTCTCAGTAGCTTGCTGGGCTCTCCGAAAGGGGCAGAGGAATCAAACCCTGTCAGCCGCATGCAAGGCAAACACCCTACCCGCTGTGCTATGGCTCCAGCACAAACAGGAAATAATTTAATTAAAATTTTATACTTGATTTATTAAATTTGATTTGCATTTTATAATAAAAATAAAATGATCTCTCAAAACTGGTGAAAAGATTGCTCGAGGTAAAGGCCCTCCCGTTGATCGTCGATTTGCTCGAGCGGGCCCAGTAACGTCTCCATTGGAGACTTTGTTGTTACTGTGTCTGGCATATCGAATACTCTCGGTAGCTTGCCAGGCTCAATTGTAAACAAAATGCAGAAGAAAGAATAGAAAGCGCCCCTCCCCCTACAATCACTCTCCACACCCCTTGCCCCCCCCCCCCCCGCCCCTGGGCACAGTCTTGGAGTCCATTGAGCAGCGCGCCCCCTGGTGGTCACCCCCTTGAAGCTCCCCTGTCTCCTTCAATGGGTTTGTGTCTGGGATCAAAAGGACTTGCCCTCAATGTGTGCTTTGCACAATAATACACGGCTGTGTCTTCAGTTACTGAGTTGCTCATTTTTAAGGAAACTTGGTTCTTGGAGGTGTCCCTGGAAATGCTGAGCCTAGACTGAAGACTTGGGTTATAGAATGTGCTTCCAAAACGATTTATAACACCAATCCAATCCAGGCCCTTTCCAGGAGCCTTGCAGACCCAGTGCACACCATAGCTGGTAAGAGAGAATCCAGAGATCGAGCAGGTAAGGGACAGCGTCTGCGAGGGTGTCACCAGGTTTGGTCCCAATTCCTGCAGCTGTACCTGGGACAGGACTCCTGGGGACAGAGACCCACAGTGAGTCATGGGCTCAGAGGCTCAATGCCCACCTTGGAGCCTCTGTCCAGGTGATAATCACATCCAGGAACTGCCATCAGAAAGAGGAGGAACCAGCGCTGATGCACGTTCCTGCCCACGAGGTCCATGATCTCAGACACTATGTCAGGGGGAGAGGGAGCCCGAGTTGGGGTGAGTGTGAACGTGGTTTTAATCCTGGGTCCCGAGTGCAGATTTGCATGGGGGAGTCTCTGTAGAGAAATAAGGGGACCCGGGCAGAGTCTGGTGTGTGGGGTCCCTGGGAGGAGGTGCTGACTGTGGCTAGAGCACTCAGGCCTGTCCCTGTGGCCCTGTGAGAGCCAGACCTCTAGCTCCAGCACAGGAAACATGGTGAGGAGCTCTCAGGAAACAGGAATTGCTCAGGGGGAAACAGCAGCTGAGGAGGAGAGTCCCTGAGTCTCAGGTCCCTGATGACCAAACCTAGCCACTCCCCCCCACCCCCAGGGCCTCTACCCTGTACACAGGCCCGTGCCCCTCAGTGTCCCTGTGGTTTGGCTCCTGTTCTCCCACTGTCTGTGCAAAATTTGGGTTTGAACATCCAGGTTTATTGTTACAATGAATTCCGACAGACCTGGGTTCAACACAAAGTCAATCAAATTTTACAATAGTTTCTTTTCACACTTATCTTGGATGAAAATTCCTTTGCCTGAAGCAGATTTGCCCTTAAATATTAAAGGTAATTGTGAGAATGATCATTGTCACTGATGATTGGCTTAATTGGGACAAGGAAGAGCCTCTGTCCGGTGATCTGAATGGTGTGGTTGGCCTGGTAACAACACCTAATCCTGCTCTGTCCTCACTATAACTCTGTGTCCATAAAACAGCATGAACCTCAGAACTCTGTACGAGGATCATCACTGAGGCATTCTGACCCTGTCAGGACCATAGTAAGAGCTCATGGAGACCCTCAGCACATAATCTATTGGGCATGGCGCCTGGTCTTAGTACTCAGACTCACACAACAACAAGGGTACAAGTACACACACCTTGAGCACTTCCAGGAGTGGCCCAGCCCCAGTACACTAATGAATAGAACATTGACACAGGCTGTGTCACTTATGTTTCCTCCTGTTTCCACGAAGCACCAGAGGGTTAGGATAAATCCAAGGAACCAGAAAATAAGGTGTAAAATTTAATTTGCTTGTATATTGCATTCATTTGGGTAACATAAAGTAACAAATAAGAGACTAACACCCAAGAACAACTGTGATAGTTACCAGGAGGTTCAATACATGGCTTCGAGGCCAGCTGCACACTCTAGGGGCAAAGGAATCTAGATGGAGATGGGAGCACCAAATAAAGGGTACTGGGAAGATCTGCCCAGGACAGGAGATACATGCTGAAAGTAGACTCTAGACCGAACATGATTGCCACCCAATGCCTCTTCTGCAAACCACAGCACCCAAAATGAGAGAACAAAAGGGAGTGCCCTGCCACAGAGGCAGGGTGGGATGGGGGACAGGGGGGTGGGAGGGATACTGGGATTGGTAGGGGTGGAGAATGGGCACTGGTGGTGGGATGGGTACTCAATCATTGTATATCTGAAACCCAAGCCCCAAAATTTGTAAGTCTACAACTGTATTTCATGGTGTTTCACTAATAAAATAAATAAATAAAAATAAAAATATTCAGCATTAAGGGTCAAAAATAATCAATGTATCCAACAATTTTTTTTAAAAAAATCAATTAAAATAAACACAGATGCCCCCCAAAATCAGGTAGTGTGAGGATTGGGGGTGGATGAGTCGTCCCTCATGTCCATGGGAGCTCTAATGTGGCACCCGAGGTCTCCTGAGTTCAGTGAGCACCCTCGAAGCCAATTGAAAAGATGGACAAGAAGCGTCACTTGTCTTCTCATCACTGCACTGTGGGTCAGGGCCTCTAACCTCCACCAATGATCCCAAGACTCCTATCAGATTTATACCTCAAAAATACATTCCAATGTGTAACTTGGAGAAGACAAGATGAACTCTTGTCTGTAGGGAAATAAAACATTGCCTCCCATCGTGACAAGATGTGAGGGAACAAGGTGAGTTTGCAGTCATATGAGCAAATGGGAGGAACCAATTTCCTTGACGTCAAGGCATGCTTTCCCATACTCTGTAGGGAGCTAGTCCCGGTGGTGCTGGAGAAGTGTAGGGGCCAGCCAGGAGTTAGAGACAGCACAGAGATGAAGAGTGGGCACACACGGGTGATCAGGAATCTCGGGGACAAACTTGTAACCCTGCCTTCACCTGTGCTGTATTCCCATGCTCCATCCAGGTTTCCAGGGAGTCTGGACCCGAGAGCTCAGGAACGACTTGGAGTGAACAGATTTTATTAACGTTTTTTGCTCTATTTTAAGCTTATAGATGACAGACAACAGGGAGATTGGGCAATAGTTGCCAATGTCGTGGATGTCTCCCTTCTTGTACAGTAGTATAGTCCTGCTGGTTTTCCACTGGAATGGAACTTTGCATTCAGACAGGTAGCATGTAAAGAGCTGAGCCAGTGTATCGATGAGTACTGACGGCAGATTCTTCAGGTGTTCGAGTCCGACCTTGTCTGGGCCTGGTGCTGTTTGCTTCTTTACCGACGAAACGGCATGTCAAATTTCGAAAGGGAGAACGTTAGGAACAACATATCCATCCTGCAGAATTTGGTATCAGACTAAATGAAGGAAATTAATTGGAGAAGGACAAATTCAGACAATCTCATTCATCTGTGTTACACAGAGAACTGAGCGTCAGGATTGACAGAATCCAATGATAACAGCCCCTACATCTTAACCACATTCTGGGGTTTCAAGAGGAGTTGTGGGTGGGGGCGCAAAGATCACTAGGAAGAAGCGGCCAAGCACAGGGGCCACAGCATAGAGTGGGGGTCTGTGGGGATTTGGTGCTGGGAGAAGCGCAGGGAGTATGGGACACACAAGCACCAACACTCAGACTATTGTCATCATGTTCCCTCAGTGACAATAAAGAAGGTAACGGGAGAAATCCCTCTTTTCTGTGAAAATAGGGATGGTCTTTATGTGAAGGAAAATCAATTACACCTTAGCTAACAGGATATAACCGTCTCTAGTGCACCCCGAGATAGGTATATAATGAATTTGTATTCGAAGAGTAAGTAATAACTAAAATTTACAAACTTGGTGTTTTAAACCAGCCACAGCCATGCTGAGACCACTCTCATGAGGGAACCGGCGGAGGAGCGCAGGTGTGCGGGTCCTGGGGCTGATATCTCCAAGACTGCTTGGATCAGGACTGGGCCTCCTCGACCCAGATCCCCCATCTTCCAGTAGGTAGGCGTCACACTCACCAACTGCCCCTTGTGCCAGGTAATCCCATCAACGGCCATGACTCAGAGACTATAAAACCCAGCTCCCAGGTTTTATAGTCTTACTGCCTAGTTCTTATTATTTTATTATCTAGTTCTTACTCTGGAAAACCCAGCAGGCTACAAAAAGCATCCTCCCCGGGCAGCAGAGTCTGGCAAACTCCCCATGACGTACTTGCCAAAAATATGACAAAACCCAGTAACAATGATAGTTCCATTCTCCTGACTCTGAAAGAGCCTTGAATATGGCACTTTCTAAAATCTCAAGGGCTAGGACGAATAAGACTTACTGGTGCCTGCTTGAGAAAATCGATGGACAACAGGATGATTATGATCGTGATCGGTGTATTAAATTTGGTTTAAATACTATCAAAAAGAAAATTATCCCCCAAAGAGGAAAGATGTGTAAAAACAAATGAAAGGGAAAGAAAAGAAAGTGCCCTGCATTCAGCCCCTCTCCACCTGTCCATGAGCATAGCCCGGGTGGTCACATGCACCCCTGAAGCTCCCCTGTCTCCCTCAGCCGGTATGAGTCTGTACTCACAGGGACTTGCTCTCACTGTATCTCTTGCACAATACTACACAAACTCAGTTACTGAGTTGCTTAGTTTTAGGTAAACTTGGTTCTTGGAAGTGTCCCTGAATATGCTGAGTCTGGACTGAAAACTTGGGTTATATCTTGCGCTTCCAAGACGATTTATACCGCCAATCCAATCCAGGCTCTTTCCAGAGTTTTGGCGGACCCAGTTCACAGCACAGCTGTTTAGAGAAAATCCAGAGACTGATCAGGTGAGTGATATCGTTTTCTAGAGCGTTACCAGGCTTGGCTCCAATATCGGAATATATATCTGGGACGGCACACCTATGTATAAAAACATACAGTGAGTCAGGGGCTCAGAGGCCCCATGCCCACCTTGGAGCCTCTGTCCAGAGGATACTCACATCCGGGAACTCCCACCAGAAAGAGGAGGAACCAGCGCTGGTGCACGTTCCTGCCCACGAGGTCCATGATCTCAGACACCTGTCAGGGGGAGAAGGAGCCCGAGTTGAGGTGAGTGTGGACGTCGTTTTAATCCTGGGTCCTGAGTGCAGATTTGCATGGGGGAGCCTCTGTAGAGAAAGGAGGGGACCCGGGAAAGGCTGGCTTGTGGAATCCCTGGGAGGAGGTGCTGACTGTGGCTCAGAGCACTCAGACCTGTCCCTGGGGCCCTGTGAGGGCCAGGCCTCTTCCTCCAGCCCAAGAAATGTGCTGAGGAGCTCTCAGGAAACAAGAATTGCTCAGGTGGAAAGGGAAGCTAGGGAGGAGAGTCCCCGTGTCTCAGGTCCCTGATGACAAAACCCAGCTCCACCAAGGCCTCTACCCTGTAGACAGGCTCCTGCCCCTCCGTGTTCCTGTGTGGTGACTCTTGTTCTCCCAGTGTGTATGGAAACCTGGGGCATAACAGGCAGTGTAATTGTCACAATAAATTGAAAGTTGTCTTGGTCTTATCCATGGTTAATCAATTTTCACTCTATTTACTCTTTCATCTTCCACGAACACTCCTTCATGGTGCAGCTTCATTCCTTAATATCCAAGGTGGTTATTAGAAAAATCAGATGGGCTGGACACGTAATGGGACTTGGAGACAACCATTGGACTAGAGCCGTTACCAACTGGATTCCATGGGATGTCAAAAGCCTGCGTGGTCGCCCACCTACGAGATAGTTAAATTCTTTGTCAAGACCCTGAACGATCGGTTTGAGTCTCTTCGTGTTGCTAGAATGAGCAGACGCCATTGGGCTACACTAGCACGTGACAGGGATGGATGTAGACGTTACTGGCTCCCACTCGAGCAAATCAATGAGTAACAGAATGTCAAGTGCTCAAATAATCAAGTTATTAGAGTGGATTTGTTTATTCTTTTTTTTAATGTATGAGTACTGCTATTTATTCAGACACTGATTAGCTGATTGAATTGGCATAAACTCCAACCTTACTTTTTTTCCCATTATTTTATAATTTTATTGATTGAATCACCGTGAGAGCAGTTACAAAGCTTTCAGGTTTAAGTCTCGGTCATACAATGAAACACCCGTACCTTCACCAGTGCCCATTCTTCACCACCAAAACCCCCAGTATGCCCCCATCCCACACCCTACATGTGGAGCTATAGGATCACTGTGGGAAAAGTTACAAAGCTTTCAAGTTTAAGTCTCAGTCATACAATGATCAAATACCTCTCCCTTCACCAGTACACATTTTTCACCACCAAGAACCCCAATATACACCCGTCCCATCCCTCCCAAAGCCTGTGAGGCAGATGATTTCGATTTAACTCTCTCTCTCTCTACTTTGAAAAAAAACCGCCAATAGCACAGCCGTAGGGTGTTTGCCTTGCATGCAGCCAACATGGCCGACCCGAGTTCGATTCCCCCGCCCGAGAGTATCTCGCCTGCACGGCAGAGCCTGGCAAGCTCCCCGTGACATATTCGATATGCCAAACACAGTAACAACAAAGTCTCCAATGGAGACGTTACTGGGCCCGCTCGAGCAAATCGATGATCAACGGGAGGGCCTTTACCTTTACCTTTACCTCTACTTTGATTACGTTCATAATTTCAACAAAAGATGCACCATTATTGTTTAGAATTTTCCCCCGACAATCAGAATTGCTGAAAAGGCATTTTCAAATAATTTTATTTCTATAGCTGGTTATGAGAATCATATGATGTCACCCGGTCACTTTGCAGCCGCGCGATTTTGGATTTCTGATATTTTGCTAGGTAAGTCTGGATGAATTTCTGCAAAGAGCCAGAATTATTACGAGATTGTTTTCTGTGCGTCTGGTGTTAGGCCGTGCCGGAGAGCCGCTCATGGGGGTCAACTCCTGACCTCGGTAAGGCATGAAGATGAGCCGGTTCCGCCCCTCTTCCCATGAGATTGCAGTTGCCCCATCACCGCCAGCTCATACCTGGCTTTTCAATAAGCTCTGAGGCGGTAGCCACCCTGCTGGCGGGGTGGGGGGGGGGAGATGGCGGAAGGGACAGACACCATTTTCCTCCCAGGGAGGCATGGCGCTGTAGGTTAACACATGGTTCATTCACTTTTCTGCCGCAAGCTGCCGGGCTCTAGAATAAGTCCTTTTGCCTCTGGAGCCATAGCACTGCTGGAGAATAGATCGTGTGGACCAACTCGTGAGCTCAGTAGGGCGTGGAGGACAAGTCGGTACCACCCGTCTTGCCATGAGATGAAATTCCGAAGTTTTAACACTTAAATCTGGAGGGATTTCTGCCAAAACCTGATGGGTTCCGAGATTTGTTCCTGAGTCTCGGCTCATGGCCATTAAGCAGCTTGATCAGGAGCCAGAGAGGCCGTTTGTGGGCGATGACTTGGGGTCTTGTTGGGACAGAGAGGAAAGGGCAAGCTCTACCCCCATCCCATGAGGCCCCGCATGCCTCATCACTTTGGGTCCAAACCTGACTGTTCAGTGGCCTCTGGAGGATGGCGCCCACTGGGCCACCAGGGGGAAAAGGCCAAGGCACAAAACCTATTCCCACCTGGGTTGGCCCAGCACCAACCAGGTAACCTACTGCAGGGATCGGATGCATTTCTGCCAAAAGCCCTTGGGTTTCGAGATTTGTTTCTGAGTCCCGGGGATCATGGCCATTAAGCAGTTCGATCAGGAACACTAGAGGCCATGCCTCAAATTATATAGCTGAGCCTGAGGTGGTTTGTGGGTGTGTATCCCACATACCTAACTTTTGGCCATTTACTTTCTTGGTAAACTTTGTCCCAAGATTTTGGGGTCTGGCCAAAGGCACAGCAGAAATTTTGGGGGTATCTGGAAGTCTGATGCACCATCAAGCTGCTAATGCACTCACCTCACAAATACAGATTGACCTGTTGGCAGCACCATACCCCCATATTCTCTTTTATATTGGGACAAGGAAGATACTTCTGCCCAGGTCATCCTCCTGATGTGGTTGGCCTGGCAAATAGCAACTAAACCTGGTATGTTCTGTGTACAGCTCAGTGTCGAAAAGATGATCATGGACCTCAGGACCCTCTTCTTCAGGTCCTCACTGAAGGAATGTTGCATAGGTCGTCCCCGTAAAGGGTCCTCAGCACACAATCTATTGACCCAGAGTTTTGGTCTTTGTGCAGACTCACATATTCTACAAATATACAGAGTGAAATCCTTGAGCAGTGACATGTAGGGCCTACCCTGAACACATATGCATGGACGCAGGCATAGCCTGTGTCACATAAGATGTTGGCCTGTAATGTACACTTATTCCATGGAGCACCAGAGGTTTGAGTTAAATCTAAGGGAATAGAAAATGTGTTTTATGATTTGTTATTTTAAAAAGTCAGCATTAATCCTCATAATCAAAACGTATCTTTTTCTTCTCTACAATTTTTTGCATATATGAAAGCTCTCTCGAAGAGCCTGGCAAGCTACCGAGAGTATTCGATATGCCAGACACAGTAACAACAAAGTCTCCAATGGAGACGTTACTGGGCCCGCTCAAGCAAATCGACAATCAATGGGAGGGCCTTTACCTTTACCTTTACCTGAAAGCCAGGGACTTTTGGATATTGATTTTTATAATTTACCACTTTAATATACTGTAGCACTGTAGCACTGTCCTCCCATTGTTCATCGATTTACTCGAGCGGACCCAGTAACATTTCCATTGTGAGACTTGTTGCTACTGTGCTTGGCATATGGAATACGTCACAGGTAACTTGGCAGGCTTTACCGTGTGGGTGAGATACTCTCGGTAGCTTGCCAGGCTCTCCGGGAGGAGTGGAGAAATTGAACCCGAGTTGGCCAAGCTGGCCGCGTGCAAGTCAAATGCCCTATTGCTGTGCTATCGCTCTGAAATGCAAAAAAAAAAAAAAATCCAAAGAGTAAAGTTAAAGGGATACTATGATTGAAAACGTTGGGAGAGAGATGTTTAGTCTCTTTAAGCAGGTATTACAAATTAAAATTTGTGATAAGCCACAGTTTAATACTCAACAATTGGCAACAATTAATATACAAATTTTAATATACAAATTCCAGTAGGCGGGGGTCACACCCACCAACTGGCCCCCTGGTGCTGTGTAATCCC
The DNA here is from genome assembly GCF_029834395.1 of Sorex fumeus. NCBI lineage: Eukaryota > Metazoa > Chordata > Mammalia > Eulipotyphla > Soricidae > Sorex > Sorex fumeus. Next base: position 786,068 of record NW_026606224.1, on the reverse strand, counting down.
ATCAGTGGCCAAGTCTCAGAGAATATAAAAACCAGCTCCCGGAAGAGAACAGTGCAGTCTCCTGCCCCGGCGCCTGACTGTCCTCACCGGGGCCCCTTGGAGGGGAGCGAGTTGAGCTTTCCTCCGCCGCCTGACCAGGACTCCAGCAGCTGAAGACCTCCAGGACCAGCCACCACCATGCTGAGACCACTCTCTGCACACATGAAGGGACTGGCAGAGGGGCAAAGCCACGTGGGTTCTTATTATGACATCTTATTATGACATCTTTTTATCTCATTCCTACTTTGGACAAACTGGCAGTCTATCGAATGTATCCTGCCCACAAGGCAGAGTCTGGCAAACTCCCCGTGGCATACCCAATATGCCAAATACCAGTAACAATGATGGGTCTCATTCTTCTAAAAAGCCTTGAATATAATCCCCAGGGCTAGGATGAAGGAGATGTTACTGGGGCCTGCTCGAGGCAATCGACGAATAACAGGATAATTTGTGATTGTGATTGAATATACAAAATTTTTTTACAGTTATAGATTTACAATTTTTTGTGCTTGGGTTTCGATTATACAATGATCAGATACCCATCCCTCCACCAGTGCCCATTTTCCACCACCATGGATAATATCCCCCCACCCCCATCCCCCAATCCCCCCCCCCCGTCTCTGTGGCAGGGCAATCCCCTGTGTTATCTCTCTCCTTTTGGGTGTTGTTGTCTGCAAAAGAGGCATTGAGTGGCAAACATGTTCAGTCCATAGTCTACTTTCGACATGCATCTCCCCTCCTGGGAGGATCCTCCAAACATCCTTTATTTGGTGCTCCCTTCTCTATCTGAACTGCCCTTTCCTCTAGGATACCCAGCTGGCCTCTAAGTTATGGAGTAATCCTCCTGGTGCTGATCTCATCTATTCTTGGGTATTAATCTCATACTTTGTTACTTTATATCCCCCAGATGAATGCAATATTTCTATGTCTATCCCTCTCTTTCTGACTCATTTCGCTTAGCATGAAACTTTCCATATTGTACCACTTGTATGTAAATTTCATGACTTCATCTTTTCTAACAGATACATAGTACTCCATTGTGTAGATGTACCAAAGTTTCTTTAACCAGTCATCTGTTCTTGGGCATTCAGGTTTCTTCTAGTTTCTGGCTATTGTAAAGAGTGCTGCAATGAACAAACAAGTGCAGATGTCACTTTGACTATACATTTTTGCCTCTCTGGGATATATTCCCAGGAGTGGTATTGCTGGGTCAAATGGGAGCTCAATTTCTAATTTTTTGAGAATCGTCCATACTGTTTTCCAGAAGGGCTGAACCAGTCGACATTCCCACCAACAGTGAAGGCGTGTCCCTTTCTCGCCACTTCCACGCCAGCATCGGTTGCTTTTGTTCTTTTGAATGTTGGCCAGTCTCTGAGGTGTGAGATGGTATCTCATTGTGGTTTTGATCTGCATCTCCCTGATGATTAATGATGTAGAGCATTTTCTCATGTGCTTTTTTGCCATTCGGATTTCTTCTAAGAAGCTTCTGCACCTCCAAAGAAACAGTGACCAAAATACAAAGACAGTCTACAGAATGGGAAAGGATATTCACCGAATACACCTCTGACAAGGGGTTGATATCCAGGATATACAAAATACTGGTTAAACTCCACAAGAAGAAAACATCCAACCCCATCCAAAAATGGGGCAATGAAATGAACAGAAACTTTCTCAAAGAAGAAATCCGAATACAAATTTTAATATACATTTTAGTATACAAATCTTTCATTTCCAGAGTTTTTATGTAGAATCTTTAGCATTTTCTAAGTATGGTATCATGTCTTTTGCATGGTAAAAGCTTGACATCTTCTTTTCCTTGATATCTCTTTCTTGTCTGACTGCTATAGAAGATTCCAGTACTATATTGAATATGAGGGTTGCAAGTAGGCATCTTTGTGCCTGATCTTAGAGGGAAGGCCTTAATTTTATCTCCATTGAGCATAATAGTTGGTGTATGCTTGTGGTCCATGGATTTGACTCTATGAAGGAACATTCCTTCAACTTCATTTATTGAGCTTTTTATTTTTAATCATGAATGGGTGCTGGAACTTCTTAATGCTTTTTCTGCTTCTGTTGATATGATTATATACTTTTTCTTTTATTGATATATTGTATTGCATTGATTGACTTGTGAATGTTTAACAATTCTTATATGCCGGGATATAAGTATCCAAAAGTATCCTGCCTGCACGGCAGAGTCTGGCAAACTTCCCATGTTGTATTCAATATGCCAAATACCAGTGACAATGATGGGTCTCTTTCTCCTAACCCTGAAAGAGCATTGAAATGACTCTTATAAAATCTCAGGACTAGGAAGAAGGAGACCTTACTGGTGCCTGCTCGAGGAAATCAACGAACAACAGGATGATCGTGATTGTGATATGCCGGGATGAAATTTACATGGTTATGGTTCATGATCTTTTTGATCAATTGTTGGATTATATTTGATAGAATTTCGTTGAAGATCTTTTCATCTGTGTTCATCAGAGATGTTGGCTTGTAATTTACTTTTTTCATGGTGTCCCTCTCTGCTTTTGGTGTCAGGGTGATATGTGTATCGTAGAAACTGTTTGGGAGTGTTTCTGTTTTCAATTTCCTGGAAAAGCTTGAAAAGGATTGGCAGTAGGTCTCCTTAAAGGTTTGAAAGAATTCACTAATGAATCCTGGTGGGATTGGGCTTTTTTCTTTGATATATGTTTGACCACAAGTTCAGTTTCCGCGATAGTAACAGATCTGTTCAGATATTCCAAATCTTCTTGGTTTAGCCTTTGGAGGATCTAGGAATCCAGAAATTTATCCACTTTTTGTAGACCAATCTATTGTGGCATGAAGATTCTCAAAGTACTCTTTGATGTTGCTTTGAATTTCTCTGGTTTCTGTTTTGTTATCCCCGCTTTCATTTCTGATCCAGTCTAATGGGGATTCTCTCTTTGTAAGTCTTGCTAATGGTTTATCAGTCTTATTTTTTTCCCAAGAACAAGCTCTTTGTTTTTTTAATATCTTGGAATTATTTTGATTCCAGCTAGTTAATTTCTTCTCTATGTTTTATTATTTCCTTCCTCCTTCCTGGTTAGGGCTCCTTTTGTTGGCCATTTTCTAAGATCTTAAGTTGGGAGGTCAGTATTTTTACGTGGTTCCTTCTTCCATGCACATTTAGGACTTTAAATTCTTTCTATGTATTTCAATATTATTTTATTATTTTTAGTATATATATATATATATTTAGTCAATCACTGTGAGGTACAGTTATAGACTTATCAACTTTTCTGCTTACTTTTCAGTCATACAGTGATTGAAACTGTATCCCTCCACCAGTGCCCATTCTCCACCACCAATGTTCCCAGTATCACTCACACCACACCAATCCTTCCCCCCAATTCCCCCCACCTCTGTGGCAGCCACATTCCCTTTTACTCTCTCTCTCTCTCTCTCTCTCTCTCTCTCTCTCTCTCTCTCTCTCTTCTTTTTGGTGTTTTGGTTTGAAATACAGGTATTAAGTGGCCATCATCTTCGGTCTATAGTCTACTTTCAGCACACATCTCCCATCCCAAGCGGGCCCTCCAAGCAACCTTTACTTGGTGATCCCTTCCCTATCTCAGCTGACTTTCCACCCAACAGGTGAGGTCGTTTTCCAAGATGTGGAGCTAAACTCCTGGTCTTTATCTATACTCTCCCTGATTATTAAAAAATGACCTTTGCTGTCTCTTGTAACCTTTTTCAGCCTGAAATTTTTGTCGTTGGATACTAGTTTGGTGATCCTGACCTTCAGGAACAAGTTGATTGCTTGAAGAATTGTTTTCCAGAGTTTGACTTTGAGTCTGTGTCTCCTCCGAATATTCAAATGTGTTTCTTTTAGGCAGCAGAACATTGGGATCATGTTTTCAATCCAATTTACCAACCTGTATCTCTTACTTGGTGCCTTGAGACCATTGACCTTGAGTGAGATAATTGTTATGGAGGGTTCGTGCCATCTTTCTTTAGAGGATTGTTGAGTTTGTGGGGGTTGTCTTGCCTTACAGGAGGCTCTTGAATGTTTCTATCAGAATTGGTTTTGATTATATGAAGTACCTGATCTTTTGTTTATCCTGGAATTAATATGTGTATCATTCGTTGGAATATGAATGAGAGTCTACCTGGGTAAATTATTCTTTGTGAAGCCTCCATTTCATTATTTTTTTAAACTATATCCCACCATTGACTATTAACCTCAGGCAAGAAGGTTTCATTCCATTGATCTCCTATAAATCTAATGACTGCTACTCTCTTTGTAATTTCCTTCTTTGATTTTGCTGTTCTCAGTATCTTATCTCTGTCTATGGTGTTCATCATTCTGATTGGGAGATGTCTTCGAGTCTTTTTGTTAGGGCTCCATTTAGCAGGTACACTTTGGGCTTCTTGGATCTGGATGCTTGCCATTATGGACTCTGAGAACTGTTCAGCAATGATAACTGTAACTGTTACTACCTCATTAGGGTTGCCTCCCTGTCTCTCTGGAACTCAGCGGATTCTTATGTTCCTTCTCCTTAATTCATCCTAGCCTTTATCTTTCTCTGTCCTGCCTTTAAGTTATTTTGAGGATTTTCATTGTAGTTGTAGTTGTCTGGATCTCTGGATTTTCTGGATCTAGCCCTCAAGCTCACTAATTTTGTCTTTGCCTGTTGTTTCACTGATGTTGAGATCACCCACTCATTTTTTCATTTTGCATACTGAAATTTTTATCAATGCCCTTTCTGTTGTAGCGTCATCTGGGTTGCCCAAATGCAAATGAATTGGTTTGTTTTTATTTTTCCTTATTGTATATATGAGCAAGTCATCTGAAAGCATCAGATGATGCGACCACACAATGCATGCCTTCCTGAAGTATTGGTGTTACACAAATGGTTCTAATTTCAGGAGCAGAGGTGACAGGTAGGAGGAAGGAGAGTGAGAGTTCTCTACATTGCTGGGAGAGAGATAGCAGGAGGGAAGCCAAGGGGGCAGACAGAAAGGCAGACAGAAAGGTGGCCTCAGCCACCTACTCTGCCATGCATTTTCTACCCGTCATGCTATTCAAGGGTTCGGCTTTCTGCCAGGGTCCAATGCTCCTTATAACTGACTTGGTCTGTTGTAGCTCAGAATATTGACATGATTCACACCTGTATGTCAACTCAGAAGCAGTGGTGGAGATTCCTGGTCCTGACTAGCACAACCAGGAAAATATTTTTTTAATATTTTAAAAATTATTTTTGTATTCATTTTTTATTTAATTTTTATAAAGATGTTCACAGGAATTTATTACATTTAATACTCCAACATCAATTCCACTATTATTAGACCTTCTCACCACCATATTTTGAATGTTTCTACCCTAACCAAATCCCTTTCCAAAGCAGGACCTAAATAATTCATTTTGCATTGCTTATTATGAGTAATCCACTAATAATGGTCCAAATAATTTCCTCAGAGAAAGTGTGTGAAATTGTGCCATTAAGTCCTTGTATAAGACATTACTACATTTTGTTCAAGGTTGAGACTTGTGTGCTTATATATGTACCTTTTCTTACTCCACGGGAAAGGTTACCGTCTACTTTGCACCCCATCCAATGTGGTGTGCTATTCTTGGTACATCAGTGCCATAGATTATGAGGTGTTGCAAGGCCACTAATGTGGCCTGTATATCTGTATACATCTTGTATGTCTGTGTGTTTCCCATCAGCACAACCAGGAAGATCATTATTTCACTAATTATCATCCTTTCTCCTGTGTAACTTAGATCACTGCCCTGTTTACCAAAATTAATCACCATTGCTACACTGACAATAGCTCTTAGTTTAGAAAATTTCCAAAATTTTATTATCTATCTAGAAGTTATTTTAATATCTAGGATTGGTTGGTTGCTGATTGATCTGTTTTAAGTAGATAAATTTGAGAGGAACCTGAATGGACTGAGAGATGTAAGTGACGGAAATTCTGAAGAATGGCAAAGACATGCTGTTGATGTTAATGACAGACGGGTTTGGAGGACTCAGAGCAGAGACCATGGAGGGACTGAAGGAAAGACGGAGGGAGAGAGGCAGAGTCTCAATGAGTGATTGGCTGATTACAGGTGAGGGGTGAGAGTGAGACAGACAGGGTGATCTCAGCTGTGTGTCAATAGGTAATACATGAAGAGAGAGTGTGCGTTAGAACTGGGACTGTGGAACACCAGGGAATTAGTAGATCTAGAATGATCTTGGGAGTCATAGGAATGGAGGAAAGTAAGGTGAGAAATTGTGACTCATGGGAATCCTGCTGCTCTGTTCACTGTTCACTATGGGAAAGATTCTCTATTACTATGTGAGGTATTCATTCACATCAAATAATGGATATTTTAGCTTGCTACATAGTACTGCTATTTTCTGTTTAATGTTGGTCTTTTTTAGGCCAGGTTAGTTAATGAAGGTATGTACTTTAATGGTGATCCTTCCCTTCCCTGCATGCACATATGTTCACACACAGGCATGTAGGAACTGAGATGCTGCTATTCCCAGCAGTTATCTGGGGTCCGTGAGCACCATAGTAAGAAGATGAGATGTTCCATAAACATTGGCGAGGGCAATGCCTGTTCCCTACTCAGGAACAGAGAGTCCATGTCCTGCTACCCAGGAAGTCTGGGGACACTTTCTGAAGTGAAGCCTCAAGCTCAGAACTGAGGAGGGAGCTGAGGAGCTTCAGGGCCCCCTTATCAAGGATAAACTGTGTTCATCTGAGATGACTCTTACCCGTAGCCAGTTGTTGTGATTTAAATGGACTTGATCCTCTTCCTTAGGTCACTCAGAGAGAGACTGCTCCCTGTGAAATGCTTGTCCTTCAGAGTTGCTTGTGTGAAGAATAGAGTATCAATGGGAAAAGTCACCAGCATTAAAGATTGATCTCTGGGCCCACACTCTAAGGGAATGTCTGTCTGAAACCCGAGGATACACGGGATGCTGTTGTCATGCATATTCCATGACTGGGTATCACCCACCTGGCCCATCTGTGGGATGGACAACCATGGGCTCATCGTCTGTTGTGAAGGAGACTCTAACCATAAAAGTGACCTCCTTTGTGATCTATGACAGAAAATATGGCAGAAGGAAGGAGGTTTCAGCAAAACACTATGGGGGATATAGTGATGAAGTGATGAAGAGAAGGAGGTGGATGAAGATGAGCCGATGCTCTGACCATCATTCATTCATTCATTCATTCATCATCCTGTTATTCATCGATTGCCTCGAGCAGGCCCCAGTAACGTCTCTTTCATCCTAGCCCTGAGATTATATTCAAGGCTCTTTAGGAGAATGAGACCCATCATTGTTACTGGTATTTGGCATATTTGGTATGCCACGGGGAGTTTGCCAGACTCTGCCTTGTGGGCAGGCTACATTCGATACAGCCTGTGACGGGGTCTGGAGGCATGTCTGTGGCGTGTCGTTCTGTGCTCTCTTCTGAGAGATTTATTGTTGAGTTTCTGGTTCATGATCTTTTGGCACTTTAGGGGGTATTTCTTTTATTTAAAATAGCTCAGGGTTTCTTGTCTTGGGAGGCAACAGTGCTGGATCACCCCCTTTTCTGATTGTCTAAGGACCTAAAATATTCTTATCACAAGAATGATAAGAATTGCAGACCTATGATATCACTAGCAGATCTTCAACGGTATCATTTTCTGGCTTCTTCTGAATTCCTTTATTTTCTGGACTTTCCCAAAGGGACATTATTCAACTCATCTGGGATCCTGTGTGAGTCTGTCTCTTGGCACTTGCTCTCTCAGTGAAAGCAGCTTCCTTTGTTTCTCTGCCATTATTCCTACACTGATAATTCCAGCTCTCATCTCCAAGTAATTTGTCTGCCCACAGAACATTTCCTCCCAAATGGACACTCCCCATGAAAGGGGTTTTGCCTATTGTTTTTAAGGTTAGGCCCCCACCTCCTCTTTCCCTTCATCTCTTTCTATTTTTAATTTATTTTCAATATACTCCAATTTTGACTCTTCCTCTTGCATCCAAATGACATAGCTAAAGCCACCTGGACTTAATCTTTTCAGGGCCCTGGCCTGACAATATCAGTTATAAATCTTATAAGACTCAGAATTTTACACAGCATCAGTTTGTAATATATGACTTAGATAGATTATAAGCTCCATGAAATCCAGACGAGTTAGGTCTGCTTTGTTCACTGGAGCTGGACAAATAGTAGGTGCTCAAAAATTAATCATCAGGTAAATAAATGGATAAACTACTTATCTAAAATATACATCTAAGCTGGGACATATACATGCAAGGCTAGTGCTCTACCATTAAGCTATAATCCCAACCCTGAACATATTTTGATTTATCTGTTTACTTATTTATTCATTTCTGATATATACGTCACAAATTTTACAAGCTCTCACACTCTCCATATGGATTTATTGCTCAAAAATTTCCAATAAGTTCACTTTATTATTTATTACATGAAGTTTCTGTTTCAGACTATGACAATATCTGGAAGATCTTGTTCACTTCTATCATTGTACAAGAGAAATATTATTGAGCCCAGTTCTGCCTGTATTTGGAACCACTCACCACTCCTGAGTCTGTTCCTGTTAATTGGGCACCCACTCACTTTAGGTATTAAATTAAGAAGTCATCTTGTCCACACCCCTGGCTCAGTGCTCCTTCGTATCTTTCTGATTCTGCTATTAGCCACTCTAAGGATCTTGTCCATCCCTTTGGCTCAGTGCTCCTTTCTGTATTTCTGGTTCTGATACTAGCCACTCTAACTAAAGAGTCTCCTTTTTTCCTTTATCTTATTTTATTTAAAAAATTATTGAACCACAATGAGATACACAGTTACAAGGTTGTTCATGAGTGGGTTTCAGTTACATAATGTTCCAACACCCATCCTTTCACCAGAGTGCATTTCCCACCACCATTGTTCCCAGTTTCCCTCCCTGCCTCCGTGTACATGCTTACCTCTGTGGCAGGCACTTTTCTTCTCTCTCTCTCTCTCCCTCCCCCCCCTCTCTCTCTTTCTCTTTCTCTCTCTCACTTTCTGAATCTCCTTCTTGAGATGGTTTCTGCTAAGCTGTTACATCTTACCACCCAGCTTAATGTGTCTAATATCTTTGGCATAAAGGTCTCTAGGGTTGGGACAACATTCCTGAATTTTGATATGTTTTCTGTTACAATCAGAATATAAAATAATCTATGCTTATCCCCAAATATTCATTCATATTTGACTTTTCACTCTCCACACATTCCTCTTTTTGGTTTGCTGACCTGAATCTTCCTGGTTCCAGCTTCTTCACCAACTTAGGCCCAGTTCCCCCAGGCTTCCCTAAAGCTGTCCTTGATCTATGTGATCCATGCTGGTCTTCTGTTTTGTGCTTTTCCTCAGGGATCTATGCTGCCTTTCACTGTAAGTTACCTGTCTTCTCTGTATATGTTTAAAAACCAACTGTCAGGCTAGATTCCTAACCTAACAAATCTCATGTGGAAAGTCATGAACATCTTCTTTCTCTCCCCCCACCCTTTGGAGGTCACAATTTTTCTGCTAGTGGGCTTTGATGCATCTTTTGAGAGAGGAAAACATACAGTTAGAATCCAGACATGTCTGGACATGGGAGATTTGACATGAGAGAACTGGCAATAGAGAGGGGGAGCTTTTATTTGCTCTTGGGAGAGCATTCTGTGAGCATCACAATACAGTCTATTAAGCGACCTTGAATTCCTACTATTATATTACCTTGGCTCAGGACCCACCCAGCTGATCCTGACACAGTCAGCTTTCCAACTTCATTGATTCCAGGGGATGTCCTTTCCCAGATGCTGAGTCTGTGGGCTTTCTTCTCCCTGGTGAATTGTCTTTTATGCCCACATCTTACTAAAAGATGGTGTCTGAAGGAAGATGGCAATCACGATGCTGTGGTAGCAACTTTGAGGTAGCAACATGGAGTTATTGTAAAAAAAAGAAGTCAGTAAAACTTAAAAAGCTTGTCAATGTTTACAAAAAAGAAAAGTTTGGATCAAAGGGAGCAAATATGAAAGAAAATGTGTGTTGTTCCAAAGTGAAGTGAAAAAAGAAAATTTTTCAATATTGGGGACAAAATTCTTTCATTTTTCTTTAAAGGGAGTCATTACTCATATTGCCAGAGAGAGAGTCTCTCAATATTTGCTTTTTAATTAAGAACTTCTTTTGGATGATAAGTTGTTATTTTTATTTCTGGCTTGGATTTCTGTCACCTATATTGGGTTCATCTTTTTTGGAGGCCCGTCTAAGCTCAGGCACCTAGAGATTTAATTACAGAGCTCAATCCTTCTCTGTTATTTTCATAGACAGGCTCCTGTAATCAAGCTGATCCTTGGCAACTGTTCACTGGGAACTCCTTTGACACCCGTCAAGTCATTCTCTTCATTAATGCCTTAATAAGTCTTCAGATTCAAAGAATAACTTTAAAATGAATGTAATTTAAGAGACCTGAATCAAAATGAGCCTCAAGGATGTTTGATATGCTACAATGCAAACAAGAAATAGACTGATTAGGGGACTAGGGAGGAATCAATAAACCCAAGGGGTATGAGATGAAACAGAAAGTTATGGAATTTGGGGAATTTGTGTAAATTTAAAGCCAATCTCTAGATTTCCTAAAACATTTTGGCTTCATTTAGAATTAAAAATGTTCAGGAAAGCACTAGAAAGCCTATTCAAAATAGTTAGACCTGAATTATTGCTGAAAGTACATGGAAAATAAATTAATAGTTGAAATGTTGCAGGACATTGCTAAAACTCTCAACAGGATTCAGAAAACTATATCATAGGGTAGAGTAGGTTAGTCAGATAAGAAAGATTTTGTTAATGTATTTAGGCTTGGCTCTTCTAAAAATGTGATTTAAGAGTGTCTTCAGGTAGGATCCAGGTATAGAGAGATGTATGCGGATAAGGTACTTGTCATGCATATGACTGACCCAGTTCAATCCTTGGAATTCCATAAGGTCCCCTGAACACTGCCATTAATAACTCCTGAGTACAGAGCCAGGAGTAACTCCTGAGCATTTCAGAGTGTGGCATAAAAAACAAAAACAAGTAAAAACTTTAATATTTAATAAATAGATCTACTGTTGTTCGTTGATTGCCTCGAGCAGGCCCCAGTAACGTCTAGTTCGTCCTAGCCCTGAGATTTTTTTTTAAAGTGCCATATTCAAGGCTCTATCAGGGTTAGGAGAATGAGACCCATCATTGTTACTGGTATTTGGCATATTGGGTACGCCACAGGGAGTTTGCCAGACTCTGCCGTGTGGGCAGGTTACATTCAGTAGCTTACCAATTTCTCCAAAGTAAGAATGAGATAATAAGATGTCACCGCTACGCGCTTCTGGGAGCTGGGATTTATAGTCTCTGGGTCTTGGCCGTTGATGAGATTACACGGCGCAAGGGGGCCAGTTGGTGGGTGTGACCCTGCCTACTGGAATATGAAGGATCTGGGTGGAGGATGCTCAGCTCCGATCCGAGCAGGCTTGGAGATCTCAGCCCCGGGACCCACATGCCTTTGTTCCTCCGCCGGTATCTTCATGCATGTGGAGAGTGGTCTCAGCATGGTGGTGGCTGGTTCTGGAGGTCTTCAGCTAATTAGATCTACTAATATATATTTTTTTATTTTGCTACTAAGATCAGGCACTTGCCTGACCCAGATTCCATCCCCTGAGCTGGGAACTGGTCCCTTGAGCCCCAGGAAGAGTCATGCCAAAGTACAGAGTCAGGAGTAAGCCCCAAGTACCACTGGGGATGGCCCCCAAATAATACCAACCAACAAACAAAATATTACCCTCCATCAACTGTGTCCTTGTGAAGTCCTTTCCACCCTCCACTTGAGTAGAGGTGTGGTTTGTGCTCTGATCTTATGAGAATAAGGTCAAGATGATGGGTTTGCCCGGAGATTGTGACATCTTGATATCTGATGCTTCCTCTTGAAGATAAAACAAGCTGTTACAGTGTGAGTTCTTTTGTGGAGAATCTCAGTGGCAATGAGCTGAAGGTTGTCTCTGGTTAACAAATTAGCGAAGCACTTGATCTTTGTTCCAACAGTGCTTCAGAAACTGAACTGTCAATAATTGTAGCACCTGGAACTGAACCTACTACAGTTCAGTCTTCAGATGAACTCCCAGGATAGGTAGTATCTTGGTTTTAGACTTGTAAAAGACTATTTTGGAACAGTGGTCAGGAAATTTGGACTCTGAATCTACAGAAATGGTAAGATGAAAAATGTGTGCTATCTTAAGTCACTTAAATCAATAAATGGGTAGTTGTATTTTACATAGCAATAGGAAATAAATAGTGTTCTATAATTTTCTCTTTCTTTGACCATAACTGCTGTATCTTAATTTTTATTGCCAGTTATATTTTATTTCACTCACATACCCAAATACCTCTGTGACTGCCTGATCCTTGTAGTATCACACAAAGCTTCTTAGCTTAGCATACACCATTCTTCAACATTAATTCATAACTTCTAGTATTTTCTTCTATTGTGAGTTTATCTCCTCTCCATACCCCTTTTATACAGTCCCATACTTCCTCGTTACTTCCATACTTGTGCTTTTGCATAACAGCTACTTCTCTCAGAAGAAGACTTATTTTTGGCTTGTGTCTTTCACTTTACATAGGTGTCAAGGTCGTCTTTAATCTTAATTTGTATTTTGCATTTCAAAGTTTTTCCTTCACCTTCTCTCCCAATTAGGTAGATAGGTCATTGGAATTTTTTTGGTTTTGGTGGAAAGCATATCTCTGAAAGTATCTTATTTTCCTGTTTGCTTTTCTTCAAAGTCAATTGTATGCTCTGAGGGAAAGGTTTGTTATTGTTCGCTACCGTCTTTACCCTTTTTTAAATTTTTTTCATTTTTATTAGTGAAACACCATGAGGTACAGTTGTAGACTTACAAATTTTTGTGCTTGGGTTTCAATTATACAATGATCAAATACCCATCCCTCCACCAGTGCCCATTTTCCACCACCATGGGTCCTCTTACTGTGTTCTGCAGATGAGTGAGCTTATCCAGAGTTTGTCCTTCTCCCTCTGATTTACTTGATTTTGGATTATAAACTGATTACCAAATCCTGGGGAGAAGTACAGGGGGGGACATTTACCAGGATAGACAGGGACAATTGTAGAGGATTGTGGGAACTTTTGTTGTGGTGGGTACAGTTACTCTGTACAACATATACCATAACCATCTAACCAAAACTATCTATGAAGTTTAAAAAGTCAAATGTATTGAACATGTAGAGAAAAGAACAGTATCACTGAGGAGAGTGAAGAAAAGAATTCTCATTTTTATGTTGAAAGTCTCTAGCAATACAATAAAAGGTAGGCACTAGTAGGTTATACTTAAAAAATATAAAAGTACGCAAACATGAATCACAAGAAATTAGAGTCAACTATTTTTTTAATGTAGGAGTACAGCTATTTATTCAGCCACTGATGAGGCTGATTGAATTGGGCATAAACTCAACCTTACTTTTTTTTTTCATTTCTTATAACTTTAAGAAAGAGCCTTGAATATGGCACTTTTTTTATCAGAAAATAATTTTTTTCCCTTTATTTTATTTTATTTTTTTTAAAGTTGTAGATTTACAATTTTTTGTGCTTTGGTTTCAATTATACAATGATCAGATACCCTTCCCTCCACCAGTGCCCATTTTCCACCACCATGGATAATATCCCTCACACCGCCATCCCCCCATCCCCCCTGTCTTTGTGGCAGGGCAATCCCCTGTGTTCTCTCTCTCCTTTTGGGTGTTGTGGTCTACAAAAGAGGCATTGAGTGGCAAACATGTTCAGTCCATAGTCTACTTTCGACATGCATCTCCCCTCCTGGGAGGATCCTCCAAACATCCTTTATTTGGTGCTCCCTTCTCTATCTGAACTGCCCTTTCCTCTAGGATACCCGGCTGGCCTCTAAGTTATGGAGTAATCCTCCTGGTGATGATCTCAGCTATTCTTGGGTATTAATCTCATACTTTGTTACTTTATATCCCCCAGATGAATGCAATCTTTCTATGTCTATCCCTCTCTTTCTGATTCATTTCGCTTAGCATGATACTTTCCATATTGTACCACTTGTATGTAAATTTCATGACTTCATCTTTTCGAACAGCTACATAGTACTCCATTGTGTAGATGTACCAAAGTTTCTTTAACCAGTCATCTGTTCTTGGGCATTCAGGTTTCTTCCAGTTTCTGGCTATTGTAAAGAGTGCTGCAATGAACAAACAAGTGCAGATGTCACTTCGACTATACATTTTTGCCTCTCTGGGATATATTCCCAGGAGTGGTATTGCTGGGTCAAATGGGAGCTCAATTTCTAATTTTTTGAGAATCGTCCATACTGTTTTCCAGAAGGGCTGAACCAGTCGACATTCCCACCAACAGTGAAGGAGTGTCCCTTTCTCGCCACATCCATTCCAGCATCGGTTGCTTTTGTTCTTTTGAATGTGGGCCAGTCTCTGAGGTGTGAGATGGTATCTCATTGTGGTTTTGATCTGCATCTCCCTGATGATTAATGATGTAGAGCATTTTCTCATGTGCTTTTTTGGAATATGGCACTTTTTAAAAAAATCTCAGGGCTAGGACGAAGGAGATGTTACTGGGGCCTGCTCGAGGCAATCAACGAACAACAGGATGGTCGTGATCGTGATAACTTTATTTATTGAATCACCGTGAGAGCAGTTATAAAGGTTTCAGGTTTAATCTCGGTCATACAATGAAACACCCATTCCTTCACCAGTGCCCATTCTCCACCCCCCAAAACCCCAGTATACCCCCATCCCACACCCTCCCCCTACCTGTGGGGCAGATGATTTCCACGTTACTCTCTCTCTACTTTGATTACATTCAATATTTTGACACCATTATTATTTGGGATTTTACCCCAACACTAAGATCTGCTGAAAAGGCAACAGTAGACAATTTGTATTCTATTGCTGGTTATGAATAACATATGATGTTGCACAGCTGCAGTAGTGGTAGCGCGATTTTGAAATTCTGAAATTTTAACAATTAAATCTGGAGGGATTTCTGCCAAAACCTGCTGGGTTCCAAGATTTGTTCCTGAGTCTCTGGGATCATGGCCATTAAGCAGCTTGATAAGGAGCCACAGAGGCCCGTTTGTAGTTGGCAACTCCAGTCTCGTTGGGATGGGGAGGAAAGGGTCGACTCCAGATCCAACTTGTGAGGCCCTGCATCTTCGTCACTGCGGGCCCAAACCTGACTGTCCAGTGGTCTCTGGAGGATGGCGGTCACCAGGCCGGCAAGGGGAATAGGCAAAGGATGAAACCTATTCCCACTTGGGGTGGCCCAGCACCGGTAACCTGACCATCATAAACCTCATTTTTTAGCATGAAGAATAAGTGCCCTCAGCAACCTGAGGACGTCACGTCTTAATCCACCTGTAGTCCTGAGGATTCCAGGAGACTGTTTTTTGACTCATTGGAGGGATAAACCTCTATGTACTCGTGATACAGAGAGAACCTGTTCTGTAAAACAAAAGCAAAGAAATAAAAATTAGTTAATAGCAGGCATGTTTCTCTTGTGATTCCTATGGTACCGAATTTCTTTGATATAGTCCTGTGAAGTAAACGTGCCGTATCAAATTTGGGACAACAGTGGAAGATGCAGAGTCAGAATGCTAGAAATGTTTCCTGGATAGACCTTAGATGAGAGGCAGGAAACCAGTCACCCATCAGCTCTTTCTCCTCTGAGATGTTTCCTCTAGATAGTGGCCATAGCACCACCTTCTGGCCGTGGTCTCCTTCAGTCCACACTCTCCCAGCAGGGAGGTTTGTGTCTGGCCTCGCCCTGACTTCCCCTCACTGTGTCTCTCGCACAGTAATACATGGCTGTGTCTTCGAGGGTCACTGAGCTCAGCTGCAGGGAGAACTGGTTCTTGGAGGTGTCAGCCGTGATAGAGATGCGCCCTTGGAATGCTGGGTTGTAGTCGGTACTACCATACCAGCGCCCCATCCATTCCAACCCTTTCCCAGGGCGCTGGCGGATCCAACTCCACCAGTAACTGCTGGTGACAGAGCCCCCAGAGACAGAGCAGGTGAGGGAGAGGGTCTGGGAGGGGGCCACCAGTCCTGGGCCCGACTCCTGCAGGGTCAGAGCAGACACAGCACCTGGGAACAAGGGGAATCAGTCACTTTCAGTCTCTGCAGTCACTCCCTCCACTAAACCCTGTCACATCTGGGATACTCACCCAGGGGGGCTGTCACCAGGCAGAGTAGAAGACCCCGCAGAATCATCTTCTCAACCACAGCTCTGCCTTCCCCAGAGACTCAGCCCTGAGTGAGGAGACAGCTGGGAGCTCCACAGCCCAGAGAGCATTTGACCCCAGAGCCTGAGAGGGATTTGCATGAGGGGACCCAGCTTGTTATAAGGGGAAACATTCTTACCTTGAACCTCCTTGTCCCAGTGGGACACTGATCTCACACACGCTGTCTGGTGGATTGAGCACTTGGCAATGAAGCACATTAAAACAAGTCATAGGAGGCTTCTCACTTATTTCAATAATCTGTCTCGGCAAGTTAAAATAATCACAATTTATTTCAATTTCAAGTTGCTAATCAAAATAGTTTGCATTGTTTATGGTTCAAAAAGCTTTTTAACATAACCACCATTTATAATCATAATCATACTCAAATTTGTTTCATATCTGTGTCCCTACAAATAATACCCAAATGAAAATCATCCTTCCCAGTACTTATTCCTTTCCATAAAAATTATGACATAGTTATATCTGATAGTAGGTGGGGGTCATACCCACCAACTAGCCCCCTGGCGCCGTGTAATCCCATCAACGGCCAAGACCCAGAGACTATAAAAACCAGCTCCCGGAAGAGGCCCATGCATTCTCCTGCCCCCGTGCCTGGCTGCCCTCGCCAGAGCCCCTTGGAGGGGAGTGGGTTGATCTTTCCTCCCCGCCCCGACCTGGGATCTGGCAGCCAAAGATCTCCAGGACCAGCCACCACCATGCTGAGACCACTCTCTGCACACATGAAGGTACTGGCAGAGGGACAAAGTCACGCAGGTTCCGGGGCCAAGATTTCCAAGCCTACTCGGATTGGGGCCGGTCATCCTCCACCCAGATCCTCCAATCTCCAGTAGGCAGGGGTCACACCCACCAACTGGCCCCCTGGCGCCATGTAATCCCATCAAAGGCCAAGACTCAGAGACTATAAAAACCAGCTCCCGGAACCGCGCGGCCGAGAATGCGGGTTCTTATTATGACATCTTATTATGACATCTTATTATCTCATTCCTACTTTGGACAAACTGGCAGGCTACCGAATGTAGCCTGCCCACACGGCAGAGTCTGGCAAACTCCCCGTGACTTACCCAATATGCCAAATACCAGTAATGATGGGTCTCATTCTCCTAAAGAGCCTTGAATATAATCTCAGGGCTAGGATGAAAGAGACATTACTGGGGCCTGCTCGAGGCAATCGACGAATAACAGGATGATTTGTGATTTGTGATTTGTGATTCTCTTTGTGTTTTATTTTTGTTTTTTTGTTTTGTGTCACACTCTGTGATGCTTTGCACTCAAGAATTACTCCTGGCAATGGTTGTTTCATTTGGGGCAATCCAGGGGGTTCAGGTGAGGCCCGTCCTACCCCAACCAAGCCAGCCACAATAGCCCAAAACCTCCAGAACTCAACTGCTGCCCTGCTCACAGCCACTCTTTACACACTTGGAAGGATCTCAGTTAGGAGTGTGTCTATTCTTGGACATCACACACTTTACAGCACAATGTACCAAGAATAGCACATCACATTTGATGGGGTATAAGTAGAAGGCAACCATCTCAGTGGGAAATATATTTATACAGATGTATATATAATCATACAAGGCTTAACCTTTAACAACTTGTTATTAATCTATTATAGAAGGGTTTAATGGCTGGGTGAAATATAACTATCTTCACACATTTTCTTCTAAAAAATCTTTTTATTTCATTTTTAATAGACTATTCATAACAAGCAATACAAAATCAATTATTTTGGTTTTGCTTTGAGGGCAGGGTTTGGGATTTTGAATGGAAAATATGGTAATGGGAAGGTGAAATGGTGGTGGGATTGGTGTTCGAATATTGAATGTAATCAAATATTGTGAAAAATTTATAAAAATAAAATTAAATTAAGAAAACTAAATTAATCCTGGTAGTGGTCAGGGGGACCACAGGGGACATTGAGGATGACCGTTGTTGTTGAGGGCAAGAAAAGCACCCTACGAATTGTATTATCACTCTGGTTCTCTGATTTTTGCATTTTGGAGTTGGAGTCTACTGTGCATTCTCTTGGGGTAGAAATTTATTTTAGATTATATTTAAACAGTTCCATATGCTTCTTTTAAATTTTTCATGGAATCTGTAGTTTTTCTAACTTTCAAAAATTTATCCACAACTGCCCTGTCTCAGTGTTTCCACTAAAGTCACTCTGCTTCTGTCCGTATCTGCGCATCTTTCATCTCTATCAGAGCTTGGGTGTCCCTGCTCAGGGGTCCTGCTGTTCCCACCCTTTTCATCCTCCACCAGGGCCATGGGTGGTTCTTTTGCTCCATCAGGTGCCTCTGCCATCTAACATTAAATGACACTGAAGTGGAACAAGTGTCCCGGGAGGAGTGGATTTCTAGAGATGACTGAAGGGCGTCTTACAGAACCTTTCCCCAAAAACCCTTGTCACTGCAGACCCGGCACGAGCTTAGTCTGAACTGAACTGTTCATACTTGGTCACTTGTGGAAACGCTGTCCTGTCTGTCTGTCTGTCTGTCTGTCTGTCTGTCTGTCTGTCTCCTTTCTTACTTTAAACACTGTGATTTAGAGAGTTCTTCACAATACAGTTTTTTCAGGTATTCAACATGCAAACACCTGTCCCACCACCCATGTGCTCTTCCCTCCACCAATGTCTCATTTCCCCGCCCCCAAGCCGGATCCCTGAGCAGGCAATAATTAGTTGACTTTATACTGTTTGAATTTATCTCTGAGCACTACTGGGCTTACCCCCCACAAAGAAAGAAATGAACAGAAAATATGACCTGAGTATTCTCCTCACTCATTCCTGAGGCATCAATTTGTGGGCCTCTTTCCCGGGTCTGGGGCTGTGGAAAAGGGTTAATTCAGTCTCCCCCATACAGTTTTCTGCAAGGCCACTCCCGTAAAGGGGTCTTTGGAGAAGTCCCAAAAAAGGTTTCGTGGACTTGCTTGTTTTCTCACTGAACATTCCCGGGGCTAGA
The DNA here is from genome assembly GCF_029834395.1 of Sorex fumeus. Taxonomy (NCBI): domain Eukaryota; kingdom Metazoa; phylum Chordata; class Mammalia; order Eulipotyphla; family Soricidae; genus Sorex; species Sorex fumeus. Next base: position 766,765 of record NW_026606224.1, on the reverse strand, counting down.
TTGCCTTAGGCCATGTGCAGGGAAGGGACTGGGAATGGGGGGAAGTTCAGTTTCAACAGCCACTGCTGTTAAGGTTTCTGTGTTCGGGAGACTGATGTTCTCTTCAGGACTCCATTTAGAGTGGATGACCCTGTATGCTTAGCCCAGCCAGTGGTAGTCCAGGGGGGCTGCATGGGTTCCAGCCTCAGAACTGCTTTTCACTTCGTTTTTACAAGATGTGCCCAGGAGCCTCTGCGTGTGGAGTCCTCTCCCGTGTCCTCATCCCTGCAGACCAGCCAGCCTGAGGTAGGACCCTACCAGAGCCTGCTGGTAGGACCCTGATAGATGATGGTTGGGTGTGTTGGAGCCTGGGGCTGCCGAGGGCAGGGGTAAGGTCTGGGCTGCAGATAGGGAATGTTTTTAAAAATGAGAGCAAATGCTGGCTCAGAATGAAGAGGGAAGAAAGCAACTTCCTGTTTCTGGTGCTGACCATTTGAGAGGAGGAACTTCTCCAGCCCCCAGGCTGGTGTGGCCAGTGGGCCACCTGAGACCTGATGGAGCTGTGGCTGCACCTCACCTATGAGGTCTCCCCAGCAGAGTGACAGCCAGTCCTCTTTCCTTTCCCCATCAACAGACAGGTGGTTTCCAAAATAAATGTCTGGACCCGAAGATCTTCCAAAACGACAAGCATTTGCCAAGGGGCTGACATTTACTCGGCTTGTCAGCGTCCCCATTATGGACCCCCTTGGAAAGGAGTTTGTGTGGCATCCAAACCTCACGACAATGGTGAAAAAGGCCCTTTACATTTATTATTTTTGGTTGGGTCCACTGGTTGGATGTCGAGGTTCCAGGGTTGTGTGGTGCTAGAGCTGGGGATATGCAACCAGGGGTAGAACTCAGGACCTTGGACATGCTAGACCTGTGCTCTGCCACTTGTGCTATCTCCGCAGCCTGGAAGGTTCCCTTGTCATCCCCATTTTATTTTTACTCATTTATTTACTTGAGCTGGAGCGATAGCACAGTGGGTAGGGCATTTCCCTTGCACGAGGCCGACCCGGGTTCGATTCCTCTGCCCCTCTTGGAGAGCCCGGCAAGCTACCGAGAGTATCTCACCCATACGACAAAGCATGACAAGCTCCTCATGGTGTATTGGATATGCCAGAAACAGTAACAACAAGTCTCACAATTTGTTGTGGCACATTACTGGTGCCTGCTCAAGCAAATCGATGAACAACTGGGGCACAGTGCTACAGTGCTACACTGTTTGTTACAGCATCTTTCTCCTAATGGTGTTTCTATAATCCCAGCCTGTGTATTTCCTGAGCTGTTAGGTGAGCTTGGGCCTTCTGTGGTAGTGTTTCACTCATGATCCCAGTGGGCTTCCATTCAATGTTCCCATCTAATTCCGGCGTTTCTCCTGGGCTGGCAGCCCTGTGAAGTTTGGGGCTGTTGCACAGTTGCATAGGTGGTGGCAGGCCTCAGGATTTGAGCTGGGACGCTCAAGTGCAGGTGATTCTCTGGCCTCTCTCAGATAAATCCTGAAGATGAGCCATTTTCTGGCAGTGGCAAGAGCTTGATGTCGGTGGGGAAACACTGGGCCTTGTGCAGACAGGGACTCGGACTTCCCCCTCTCGCCCAGGGTCAAGAGATCTTGGCCCAGTAGCAGTTGGGCCTTCCTGGGATAAGTCAGTTGCCAATGTCTCTACAAATCGTTTTCACTTCAAACCGATGGGGATGTGAGAAAATGGTGTTGGCATGTCTATTCTGGCTTGGGGGCATGTGCTTGATAGGGCTGACCTTCCTCATGTCCCCTTGTTGCCAGTTGTTCCCAGAGTTGGTGTGATTTCCCCTGGGCATTGTAAGGTGAGATGGAAGGCAGAGAAGCCCCCAGGGTAACACTGACCCTGTTTCTCTCCACTCTGACCCCAGAGCTGCAGATCCTGAGCTCCGGAGCCAGTGCTCCTGGGAAGAGTGTTGGCACCAACGACGTCAGAACCCCAAGAGGAGCCACCTCTGTCCTGGACCGAGGGGCCGTGGGGGTTCGGGAGGGAGGGGAGTCAGAAATCAGTGGTGACGTTCATCGAAGGAGAAATGGAAACGACGTGCGCCCTTGAGTGGAAAGCAGGTGACTAGTAGTACTTTCCCTACAGACCCGACGCTTCTGTCTACATGTAAGAAACGTGTGTCAGGAGGAGCAGAATGCAGGCCCAGGGGGAGAGAAATCAGTGAATCATGTGTCTTGTTGCACTTGGAGTGTGTGTTGTTGGAAATCCACAATGCCTGTCCCATGCTGACCACACGCACAGAACCAGTCATCCTCTGGACTGGGTGCAAACACATTCTAGGTTGTCAGTGAATTCTCAGATATTGTATTGTGAAGAATGTGAATCATGGTGAGTTTGGAGTTGGGATACTCCCCTTCTGTGTCTTCACAGTATGTGTTGCTCTCCCCTCAGCCTCCCTGTGCAAACCTCTCTGGGGTGTGGTTTCAACTTCCATAGCACAAAATCAAAACAGAGCTGACACTGGACTCATAACCCCCACTAATTTCTCATGTTATTCACGGGGTCCGAGACCTTCAGACTTACCTTTCACACTAAGATGCACCTTGGGTGTTGCCTACTGACCAAGTAAAAGAATGCTTGATTTTTCATCCCCCCTTTGTCCTGCTCAAAGCTGGGCAACTTCCCAGTACAGGAGGTTTCAGTTTGGGAAAAATGCACCCTCGTAAATGATTTGTAAATGATGTACGAGGAACAGCACAGTCTCTATGGATATGTCAAAACTGTAACAAAGCAGGCCACTCCGACCGGTAGCGTTAGGTCGAAAGGGTCACCAGGTGGCTGACCAACGGTGCATGGCTCTGCCCACTGTGGCTGACCAACGGTGCATGGCTCTATTCATCGTCCCATCCACTTTCCCACGTCCCATCCCCTTTCCTTTCTTTCGGGTGGGTTGTGGAAACATACTTAAGTCTGTACCTGTGCTCTGAATAAACACACGCATTCATGCCATCTCCTGAATGACGGAACCCTGTGTGACTCGAGTGCTGATTTCACCCTGACGGCCCTCCCCTGGCTCGGCTCTGCAGCGCCAGACGCGGCATTGGGTACTTGTAAGAAAAGCATTAATCTGAGAGATGTTTGCATGGTTGTGCTCACTATAACATGAGACACAGCAACAAGATGCACACACAGTGCTCGAACCCCAGCTCTCGATTCTACTTTTGCTTTTTCTATTCCCCTTGAAGTCCATTCTTAAGTGCCTTTATTTTAGCTAGAATGAAGTTTTCTCTTTGGTTATTTTTGTTTTGGCTCCACACGCAGTTCAGAGCTTACTCCTGGCTCTGTACTCAGGGGCAGGCTCCTGTCGGGTGTGGGGACCACTAGGATGCCAGGATCAACCCTTCCTGACATGTGCAAGGCCAGCACCCTGCCCACTCTACAATCCCTCTTTCTCTGAAATGATATTTTCATTAACACCTTCATTCTTTCCTGAGGTATTTCAATTTTCCTGTCAGTATTTTCTTAAGCTCAGTGACCACTGAGAGAAGTGTTACTCTCAGGTCTTCCACAGAGAGCATTGGATGTTCAAATGTACCTGAGTGTTTACCTAATTTAGTCCCCTCCCATTGAAATCATAGTATTCCTTTGTTTTAATTATTCCTGTTGCTTCGTGGAATGTAGGGTTTTAGGTGCTGGGTGATCTGGACATGGATTTGTGCTCTGCACACAATATCTGACCAGTGCGGAGACTCTAGAACTTCAGGTAGCCACAGGTACATAATCTCCATGGGACTGGTAGGGCCTGAACTAGGTTGGAATGAGCAGGGTGGGTTCTGGTGCTGACCAGGGCCTCACTGAGTTTTGTGTAAACTATGTTTGTTACATGAATATGACACTGAATAGTTTTAAAGATTTTAAATGGTAAGGCCAGAGGCATCCTCTAGAATTCTGGGATGCCCCAGAATTCCTGAACCTCTTCCTTTTCGTCCCCAATGCTGTGCCGGTCTTCTTCCCCTCCCAGCTGGTACACCCCACGCAAAAAACACCAGGTAGCCGTGGGGGCATGACCTCTTCAGAAGTGGGAGTGGTTTCTGTAGAAGTGGGTGTGGCCTAAATTCTGGCGGTGGATGCTCATGCGGCCACAGATACTTTAGTTATACCAAGAAATCTATTGTAACATCTCAGTCCCCATACCTCCACAACAACATGAAGAAACAACACAAATCCCCACCATGTGGGAAGGATGATGAAAAGACTCAAGAAGCCTCAGTAGGTGCTACTCTTCTAAAGGACCTCTCTGAGAAAGAATTCAGATACTTCACTACTTCATAGTAATAAAGATGTTCAATGAACTCGATGAAATAGTGAGACAGATATCCAGTAACATGAGAGAAACAATTGAGACATTACGGGAAGAGATGAGAGCAGAAATTGGAAAGCTACGCACAGAAATGTTACGAATAAAAGATTCAGTAGATGAAATAAAAAACACAGTCTGTGCCCTCAACAGTAGAATGATCACAGCTGAAAACAGAATCAGTGAGCTGGAAGATCAGCTGCACCAAGCCAACAGGCAACGACAAACAATGGCAAGAAACCTCAAAATAGCTCCAGAGCGAATCAGAGTCCTAGAAGATGATTCCAAGAGGAACAACATTAGAATCATTGGACTACCAGAAGGTGAGGGAAACAATCCCAATGAAAAATCCTTGGTTAAACAAATTGTTGCTGAAAAATTCCCAGAGCTGGACAAAGCACTCATTCAGATTCAAGGAGCCCGAAGGGTGCCAGCTAAAAGAGACCCTAACAAAAACACTCCAAGACATATTATAGTTAGAATCATGAATGCTGCGGATAGAGACACAATACTGCAAGCAGCAAGGTCAAAGAAGGAAATCAAATACGAAGAAGAACCCCTTAGATTCACAGCAGACCTATCAGAGGAAACCCTCCAAGCCTGAAGGCAATGGTGGGATATATTGAAAAAAAAACTCACTGAAATGAATACTTTACCAAGAATTCTCTATCCGCCTAAACTCTCACTCAAACTCGAAGGAACGGTACACTATTTTCTGGATAAACAGCAGGTCAGGAACTTCATAGACTCAAAACCAAACCTAGAAGAAGGGCTAAAGGGGCTACTATAAGACAAGACAAACCCTACAAGCACAACAGACCCTTACAGAAAGACGACACAAAACCCCATCACAATAATCTCTCTCAATGTCTATGGTCAAAATTCACCAATTAAGTGACAAAAAAGTGACAAAATGAATTCAGAGACAGAATCCAACATTCTTTGCCTACAACATACTAATCTGAACAGTCAGAGCAAACACAGACTCAAAGTTAAAGGATAGAAAACAGTCCTGCAAGCAAACAGCTCCCTCAACAAAGCTGGGGTGGCCATACTACTATCCGACAACATCAATTTCAGGTTGAAAAATGTAGGATGACATTGCTTTGTCCTTTCTCCCTTTCTCCACAAGGAACTCAAGTTTATTACAGTGCTCCTGAGGCACCTCCATTCCATTGTGTTTATCTGTAAATTCTTCCCTATGCTCTCTTCTGCAACAAGTTAATCAGCTTCCCCCCCCCCCAAATCAGACTCTGTTAACTTGTAAGGTTAGTTTCCTCAGAAATCTATGATTTTATTATTAGTGAAATATTGCTTTTCTCCTCTCCTTATGTCTTTTGAACAATTTATTTATTTATTTTTATTATTTTTTTTATTTATTGAATCACTGTGGGAAAAGTTACAAAGCTTTCAGGTTTAAGTCTCGGTCATGCAATTATCAAACACATTTCCCTTCACCAATACTTATTTTTCATAACCAAGAACAGCAATAAACTCTCCCTCCCAACCCTCTCAATGCCTGTGAGGTAGATGAATTCTAGTTAACACTCTACTTTGATTAGATTCATTGTTTTGAAAAAAGATGCACTATTATTATTTAGAGTTTACACCCCCAAATCAGACATGCTGAAAAGGCATTGTGGAATAATTTGTTTTCTACAGCTGGTTACAAGAATCAAATGATGTTCAAATCCAAAATGATTTTGGATTTCTGGTATTTTACTTATTAGGCCTGAAGTATTTCTGCTGAGAGTCAGATACTTATGAGATTGGTTTCTGTGGCTCTGGAGCCATGGCCGTGCCAGAAAGCCGCTCATGGAGGGCAACTCGTGACCTTGGTAGGGCATGAAGGAAGAGCCGGGAACGCCCCCCCTTCCCATGAGGATTCAGTCGCCCCGTCATGACTGACTCATACCTGGCTTTCCATAAAGCTCCGAAGCAGCTGCCATCTTTCTTTCCAGAGGGAAAAAGGCAGAAGGGAGAAACAACCTTTCCCCTCCTGGCAGGCATGGTGGTGTGGATTAATGCATAGTCCATTCCCTTTTCTGTCACAAGCTGCTGAGCTCTGCATTAAGTCCTTGTGCTTCTAGAGCAATGGCCGTGCCGGAGAGCCGCTCGTGGGGGGCAACTCCTGACCTCGGTAGGGCGTGAAGGATGAGCCGGGAACACCCCCCTTCCCATGAGGATTCAGTCTCCCCGTCACGACCAGCTCATACCTGGCTTTCCATCTTGAACAGTTTACTTTAAAACAATGCCCTTTTTGTATAGATACAGGAAGACCATTGATATTATGCTTTGTAACTTAGGATTTAATTTGCTCTGAATATTATTCACTCCCGGGCATCTGCTTTCTCGACTTAAGCCTCAGTTGCCCTTAGTTCCTAGCACCCCAAAAGCAGGATCCTGACGAGGGACTGAATGGACCCAGAGCAAGCGGTGAGCTACCTTGGTATCGAAATGGGCCAGGTCAAAGTGCCAGGATTCTTAACTATAAGTTCAGAGCTTGATCATAGACAATTGCTGTCATGATCCAAAAGTAACGATGAGACTAGGACCCTGCTAGGGGTAGGAAAGACTGTCTGGCCTGAGCACTGTAGTCTGAGACTGAGATGGCCCTGGGAGGGCAATTCTATAAGTTTGAGGTATTTCTTACTGTATCCACACAAAATGATTTATATTACATATGCTTATAGGCTTGTTGGACAAGGAGAGAAGAAACACACCCAGGGGATTTCACTCTAGGGTGGATTGATCTGATAATGAGAATCTGTCCTAGGAGCGAATTTCCCTGAGGGAAAGAATTCTACCCCTATTGATAGTGATCGCATCTATGTGTAATTGTTACCCCAACCCCTCATGCTTTGGGATTTAAGTAGATTGTAAGAGTGTGCTGAGGGATCAGGATCAGAATCAGACTCCAGAGAAGGAGATGAAGGGGGATCAAGAAGGAGAATGAAGTAACATGGGGGAGGAAGAAGCAGGAGGAAATCAGAGGAGAATGGAGATGGGAGTGGAATAAACGGCAACTAAGACCAACCAGCCTGGCCCTCGTTTCTTCCCTTGCCTACCCATCGCCATTGACCTCCCCAGGGTGGGAGAAGTGGCATGAGACTACCGAAGGTGGGCGGCAGGAGAGACAGAGCCACTGCCGCCGCCGCTGCTGTCCTTTATTGAGTTTACACAGAAAAATATTAGAAGGGACAGAGAGGCCATTATCTTTTTTTTTTCTTTTTTTTCTTGCTGTGACAATAAATTTTGGTGGTTATTTTCCCCTCTTTTGGATTTTTCTGTAAACTCCTAAGCCACCCCACAAGAAGAAAACATCCAACCCCATCAAAAAATGGGGCAACACAATGAACAGAAACTTTCTCAAAGAAGAAATCCAAATGGCTAAAAGGCTCTAAATCATTAATCATCAGGGAGATACAGATCAAAATAACAATGAGATGTCATCTCACACCACAGAGACTGGCCCACATCCAAAAGAAAGATATCAACCGGTGTTGGTGCGTATGTGGCGAAAAAGGGACCCTTCTTCACTGCTGGTGGAAATGCCGACTGGTTTAGCCCTTTTGGAAAACAGTATGGATGTTTCTTAAAGAAATAGAAATTCAGCTTCCATTTGACCCAGCAATACCACTCCTGGGAATATATCCCAGAGAAACAAAAAAGTATAATCGAAGTGACATCTGCACATGTTTGTTCATTGCAGCACTGTTTTCAATAGCCAGAATCTAAAAAAAACCTGAGTGCCCGAGAACAGATGACTGGTTAAAGAAACGTTGGTACATCTACACAATGGAGTACTATGTGACTGTTAGAAAAGATGAAGTCATGAAATTTACGTACAAGTGGTACTACATGGAACATATCATGCTAAGAGAAATGAGTCAGAAAAAGAGGGAAAGACATAGGAAGATTGCATTCATTTGAGAAAAATAGAGTCAACAAAATAGGAAACTAACACCCAAGAATAGCCGAAATAAGTACCAGGATGTTTACTTCATAGCTTGGAGGCCAGCAGCACATGCTAGGGGAAAGGGCAACTCAGATAGAGAAGGGAGCACCAAATAAAGGGTGTTGGGAGGATCCTCCCAGGATTGGAGATGCATGCTGAAAGTAGACTATAGACTGAACATGAATGACATTCAGTGCTTATTTGCAAAGCACAGCACCCAAAAGGAGAGAGAGAAAAAAAGGGAATGCCCTGCCACAGAGGCAGGGTGGGATGGAGGGGATGGGGGGTGGGAGGGATACTGGGATCAGTGGTGGTGGAGAATGGACTTTGGCGGAGGGATGGGTACTCGATCATTGTATAACTGAAACCCAAGCACAAAAATTTGTAAATCTACAACTGTACCTCATGGTGTTTCACTAATAAAAAGTTTTTAAAAATAAAATAAATGGCAATAAAATAAAATAACAGATAAAATGATAATAAAATAAAATGATAACAGATGAAAAGGGAGGAAATTTTTACACATCACACATCATAATTCCGGCCTTAATATCTAAGATACTGATAGCACTCACAAAGCTCCACACCAGGAAATTCTGACTGTAAATCCCCCTTCATAAAATGGTGTGAGGACACGAAGAGAGAATTCCCTAGAGGTGACATCCCTGTGTACTGTAGGCATATAAAGTCTTTATCAGCAATGACTGTCAGGGAAATGTCAATCAGAAAGACAGTGGTGGATCTTCTCAGCCCAGCAGAATAGCCGATATCGAGACTGGAAACAACCAGTGTGGGCTGGGATGTTCCCAGAGAGGAATGTGGTTTCAAGGTTGGTTTGGAATGTCAATGTTTGATGAAAAATAGTAAGGATATTTATAAAAAAAATAGTTAAAACAAAGTTTCCACAGTATAAATAGTTTTCTGACTTTGTGATTATTGGTGATTAAATAAATATTTTAATAAAAAATAGTTTCTATATGACCAAGTGTTTTTGCTTGGATAACTACACCCAAACTTGAATAGCTTAATTTGAGAAGATATACGTGAACATGTGCTTGTTGTAGTGTTTAATGGCAGAACATGGAAACTATCCTAATTCTTCATGACAGTTAGGCTACCTGCATATGTTTCTAACTTGTTGGAATGTTGTCTCACTTAATGTCTATGAAAAATACTAGGAAATTTCTATAAAAAGTGAAAATAGACTTTCCATTGTAAGGGAGAAACTGACGCCATGACAGGCAGCAGAAATGAGAAAAATCAGGTTGGCCTCAGGTTCAGTTCCTGGAACTGAAACAGAATCAGTTTCCCAACAATAAAACAATGTGTAACTAGTGAACTTGAACCCACCTGGGAAAGTTCCTGGGCTCAGCAAGTGGTCTCAGTTAATGAGTTCTCACAATGCTCCAGAAGTTGCTTTTTGTTAACCCTAAAAGAAGGAGAAGTCTCTGTAATCATAAAATTGGTACTGATACTGGAAATTATTGTTTAATTGCTGCCTAACTACTGTTACCCTAGATACTTGCCAAAACACCTTTGTCTTGTAACTAAGGTTCTTTTTGAAACAATAAGGCATGTACTGCTTATGTCATTAAACCTTTATAAACTTCTTGCTGCCTGAAGTCGTGGTCATTATCAAGAGACCACCCTGTGGGTGAGATAGTTGAGCCCAGTATACTGGACTAAAACTCCGACTGCTTTTGCATTATCGTGTTCATGTTTCTGTCTGTCCTTCTGCTTGGTAACCCAGAATCCTGAGCTTAACACCATGTAACCCAGTGATTCCACTTTTAGCAACATTGCCCGAATGTAAAAACATCAATTTGAGAATATATAAAGAAACATAATTTCAGTGCAACTTTTGATATACTGGCCAGGATATGGAAATAATATTAGTGCTTAATGACAGTTTCATGGATAAGAAGTTGTGGTGTTTTCACAGTGGGTACTAGGGAGCTACAGAAAAAAGAATTACCACAGCTTGTTGCAACATGGATAGAAGTTGGAAATACCAGATTAAATGAAGTAAGTCTGGGAGAAGGAAAAATGCGGATGACCTCATTCATCTGTGGTACATAGAGAACAGAGCGTCAGGAAGGACAGGATCCAATGATAATGGCCCCTGCATCCTAACCACACTCTGGGGTTCCCGAGAGGAGTCAGGTGGTGGCTCAGATCACTGGGAAGAGAAGGCCAGCACAGGGGCAACAGCAGAGTGTGGGGGTCTGTGGGGATTTGTTGCTGGGAGAAGTGCAGGGAGTTTGGGACCCACCAGCATCAACACTCAGACTATTGTCATTGTGTTCCCTCAGTGACAAAAAAGAAAGTAATGAGAGAAATCTCTTTTTGTGAAAAGGAATGAATTTTTTGAAGAAAACTTAACCACACTTGATGTAATGGGATATAACAATCTCTAAGGTAACTTGAACACGAGATAGAATAATAAACAATTTTGTACTAGAAATGAAAGTAATAAGTAAAATTAACATGCTTGGTTTTTTGAAATTGTTTAACATATTTCAATAAAAAGAAAAGAAAATGATCTCCCAAAAAGGGGAAAAAAGAGTTGTTAAAGAATGAAGATTCAGAATCTTTACTGCAAACCACAATGCTGAGAGAGAGAGAGAGACAGAGATAGAGGCAGAGACAAAGACAGAGAGAGACAGACAAAGAGACAGAGAGAGAGAGAGAGAGAGAGAGAGAGAGAGAGAGAGAGAGAGAGAGAGAAGAAAAGTGCCTGCCATAGGGACCGGAGCTACAGTACAGCGAGTAGGGCATTTTCCTTGCACATGACTGACCCAGATTTGATCCCTGGCATCCCATAGGGTCCCCTAAGCACCACCAGAAGTAATTCCTGAGTACAGAGCCAGGAGTAATCCCTGAGCATCGCTGGGTGTGGCGCATAAAGCAATTTTTTTTTAAAAAAGCCTTCCATAGAGGTAGGCAGCAAGGTGGAGGGGCTGAGGTATGGGCAGTGATGGGCGGGAAACTGGAAATGTCCATGGTGGAGGGAAGGGTGTTAGAACACTGTATGACTAAAACCTAAGTATGAAAATCTTTGCAAAGATCTCACAGTGATACAAAAATAACTATCATAAAGATAAAATTTTAAAAAGAAATAAGAAATAAAATAATGTAACCACTTTATTAACATATTTCAATAAAAAGAAAAGAAAATGATCTCCCAAAAAGAGGAAAAAAGAGTTGTAAAAAAATGAAGAGTCAGTACTTTTACTGCAAACCACAATGCCCAGAGAGAGACAGAGACAGAGACAGAGAGACAGAGACAGAGACAGAGGCAAAGACAGAGAGAGAGAGAGAGAGAGAGAGAGAGAGAGAGAAAGAGAGAGAGAGAGAGAGATACAGTAATAACTGAATCATAAAAAAAAATTTTAAAAAGAAAGAAGTGTCCCACCTGCTCATGGACACAGCCCAGGGGCAGAGCGCCCTCTGGTGGTCGCATGCACCCCTGCAGCTCCCCTGTCTCCCTGAGCAGGTTTGTGTCTGGGCTCAAGGGACTTGCCCTCAATGTGTCTCTTGTACAATAATACATGGCTGGCTGTGTCCTCAGTTATTGAGTTGCTCAGTTTTATGCAAACCTGGTTCTTGGACGTGTCCCTGGTCATGCTGAGTCGGGACTGAAGACTTGGCTTATAGTATGTGTTTCCATCATACCGTATACGACCAATCCAATCCAGCCCCTTTCTAGGTGCTTGGCCGACCCAGTTTATACTATAGTCTGTTAGAGAGAACCCAGAGACCGAGCAGGTGAGGGACAGAGTCTGCGAGGGCATCACCAGGCTTGGTCTCGACTTCTACAGCTGTACCTGGGACAGGACACCTGGGGACAGAAATCCACAGTGAGTCACGGGCTCAAAGGCCCCATGCCCACCTTGGAGCCTCTGTCCAGGGGATACTCACATCCAGGAGCTGCCACCAGAAAGAGGAGGAACCAGCGCTGATGAATGTTCCTGGCCACGAGGTCCATGATCTCAGACACTGTGTCAGGAGGAGAGGGAGCCCGATTTGGGGTCAGTGTGAACGTGGTTTTAATCCTGGGTCCCGAGTGCAGATTTGCATGGGGGAGCCTCTGTAGAGGAAGGAGGGAACCCAGGGCAGGCTGGTGTGTGGGCTCCCTGGGAGAAGGTGCTGACTGTGGCTCAGAGCACTCAGGCCTGTCCCTGGGGCCCTGTGAGATCCAGGCCTTTTCCTCCCGCACAGGAAACGTGCTGCCAAGCTCTCAGGAAACAGGAATTGCTGAGGGGGTAACGACATCTGGGAAGTAGAGTACCGGTGTCTCAGATCCCTGATGACCAAACCCATCTCTCCAGTGTCTCCACCCTGTAGACAGGCCAATGCTCCTCCATGTTTCTCGGTGGTGGCTAATGTTCTTCCACTGCAGATGGAAAACCTGGGACCAAACAGGCATTGTAACTGTCAAAGGAAATTCTGACTTGGCTCCATCAATACCATGGTTAACCAATTTCCACTCCATTTACTCTCTCATCTTGCATGAACATTCCTTCCCCTGAAGCAGCATCACTTTCTAATTTCAAGGTAGTTATTAGGGTGGATATTTTTTCACTGTTAATGGTTTTGTAATGGGACAAGGAATATGCTTCTGCCTAGGTGACCTTCCTGGTATGGTAGGGCTGGACAATAGCACCTAAACCTGGCCAGTCCTGTGTACATCTCAGTGCCCAAAAGATGATTTTGAACTTCAGGACCCTATTCTTGGGATGCATCACTGAAGAATCCAAACCCATATTTGAGGCTTAGAAAGACCCACTAAAGGGTCCTCAGAACACAATCTATTGGGCCAGAGTTTTGGTCTTTGTTTAGAGACTCACAAATGCTACAAATGTACAGTGTGCAAGCCCTGAGTACTGACACGTGAGGTCCTACTCTGCCCCCAAATGGATGAAACCTAGCCACAGTCTGTGTCACATAAGTGTACCCCTAATTCCATGTAGCACCAGAGGGTTGATTTAAATCTAAGGAACCAGAAACTGTGCTTTATAATTGGACGTTTTAAAAAGTCAGCATTTGGGGCTGGAGTGATAGCACAGAGTGTAGGGCATTTGTCTTGCACTCAGCTGTCCTGGTTTTGATTCCCAGCATCCCATATGGTCTCCCAAGATCGGCAGGAGTAGTTCCTGAGTGCATGAGCCAGGAGTAACCCCAGTGCATCGCCAGATGCCACCCAAAAAGAAAAAAAAAGTCAGCGTTACATCAAAAGTTATCAAAACACCCAGCAAGTTCAACAAGATTCTACCAAAAATAAACACGGAGATAGACAAACAGAAACTCACGCAACATGTATATTGAGACAGATGAGTATTCCACCTCATGTACATGATGGCTCTAACAGGATTAATAAACATTCTCTATTTAAAGCCCATGGCTCGCCATGGCTCTGTCCCAGAGCTCCTGCAAGCCCAGGAAGGTGAATCCTCACAGATCTTACTCCACCTGCACTGTTTCACCACCACTGGCAGCAGTTTGCAGGGGAGCTGGACCCCCAGATTTCAGATATATTCTGGAGAGGATGAGGAGATGCACAGCGATGGGACTGATTCCTAAAGATACAACACTAGACAACAGGGAACATTCTTGAATCTATAAAAACTTGTTTCCAACCACCAACTTTTACTGTAGATTTTATAAATTTTTTAAAAATTTATTCTCAGTATATTAAATAAAGTTCACTCATATTTTAAATGCTTCTTGACAAATTTTGTAGGTGTTTCACTCTTGAAGATGTGTACTAAAAACATCCTTATTTATCATTTGGAATTGATTAGAAAGATGGTAAGAAGTTAATTAGAAACAAATGATAGCCCAGATAATCATTGTTTGTTTTTTCATTGTTAGACAATCGTGGATGAAAGAGGTAGCTTTTAATTTTGTTCATAATAGCAATGTGGACAGGTTCAATGAAATTCTCTCCAAGTAAGTGTTCCAAGATCATTTTCCAGGACTACTCATTGATACCTGAGCACTACAGGTGGAACCAGGACACAGATAGGAAGTAAACATATAGTACTTCAGGTGTGTTCCCCAAGTCAAAGAAAAATATAGATTTTCCATAGTTGTATGATATCATTTTTACTTAATTATTAGATATCCTTCATTTTAAGAAAATTAAACTTATTTATTTTGAATTGAACCACAGTGAGATACACAATTACAAAGTTGTTCATGATTGGGTTTCAAACATATAATGTTCCAACACCCATCCCTTCACCAGGGTACATTTACCACCACCAATGTGCCCAGTTTCTCTCTTGCCCTTCCTCATGCCAGCTTCCTCTATGGCAGGCACTATTCTACTCCCCTTCCTCTCTCTTTCTCTGTCTCTCTCTGTATGTCTCTCTGTGTCTGGGTATGTCTCGTTGTGGAATTATGGTTTGCAAGAAAGATACTGAAAGGTTATAGGTAATCCCTTTACCTATTTTCAATACTCAGTTTGTGCCCAAAGCGATTCATTCCATCTACTATTGTCCTACCGGTCTCTTCTCTATGCTAACTGCCCTTTGCCCCACACACACGTTTGGTTGGCTTCAAACCATGAGGAAGTTCTTCTTGTTCCTGTTTTCTCTGGCTTAGATATTAGCTCATACTATTTTTTTTAATATCACACAAATGAATGCAGTCATTCTATGTCTGTCCCTTGACTTCTGACTCTTTAACACAGCAAGATACGATCCATGTCCATCCATTTTCAACAAATTTCCTCACGTCAGTTTTCCTAGTGGCTGCATAGTATTGGTACATTGTGTAAATGTACCATGGTACATGGTACATGGTGCATGGTACATTGTGTAAATGTACCATGGTTTCCTTAACCAGTCATTTGTTCTCGGGCACTTGGGTTGTTTCCACAATCTGGCTATTGTGAATAGTGCTGCAATGAACATAGAAATGCAGATGATATTTCTGCTATGTGTTTTGGACCCCCGGGGTGTTATTGTGGATCAAATCTAGTTTTTTGAGGAAAGTCCATATTGTTTTCCAAAATGGCTCAACAAGCCGGCATTCCCACTATGAATGAGAACCATTTTCTTCCCTCTCCCCACATCCATGCCAGAACTGGTTGTTCTTGTTCTTTTAGATGTGTGCAATTCTGTGTTGTGAGACTGTATCTCTTGTTCCTTGATTTGTATCTACCTCATGATTAGTGATGTAGACTGATTTTTCATGTGCCATTTGGCCATTTGAGTTTTTTCTTTGAGAAAGTTTTCTACTTATTTTTTCCCTCCCCATTTTTGATCAGGTTGGATGACTTTTCTTGTAATGCTCTACAGTGTATTCTATGCACTGTAGCACTGTCGTCCCGTTGTTCCTCTATTTCCTCGAGTAGGCACCAGTAATGTCTACATTGTGAGACTTGTTACTGTTTTGGGCATATGGAATACGCCACAGGTAGCTTTCCAGGCTCTACTGTGTGGGTTGGATACTCTCAGTAGCTTGCTGGTTTCTCCAAGGACGAAGGAATCGAACCCGGGTCAGTCATGCGCAAGGCAAAAAACCTACTTGCTGTAGTATTGCTCCAGCCCAGTGCATTATATATCTTTGCTATTAACCAGTTTTCAGATGGGCAATACCTAAATATTTTTCTAATTCTGTGGTATGTCTCTGTATCTTGGGGCACAGTTTCTTTTTATGTGCAGAAAATTCTAGTTTAACGAAGTCCCATTTGTTTATTTCGGCTTCCACTTTCTTGGTCTGTGGTGTTTTATGTTTAAAGGTGCCTTTAGCTTCATGGTCATTGAGGCTTTCGCCTATGTTTTCCTCAATGTGACTTATGAATTCAAGTCTGAGGTTGAGGTTTTTAATCCACTTTGATCTGACTTTTGTGCATGGTGTTAGAGAAAGGTCTGAGTTCTTATTTTTCTTTTTACATGGAGATGCGTAGTTAACCCAGCACCACTTCTTGAAGTGACTTTCCTTGCTCCAGTTCATATTTCTTACTCCTTACTCAGAGGTTAAATGATCATACATGTCAGGGTCTCTGTCCGGGTTTTCATCTCTATATCATCGATCTGGGGTTTGCCTTTTTTGAATATCATGCTCCTTTAATTCCTTCCATTTTGTGCTACAGTTTGAAATTGGGAGTGATGCTTCACATATTTTCCCAAATAATTGCTGTAATTAGTCGTAGGGTATATTGTTCCATATGAATTTTGGAAGTGTTGGACCTATTTCTTTGTTATGGGTTCAGCTCCCTGCTAGGTCTCAACTGTCCTTATAATTGATTGGAACGGGGGTAATCCAGAATATTAACCTAGTTAATACACGTGTTTTAACTCAGAAACAATGGCAGAGACTCCTTACCCCAACCACACAACCAGAAAATTTTTTAAAATTAATTTTTAAATTATTTTTGTATTTATTTTTTAATTTAATTTAATTTTTATAACTTTTTTCATAATAATTTATTAAATTTAATGTTCCAACCACATTTCCACCACCATTACACCCTCCCACCACCATATTTGTAATGTTTCCATGCTGACCTCCAAAACCTGCCCCTAGAGTAGGACTTAAATCATTTATTTTGTATTGCTCGTTATGAATAATCCACTAAAAGTGATCCAAAAAAGGTTTCATAGAGAACATGTGTAAAGATTGTTGTACTTTCCCCTGACTCATTACGCCCTTATATGAGATGTAAGAGATTCCTAACATGTTGTTTAAGGATGAGACTTATGTACATATATGTTTGTGTATGTGTGTGTGTTTGTGTGTGTATTTTTCTCTAAGAGAAAGGTTACCTTCTCTTTGTACTCCATCTAGTGTGGTGTGCTACTCTTGGTACATCAGTGCTGTCGAGTATGAGGTGTCACAGAGCCACAAATGTGGCCTGTATATCCCATGTGTCCCCCACCAGCATAATCAGAAAAATCATTATTTCATTAATACTCATCCTTTCCCTTGTATAACTTAGATAACTGCCCTGTTTACCAATATTAATCACCATTGCTACACTTACAATACCTCTCAGTTTATCACTTGATCACTTGATATGCCGTTACTCATCGATTTGCTCAAGCGGGCGTAGTAATGTCTCCATTCGTCCCTTTTCTCCAGGTGTTCAGGTTTGACCTTGTGTGGGCCAGGTGCTCTTTGTCTCTTTACCGACAATATAACGTGTTGGATTTCGGGAGCGAGAACGTTGGGTACAACATATCCATCCCTTGGAATTTGGTATGTGGGCAGGTGGACGTGGCTATTAAAGAGATCTGTGTGGAAGTCATGAATAATCTTCTTCGTTGCCCTTATGGAAGATGTGATAGATCCATCAGGACGTCAGAGGGCAGTCATCTTGGTCTTGTACTTCGTGAAGGACAGGCGAGCATTACAAATGCTTTCCCCGACTTAGGCCGCATCTATCAGCACTGATGCTCTTCTCTCATTGAGGTCTTCCTTGATCACTTCCCTGCACTGCTTTGTGAATTTGGACGTTAGCTTATGGTTGCTTGAGGCATGCGCCAAGCCATGTTGGCGAATAAGATCAAGAGTTTTCAAAGACAGGCTTTCTTTTGTGGTTATCTCTCTCTTGGCATTCTTCGCACAATCATGGAGGTGCTGAACCAACCGATCGTATTCCTTGTCAATGTTGTCAATGACAGCATCTTCCCATGTTGCCACAACAGACCAAAGAGCTCCCAGTTGGGAGTTCTGGCAGTTCTCTTCTTGAACTTTGCATTCCTTTCTCCCCACTCTGTGAAGTAGAATTTTGCATGAAGGAGATGTTGGTCTGGTCCTGTTTGGAATTTTGGGATAACCACGACATCAGTCAGGCAAAACGGTCAATTGAATGTGATATGGTTCATTTCATTGTGGAACCGTCCACCGGGAGACTCCCATGTCCAATGTTTAGATTTGGCCCTCTGGAACAGTGAGTTATGTGGTAATGGATGGTCTTGGTCGACATGATGAACTCTGTGTAGAAGTCATGAATAATCATGTCACCCTGTTGTTCCATTCTAGGCCATGGTTCCCGATGTGGAGTTCTTCAGCTGATCTTCTCGGTCCTATCTTGGCATTAAAATCACTGACAATGATCTCAGTTTATAGAATTTCAAATTTTTATTATATCCCTAGAAGTGATTTTAATATCTAGATGGGTGTTTGTTAAATGATCTGTTTGAAGTAGAGAAATTTGAGATGGAACTGAATGGATTGAGAGACCTGAGTGACGGCAATTCTGAAGAACGCCAAAGACTTGCTGGTGATGTTATTGACAGACGGGTTTGGAAGACGCAGAACAGAGACCATCGAGGAGTTGTAGGAGAGAGAGAGATAGAGGGAGAAAGGCAGAGTCGTACTGAGGGACTGGCTGATTATAGGTAAGGCATGAGAGCGAGACACACGGGGTGACCTCTGATGTGTGTCAATAGGTAACACATGAAGGCAGAGAGTATGTTCGTTAAAACTGAAACTGGAACACCAGGGGATTAGTAGATCTCAGAATGAGTCAGAGGAATGGAGGAAAATAAGGTGAGAAATTGTGGTTCATGGGAACCTTGCTGCAATGTTCTGTGTTCACTGTGGGAATGACTCTCTATTACCATGTGAGCTATTCACTGTTTCACTGACATCCCGTTGTTCGTCGTTTTACTTGAATGGGTGCCAGTAACATCTCTATAACTTCTCTATTCATCCAGCCCTGAAATTTTAGCAGCCTCTCTTTACTCATCCTTCTCAATGATTGAAGGCTCTTTCAGGGTCAGGGGAATGAGACCTGTTGTTACAGTTACTGGTTTTGGCATATCGAATATCCCACGGGGAGCTTGCCAGGCTCTTCCCGGGCGGGCAGGATACTCTCGGTAGCTTGCTAGGCTCTCCGAGAGGTATTTTTTATATATATATGATATATATGATGATATATAATAGATGATATATATTTCTCTATATTAGTTGCCTACTGTCTGAACCCCATCAAACATGGTGTGGTAATTATGGAAAATGGTTAGGATGTGTATTATGAAAGTGGCCAGAAAGCAGCCTGAAGAGTGGCGGTGGTTGAGTAATGGAGGTCGACTGCCAGGACTGGGTCCCCTGGGGCGGGGAGGGCCCTCGTTTGGCCCTCTCTGGGTGCATGGAGTGAAAACAGGCTGACATGGAGTCCCGTGAGCTACTTATTCACATCAAATGGTGGATATTTTAGCTTGCTACCTAGTACTGTTATTTTCTGTTTAATGCTGGTCTTTCTTCAGGCCAGCAAAGTTAATGAAGGTATGCACTTTTATAGTGACCCTTCCCTTATTTGCATGCACACATGCTCACACACAAACATGCAGGAATTGAGATGCTGCTATTCCCAGCATGTATCTGGGATCTGCTATCATCACAGTAGGAAGCTGAGACGCTCCATCAACATTGGCGCGGGCAATGTCTGGTCCCCACCCAGGAACAGCGAGTCCAGATCCTGCTCCCCGGGGAGTCTGGGGACACTTTTCTGATGTGAAATCTCAGGCCCAGGACTGAGGAGGGAGCTGAGGAGCTCCAGGGGCCCCTTATCAAGGATAAACCATGTTCATCTGAAATTCAGAACAAGGACTGTTATCTGTGACCAGTCGTGACCTAACTGGGTTTGATACTCTTCCTCGGGTCACTCGGGGAAAGACTTATCCCTGTGCAAGAATGCCCCTGTGGGTCGCTTTTGTCCAGAAGAGAGTGTCATTGGGAAAACCCATCATCATTGAAGATTGATAACTGTGCCCACACTCTAATGGAACATCTCTCTCTCTTAACCTGTGCATGCATGGGATAATATTGCCATGCATATACCATGACTGGGCATCACCCACCTGACCTATCTGTGGGATGAACCATGGGCTATTTGTCTGCTGTGATGTGGACTCTAACCAAAGAAGTGACCTCCTTTGTGATTTTTGGTGGAAAATATTGCAGACAAAAGGAGGCTGCAGAGAAACCTATGGTGGATACAGAGTGCTGAAGTGATAAAGAGAAGGAAGTAGATGAAGATGACCCGATGCTCTGACCATCATAAACCTCATTTCTGAGCATGAAGAAAAAGTACCCTCAGCACCCTGGGGACATCATGTCTTAATCCATCTGTTTTCTTATGGATCCCAGGAGACTGACTTGTGGCTCATTGAAGGGATAAACGTGTAAGCACATGTGATATAGAGAAAAACCGTCCAGGAAAGAAAAAAAAACAAGGAATAAAAAATAATCCTTAACAGGCATGCTTATCTTGCGATTCCTAAGTTACAGTCTTTCTTTGGTATAGTCCAGTCAAGTAAACGTGCCTTATCAATTTTGGAGACATCAGTGGAAAGAGCAGAGTCAGGAACCTAGAAAACTTAGATGAGATGCAGGAAACCAGTTCCCTGGAGAGACCTCAGATGAGAGGCAGGAAACCAGTCACCCATCAGCTCTTGCTCCTCTGAGATGTTTTCTCTAGGCGGGGACTGTAGCGCCCCCTGCTGGCCGTGGTCTCCTGCAGTCCACATTCTCCCAGCAGGGAGGTTTGTGTCTGGGCTTCCCCTGACTTCCCCTCACTGTGCCTCTCGCACAGTAATACACGGCTGTGTCTTCGGGGGTCACTGAGCTCAGCTTCAGGGAGAACTGGTTTTTGGAGGTATCAGCAGTGATGGAGATGCGCCCCTGGAATGCTGGATTATAGTTGGTACTACCTGTCCAGTACCCCATCCATTCCAACCCTTTCCCAGGGCGCTGACGAATCCAATTCCAGTAGTAACTGCTGGTGACAGAGCCCCCAGAGACAGAGCAAGTGAGGGAGAGGGTTTGGGAGGGCTTCACCAGTCCTGGGCCCGACTCCTGCAGGGTCAGAGCAGACACAGCACCTGGGGACAAGGAGAATCAGTCACTTTCAGTCCCTGCAGTCACTCCCTCCTCTAGACCGTGTCACATCTGGGACACTCACCCAGGGGGGCTGTCACCAGGCATAGGAGAAGACCCCACAGAATCATCTTCTTGACCACAGCTCTGCCTTCCCCAGAGACTCAGCCCTGAGTGAGGAGACAGCTGGGAGCTCCACAGCCCTGAGAGCATTTGACCCCAGAGCCTGAGAGGGATTTGCATGTGGTGGCCCAGTTTGTTATAAGGGGAAACTTTTTACCTTGGACCTCATTGTCCCATTGGTGCACTGATCTCACACATTCTGTTTGGCGGATTGAGCACTTGGCAATGAAGCACATTAAAACAAGCCATAGGAGGCTCCTCACTTATTTTAATAATCTGCATTAGACAAGTTAAAATTATCACAATCATTTCAATTCAAGTTACTAATGAAAATAGTTTGTATTGTTTATGTTTCAAAAATCTTTTTAATATGACTACCATTTAGAATATTTATAATCATAATTGTAGTTAACTTTGTTTCATATTGTTTCTCTATAAAATAATATCCAAACAAAAACTGCCCTTCCCAGTACTCATTTCTTTCCATAAAGAAATTATCACATAGTGGATTATGGTGCTACCAGCAGTCAATCTATATCTGTGAGGCGAGTACATCAGCAGCCTGATGGCGCCTCAGATGTCCAGATACCCCAAAATTGCCGCTGTGCCTTTGGCCAGACCAACAACCTGGAGCCAAGTTTACCAAGAAAGTAAACAGCCAAAAGTTAGGTATGTGGGAGACACACCCACAAACCACCTCAGCTATATTGGAAGCAAGACCTCTCTAGTTCCTGATGGAACTGCTAAACAGCCATGATACCAGAGACTCAGAGATAAATCTCAGAAACCAGCAGCTTTTGGCAGAGATGTGTCCTGTCCCCACAGTAGGTTACCAATGCCAGGTCACCCCAGGTGGAAAAGGGTGCTGTCCCTCTGCCTGCTCTCCCTTGTCGCTCGGTGGCTGCCATCATCCAGAGGCCATTGTACAGTCAGGTTTGGGCCAGCATTGACAAGACACGGGGCCTCACGGTATAGAGTTGGAACTGGCCCTTTCTCCCTGCCCCAGTGAGACTGCAGGTTGCTGCCCATGAGTGGCCTCTCTGTCTTCTGATCAAGCTGCTTAACGGCCATGATCCCAGAGACTCAGGAACAAATCTCAGAATCCAGTAGGTTTGAGCAGAAATCCCTCCAGATTTAATTGTTAAAATTTCGGAATTCCAAAATTGTGCGGCCACTACAGTGTCTGCGTGACATCATATGTTATTCATAATCAGCAATAGAAAACAGATTGTCTAATGTTGGCTATTTCAGCAGATCTGAGTGTTGAGGTAAAATCCCAAATAATAATGGTGGGTCTGGTGTCGAAATATTGAATGTGAACAAAGTAGAGAGAGTAACGTGGAAATCATCTGCCCCACAGGTAGGGGAAGCGTGTGGGATGGGGTGTAAACTGGGGATTTTGGTGGTGGAAAATGGACACTGGTGAAGGGACGGTGCTTCATCACTGTATGACCGAGACTTAAACCTGAAAGCTTTGTAACTGCTTTCACGGTGATTCAATAAATTTATAATAAAGGGGGGTAAAAGTAAGGTGAAGTTTATGCACAATTCAATTAGCCTAATCAAAGGCTGAATAAATAGCAATAATCCTACATTTTAAAAAAGAAATTATGATATGGTAGCATCTGATAATTGTTTGTAAAATACATAGTTAATTGAAAATTCCTGTTTGGGTTTTATTTTTGTATTTTTGTTTTGGGCCCATCGTCAGTGATGCTTGGTGGTAACTCCGAGTTTTGCACTCAGGAATTAGTTCTGTAAATGACTGTTTCATTTAGGGCAACCCAGAGTGGGGAGGGTGAGGTCCCAACAGAGCCAGCTCCGGCAGCCGAAAATCTCTAGAATTCAATAGCTCCCATGTTCAAAGCCACTTCCCACACGCTTGGATGGGCCTCACCCAGGAGTGAATCTATTCCTGGACATTGCACAATTTACACCACCAATATATCAAGAGTATCACTAAATTTGATAAGGTTTAAAGTAAAAGGCAACCATCGCAGTGGGAAATATATTTCTACAAATATCTATATAAGTATACAAGGTTCAACCGTCAACAACATGTTACTAATGTATTATAGGAGGGTTTAATGGCTCCTGGATGAAATACAATGATCTTCAAACACTTTCCTCTAAGAAATTTATTTGTCCCATATTTAGTGGATTACTCATAACAAGCAATACAAAATAAATTATTCTGGTTCTGTTTTGGGGGCAGGGTTTGGGATTCTGGATGGAAATATGGTAGTGGAAATGTGTAATGATGGTGAGATTTATGTTTGAATATTAAATGTAATCAAATATTGTGAACAACCTTATAAAAATAAAATTTTAAAAAACAGTCACTTCTTTCAGTGCTCAGGGGAACCATACAGGACGCTGGGGATGACCCCAATTGGCGAGGGCAAGGCCAGCACCCTGTGAATTATACTATTACTCTGGCTCTCTGATTTTTGCATTTTGGAGTTGGGGTCTACCATACGTTCTCATGAGGCAGACATTTGTCATAGTCTATATTTAAACTATTCCATATGCTTCCTTTAAATTTTTTATGGAATCTGTAGTTTTTCTAACTTTCAAAAATAAATCTACAACTACCACATCTCAATGTTTCCACTGAAGTCACTCTGCTTCTGTCCGTATCTGCACATCTTTCATATTTATCAGAGCCTGGGTATTCCTGCTCAGGGGTCCTGCTGTTCCCACCTTTGTCACCCCTCCATAAAGTGCCATGGTCGGTTCTATTGCTCTGTAAGCCACTAATTAATTGACCGTACACTGTTTGTTAAAGCATCTCTCTTCTAACGGTGTTGCTAAAATCCAAGCCTGAGGATTTCCTGAGCTATTAGGTGAACTTGGGCCTTCTGTGGTAGTGTTTCACTCAGGAACCCAGTGGGCTGATGTTGGAGTACAAGGAGCTTAGGTTTGTCGGGTTACACCCATCACAGTGCTCCTGAGTCATTCCCATTACTTTGTCTGTAATTACTTCTTTGTGCTCTCTTCCCCAACCAATTTGTAAGGTCTCATCCTTCTAAGACACTGAAGTTGTACTGTAAGTTAATATTGCCTTTCTCCTCTTCTTATGCCTTTTGAATGGTCTATTTTAATAAAATGTCTTTTTTGTATAGATGGACTGGAGCGATAGCACAGCGGGTAGGGCATTTGTCTTGCACACAGCCAACATGGCCAACCCTAGTTCCATTCCTCTGCTCCTCTCGGAGAGCTCGGCAAGCTACCGAGAGTATCTCGCCCGCATGCAGAGCATGGGAAGCTACCCGTGATGTATTCGATATGCCAAACGTAGTAACAAGTCTCACAATGGAGACGTTACTGAGCCCGCTTGAGAAAATTGATGAACAACGGGAGGACCGTGACCATGACCATTTGTATAGATACAGGAAGACAATATTATGCTTTGTAACTTAGGATTTAATTGGCTTTGAATATTAATCACTCCCAGGGAATCTGCTTTCTCAACTTAAGCCTCAGTTGCCCTCACTTCCTAGCACCCCCAAAAGCAGGGTCCTGACGTGGGACTGGAAGGAACCAGGGCAAGCTGGTAAGTTATGTGCTACCTTGACATCGAGATGGGCCAGGGCAAGGTGATACGATTCTTAACTATAGGTTAGGAGTTTGATCATAGGCAAATGCTGTCATGATCCAAAAGTAACGACGAGACTAGGACCCTGCTAAGAATAGGAAAGATATCTGGCCTGAGTACTGCAGTCTGAGATCAAGATGGCCCTAGGAGAGCAATTATATAAGCTTAAAGTATTTCTTACTGTGTCCATACAAAATTATTTATATTATGTATGCTTATATGTTGGTCCGACAAGGAGAGGAGAAACACATCCAGGGAAATCTGTTCTAGGGTGGGTTGATCTGATAAATGAGAATCTGTCCTAGAAGCCGCTTTCTCATGTGTCCTGACTAGCTTGGATGAGACTGAACATTTCTCTCCTTCATCTGCCTTTAGTAAATAATTTCATTATATTCTAAGAGGCAGCTTCCCTTTTCTCACAGAAACCTAGCTGGTCTTAGATATGCAGATCTCAGGTGCTAGCCAGGCCAGGGGGTTGGGAGGGAGGGGAGTCAGAGATCAGTGGTGACGTTCATCAAGGAGAAATGGAACCGAAGGGCGCCCTCAAGTGAGAAGCAGATATGTAGTAGTACTTTAACTACAGAACCGAAGCTTCTGTCTACATGCAGAAAACACATGTCAGGAGGACCAGCATGCAAGCCCGGGGAGAGAGAAATCAGTGAATCATGTGTCTTGCTCGACTTGGAGTGTGTGTAGTTGGAAATCCACGATGATTGTCCCGTGCTGACCACATGCACATAACCAAAGTCACCTTCTGTGCTGGGTGTAAACACATTCTAGATTGTCGGTTAATTCTCAGATATGGAATTGTGAAGAACGCGAATCATTATAAGCACCAATTCCAGGGCTGAGTTTATTCCCACACCCCCATTTAAAGCTCAGACATAGGCCTGGTCTATTGAATTCAATTTATGTATTTTAATGGCAAAAGAAAATGATCCTCAAAAAGCTGGGGGAAAAGAAGTGTGTATTTTTTTCTGTTTGTTTTTTTAAGTGAAGAAGAGAGAAAAGGAAGCGAACCCCTTACAGTGCCTCTCCCCCTGCCCCTGGTCACAGCCATGAAGTCCCCGAGAAGAGCGCCCCCTGGTGTTCACACCTCCCTCTGCAGCTCCCTGTCTCCCTCAGCAGGTTTGTGTCTGGGCTCACAGGGACTTGCCCTCAGTGTGTTTACTGCACAATACACAGCTCTGTCCTCAGTTACTGAGTTCCTCAGTATTAGGTAAACGTGGTTCTTGGAGGTGTCCCTAGTGATGCTGAGTCAGGACTTAAGCTTTGGCTTATAGTTAGTACTTCCATCACCCCATACACAACCAATCCAATCCAGCCACTTTTCAGGGGCCTGGCAGATACAGCTCACACTATAGCTGGTTATAGATAATCCAGAGACTTATAAGATGAGGGACAGCATCTGCAAGGGTGTCACCAGATTTGGTCCCGACTCCTGCAGCTGTACATGGGACAGGACACCTGGGGGAAAAGATCCACATTGAATCAAGGACTCAGAGACCCCATGCCCATCTTGGAGCCTCTGTACAGGGACACTCACATCTGGGAGCTTCCACCAGAAAGAGTAGCAATCAGCGCTGATGCTCGTTTCTGTCCACGAGGTCCTTGATCTCAGACACTGTGTCAGGGGGAGAAGGAGTCCAAGTTGGGGTGTGAACATGGTTTTAATCCTGGGTCCCGAGTGTAGATTTTCACAGGAGAGCCTCTGTAGAGAAAGGAGAGGACCAGGGGGAGGCTGGTGTGTGGGCTCCCTGGGAGGAGGTGCTGACTGTGGCTCAGAGCTTTCAGGCCTGTCCCCAGGGCCCTGCAGCACAGGAAATGTGCTAAGGAGCTCTCAGGAAACAGGAATTGCTGGGGGGGGGCAGAAATGGCAAGTGGGGAGGATAGTCCCTGTGTCTCAGGTCCCTGATGACCAAACCCAGCCCCACCCCCTACAGGACCTTTTCCATGAAGATGGGTCCCTGCCCCTCCATGTCTCTATGTAGTGGCTCCTGTTCTCCCACTGAGATGGAAAATCTGGGGAGTAACATGCAGTGTAACTGTCACAAGAAATTCTAACTTGGATCTATCCAATCCATGGTAAATCAATTTTCACTCTATTACTCTCTCATCTTCCATGAACATTTCTTCCCCTGAAGCAGCATCACTCCCTAATTTCAATGTAGTTCTTAGGGTGTTTTTTTTTTTTTTTAATTTTCACTCTTAAAGGTTATGTATTGGGACAAGGAAGATGATTCTACTTAGGTGACCTTCCTGGTGTGGTTGGTCTGGCCAACAGAACCTAAACCTGGCCAGTCCAAACCTAGGGTGCCAAAACAAAAATGACAAAAATGGCTGTCTGTACTTTCAATGCACGTATGCTGGCATCGGATGCATCCATCTGATGGTACAAGCACAAAAGATCAAGTACGACATCATTGGTCTGACTGAGATGAGAAGGCATCAATCACATTATGACGTTTTCAACACGGGAGAGGATCTGATCCTTGGAACATTCGACGAAAAAGGCATCGGTGGTGTCGGTGTCCTTGTCAACACAAACTTGGCCATAAGCATTGATTCGTTCAAATTCCTAACCCGAATTGGTTGATTACACTTGAATATATGTGGCCCACTGCGAGCAGTTTCTACCTTCATTGTCTACGTACCAACATCCAATTATAAAGGTAAAGGTAAAAGGTAAAGGCCCTCCCATTGATCGTCGATTTGCTCAAGCGGGCCCAGTAACGACTCCATTGGAGACTTTGTTGTTACTGTGTCTGGCATATAGAATACTCTTGGTAGCTTGACGGGCTCTCCGAGAGGTGCGGAGGAATCGAACTCGGGTCGGCCATGTTGGTCGCTTGTAAGGCGAACGCCCTACCCGCTGTGCTATCACTCAAAGTTCTACATGGAGCTGTATAAGTTCTGTATAGAAACCACACCTTCTACAAGATCATTGTCAGTGATTTGAATGCCAAGATAGGACAGAAAAGATCAGCTAAAGAACTCCACATCGGGACCCATGGCCTAGAATGGAACAAACAGGGTGAGAGACTGTCTGAGTTCATCATGTTGACCAAGACCGTCCATGGTAACTCACAATTCCAGAAGGCCAAATCTAAACGTTGCAGATGGGAGTCTCCCGGTGGAGGTTACACAACGAAATTGACCACATCATATTCAATTGACGGCTTGGCCTGACTGATGTCGCTGTTGTCACAAAATTCCAAATGGGATTGTACCACGGTCTCCTTCGTGCAAAATTCTACTTCACGGAGATGGGAGAAAGGGCTGCAAAGTTTAAGAAGAGAACTCCCAGAATAACCAGCAATTGGGAGCTCTTTGGCACTATTGCGGCAACATGGGAGGATACTTTCGTTGACAACATTGGCGAGGAATACGATCGACTGGTTCAGCACCTCCAAGACTGTGCAAGGAACGCTGAGAGAGCCACAAAAAGATGCCTGTCTTCGAAAACTCTCAAGCTCATTCGCCAACGTGCCTTGGCGTAGGTCTCAGGCAACTGCAAGCGAACGTCCGCGCTCGCAAATCAGTGCAGAGAAGCGATCAAGGAAGACCTCAAAGAGAAAACAGCAATGCTGGCAGATGTGGCAGAAGCCGGGAAAAGTATTTGCAATGCCCTCCTGTTCTTCACCAACTACAAGACCAAGAAAACTTTCCTCTGACATCCTAATGGATCTATCATATCTTCCTGAAGACCAATGGAGAAGATTATCCATGGCCGCTACTGGATCTCTTTGATAGCCACGGCCACCTGCCCACATGCCTAATTCCACAAGATGGATATGTCATTCCCAATGTTCTCCCTTCCAAAATACAACATGCCAGTTCCTCAGTAAAGAAGTTAACAACTCCTGGCACAAATAAGGTCAGACCCGAATAGCTGAAGAACCTGCCATCAGAACTAATCAGTACACTAGATCGGCTCTTCTCATGCTACCTGTTTGAGGGCAAAGTTCCAACCCAATGGAAAAACAGGAGGACTGTACAAAAAGGAAGACATCCACGACATTGGCAACTATCGCCCAATCTGCCTGTTGTCTCTCTTCTATAAGCTGTTCACTTGAGTCATCCTGAATAGGAGTGGCAGAACATTAGATGAAGGACAACCATGAGGGCAAGCTGGGTTTCAAAAAGGATTCAGAACCTTCGACCATATCCACACGATAACCAAGCTCATTGAGGTTTCTCAGGAGATCAAGATGCCACTCTGTCTAACATTCATTGATTTAAAGAAGGCTTTTGATTCTGTTGAGATGGAAGTGGTCATCAAAGCCCTAGCCAATCAGGGCATTCATACTCAATACATCAGGATCCTCCGTGAGCTGTATTATGGATTCACTACCAGGATCTTACCATTCTACAAAGAAGTGATCAAAAATGTCAAGGGAGGGGTTCGGCAGGGTGATACCATTTTACTTAAACTCTTCATTGCCACCCTCGAGAACGTAATGCAATGACTGGAATGAGAAGGAATGGGAGTGAAGATATACGGTCGGCAACTACACCACCTCTGCTTTGCTGATGACATCGTTCTAATAACACCAAACAGTAGCCAAGCGGCACAAATGCTGGGCGACTTCGACCATGAGTGTGGAAAGATCAGACTCCAGATGAATCTCATGAAGACAATGTTTATGAGAAACAGTCTCGTTCCTGACATTCCATTCTCTCTCAACGGAACGACCATCTCCGAATGCAGCAGTTATGTGTACCTACGTCGAGAAGTCAACATGACAAATGACCTGGCACCCGAGTTACACAGGAGGAAGATAGTTGCTCGCACCGCCTTGAAGATCTTCGAAGAAATAGCTAAGAGGGTAAAGAACCTCCAGCTCCTGGCACATCTCTTCGATTCCACTGTTCTTCCTGCATTAACATACTCCGCAGAGACCTGGGCACTACGAAAACAGGAGAAGAATGCTACTCGTGCCTCCCAAAGAGGAATCAAAAGAGCTCTGCTTGGAATATCATGGTTCACTCAAATGAGAGAAAGAATCCAGAGTTCCGACCTCCGTCAACAGTCAAGAATCAGGGATGCTGTCTCATTTTCCAAGACATTGAAAATCAGATGGGCTATACACATAATGTGTTTTGGAGACAACTGCTGGACTAAAGCTGTTACTGATTGCATTCCATGGGACATCAGAAGTCCACTTGGCCGCCCACCCGTGAGATGGTCAAATGTCTTCATTAAGACCCTGAACGATGTTTTGAGGCTTTTCGTGTCTCTAGAACAAGCAGATGCCATTGTGCTACACTAGCAAACAACAGGGATAAATGGAGACGTTACTGGCACCCGCTGGAGCAAATCAATGAGTAATAGGATGTCAAGTGATCAAGTGATCAAGTGATCACCTGAGCAGGTGCTACAGGACCTATAACAAGGACAAGGGATCAAAGACCTTAGGTGCGATATGAAATTCCCACATTGTCGGTGATTCCCTGTGACCCTGAGGGGACCATGAAGTCCCCTCTGAGAACGATCTACAGAGTACTGAGCAGTCTGAGGTCTGAGCTCACGGCCTTGTGTGACTGTTGGAAACACAGTGTGAGGAGCCCAGTCCTGAGAGAGTCAAACTCCCTGAGGAGAGGTGGCTAGTCCCATGGCTCAGGGCTCTCTGTGGGCACTGGAATCCCGTGTCAGGATTTATTCAGGGCTGCTGTGGTGACCCCAAAGACTCCCTGAGTTTGGGTTGAGGGTTTCCATGGGAACTTCCTCTTGCCTCACTGAGGAAGGGTCAGAACTGCACGTGTCACAGGACCTTGTTTATCCACAACAATGGCCGAGGGAAAGGGAAACCTTGAATGTTCATCTGGGAGTGGATTAGGGGACAAAGTCAAGCAGGACTCCCAGGTATAAAATAAGTAGGTATGCGCTGAATGCAGGTCAGAGGGTTTCTCAGAGGTCTGTGGGCACAGAGTGTGTGTGTGTGCGTTTGAGAGCAGAAAGAAGTAGCCAGCTCAGAACTGAGTGGACATGAGGATTTCTCTTTCTGACAAAGCGACTCCTACCAGAAAACCATGATAATCTCCACAGGAGCATTTTAATTTGTACAAGAGAATAATGTGCCCCTCAGGTCCCAGCAAAGTCATGGTCCCATTATTGGAAACTTCCATCAGGAGGCAGAGATTGTGATACACTCTGTCCTGCCCAGAGTGGGGATGGGAGAATCAGAGCCACAACGCACAGGTCAAGGAGCCTCTGGGGCCATCTGAGAGCTGAGGGGCAGGTCAGTCCTGATCTCCACAAAAATATGATTCATCTGGTCATGAGCAACGTTTCCTTAGGGGAGAGTCCTCCAAGTCTCCTGGGGGTCTGCGTCCCTGAAGTTCACCCTGCTTCCTCCTGCAGGTGGTTTATGTCTGGGCCCACATGGCCTCCCCCTCACTGTGTGTCTCACACAGTAGTACAGGGCCGTGTCCTCTTCCCTCAGGTGGCTCATTTGCAGAGAGAGCGTGTTCTTCCTGTTGTCCCTGGAGATGGTGAATCAGCCCTTCACAGAGTCGGCATAATATGTAGTATCACTGTTTTGATTAATGTCTGAGACCCACTATAGGCCCTTCCCTGGAACCTGAGGGAACCAACTATCCAGTAATCACTGAGAGTGAATCCAGCAGCTGCACAGGAGAGTGTCAGGGACCCCCCGGGCTGTACCAAGTCTCCCCAGACTCCACCAGCTGCACCTCACAAAGGACCGCTGCAAACATAAAGATATCCTGGTCATGAAACTCTCCTCACACAGAGGATCTGCCACTCACATATCTCCCATGCTCCGTGTGTCTGTCGCCATGAGTTACCTCCTAACACAGCCACAAGGAGAAGCCAACTGAGCCCACACGCCATTTTGGTTTCGTCTAAGTCAGGATGCAGCCCCTGAGGACCCCTGCACTGACTCCTCTCCCGGAGGTGAGGCTGGGCTGGGCTGTTTTCATCGTAGCAGGGAGAGGCTAATTTGAATATCCTCCTCCTACATAAAAAGTTATGTTTGTCCTCCCAAACATATAATCATCTAATTTTTGATAAGGGGGCAAGAAAAGTGAAATTGAGCAGGGAAAGCCTCTTCAATAAACTGTGCTGGCAAAATTGGACGACTACATGCAAAAAAGTGGGCTCAGATCTCTGCCTAACACCATGAACAAAAGTAAGATCAAAATGGATTTATGACCTCAACATCAGACCAGAATCCATAATGTTTATTGAAGACAAAGTCGGCAAAACTCTCCATGATATTGAAGCTATTGGTATCTTCAAAGATGTCATGCCACTGGCCGAGCAAGTGAAAACAGAGATAGACAAATGGGACTATCTTAAACTAAGAAGCTTCTGCACCTCAAAAGAAACATTGACCAAAATACAAAGACAGCCTACAGAATGGGAAAGGATATTCACCAAGTACACATCCGACAAGGGGTTGATATCAAGGATATACAAGGTACTGGTTAAACTCCACAAGAAGAAATCACCCAACCCCATCAAAAAATGGGGTGAGGAAATGAACAGAAACTTTCGCAAAGAAGAAGTTCGAATGGCAAAAAGGCACATGAGAAAATGCTCTACATCACTAATCATCAGAGAGATGCAGATCAAAACCACAATGAGATATCATTTCACACCACAGAGACTGGCCCACATCCACAAGAACAAAAGCAACCGGTGCTGGTGCGGATGTGGCGAGAAAGGGACCCTCCTTCACTGCTGGTGGGAATGCCGGCTGGTCCAACCCTTTTGGAAAACAGTATGGACGACTCTCAAAAAATTAGAATTTGATCTGCCATTTGACCCAGCTATAGCACTCCTGGGAATATATCCCAGAGAGGCAAAAAGGTATAGTCGAAGTGACATCTGCAATTGTTTGTTCATTGCAGCACTCTTGACAATAGCCAGAATCTGGAAAAAACCTGAGTGCCCAAGAACAGATGACTGGTTAAAGAAACTTTGGTACATTTACAAAATGGAGTACTATGTAGCTGTTAGAAAAGATGAAGTTATGAAATTTACATACAAGTGGTACTACATGGAAAGTATCATGTTAAGCAAAATGAGTCAGAAAGAGCCATATAGACACAGAAAGATTGCATTCATCTGGGGAACATAAAGCAACAAAAAGGGAGATTAACACCCAGGAATGGCTGAGATTAGTACCAGGAATTTTGCTCCATGAATGGAAGGCCAGCCACACAGGCTCTAGGTGAAAAGGAAGCTCAGATAGAGAAGAGAGTACCAAATGTAGGATGTTGTGAGGGCCCTCCCAGGGTGGGAGAAGCATGCTGAAAGTAGTCGATAGACCAAACATGGTTGCCACTCAAAGCCTCTCTTGCAAAACACAGTACCCAAAAGAAGAGAGAGAGAACAAGGGGGAATACCCTGCCACAGAGGCAGGATGGGACGGGGGGGGGGATGAAGTTTGGGGGGGGGGATGCTGGGACCCGTGGGGATGGATGACAGGCACTGGTGGAGGGATGGGCACTTGATCATTGTATAACTGAAACCCAAGCACAAAATTTGTAAGCCTATAACTGTACCTCATGGCTTTTCACTAATAAAAAAAGGGGAAAAAAAGTTATGTTTGAACCTAAAGAGTAAGTGTAGAATTCCAGAGCAAGTGTCAAGTTCTGGGAGTAACTTGTGACCCAGAAAAGATTCTTTCATGCAATTATTATTTGACAACCAATTTAATTTGTGATATTTTGTCCTTATTTTTGATGGCTATCATGTAATATCTACAGTCAGACTTCTGTTTCATGCATCATTTGTCAGAGAAAATCTTAAATACTTCATACCATATTCTCATAACACATTATAAGAGTTGGTCCCATTAGTGAATCAAAAGTAATCCACTTAATGACACCCAGTTATGAATGAGTTGGGAGCCCATAATTAAAACAGAATCAGGAGTAAGGCAGAATGACCAGATAGCATAGCCCTGTTATCTGGGAAACCTGAGTCAGGATCCTGTGTTTGCTCTGTCTCTGCTGTTTCTCCCAGAGGAAACATCTCTGAGGTTAAAGATGTTTGTTCTGATGTCAAAGGCTCTTGGATGTGTAAAAGCTTGGTTCAAATAGACTAAGTCAGGCAGATGACCTAAGAATGTCATTCTTCTGATAATTCCTGGCTCTAAGTGAAAACTCTCACTATGTTGGGCATTAGGACCTCTCGGTCCATGAGCCTGTTCTTCCTCTGACCACCCACCCCTTCTCTCTTAGATCATTCCCTACACATTAAAATACTAACAGCTTCCCATGAATTGCCCCTGTTCACCAGGTTTGGTCAAGAGATGTAGAGACAGTAACAAGAGATGTAGAGACAGCAGAGATGTAAGCATCTTCCTTTGCAATGGGTGATCAAGGTTCATTTCTTGCACTTCACACTTCGTGTGTTTTCCCATACTCCACCAGGAGTGATCCCTGAGTACAAGCCAGCAGTATACCCAGAGTGGCCCAACAACGAATCCAAACCAACAGAGACTGAAGGATAGCACAGTGGTGGGGCGATTGCCTTGCACAAGGCTGACCCTGTTTGAACTCTAGTTTCCCATATGCTTCCCCCAGCAATTTAAACAGTAATTGCTGAGTGCAGAGTCAGGAGTAATCCCTGATAATCCCTGAGAAACGCCATGTATATCTCCCAAACCAAACAAAATCTCATAAATAAAGCCAAACAAAATATGTGCTGGCAGCTGTCAAGAACTTCTTCCCTTTAATGAGAACAGAATATATTTATTCTAAATTTTGCCGTTAGCTGGAGGATGGTTGAGACTAGTGTGAATGTAGGTGCATGGAGTATGACTCTTCACATTGGCCCGAACCACCTTCTCCTTCTTACCATGTGAATATTTGATTAGCAGTAAAAACGACATGAGGCCATGCCCTACACAGAATACTGACTTAGAGGTGACTTATATTTCATGAGCACTGGCACATATGGGCTCCTGTGCTGTGATCATCACACCCAAAACACTGGATGAACCCCTCATCCCAGTGTTTCCCCTTGGCCTATGGTATTCCTCCCCCCATGCCTCGCCTCTCCCTCATGCTCTCTGCAGTGCTTCCTGTTTGTGTAAGTGTATGTAGGGTGTGATGACAGAGACTCACTCTCAAAAACTTTCCACTCTAGGGATATATTATGGGTTTTTACTCATGAATAAAGGTGTCTTGGATTCCTCTCAGTCTTGGACCATTTTAGATAGATCACACTAGTTTTCTAGAAGGAAGAGGCATAATAAGGAAAAGCTGTTCTACATCTTACATGAATATCAAAGAGAAAGCTATAAAAATAATAAACCAGGAAAGTACCGATTAATACTCATCCTGCCAGGCGTTGGAGTCCTGGGGGTCTGGTTGGGTGAGTGTGGAGAAAAGGGAGGACAGATCACAGGGAAGGATTTGGAGTGTGAGGGTGTCACTGAGAGTGGACCTGCTCTGGGAGCGACGGGGAAGGATCCTAGGAAAGACGCTGGAACTGGGCATGGATGGGAGTTGGAGGGGGTGATGGGGCTGAGTGTCTCTCTGTTGTGACAGAATATTTGCCCCTGTGGGCTTCTAGCACATGGTCGCCCTCTTTGCCCCTGGTGGGGCTGAGGCCTTTCCCATGTGTCTCCCGAGTGCCCTCTGGTGGTCGATAGCATCTCTGCAGCCCTTCCTGTGGTCCTGGGAGTCCTTCAGAGTCCTCCAATTTCCAGTATAAATAGAGGAAGTGCGTCCTGATCACCCAGAGGGACTGGAAGTGTGAGCAATGGGAAATGAGTCCTGCCTGATACACAGCAGTTTCCCCAGGGAGGTGTGTTCAGAGACAGTCCATGGAGAAGGGAATCCTTCCTGCCCCCACGTTGGGGTCACTCATACCAGAGACATTAGAGCTCACAGAGACATTAGAGTAAGTCTGGGTTACAGAAAGGGAAACTGTTTAAAGGGAGAACAAAAGGCCATATTACAAAGAGATTAAAAAATTAAGAAGAAAAAAATTAACTGATAAAAATTAATGTCACCGTCACTAAATTCCAATAGACATTTGATTCATAGATGAGTAGAATTTCCAAATCTATATCCTGGAATATAGGCTGGGTATTTGACTTCTCGTGAAAATTTGAATGATAAATGTTGTGAACAGAAATACAGCTTCCTAAAAAAAAGAAAGAAAAAGAAATACAGCTTCCTCACAAAAATTTGTAAATCTACAACTGTACCTCATGGAGTTTCACTAATAAAAATTAAAAAAAAAATAGAAATACAGCTTCCTGCAGTGTCTTTGAATTCAGAGACTTTGAATATTATCTGAACATTTTTTCTCAAGGAAATAGATTATTTTTTAAAAGTGCGTCATATCCATGCCAATCAGGTTTCAAGTGGACTAAAATCAGATGCAGGAGGAATGAACGTTATTCCTGCCTCCTCCTGTGCACCACAGCTCACCTACCCTCTGTCTGGGGGACACACCCTGGGGGATCTGGGTCTCAGGGTGTAGAATGAGAAGGAATTGCAGCCCCTGATTTCCTGGTTCCCAGCATGCACAGAGCACAGAAAGAGAGCAGTTAATCATCATTGAAGCATGTTTTTCAGATGAAATTTTGTTGGCAATCAATGAGCATTCTAGCTACAGGATCAGTGTTTTAATTGGATCCAGTCCAGTTTTGAAGGGTTGGAGCGATAACACAGCAGTAAGGTGTTTGCCTTGCGCACAGCCAACCCGGCATAGCCGGGTTTGATTCCTCCAACCCTCTGGGAGAGTCTGGCAAGCTACCGAGAGTATCTCGCCCACATGGCAAAGCCTGGCAAGTTACCCATGATGTATTCAATATGCCAAACACAGTAACAACAAGTCTCAAAATGGAGACGTTACTGGGACCTCTCGAGCAAATGGATGAACAATGGGAGGACAATGATACAGTGATACAGATGTGAAACCCACAGCATCTTCCGGTCCTTTGACACTAGTGAGTGACAGGAACCCTTCCTGAAGGCCCTGCAGGCAAGTGCCGAGGAGTAAGTTGAGGGGTGTGGTCTGGAGCTTCCCCCTGCCCCGAGTTTTCCTGCAGACACTCCCTTAGTCCTGCACAGAGGGACACAGCAGAGTGAGGAAGAAGAGGAGGCTCAGGGGTCACAGGTGGTTCTTCAGGTGACCAGGTACCCCTGACAGGAGACTCGGCTGAGTCATCTCTGAGCATCCCTGAGCACGGAAGTGAGACTCTCCAGAGAGCAGACAGGAGGGGAGTGTGCGGGGTCACTGCGGGGAGGGTCAGAGACTTTCGCTCCCATAGGCCTGGGCGGGAACAGGGGGTGAATTAAGTGTTATATCCTGGTACAGAGATCCTTGCGGGAGATTTGAGAATGGACCCGTCCTAAGGGTGAGTGATGGCAGGACAGGGACCCCTGTGGGACCCCGTGGTCACTCTGAGTATAGTGTGGGTTAGTTACTGTGCTGTTAGGATTCCCTTTGTGCGTCTGACCCTTCCTGGTCCCTGTGCCCCTTTCACTCCTGAGCGCCCCCTGGTGGCCCTGGAGAGCCCTTCAGCCCAGCCTGTCTCAGCAGGTTTGTGTCTGGGCTCCCCCTGACTTCCCCTCACTGTGTGTCTAGCACAGTGATACACAGCTGTGTCCTCCGGGGTCACTGAGCTCAGCTGTAGGGAGAACTGGTTCTTGTTCGCGTCGGTGGTGATGGAGATGCGGCTCTTGAGTGACGGGCTGTAGTAGGTGTTTCCATCCCAACATATACGCCGCAACCACAGCAGGCTCTTTCCTGAGGTCTGGCGGATCCAGCCCCAGCAGTAACCACTGGTTGTGATGGAGAATCCAGAGACAGAGCACGTGAGGGAGAGGGTCTGGGAGGGGGCCACCAGTCCTAGGTCCGACTCCTGCAGCTGCACCTGTGACAGGACACCTGGGGACAAGGAGAATCAGTCACTGTCACTCCCTGCAGCCACTCTCTCCCCTAGACCCTGCCACATCTGGGACACTCACCCAGGGGGGCTGTCACCAGGCAGAGGAGAAGACCCTGCAGAATCATCTTCTTCTGGACCACAGCTCTGCCTTCCCTAGAGACTCAGCCCTGAGTGAGGAGACAGCTGTGGCTCCACAGTCCGGAGGGCATTTGACCCCGGAGCCTGAGAGGGATTTGCATGAGGTGACCCAGTCTGTTATAAGGGGAAACTTTCAGACCTTGGAGCTCCTTGTCCCATTAGGGCTCTGATCTCACACACCCTGTCTGGTGAATTGAGCACTTGCCAATGAAACAGCTTATAAAAGGCTCCTCACTTGTTTAAATAATCTCTCTGAGTCAAGTTAAAATTATCATAATCATTTCAATTTCAAGTTGCTAATGAACATAGTTTGCATTGTTTATGTTTAAAAAAAACTTTTTAAGATATCCACCATTTAGATGCTCATAATTATAATCATACTAAAATTAGTTTCACATCTTTCTCTCTCTAAAATAATATCCAAAAAAACTGCCCTTCCCAGAATTCATTTCTTTCCGTAAAGAAAGTATGACATAGTTGTATCTGATAACTGTTTACAAAGTACATAGTTAATCAAAAATATCTGTTTGAGTTTTAATTTTTTTGGGGGGGCACACTCAGTGTTGCTTGGTGGTAACCCCTAGCTTTGCACTCAAGAATTACTCCTGGAAATGGCTATTTCATTCTGGGCACCCCAGAGGGGGACCGGGTGAGGCCCCTTCAGCCCCAACTGAGACAGTCCCAGGAGCTGAAAACCTCCAGAACTCAACACCTCCCTGCTCAAGGGCGCTCTCCATATGCTTGTACAGGTCTCACTCAAGAGCCAATTTATCCCTTGACTTGTCACACATTACCCAACCAGTATACCAAGAATAGCACACCTCATTTAATGGGGTTTAAAGTAGAAGGCAACTGATCTAAGTGCTAAATATAATTACACACACACACATATAAGCAGACAAAGCTCAACATTTAACAACATGTTACTTATCACTAAATCACTTAACTTCCCGTTAGTCGTCGATTTGCTCAAGTGGGAGTCAGTAACGTCTCCATTTGTCCCTGTCGCGTGCTAGTGTAGCCCAATGGCATCTGTTAGCTCTCGGAACATGAAAAGCCTCAAACCGATCGCTAATGATCTTGACGAAGAGGTCTGACCATCTGGTAGGTGGGCTGCCACGCGGTCTTTTAACATCCCATGGAATCCAGTCAGTAACAGCTCTAGTCCAGCGGTCGTCTTTAAATCTCATTACGTGACCAGCCCATCTGATTTTTGACACCTTGGCAAATGAGACAGCGTCCCTGATTCTTGATTGTTGACGGATGTCAGAACTCCGGATTTTTTTCTCTCATTTGAGTGAAATGTGATATTCCAAGCATAGCTCTTTCTATTCTTCTTTGGGAGACCTGAATAGCGTTCTCATTCTGTTTGCGTAGGGCCCAGGTCTCTGAGGCATATGTTAATGCAGGAAGAACAGTGAAATCAAAGAGATGTGCCCGGAGCCGGAGGTTCTTCGTCCTCTTAGCTATTTCTTCAACGTTCTTGAAGGCTTTCCAAGCCGCTCTCTTCCTCCTGCGCAGCTCAGGTGCCAGGTCATTTGTCATGTTGACCTCTCGACCTAGGTACACATAGCTGTTGCATTCGGAGATGGTCGTTCCGTTGAGAACGAATGGGGCATCAGGAATGAGGCTGTTTCTCATAAACATTGTCTTCGTAAGATTCAGCTGTAGTCCTACCTTTCCACACTCACGGTCAAAGTTGGCCAGCATTTGTGCCGCTTGGCTGATGTTTGGTGTTACTAAAACAATGTCATCAGCAAAGCGGAGGTGGTGTAGTTGCCGACCATCTATCTTCCCTCCCATTCCTTCCCATTCCAGTCGCCGCATGATGTTCTCGAGGGTGGCATTGAAGAGTTTCAGTGAAATGGTATCACCCTGCCGAACCCCACTCTTGACATCAACGATCACTTCTTTGTAAAATGGTGAGATCCTAGTAGTGAATCTGCAATACAGCTCACGGAGGATCTTGATGTATTGTACTTGAATGCCCTGATTCGCTAGGGCTTCAATGACCACTTCCGTCTTAACAGAATCAAAGGCCTTCTTTAAATCAATGAACGTTAAGCAGAGCGGCATCTTGAACTCCCCAGAAACCTTAATGAGCTTGGTTATCGTGTGGATATGGTCGATGGTGCTGAATCCCTTGCGGAACCCGGCTTGCTGGCATGGTTGTCCTTCATCTAGTGTTCTGCCAATCCTATTTAGGATGACTCGAGTGAACAACTTGTAGATGACAGACAATAGGCAGATCGGGCGATAGTTGCCAATGTCATGGATATCTCCCTTCTTAAACAGTAGTACAGTCCTGCTGGTTTTCCATTGGGACGGAACCTTGCATTCAGACATGTAGCGAGTGAGGAGCCGAGCCAGTGTATTGACGAGTACTGACGGCAGGTTCTTCAGTTGTTCAGGTCTAACCTTGTCTGGGCCGGGTGCTATTTGTTTCTTTACCGACGAAATGGCGTGCCGGATTTGTACAACATGTTACAAATCTCATATCACTTAATCACTTAACTTCCCGTTAGTCATCGATTTGCTCGAGCGGGCGCCAGTAACGTCTCCATTTGTCCCTGTCGCGTGCTAGTGTAGCCCAATGGTATCTGTTCGCTCCGGGAACATGAAGAGCCTCAAACCGATCGTTCATGATCTTGACGAAGAAGTCTGACCATCTGGTAGGTGGGCAGCCACGCGGTCTTTTGACATCCCGTGTAATCTAGTCAGTAACAGCTCTAGTCCAGAGGTCGTCTTTAAATCTCATTACATGACCAGCCCATCTGATTTCCGACACCTTGGCAAATGAGACAGTGTCCCTGATTCTTGATAGTCGACGGATGTCAGAACTCCGGATTCTTTCTCTCATTTGAGTGAAATGTGGTATTCCAAGCATAGCTCTTTCTAGTCCTCTTTGGGAGACCTGAAATGAGACAAATCTCATATAAAAGGGCTTAATGAATGGCTTCTTGGAGAAATACAGCTATCTTCACACACTTTCCTGTAAGGAATATTTTTTGTCTCATTTTTAGTGGATTATTAAGAATAAGCAACACAAAATAAATTATTTTAGTTCAGCTTTGAGGGCAGGGTTTGGGATTCGTGGTGGAAATATGATAGTGGGAAGGTGTAATGGTGGTGGGATTTGTGTTTGAATGTTAAATGTAATTAAATATTGTGAACTATTTTATACAAATAAAATTAACTTTTTTAAAAAGTATTACTCTTGCTAGTGCTCGGGAGGACCATATGGGATAGTGGGGATATCTACCAATTGGAAAGGGCAAGAAAAGAAAATTGAATTTTATTACCACTCTGGATCTCTGATTTTTGCATTTTGGAGTTTGGGATCTACTGTGCCTTCTCAAAGGGCAGACAATTGTTATAGGCTACATTTAAACTATTCCATGTGTTTCTTTTAAATTTTTAATGGATTCCCTAGAAAGTTAGAAAAAAACTTTCAAAAATTCATCCACAACTCTCCGGTCTCAATGTTTCCACTGAGGTCACTCTGCTTCTGTCCATATCTGGGCATCTTTCATCTCTATCAGAGCTTGGGTGTCCCTGCTCAGTGGTCTTTCTGTTCCCACACTTGTCACCCTCCATCAGTGCCACAGTCTGTTCTGTTGCTCTATCAGGTGCCTCCACCAGTGGGTAAATTTCAATGACACTTAAGTGGAGTAAGTGCCCTGGGAGAAGTGGATTTCTGGAGATGACTGAAGGGCGTCTGACAGACCCTTTTCCCAAATCCCCTTGTCACTGCAGATCTGCCAGAAGCTCAGTCTGAACTGACTGTTCATACTCAGTCACTGATGGAAACGCTGTCCTCTTTGTCTGACTGTGTGTCTGTCTGACTGTCTCCTTTCTTACTTTAAACACTGTGATGTAGACAGTTCTTCACAATACAGTTGTTTCAGGTATTCAGCATGTCAACACCAGTCCCACCATCAATGTGCTCTTCCCTCCACCAATGTCCCCAGTCCCCCACCCCCCCCAAGCCAGTTCCCTGAGCAACACTAATTAATTGACTTTACACTGTTTGTTACAGCATCTGTCTCCTAATGGTGTTGCTAAAATCCCGGCCTGAGGATTCCCTGAACTGTGAGGTTCGCTTCGACCTTCTGTGGTAGAGTTTCTAGTCGTGAGCCCAGCGGGTTTCCAATCAATGTTCCCATCTAATTTCTGTATTTCTTCTGGCTGGCAGCCCCGTTTCACATTTGCATAGGTGGCATCAGGCTTCAGGCTTTGAGATGGGACGCTGAAGTGCAGGTGATTCTCTGGCCTCTCTGAGATCAATCCTGTAGACGAGCAGTTCAGTGGTTGTGGCGAGAGCCAGAAGCGCGTGTGTTGCGCCTGGGCCTTGGGCAGAGCAGGGACTCGATCTGTTTCCATCCCACCCAGGGTCAAGACATCTTGGCCCCGGGGCAGTTGGGTCTTCCTAGGATTTGTCACTTGCCAATGTCTCTCCAAAACTCTCACCTCAAGCAGAAGGGAGCGTGAGACTCTGGTGTTGGGAAGGGAAAACTGACTTGTAGCATGTGCTTGACAGGACTGACACTCCTCCTGTTCCCCTGTCCCCATTGGTCCCCAGGGTTGGCGTGATATCCCTGGGGAATTTTAAGGTGAGACGGAAGACAGAGAAACCCCCCAGGGTGACACTGACCTGGTTCCTCTCCACTCTGACCCCAGAGCTGCAGAGCCTGAGCACAGGAGCAAGTTTCAGGGAATAGTGTTGGCACCAGCCATGGCAGAACCCCAAGAGAAGCCACCTCTGTTCTGCACTGAGGGGGTCTGGGGGTTTGGGAGGGAGGGTAATCAGAGATCAGTGGTGATGTTCTTCAAGGAGAAATGGAACCGACGGGCTCCCTGAGGGGAAAGCAGGTAAGTAGTAGCACTTTCCCTACAGAGCCGAATCTTCTGTCTACATGTAGGAAACTCATGTCAGGAAGACGAGCATGGAGGCCTGGGGAGAGAGAGATCAGAGAATCAAGTGTCTTGCTGTACTTGGACTGTGTGTGGTTGGAAATCCACAATGCTTGTCCCATGCTGACCACATTTGCTCGAGCGGGCCCAGTAACGTCTCCATTGGAGATTTTGTTGTTACTGTGTCTGGCATATCGAATACTCTCGGTAGCTTGCCGGGCTCTCCGAGAGGGGCGGAGGAATCGAACTCGGGTCGGCCATGTTGGCTGCGTGCAAGGCAGACGCCCTACCCGCTGTGCTATCGCTCCAGCCCCTGCTATCGCTCCAGCCCCTGCTATCGCTCCAGCCCCTGCTATCGCTCCAGCTGACCACATTATAAGACACTAAATACCCATCTTCCAGAATTGCCGTAAAATATTTGATAGGATTCAAATATGATTTGAACCATGGGAACACCTACAAGGGCGATTAGGGGCCGCCCCAAAAGCCTCTATCCCTCTCGGA
The DNA here is from genome assembly GCF_029834395.1 of Sorex fumeus. Classification (NCBI taxonomy): domain Eukaryota; kingdom Metazoa; phylum Chordata; class Mammalia; order Eulipotyphla; family Soricidae; genus Sorex; species Sorex fumeus. The sequence continues at coordinate 723,465 of NW_026606224.1, read as the reverse complement.
GAGCCTGGCAAGCTACCGAGAGTATTCTGCCCGCACGGAAGAGCCTCGCAAGCCATCCGTTGTGCATTCGATATGCCAAAACCAGTAAATACAATGGGTCTCATTCCCCTGACCCTGAAGGCATCACCAATATGGCAGAGTTGAGAAGGATGAGAAAGGAGAGGCTGATAAAATCTCATTCCAAACTAGGCTGCCACAATGAAGGAAGACAAAAATGATCTCTGTACTTTCAATGCACGTACGCTAGCATCAGATGCATCTATCAAGAAGCTGATGGTACAACGCGAAAGATCAAGTATGACATCATTGGTCTGACTGAGACAAGAAGGCACCAATCTCATCATGCCATTTTTGACACTGGAGAAGAATTTTCCTCGGAACATGTGATAAAAGAGGTGTTGGAGGTGTTGGTGTCCTTGTCAACACGAACTTGTCCATAGCATTGATTCATTTGAATGCCTAACAACCCGAATCGGACGTTTACATTTCAATAGATGTGACTCACTGCAGGCAATTTCTATCTTCGTTGTCTATGCACCAACATCCAATTATGATTAAAGAGAAATTGAGAAGTTCTACAGCCTTCACAAGCGTCGAAGATATAGCTAAGAAGACGAAGAACTTCCGGCTCCAGGCACATTTCTTTGATCCCACTATTCTTCCTGATTAACATACAGCTCAGAGACCTGGGCCCTACGCAAACAGGATGAGAGTGCTATTTAGGTCTCCCAAAGAGGAATTGAAAGAGCTATGCATGGAGTATCACGTTTCACTCAAATGAGAGAAAGAATCCGGAGTTCTGACCTCTGTCAATGATCAAGAATCAGGGACGCTGTCTCATTTGCCAAGGCATCAAAAATCAGATGGGCTGGTCATGTAATAAGATTTAGATATGACTGCTGGACTGGAGCCATTACCAACTGGATTCCACGGAATGTCAAAAGACTGCGTGGCCGCCCACCTACCAGATGGTCAGACTTCTTCATCAAGATAATGAACGATCAGTTTGAGGCTCTTCGTGTTCCCAGAACGAACAGACGCCACTGGGATACACTAGCACACGATAGGGACAAATGGAGGCGTTACTGGCACCTGCTCGAGTAAGTCAACGATTAACGGAAGTCAAGTGATCAAGTGATTGTTTTGGGGCATTTGGGGTCAATGTCAAGAAGAAATTTCTGGGTCAAATGGAAGCTCAATTCTTAGTAGATTGGGCAGTTTCCAAGTTTTTTCCAACGAGGTCAATTTCATTGTTATTCCCATCAGTAGATTATGATGATTGCATCTTCCACATATCTATGCTAAACACAGAATGTTTTAATTATTTGAGATTTGTGCCTTCTCCCTCGGTATGAGGTGATATCTCATAATTATTTTAATTTACATTTCTCTGAATAGTGTCAGGGAGAATTTATTTATTTAGTTCTCTGCATCAAAGTCTACATTAAGATGTATTTGTTTAAAATCCCCATTTATATGGGGCTTATTTTTGGTGTAAGATCTACAAGTGCTTGATACATGTTTTATTTATCCTACATCAGATGAGGTAAGCAGATAATTTCCTCAGGTTTTTGTTTTTTTTTTTTTTTTGTTGTTGTTGTTGTCTTTTGATTCTGGCCATAATTTTACTTACAATGATTGAGCCATTAAAAACAGATAAACTAAAACCTAAAAGCAATAAATGGGTGAAAAATTTGGCTTCACATTTATCTGAAATTAATTAGATTACAGGAGGAAAATTGAATCAAGAAGACATAAACCATGTGTTTGAATTCAGTTGAGAGTAACCGCGTTTTTGACATGAAACATGTGTCACAGGCTGACCATAATCACAAACAAAAAGTCTCCTTCAATGTTGGGTGCAAAAAAAGTCGAGAGAGTCGGTGAGTCCTCAGTTGGAGTTGTGATCAATGTGGCTGAAGCACTGCAGGTTCAGAGTCGGGACACACCTCATGTGTCTTCGCAGCACAGACCTTCACTCAGCCTCTGTACACAGAGCAAGGTCCTAGGATGTGGTTCCTCCTTCCATAAGCACAAGGTGAAACAAAATGGACTCTGTACTCACTCCCCACTGCCTTCTCAGAGAGCCACCAGGGCTCAGCACTTCCTCCTCAGACTAAGATGAGCCTCGGGTATTTTCTGTATATCCTGTAAATCCAAAAGCATCAAGTATTGGAGACTATCATAGTGGTGTTCATGACAGCATCTAGTACAGTAACCAAGATGCACAAACAACACACAATCGCAGCGTTCTTTTCTGTCTGTTTCCTAATTCAGTCGTGGAGTCCGTTCTTTCTCTCCTTCATCTCTGTTTGAAGGACAGTGATCATTGTTTCCTTACTTCTCTCCCTGATTCTCCTGATTCTCCCTGACAGTGTTTTCTTCAAATCAGAGAGCACTGAGAGGATTGTTGCTCTTCGAACAACCATAGAGCATTGGGTGTTGTGATGTTCTTACCTGGATTCACTCCACAACCATTAAACAATAGAATCATATTTTCATTGTTCCTGGTGCTCTGTGGGTGCTAAGGGTGTAATTGCCCGGTGGTCTGGGCATGAATTTGGTGAAGTTCCTCACTCTACTCAGCTAGGACTGTGAATCTAGTAACTTGTGGCAGCCACAAAGTTTGTGTTATTTTCTCAGTGGGACTGGGAGCGCCAGAGGCTGGTTGGCAGGAATAATTGTGGGTTCTGGTGCTGACGGGGCTTCACTGACACCTGTGGCATTCCCTTGGGAACAGGTTTTCAATAATATCATGAAGCAAGAGAAATTAACCCGTGAGATTCAGGAGTAGAAACTCTCAGTCCAATAATATCGAATTGAGAGCCCAGAATAAATCCTTAGATTTTTACAGTGAATCTTTGGGAAATGATTTCATCCAATGAAGTGTAAAAAAAAAAAGTAAAGTAAAGGCCCTCCCGTTGATCGTCGATTTGCTCGAGCGGGCCCAGTAACGTCTCCATTGGAGACTTGGTTGTTACTGTGTCTGGCATATCGAATACTCTCGGTAGCTTGCCGGGCTCTCCGAGAGGGGCTGGAGAGATAGCACAGCGGTAGGGCGTTCGCCAATGAAGTGATGCAAGGAAAATATATTCAACAAATGGTGTTAGGAAAACATCACCACATACCAAAAAAATAGAAGATAGACTTGAATCCATATCTCACATCAGATACAGAATTTAATGAATTGTAGGTTTATGGTCCAGCTTTGACAGCAGAATCCTTAAAACACACAGAGAAAAAGCTTGGCCGGTCTCTCCATGACACTAATCTTAGAGAGTTCATCTATAGTTGCACTCCATTGGAAAAGAGATAGCAAACAAAAATCAATAGATTGGACTAAATCAATTAAAAGATTTTACTGGCAATGTAATTTTACATTAGAATAACGTTTCCCGCCACCTTTCCCCTCCTGGACAGCAAGATGGTGGCCGTCTCAGAGCTTTTTGGAAACCAGGTATGAGCCGGTAGTGATGGGGCAACTGAAACCTCATGGGAAGGGGGCCATTCCTGGCACGTCCTTCACGCCCTACCGAGGCCACGAGTTGCCCCCCACCAGTGTCTCTCCAGCACGGCCATGGCTCCAGAGCCACAGAAATCAATCTCATAATTACCTGGCTCTCGGCAGAAACACTGCATCTCCCCTCTTGAGATGTGTACTTTCATGCTTTCATGTCTAATTCTAGGATGTGTGTAGTGGCTCTCTCCGCCCTTGGAGAAGCCCGTGTTCTCTTGAGCACATTACTCTCTCTCTCTCGATCCCTCTCTCTCTCTTTCATTCTCCCTCACTCTCTTGCCCTCCACACCTTCAAAAAACCTCCAAATAAAATCGGTTACATTTCACTGCTTGTCTACTCCTGAAATTCCTTTCTGCAAGCGAGACAACAACCCAGTAACCCTGGGTCCGGGGGTTAGAGGGTGATTGGGAGAAAGTGACTGTTTTTCTGCTCCGCACTCACATGAGCCACGCGTGGGGTCCACCAACATAAATTTTAATCTTAGATCCCGAGTGCAGATTTGCATGGGGGAGCCTCTGCCGAGAAAGGAGGGGTCTGGGGAGGCTGGTGTGAGGGCTCCCTGGGAGGAGGTACTGACAGTAGCTCAGAGCACTCAGGCCTGTCCCTGAGGCCCTGTGAGAGCTGGGCCTCTTCCTCCAGCACAGGAAATGCTGAGGAGCTCTCAGGAAACAGGAATTGCTGAGGGGGAAACGGCAGTTGGGGAGGAGAGTCCCCGTGTCTCAGATCCCTGATGACCAAACCCAGCCCCCACCCCCAGGGCCTCTACACTGTAGATAGGCCCCTGCCCCTCCGTGTCCCTGTGTGTTCACATCTATTGTCCCTCTTTAGGCTCTAACTTTGTGGCATACAGTCATTGTCATTTATTCAGGCAATTCAGACAGAGCTAGGTCCAATTCATGATCAATAAAATTCGCAGTAGCTTATTCACATATCAACATTGATGAAAATTCTTTCATTGTAGCAGCTTCTCTCTGAAACATACAAGGTACCTATGGGCTGCATTTGTGAATTCTCTCCTGGCGATAAGTCGGTTGGGAAAAGAAAGAGCTTGTTCCTAGATGACCTTTTTCTGCTGTTCTTGGCCTGTCGAGGACACCTAAACCTGCTCTGCCCTGTTTATAACTCCCCACCCAGAAGAGAAGCCATCTTCCTCTGGGCGGTTGCTGAAGGACGGAGAGAGATCCTGAGCCTTTTCCTCAGATGAAGCCTGGCCCTGTGAGCCCCATTCTGGGTCTCAGACCCTGACTCCATGGGGAGGAAGTCAGGAGGGTCAGCATCCCTGTCATCGCCTCACCCGGCAGAGCTGCCTCCCCCTCAGTTTTCTGACATATTCAGGATGTGGTTGTCACACTGTGTTTCTCACACAGTAATACACGGCTGAGTCCTCAGTGATCAGCCTGCTCAGTTCCATGTAGGCTGTGTCCTTGAACTTGTCTAGAGTGAAGGTGAGTGTTCCCTGGAACTTCAGTGCATAGCCTGTACAACCACTGTTAGTGTTTATCCATCCCATCCACTCGAGCCCTTGTCCTGGGGCCTGCATCACCCAGTACATCTCGTAGCTGGTGAAGGTGCATTCAGATGCCTTGCAAGAGATTTTCATGATGTCCCAGGTTTTCCCACCTCAGCCCCTGACTGCACCAGCTGCACCTGGATTTCACACCTGTGGACAGCAGATGAGAGTGTGTGAACTCCACTTGACTGACCTCGTTCCCTCAGCCCAAGGCATGGGGACGCTTACCTACAGCCATTGCCACCAGGAAGAGAATTCTCCAGACCCAGTACATGGTGAACAACATGCACTCAGGGGCTTCTGAAGGTGTGGGTGTGCCTGCTGTGTGAGGTTGTCATGACACAGACACATCTGCATTTAACTCAGTGTTCCTCGTGGAATTTGCATATTTATGAGGAGGGAGAAATCATAGGTGAAGGCCTGGTACAACATGCAAAGGAGCTGGTGGAAGGCACCAGGTCTGTCCTCAAGGGGAATGAAGAGGTTCACGTTCTGATCCTTGTCCCAAGACTCTGTGAACACAGAATTCCCCCTCTGGAGGGACAAGCCCTTTCAGGACCTTCCCCTCAGGGTCCCTCACTTCTGTATGGCCTGGACACATGTGGGCACACCTGGGCTTTGAGGTTATTTCTTGAATCCTGTAACTCCCCAAGGGATGCCACAATGAGACTACAAAACCACCGTAATGCTCCAGTGGTTTCCATTGGAGATATTAAGTAGTCCAGAAACACTCCCTGCATATAGGTTTTACTGCATTATCAACATGATAATTATTCCTCCAAAATGATAAGTGTGCACAATTTAACCTTCTGTGTAGTATATGTATATTAATTTTGGTTTTCTTGAGAAAGAAAATTTTTGTTTTAATGAAGAAGGAAATTCATGTTGAGGAGATTTCTGCCTCTCTGCACCCATTTCCCTCATCTCTGTACCCTTTCTAGCCTGCAACTCCATTCTCTTGGGACTTGGCGCCCCCTGCAGCCCGGTCTCCACCATGCAGGGAGAGCCTCTGTGCTCTCAGGGGCTTTATTTTTATTTTTTAGTTTATTAAGTTTATAAATTTTAATACCTGTAAGAAAATAGAAAATACACAGTTCTCCTTTTCAAATATAAAGTGTTTGAATGCTTCATTCATCCTTTGGTTTCAGACCCATAGGGCGTTTGCCTTGCACGCAGCCAACATGGTCGACCCGAGTTCGATTCTTCTGCGCCTCTCGGAGAGCCCGGCAAGCTACCGCGAGTATCTCGCCCGCACGGCAGAGCCTGGCAAGCTCCCTGTGACGTATTCAATATTCCAAACACAGTAACAACAAAGTCTCCAATGGAGACGTTACTGGGCCCGCTCGAGCAAATCGATGATCAACGGGAGGGCCTTTACCTTTACCTTTACGATTTATTCATGTAGACCTAGCACTGAGACAGAACACTGCACATCTGCTGGGAAGGAGAAGTGTTATGGGAATACCAAAGCACTACATCATAGACAGTAAATGTTGAAGAGAAAATACCTCCTAAATATACACTGTACCTATGTAAACAAACATGCAGAATACGAATCAACACAGGTCAAAATAGTGTTTTCTAGGAAATCGTCTTCATTTTCAATCATACATATTGAAGATGCTTTTTTGTTAAGAATAAATAACGAAGCCTTTTCCTACATTTGCTCTAGTGCTTAAATATATTGGAAAAATTATTACATTCATTTGCTAGTGGTATGTCTTCTTAGTTGGCTGGCTGTGGCAAACAAGAATCAGAACTATTTCAGTACCTTCATTACCTTTGGAACAACAGCGAGATCGGTCAGGCAAAACCGTGGATTGAATATGATGTGGTCAATTTCGTTGTGGAACCGTCCACCAGGGAGACTCCCATGTCAACCATTTAGATTCGGTCTTTTAGAACTGTGAGTTACCATGGATGGTCTTGGTCTACATGATGAACTCAGACAGTCTCTCACCATGTTTGTTCTATTCTAGGCCATTGGTCCCGATGTGAAGTGCTGGTAGATGTGGCAGAGGCCGGGAAAAGCATTGATAACGCCCGCCTGTCCTTCGACAACTACAAGAACAAGATGACTGCCCTCCAACGTTCTGATGGATTTATCGCATCTTCCAGAAGGGCAATCACTTGATCACTTGACTTCCTGTTAATCATCAATTTTCTTGAGCGGGCACCAGTAACGTCTCCATTTGTCCCTGTCGAGGGCTAGTGTAGCCCAATGGCGTCTGTTCGCTCGAGGAACATGAAGAGTCTCAAACCGATCATTCATGATCTTGATGAAGAAGTGTGACCATCTGGTAGGTGGGCGGCCACACGGTCTTTTGACATACCGTGGAATTAAGTTGGTAACAGCTCTAATCCAGCGGTCGTCTTTAAATCTCATTATGTGACCAGCCCATCTGATTTTTAACACCTTGGCAAATGAGACAGTGTCCCTGATTCTTAATCGTCGACGGATGTCGGAACTCCGGATTCTTTCTCTCATTTGAGTGAAACGTGATATTCCAAGCATAGCTCTTTCAGTTCCTCTTTGGGAGACCCGAATAGCGTTCTCATCCTGTTTGCGTAGGGCCCAGGTCTCTGAGGCATATGTTAATGCAGGAAGAACAGTGGAATCAAAGAGGTATTCCCGGAGCCGGAAGTTCTTCGTCCTCTTAGCTATTTCTTCGACGCTTTTGAAGGCGTTCCAAGCCCTACTGTTCAAGAAGGGAGACATCCATGACATTGGCAACTATCGCCCGATCTGCCTATTGTCTGTCATCTACAAGTTGTTCACTCGAGTCATCCTAAGTAGGATTGGCAGAACGCTAAATAAAGGACAACCATGCGAGCAAGCCGGGTTCTGCAAAGGATTCAGCACCATCGACCATATCCATATGATAACCAAGCTCATTGAGGTTTCTTGGAAGTTCAAGATGCTGCTCTGTCTAACGTTCATTGATTTAAAGAAGGCCTTTGATTTTGTTGAGACGGAAGCGGTCATAGAAGCCCTAGCCAATCAGGGCATTCAAGCACAACACATTAAAATCCTCCGTGAGCTGTATTGCAGATTCACTACCAGGATCTCACCATTCTACAAAGAGGTAATCATCGATGTCAAGAGAGGGGTTCGGCAGAGTGATACCGTTTCACAGAAACTCTTCAGTGCCACCCTCGAGAACAACATGCGATGACTGGAATGGGAAAGAATGGGAGTGAAGATAGATGGTCGGCAACTACACCATCTCCGCTTTGCTGATGACATTGTTTTAATAACACCAAACATCAGCCAAGCGGCACAAATGCTGGCCGACTTTGACCATGAGTGTGGAAAGGTAGGACTATAGCTGAATCTTACGAAGACAATGTTTATGAGAAACAGCCTCATTCGTGATGCCCCATTTGCTCTTAACAGAACGACCATCTCCGAATGCAACAGCTATGTGTATCTAGGTCGAGAGGTCAACATGACAAATGACCTGGCACCCGAGCTGAGCAGGAGGAAGTGAGCGGCTTGGAATGCCAAAAGGGCAATGGAGAAGATTATTCATGACTTGTACTCAAATCTCTTCCATAGCCACGCCCACCTGTCGACATACCAAATTCCACAGGATGAATATGTCGTTCCCACCGTTCTCTCTTCCAAAATCCAACACACAACCTGTCCCAGACAAGGTCAGACCTGAACACCTGAAGAACCTGCCATCAGTACTAATCAATACACTAGCTCGGCTCTTCACACGCTACCTGTCTGAATGCAAGGTTCCATCCCAATGGAAAGCCAGCAGGACTGTACTACTATATAAGAAGGGAGACATCCATGACATTGGCAATGCCCGATCTGCCTATTGTCTGTCATCTACAAGCTGTTCAATCAAGTTATCCTGAATAGGATTGGCGAACACTAGATGAAGGACAACTATGTGAGCAAGCCAAGTTTTGCAGACGATTCAGCACGATCGACCATATCCACATGATAACCAAGCTCACTGAGGTTTCTTGGGAGTTCAAGATGCTGCTCTGTCTAATGTTCATTGAGTTAAAGAAGGCCTTTGATTCTCTTGAGACGGAAGCGGTCATTAAAGCCCTAGCCAATCAGGGCATTCATACTCAATACATCAGGATCCTCCATGAGCTGTATTGTGGATTCACTACCAGAATCTCACAATTCTACAAAGAAGTGACCATCAATGTCAAGAGAGGGGTTCAGCAGGCTGATACCATTTCACTGATACTCTTCAGTGCCACCCTCGATAACGTCATGTGACGACTGGAATGGGAAGGAATGGGAGTGGAGATAGATGGTCGGCAACGACACCATCTCCGTTTTGCTGATGGCATCGTTCTAATAGCACCAAACATTAGCCAAGCGACACAAATGCTGGTCGACTTGAACCGTGAGTGTGGAAAGGTCAGACTCCAGCTGAATCTCGTGAAGACAATGTTTAGGACAAACAGTCTCATTCCTGACGTTCCATTCGCTCTCAATGGAACGACCATCTCTGAATGCAACAGTAATGTGTACCTAGGTCGAGAAGTCAACATGATGAATGACCTGGCACCTGAGTTGCGCAGGACAAAGAGAGCGGCTTCGAAAGCCTTCAAGAGCCTCAACGAAATAGCTAAGATGACGAACAACCTCTGGCTCCAGGCACATCTCTTAGATTCCACTGTTCTTCCAGTATTAACATATGCCTCAGAGACCTGGGCCTTACGCACACAGGATGAGAACACTATTAGGTTCTTTCAGAGAGGAATTGAAAGAGCTATTCTTGGAGTATCACGTTTCCCTCAAATTAGAGAAAGAATTCGGAGTTCCAACCTCCGTCAATGGTTAAGAACCAGGGACGCTGTCTTGTTTGCCAAGTCATCGAAAGTCAGAAGGGCTCGACATTTAATAAGATTTGGAGACGACCACTGGACTAGAGCCGTTAGTGACTGGATTCCACGGGACGTCAAAAGACCGCATGGCCACCCACCTACAAGATGGTCAGACTTCTTTTTCAAGACCCTGAACAATCGGTTTGAGACTCTTTGTATTCCTAGAACAAACAGAAGCAATTGTGCTACACTAGCATGCAACAGGGATGAATGGAGATGTTACTGGCACCCGCTCAAGCAAATCAATGATTAACGGGAAGTCAAGTTATCAAGTGATCAAGTGATCAAGCTTTTCATTTATTACTAAGTCATAAGTAATTATTCATGTTTATCAGTCCATATTAGTAAGTAGATTAAGAAAAGCAGTGAATTTCAAATTTGTACAGGGGAAACTAGTTGATAATTTGTTTCAATAAGGCCAGTAGTATAGTGATTACCACAAGATAAGCTCAAGCTAGTTGTAAACCCCTTTATTTAGACAACTGAATCCAAGTTTGAAATCAGGCCATTTCCACTTCTGAATTACTGTGCAAATCTAGATTTTCCTAAATAAGAGAATGTTCTGGCAGCATTGAAGCCCTGAAATGGAATGAAATACTGGTCAGGATTTGAGATGGACAGAGACTATGCAAAGAAATTCGAGACTCTAACGGATGGCGTTCCAGCATTGCCTTGATGAATGAGGAACTAAACCGACAATTCATTAGTCAATCACATTCGGAGTCAAACATGGACATTCGAAGAAATGATCAAAACACAAAGTAAAGATGCACTTTCCATTGTGACCAATACAAACCTGGCCCCCAGCGGAAATCTCAAGTCTTTGGCCAGTATTCTGGACCAGCTGCCGTGCGCTCTACACTGCAGAGCTAGGTCGTGACTGTCCTTTGCTTTGCGATGCTCCCAGCCTGGGAGAAGTGTGTTTCCAGGTACCTCGGGAGGCAGAGCTCGGCGTGTGCAGCTGGGGGTCCCGGTCTCAGGGCGGGGGGTCTGGATAGGGTCTTGTAAGTGGTCAGAGCGCGACCTTCCACCCGCAGCCAGGCCCTGCCCCCCAGGTCTCCACGTGGACTGAGGCCACCTGGTCGGCACGGAGCAGGGAACTGCAGAGGAAAGTGCTGTCGCCTGCGAAGAGGACGTCGGTCACAGCCTAGGCCTGAAGCCTCATGTCCTGCAAGTAGGTCCCTTCGGAACAGTTTGTCCCGGAGCCGTCTTCTAGCTGGACCTGCAGCCCAGCTCCAGGGATCACAATCAGTCTCTGTGCAGTGCGTCTACGCTCCCCCTCAGGGGTTCCGGCGTCTTGGCTCCCCTAAGGCAGACCTGAGTCCTGAGATGCACTCAGAAGCCTTGCTCAGGAATCAGGTCCTTCATGGGCCTTTTGATTTGGGTTTGAGCCACACCCAGCAGGGCTAAGGGCTTACTCCTGGCTCTGTGCTCCAGGGATCGCTCAGGTAGATGCATCCCAGGAAAATGTTGGCAAATCAAGTAGCTACATATTTAAAAATTAATAGGTGACGATGAGTGTTCTTTGCTGGGATCATGTAAAAGTAATACAATAAATACTTCTTTCATTCAAATAAAAATTGTAAAAACCATCAAAATAAAGAGGATTTAAGTCTTTAGGTAACGACTTTAACAGAAGCAAAATATATTAAATTTGTTACATTAAAACACAGCCCCCAACACGTTTATTATGTAACTGTAGTAGTAGGACAAATAAATGAGAAATCAATAGGATAGAATTAATAGTTTCATTGAACATATGAATTGAATTATGACTTTTTGAGTGATATACAAGAGCATTATTTAAAAATAATTACTTAGAAAAATGCAAGGGGAGAGAAAGAGAGCCGTGTTCAGGAGAGCACACGGGCTTCTCCAAATGGGAAATTGAGTTCTGATTTTCGATCAGACATGTTAGAATCTGGAAAACACCTTCCCAACCAGTACATGTGAGAACCTGAACAAGTGAAACTCAGAGATTCACTTTCTGTCTCTCTGTGAGTACTAGGAAATGAGAGATGGAGAGACAAGTAACATAGTATTATCTAAAGAAATTTACTTAGAGACGCAAGGAGAGAGAGGGAGAGAAAGAGATGGAGAGATAGAAATAGAGATAGAGACAGTAAGAGAGAGAGAGCTGGCACACGATTATGACAGAAAGGACAGTCCAAACCAAGTGTCTGGTTATCATCACACTAGTTATCCTTCTCATTTACTGATCCCTAGGATTGTATATGGGTTCTCTCTCTCCCTCTCACTCCCTCTTTCTCTCCCTCTCTCTGTCCCTCTTTCCTCTCTCTGTCCTTTCTGTCCCTCTCTCTGTCACTCTCTCTCTCCCTCTCCCTCTCTCTCGCTCTCTTTTCCTCTCTCTCCCTCTCTCTCGCTCTCTTTTCCTCTCTCTCCCTCTCTCTCCCTCTCTCCCTCTCTCTCTTCCTCTCCCCCTCTCCCCCTCCTCTCCCCCTCTCCCCCTCTCTCTCCCTCTCTAGCTTCCTATCTCTCCCTCTCTCCCTTTCTCCTTCTCTCCCTCTCTTTCTCCCTTTCTTTCTTTTTCTCTCTCACACGCAGGAGGGGCCAGGCCGACCCCGTGGAGGCCCCTCGGGGCTGTGTCCAGCTGTGGGTAGCTTGGCCTTGGGGAGGGTCGCGGGGGAGAGCCTGAGGGTCTCCAGGGACGGGCCGGACCCTCGGCATCGCCGCCCTGGCTCTCCCCGGGCGTCATGCTGAGGCAGGATCATCCCCCCTTGGGCAGGAGTCCACAGGTCAGCATGTCCCTGTCCCCGCGTCCATCTCTGACAGACTCAGCTGCTCCCCAGACGCCTGCGGCCAAGCGACCTGACTCCCCCGAGTGTCCCTCACGGACTCTGGCCGGGCTCAGAGCTGGATGTGACTCAGTTTCCCTCCCCGCTCTCCAGACACCGCACAGCCTGTGTGCAGAGAATTCTGACTCTGCGCGTTTCTTCTTAGTTCGGGATTATGCGGCAGGGCTCAGGTGACTCCGGGCTCTGCCCTCAGAACCCTCCTGGGGCCTCAGGGACCGGACTGGGTGCTGGGTGTCAATCCGGGTGGGATGCGTGTAAGCGAGGGCTGAGACACCATCCGCTTCTCGCACTAGGTGACTCTGACAGGGGTATTGAGGTTCCCTGATATAAAGCCTCTCACTCGCGGTGGATCCTGTATCCAGGTCTTTCCAGGCACCTGCGAGCCCAGGACGTGAATCCTCACAGACTGACCCCCCTGCCTCTCTCTGTGTCCACCTCAGTCAGCAGTTTCCAGGGAGCTCAGACCTTAGGAAGGACAGCAAAGTGGATGGAGATCACAGGGAGGGGACATTTACTAGAGCCACAGCAACAGAGCAATAGACTCTTCTTAACTCTGTGAAAACGGGTTTCCAACCACCAACTTTAAGTTAAGATTTTTTAACCTTCTTTGCTTTATTTTCATTAAATTGCATACATAATTTTTCTCAGTCATTCTTGATACGTTTCATGGGTGTTGCCTGACTTCAAATGGAAACTAAGTAAAATATATTGTTTATAATATATTTATTGTAAAGAAAATATTCTGGATCATAATTAGTAATATATTATGGATAGTGAAAGAAATAACTTTGTAATGAAAGTATAGATCGTTCATTTTGTTTTTTTCTCATTATTAAGATAAGATAAAGATAAAGGCCCTCCCGTTGATCGTCGATTTGCTCGAGCGGGCCCAGTAACGTCTCCATTGGAGACTTTGTTGTTACTGTGTCTGGCATATCGAATACTCTCGGTAGCTTGCCGGGCTCTCCGAGAGGGGCGGAGGAATCGAACTCGGGTCGGCCGTGTTGGCCGCTTGTAAGGCGAACGCCCTACCCGCTGTGCTATCGCTCCAGCCCCTCATTATTAAACACTCTGACAAAACAGAAAAACTTTAAAATTGTTGAAAGGAATGAAGAAAGTATGCAATTTGCTGCAACATGGGTGGAAGTAGAAGACATCACATTAAATGAAGTAAGTCAGAAGAAGAACGACGAACACAGAGTGACATTCTTATATGTGGTTTTTCTGTCAATTGAATGAAGAAATGCAGTGATTTAAAGGGTGGATTTAAAGGATTGGACCCAGAGTTTGAAGTGGAGGGGGGAGGAGATAGACAAGGAGCAACGGGGCAGGGGCCAAGGGGACTTGGGGACACAGGTGGTGTCAAGGAATGATGAGCATCCTAGCCACAGAGTCACAACACAGACTCGGACCTGGGTGTGTCGTCCCTCCACTGCTCTGCCCATGAGCAAAGAATCTTGTTCCTGTCCTTCAGCGCACACAAAACCTTGTGGAGGGACAGTGGTGTCAGGTCCCAGGACAAAGAGAGTGTCCCGTGGAAGGTCTGGAGCAGGACAGGCAACTTCAATGAGGAACTGCGCCACATCTCAATTGTGGGACGAGAATAGGAAGCAGTCAGCAGGCCCCGCAGAGGGTGAGCACACACCTGCAGGGGACTGGCCCCTGGGGAACAGAGCTGAAGCACAGTCACCACCAGGACTAGGAAAACAAGACAGACATGCGAGAGAGAAGTATGGGATCGGGGCTCTAAGTGCTGACTTGCCCCTTCTCACTGCTCTACACCAAAGCCATCAGAAGAGCAGGGACAGCAACTCTAGCCATTCACCTGCTCACCTGCCCAGGGAAGCTGCTCCCTGTCCAAGGGTCTCTGCACTGCAGGACTGAGGGGCAACGTCTCTAAAGTGGGTTTATCTCAGGGTTGTTTCCTCTGGGAGAAAGATCATAAAGCCTTTACAGGACCCTTCCCAGATACCTCCCACCCCCTCCTCAGCAGCATTTCGTATTTACCATCTTACATTCTAGAAAGTTCCCATAGGACTTAACTCTTCGTTTCCTAGTGTTGTCAGACATCTCCCTAGGGCAAATGACACACTGGGAAACTGTATCTCGAAGATTGTCATAGATAGGTACAAGCTGTCTGGGACATGTGACTCCATGAATTGGGGCTCTGCACACCTGGAGTGGTGTGGGAGGGCTTGGGTGCAGCCCAGTGTGGGGCACTGAGCCCAGATCGATGGAAGCTGGTACCAAATGCCTCTTGTCAAGGTGGCCTCTGGTCAGACACTGCTTCAATCAGGCCTTAGATTGAGCACCTTGGGGTGACAAAGGGGGAATTGTGGGGTGCCATGTGCTGAGGTGGTCCCCTGGCTTTCCCAGGTGATGGGGCAGTGATCGGCATGGGAACAAGGAACGGAAAGTGCTCCAATGGGGGTCTGAGGTCAATTCCACCCTGGTACTGCGGGTGGGCAAGGAGGGTGGGGACAGATGTTGCTGTTGGACTGTGTGACACTTATGCATTTGTGCATGGATATGTGTCCATGGATATATGTCCTCATTATCAAATAAGAGAAAGTGACAAATTTTGATTATTTATTCCGAGATTATAAGGCATGCACAAAATTTAATCTTGCTCAATAACTTGTATTTCCCAGGATTATCAGTCAACTGGTGAGACCAGACCAGACGTAAACTCAGCTCAGGTGCATGAGTCCTGGGGCAAAGGGAGCTGCAACTGAGGCCTCGCTCTAGATCCTGTCTGCTGGTCCACGCTACTGCCAGCCCTCCTAAACACACCCCAGACCGTGTGCCTGTGCTTGGATCAGGACCTTCACTAGAGTTGTGCTGAGATGCTCCCAACACCAGGACTTCACAGACTCTGACCGTTTTCTCACCACCACGTGATAGGAGAAATGTGGCCATGGTCCCTTTCATAGAGGGTCATCTCCTCCACCGTCCCTTTTCCATGGCAGGATTCCAGCTCAGGAATATGGCGATACAAACATGCACAGAGGGGCAGGGCTCCACAGAAACTCCAGAAGAGGCACAGGGCCAACAGCAGGATTTCGTCTGAGAGAAAAGGGTTTCTTGCAGAGACACAGAATTTTTTTAAAAAAAAGTGTAACATTTGGAGTCTGCCATTCGTAAACCTACAGTTCAGGAACCTACAATGATACTAGCCCAAACTTCCATATGGTTATTCCTGTTCCATCTGAGACGCTTCACATAAAATCGTAGAAGAAAATATGAGGGACACCAGGTGTTCTCGAGAGAAGCCATCTTCCTCTTGGCTGTTGCTGAAGGACAGAGAGAGATCCTGAGCCTTTCCCTTAGATGAAGCCTGACCCTGTGAGTCCCATTCTGTGCCTCAGGCCCTGACTCTGAGGAGGAAGTCATAAGAATCAGTGACCCTGTCATCTCCTCAACCAGCACAGCTGCCTCCTCCTCAGGTTTCTGACACTCTCAGGATGTGGTTGTCACATTGTGTCACTCATACAGTAATACACAGCCATTTCCTCAGTGCTCAGGCTGCTCAGTTCCATGTAGGCTGTGTCCTTGGACCTGTCTACAGTGAGTGTGAGTCTTCCCTGGAACTTTGGTGCATAGTTTGTACCATCAGTCTTTGTGTTAATCCTTCCCATCTACTCAAGCCCTTGTCCTGGAGCCTGTGCACCCAGTGCATCCCGTACTTGGTGAAGGTGTATCCGGACGCCTTGCAGGAGATCTTCACTGATGTCCCAGGTTTTCCCACCTCAGCCCCTGACTGCACCAGCTGTACCTGGGAGTTCACACCCGTGGACAGAAAACAGGAGTGGGTGGACTCCACCTTACTGACCCCGTTCCCTCAGCCCAAGGCATGGGGACACTTACCTGCAGCCACTGCCACCAGGAAATCTCCAGGTCCAGTCGATGGTGTGGAATGTGCACTCAGGGGCTTCTGAAGGTGTGGGTGTGCCTGCTGAGTGAGGTTGTCAGGACACAGAGAAATTTGTATTTAACTCAGTGTCCCTTGTGTAACTTGCATATTCATGAAGAGGTGGAATTAATAGCTGAAGACCTGGTCCAACCTGAGAAGGGTCTGGTGGAAGCCACTGGGTCCATCCTCAAGGAGGGTGAAGAGGTCCACGTTCTCATCCTTGTTTGAGGAGATGAGACCCTGCCCTGTCCCAGGACTCTGTGCACACAGAGCTCCCAGTCAGGGGGCTAACCCCTTTCAGGACCTTCCCCTCATGGCCCGACATCTGTATGGCTTGGACACATCTGGACACACCTGGACTCTGAGGTTTTTTCTGGGATCCTGTAACTCCCCAGGGGATACTACAATGAGACTACAAAACCATTCCAAAGCTCCAGTGGTTTCCATTGGATATATTAATTAGTTCAGAAACAACCCCTGCATACAAGTTTTACTGCCTTATCAATCTGATCAATGTTTCTCCCCAAACCATAAGTATGCACAATTAACCTTTTTGTCGTATACATATTTTTATTTTAGTTTTCTTGAGAAAGCAAAATTTAGTTTTATTGAAGAAGGAAATCCATTCTGAGGAGATTTCTGCCTCTCTGCATTCATTTCTCCCATCTCTGCACCCCTTGTAGCCTACAACTCTGTGCTCTTGTGACTTGGTGCCCTCTGCAACTGGGTCCCCACCCTGCAGGGAGAGCTTCTGGACTCTCAGGGGCTTCAACCTCTTGTCATCTCTAACACATGATTGTACCCTGAGTCTTTACTTCAGAAGCCTTCCTCATGAGTCCTACTCTTTTATGGGCCTTTTGATTTGGCTTTGAGTCACACCTGGCAGGTCTGAGGGCTTATTCCTGGCTCTGTGTTCAGGAATCACTCAGGTAGATGCATCCCAGGAAAATATTGACAAATCAAGTAATTATATATATAAAAACTAAAAGGTGACAGTGAGTGTTCTCTGCTGGGACTATGTAAAAGTAATACAATGATACTTAATTCACTCAAATAAAAACAGTAAAAAGCATCAAAATAAGTAAAAAGTAAAGTAAAGGCCCTCCCGTTGATCATCGATTTGCTCGAGCGGGCCCAGTAACGTCTCCATTGGAGACTTTGTTGTTACTGTGTCTGGCATATCGAATACTCTCGGTAGCTTGCCGGGCTCTCCGAGAGGGGTGGAGGAATCAAACTCGGGTCGGCCATGTTGGCCGCTTGTAAGGCGAACGCCCTACCACTGTGCTATCGCTCCAGCCAAAATAAAGAGGATATATTTCTTAAACAAAGACTTTAATATAAACAATACGTTAAATTTGTTAAATTAATTAAGCCTTTTAAAAAAAACCAGGTGTGAGTATAACACAGCTGCCAACAAGTTTATTATATGACTGTAGTAGTAGGACAAATATAATTAAATAAGAAATGAATAGGATAAAATTAATAAAGTTTTAGGGCGATAGCACAGTAGGTAGGGCGTTTTGCCTTGCACGTGGCTGACCCGGGTTCAATTTCTCCGTCCCTCTCGGAGAGCCTAGCAAGCTACTGAGAGCATCCTGTCCTCATGGCAGACCCTGGAATATGCAACATGCCAAAAACAGTAACAAGTCTTACAATAGAGATGTTACTGGTGCCCACTCCAACAAATCGATGAACAATGGGACAACAGTGCTACAGTGCTTATTAAAAATATGAATTGAAGTCTGAATTTTTCAGTGCTACACAATAGTATTATTTAAAGAAATTCACTTAGAGAAATGTAAGGGGAGAGAAAGAGAGAGACATGTTCAGAAGAGCACATGGGCTTCTCCAAAATGGAAAAATCCTTGTGTTCTTTCTGAGCTTTGGTCAGACATGTTAGAAGTCTGAAAAACATCTTCCCACCCAGAACAATCAAAAACCTGAACAAGTGAAAGTCAGAGACTCATTTTCTGTCTCTCTGTGAATACTAGGAAAAGAGAGATTTAGTGGAAAGTAAAATACTATTATCTAAAGAAATTTAATTAGAAATGCAAGGAGAAATACGGAGAGAGATAGAGATAGTGAGTGAGAGGGCGAGAGACAGATAGAGAGATGTAGAGAGAGGGAGAGAGAGATGGCACAGGATTATGACAGAAAGGACATCCAAACACAGAATATGTTCATCATCACGTGACCGATTCTTCTTTATTGATCCCTTGGACCCTATACGGGTTCTCTGTGTGTCTCTCTCTCACTTTCTTTCCCTCTCTCTCCCTCACTCTCCCTCTCTCTCCTGCTTCCTCTCCTCTCTATCCCTCTCCCTCTCTCTGTCCCTTACTCACCCTCTCTCTCCCTCTGTCCTTCTCTCTCTTCCTCTATTTCTCCCTCTATCTACCTCTCTCTTTTTCTCTCTTTCTCCCCCTCTCCCTCACTCTCTCTCTATCCCACAGAAGGGGGCAGACCGACCTCACAGGGGACCCTCAAGGCCGTCTGGCCTGTGGGCAGCTGCTCCCTGCTACTGCCGCTGGTGTTGAGGGTCATGGAAGGAGCCAGAAGGTCCTGAGGGTCTCCGGTCTCCCAAGGGTCAGGCTGGAACCTCGGGGTCACCGCCCTGGACCTCCCGGTTTTCATGCCGAGGCAGGACCATGCCCCTAGGGAAGGAGGCCCCTGGTCAGCAGATCCAGGTCCCTGTCCCCGTGTCCGACTGACAGACACGGCAGCTCCCCATGCGCCCGCTGCCGTGAGATGTGTCTCTTTCCAGAGGGTCCCTTAGAGTCCCCGCTGGGCTCAGGTCTGGGTTGACTCAGTTTCCCTTCCAGCAGTTCTCCTCCGAGATAATATACAGTTATGTTCTGTCTTTGCCTATAAATGGTTAATTCACAGATTCACGTATTTTTGACATTGTTTCTAAAGTAGGTGCTTTGGCCCTTCAGTGGGGCAGTAGAAGGTGAGTTACTGCCAGTACCAATTATGATTGCAACACTGAGTCATCACTACTCCAGGTGCTGAGCAGACCCAGCTCCTGTGATAACCTCTGGAACTGGGTCCAGACGGCCCAAAGGCAGCACTTGAGTATCTTAGATACTCCTAACATGCCATGTGTCCCCAAGACCCATCAGCTGTACCTCTCTCTAGTCAATTGTAACCACACGGTACTGTTGTGGCAACTACTGATCAAGTTATTTTTCACTCCCATCCACTCACAGTTCCAGTGCCTCTTTTCCTCCACACGATACGTCCTATCCAATAACCAGAAGAACCCAGAAGAACTCAGACTTCATGTGGAATGTTCTGGGCATTGTCCTGTTCACCTGGTTAGGGAGACTCGGGAAGTCTATGGAACCCTTCCATCATCCATGGGACCAGACTTTCAAAAGTGTCTTCTGGTTTTGATGGCTTTGGACGTCAATGAAGGTCATGACTGTCAGATCGAACACAATTAGAAGATGATCATATGGTCAGGACACAAGTCCAAATACTAGTCTGAAGGGCAACTAGTGTGTAGTACTTCTAGGCGATTCACACAAAGTATTGTTAGACAGTGAATCAGGACATCAGGCACAGCAGATTTCACTGTATCACTGTAATCCCATTATTCATCGATTTGCTCGAGCGGGCACCAGTAACATCTGCATTCATCCTAGCCCTGAGATTTTAGCAGCCTCTCCTTACTTGTCCTTCCCAATCGTGCCTCACTGGAGGCTCTTTCAAGGTCAGAGTAATACATTGTTAGTGTATTTGGCATACCGAGTACACCACAGGACCTTCCAGGCTCTACCGTACAGGCAAGATACTCTCAATACTTTGCTGGGTTCTCCAAGAAGTGGAACTAGACTATAAGGGAGTTTGGTTTTATAGTCTCTGGATCTTGACCATTGATGGGATTACATTGTGCCGGGGGCAGTTGGTGGGTGTAAAGCCTAGCTACTGGAAGATGGGGGATCTGGGTGGAGGAGGCCCAGTCCTTATCCGAGAAGGCTTGAAGATTTCAGTCCTTGGACCCACGCACCTGGGTTCCTCTGCTGGTTCCTTCTTGCGTGAGGCTCGTCTGAGCATGTGGAGAGTAGCTTAGAGCATGGCTGTGGCTGGGTACTGAAAGTTCGCAGCTGCCGGGCTCTGCTCAGAGAGGGGAGGGAAACTAAACCCACCCTCTCTGAGGGGCCCTGATGAAGACAGCCTGGTGCGCGGGCAGAAAACTCTGCACTAAACAACCACTAACACTAAATAGCCACTAAAAGAGTAGATTTATATCCTCAATTATGGTCTGGATATTTTCATGATGAAATTGATTTCTTAGGGAAGTGTATAGGACTGACACAGCATGATTTCAGTAGCAGAGTCTGAGAGAAGCAGGGTCAGGTGACACCTGATATTCAGCGCATCGCTTCCACAGTGTGGATGGGCACACCTCATCTTCAAGATCATGAGTGCTGGGAACTGGCTATTTAGTGCTCACTTTAGACCACTGGAAGAAAGGTCACAGATAGCACGACATGCAGTAAGCATCTGGGGTTCAGACAAAAATCACACATGCATTGGTGAAATGACAAATATTACCTTTCAGGACCTCAACATCGGAAATTAATTTGGAATCTAAATAACAATAAGAGGATATAAAAGATAATCCATTAAGTTATAATCAGTAGAAATAAAAGCGTAACAGAATAAACCACCATTTTCAAAAAGAATCAGCTTAGAATTAGAACAAGGTGTTTCACATTATGACAAGAGAGATTATTCAAAATACACGCAGAGCTCAACAAAGTACATGAGCTGAACAATCAGAGGTGGTTGTCTACACAAATTTTATACAACAAAATTGAACATTTTATGAATTTCTTTTCTAATGAATTTCTTTTCTAAGTAACAGCTATGATTTAAAATGATATGTAAAAAGTCAACATTCCCAGAGCAAACCCAGATGTACTCTGGCCTCACTCCTGGCTTCACTCAGGGATTACTACTAGAAATTCACAGGGGCCCATATGCCATACCAGAGACTGAACTGAAGAAGGACATATACAGGGCAATCACCTTAAATCCTGTATTATCTCTGGTCCCAGAAGGGTTGAAAATGAATTATTATAGTCTGAGGTACTCTTGAATCTGTGAATCGTCATACAAGGAAAATGAATGATGCCATCATAATAATTTAGAGATGACTCCCTGAAAATTTTTGTATTTCTCATGCAGCCACATTCAATGGGCTGGAGCGACAGCACAGTGGTAGGCCGTTTGCCTTGCATGCAGCCAACATGGCGGACCCAAGTTCGATTCCTCCGCCCCTCTCAGAGAGCCTGGCAAGCTACCGAGAGTATTTCGCCCACACACCAGAGCCTGGCAAGCTACCCGTGATGTATTCGATATGCCAAACACAGTAACAACAAATTCTCCAAAGGAGACATTACTGGGCCCGCTCGAGCAAATCAATGAACAATGGGAGGACAGTGACAGTTACAGGGGAAATCAGACTAGACTGGAGGTGAGGAATAGTAAATATAACCCGAGGTATGTGCGTCCTCTAGCTGTGAAGTGGAAGGAAGGGCCATGAAGAGGGCAGGTATCATGCAACCCTAGAATATGGAGAGGAAAGGGCAGCTCTTCCTGCTCTGTTCTGCTGGGGTTCCTGCACAAATGTACAGATGGGGTAAATGATACACAACATACATGACAGCAAACCTAGTGCACGTGGCCGACCCGGGTTTTATTCCTCCACCCCTCTTGGAGAGCCGGGCAAGCTACCGGGAGTATCTCGCCCGCACTACAAAGCTTAGCAAGTTACCCGTGACCTATTCGATATGCCAAAAACAGTAACAAGTCTCACAATTTGTTGTTAGATGTTACTGGTGCCCACTCGAGCAAATCGATGTACAACAGAACATTGCTACAGTGCTACATGTATATTTACAGTTATGGAGGCGCTTTTGCAGGAATTCAGCTCCTCTATGATCATCCTCTGGAGAAGAATGTCTTCCTGACGTATGTACAGCTTCTCACTGATATTCTCATGATGGAAAGGATCAAGTCAACACTCTGGGTGAGTTTTACAAAGACTCTGACCCCAATCATAAGGTATCAACTCTTAGCACGTAAACAATTTCCAGTGACGTCTACCCTCAACTCATTATCTTTGGTGTTTAAGACAGCATTTTATGAATATGAGAGACAAATAATTTGAAAGTAGTTATGACTCTAAAGCTGTCATTTGCAGGAATCAAAAGTTCCATCAATCTGACATTATTCTTGAAAACGTAATGTCGTGTTTTGAGCTGTGGAAAAATCATCTGCTCTTTTCCTCCCAGGTGTGCGTGGTTTTCAGAGTCACAGGGATATAGTTCAGGAGAGGGAATGGAACGGGATGAATAATTCCCTCCTCGGGAATGCAGGTCCTTAGTGACTCTCCCCTGAGAACTGGGAGACTGAGCTGTTGACAGAATCCCACTGCACCTAACTCACACGTACAAACAGGGATGTTCCCTGTGACCTGAACTTCCTGCCACAGAGTCCTATGAATGACCGTGGGACAGAGAGCAAAGTGAAAATATATACTGATGCCTCAGCTTCTTTTATGAATAATACAGAGACTTGCATAAATACTGGAAGTTATAGTGTCTCCTCAAAATGACCTAAATTCTAGGAAACTCATTTATAATAAACACATATTCACATGAGACTCCTCCATGGGCTCTTCAAGAAAATATGAATACATATATTAACATTTTGGGTCAAGCTCAACTCTGAGATATTATCCACCAATGACTTGATACTCTGAATCCTTTTCCTTAATAATAAATCTGAGTCTTGTGCATGTTCTTCATCTCAGACAGGACTATCTTCAGTAGGAAGTCAGTCGGTCACTGTCCCTTCCTCTCCTCCAGCACGCTTGTCTCTCCCTCAGGTGTCCAGCATATGTGGGTGTCAAACTGGTCTGTTCCATGACGCAGAGCCTAACCTTAGATATCAGATGCTCAGCTCCATGTAGGCTGTGCTGAGACATGTCTAAAGTCAAGAAAAGCTTCCCAGAAACTCACGTGCTTACCAGTGTCCCTGTCACTAGGGTTGGTCTATCCCATTCCCCCAAAACCATGCCTGGTATGTGCCAACATCGTGCATAGAGAAGCTGGTAAAGGGGGACCAGGATGACTCAGAGACTCTCTCAGATATCCCAGGATTCATCCCCTCAGCCCCACAGGGCACCTGCTGTGCCTAGGAATGCTTACCTGTGAGAGGAAATGAGGCGTGGACTTCCACTGATGGTCCTGGTCTCTTCAGTCCAGGACAGGAGACCTTTACCAACAACCGTTTTCAGTGGGAAACAATTATATAGGAACCATCCTAGGTGTGGTTTCATGTAGGTTTGTGTTGGAGGGTTCGCTGGGCTTACATAGGAAGAGTTATACTTTTTATAACATGTTCTCAGAGAACACATTTGTCTGTATTTAAGTCAGTATATCCTCTATGATAGCTAGTGTCCTCTGTCCCCATGTCCTGCCGAGTGCCACACGTGTGGTGCTGAGAAGTGAAAATGAAGCTCAGCACCAATTTTCATGTATTTACATTTGATAAAAAATATGGTTTATTTGCCAAAAACAAAGTAGAATAGTCAAGGATTTTCCTGGAACTGAAGCTATGTCCCCAAACCTGCAGCAGTCTCAGCACACAAGTTAATTCCAGTGGTAACTGACATGTGTTAATTCCAGTGGTAATTGTGAAACACAAGGAGTTCAGCCATAAGGAAACAGGAGTCAATGAATGTTCTAGAAGAAACAGTCCAAGACCTGCAAAATCCCCAGCAAGTACTTACAAGTTCTTCCAGTAGAGTCTGTGAAGCACCAGTGTACAATTCAACAAGAATATATGAGTGACTATAGATGTTCTAAAGAGAAGCCATCTTCCTCTTGTCTATTGATCGACAGAGAGAGATATTGAGCCTTTCTCACAGATGTAACCTGACCCTCTGAGCCCCATTCTGTGTCTCAGACCCTGAATCTTTGAGGAGGAAATCAGGAAGGTCAGAATCGCTGTCATCTCCTCACATGGCACAGCTGTCTTCCCCTTGGTTTTCTGACACACTCAGGATGTGGTTGTCATACTGCGTGTCTCGCACAGTAATACACGGCTGTGTCCACAGTGCTCAGCCTGCTCAGTTTCATGTAGGCTGTGTCCTTGAACTTGTCTGCAGTGAGTGTGAGTCTGCCCTGGAACTTCGGTGCGTAGTCTGTACCACCAGAGTTAGGGTATATCCTTCAAATCCACTCGAACCCTTGTCCCGGGGCCTGCTGCACCCAGTGAATATAGTTGCTGGTGAAGGTGTACCCAGATGCCATGCAGGATATCTTCACTGATGTTCCAGGTTTTCCCACCTCAGCCCCCAACTGCACCAGCTGCACCTTGGAAATTAACACCTGTGGACAGCAGTTAGTTGGAGTGGTTGGACTCCACTTGATGCTTCTCATTTCCCCAGCCCAAAGCATGGGGACTCTTACCTGCAGCCACTGCCACAAGGAAGAGAATACTCCAGGTCCAGTCCATGATGGGGACTGTGCACTCAAGGGCATCTGAAGGTGTGGGTGTGCCTGCTGTGTGAGGTTGTCAGGACACAGACACATATGTATTTAACTCAGTGTCCCTTGTGTAATTTGCATATTCATGAGGAGGTGGAATTCATAGCTGAAAGCCTAGTCCAACCTGAGAAGGGGCTGGTGGAAGCTAATGGGTCCATCCTCAAGGGGAGTGAAGAGGTCCGCATTCTGATCCTTGTTTGAGGAGATGAGACCCTGCCCTGCCCCAGGACTCTGTGCACACAAAGCTTCCCCCATGGAGTGCCAAGCCCTTTAGGACCTTCCTCTCAGGGCTCCCCATATCTGTATGGCATGAACACATCTGGACACACATGGGCTTTGAGGTTATTTCTTGGATACTTTCTCTGTCTTTCTCTCCCCAAGGGATACTAACTAAGGGATAACTTCCCAAGGGATACGACAATGAGACTACAAAACCATCGTAATGCCCCAGTGTTTTCCATTGGAGATATTAAGAAGTCCAGAAACACCACCTCTATACCGGTTTTACTGCGTTAATAATATGAGAAATGTTCCTCCAAAAAAGGTCAAGTATACACAATTTTACCTTTTGAGGTTTGATTTTCTCATTTAATCACTTAATCACTTAACTTCCCGTTAGTCGTCGATTTGCTCGAGCGGGCGCCAGTAACGTCTCCATTTGTCCCTGTCGCGTGCTAGAGTAGCCCAATGGCATCTGTTCGCTCCGGGAACATGAAGGGCCTCAAACCGATCGTTCATGATCTTGACGAAGAAGTCTGACCATCTGGTAGGTGGGCGGCCACGTGGTCTCTTGACATCCCGTGGAATCCAATCAGTAACAGCTCTAGTCCAACGGTCGTCTTTAAATCTCATTACGTGACCAGCCCATCTGATTTTCGACACCTTGGCAGATGAGACAGCATCCCTTATCCTTGATCGTCGACGGATGTCAGAACTCCGGATTCATTGTCTCATTTGAGTGAAACGTGATATTCCAAGCATAGCTCTTTCTATTCTTCTTTGGGAGACCTGAATAGCGTTCTCATCTTGTTTGCGTAGGGCCCAGTTCTCTGAGGCATATGTTAATGCAGGAAGAACAGTGTAATCAAAGAGATGTGCCCGGGGCCGGAGGTTCTTCGTCCTCTTAGCTATTTCTTCGACGTTCTTGAAGGCGTTCCAAGCCGCTCTCTTCCTCCTGCACAACTCGGGTGCCAGGTCATTTGTCATGTTGACCTCTCGACCTAGGCACACATAGCTGTTGCATTCGGAGATGGTCGTTCCATTGAGAGCGAATGGGGCGTCAGGAACAAGGCTGTTTCTCATAAACATTGTCTTCGTAAGATTCAGCTGTATTTGTGCCGCTTGGCTGATGTTTGGTGTTATTAGAACAATGTCATCAGAAAAGCGGAGGTGGTGTAGTTGCTGACCATCTATCTTCACTCCCATTCCTTCCCATTCCAGTCGTCGCATGATGTTCTCGAGGGTGGCACTGAAGAGTTTCGGTGAAATGGTATCACCCTGCCGCACCCCTCTCTTGACATCAACAATCACTTCTTTGTAGAATGGTGAGATCCTGGTAGTGAATCCGCAATACAGCTCATGGAGGATCCTGATGTATTGGGCTTGAATGCCCTGATTGGCTAGGGCTTCAATGACCGCTTCTGTCTCAACAGAATCAACGGCCTTCTTTAAATCAATGAACGTTAAGCAGAGCGGCATCTGAGACCTTGGACTCCAGGCTCGGCGGACCCAGGGACAGAGCTTCTCTGCTTGCTCCCACCACCCCAGGTGACAAAGGGATTCTAATCAGGAGCCCCACCCTACCCTGTCCTGTCTGCTTCCATCAACCACCCAGGGATCGAATTGTGCACAGGAGACCCACCCTACCCAGATAAATACCCCACTGGCAGACTTCCACTCTCGACACTACTTCCACTACCCAGCCGTCGCCACACTCCAGGACGCTTTTCGGACCCGCGCGGCAGCTCCGGCCCAGACCCACGAACAACTGAAGACCCACAGAACAAGATAAGCAGAACTCTCTGAGACCTTGGACTCCAGGCTTGGCGGACCCAGGGACAGAGCTTCTCTGCTTGCTCCCACCACCCCAGGTGACAAAGGGATTCTAATCAGGAGCCCCACCCTACCCTGTCCTGTCTGCTTCCATCAACCACCCAGGAATCGAATTGTGTGTCGCAAGCGGCTGCGCGACACATCATAAGACACTAAATACCCATCTTCTGGAATTGTCGTACCATATTTGATAGGGTTCAAATATGGTAACACCTACAAGGGTGATTAGAGGTCACCCCAAAAGCCTCTATCCCTCTCGGAAAGACTGGCAAGCTACCGAGAGTATTCCGCCCGCACGGAAGAGCCTGGCAAGCTATCCGCTGTGTATTCGATATGCCAAAACCAGTAACTACAACAGGTCTCATTCACCTGACCCTGAAGGCTTCACCGACATGGCAGCACTGAGAAGGATGAGAAAGGAGAGTCTGACAAAATCTCAAGGCCGACCTAGGCTGCCACAACGAAGGAAGACAAAAATGATCGTCTGTACTTTCAATGCACGTATGCTAGCATCAGATGTATCCATTGAAGACCTGATGGTACAAGCGCGAATTATCAAGTACGACATCATTGGTCTGACCGAGACAAGAAGGCACGAATCTCACTATGCCGTTTTCGACACTGGAGAAGAATTGTTCCTCGGAACATGCGATAAAAGAGGTGTTGGAGGCGTTGGTGTCCTTGTCAACACAAACTTGGCCAAGAGTATTGATTCATTCGAATGCCTAACAACCCGAATCGGACGTTTACATTTGAATAGATGTGGCTCACTGCCTGCAGTTTCTATCTTCGTTGTCTACACACCAACATCTCATTATGATGAAAGAGAAATCGAGAAGTTCTACATAGAGCTAGAGAAGTTCTATAAAGAAGACCACACCTTCTACAAGATCATTGTGGGTGATTTTAATGCCAATATAGGACCGAGAAGATCAGCTGAAGAACTTCACATCGGGACCCATGGCCTAGAATGGAACAAACAGGGTGAGAGACTGTCTGAGTTCATCATGTCGACCAAAACCATTCATGGTAACTCACAGGTCCAGAAGGCAGAATCTAAACAATGGACATGGGAGTCTCCCGGTGGACAATTCCACAACGAAATAGACCACATCCTATTCAATCGACGGTTTTGCCTGACTGATGTCGCTGTTGTCCCAAAATTTCTAACGGGATCGGACCACCGTCTCCTTCGTGCAAAATTCTACTTCACAGAGTGGGGAGAAAGGGCTGCAAAGTTCAAAAAGAGAACTCCCAGAATGACCACCAACTGGGAACTCTTTGGTACTATTGCGGCAACATGGGAAGATGCCATTGTTGACAACATTGACGAGGAATACGATCGACTGGTTCAGCACCTCCATGAATGTGCGAGGAACGCCAAGAGAGAGATAGCCACATAAAGTCGCCTATCTTCGAAAACTCTTGAGCTAATTTGCCAGCATGGTTTGGCGCATGCCTCAGGCAACCGCAAGCTAACGTCCGAGCTCGCAAAGCAGTGCAGAGATGCGATCAAGGAAGACCTCAAAGAGAGAAGAGCAGAAGTATTGGTAGATGCGGCAGAAGCCGGGAAAAGTATTCGTAACGCCCGCCTGTCCTTCGCCAACTATAAGACCAAGATGACTGCCCTCCGACGTCCTGATGGATCCATCACATCCTCCAGAACGGCAATGGAGAAGATTATCCATGACTTCTACTCAAATCTCTTCGATAGCCATGTCCACTTGCCGACATACCAAATTCCACAGGATGGATATGTCGTTCCCAACGTTCTTCCTTCCGAAATCCGACACGCCATTTCATCGGTAAAGAAACAAACAGCACCCGCCCAGACAAGGTCAGACCTGAACACCTGAAGAAACTGCCGTCAGTACTCATCAATACACTGGCTCGGCTCTTCACTCGCTACCTGTCTGAATGCAAGGTTCTGTCCCAATGGAAAACCAGCAGGACCGTACTACTGTTCAAGAAGGGAGACATCCATGGCATTGGCAACTATCGCCCGATCTGCCTATTGTCTGTCATCTACAAGTTGTTCACTCGAGTCATCCTGAATAGGATTGGCAGAACACTAGATGAAGGACAACCATGCGAGCAAGCAGGGTTCCGCAAAGGATTCAGCACCATCGACCATATCCACACAGTAACCAAGCTCATTGAGGTTTCTCGGGAGTTCAAGATGCCGCTCTGCTTTGATTTTCTCAACAAAGCAAATTTAGTATTGTGGGTTTTTTAAATTATTTTTTATTTTTTCATTAAATCACTACGAGCTAATGCTTACAAAGCTGTCCGTGATTTGATTTCAGTCATAAAGTATTCCTGTTTCTGAAGAGAAACTGTTTTCATCTCTGCACCCCCTTCAGGCCTGCAACTGGGTGCTCTTGGTACTTGGTGCCCCCTGCAGCCTGGTTCGACCCTGCAGGGAGAGCCTCTACCCTCTCAGGGACATTAACCTTTGGTGTCTCTAATACAGGTCTGAATCCTGGGATTTCACTTCAGAAGCCTTTTTCAGGAGCCATATTCTTTTCTAGGCTTTTGTTTTGGTTTTGAGCCACACCCAGCAGTTCTGAGGGCTTATTCCCGGCTCTGTGCTCTGGAATTGCTCAGGTAAATGTATCCTAGGAAAACATTGGCAAATCAAGTACTTATATATCTAAAAATTGAAAGGTGACACTGAGTGTTCTTTGCTGAGATTATGTAAAAGTAATTCAATAAACACTTAATTCACTCAAATAAAAATAGTAAAAACTATCAAAATAAAAGAGAATTTAAGTCTTTCTTTAAAGGCTTTAATATAAACAAACATATAGTAAATTTGTTAAATTCATGAAGAATTTTTAAAAATCCAGGCATAAGTCAAACACAGCTGCCAAAAAGTTTAAGTAACTGTATTAGTAGTAGAAATATGAGTAAATAAAAGAATACGATAAAATAAATAAAGTCTTATTGAATATATGACTTGAACTCTGACTTTTTCAGTGATACACAATAGTACTATTTAAAAAAATTACTTAGAGTAATGGAAGGAGAAAGAGAGAGAGATGGCATAGGATTGACAAAGACAACCCACACACAGAATGTTGTCATTGTCATATGAGTCATCCTCTTCCTTTATTGATCCCTTGGATCCTATACATTTTTATCTCTCTCTCCTCTCTCTCCTTTCTTGCTCTCTCTCTTCTCTCTCACATTCTATGGGATCTATGGATTTAAATACAGATACTGAAATGTTATCATGCATATCCCTTTTCCTACTTTAAATACTCACTTCTTTCCAGAGTGACTATATTTAACTATTCCTGTCATACTGGTCCTTCTCTGTCTTTCGCCTCCCACACACTTGGAGCAAACTTCCAACCATTGACTAGTCCTTCTGGCCCCTGTGTTTCCTGGCACAGAATATTAATCTCATGCAAAAGTTTAAGTCCCACAAAAGAATACAATTATTCTATATCTGTGCCTCTGCCTCTGACTGATTTCACTCAGCCTGATACTCTCCATGTTCATCCATTTATAAGTGATTTTCATGATTTAACGTTTTCTGGTGGTCGCATCATATTCCGTTGTGTAGATGTGGTATATTTCATCGAGTTAACTATTCCCAGGGCTGAGATCTCCAAGCCTGCTCGGATTGGGGCGGAGCATCCTCCACCCAGATTCTCCAAATTCCAGTAGGCAGGGGTGACACCGACCAACTGTCCCCTGGCGCCGTGTAATCCCATCAACGGCCAAGACCCAGAAATTATAAAACCCAGCTCCCAGAAGCGTGTGGCCACATTCGTGGCCATGCGGAACCTTATCTCATTCTTACTTTGGACAAAATGGCAGGCTACCGAATGTAACCTACCCACATGGCAGAGTCTGGCAAACTCCCTGAAGTGTACCCAATATGCCAAATACCAGTAACAATGATGGGTCTCATTCTCCTAACCCTGGAAGAGTTTTTAGTATGGCACTTTTTAAAAATCTCAGGGCTAGGATAAAGGAGACATTACTGGAGACTGCTTGAGGCAATCGACGAACAAAAGGATGATCGTGATCGTCTGAACTATTCTCAGACACTCGGGTTGTTTCAGATTTGACTCTTTTGAATACAATATTGTGATGCAGTGGGTATGGTCGATGGTGCTGAATCCTTTGCAGAACCCGGCTTGCTCGCATGGTTGTCCTTCATCTAGTGTTCTGCCAATCCTATTCAGGATGACTCAAGTGAACAACTTGTAGATGACAGACAAGAGGCAGATCAGGCGATAGTTGCCAATGTCATGGATGTCTCCCTTCTTGAACAGTAGCACGGTCCTGCTGGTTTTCCATTGGGACGGAACCTTGCATTCAGACAGGTAGCGAGTGAAGAGCCGAGCCAGTGTATTGATGAGTACTGAGGGCAGGTTCTTCAGGTGTTCAGGTCTGACCTTCTCTGGGCCGGGTGCTGTTTGTTATTTTACCGACAAAATGGCGTGTCGGATTTCGGAAAGGAGAACATTGGGAACGACATATCCATCCTGTGAATTTGGAATGTCGGCATGTGGACATGGCTATCGAAGAGATTTGAGTAGAAGTCATGGATAATCTTCTCCATTGCCGTTCTGGAGGATGTGATGGATCCATCAGGACGTCGGAGGGCAGTCATATTGGTCTTTTAGTTGGCGAAGGACAGGCGGGCATTACGAATACTTTTCCCGGCTTCTGCCACATCTACCAATACTTCTGCTCTTCTCTCTTTGAGGTCTTCCTTGATCGCATCTCTGCACTGATTTTCGAGCTCGGACGTTAGCTTGCCGTTGCCTGAGGCATGCACCAAACCACGCTGGCAAATTAGCTCAAAAGTTTTCAAGGATAGGCGATTTTTTGTGGCTATCTCTCTGTTGGCGTCCCTCGCACATTCATGTAGGTGCTGAACCAGTCGATCGTATTCCTCGTCAATGTTGTCAACAATGGCATCTTCCCATGTTGCCGCAATAGTAACAAATAGTTCCAAGTTGGTGGTCATTCTGGGAGTTCTCTTTTTGAACTTTGCAGCCCTTTCTCCACGTTCTGTGAAGTAGAATTTTGCATGAAGGAGAGGGTGGTCGGATCACGTTCGAAATTTTTGGGACAACAGCGACATCAGTCACGCAAAACCGTCGATTGAATATGATGTTATCTATTTTGTTGTGGACTCATCCACAGGGAGACTCCCATGTCCATCGTTTAGATTCTGCCGTCTGGAACTGTGAGTTACCATGAATGGTCTTGGTCGACATGATGAACTCAGACAGTCTCTCACCCTGTTCCTTCCATTCTAGGTCATGGGTCCCGATGTGAAGTTCTTCCGCTGATCTTCTCGGTCCTATCTTGGCATTAAAATCACCCACAATGATCTTGTAGAAGGTGTGGTCTTCTTTATAGAACTTCTCTAGCTCCATGGAGAACTTCTCGATTTCTCTTTCATCATAATGAGATGTTGGTGCCGGGTTGCGCAAAGGATTCAGCACCATCGACCATATCCACACGATAACCAAGCTCATTGAGGTTTCTCGGGAGTTCAAGATGCCGCTCTATTAAACGTTCACTGATTTAAAGAAGGCCTTTGTTTCTGTTGAGATGGAAGCGGTCATTGAAGCCCTAGCCAATCAGGATATTCAAGCCCAATACATCAGGATCCTCCATGATCTGTATTGCGGATTCACTACCAGGATCTCACCATTCTACAAAGAAGTGATCGTTGATGTCAAGAGAGGGGTGCGGCAGGGTGATACCATTTCACTGAAACTCTTCAGTGCCACCCTCGAGAACATCATGCGACGACTGGAATGAGAAGGAATGGGAGTGAAGATAGATGGTCGGCAACTACACCACCTCTGCTTTGCTGATGACATTGTTTTAATAACACCAAACATCAGCCAAGCGGCACAAATACTGGCCGACTTTGACCGCGAGTGTAGAAAGGAAGACTACAGCTGAATCTTATGAAGACAATGTTTATGAGAAACAGCCTCGTTCCTGATGCTCCATTCGCTCTCATTGGAACGACCATCTCCGAATGCAACAGCTATGTGTACCTAGGTTTAGAGGTCAACATGACAAATGACCTGGCACCCGAGCTGCTCAGAAGGCAGAGAGCGGCTTGGAATGCCTTCAAGAACGTCGAAGAAATAGCTAAGAGGAAAAAGAACCTCTGGCTCTGGGCACATCTCTTTGATTCCACTGTTCTTCTTGCATTAACATATGCCTCAGAGACCTGGGCCCTATGCAAACAAGATGAGAACGCTATTCAGGTCTCCCAAAGAAGAATAGAAAGAGCTATGCTTGGAATATCACGTTTCACTCAAATGAGAGAAAGATTCCGGAGTTCCGACATCCGTCGATGATCAAGAATCAGGGACGCTGTCTCATTTGCCAAGGTGTCGAAAATCAAATGGGCTGGTCACATAATGAGATTTAAAGATGACCGCTGGACTAGAGCTGTTACTGACTGGATTCCATGGGATGTTAAAAGACCGCGTGGCTGCCCACCTACCAGATGGTCAGACTTCTTCGTCAAGATCATGAACGATCGGTTTGAGGCCCTTCATGTTCCCGGAGTGAACAGATGCCATTGGGCTACACTAGCACGTGACAGGGACAAATGGAGACGTTACTGGTGCCCGCTAGAGCAAAGTGAGGACTAACGGGAAGTTAAGTGATTAAGTGATAAGTGATTGTGATGCAGTAAACATGGGTCTGCAAATATATTTTCAAATTATTATTTTGGGGCTTTTGGGGTCAATGTAAAGAAGGAATTTCTGGGTCAAATGATAGCTCAATTCTTAGTATGTTGGACATTATCCAAGTTTTTTCAAACGAGGTCAATTTCATTGCTATTCCCACCAGCATAGTATGATGATTGTCTTTTCCCCATATCTATGCTAATACAGAATATTTTGATTCTTTGAGATTTCTGCCCTTCTCCCTTGGTATGAAGTGATATCTCAAAATTATTTTAATTTACGTTTCTCTGAATAGTGTCAGGGAGAATTAATTTATACAGTTCTCTGCATCAAAGTCTACATTAAGGATGCATTTGTTTAAAATCCCCATTTTAGAATGGGTTCATTTTTTGTTGTAAGATCTACACGTGCTTGATATATGTTTTATTTATCCTACATCAGATGAGGTGAGCAGATATTTTCCTCATTATTTTGTTGTCTTTTTATTCTGGCCATATTTTCATTTACAATGATTGGGCCGTTGAAAGCAGATAGACTAAAATCTAATGTCATGAAATGGATGAAAACACTGGCTTCACATTGATCCCCAAATAATTAGTTTACAGGAGGGATGTTGAATCCGGAAGACACAGACCATGTGTTTCAACTCAGCTGAGAGTAACTGCGTGTTGTTGACATGAAACATGTGTCACAGGCTGACCACAATCATAAACACAAAGTCACCTTAAAAGTTGGGTGTACAAACAGCCTAGAGAGTTGGTGAGTCCTCAGGTGGAATTGTGATCAATGTGTGTGGATCATTGCAAGTTCAGAGTCTGGACACACCTCACGTGTCTTCACTGCGCAGGGCCTGACTAAGTCTCTGTGCACACAGCAAGGTCCTAGGATGTGGTTCCTCCTTCCACAAGCACAAGGCAAACAAAATCAACTCTGGACTCACTCCCCACTGCCTTCTCAGAGAGTCTCCAGGGCTCAGCACTTCCTCTTCAGACTAAGCTGGGCCTCAGGTAGTTTATGTGCTCCTGAAAAACACAAAGCATTAAATACAAGAGATGACCATAGTCGTGTTCACGGCAGCATGAAGTACAGTAGCCAATATGCACACACAACACACAACAGCAGCGTTCACTTCTGTCTGTGTTTCCTCATTCACCCTTGGAGTCTGTTCTTTCTCTCCTTCAGTTCTGTTCAAGGACAGTGATCACTGTTTCCTTCCTTCTGTCCCTGAGATTCCTGAGTCTCCCTGTCAGTGTTTTATTCAGGTCAGAGAGCACTGAGAGGATAGTTGCTCTCTGCACACCCACAGAGCATCGGGTGTTCTGGTGTTCTTACCTGGATTCAGTCCACGTTCATTAAAACAACTATGTTTTCATTGTTCTTGGTGCTCTGTGATAGCTAAGGGTGTAAGTGCCCGGCTGTCTGGGCATGGATTGGGTGAAGTTTCCCCGCTCTATTCATCTAGGGCTGTGACTCCAGTAACTTCTGTCAGCCACAAAGCCTCTGGTGTTTTCTCACTGGGCCTGGGATGGCCAGAGGCCAGGTGGCAGGAATAACTGTGGGTTCTGGTGCTGAAGGGCATCACTGAGACCTGTCACATCTCCTAGGGAACAGACTTTCAAGACTATTATAAAGCTATAGAAATTAGCCTCTAGTTTCAGGAATATAAACTCTCAGTCCAACTGTATCGAATTGAGAGCCCAGACTAAATCCTTAGATCTTTTACGGTGAATTGTTGGGAAAGCATTCCATACTATGGAGTAAAGAAAGGAAAATCTCTTCAACAAATGGTATTGGGAAACAACACCACATATCAAAACAGGATTAGAAAATAGACTTGAATTCATATCTCACACCAGATCACTTGATCACTTGAGTTGACTTCCTGTTAATCATCGATTTGCTCGAGCGGGCGCCAGTAACATCTCCATTTGTCCCTTTTGCATGCTAATGTACCCCAATGGCTTCTGCTCGTTCTAGGAACACAAAGAGCCTCAAACTGATCGTTCAGGGTCTTCTCGAAGAAGTCTGACCATCTGGTAGGTAGACGGCCATGCGGTCTTTTGACTTCCCATGGATTCCAGTTGGTATGGGCTCTAATCAGGCAGTCGTCTCCAAATCTCACTATGTGTCCAGCCCATCTGATATTTGATGCCTTGGCAAATGAGACACCGTCCCTGATATTTGATCGTCGATGGAGGTGAGAACTCTGGATTCTTTATCACATTAGCATTAAATGTGATACTCCAGGCATAGCTCTTTTGATTCCTCTTTGGGAGACCTAAATAGCGTTTTCATCCTGTTTTTGTAGGGCCCAGGTCTCTGAGGCATATGTTAATGCAGGAAGAACAGTGGAATCAAAGAGATGTGCCCGGAGCCGGAGGTTCTTCGTCCTCTTAGCTATTGCTTCGACGTTCTTGAAGGCATTCCAAGCCGCTCTCTTCCTCCTGCGCAGCTCGGGTGCCAGGTCATTTGTCATGTTGACCTCTCGACCTAGGTACACATAGCTGTTGCATTAGGAGATGGTCGTTTCGTTGAGAGTGAATGGGGCATCAGGAACGAGGCTATTTCTCATAAACATTGTCTTCATAAGATTCAGTGGTAGTCTGACCTTTCCACACTCACGGTCAAAGTCGACCAGCCTTTGTGCCGTTTGGCTAATGTTTGGTATTATTAAAACAATGTCATCAGCAAAGCGGAGGTGGTGTAGTTGCCGACCATCTATCTTCACTCCCATTCCTTCTCATTCCAGTCATAGCACGATTTTCTCAAGGGTGGCACTGAAGAGTTTCGGTTAAATGGTATCACCCTGCCAAACCCCTCTTTTGACATTGATGATCACTTCTTTGTAGAATAGTGAGATCCTGGTAGTGAATTCGCAATACAGCTCACGGAGGATCCTAATGTATTGGGCTTGAATGCCCTGATTGGCTAGGGCTTCAATGACCGCTTTCGTCTCAACAGAATCAATGGCCTTCTTTAAATCAATGAACATTAGACAGAGCGGCATCTTGAACTCTCGAGAAACCTCAAAGAGCTTAGTTATCGTGTGGATATGGTCAATGGTGCTGAATCTTTTTACGAAAGGACGTTACAAAAGCGTTTCCCAGCTTTTGCCGCATCTAATAGCACTTCTTCTCTTCTCTCTTTGAGGTCTTCCTTGATCGCATATCTGCACTGCTTTGCGAACTCAGACATTCGACTGTGGTTGCCTGAGGCATGTACCAAACCACGTTGGCAATAAGCTCAAGAATTTTCGATGACAGGCGTTTTTTTTTTTTTTTTTGTGGATATCTCTGTCTTGGCCTTCCTCACAAAATCATGGAGATGCTTAACCAGTCGATCTTGTTCTTTCTCAATGTTGCCAATAACAACTTCTTCCCATGTTGCAGCAATAGTGCCAAAGAGCTCCCAGTTGGTGGTCTTTCTGGGAGTTCTATTGGTAAACTTTGCAGCCCTTTCTCCCTGCTCTTTGAAGTTGAATTTTGCATGAAGGAGATGGTGGTCTGATCTTGTTCGGAATTTTGGGACAACAGTAACATCAGTCAGGCAAAATCGTCGATTGAATATGATGTGGTCTATTTTATTTTGGAACCATCCACCGGGAGACTCCCATATCCAACGTTTAAATTCGGCCTTCTGGAATTGTGAGTTACCATGGATGGTCTTGGTCGACATGATGAATTTAGACAGTCTCTCACCCTGTTTGTTCCATTTTAGGCCATGGGTCCCGATGTGGAGTTCTTCGGCTGATTCTCGGTCCTTTCTTGCATTAAAATCACTGGCAATGATCTTG
This sequence comes from Sorex fumeus, assembly GCF_029834395.1. Classification (NCBI taxonomy): domain Eukaryota; kingdom Metazoa; phylum Chordata; class Mammalia; order Eulipotyphla; family Soricidae; genus Sorex; species Sorex fumeus. Next base: position 685,747 of record NW_026606224.1, on the reverse strand, counting down.
TAGAAGGTGTGTTCTTTATAGAACTTCTCCACCTCAATGTAGAACTTCTCAATTTTTCCTTCATCATAATTGGATGTTGGTGAGTAGACAACAAAGATAGAAACTTCCGGTAGTGAGCCACATCTATTCAAGTGTAATTGTCTGATTCAGGTTTTTAGGCATTTGAATGAATCAATGCTCATGGCCAAGTTCGTGGTGACACAGACACCGACACCTCTGTCGCTTCTTTTTTCACATGTTGTGAGGTACAATTCTTCTCCAGTGTCGGAAACACCTGATGTGTTTGATGCCTTCTTGTCTCGGTCAGACCATTGATTTCGTACTTGAAATTTTGTGCTTGTACCATCATGTCCTGGATGGATGCATGTGATGCTAGTGTATGTGTATTGAAAGTACAGATAATCATTTTTGCCTTTCTTCGTTTTGGCAGCCTACTTCGGCCTTGAGATTTTATCAGTCTCTCCTTCCTCATCCTTCTTAACCCTGCCATATTGGTGATGCCTTCAGGATCAGAGCAACGATACCCATTGTAATTACTGGTTTTGGCATGTAGAATACACAACAGATAGCTTGCCAGGCTCTGCCATGCAGGCGGAATACTCTCGGTAGCTATCCAGGCTCTCCAAGAGGGATAGAGGCTTTTTGAAAGCCGCTCCTCACACCAGATACAGAATTTAATTAAAAGTGGGCTTATGGTCCATCGTTGACAGCAGAATCCTTAAAACATACAGAGTAAAACCTTGACCGGTCTCTCCATGACACTGATCTTAGAGGGCTCATCTATAGTTTTACTTTATTGGCAGAGAGAAAAGAGAGTAAAATAAATAAATGGGACTAAATCAATTAAAACATTTTAATGGCCATGTAAATGGCATTAAAATTAAGTTACCCTACAGACTGGGAGTAACGTGTACCCACTGAACATCAGAGCCAACCTAATATCTAAGATATTCATAGCACTCACCAAGCCCAACATTGGAACAAATCACCCCCATTAAAGGGTGTGGAAAATAAACAATACTTTCCTAAAGCAACATTCCTGTTGCCCAGACCCATATGAAAATATGCTGATCACCATTTAGTATGAGTGAAATATTAATAAAAAAGTATAATGAAGGTCATATCTCAGTGAGAGTGGCTTATATCAAATATACTGGAAACAATTGATGTTGGAACTTTGTCAAAGGGAATACTGTTTCTATATTTGTGAGAACTTATCTATACAAAACATTATTATATTTGTCTAAAAATTTTCACTTAAAAGATTTTCTATTTTTGCAACCTTCACGCAAGCATGAAAACTTTCTTGATCACTTGACATCCCATTATTCATTGATTTGCTCAGGCGCGCACCAGTAATGTCTCCATTTATCCCTATTGCATGCAATTGTAACTCAATGATGTCTGGTCGCTTCAGGAACACGGAGAGTGTTGAACCATTCAGTCAGGGTCTTGAGAAAGAAGTCTGACCAACCCGTACGTGGGTCGCCATGCATTCTTTTGACGTCCCATGGAATCCAGTCTATAATGGCTCTAGTCCAGAGGTCGTCTTCAAATAGCATTAAATGTCCAACCTATCTGATTATCAACGCCTTGGCAAATAAAGACAGCGTCCCTGATTCTTGATCGTAGATGGACGTCAGAACTCCAGATTTGTTTTCTCACTTGAGTGAAGCGTGATATTCCAATATAGCTCTTTTGATTCCTCTTTGGGGTCCCAAATACCGTTCTCATCCTGTTTTCATAGGGCGCAGTTCTCTGAGGCATATGTTGGTACAGGAAGAACAGTGGAATTGTAGAGATGTGCCCGGAGTTGGAGGTTCATTGTCCTCTTAGCTATTTCTTAGATGCTCTTGAAGACTTCCAAGCCACTCTCTTCCTCCTGTGCATCTCAGGTACCAGATCGTTTATCTTGTTGAGTTCTCGACCTAGGTACACATAGCTGCGGCATTCGGAGAGATTTGTTCTGTTGAGAGCAAATGGAACATCAGGATCGAGTCCATTTTTCATGAACATTCCCTTCATGAGATTCAGCTGCAGTAGTCCGACCTTCCCACACTCAGGGTTGAAGTTGGTCAGAATTTGTGCAGCTTAAGTGTTTGGTATTATTAGAACAATGTCACCATCGAAGCAGATTTGGTGCAGTTGCTGACCATTCCTTCCCATTACAGTTGTCTCATAAAGTTCTCGAGGGTGGCACTATTCGGTGAAATAGTATCACCTTGCTGAACCCCCATCTTGATATCGATGATCACTTCCTTGTAGAATGGTGAGATCCTGGTTGTCAATCCATAATACAGCTCATGAAAGAACCGGATGTACTGAGTATGAACGCCCTATTTGGGCTAGGGCTTTGATGACCGCTTCAGTCTCAACAGAATTAAAGCTCTTTTTAAATCAATGAACGTCATGAAAAAATTAATTTGAGAAAATATATCCAAACATATGTCCATTGCAACATTTAACTTAGTGGCTAGGGAATGGAAATAATCCTAATGCTTAATGACAGTTTCATGGATAAGAAGTTGTGGTATTTATAAACAATGTGATACAAAATATCATTGTTTTCTGCACCATGGATCAGACTAGGAATATTATATTAAATGAACTAAGTCACAGGAAGAAGGGAAAATTCAGACATTCTCATTCACCTGTGGTACATAGAAAACAGAGTGTCAGGATGCACAGGATCCAATGATAAGGTCCCCTGCATCTGGGACCACACTCTGGGGTTCCCGAGAGGAGTTGGGTGGGGGCTCACATCACTGGAAGAAGAGGCGGAGCACAGGGGCCACCACAGAATGTGGGGGTCTGAGAGAATTTGGTGCTGGGAGAAGCGCAGGGAGTTTGGGACGCACAAGCATCAACACTCAGACTATTTCCTCAGTTAAAATAACAAAAATGAAAGGGATAAGACACTCATTTGTTTAAAGCTATTTATTTAAGAAGGAAAATCAAACATACCTTTCAGAAAAACACACATGTCTCCAGTAGACAATGAGACAGAGAATAAACAATTTTGAACTAGTAGAGAAAATAATGACTAAAATTTATTTATGTGGATAAAGTAATTTTTAAAATATATTTCAACAAAAGAGGAAACAGTGATCCTTTTTAAAGCCCCTCTCCGCCTGCTGGCGGTAGGGCGTTTCCCTTGCACGCAGCCAATATGGCCGACCTGAGTTCGATTCCTCCGCCCCTCTCGGAGAGCCCGGCAAGCTACTGAGAGTATCTCGCCAACACGGCAGAGTCTGGCAAGCCACCCGTGATGTATTCGATATGCCAAACACAGTAACAACAAAATCTCCAATAAAGATGTTACTGGGTCCGCTGGAGCAAATCGATGAACAACGGGAGGGCCTTTAGCTTTACCTTTACCTTACCTCCGCCTGCCAGGATTTCCAAGAGCAGAGCGCCCCCTGATGGCCACACGCACCCCTGCAGCTCCCCTGTCTCTCTCAGCAGGTTTGTGTCTGGTCTCACAGGGACTTGCCTTCACTGTGTGTCTTTGCACAATAATACACGGCTGTGTCCTCAGTTACTGAGTTGCTCAGTTTTAGGTAAACTTGGTTCTTGGAGGTGTCCTTGGAGATGCTGACTCGGGACTGAAGACTTGGATTATAGCTTATGTCTCCATCATACAATACAACACCAACCCAATTCAGCCCCTTTCCAAGGGCCTGGAGTACCCAGTGTACACTATAGTCGGATAGAGAGAATCCAGAGACCGAGCAGGTGAGGGACAGTGTCTGCGAGGGCGTCACTTGGCTTGGGCCAGACTCCTGAAGCTGTACCTGGGACAAGACACCTGGGAAAAGAGACACACAGTGAATCACGGAATCAGAGGCCCCATACCCACCTTGGATCCTCTGTACAGGGGATACTCACATCTGGGAGCTGCCACCAGAAAAAGGAGGAACCAGCGCTGATGCATGTTCCTGCCCATGAGGTCCATGATCTCAGACACTGTCAGGGAGAGAGGGAGCCTGAGTTGGGGGCGAATGTGAACGTGGTTTTAACCCTGGGTTCTGAGTGCATATTTGCATGGGGGAGCCTCTGTAAAGAAAGGAGGGGACCCGGGGGAGGCTGGTGTGTGGGCTCCCTAGGAGGAGGTGCTGAGTGTGGCTCAGAGCACTCAGGCCTGTCCCTGGGGCCCTGTGAGAGCCGGCCTTCTTCCTCCAGCTCAGAAAATATGCTGAGGACCTCTCAGAAAACAGGAATTTCTCAGGAGGAAATAGCAGCTGGGGAGGAGAGTCCCCATGTCTCAGGTCCCTGATGACTAAACCCAGTCCCCACCTGGGGCCTCTACCCTGTAGACAGGCCCCTGCCCCTCCGTGTCCCGGTGTGGTGGCTCCTGTTCTCCTACTTCATATGAAAATACTGGCACATATTAGACAGTGTAATTGTCACAGTAAATTATGACTTGTTCTGGTCCAACCCATGGTTAATTAATTTTCAGTCTATTTACTCTCTCATCTTGCATGAACATTTCTTCACATGGGGCAGTTTCATCCTTATTATCCAAGATGGTTATTAGAGTGGATTTGTTTCTTCTCTTTTATACTGGGACAAGAAGATGTTTCTGCCCAGTGACCCTCCTGGTGTAGTATCCCTGGCCAATGGCATCTAAACCTGCTCTGTCCTATGTACAACTCAGTGTCCAAAAGATGATCATGAACCTCAGGAACTTTATCTCGGGGTTCCTCACTGAAGAATTCCAACCCTGTATGATGCTTAGGAAGACACAGTAAAGGGTCCTCAGCACACAATCTACTGGGCCAGAGTTTTGGTCTTTGTGCAAAGACTCACACATTCTATACAAGTACACTGTGCATGCCCTTAGCAATGGCACATGAGGCTCTATATTGCCCCCAAATGCATAGAACTGAGACACAGTCTGTGTCACATCCTATACCCCTAATCTATGGAACACTAGAGGGTTCAGTTAAATCTAGGGGACAAGAGAGTTTGCGTTATCATTTGACATTTAAAAAAGTTATGCATTAAGTATTAAAGTTTTCGAAACACTAAACTAGTTAAACAAAATTCTACTAAAAATAAAAACAAAGATAGAGAAAAAGCAATTCAAGCTACATGATTATTGAGATGGATGAATATTACACTTCATGTACAAGGTGTCTCTAATAGGATTAATAAACATTCTCCTATATAAAGCACATGACTCACCGTGGCTCTGTCCCAGAACACCTGCAAGCCCAGGATGGTGAATCCTCACAGATCCTCCCGCTCTCCCACCCCCCCATTCCAACCCACCCCTGTGGCAGGCATTCCCATCCCACCACCAGTGTCCATTCTCCACACCCAACTATCCTAGTATTCCCCCCCTGTCCCCCCATTCCACCCTGCCTCTGTGGCAGGGCACTCCCTTTTGTTCTCTCTCTCATTTGTGGTGCCTGCTAGAGACAATTGACGAGCAATAGGATGATCGTGATGGTGATTGTGAAAAAAATACTTTAAAAATTATTTTCAGTATAATAAATAAGATTAATTTATTTTTTCAATGCTACTTGACCCATTATCTGTGTGTTTCAATCTTAGAGATAAATGATAAAAATATCCTTGTTTATTATTAGTAATTTGGACTGGAGTGATAGCACAGCGGTAGGGCGTTTGCCTTGCACGCAGCCAACATGGCCAACCCGAGTTCGATTCCTCCGCCCCTCTTGGAGAGCCCGGCAAGCTACCGAGAGTATCTGGCCCACATGGCAGAGCCTAGCAAGCTCCCCATGACGTATTCGATATGCCAAACACAGTAACAACAAAGTCTCCAATGGAGACGTTACTGGGGCCGCTCAAGCAAATCGATGAACAATGGGAGGGCCATAACCTTTACCTTTATTATTAGTAATTTATTAGAAAGAAGGCAAGAGATAAATTAGAAATGAATGAAAGTCTAGATCATTCATTTTGTGTATTCTCTTTTTTATACACTCCTGGCACGAAAAATTAGCTTTTACCTTTTTTCATAATGACAATTTGTGCGATTTCAATGAAATGCTTCACATGAGTGTTCCAAGAACATTTTCCAGGACCACAAATTGATACCTGAGCATTGTAGGTGGAACCAGGACACAGATAGCAAACAAACACAGAGTACTTCAGGTGTATTCACCAAGTCAAAGAAAAACAAAGATTATCAATATTTGGAAATAATTTTTATGTAATGATTAGATATAAAATGTATTAAGTTTCTAATTCATCCAGAGAGATACAAGTTACAAAGTTGTTTTCGTTTGGGTTTCATTCATATAATGTTCCAATACCCAATCCTTCACCAGGGTACATTTACCACAACCAGTGTGCCAGTTTCAGTCTTTCCTTCCCCCACCCCAGCTGCCTGTATTGCAGGCGATATTCTTCTCTCTCTCTCTCTCTCTCTCTCTCTCTCTCTCTCTCTCTCTATCTCCTTTTGGAATTATGGTCTTCAATAAAGATACTGAAAGAAATTAGATATATTTTTTTACCTACTTTCAATACTCAATTCCTGTTCAAAGTGATCAATTCCAACTACTATTGGCATGCTGATCCCTTCGCTATCCTAACTGCCCTGTGTGTCCCCACACTTGTGGCTGTCTTCAAACTGTGAACCAGTTATTCTGGCCCCTGTTTTTTCCTGGGCTTAGATATTAGCTCACACTATTTTATTTTTATATCGCAAAAATGAATACAGCCATTCTATGTCTGTCTCTCTCCTTCTGAATCATTTCACATAGTATGCCATTGTCGATGTCCATCCATTTATAAGAAAATTTCATGACAACAGTTTTCCTAGTGGATGCTTAGTATTCCATTGTTTAGATGTACCATAGGTTCCTCATCCAATCATCTGTTCTTGGGCAACTCGGGTTGCTTCCAGGTTCTGGCTATTGGGAACAGTGCTACAGTGAACATATAAATGCAGATGGCATTTCTGCTGTGTGTTTCGACTCCCAGAGTATTTACCCAGAGTGGTTTTGCTGGGTCAAATGGGAACTCAATTTATAGTTTTTTGAGGAACGTCCATATTGCTTTCCTTAAATAATGAACTCGTTGGCATTACCACAGTGAATGAGAACTCTTTTCTCTCCTCTCCTCACATCTGCGCCAGCACTGGTTGCTCTTTTTCTTTTGCATGTGTGCTAGTGTATGTAGTGTGAGATTATATCTCATTGTTGCTTGATTTGCTTCTCCCTGATGATTAGTGATGTAGAGCATTTTTCCTTGGGACATTTGACCATTTGAGTTTCTTCTTTGAGAAAGTTTCTGTTCATTTTCTCTCCAGATTTTTGATGGGTTTGGATGTTTTTTTCTTGTAAAGCTTAACAATGTATTATATATATGTATGTATTTGGTATTAAGTACTTATCAGAAGGGTTATGCATGAATAATTTTCCATTCTATGGGCTGTCTTTGTATCTTGGGCACCATTTCTTTTGAGGTGCAGAAGCAGTCTCATTAATTTAAAGCAGTCCCCTTTGTTTATATTTGCTTCCACTTGCTTGGTCTGTGGTGTTTTATGTTTGAAGGTGCCTTTAGCTTCAAGGTCATGGAGGGTTTTGCCTGTGTTTTCTTCTATGTGCCTTATGTTCTCAAGTCTGATGTTAAGTCATTTACGTCATTTTAATATGACTTCTTTGCATAGTGTTGATAAAAGTATGAGTTCATTTTTATTGCACGTAGCTGTCCAGTTTACCCAGCAATTCCTCTTTTTCTATCAAAATTGGGTTGGATTATATAAAGTTCCTGATTTTTTAATTCTTGAATTAATTTGTGAATAATTCCTTCAAATATGAATAGAGTCTAGCTGGGTAAAGTATTCTAGGTGAAGCCTCCATTCAATTGTTTTTAACTGTATTTTACCATTTACCTCAGGCCAGAGGGTTTCATTCCATTTATCTCTGTAAATCTAAGGGCGGTTCCTCTATTTGTAATTTTCTTCTTTGAGATTGCTGCTTTCAGTATTGTATATCTGTCTACGGTATTCTTCATTCTGATTGGGATATGTCTAGAAGTCTTTTTGTTAGGGTCCCTTCTAGCTGGTGCCCTTTGGAATTCTTGAATCTGGGCACCTGTGTTCTTCAACTCTGAGGACTGTTCAGCAATGATGTCTGTAACTGTTACTGCCAATTTGGGGTTACCTCCCTGTCTATCTGTGACTCTTAGGATTCTTATGTTACTCCTCTTCAATTCATCCCATAGTTCTCTTTTCTGCCCTTGAGTTATTTTGAGGTTTTCAGTTGTAGTTGTTTCGTGTAGGTTTTCTGCATCTCACCTTCAAGCTCACTGGTTCTGCTTTCCCTGCTGTGCCACTGATGTTGAGGTCATGGAGTTTTTCATTTCGCCTACTGAATTTTTTATCAATGCCATTTTTGTTGTAGTGTCATTCTTGTTGCCCAGTGTGTAGATGAGTTGGTTTGTTCTCATCTTTCCTTATTGGATATATAAGCAGGTCACCTGAAATATCGGATGACACGATCATACAATTCATGTCTTTCTTCAGTATTGGTGTTACACAAATGGTTCTTATTTCAGGCGCAGAGGTGACACGTAGGAGGAAGGAGAGGGAGAGTTCTCTACATTACTGGGACAACTTAAAATCATTTAATCACTTAACTTCCCATTAATCGTCGATTTGCTTGAGCGGGGGCCAGTAACGTCTCCATTTGTCCCTGTCGCGTGATACTATAGCCCGTTGGCATCTGTTCACTCCGGGAACATGAAGAGCCTCAAACCGATCGTTCATGATCTTGATGAAGAAGTCTGAACATCTGGTAGGTGGGCGGCCACGCGGTCTTTTGACATCCTGTGAAATCCAGTCAGTAACAGCTCTAGTCCAGCGGTCATCTTTAAATCTCATTATGTGACCAGCCCATCAGATTTTTGACACCTTGGCAAATGAGACAGAGTCCCTGATTTTTGATCGTCGACGGAGGTTGGAACTCCGGATTCTTTCTCTCATTTGAGTGAAACGTGACATTCCAAGCATAGCTCTTTCAATAGTCCTTTGGGAGACCTGTATAGCATTCTCATCCTGTTTGCATAGGGCCGAGGTCTCTGAGGCGTATGTTAATCCAGGAAGAACAGTGGAATCAAAGAGATGTGCCCAGAGCCAGAGGTTCTTCATGCTCTTAGCTATTTCTTCGACGCTCCTGAAGGCATTCCAAGCCGCTCTCTTCCTCCTGCACAGCTCTGGTGCCAGGTCATTTGTCATGTTGACTTCTCGACCTAGGTACACATAGCTGTTGCATTCGGAGATGGTCATACCGTTGAGAGTGAATGGGGCGTAAGGAACAGGGCTGTTTCTCATAAACACTGTCTTCATAAGATTCAGCTGTAGTCCTCCCTTACCACACTCACGGTCAAAGTCAGCCAGCATTTGTACCACATGGCTGATGTTTGGTGTTATTAAAACAATGTCATCAGCAAAGCTGAGGTGGTGTAGTTGCCATCTATCTTCACTCCCATTCCTTCCCATTCCAGTCGTTGCATGATGTTCTCGAGGGTGGCACAAAAGAGTTTCAGTGAAATGGTATCACGCTGCAGAACCTCTCTCTTGACATCAATTATTACTTCGTTGTAGAATGGTGAGATCCTGGTAGTGAATCCGCAATACAGCTCACGAAGGATCTTGATGTATTGGGCTTGAATGCCCTGATTGGCTAGGGCTTCAATGACCTCTTCCGTCTCAACAGAATCAAAGGCCTTCTTTAAATCAATGAACGTTAAACAGAGCGGTATCTTGAACTCCCGAGAAACCTCAATGAGCTTGGTTATCATGTGGATATGCTCGATGGTGCTGAATCCTTTGCGGAACCCAGCTTGCTCGCATGGTTGTATTTCATCTAGTGTTCTCCCAATCCTGTTTAGGATGACTCGAGTGAACAACTTGTAGATGACAGACAATAGGCAGATAGGGCCATAGTTGCCAATGTCATGGATGTCTCCCTTCTTGAACAGTAGTGTGGTCCTGCTGGTTTTCCATTGGGATGGAAACTTGCATTCAGACAGGTAGTGTGTGAAGAGCCGAGCCAATGTTTTGATGAGTACTGATGGCAGGTTCTTCAGGTGTTCAGGTCTGACCTTGTCTGGGCTGGGTACTGTTCGTTTCTTTACTGACGAAATGGCATGTCGGATTTTGGACGGGGGAACGTTGGGAACGACATATCCATCCTGTGGAATTTGGTATGTCGGCAAGTGGACATGGCTATCAAAGAGATTTGAGTAGAAGTTATGGATAATCTTCTCCATTGCCGTTCTGGAGGATGTGATGTATCCATCAGGACGTTGGAGGGCAGTCATCTTGATCTTGTAGTTGGCGAAGGACAAGCGGGCGTTACGAATACTTTTCCCAGCTTCTGCCGCATCTACCAGCACTTCTGCTCCTCTCTCTTTGAGGTCTTCCTTGTTCGCATCTTTGCACTGCTTTTTGAGCTCGGACATTACATTGTGGTTGCCTGAGGCATGCGCCAAACCACGCTGGCAAATAAACTCAAGAGTTTTTAAAGACAGGCATTTTTTTTGTGGCTATCTCTCTCTTGGTGTTTCTTGCACAATCATGGAGGTGCTGAATCAGTCGATCATATTCCTCATCAATGTTGTCAAAATGGCATCTTCCCATGTTACTGCAATAGTGCCAAAGAGCTCCCAGTTGGTGGTCATTCTGGGAGTTCTCTTTTTAAACTTTGCTGCCCTTTCTCCCCGCTCTGTAAAATAGAATTTTTCACAGAGGAGACGGTGGTCTGATCCCGTTCTGAATTTTGGGACAACACTGACATCTCTCTTCTGGAACTGTGAGTTACCATGGAGGGTCTTGGTCGACATGATGAACTCAGACAGTCTCTCACCCTGTTTGTTCCATTCTAGGCCATGGGTCCCAATGTGAATTTCTTCAGCTGATCTTCCTGGTCCTATCTTGGCATTAAAATCATCCACAATGATCTTGTAGAAGGTGTGGTCTTCTTTATAGAACTTCTCCAGCTCCATGTAGAACTTCTCGATTTCTCTTTCATCATAATGAGATGTTGGTGCATGGACAACAAAGATAGAAACTGCAGGCAGTGAGCCACATCTATTCAAATGTAAACGTCCGATTAGGTTCGTTAGGCATTCGAATGAATCATGCTCATGGCCAAGTTTGTGTTGACAAGGACACCAATGCCTCCGAAACCTCTTTTATTGCATGTTCTGAGAAACAATTCTTCTCAAGTGTCGAAAACAGCATGGGGAGATTTGTGCCTTATTGTCTTGGTCAGACCAATGATGTCTTACTTGATCATTCGCTCTTGTACCATCAGGTCCTCCATGGATGCATCTGATGCTAGCGTACGTGTATTGAAAATACAGATGATCATTTTTGTCTTCCTTCGTTGTGGCAGGCTAGTTCGGCCTTGAGATTTTGTCGGCCTCTCCTTTCTCATTCTTCTCAGTGCTGCCATGTCGGTGAAGCCTTCAAGGTCAGGTGAATGAGACCCATTGTAGTTACTGGTTTTGGCATATCGAATACACAACGGATAGCTTGCCACTCTCTTCCGTGCGGGTGGAATACTCTTGGTAGCTTGCCAGTCTTTCCGAGAGGGATAGAGGCTATTGGGGCGACCTATAATTGCCCTAGTAGGTGTTACCATATTTGAACCCTATCAAATTTTGTACGGCAATTTCGGAGGATGGGTATTTAGTGTCTTATGATGTGTTGTGTGGCCGCAAAGCAGCCGCGCATGTTCGGAAAGCATCCTGGAGTGTGGAGGTGGCTCATAATGGAGGTAGTGTCGGTAGTGGAGGTCTGCCAGTAGGGTATTTATCTGCTAAACTGGGACAACAGCAGGATTGAAGTCAAGGGCAAAGCAGAATGGGGTCTCAGCCATACACTCTGCCCTGCATTCTCTGCCCCTGATGCTGCCCAAGGGTTCATTCAGCTCCCTGTTAGCGCCCAACTCCCCTGATAACTGACTGGGCCTGGGGTGGCCCAGAATATTGACCTGGTTCACACCCGTGTGTCAACTCAAAAATAATAGTGGAGCCTCCTTGCCTCCACTGGCACAGCCAGAAAAATATTTTTTATTATTTAAAATTTGTGTTTATATTTATTGTTTTACTTAATCACTTAATCACTTAACTTCCCGTTAGTCGTCGATTTGCTCGAGCGGACGCCAGTAACGTCTCCATTTGTCCCTGTCGCGTGCTACTGTAGCCCAATGGCATCTGTTCGCTCCGGGAACATGAAGGGCCTCAACCGATCGTTCATGATCTTGACGAAGAAGTCTGACCATCTGGTTGGTGGGCGGCCACGCCGTCTTTTGACATCCCGTGGAATCCAGTCGGTAACAGCTCTAGTCCAGTGGTCATCTTTAACTCTCATTACGTGACCAGCCCATCTGATTTTCGACACCTTGGCAAATGAAACAGCGTCCCTGATTCTTGATCGTCGACGGATGTCAGAACTCCGGATTCTTTCTCTCATTTGAGTGAAACATGATGTTCCAAGCATAGCTCTTTCTATTCTTCTTTGGGAGACCTGAATAGCGTTCTCATCTTGTTTGAGTAGGGCCCAGGTCTCTGAGGCATATGTTAATGCAGGAAGAACAGTGGAATCAAAGAGATGTGCCCAGAGCCGGAGGTTCTTTGTCCTCTTAGCTATTTCTTCGACGTTCTTGAAGGCGTTCCAAGCCGCTCTCTTCCTCCTGCGCAGCTCGGGTGCCAGGTCATTTGTCATGTTGACTTCTCGACCTAGGTACACATAGCCATTGCATTCGGAGATGGTCGTTCCGTTGAGAGCGAATGGGGCATCAGGAATGAGGCCATTTAAATTTATTTTATTTTTATGAATTTGTTCACAATAATTTATTAAATTTAATATTCCAACGCCAATCCCACTACTATTACACCTTCTCACTACCATATTTTAAGTGTTTCTACCCTGACCCTCAAACTCTGCCCCGAAGGCAGGTCCTAAATAATTTATTTTGTTTGGCTTGTTATCGGTTAGGTCACAAATGCAGAACTTTGTGACCTTTGACTCTAGACTCAACGGGACCAGGAAGGAAATCCTCTGCCTGCTTCCCCCAGTCTGTGGTGGCTTGGAGATCACACCCATAAGCCGCACCCTGCCCTTGGCAGATGGTCTCCTCATCGGTCACCCTCCAGAACTCACGGATGCTCTTCCCAGACCGAACTATAAAAGAAGTCTACCAGAGCCATGCCGCCTGACTCTGCGCCAGGCTGTGGGATGGGTGAGAGCCCTCCCCACCCCAAGTGATCCGGCAGCAGACCTCCAATGCCTAGCTACCGCCACGTTCCATGTCGCTTTCTGGACCACGTGGCCACTTTGCAGCCGCGCAACACATTATAAACACTTCCTACCCATTTATGCTTCTCACAGGGCCTGGCAAGCTACCAAGAGTATTCTGCCTGCACGGGCAGAACCTGGCAGGTTTCCCATGGCATAATCGATATGCCAAATACAGTAAGGAAAATAGGTCTCATTCTCCTGACCCTGAAAGAGCTTCCAATCGTAGGGAAAAGACAAATAAGAAGAGGCTGCTAAAATCTCAGGACTGGTCTTTTGGAAAACAGTATGAACAATTCTAAAAAAAGTTAGAATGTAAGCTCCCATTTCACCCCGCAATACCACTCCTGGGAATACATCCCAGAGAGGCAAAAAAGTATAGTCAAAGTGACACCTGCAGTTGTTTGTTCATTGCAGCACTCTTTACAATAGCCAGAATCTGGAAAATACCTGAGTACCCGAGCACAGATGACTGGTTAAAGAAACTTTGGTACATCTACACAATGGAGTACTATGTAGCTGTTAGAATTTACATACAAGTGGTACTACATGGAAAGTATCATGCTAAGCAAAATGTGTCAGAAAGAGAGGGATATACATAGAAAGATTGCATTCAACTGGGGAACATAAAGTAACAAAATAGGAGACTAACACCCAAGAGTAGCCGATATCAGTACCAGGAGATTTGCTCCATGACTTGGCCAGCCACACATGCTAGAGGAAAAGGGAACTCAGATAGAGAAGGGAGCACCAAATAAAGGGTGTTGGGAGGGTCCTCCCAGGATGGGAGAAGCATGCTGATAGTAGACTATAGACCAAACATGATTGCCACTCAATGCCTCTTTTGAAAACCAAAACACCCAAAAGGAGAGAGAGAACAAAAGGGAATTCTCTGCCACAGAGGCAGGGTGAGAGGGAGGGATGGAGGTGGGAGGGATACTGGGATCCGTGGTGGTGGAAAATGGGCACTGGTGGAGGGATGAGTATTTGATCATTGTATAATTGTAACCCAAGCACAAAAGTTTATAAGTCTGCAACTGTAACTCATGGTGTTTCACTAATAAAAATTAATAATAAATAAAAAATAAACTTAAAAAATTAAAATAAAATCTCGGGGCTGGGAGGAATAGAGATGTTACTGGCACCCTCTCGAGTAATTCGATGATTAACGGGATGACAGTGATATAGTGACAGCGATTGCTTGTTATAATAGTCCACTGAAAATGATCCAAAAAAGTTTCCTTAGAGAAAGTGTGTAAAGAATGTTGTATTTTCCCCTGTGCCATAACGCCTTGCATAAGAGATTACTAACATGTTGTTAAAGGATGAGACTTGTGTGCATATATATATATATATATATATATATGTATTTTATCTCCCTGAGATAGGTTACCTTCTACTTTACACCTCATCCAATGTGGTGTGCTACTCTTGGTACATCAGTGCTCTAGAAGATTAGGTGTCTCACAACCACTAATATGGCCTGTATATCTGTATAAACCCTCTATGTCTGTTGTTCCCCATAAGCATAACCAGGAATATCATTATTTTACTAATACTTCCCCCTGTGTAACTTAGATAACTGACCTGTTTACCAATATTTTTAATCACCATTGCTACACTGACAATAACTCTTAGTATAGAGCTATTTCCAAAATTTTCTTATATCTCTAAAAGTTATTTTAATGTCTAGCATTGGGTGGTTGTTGACTGATTTTGTTTTAAGTAGAGAAATTTGAGATGAACCTGAATCGACTGAGAGACGTAAGTGACAGAAATTCTGAAGAACTTCAAAGACATGCTGTTGATGTTAATGACAGACGGGTTTGGAGGACGCAGAGCAGAGACTATGGAGGGACTGAAGGAGAGACGCAGGGAGAGAGGCAGAGTCACATTGAAGGATTGGCTGATTACAGGTGAGGGGTGAGAGTGAGACAGACAGGGTGATCTCAGCTGTGTGTCAATAGGTAACACATGAAGAGAGAGAGAGTGTGTGTGTGTGTGAGAACTGGGACTGTGAAACTCCAGGGAATTAGTAGATCTAGAATGGACTGGGGAGTCATATGAATGGAGGAAAGTAAGGTGAGAAATTGTGGTTAATGGGAATCCTGCTGCTATGTTCACTGTTCATTATGGGAAAGATTATCTATTACTATGTGAGGTATTCATTCACATCAAATAATGGATATTTTAGCTTGTTACCTAGTACTGCTATTTTCTGTTTAATGTTGGTCTTTTTTAGGCCAGGTAAGTTAATGAAGGTATGTACTTTAATGGTGACCCTTCCCTTCCCTGCATGCACATATGTTCACACACAGGCATGTAAGAATTGAGATGCTGCTATTCCCAACAGGTATCTGGGGTCCGTGAGCACCACAGTATGAAGATTAGATGCTCCATAAACATTGGCGAGGGCAATGCCCGTTCCCTAGTCAGGAACAGAGAGTCCAGGATCTGCTCCCTGGGAAGACTGGGGACGCTTTTCTGATGTGAAGCCTCAAGCCCAGAACTGAGGAGGTAGCTGAGGAGCTACAGGGGCCCCTTATCAAGGATAAACCGTGTTCATCTGAGATTACTCTTACCCGTAGCCAGTTGTTGTGACCTAAATGGGCTTGATACTCTTCCTCAGGTTACTCTGGAAGAGACTGCTCCTTGTGCAATGCTTGTCCCTCAGAGTTGCTTGTGTGAAGAATAGAGTAACAATGGGAAAAGTCACCAGCATTAAAGATTGATCACTGGGCCCACACTCTAAGGGAATGTCTCTCTGAAACCCTAGGATACACGGGATGCTGTTGTCATGCAAATTCCATGTCTGGGCATCACCCACCTGGCCCATCTGTAGAATGGACGACCATTGGGGATCATTGTCTGTTGTGAAGGGGACTCTAATCATAAAAGTGACCTCCTTTGTGATTTATGACAGAAAATAAGCAAGAAGAAAGAGGGCCGCAGAAAAACCCTATGGTAAATATAGTGATGAAGTGATGAAGAGAAGGAGGTGGATGAAGATGAGCCGGTGCTCTGACCATCAAAAACCTCATTTTTTAGCATGAAGAATAAGTGCCCTCAGCAACATGAGGACGTCATGTCTTAATCCATCTGTAGTCCTGAGGATTCAAGGAGACTGACTTTTGGCTCATTGGAGGAATAAACCTCTATGTACTCGTAATACAGAGAGATCCTGTCCTGTAAAGCAAAAACAAAGGAATAAAAATTGGTTATTAGCAGGCTTGTTTCTCTTTGATTCCTAAGGTACTGGCTTTCTTTGATATAGTTCTGTGAAGTAAACGTGCCGTATCAAATTCGGGGACAACAGTGGAAGACACAGAGTCAGAATGCTAGAAAAGACCTTAGATGAGAGGCAGAAAACCAGTCAGCCATCAGCTCCTGCTCCTCTGAGATGTTTTCTCCAGGCCAGGGCTGTAGCGCCACCTGCTGGCCGTGGTCTCCTGCAGTCCACACTCTCCCAGCAGGGAGGTTTGTGTCTGGTCTCACCCTGACTTCCATCACTGTGCCTCAGGCACAGTAATACAGGGATGTGTCCTCGGGGGTCACTGAGTTCAGCTTCAGGGAGAACTGGTTCTTGGAGGTGTCAGCCGTGATGGAGATGTGCCCCTGAAAGGCTGTGTTGTAGATGGTACCCCCTGACCAGAGCCCCATCCATTCCAACCCTTTCCCAGGGCGCTGGCGAATCCAATTCCAGGCGTAACTGCTGGTGACAGAGCCCCCAGAGACAGAGCAGGTGAGGGAAAGGGTCTGGGAGGGCTTCACCAGGCCTGGGCCAGACTACTGCAGGGTCAGTGCAGACACAGCACCTGGGGACAAGGAGAATCAATCACTGTCAGTCCCTGCAGTCACTCCCTCACCTAGACTCTGTCACATCTGGAATACTCACCCAGGGGGGCTGTCACCAGGCATAGGACAAGACACCACAGAATCATCTTCTTGACCACAGCTCTGCCTTCCCCAGAGACTCAGCCCTGAATGAGGAGACAGCTGTGAGCTCCACAGCCCAGAGAGCATTTGACCCCAGAGTCTGAGAAGGATTAGCATGAGGTGACCAAGTCTATAAGGGAAAACTTCCTTACCTTGGACCTCTTTGTCCCATTGGGGCGCTTAACACACACTTTGGCTGGTGGATTGAGCACTTGCCAATGATGCATTGAAACAGGTCATAGGAGGCTCCTCACTTATTTCAATAATCTGTCTCAGCAAGTTAAAATGATCACAATTATTTCAATTTCAAGTTGCTAATGAAAATAGTTTGCATTGTTTATGGTTCAAAAAACTTTTTAATATAACCATCGTTTAGAATGCTTACAATCATAATCATACTTAAAAATGTGTTTCATATCTGTGTCTCTACAAATAATGCCCAAATGAAAATCATCCTTCCCATTACTTATTTCATTCCATAAAAATTATGACATAGTTATATCTTATAACTCTTTATAAAGTACATAGTTAATAGAAAATTTCTTTGTGTTTTATTTTTGCTTTTTGTTTTGTGTCGCACTCAGTGATGCTTGGTGATAACTCATAGCTCCTGACAATGGCTGTTTCATTTGGGGCAACGCAGGGGGTTCGGGTGAGGCCCGTCGTACCCCAACCAAACCAGCCCCAATAGCCAAAAACCTCCAGAACTCAACTGCTTCCCTGCTCACAGCCACTCTCTACACACTTGGACGGACCTCTGGAGTGAGTCTATTCTTGGACATCACACACTTTACAGAACAATGTATCAAGAGTAGTACACCACATTTGATGAGGTATAAGTAGAAGGCAACCATATCAGTGGGAAATATATTTATACAGATGTATATATAATCATACAAGGCTTAATCTTTAACAACTTGTTACTAATCTATTATAGAAGGGTTTAATGACTGGGTGAAATAAAACAATCTTCACACACTTTCTTCTAAAAAATCTTTTCTTTCATTTTTAGTGGACTATTCATAACAAGCAATACAAAATAAATTATTTTGGTTTTGCTTTGAGGGCAGGGTTGGGATTTGGGATGGAAAATATGGTAGTGGGAAGGTGAAATGGTAGTGGGATTGGTGTTTGAACATTGAATGTAATCAAATACTTTGAACAACTTTATAAAAATAAAATTAAATTAAGAAAACAGAATTACTCCTGGTAGTGGTCAGGGGAACCATATGGGACATTGAGGATGGCCCCTGTTGGTGAAGGCAATAAAAGCACCCTACGAATTGTATTATTACTCTGGCTCTCTGATTTTTGCATTTTGGAGTTGGGGTCTACTGTGCATTATCTTGGGGTAGAAATTTATTTTAGATTATATTTAAATGATCACGATCACGACCATTCTGTTGTTCATCGATTGCCTCGAGTAGGCCCCAGTAACGTTTCCTTCATCCTAGCCCTGAGAATTTTTAAAAAGTGCCATATTCAAGGATCTTTCAGGGTTAGGAGAATGAGATCCAACGTTGTTACTGGTATTTATCATAGCAGGTACACCACGGGGAATTTGTCAGACTCTGCTGTGTGGGCAGGTTACATTTGGTAGCCTGCCAGTTTGTCCAAAGTAGGAATGAGATAATAAGATGTCGCAAATGCAGCCGTGCGCTTCCTGGAGCTGGGTTTTATAGTCTCTGGGTCTTGGTCATTGATCGGATTACACGGCGCCAGGAGGCCAGTTGGTGGGTGTGACCCCTGCCTACTGGAATTTGGAGGATCTGGGTAGAGGATGCTCAGCCCCGATCCAAGCAGGCTTGGAAATCTCAGCCCTGGGACCCGCATACCTGTGTTTCTCTGCCGGTACCTTCATGCATGTGGAGAGTGGTCTCAGCATGTTGGTGGCTGGTTCTGGAGGTCTTCAGCTGCCGGAGCCCTGGTTGGGGCGGGGAGGGAAACTAAACCCGCTCCCCTTCAAGAGGCCCCAACGAGTACAGCCAGGCACGGGGGCAGGAGACTCTGCACTGTTCTCTTCCAGGAGCTGGGTTTTATAGTCTCTGTGTCTTGGCCATTGATGGGATTTAAACAGTTCCATATGTTTCTTTTAAATTTTTCATGGACTCTGTAGTTTTTCTAACTTTCAAAAATTTATCCACAACTGCCCTGTCTCAGTATTTCCACTAAAGTCACTCTGCTTCTATCCGTATCTGCGCATCTTTCATCTCTATCAGAGCTTGGGTGTCCCTACTCAGGGGTCCTGCTGTTTCCACTCTTGTCGCACTCCACCAGGGCCACGGTCGGTTCTTTTACTCCATCAGGTGCCTCTGCCATCTAACATTAAATGACACTGAAGCAGAACAAGTGTCCCGGGAGGAGTGGAATTTTGGATATGACAGACCCTTTCCAAAAATCCCCTTGTCACTGAAGACCCGGCACGAGCTCAGTCTGAAATGACCTGTTCATACTCGATCACTGATGGAAACGCTGTCCTCTCTGTCTGTCTGGTTGTCTGTCTGCCTCCTTTATTACTTTAAACACTGTGATTTAGAAAGTTCTTCACAATACAGTTGTTTCAGGTATTCAACATGCCAACACCTGTCCCACCACCACTGTGCTCTTCCCTCCACCAATGTCCCAGTTCCCCGCCCCCAAGCTGGATCCCTGAGCAGGCAATAATTAATTGACATTACACTGTTTGACATTATCTCTGTGCACTACTGGGCTTGCCCTCCCCCCCCAAAAAAAAAAAAAACAGAAAATGTGACCTGAGTATTCTCACTCATTCCTGAAACATCAACTCGAGGGCCTCTTTCCCAGGTCTGGGGCTATGGAAAAGGGTTAATTCAGTCTCCCCCATACAGTTTTCTCCAAGGCCACTCCTGTAAAGGGGGCTTTGGAGAAGTCACAAATAAGGCTTCCTGGACTTGCTTGTTTTCCCACTGAACATTCCCGGGGCTAGATTACCTTAGGCCACATGTAGGGAAGGGACCGGGAATGGGAGGAAGCTCAGTTTCAACAACCACTGCTGTTAAGATTTCTGTGTTCAGGAGACTGATGTTCCCTTCAGGACTCCATTTAGAGTGGATGACCCTGTATGCTTAGCCCAGCCAGCGGTGGCCTAGGGGGGCTGCATGGGTTCCAGCCCCAGAACTGCTTTTCACTTAGTTTTTGTAAGATGTTCCAGGAGCCTCTGTGTGTGGAGTCCTTTCCCTTGTCCTCAGCCCTGCAGTCCAGCCAGCTTGGGGCCAGAGCCTGCGGGTAAGACCCTCGTGGTAGCTGAGACCCTGGTAGATGACGGTTGGTTGTGTGGGGCTGCCGAGGGCAGGGGGAAGGGCTGGGCTGCAGACAGTGAATGCTTTATATTATGAGAGCAAATGCTGGCTCAGAATGGAGAGGGAAAAAAGCAACTTCCTGTTTCTGGTGCTGACCATTTGAGAGGAGGAGCTTCTCCAGCCCCTGGGCTGGTGTGACCAGTGGGCCACCCGAGGCCTAATGGAGCTGTGGCTGCACCCTACCTATGAGGACTCCCGAGCAGAGTTCCAGCCACCCCTCTTTTCTTTCCCCAGGTAATCCATCAACAGACAGGTCTGGACCTAAAGATCTTCCGAAACGCCAAGCATGCTAGCATGGCAAGGGACTGACATTTACTTGGCTTCTCATCTTCTCCATGACGGACCCTCCTCGTTAAGAGTTAGTCTGACATCCACACCTCACAACAATGGTGAACAAGGCGCTTTACATTTTTTTTTTTGGTTGGAACGACCATCTCCGAATGCAACAGCTATGTGTACCTAGGTCGAGAGGTCAACATGACAAATAACCTGGCACCTGAGCTGCACAGGAGGAAGAGAGCGGCTTGGAACACCTTCAAGAACGTCGAAGAAATAGCTAAGAGGATGAAGAACCTCCGGCTCCGGGCACATCTCTTTGATTCCACTGTTCTTCCTGCATTAACATATGCCTCAGAGACCTGGGCCCTACGCAAACAAGATGAGAACGCTATTCAGGTCTCCCAAAGAAGAATAGAAAGAGCTATGCTTGGAATATCACGTTTCACTCAAATGAGACAACGAATCCGGAGTTCTGACATCCGTCGACGATCAAGAATCAGGGACGCTGTCTCATATGCCAAGGTGTCGAAAATCAGATGGGCTGGTCACGTAATGAGATTTAAAGACGACCGCTGGACTAGAGCTGTTACCGACTGGATTCCACGGAATGTCAAAAGACCGTGTGGCCGCCCACCTTCCAGATGGTCAGACTTCTTCGTCAAGATCATGAACGATCGGTTTGAGGCCCTTCATGTTCCCGGAGCGAACAGGTGCCATTGGGCTACAGTAGCACGCGACAGGGACAAATGGAGATGTTACTGGCGCCCGCTCGAGCAAATAGAGGACTAACGGGAAGTTAAGTGATTAAGTGATTAAGTGGTTGGATCGACTGGTTGGATGTTCGAGGTCCCAGGGTTGTGTGGTGCTAGAGCTGGGGATATACAACCAGGGGTAGAACTCAGGGCCTTGGACGTGCTAAACTTGTGCTCTGCCATTTGTGCTATCTCCTCAGCCTGGACGGTTCTCTTGTCATCTCCATTTTATTTTTACTCGTTTATTTACTTGGGCTGGAGCAATAGCACAGCTGGTAGGGTGCTTCCCTTGCACGAGGCCGACCCGGGTTCGGTTCCTTCACCCCTCTCAGAGAACCTGGCAAGCTGAGAGTATCTCACCCACATGGTAAAACATGACAAGCTCCCCATGGTGTATTATATATGCCAAAAACAGTAATAAAAAATCTCACAATTTGTTGTGAAACATTTCTGGTGCCTGCTCAAGCAAATCGATGAACAATAGGAGGACAGTACTACAGTGCTGCACTGTTTGTTACAGCATCTTTCTCCTAACGGTGTTGCTACAATCCCAGCCTGTGTATTTCCTGAGCTGTTAGGTGAG
Organism: Sorex fumeus; assembly: GCF_029834395.1. NCBI lineage: Eukaryota > Metazoa > Chordata > Mammalia > Eulipotyphla > Soricidae > Sorex > Sorex fumeus. The sequence goes on along the minus strand of NW_026606224.1, from coordinate 663,595 downwards.
CTTGGGCCATCTGTGGTAGTGTTTCACTCATGAACGCAGTGGGTTTCCACTCAATGTTCCCATCCAATTCCCACATTTCTCCTGGACTGGCAGCCCTGTGAAGTTTGGGGCTGTTGCATAGCTTCATAGGTGGCAGTGGTCCTCAGGTTTTGAGCTGGGATGCTCAAGAGCAGGTGATTCTCTGGCCTCTCTCAGATCAATCCTGAAGACGAGCCATTTTCTGGCAGTGGCAAGAGCCAGATGTGGGTGGGGCAACACTGGACCCTGGGCAGACAGAGACTTGGTCTTCCCCCTCGCACCCAGGTTCAAGAGATCTTGGCCCAGTGACAGTTGGGCCTTCCTGGGATAAGTCAGTTGCCAATGTTTCTCCAAAGCACTTTAACTTCAAGCCGATGGGGATATGAGACCCTGGTGTTGGCATGGCGATTCTTGCTTGGGGGCATGTGCTTGATAGGACTGACCCTCCTCATATCCCCTTGTCCCCAGTGTTCCCCAGAGTTTGTGTGATTTCCTCTGGGCATTGTAAAGTGAGATGGAAGGCAGAGAAGTCCCCAGGGTGACACTGACCCTGTTCCTCTCCACTCTGACCCCAGAACTGCAGAGCCTGAGATCGGGACCCAGTGCTCCTGAGAAAAGTGTTGGCGCCAACCATGTCAGAACCCCAAGAGGAGCTACCTCTGTCCTGGGCTAAGGGGCCATGGGGGATCGGGAGGGAGGGGAGTCAGAGATCAGTGCTGACATTTATCAAAGGAGAAGTGGAACCGACGTGTGCCCTTAAGTGGAAAGCAGGGGACTAGTAGTACTTTCCCTACAGACCCGAAGCTTCTGTCTACATGTAAGAAACGTTTGTCAGGAGGAGCAGATTGGAGGCCCCGGGGGAGAGAAATCAGTGCATCATGTGTCTTGCTGCACTTGGAGTGTGTGTTGTTGGAATTCCACAATGCCTGTCCCCTGCTGACCACACGCACAAAACCGAAGTCATACTCTGGGCTGGGTGCAAACACATTCTAGATTGTCAGTGAGTTCTCAGATATGGAATTGTGAAGAACGTGAATCACGGTGAGTTTGGAGTCGGGACACTCCCCTTCTGTGTCTTCACAGTATGTGTTGCTCTCCCCTCAGCCTCTCTGTGCAAACCCTGGGGTGTGGTTTCAACTTCCACAGCACAAAAGTAAAACAGTGCTGACACTGTACTCATAATCCCCGCTAATTTCTCAGGTAATTCACTGAGTTTGAGACCTTCAAACTTACCTTCCTCACCTAAATGAGCCTTGGGTTCTTGTATGAAAAGCATTAATCTGAGAGATGTTTGCATGGTTGTGCTCACTATCACATGAGGCACAGCAACAAGATGCACACAAAATGTGCAACTCTAAATTCTATTTTTGCTTTTTCCATTATTGAAGTCCATTCTTAAGTGCCTTTATTTTAGCTTGAATTAAGTTTTTCTTTTTTGTTTATTTTTGTTTTGGCTCCACACGCAATTCAGAGCTTAATCCTGGCTCTGTACTCAGGGGCAGGCTTCTGTTGGGTGTGGGGACAACTAGGGATTCCAGAGCCAACCCCCTGTTGGCCATGTGCAAGGCCAGCACCCTGCCCACCCTACAATCCCTCTGTCTCTGAAATGATATTTTCATTAACACCTTCATTCTTTGCTGAGATATTTCAGTTTTCCTGTCAGTATTTTATTAAACTCAGTGACCACTGACAGAAGTGTTACTCTCAGGTCTTCCACAGAGAGCATTCAGATATACCTGAGTGTTTACCTGATTTGGTCCCCTCCCATTGAAATCATAGTATTCCTTTGTTTTTCATTATTCCTGGTGCTTCTTGGGATGTAGGGTACTGTAGGTGCTGGGTGATATGGACATGGATTTGTGCTCTGCTCATAATATCTGACCAGTGCGGAGACTCTAGAACTTCAGGCAGCCACAGGTGCCTGTGACATAATCTTAATGGGACTGGCAGGGCCTGAGCTAGGTTGGAATGAGCAGGGTGGGTTCTGGTTCTAGCCAGGGCCTCAATGACTCTTGTGCAAATTATGTGTTTGTTACGTTAATGTGCATAAAAGATCACACAATGCAATGAAATCTGGATCCCAGAGATAATTCCTTAGATCTGCCACAGTAATTGTTGGCATGTGGTTGCTTGTGCATGTGGTTGGCACAAATAAAGAATAAAAAGCAACCGAATCCATGTCTTACATTGTCCAAAGAATTTTATTTAAGGTTCATTAATGAACTATAGATTGGGCCAATGTCCTTAAGAACATTGAGGAAAGTGTAGGCAGAACTCTCAGTAATGATCTGAGAGATATAATCAATAGTTTGACTCTGATTATAAATCAAGTCTAAAAGTAAAATCAAATGAACAAGCAACCAAAAACACTAAATAGTTTTAAATATTTTAGATGGTAAGGCCAGAGGCGTCCTCTAGGACTCTGGGACGCCCCAGCATCCATGAACCTCTTCCTGTTTGTCCCCAATGCTGTGCCAGTCTTCTTCCTCTCCCAGCTAGTAGCCGTCCCCCCAAAACACCAGGTACCCATGGGGTCGTGGCCTCTGCAGAAGTGGGCATGGCTTCTGTAGAAGCAGGCGTTGCCTAAATTCCGGCGGACAGATGCTCATGCGGCCACAGATACCTTAGTCACACAAAGAAATCTATTGTAACATCTCAGTCCCCATGCCTCCACACCAACATGAAGAAACAACAAAAATCCCCACCAAGTGGGGAGGACGATGAAAAGACTTCAGAAGCCTCAGTAGGTACTACACACCTAAAGGATCTCTCTGAGAAAGAATTCAGATATAAAGTAATGAAGATGTTCAATGAATTCAATGAAACAGTGAGAGAGATATCCAGTAACATGAGAGAAACAATTGAGACATTACGGAAAGAAATAAGAGCAGAAATTGAAAAGCTATGAACAGAAATGTCACGAATAAATATATACATAAATGTATTTCCATAGATGAAATAAAAAAGAGTCTGCACCCTCAACAATAGAATGACCTTAGCTGAAGACAGAATCAGTGAGCTGGAAGATCAGCTGCACCAAGCCAACAGGCAACAACAAACAATGGCAAAAGACCTCAAATTAGCTCTAGAGCAAATCAGAGTCCTAGGAGATGATTCCAAGAGGAACAATATTAGAATCATTGGACTACCAGAAGGTCAGGGAAACAATCCCAATGAAAAAGCCATGGCTAAACAAATTGTTTCTGAAAAATACCCAGAGCTGAACAATGCAGCCATTCATATTCAAGGAGCCCGAAGGGTGCCAGCTAGAAGAGACCCTAACAAAAATGCTCCAAGACATATCATAGTTAGACTCATGGATGCCACGGATAGAGAAACAATACTGCAAGCAGCAAGGTCAAAGAAGGAAATCACATACAAAGGAGCACTCCTTAGATTCACAGCAGACCTATCAGAGGAAACCCTCCAAGCCCGAAGGCAATGGTGGGATATATTGAAAATTACCTCACTGAAATGAATGCTGCACCAAGAATACTCTATCCGGCTAAACTCTCACTCATTCTCAAAGGAACAGTACACTATTTTCTAGATAAACAGCAGCTCAGGAACTTCATAGACTCAAAACCAAACCTAAAACAAGGGCTAAAGGGGCTACTACAAGACAAGACACATCCGACAAGCACAACAGACCCTTACAGAAAGATGACACAAAACCCAATAACAATAATCTCTCTCAAAGTTTGTAGTCTAAATTCACCAATTAGGAGACAAAGAGTGGTAGAATGGATTCAGAGACAGAACCCAACATTCTTTTGCCTAAGACACTCACCTGAACAGTCAGAGCAAACACAGACTCAAAGTGAAAGGATGAATAACAATCCTGTAAGCAAACAGCTGCCTCAAAAAAACTGGGGTGGCCATACTAGTATCCGACAACAACAATTTCAGGTTGAAAAAGATTAGAAGGGACAGAGAAGACCATTTTCTATTCATCAAGGGATACGTACAACAGGAAGAAATCACACTCTTAAATGTATACGTACCTAATGAGGGAGCAGCTAAATATATATTTTAAATTTTTATTAGTGAAACACCATGAGGTACAGTTGTAGACTTACAGTTTTTTGTACTTGGGTTTCAGTTATAAAATTATTGAGTACCCATCCCTCCACCAGTGCCCATTCCCCACCTCCAATGTTCCCAGAATCCCTCCCATCCCTCACTCCCCATCTCACCCCACCCCTGTGGCAAGGCATTCTTTTTTGTTCTCTTTCTCCTTTTGGTTGGAAACAGCGAAATATTTAAAACAACTGCTAACAGATTTTTAAGGAGGACATTGCTAGCGAAACAATAGTAGCTAGAGACTTCAACATCGCCTTATCACTTCTGGATATATCAAGAAGAACAAAACTCAGCAAGGAAACATTAACTTTGAAGGAAGAAATTGAAGAGAGAGGCCTTATAGACCTATACAGAGCGATATACTACAAAAAGAAAGAATGTATACTCTTCTCCCGTGCACACGGAACATTTTCCAAAATAGACCATGTGCTAGGCCACAAAACATACCTCAATAGAATCAGGAAGGTAGAAATAGTATCAACAATCTTTTTAGACCACAATGCACTGAGAATAGAAGTGAATCACACACACAGACACTGAAAACAAAACCAAATACCTGGAAATTAACAACTCAATGTTGAATAGCGAGTGGAAAGAAGGAAGTCAAGGATGAAATCAAAAGATACCTGGAAACAAATGAGAATAAAGCCACGAGCTACCAGAACCTATGGGATCCAGCTAATGCCGTGTTGAGGGGAAAATTTATAGCTTTGCAAGCATTTTTCAGAAAGGAAGAAAGGGCCCACATAAACAACCTGACTTCCCAGCTCAAGAGCTTAGAAAAGGATCAACAAAAGGAGCCCAAACCAGGCAGAAGCAAAGAGATCATAAAACATAGAGCAGAAATCAATGACATGGAAACCAAAAAAAAAAAAAACAGTCTGAAAGATCATTGAAACCAAGAGCTGGTTCTTAGAGAAAATAAACAAGATTGATAAACTAGCAAGACTCATAAAGAAAGAGAGAACCCTAATGAACTGAATCAGAAATGAGAAGGAGGATATCACAACAGAAACCAAAGGAATTCAAAAGATCATCAGAGAGTACTTTGAAAGTCTGCATGCCACGAAACAAGAGAACCTAGAAGAAATGGAAAATCCCTGGCTTCCTATAATCTCCCAATGCTGAATCAAGAAGATACGGAGTACCTGAATAGACCTATTAACATCAAGGAAATTGGGACTTTAATCAAAAGTCTTCCCCCAAACAAAAGCCCAGGTCCAGATGGATTCACTAGCGAATTTTTCCAAACATTTAAAGAGGACCTATTGCCAGTTCTTCTCAAGCTTTTCCAGGAAATTGAAGAAACAAAAACACTCCCAAACAGTTTATATGAATTCCATATCTCTCTAATGCAAAAAGAAACAAAGACACCACAAGGAAAGAAAACTACAGGCTGATATCCCTAATGAATTCGGATGCGAAGATTCTCAACAAAATACTAGCAAATAGAATTCAAATACTCATCAAAAAAATCATACACCATGAGCAAGCGGGATTCATCCCAGAGATACAAGGATGGTTTAACACTCGGAAATCAATCAACATAATCCATCATATCAACAAAACAAAAGATAAGCCCATATGATCAAATCAATAGATGCAGAGAAAGCATTTGACAAGATCCACCCGTTTATGATGAAAACCCTCATCAAAATGGGTATACAGGGAATTTTCCTCAATATAGTTAAAGACATCTATCACTAGCCTACAACAAGCATCATCCTCAATGGGGAAAAACTGAGAGACTTCCCTCTAATTCAGGGACGAGACAAGGATGTCCACTCTCTCCATTGCTGTTGAATATAATACATGAAGTACTTGCAATAGCGGTTAGGCAAGAAGATATTAAGGGCATTCAGGTTGGAAAGGAAGAAATCAAGCTCTCACTGTTCGTAGATGATATGATACTATACTTAGAGAACCCTAAAACCTCTACCAAGAAACTCCTAGAAACAATAGACTTTTATAGTAAAGTTGCAGGTTACATAGTAAAGTTGCAGTACCCCAAAGTCCATGACTTTCCTATAGTCATAAAATAGTGAGTCATAAAATAGTGTCATAAAATAGTGAGTCATAAAATAGTGAGAGAGAAGAAAGCGACATGAAAAAAACAATCCCGTTCACAATTGTGCCCCAGAAAATCAAGTAATTAGGAATCAGCTTACCTAAGGAAGTAAAGAAACTGTACAACGAAAACTACAAAATGCTACTTCAGGAAATAAAAGAGGACACGAGAAAATGGAAAGATATCCCCTGCTCATGGATGAGGAGAATTAACATTGTCAACACAGCAATACTTCCCAAAGCATTGTACATACTCAATGTGATCCCTATAACGATACCCATGACATTCTTCAAAGAAATGGAGAAAACATTCCTGAAATTCCTATGGAACAATAAGCCCCCACGAATAGCTAAAACAATTCTTGGGAAAAAGAAAATGGGAGGAATCAACCTCCCTAACTTCAAACTCTAATACAAAGCAGTAATAATTAAAACAGCATGGTACTGGAACAAAGGCAGAGCTGCACACTAATGGAGCAGGGTTGAATATACTGACATCTCCCCACAAACATATGATCATCTAATCTTTGAAAAAGGAGCAAGAAATGTGAAGTGGGTTAAGGAAAGCCTCTTTAAAAAATTGTACTGGCAAAACTGGACAGTTATGTGCAAAAATTGGGCTCAGATCTCTGCCTAAGACCATGTACAAAAGTAAATCAAAATGGATTAAAGACCTCAACATAAGACCGGAATCCATAAGGTACATTGAAGAGAAAGTTAGCAAAACCTTCCTTGACATTGAAGGGAACGGTATCTTCAAAGATGACACACCACTGGCCAAGCAAGTAAAAACAGAGATAGACGAATGGGACTATCTTAAACTAAGAAACTTCTTCACCTCAAAGGAAACAGTGACCAAAATACAAAGACAGTATACAAAATGGGAAAGTTTATTCGCCCAATACCCATTTGACAAGTGGTTGATATCAAAGATATACAAAGTACTGGTTGAACGCCACAAAAAGAAAACATCCAACCCCATCAAAAAATGGGGCAATGAAATGAACAGAAACTTTCTCAAAGAAGAAATCAGAATGGCAAAAAGGTTCTACATCATTAATCACCAGGGAGATGCAGATCAAAACAAAAATGAGATATCATCTCACACCACAGAGATTGGCCCACCTCCAAAAGAACAAAAGTAACAAGTGCTGTGCGGATGTGGCGAGAAAGGGACCCTCCTTTACTGCCGGTGGGAATGCCAACTGGTTCAGCCCCTTTGGAAAACAGTATGGATGATTCTCATAAATTGGAAATGGAGCTCCCATTTGACCCAGCAATACCACTCCTGGGAATATATCCCAGAGAGGCAAAAAAGTTTAGTCAAAGTGACATCTGCCCTTGTGTGTTCATTGCAGCACTGTTTGCAATAGCCAGAATCTGGAAAAAACGTGAGTGCCCGAGAACAGTTGACTGGTTAAAGAAACTTTGGTACATCTACACAATGGAGTACTACATAACTGTTATAAAAGATGAATTCATGAAATTTACATACAAGTGGTACTTCATGGAACATATCACGCTAAGTGAAATGAGTCAGAAAGAGAGGGACATACATAGAAAGATTGCATTAGTTTGAGTAAAATAAAGTAAGAAAATAGGAAACTAACACCCAAGAATAGCCGAGATAAGTTCCAGGATGTTTATTCCATGGCTTGAAGGCCAGCCGCACATGCTAGGGGTAAGGGCAGCTCAGATAGAGAAGGGAGCACCTAATAAAGGGTGTTGGGAGGATCCTCCCAGGATGGGAGAGGCATGCTGAAAGTAGACTATAGACCGAACGTGATTGCCACTCAGTGCCTCTTTTGCAAACCACAGTACCCAGAAGAAGAGTGAGAACAAAAGGGAATGCACTGCCACAGAGGCAGGGTGGAATGAGGGGGGTGGGGGTGAAAGGGATACTGGGATCAGTGGTGGTGGAGAATGGGCTTTAGTGGAGGGATGGGTATTCGATCATTGTATAACTGAAACCCAAGCACAAAAATTTGTAATTCTACAACTGTATCTCATGGTGTTTTACTAATAATTTTTTTAAAAAAATAAAATAAATGGCAAGGCCAGCTGCACTGAAATAAAAAGATAGCAGATAAAAAGGGAGGAAATGTTTACACATCACACATCATAATTCTGACCCTATTATCTAAGATACTGACAGCACTCACAAACCTCCACACAAGGAAATCCGTGACAGTAAATCCCCCATCATAGAATGGTGTGGGGACATGCACAGAGTCTATCCTAGAGGGGACACCCCCATGGGCTGTAGGCATAGAAAGTGTTTTCAGCACTGACTGTCAGGGAAATGTCAATCAGAAAGACAGTGGTGGATCCTCTCAGCCCAGTGAGAATGTCCAATATTGAGACTGGAATCTACCAGTGTGGGCTGGGATGTCCACAGAGAGGAATGTGGTTTCAAGGTTGGTTTGGAATGTTAATGTTTCGGTTTTACATGAATGAAAAATAGTAAGGATATTTCTCAAAAAATAGTTAAAAACAAAGTTTCCACAATAATATATATATATATATATATATAATTTTCTGACTTTGTGATTAATGGTGATTAAATAAATATTTTCATCAAAAATAGTTTCTATATGACCAATTGTTTTTGCTTGGATATCTACTCCCAAACCTGAATAACTTAATTTGAGAAGATATACGTGAACATACACTTGTTGTAGTGTTTGATGGCAGAACATGGAAACTATTCTAACTCTTCATGACATTTAGGCTACCTGCTTATGTTTCTAACTTGTTGGAATGTTCTCTCATTTAATGTCTATGCAAAATACTAGGACATTTCTATAAAAAGTGAAAATAGATTTTCCATTGTAAGGGCAAAACTGACGCCATGACAGGCGGCAGAAATGAGAAAAATCAGGTAAGCCTCAGGTTCAGTTCCTGGAACTGAAACAGATTCCATTTCCCACCAATAAAGTAATGTGTAACTAGCCAACTTGAACCCACCTGGGAAAGTTCCTGGGTTCAGCAAATGTTCTTAGTTAATCAGTTCTCACAATGCCTCAGAAGTTGCTTTTTGTTAACCCTAAAAGAAGGAAAAATCTATGTAACCATAAAATTGGTACTGATTCTGAAAATTATTAATTATTGCCTAACTACTGTTACCCTATACACTTGCCAAAACACCTTTGACTCATAACTAAGTAAGATTCTTTTTGAAACAATAAGGCATGTACTGCTTATGTCATTAAACCTTTGCTGCCTGAAGTCGTGGTCATTATCAAGAAATTACTTTGTGGGTAAGATAGTTGAGCCTAGTATACCGGAATAAAACTCCGACTGCTTTTGCGTTATCGTGTTCATGTCTCTGTCTGTCCTTCCTCTTGGAAACCCAGAATCCCCAGCTTAACACCATATAACCCAGTGATTCCAGTTTTAGTAACATTGCCCAAATGTCTGGAGTAATAGCACAGCTGTAGGGCGTTTGCCTTGCACGCAGCCAACATGGTCGACCCGAGTTCGATTCCTCCGCCCCTCTCAGAGAGCTTGGCAAGCTACCGAGAGTATCTCACCGCACGGCAGAGCCTGGCAAGCTACCCGTGATGTATTCGATATACTAAACACAGTAACAACAAAGTCTCCAATGGAGACGTTACTGGGCCCACTCGAGCAAATCGATGAACAATGGGAGGACAGGACAGTGACAGTTATGCCCAAATGTGAAAACATCAATTTGAGAAGATATAAATAAATACAATTTCAGTGCAACATTTGATATACTGACCAGGACATGGAAATAATACTAGTGCTTAATGGCAGTTTTACGGATAAGAAGTCGTGGTGTTTTCACAGTGGGTGTTATGCAGCTACAGGAAAACATAATATTAAAGTTTGTTGCAACGTGGATGGAAGTGAAAAATACCAGATTAAATGAAGTTAGTCTGGGAGAAGGAAAAATGAGGATGATGTCATTCATCTGTGGTACACAGAGAACAGAGTGTCAGGATGGACAGGATCCAATGATAACAACCCCTGCATCTTAACCACACTCCGGGATTCCTGAGGAATCAGGTGGGGTCTCAGATCACTGGGAAGAAGAGGCCGAGCACAGGGGCCACAGCAGAGTGTGGGGGTCTGTGGGGATTTGGTGCTGGGAGAAGCGCAGGGAGTTTGTGACCCACAAGCATCAACTCTCAGACTGTTGTCATCATGTTCCCTCAGTGACAATAAAGAAAGTAATGAGAGAAATCTCTTTTTGTGAAAACCAGTGATCTTTTTGAAGAAAAATTAACCACACCTGACCTTATGGGATATAACAGTCTCTAAGGGAACTTGAACATGAGATAGAATAATCAATTTTGTGCTAGAAGTGAAAGTAATAAGTAAAATTAACATTATTGTGTTATTAAAATCGTTTAGCATATTTTAATAAAAAGAAAAGAAAATGATCTCCCAAAAAGGGAAAAAAGAGTTGTAAAAGAATAAAGATTCAGTATTTGTACTGCAAATCAAAATGATGAGAGACAGAGAGAGAGAGAGAGAGAGAGAGACAGAGACAGAGACAAAGACACAGAGATAGACAGATAAAGAGACAGAGAGAGAGAGAGAGTGAAGAAAAGTGCCTGCCATAGGGGCCAGAGATATAGTACAGTGGATAGTGCATTTGCCTTGCATGTGACTGACCCGGGTTCAATCCCCGGCATCCAAGAGGGTCCCCTAAGCACTGCCAGAAGTAATTCCTGAGAGCAGAGCCAGGAGTAATCCCTGAGCTTCGTTGGGTGTGACGCAAAAAGAAAAAAAAAAAGCCTGCCATAGAGGTAGGTGGACAGGGTGGAGGGTCTGAGGTGTGGGCAGTGATGGAAGGGAAACTGGAAATGTCCATGTTGGAGGGAAGGGTGGTAGAACACTGTATGACTGAAACCTAAGTATGAACATCTTTGCAAAGATCTCACAGTGATACAATAACTGTATCATAAACAACTGGAGTGATAGCACAGCGGATGGGTGTTTGCGGGTAGGTCGACCTGGTCGACCCGAGTTTGATTCCTTCGCCCCTCTTGGAGAGCCCGGCAAGCTACCGAGAGTATCTTGGCCTCACAGCAAAGCCTGGCAAGCAACCCGTGACATACTCAATATGCCAAACACAGTAACAAGTGTCACAATGGAACGTTACTGGGCCCGCTCGAGCAAATCGATAGACAACGGGAGGCCAGTGCTGCATAAAAAATAAAATTTAAAAAAAGAAAGAAGAAAGAAGAGAATGTAAGCATTTTATTAACGTATTTCAATAAAAAGAAAGAAAATTATCTCCCAAAAAGGGAAAAAAGAATTGTAAAAGAACGAAAATTCAGTACCTGTACTGAAAACCACAATGCTGAGAGAGAGACACAGACATAGACAAAGACAAAGAGAGAGTGATATAATAATAACTGTGTCATAAAAATAAAATTTAAAAAAGAAAGAAGTGTCCCACCTGCTCCTGGACACAGCCCTACAGTCCCAGAAGCAGAGCGCACCCTGGTGGTCGCACGCACCCCTGCAGCTCCCTTGTCCCTCAGAGGTATTTGTCTGGATTTACAGGGACTTGCCCTCACTGTGTCTCTTGCACAATAATACAAGGCTGTGTCCTCAGTTACTGAGTTGCTCAGTTTTAGGTAAACTTGGTTCTTGGAGGTGTCCCTGGAGATGATGACTCGAGACTGAAAACGTGAGTTATAGTTTGTGTCACCATTATTATGCATAATACCAATCCAATCCAGACCCTTTCCAGGGGCTTGGCGAACCCAGTGTACACCATCACTGGTTAGAGAGAATCCAGAGACTGAGCAGGTGAGGGACAGTGTCTGCGAGGGCTTCACCAGGCTTGGTCCCGACTCCTGCAGCTGTACCTGGGACAGCACACCTGGGGACAGAGAACCACAGTGAGTCACGGGCTCAGAGGCCCCAGGCCCAACTTGGAGCCTCTGTCCAGGGAATACTCACATCTGGGAGCTGCTACCAGAAAGAGGAGGAACAAGCGCTGATGCACGTTCCTGCCCATGAGGTCCATGATCTCAGACACCATGCCAGAGGGAGAGGGAGTTCAAGTTGGGCTGAGTGTTAACGTGGTTTTAATCCTGGTTCCTGAGTGCAGATTTGCATGGGAGAATCTCTGTAGAGAAAGGAGGGGACCCGGGGGAGGCTTGTGTGTGGGCTCCCTGTGAGGAGATGCTGACTGTGGCTCAGAGCACTCAGGCCTGTCCCTGGGGCCCTATCAGAGCTGGGCCTCTTCCTCTAGCCCAGGAAATTGCTGAGGAGCTCTCAGGAAACAGGAATTGCTGAGGGGGAAATGGCAGGGGGAGGAGAGTCCCCGTGTTTCAGGTCCCTGATGGCCAAACCTAGCCCCCCCAGGGCCTTTACCCTTAGACAGTCCCCAGTTCCTCCGTGTCCCTAGTGGTGGCTACTGTTCTCCCACTGCAGATGGAAAACCTGGGTCCAAACTGGCAGTGTAACTGTCACAGGAAATTTTGACACAGGAAATTCATGGCTCCATCCAGTCCATGGTTAATCAGTTTTCACTGAAGAATCCCAACCCATATGTGATGCTTAGAAAGACCTAATAAAGGGTCCTCAGCACACAATCAATTGGGCCAAAGTTTTGGTCTTTGTGTAAAGACTCACACATGCTACAAAGGTACAGTGTGCAAGAACTGAGCAGTGACACGTGAGTCCCTAACATGCCCCCAAAATGATGGAACCTAGACACAGCCCATGTCACATAAGATTACTCCTAATTCCATGCAGCACTAGAGGGTTGAATTAAATCTAACGAACCAGAAACTGTGCTTTATAATTTGATATTTTAAAAAGTCAGCATTTGGGGCTGGAGAGATAGCACAGTGGGTAGGGCATTTACCTTGCACTCAGCTGACCTGGGTTCGATTTCCTGCATCCCATATGGTCTCCCAAGCAGAGGCAGGAGTAATTCCTGAGTGCACGAGCCAGGAGTAACCCCATCCTTGTATGACCCAAAAAGTAAAAGAGAGAAAAAAAAGTCAGTATTAAACATCAAAACTTATCAAAACACTCAGCAAGTTCAACAAGATTCTACCAAAATTAAACACAGAGATAGACAAACAGCAACTCAGGCAATATGTATATTGAGACGGATGAATGTTATACCACATGTACATGATGGCGCTAACAGGATAAATAAACATTCTCTTTTATAAAGCACATGACTTGCTGTTGCTCTGTCCCAGAGCACTTGCAAGCCCAGGACGGTGAATCCTCACAGATCTCACCCCAGCTGCACTGTCTCTGTGAGCTCCACCACTGGCAGCAGGTTTCAGGGGAGCTGGACCCCACACCTTAGATACAGTCTGGAGAGGATGAGAAGATGCACAATGATGAGACTGTTTCTTAAATATACAACACTAGACAACAGGGAACATTCTTATGTTTTTTTAGAATCATTATTTATTTTTTAAATTTTACTGAATCACCGTGAGATAGTTACAAGTTTTCATGTTTGGGTTACAATCACACAATGATCAAACACACATCCCTCCAGCAGTGCACATCCCCCCCACCAAAATCCCCAGTATAGTCCCCTTCCCCATCCTTCCCCTGCCTCCATGGCAGACGATATTTCCCATACTCTCTCTCTTTAATTTTGGGCATTATGGTTTGCAATACAGGCACTGAGACGACATCATGTTTGGTTCATTATCTACTTTCAGCACACATCTCCCATCCCGACTGATTCCTCAAGCCATAATTTTCTTAGTGATCTCTTCTCTATTCCATCTGCCTTCTCCCTTCTACTCAAGAGGTGGGATTCCAACTATGGAGCAATCCTCCTGGCCCCTGTATCTGTCCTTGGGTATCAGCCTCATGTTATGTTATTCTATACTCCACAAATGAGTGCAGTCATTCTATGTCTGTCCCTCTCTTTCGGACTCATTTCACTTAGCATGATAATCTCCATGTCTATCCATTTATAAGCAAATTTCATAACATTATCTCTCCTAACAGCTGCATGGTGTTCTATTGGATAGATGTACCAAAGTTTCTTTTACCAGTCATCTGTTCTAGGGCACTCTGGTTGTTTCCAGATTTTGGCTATTGTGAACAGTTCTGCAATGAACTTATAGGTACAGGTGTCATTTCTACATGCTCTTTTTCATCCTCAAGATATATTTCCAGAAGTGGTATTGCGGGATCATATGGAAGCTCAATTTCTAGTTTTTAAAGGACTGTCCGTATTGTTTTCCAGAAAGGCAGGACCAGTCGGCATTCAACAGGGAATATTGTTTCTAACCACCAATTTTGACTATAGATTTTATAAAATATTTTAAAAATTATTTTCAGCATATTAAATAAGTTGCATTTCTAGTTTTAAAGCTTCTTGACACATTTTGTAGGTGTTTCACTCTTACAGATGAATACTAAAAATACCCATGTGTATCATATCACAAAGGCATGCAGGTCTCGGGGCTGAGATCTCCAAGCCTGCTGAGATCAGGGCTGAGTATCCACCACCCAGATCCTCCAAATTCCAGTAGGCAGGGGTCACAAGAACCAACTGGCCCCCTGATGCCGTGTAATCCAATCAACGGCCAAGATCCAGAGACTATAAAACCCAGCTGCGGGAAGAGAACAACGCAGAGTCTCCTGCCCCCATGCCTGGCTGTCCTCGCCAGGGCCCCTTGGAGGGGAGCGGGTTGAGTTTCCCTCCCCGCCCCTACCAGGGCTCCGGCAGCTGAAGACCTCCAGAACCAGCCACAACCATGCTGAGACCACTCTCCACACGCATGAAGGTACTGGCAGAGGAACAAAGGCATGTGGGTCCCGGGGCTGAGATCTCCAAGCCTGCTCGGATCGGGGCTGAGCGTCCTCCACCCAGATCCTCCATATTCCAGTAGGCAGGGGTCACACCCACCAACTGGCCCCCTGCCTCCATGTAATCCCATCAATGGCCAAGACCCAGAGACTATAAAACCCAGCTCCCGGAAGCGCGTAGCTGCATTCGCAGTCACGTGACATATTATTATCTCATCCCTACTTTGGACAAACTGGCAGGCTACCGAATGTAACCTGCTCACATGGCAGAGCCTGGCAAACTCCCCATGGCGTACCTAATATGCCAAACAAATACCAGTAACAACGATGGGTCTCATTCTCCTAACCCCGAAAGACCCTTGAATATGGCACTTTGTAAAAAATCTCAGGGCTAGGATGAAGGAGATGTTACTGGGGCCTGCTCGAGGCAATTCACGAACAACAGCATGGTCATGATCGCGATCATTTGGAATTTATTAGAAAGATGGTAAGAATTTAATTAGAAATGAATGAAAACCCACATGATCAATTTGTGTTTTCTCATTGTTAGACAGTCCTGAATGAAAGAGGTAGCTTTTCACTTTGTCCATAATAGCAATTTGGACGGGTTCAATGAAATACTCTCCACAGAAGTGTCGCAAGATCTTTTTTCAGAACCACTAATTGATACCTGAGCACTATAGGTGGAACCAGGACACAGATAGGAAGTAAAATCATAGTACTTCAGGTGCGTTCCCCAAGTCAAAGAAAAATATAGATTGTCCATATTTGAATAATATCATTTTTACATAATGATTAGATATCGATCATTTTAGAAAATTAAACTTATTTATTTTTAATTGAACCACAGTGAGATATACAATTACAAAGTTGTTCATGTTTGGTTTCAAACATAATATTCCAACACCCATCCCTTCATCAGCTTACATTTACCACCATCAATGTGCCCAGTTTCTCTCTTGCCCTTCCTTACACCAGCTGCCTCTATGGCAGGCACTATTCTTCTCCCTCTCTCTCTCTCTCTCTCTTGCCGTCTTCCTTTCTCTCTATCTGTCTCTCCGTGTCTGGGTATTTCTCATTGTGTAATTATGGTTTGCAAGAAAGATACTGAAAGGTTATGCGTATATCCCTTTACCCACTTTCAATAATCAGTTTGTGCCCAAAGTGATCAATTCCACCAATTACTGTCATACTTGTCCCTTTTCTATCCTAACTGCCTTTTGCCCCACAAACACTTTTGGCTGGCTTCAAACCATGCACCAGTCCTTCTGGCTCCTGTTTTTTCTGGCCTTGGATATTAGCTCAGACTAATTTTTTAATATCGCACAAATGAATGCAGTCCTTCATTATCTGCCCCTGTCCTTATGACTCTTTCACACAGCAAGATACTGTCCGTGACTATCCATTTACAAGCAAATTTCTTCACATCAGTTTTCCTAGTGGCTGCATAGTATTCCACTGTGTAAATGTACCATGGTTTCCTGAACTAGTCATCTGTTCTCGGGCACTTGGGTTGTTAGCAGATTCTGCTATTGTGAATAGTGCTGCAATAAGCATAGAAACGCAGATGGCATTTTTGCTGTGTGTTTTGGACCCCCAGATTGGTAAGGCTGGATCAAATCTAGTTTTTCGAGGAAAGTCCATATTGTTTTCCAAAAAGGCTCAACCAGTCGGCATTCCCACAATGAATGAGAGCCCTTTTCTCCCCTCTCCCCACATCTGAGCCATCACTGGTTGCTCTTGTTCTTCTGGATGTATGCCAGTCTCCGTGGTGTGAGATTAAATCTCATTGTTGCTTGATTTACATCTCCCTGATGATTAGTGGTGTAAACTGCTTTTTCATGTCCCATTTGGCCATTTGAGTTTCTTCTTTAAGAAAGTATCTGCTCATTTATTTCCTCCCCATTTTTGATTAGGTTAGATGTCTTCTCTTGTAGTGCTCTATAGTGCATTATATGTACTGTAGCACTGTGGCACTGCCATCCTGTTCATTGATTTGCTCGAGTGGGAACCAGTAATGTTACCATTGTGAGACTTGTTGTTACTGCTTTTTGGCATATCGAAAACGCCATGGGTAGCTTACCAGGCTCTGCCGTGCGGGCGGGATACTATCGATAGCTTCCTGGGCTCTCCGAAGGGACGTAGGAATGGAACCCGGGTCAGCCGCAAACAAGGCAAAAAACTTACCTGCTGTGCTATTGCTCCATCGCAGTGCATTATATATCTTTGATATTAACCAGTTTTCAGATGAGTAATGCATAAATATTTTTCTAATTCTGTGGTCTGTCTCTGTATCTTTGGCATAATTTCTTTTTATATGCAGAAACTTCTTAGTTTAATGAAGCCACCTTTGTTTATCTCTGCTTCCACTTGCTTGGTCTGTGGTGTTTTAAGTTTGAAGGTGCCTTTAGTTTCAAGGTCATTGAGACTTTTGCCTATGTTTTCTTCCTTGTGACTTATGAATTCAAGTCTGAGGTTGAGATATTTAATCCATTTTGATCTGACTTTTGTACATGGTGCTAGAGAAAGGTCTGAGTTCATTTTTTTTTACATGTAGATGCCCAGTTTACCCAGTACCACCTCATGAAGCGGCTTTCCTTGCTCTAGTTCATTTTTCTTACTTCTTACTCAAAGGTAAAATGATCATATATGTTAGGGTCTCTGTCCAGATATTCATCTTTATATCATAGTTCTGGATTTTGCCTTTTTTCAATATCATGCTCTTTTAATTCCTACCATTTTGTACTACAATTTGAAGTTGGCTAAGGTGATGCCTCACATTCCTCAAGAATTGCTGTAACTAGTCGTGGGGGTGTATTGTTCCATATGAATTTCAGGAGTGTCGGACCTATTTCTTTGTTATGGGTTCAGCTCCCTGCTAGATCCCAACTGTCCTTATAACTGATCGGATCTGGGGTAGCCAGGAGTATTGACCTGGTTAACAACCGTGTTTTTACTCAGAAACAATGGTGGAGCCTCCTTACCCCCAAGTACACAACCAGGAAAATATTTTTATTAATTTTTAAATTATTTTTGTATTTATTTTTAATTTAATTTCTATAAATTTGTTCATAATAATAATTTATTACATTTAATATTCCAACTCCATTCCCACCACCATTACACCTTCCCACCACCATATTTTGAACGTTTCCATGGTGACCCCCAAAACCTGCCCCCAAAGCAGGACTTAATTTATTTTGTATTGCTTATTATGAATAATCCACTAAAAATGATCCAAAAAAGTTTTCTCAGAGAAAGTTTATAAAGATTGTATTTCCCCTGTGTCACTAAGCTCTTATATAAGAGCTATAAGAGATTCTTAACATGTTGCTTAAGAATGAGACTTGTGTATTTATAAATATATATATATATATGTACATATATATGTGTACTTATTCTCCCTGAGAAAGGTTACCAACGTCTCTTTGCACTCCATCCAATGTGGTGTGATACTCTTGGTACATCAGTGCTGTAGAGTATGCGGTGTCACAGAGCCACAAATGTGGCCTGTATAACCCATGTGTCCCCCACCAGCACAATCAGGAAAATTATTATTTCACTAATAATCAGCATTTCCCCAGTGTAACTTAGATCACTGTCCTGTTTACCAATACTAATTACCATTGTTACACTGACAATAACTATTAGTTTATAGAATTTCCAATTTTTATTATATCCATAGAAGTTATTTTAATATCTAGGATGGGTGTTTGTTGACTGATCTGTTTTAAGTAGAGGAATTTGAGGTGAACCTGAATGAACTGAGGGACGTGAATGAACGGCAATTCTGAAGAATGCCAAAGACATACTGGTGATGTTAATGACAGACGGGTTTGAAGGAAGCAGAGCAGAGACCATGAAGGGATTGAAGGAGGGACGGAGGGAGAGAGGCAGAGTCACACTGAGGGATTGGCTGATTATAGGTGAGGGGTGAGATGCGAGACAGACGGGGTGAGCTCAGCTGTGTGTCAAGGGGTAACATGAAGAAAGAGAGTGTGTGTGTTAGAACTGGGACTGTGGAACACCAGGGGATTACTAGGTCTAGAATGAGCTGGGGAGTCATAGGAATGGAGGAAAATAAGGTGAGAGATTGAGGTTCATAGGAACCTTGCTTCTACGTTCACTGTTCACTATGGGAATGATTCTCTATTATTATGTGAGCTGTTCACTGTCTTACTGTCATCCCATTTTTCATCGACTTACTCGAGCTGGCGCCTGTAACATCTCTATTCATCCCAGCCTGAGATTTTAGCAGCCTACCCTTACTCGTCCTTCTCAACAATTGGAGGCTTTTTCAGGGTCAGGGGAATGAGACCAGTAATAGTTACTGATTTTTGCATATCGAATATGCCACGGGGAGCTTGCCAGTCTCTGTCTGTGTGGGCAGGATACACTTGGTAGCTTGCTGGGTTCTCCTATATATATATATATATATATATATATATATATATATATATATATGTATGTATATTGCTGGAGTGATAGCACAACATGTAGGGCGTTTGCTTTGCAAGCGGCCAACATGGCCGACCTGAGTTCGATTCCTCCGCCCCTCTCGGAGAGCCCAATAAGCTATCGAGAGTATCTCGCCCACACAGCAAAGTCTGGCAAGCTACCCATGACATATTTGATATGCCAAACACAGTAACAATTGTCACAATCGAGACATTACTGGGCCCGCTCGAGCAAATCGATGAACAACGGGAGGACTGTGACAGTGGTATATATCTATGATTAGTTGCCTACTGTCTGAACCCCATCAACATAGTGTGGTAATTCTGGAAAATGGGTAGGAAGTGTATTATGATTAAGTGTATTAAGTGTATTATCCAGCAGCTGGAGAGCGGCCTGGAGAGTGGCAGCGGTTGAGTAGTGGAGGTTGGCTCCCAGGGATGGGTCCCCTGGGAGGGGGAAGGCCCTCGCTCAACCCTCTCTGGGTCGCCCCAAGTGAAAACAGACTGGTGCGAAGTACCTTGAGCTATTTATTCACATCAAATAGTGGATATTTTAGCTTACTGCCTAGTACTGATATTTTGTTTAATGTTGGTCTTTCTTCAGGCCAGCTAAGTTAATGACGGTATGCATTTTATGGTGACCCTTTCTTTACCTGCATGCACACATATTCACAAACAGACATGGAGGACTTGAGATGCTGCTATTTCCAGCAGTTATCTGGGTTCTGTGAGCGCCACAGTAGGTAGCTGAGACGCTCCATCAACACTGGCATAGGAAATGTCTGTTACCCACCCAGGAACAGCAAGTCCAGGTCCTGCTCCCCAGGGAGTCTGGGGACCCTTTTCTGATGGAAGACTCAGGCCCAGGACTGAGGATGGAGCTGAGGAGCTACAGGGCCCCTTATCAAGGATAAACCATGTTCATCTGAGATTCAGGACAAGGACTGTTGCCCATGACCAGTTATGACCTAACTGGGTTTGATACCCTTCCTCAGCTCATTCTGGGAGAGACTGCTCCCTGTGCAAGGATGCCCCCTTGGGGTCGCTTGTGTGCAGAAGAGAGTGTCAAGAGGGAAAACCCGTCAGCATTGAAGATTGATCACTGGGCCCACATTCTAAGGGATGAACTCTTTCATCCTCTCTTTCACACCTGAGGATGCACGGCATGCTGTTGTCATGCATAGCCTATGACTGGGCAGTTACCCATCTGGCCCATCTGTGGGATGGACCATGGGTTCATCGTCTGTTGTGACAGGTAGTCTAACCACAGATATGACCTCTTTTGTGATTTCTCAGGAAAAATATTGCAGACAAAAGGAGGCTGAAGAGAAATCCTATGCTGGATACATAGTGATGAAGTGATGAAGAGAAGGAGGTGGATGAAGATGAGCCAATGCTCTGATCATCATAAAACTCAGCGAGAAGAACAGGTGCCCTCAGTAACCTGGGGATGTCATGCCTTAATCCATCTGTTGTCCTGCGGATCCCAGGAGACTGAATTTTAACTCATTGGAGGGATAGACGTGTAAGAACATGTGATATAGAGAGAACCTGTTCAGGAAAGCAAATAAATAAATAAATAAATAAATAAAAAGAATACTTAACAGGTATGTTTATCTTGTGATCCCTAAGTTACATTCTTTCGTAAATAGAGTCCAGTGAAGTAAACGTGCGTTACCAATTTTGGAGACATCAGTGGAAAATCAAGAGTCAGAAATCCGTCTCTATAAAATAACATTCCCTGGAGTGACCTTATATGAGGGGCAGGAAACCAGAAATCAGCTCTAGCTCCTCCAGAGGTGTTTCCTCTAGGTAGGGGCCACAGCGCCACCTGCTGGCCGTGGTCTCCTGCCGCCCACAATCTCCCAGCAGGGAGGTTTGTGTCTGGGCTCACCCTGACTTCCTCTCACTGTGTCTCTCACACAGTAATACACTGCTGTGTCCTCGGGGGTCACTGAGCTCAGATGCAGGGAGAAATGGTTCTTGGAGGTGTCAGTCGTGATGGAGATGCGCCCCTGGAACGCTGGGTTGTAGCTGGTATAACCTGACCAAAGCCCCATCCATTCCAGCCCTTTCGCAGGGCGCTGGTGGATCCAATTCCAGTGGTAACTGCTGGTAACAGAGCCCCCAGAGACAGAGTAGGTGAGGGAGAGGGTCTGAGAGGGAGCCACCAGGCCTGGGCCCGACTCTTGCAGGGTCAGAGCAGACACAGCACATGGGGACAAGGGGAATCAGTCACTGTCAGTCCCTGCAGTCACTTCCTCCCATAGACCCTGTCATATCTGGTACACTCACCCAGGGGGGCTGCTACCAGGCAGAGGAGAAGACCCCGAAGAATCATCTTTTTCTCGACCACAGCTCTGCCTTCCCCATAGACTCAGCCCTGAGTGAGGAGATAGCTGTGAGCTGCACAGCTCAGAGAGCTTTTGACTCCAGAGCCTGAGAAGGATTTGCATGAGGTGACCAAGTCTATTATAAGGGGAAACTTTCTTACCTTGTATCTCCTTTTCCCATTGGGGTGCTTAATTCACACACTTTGACTGGTGGATTGAGCACTTGCCAATGAAGCATTGAAACAGGTCATAGGAGGCTCCTCACTTATTTCAATAATCTGTCTCAGCAAGTTAAAATGATCACAATTATTTCAATTTCAAGTTGCTAATGAAAATAGTTTGCATTGTTTATTTTTCAAAAATATTTTTAATATAAGCACCATTTAGAATACCTGTAATCATAATCATACTTTGTTTCACACCTGTGTCTCTATAAAATAATATCCAAACGAAAACTACCCTTCCCAGTACTCATTTCTTTCCATAAAGAAATTATGGGTATGGTGCTGCCAGCAGGTCATTCTGTACCTTTGAAGCGAATGCATCAGCAGCCTAATGTCGCCTTCAGACTTTCAGATATCCCAAAATTGCTGCTGTGTCTTTGGCCAGACCCGAACATCCTGGGACCAAGTTTACCAAGAGAATAAACAGCCAAAATTTAGGTATGTGGGAGACACACCCACAAACCACCTCTGGCTCAACTATATAACTGGAGGCAAGACCTCTCTGGTTCCTGATCGAACTGCTTAATGGCCATGATCCCAGAGACTCAGGAACATATCTCAGAACTCACCAGGTTTTGGCAGAAATCCCTCCAGATTTAATTGTTAAAATTTTGGAATTCCAAAATCGCATGACCGCTATTGTGGCTGTGTGAAATAATACGTTATTTATAATCAGCAATAGAAAACAAATTATCTAATGTATTTTTGGCAGAGTTGAGTGTTGGGGTAAAATCCCAAATTATAATGGCAGGTCTGGTGTCGAAATATTGAATGTGATCAAAGTAGAGATAGAATAATACGGACATCATTTGCCCCACAGGTAAGGGAATGTTGGGAGGGTGTGGGATGGAAGGTATACTGGAGTTTTGGGTGGTGAAAAATGGGCACTGGTCAAGGGACAGGTGTTTCATCATTGTATGACTAAGACTTAAACCCAAAAGCTTTGTAATTGCTCTCACGGTGATTCAACAAATAAATTTATAAAAAAGGGGGAAAATAGTAAGCTGGGGTTCATGTCCAATTCTATCAGTCTAATCAATTGCTGAATAAATAGCAATACTCCTACATAAAAATATGATATAGTTGTATCTTATAAATATTTATAAAGTACATACTTATAGAAATTTCCTGTTTGAGTTTTATTTTTGTATTTTTGTTTAGGGGCCACAGTCATTGATGCTTGACACAGTGATGGTAATTCTCTACTCTATTCTTGCCTGGAGCACAGTCATGAGAGTTTTCTAATCTTGCCTGATTTAGAATCCCTTTATATAGTCCCAGAATACTCAGGGCACCACCCCAATTTTGGTCTCATTATTAAGGGGACAGTGTCCCACTAGTTGCATGGAGATTAGAAGTTCTCCCTGGCACAGACCCTTGGCCACTAGAGGACTCGACCTGTAGAGAGTTCCCCAGGATCCAACTTCTCTGACATTTCTAAGTATAACATAGATTAATTGTCTTGATTTGCTACTGCCCAATGACTCGAGACTTGGGAAAGAGGCAGCTCTGGTGTCAGCAATACTTCAAATTGCCTCTGCCTTAGAGCATCAAGACCAGCGCTCCAGCTTTTCCAGTCATAACAACCCCGTGCTTCTCTCTGCCACCTGCTCCTTAGTGCACACAGGCATTCTCCCTCAGCCCCTATGGACCACTGTTCTCCTAATAAACTGTCATATGATTAAGGGTCTAGGGCCCATGTGGGCGGCTATGTCCGACCATGCTGCACTCATAAATCTTTGAGCATCTACTGCCCAAGACAGACGAACCATTCCCTTGTTCCCAAAGTCCCTGTAGTAAGTCGGTAACTGCATTCAGGGAGACAAGGTCCAAGTATTTGATCAATGGCCTTTGCAAGGGGGACATTTCCCCATCTCACAGAGATGCTTCTCACTTCATGCTAAGACCTCATCAGGGAAGACAGGGCATGGACGAACTGTCTGGGATTTTTGAACTCAACACGTTTGAGAGGAGAGGATTTTCCTGAGACTCTAGAGAGGGCAGAAAACATGCCCGCAGTGTCAGCCAAAACATTTCCTTTCTTCCTCTCATTTAGAATGTGAGCTGAGGGTCCCTGGAGGAGATGTTGAAGACAGGAACCTGTGTGCTTTGGGCCTCCCCAGAACAGGAAACTGAAAGTCTCCTCCAGGGACTGAGTGAGGGGAACTGAGGTTCTTATCTGTCCCAAGACACAGGTGGATGGTTACACCTGGGTCAGGCTAGGAGACTCCCTCACACCTCTGCTCACTTGGTGCAGGGCCAGGGAGATTGAAACAGGTTCAGTTCTTGGAGTTCAGGGAATAGGATGCTGTGAGGATTCAGAGATTGAAGTCAGGGTTAAAGCCCCTTCCCCAAAAACACTCAACTGTGTGGATCAGTTCTCCTATTGGCTGCTCTTAACCCTTGTTTCTCCCTTGCTGTGTATCCTTTAAGTCCCATATTATGAGACAGCTCCATCTGCTCATGAAAGCCAACAGATTCAACCCAACAGATTCGATGCAATTATTCTGACTAAAAGAAGCCAGGTTTGGGGGGAGCAGGGGGGCTCCCAAGAATTGCCGAGGCACCCGCTGCCTGTCCTTCTTGGCCAGCAAGTTGAGGTTGTTCAGTGAGCCGGCCCAGCCCCTAACCCTGGGCTCACACAGGCCAGCGTTTGCTCCAGGCCCACAAAGCAGCCAGGATTTTTTGTTTGTTTGTTTTTTGCCTTTTGGGTCACACATGACGAGGCTTAGGGGTTACTCCTGACTCTGCACTCAAGAATTACTCCTGATGGTTCTCCGGCACCAATGGAATGCTAGGAATTGAACCTGGGTCAATCACATGCAAGGCAGCCACCATACCAACTGTACTATCACTCCAACTGGTAGGGCGTTTGCCTTACACACAATCAACCCGGGTTTGATTCCTCCGTCCCTCTCGGAGAGCCAGGCAAGCTATCGAGAGTATCCTGCCTGCATGGCAGAGCCTGGCAAGCTACCCCTGGTGTATTTGATATGCCAAAAACAGTAACAACAAGTTCATAATGGAGATGTTACTGGTGCCTGCTCTAGCAAATTGATGAACAACAGGATGACAACACTACAGTGCTATTATGAAACAGATCATTCTGTATCTCTCCCTTTTCTGCTGATTGATTCATTCAGCATGATATCCTCTAATTTTTTTCTATGTTGCAGAAAGTTGAGTGATTTTCAAGTCAGTAAGCATGGTTAGGCCCATAGAGGGTAGGCAGGATCAGGACTCCTTCCAGGTGTTCCTCATGGATGTGAAAATTACGAGTAAAATGTCTTCAGGGCAATGCCCCAGACTTTCTTCATTCAGTTGAAGTGTGTACACTAGAGAATGGTTGGTCATTTGAGAATGTGGCATTCCCAGTGTCACTTGGACTTGTCACTACACACAGAGGACAGTGGGAGACTGAGGACAGTCTGACACTCCAGAACTGTAGGTAGCAGTTCAGTCACCAAGGAGCCCCATCCAGGCGTCTGCTCTGTGCAGAGGCAGGAAGGGTGCATTGAGAACAATCCTCGAGGTCTGATTTCTGGACTGCCCTGTCCCAGTAATCTGTCTGTGCCTTTCTGCTCTACCACATTGACAATCCAGGCTGGCCTTCAGGTCGGGCCCTTGCTTCTGTACTCTGCACTGACCTCAGTCGGAACTTTCGCCCATATTGTGCTCATCGTGCCTTCAGGAATTGAAGAATTGTCCTGATTCATGTATGTTTAATGTTCTCCTAGGGGAGAGAATGAAAATACTCTCACATCAGATATGAGCATTCTCTCTGCCATTGGGAAGGAAGGGTTTTGCTCACTATTTGTAAATTGAACATTTTGATAAATTTGGGAACATTTTTCAAAATGCAGGTATGAATCTTGGTTTCAACCTAAGAAGCAAACCTCATAGTCCAACTACAGAAGCAAGAATATTCCCAGTTATACTCTGGTCTGCATGACGGATAGCCCATCATATAGTCATGCTGTCTGAGACTTCCCAGTGGACACTAATAGGAGATATATATATATATGTATCTATACATGTATACATATATTTCTGTTTTCCACTGACCTAGTCTTTACATATGTGCATGGATATACATCCATGTATATATTTCCTTGATATCAATTGAGAGAAAGTGATAAATTGTAATTAATTTTTTCCCAGATTGCAAACCATGCACGAAATTAATGTTCACTCAATACCATATATTTCCCAGCAATATTGGTCAATTGGTGAGGTCAGACCCCAGGTATACTCAGCTGGGATGCATGACCCTGGGGTGGGGGGAGCAGTCCTTGAGACCTCACTCTACATCCTGTCTGCTGGTCAATGCTACTGCCAGTCCTCCTGGGCACACCCCAGAACTTGTGTCTCTCCTTTGTTAATGAACTTCCCCTGAGCTGTACTGAGATGCCCCCTACATAAGGACTTCACAGACCCTGACCCTGACCATTTCCTTACCACCACGTGATAGGAGAAATGTGACCTTAGTCCCTTTCATATGGGGTCATCTCCTCCACTGGCTCTTGTGCAATAGGAGGATTCCAGCTCAGGAATAAAGAGATATAAATATGTACAATGGGGCAGGGCTGCACAAAAATTCCAGAAGGGGCTCTGACCAACACCAGGAATTTATCTCAGAGAAAAGGATTTCTTGCAGATCACTTGATCACTTGACATCCTGTTATTCATCGATTTGCTCGAGCGGGCATAAGTAACGTCCCCATTCATCCCTGTCACGTGCTAGTGTAGCCCAATGGCATCCGATTGTTCGGGGTCTTAAAGAAGAAGTCTGACCATCTCATAGGTGGGCGGCCAAGAGGTCTTTTGATGTCCCAGAGAAACCAGTTGGTAACGGCTCTGGCTGAGCAGTCGTCTCCAAATCTCATTACATGTTCAGCCCATCTGATTTCCTATGCTTTCACAAACGAGACATTATCCCTGATTCTTGACCGTCGATGGAGATCAGAACTCCGGATTCTTTCTCTCATTTGAGTGAAACGTGATACTCCAAGCATAGCTCTTTCAGATTTCTCTTTGGGAGACCCGAATCACATTTTCATCCTGTTTTTGTAGGACCCAGGTCTCTGAGACATATGTTAATGCAGGAAGAACAGTTGAATCGAAAAAATGTGGCCAGAGCCAGAGGTTCTTTGTCCTCTTAGCTATTTCTTCGGTGCTCTTGAAGGCCTTCCAAGCCTCTCTCTTCCTCCTGCGCAACTCAGGTGCCAGGTCATTCATCTTGTTGACTTCTCGATCTAGGTACACATAACTGTTGCCTCCATTCCGAGAGGTCGTTCCATTGATAGCAAATGAAACGTCAAGAACGAGACCGTTTCTCATAAACATTGTCTTCATGAGATTCAGCTGTAATCCGACCTTCCCACACTCACGGTCAAAGTTGGCTAGCATTTGTGCTGCTTGGCTAATGATTGGTGTTATTAGAACGATGTCATCAGTGAAGTGGAGGTGGTGTAGAATATGATGTGGTGTAGAATATGATGTGGTCAATTTCGTTGTGGAACAATCCACCAGGAGACTCCCATGTCCAATATTTAGATTCGTCCTTTCTGAACTGTGTGTGACCACGCATGGTCTTGGTTGACATGATGAACTCAGACAGTGTCTCACCCTGTTTGTTCCATTGTAGACCATTGGTCCTGATGTGGAGTTCTTCGGCTGATCTTCTCAGTCCTATCTTGGCATTAAAATCACCAACAATGATCTTCAGAAGGTGTGGTCTTCTTTATAGAACTTCTCCAGCTCCATGCAGAACTTCTCCAATTCTCCTTCATCATAATTGGATGTTGGTGTGTAGACAACGAAGATAGAAACTGCCGGCAGTGAGCCACATCTATTCAAGTGTTAATGTCCGATTCAGGTTGTTAGGCATTTGAATGAAGCAATGCTCATGGCCAAGTTCGTGTTCACAAGGACACCGATACCAACGATGCCTCTTTTATCGCATGTTCTGCGGAACATTTCTTCTCCACTGTCGAAAATGGCATGATGTGATTGATGCCTTCTTGTCTCGGTCAGACCAATGATCTCGTACTTGATCATTCATGCTTGTACTATCAGGTCCTCGATGGATGCATCTGATGTCACCGTATGTGCATTGAAGGTACAGCAGTCATTTTAGTCTTTCTTCGTTTTGGCATCCTAGTTCGGCCTTGAGATTTTATCAGCCTCTTCTTCCACATCCTTCTCAATGCTGCCGTATTGGTGGCTCCTTCAGGGTCAGGGGAATGAGATCCATTGTATTTACTGATTTTGGCATATAGAATACTCCACAGATAGCTTGGCAGGCTCTGTCGTTACAGCGCGATACTCTCGGCAGCTTGCCAGGCTCTCCGAGAGGGATAGAGGCTTTTGGGACGGCCTCAGTTCGCCCTTGTAGGTGTTCCCATGGTTCCAACCATATTTGAACCCCATTATATAGGTGTGAAAGTACTGGAAGATGGGTATTAAGTGTCTTATGATGTGTCGCTCGGCCACTTTGTGGCCTGGATCATGGAGGTGGCTGGGTAGTGGAGGTAGTGGAGGTCCTTGCAGACACAGAATTTAAAACAAAATGTGAAACATTGGGAGTCTGCTATGTGTAGACCTACAGTTAAGGAACCTGCAATAACCCCAGCTCAAACTTCCATGTGATTCTTTCTGTACCATCTGGGGCGCTCCACACAAAATTCTAGATGAAAATATGAGTGACGCTAGGTGTTCTCGAGAGAAGCCATCTTCCTCTTGGCTGTTGCTGAAGGACAGAGACAGATCGTGAGCCTTTCCCTCAGATAACGCCTGGCCCTGTGAGCCCCATTTTGTGTCTCAGACCCTAACTCTCTGAGGAGGAAGTCAGGAGGATCAGCGTCCCTGTCATCTCCTCACTCAGCACAGCTGCCTTCCCATCGGTTTTCTGACACACTCAGGATGTGGTTGTCACACTGTGTCACTCACACAGTAATACATGGCCATGTCCTCAGTGCTCAGCCTGCTCAATTCCATGTAGGCTATGTCCTTGGAGATTTCTGCAGCGAGTGTGAGTCTTCCCTGGAATTTTGGTGCGTAGCTAGTTCCACCATCGTAAGGGAGTATGTATCCCATGCACTCAAGCCCTTGTCCCTGAGCCTGCCGCACCCAGTGCATATAGTCTTGGATGAAGGTGTATCCGGACACCTTGTAGGAGATCTTCACTGATGTCCCAGATTTTGCCACCTTAGCACCTGACTGTACCACCTGTACCTGGGAGTTCACACCTGTGGACAGCAGACAGGAGTGGGTGGACTCCACTTGACCGGCCCTGTTCCCTCAGCCCAAGGCATGGGGACACTTACCTGTAGCCATTGCCACCAGGAAGAGAATTTTCCAGGTCTAGTCCATGGTTGGGACTGCGCACTCAGGGGCTTCTGAAGGTGTGGGTGTGCCTGCTGTGTGAGGTTGTTAGGACACAGACACATCTCTATTTAACTCAGTGTCCTTCGTCTAATTTGCATATTCATGAGGAGGTAGAATTCAGAGCTGAAGACCTGGTCCAACCTGTGAAGGGGTTGGTAGAGGCCATCGGGTCCAACCTCAAGGAGAGTGAAGAGGTTCATGTTCTGATCCTTGATTGAGGAGATGAGACTCTGTCCTGTCCCAGGACTCTGTGCAAACAGAGCTCCCCCTCAGGAGGGCCAAGCCCTGTCAGGACCTTCTCCTCAGGGTCGCCCACATCTTATGGCCTGGACACATCTGGTCAAACCTGGGCTCTGAGGTTATTTCTGGAATACTTTAACTCTCCGAGGTATACTACAATGAGACTACAAATCCACCGTTATCCCCAGCGGTTTCCATTGGAGATATTAAGAAGTCCAGACACACCACCTGCATACAGGTTTTACTGCCTTATCAATATGATAAATATTCCTCCCAACATGGTTAAGTATGCACAATTTAACCTTCTGTGTCCTATACTTATTTTTATTTTGGTTTTCTCAACAAAGCAAAATTTAGTTTTCTGGGTTTTTTAATATTTTTATTTATTTTTTTAAATTATTTTGAGTTAGACCCTTACTAAGCTATTCGTGATTTGATTTTAGTCACACAGTATGCCTGTTTCTGAAGAGAAACATTTTCCTTCTCTGTACCCACTTCAGGCCTGCAACTGTGTGATCTTGGGACTTGGAACCCCTGCAGCCCGGTCCCCATCCTGCAGTGAGAGTCTCTGGGCTCTCAGGGGCATTAACCTCTTGGCATCTCTAATACAGGATCGAATCCTGGGACTTCATTTCAGAAGCCTTGTTCACGAATCATATTCTTTCCTGGGCATTTTGTTTTGGTTTTGAGCCACACCTGGTGGTTCTGAGGGCATACTTCTGTCTCTGTGATCTGGAATTGCTCAGGTAGATGATCCTAGGAAAATATTGGCAAAAAAAGTAGTTAACTTGATCACTTGACATCCCTTTACTCATCGTGTTGCTTGAGTGGGCGCCAGTAACATCTCCATTCATGCCTGTCGCGTTCTAGTGTAGCCCAATGGCATCTGCTTGTTCTAGGTACACGAAGAGTCTCAAACCAATTGTTCAGAGTTTTGATGAAAAAGTCTGTAGGTGGGCGGCCACACGGTCTTTTGACGTCCCATGGAATCCAGTGGTGACGGCTCTAGTCCAGCCGTCGTCTCCAAATCTCATTACGTTTCCAGCCCATCTGATTTTCGACACCTTGGCATATGAGACAGCGTCCCTGATTCGACAGTCAAGAATCAAGTAATTATATATCTAAAAATTGAAAGGTGACACTGATTGTTCTTTGCTGACATTATGTAAAAGTAATGCAATAAACAATTCATTCACTCAAATAAAAATAGTAAAAACCGTCAAAATAAAAGAGGACTTAAGCCTTTAAAAAATTTAATATAAACAAAAATATATTAAATTTGTTGAATTCTAGCTATTGTAAACAGTGCTGCAATGAACAAACAACTGCAGATGTCACTTCGACTATACTTTTTTTGCCTCTCCAGGGTATATTTCCAGGAGTGGAATTGCTGGGTCAAATGGGAGCTCAATTTCTAGTTCTTTGAAAATCGTCCATACTATTTTTCAGAAGGGCTGAACCAGTCGGCATTCCCACCAGCAGTGAAGGAGGGTCGCTTTCTCGCCACATCCGCACCAGCACCAGTTGCTTTTGTTCTTGTGGATGTGGACCAGTCTCTGTGGTGTGAAATGATATCTCACTGTTGTTTTGCTCTACATCTCCCTGATGATTAATGATGTAGAGCATTGTCTCATGTGTCTTTTAGCCATTCGAATTTCATCTTTGATGAAGTTTCTGTTCATTTCGTCACCCCATTTTCTGATAGGGTTGGATGTTTTCTTCTTGTGGAGTTCAACCAGTACTTTGTATATCCTTGATATTAGCCCCTTGTCGGATGTTTATTTGGCGAATATCCTTTCCCATTCTGTGGACTGTCTTTGTATTTTGGTCACTGTTTCTGATCAACATTTAGTATCAGTGAAATATTTATACAAAGAATAAGGAAGATCTTCTCTCCTCAGTGAGAGTGGCTTATAACAAATATAATGGAAACAACCGTTGTTGGAACTTTGTCAAAGGGAATACTGTGTCTATGTTTGTGATAACTTATCTATGGAAAACACTATTAGATTTGTCTAAAAAGTGAAAATAAATTTTCACGCTAAAAGTGATTCTATTTTTGCAACCTTCATGCAACACAAAACTATTCTTGATCACTTTATCACGTGGCATCCCTTTATTCATTGGTTTGCTCGAGCAGGCACCAGTAAAATCTCCATTTATCCCCATTTTGTACTAGTGTAGCCCAATTGTGTGGGTTCACTCCAGGAACACGAAAAGCCTCAAACAGTACAGTCAGGGTCTTGACAAAAATGTGTGACCATCCTGTAGGTGGGCGGCCATGTGTTCTTTGGATCAATTGATCACTTGACTTCCATTAATCGTCGATTTGCTGGAGCCGGCTGCAGTAACATCTCCATTTGTCCCTGTCGCATGCTAGTGTAGCCCAAAGGTGACTGTTCGTTCTAGGAACACGAAGAGCCTCAGACTGATCATTCAGGATCTTGATGAAGAAGTCTCACCATCTGGTAGATGGGCAGCCACGTGGTCTTTTGACATCCCGTGGAATCCAGTCGGTAATGGCTCTAGTCCAGTGGTCGTCTCCAAATCTCATTACCTGTCCAGACAATATGATTTTTGATGCCTTGGCAAACAAGACAGCATCCTTGATTCTTGATCATCGATGGAGGTTGGAACTCTGGATCCTTTCTTTCATTTGAGTGAAACGTGATACTCCAAGCATAGCTTTCAATTCCTCTTTGGGAGACCCGAATAGATTTCTCATCCTGTTTTCATAGGGCCCAGGTCTCTGAGGCGTATGTTAATGCAGGAAGAACAGTGAAGTCAAAGAGCTGTGCCCAGAGGCGAGGTTCTTAGTCCTCTTAGCTATTTCTTTGAGGCTCTTGAAGACGTTCCAAGCCTCTCTCTTCCTCCTGCGCAACTCAGTTGCCAGGTCATTCATCATGTTGACTTCTCGACCTAGGTACATATAACTGTTGCATTTGGAGATGGTCGTTTCATTGAGAGCGAATGGAGCTTCAGGAATGAGGCTGTTTCTCATAAATATTGTTTTCGTAAGATTCATCTGTAGTCCAAACTTTCCACACTCACGGTCGAAGTTGGCCAGCATTTGTACCACTTGGCTAATGTTTGGTGTTATTAGAACAATGTCATCAGCAAATCGGAGGTGCTGTAGTTGCTGACCATCCATCTTCACTCCCATTCCTTCCCTTTCGAGTCGTAGCATGATGTTCTCAAGGGTGGCACTGAAGGGTTTTGGTGAAATGGTATCACCCTGAGGAACCCCTCTCTTGACATCAATGATGACTTCTTTGTAGAATGGTGAGATCCTGGTAATGAATCCATAATACAGCTCACCGTGAATCCTGATGTATTGAGTTTGAATGCCCTGATTGACTAGGGATTCAAAGAGCACTTCCATCTCAACAGAATCAAAGGCCTTCTTTAAATCAATGAACGTTAGATAGAGTGGCATCTTGAACTCCCGAGAAACCTCAATGAGCTTGTTTGTCGTGTGGATATAGTCGATGGTACTGAATCCTTTGCAGAACCTGGCTTGCTCGCATGGTTCTCCTTCATCTAGTGTTCTTCCAATCCTAGTCAGGATGACTTGAGTGAACAGCTTGTAGATGACAGACAATAGGCAGATTGGGCGATAGTTGCCAATGTCGTGGCTGCCTCCCTTTTTGTACAGTAGTACAGTCCTGCTGGTTTTCCATTGGGACAGAACCTTGCATTCAGACAGGTAGCGTGTGAAGAGCCGATCCAGCATATTGATGAGTACTGAAGGCAGGTTCTTCAGGTGTTCAAGTCTGACCTTGACTGGCCGGGTGCTGATGTTTCTTTACTGACGAAATGGCTTGCCAGATTTCGGAAGGGAGAACATTGGGAAAGATATATCCATCCTGTGGAATTTGGTATGTGGGCAGGTGAACATGGCTATCAAAGAGATCTGAGTAGAAGTCATGAATAATCTTCTCCATTGCCCTTCTGGAAGATGTGATAGATCCATCAGGACTCGGAGGGTCGGAGGGCAGTCATCTTGGTCTTGTAGTTGGCAAAGGAAAGGCGGGCGTTACAAATGCTTTTCCTGGCTTCTGCCAGCACTTCTGCTCATCTCTCTTTGAGGTCTTCCTTGATTGCACATTTGCACTGCTTTTTGAGCTCGGACGTTCGCTTGCGGTTGCTTGACTGTGAGATAGGAAGGGGAATAAATAAACTTGTACTAAAAAAGAAACGATGACTGAAATTTATATACTTGGTTTATTAATTTTTTTATATTTTTCAACTAAAGAGTAAAGAAAGCGCCCCCCCTTACATGGAACCCAGCCTTGCAGTAACAGAAGCAGCGCGCCCACTGGTGGTCACATGCCTCTGTTCAGGGGACACTCACATCCCATTCAGGTGCTGCCACCAGAAAGAGGAGGAACCAGCGCTGATATAGGTTCCTGCCCACAAGGTCCATGATCTCAAGAACTGTGTCAGGGGGAGAGGGAGACTGAGTTGTGCTGAGTGTGAACGTGGTTTTAATCCTGGGTCCCGAGTATAGATTTGCATGGGGGAGCCTCTGTAGAGAAAGGAGGAGACCCGAGGAGGCTGGTGTGTGGGCTCCCTGGGAGGAGGTGCTGACTGTGGCTCAGAGCACTCAGGCCTGTCCCTGGGGCCCTGTCAGAGCCAGGCCTCGTCCTCCAGCACAGGAGCTCTCAGGACACAGGAATCGCTGAGGGGGAAATGGCAGGTGGGGAGGAGAGTTCCTGTGTCTCAGGTCCCTGATGACCAAACCCAGTCCCCCCAGGGCCTCTACCCTGTAGAGAGACGCCTGCCCCTCCATGTCCCTGTGTGGTGGCTCCTGTTCTCCCACTGTGAATGCAAATCCTGGGACCCAATAGGCAATGTTATTGTCCCTGTGAGTTCTGAGTTGGCTAAATCCAATCCATGTCAATCAGATTTCACAGTATTTTTTTCGTTCATTTACCTTGAATGAAAATCCCTTTTCCTTGAGAAGCTTCACTCTGAAAGATTCAAGGAAGTTCTTAGGGTGGATTTGTGATTTCTTACTAGTGCTGAGTCTATTTCGGGACAAGGAACATGCCTCGCCTAGTGACCGTCTTTGTGTGGTTGGCCAGGCCAGGAGCACCTCAACCTGCTCTGTCCTGTATATAATTCAGTATCCAGAAGATGAACTTAAATCTCGGGACCCTGTTATTGAGGTTAACACTGAGAAATTGAAGACCCAGGTGCCTGAAAAGAGCTCTGGCGGAGTCATCAACCCACAAACTATTGCTCCTGGAACCTGGTCTCAGTGCTCAAACTCACACATTTTACAAGGACACACGTGTGTTGGCCCTGAACAGTGCCAGGCATGGCCCTCCACCCCCTCCCAAGTTCATGGAACCTAGACACAGGTTGGTAACATACAGGTACCCCGTAATTCCATGGAGCATTCAAGGTTTGAATTCAATCTAAGGGGCCAGAAAATATGCTCTAAAATTTGATGTTTAAAAAGTCAACATTAAGGATCAAAAGTAATCTACACACCCAGAATAATCTAGAAAATTCTGCTAGGATAAACACAGATACACCAAAACACCAACTCAGGCAATGTGAGGATTGAGATGGATGATATCACGCCACAGGTGTCTACAGGATTCATAAACACTTTCGTGTATAACCAAGTGACTCACTGTGTCTGTCCCCAGGTGTCCTGTCCCAGAGCTCCTGCAGGCCAGAACAGTGAATCGTCACAGATCTGACCCACATGTGCTGTCTCTGTACTCTCCACAGTCAGCAGTTTCCAGGGGAGTTGGGCCCCCACACCTCAAAAAGGATGCTGGAGTGCCTGTGGAATATTGGGAATATTTCGTAAAGCTGCTGCACCAAGACCAATAGGACACTTAATTAAATTAATCAAAAATTTTCACACACCAATGCTATGAATATATCACACACCAAAATTACAAAATATTTACAAACCAGTATTAACTCTAGGTTAACAATTTTTATTTTATTTTCACTTAATTAAATTAAACATATTTCTTTCCCCTAACGTTCTTGACTCATGTTGTGGCTCTTTCACTCCTTCAGATGTAGAATAATTAAAATATTATGGTTTTTGGGGCTGGAGCGATGGCACAGTAGGTAGGGCATTTGCCATGCACGCGGCCAACCTGGGTTCGGTTCCAAGCATCCCATGTGGTCCTCTGAGCACCGTCAGGATTAATTCCTGAGTGCAGAGCCAGGAGTAACATCTGTGTATCGCCGTGTGTAAACCCCACAAACTATTATGGGTTATAATTAGTAATGTATTAGAAACAGTGAAAAGAAAACAAATTCGAAAAAAACATACCTATAACATTCATTTCCTATTTTATCATTGTTAGAAACACCTGGCAGGACAGAAACTTTAAAATTTTATTCTTCACAGTAACTTGAATAGGATCAAGGGAATTGGAGCATCTTTGCACAGGTTCATTTTCCTGCACCACTAGCTTGATCGCTGAGCACTACAGGAGAGATCAGAACACAGACAAAAACTAAACGCATAGCAGTCCTAGGGGTGGCTCCAAAAATAAAGAAACACAGCTTTTCCACATTTGAATAGTACAGATTTTCATAATGATTATGTATCCATTAGTTTTATTCTAAATTCGCAATTTGTAATAATGACTAATAGTATCATTTCTAATAAGAATATCACTGTCACTGTCTTCCCGTTGTTAATCAATTTGCTCAAGCGGGCCCAGTAATGTCTCCATTGTGACAATTGTTACTGTGTTTGGCATATTGAATACGTCACGGATAGCCAGGCTTTTCCGTGTGGGTGAGATACTCTTGGTAGTTTGCCGGGGTCTCTGAGAGGGGCGGAGGAATCAAACTGGGTAAGCCATGTTGGCTGCTTGCAAGGAAAACGCCCTACCTGCTGTGCTATCGCTCCAACCAAACTTGAGTTTTTATTATTGATATTGAAACTTTGAAACTCTTGGAGTTCCCTAAGTGAAGAATTAACGGTGCACTTGTACTTTTAAAGAGGTGACTTTGGAAGGTCTCCAGAACAGGAATGTTGCTTCGTGGGGTGAGCATGTGAGGGGAGAGACGAACGTAGATTCTAATTCCCAAGTTTCTCTGTCTTGGGAGGGCAGAACGGAAATTGAGTGGAAGCACAATGAGAAAATCATTGAATCACATCTTCCATGGTCTCCATATGGAGCCTCAATGGAAGGAAAGTCCCTGGGCACTGGACTGTGGTGTATCTGGTGGTGCCAGTAGAGGGGGCTCAGTGAAAGCATCGATGCTCTGGGTCCAGCCTCTTGTCTCACTGTGAAGGGTCACCGCTGCCTGTGTCAGAAGACCTGGTGCCTCCTCTACAAGGGGTGAGGTGTGGAGAAGGATTGGGGAAATCTGAATGTCCACTTAGTGAGTGGATGGAGGATGAGAGGTCACTCGATACAGGAGAACAGGACTCCTGGATGTAAAGTGACCAGGTAGAGGCTGTCTGGCAGCAGGTCAGTGGGCACAGAGTCTGTCTGAGAGCAGAAGGAAGGAGCCAGCACACAGCTGAGTGGACACCAGAATTTCTCTTTCTGATCAAGTGACTCTTACAGAAGACAGTGATAATTCTAGAGGGTCATTTTAATTTCTACAAGAAAATAATGTGTCCCTCAGGCCCCAGAGAAGTCATGATCCTGTCACTGGAAACTTTTCATCAGGAAAGAGTGTGATAAATTGTTACTGCCCACAGCGATGATGGAGGACTCAGGGCCACAACCCACAGGACAAGGTGTCCATGGGGTCATCTGAGAGCTGAGGAGCATGTCAGGCCTGATCTCCACAGAAACATGATTGATTTGGTCATGAGCAACGTTTCCTCGGAGGAGAGACCTCAGAGCCTCCTGGGGGCCTGCGTACCTCAAGCTCACCCTGCTTCCTCCCGCAGGTGTTTTGTGTCTGGTCCTATATGGCCTTTCCCTCACTGTGTCTGTTGCACAGTAGTACAGGGCCCTGTCCTCCTCTGTCAGGTGGCTCATTTGCAGAGAGAGAGTGTTCTTGCTGTTGTCTCTGGAGACGGTGAATCGACCCTTCACAGAGTCGCCATAGCTTGTAAAACTACTATCATACCTAATGTATGAAATCCACTCCAGGCCCTTCCCTGGAGCCTGGCGAACCCAATTCATCCCATATTTGCTAAAGTCTAATCCAGAGACTGCACAGGAGAGTTTCAGGGACCCCCCAGGATGCACCAAGTCTCCCCCAGACTCCACCAGCTGCAATTCACACTGGACCCCTGCAAACACAAAGACATCCTGGTCAGGAAACTTTCCTCACACAGTGGATCTGCCCCTCCCGTCTCTCCCACGATCCGTGTCTCTGCCTCCCATGAGTTACCTCCTAACACAGCCACTAGGAAAAGCCAGCTCAGCCCACACGCCATGTTGGTTCTGTGTGAGTCAGGATGGAGCCCCTGGGAACCACTGAATGGACTCCTCTCCTGGAACTGAGGCTGGGCTGGGCTGTTTTCATCATAGCAGTGTGAGGCTTATTTGAATATCCTCCTCCTACATAAGTTCTGTTTGAACCTAAAGAGTAAGTGAAGGACTCCAGAGCAAGTTTCAGTTTCTGGGGGTGACTTGTGACCCGGCAAAGATTCTGTAATGCTATTATTATATGACAACAAATTTAATTTGTGATATTTTGTCCTTATTCTTGATAACTATCATGTAATATCTACAGTCATACTTCTGTTTTATTCATCATTTGTCACAGAAAAGCTTAAATACTTTATACAATGTTCTCATAACACATTGTAAGAGTTGGTCCCACTATTGAGACAAAAGTAATCCACTGAATCACACCGAGTTATGAATGAGTTGGGAACCAAGAATTAAAACAGAATCAGGAGTAAGGCAGAGTGACCGGATAGCACAGCCCTGATATCTGGGAAACCTGAGGCAGGTTCCTGTGTCTGCTCTGTCTCTGCTATTTCTCCCAGAGGAAACATCCCCGAGGTTAAAGATGTTTGTCCTGAGATGTGTCAAAGCTTAGCTCAGATAGACTAAGTCAGGCAACTGACCTAAGAATGCCATTCTTCTGCTGATTCTTGGTTCTAAGTGAAAACTCTCAATGTGTTGGACAATAGGAGCTCTCGGTCCACGAGCATGTTAGTCCCCTGATCTTCACCTCGTCTGTCTTAGTCTCTGTTTAAAATCTCACTGCATCCCATGGTTTGTCCCTGTTCACCAGGTTTGTTCCCCAGTAACCAGAGATGTAGGGACAGCAGAGGGATAAGTTTCTTCCCTTGCATGTGGCAGATCAAGGTTCATTCCCTGCACTTCATATGGTTTCCCATGCCCCCATTAAGAGTGACCCCTGAGCACAGAGTCAGCGATATAACCAGAGTGGCACAATAACAAATCCCAAACAACTGGGGCTGAAGGATAGCACAGTGGTGGGGCGCTTTGCCTTGCACATGGCTGACCCACGTTTGAACTCTAGTTTCCCATATGCTTCCCCCAGCAATTTCAAGAGTAACTCCTGAGTGCAGAGTCAGGAGTAATTCCTAAGCATAGGCAGGTATATCCCCCAAACCAGACAAAAATTCACAAATAATGCCCAACAAAATATGGGCTAGCTGCTGTCAAGAACTTCTTCCCTGTAATGAGAACCAATTGTATTTATTCTGAATTTTGCCTTTACCTGGAGGAGGATGTTGGAGACTAGTGTGCTTGGAGGTGCATGGGGTGTGACTCTTCACATCAGCCCGACCCCACTTCTCTTCTTACCATGTCAATATTTGATTAGCAGTAAAAACCACAGGAGGTCATGCCCTACACAGAATACTGACTTATAGATCATTTATGGTTCATGAGCGCTGGCATATATGGACACTTGTGCAGTGATCATCACACTCAAAACAGTGGATGAACCCCTCACCCCAGTGTTTCCCCTTGGCCCATGGTATTCCTCCCCCCATGCTTTACCCCTCCCTCATGCTCTCTGCATGCCTCCTGTTTGTGTAAGTGTATGTTGGGTAAGATGACAGAGATTTACTCTCAATAGCCTCCCACTCTAGGGATATGTTATGGGTTTTACTCATGACTAAAGGCGTCATGGATAACTCTCAGTCCTGGGCCTTTAAAATGGGTCACTTTCTAGAAGGAGGGAAAAAAATGAGGAAAAGCTGTTCTACATCTTACATGAATATCAAAGAGAAAGCTATGAAAATAATAACAAACAGGAAAGTACCGATTAATACTCACCCTGCCAGGCGTTGTAGTCCTGGGGGACTGGTGGGGTGATTGTGGGGGACAGGGAGGACAGATCACAGGGAAGGGGGTTGGGAGTATGAGGGTGTCACTGAGAGTGTGGCGGCTCTGGGAGCGACGGGGAATGGTCCTAGGAAAGACGCTGGAACTGGGCATGAATGGGAGTGGGTGGGCGTGATGGGGGATGAATGTATCTGTGTTGTGAGAGAATATTGGCCCATGTGGGCTTCTAGCACATGGTGACTCTCTTTGCCCCCTGGTTGGTCTGAGGCCTTTTCTAGAGTGGCTCCCTAGTGTCCTCTGGTGGCAGGCAGAGCCCCTGCAGCCCCTCCTATGGTCTGGGGGTTCCTTCAGAGTCCCACAATTCCCACAGTGAATAGAGGAAGTGTGTCCTCAGCACCATCGGAGACAGGAAGTGTGAGCACTGGGAAATGAGTCCGACTTGATTTACACCAGTTTCCCCATGGAGTTGTGTCAGAGACAGCCCCATGGAGAAGGGAATCCTTTCTGCCTGTACATGGAGTTTTCTCATGCCTGAATCACATCACAGCTCACAGAGACCTTAGAGTAAGTCAGGAATACATGAATAATTAGTGGGTTAAAAGTAAAACCAAACAATTGATCCATGGAAGTATTTCATGTGTTTTTTCATGTTTCTACTGGAATGGTACAATTTTCTCAGTCATCTCCGATGATTTTGAACCTGTAAAAATCCTGACTGTAGGTATGGAGCAGATACATTAGCTGATCACACAAAAAACTATCATTAACTCTAATAAGTAAGTTTCTTTGATGTATTATGCAGAGGAGAATTTAACTTTGATCTATGAATTTGGTTACCATTATCAACATTGTCATTTGAGTAACTAAGGTGGGATAATCCATTGTTAGAAATATGAAACCTGTATACCAGGACAATAATAATTTCTAGATATTTACCCAACTTTGTGGAGAGCTGTCCTAGGTGATGCCATCAGTATGAGAGAGATTCCCTTCACAGTAGTCATCCCTCAGCATTCCTCTCTGCCAACGACTGGGGGTCCTCTCTCTCTCCTGGCCTTACTGAGGTGGGTATCCACTATGTCATTATGGAAATTTCCACCCTATCATCTAGTTGCTCCAGACCAGCATTGTGTTATTAACATATTTCTCCCAGGGAAATGTATTCCATGATTCAGAATAAGTAAGAATTTTAAGGACACTACTTCCACTACCCACACTCCAGGACGCTTTCCGGACCCGCCCGGCTGAAGCGGCCGCGCGACACCTCATAAGACACTAAATACCCATCTTCTGGAATTGTCGTACCATATTTGATAGGATTCAAATATGGTAACACCTACAAGGGTGATTTGAGGTCACCCCAAAAGCCTCTATCCCTACCGGAAAGACTGGCAAGCTACCGAGAGTATTCCGCCCGCACGGAAGAGCCTGGCAAGCTATCCGCTGTGTATTCGATATGCCAAAACCAGTAACTACAACTGGTCTCATTCAACTGACCCTGAAGGCTTCACCAACATGGCAGCACTGAGAAAGATGAGAAAGGAGAGGCCGACAAAATCTCAAGGCCGACCTAGGCTGCCACAATGAAGGAAGACAAAAATGATCGTATGTACTTTCAATGCACGAACGCTAGCATCAGATGCAGCCATCGAGGACCTGATGGTACAAGCGCGCATGATCAAGTAAGACATCATTGGTCTGACCGAGACAAGAAGGCACGAATCTCACCATGCCGTTTTCGACACTGGAGAAGAATTTTCCTCGGAACATGCGATAAAAGAGGTGTTGGAAGCGTTGGTGTCCTTGTCAACACAAACTTGGCCAAGAGCATTGATTCATTCGAATGCCTAACAACCCGAATCAGACGTTTATATTTCAATAGTTGTGGCTCACTGCCTGCAGTTTCTATCTTCGTTGTCTATGCACCAACATCTCATTATGATGAAAGAGAAATCGAGAAGTTCTACATAGAGCTAGAGAAGTTCTATAAAGAAGACCAAACCTTCTACAAGATCATTGTGGGTGATTTTATTACCAAGATAGGACCGAGAAGATCAGCTGAAGAACTTCACATCGGGACCCATGGCCTAGAATGGAATGAACAGGGTGAGAGACTGTCTGAGTTCATCATGTCGACCAAGACCATTCATGGTAACTCAGAGTTCCAGAAGGCAGAATCGAAACGATGGACATGGGAGTCTCCCGGTGGACGATTCCACAACGAAATAGACCACATCCTATTCAATCGACGGTTTTGCCTGACTGATGTCGCTGTTGTCCCAAAATTTCGAATGGGATCGGACCACCGTCTCCTTCGTGCAAAATTCTACTTCACAGAGCGGGGAGAAAGGGCTGGAAAGTTCAAAAAGAGAACTCCCAGAATGACCACCAACTGTGAACTCTTTGGTACTATTGCAGCAACATGGGAAGATGCCATTGTTGACAACATTGACGAGGAATACGATCGACTGGTTCAGCACCTCCATGAATGTGCGAGGAACACCAAGAGAGAGATAGCCACAAAAAGTTGCCTATCTTCAAAAACTCTTGAGCTAATTCGCCAGCGTGGTTTGGCGCATGCCTCAGGCAACCGCAAGCTAACATCCGAGCTTGCAAAGCAGTGCAGAGATGCGATCAAAGAAGACCTCAAAGAGAGAAGAGCAGAAGTACTGGTAGATGCGGCAGAAGCCGGGAAAAGTATTTGTAACGCCCGCCTGTCCTTTGCCAACTATAAGACCAAGATAACTGCCCTCCGACGTCCTGATGGATCCATCACATCCTCCAGAACGGCAATGGAGAAGATTATCCATGACTTCTACTCAAATCTCTTCGATATCCATGTCCACTTGCTGACATACCAAATTCCACAGGATGGTTATGTCGTTCCCAACGTTCTCCCTTCCGAAATCCGACACGCCATTTCGTCGGTAAAGAAACAAACAGCACCCGGCCCAGACAAGGTCAGACCTGAACACCTGAAGAACCTGCCGTCAGTACTCATCAATACACTGGCTCGGCTCTTCACTCACTACCTGTCTGAATGCAAGGTTCCGTCCCAATGGAAAACCAGCAGGACCGTACTACTGTTCAAGAAGGGAGACATCCATGACATTGGCAACGATCGCCGGATCTGCCTATTGTCTGTCATCTACAAGCTGTTCACTCGAGTCATCCTGAATAGGATTGGCAGAACACTAGATGAAGGACAACCATGCGAGCAAGCAGGGTTCCGCAAAGGATTCAGCACCATCGACCATATCCACACCATAACCAAGCTCATTGAGGTTTCTCAGGAGTTCAAGATGCCGCTCTGCTTAACGTTCATTGATTTAAAGAAGGCCTTTGATTCTGTTGAAACGGAAGCGGTCATTGAAGCCCTAGCCAATCAGGGCATTCAAGCCCAATACATCAGGATCCTCCGTGAGCTGTATTGCGGATTCACTACCAGGATCTCACCATTCTACAAAGAAGTGATCGTTGATGTCAAGAGAGGGGTGCGGCAGGGTGATACCATTTCACCGAAACTCTTCAGTGCCACCCTCGAGAACATCATGCGATGACTGGAATGGGAAGGAATGAGAGTGAAGATAGATGGTCGGCAACTACACCACCTCAGCTTTGCTGATGACATTGTTTTAATAACACCAAACATCAGCCAAGCGGCACAAATGCTGGCCAACTTTGACCGTGAGTGTGGAAAGGTAGGACTACAGCTGAATCTTACGAAGACAATGTTTATGAGAAACAGCCTTGTTCCTGATGCACCATTCGCTATCAATGTTACGACCATCTCCGAATGCAACAGGTATGTGTACCTAGGTCAGGAGGTCAACATGACAAATGACCTGGCACCTGAGCTGCGCAGGAGAAAGAGAGCGGCTTGGAACGCCTTCAAGAACGTCGAAGAAATAGCTAAGAGGACGAAGAACCTCCGGCTCCGGGCACATCTCTTTGATTCCACTGTTCTTCCTGCATTAACATATGCCTCAGAGACCTGGGCCCTACGCAAACAAGATGAGAACGCCATTCAGGTCTCCCAAAGAAGAATAGAAAGAGCTATGCTTGGAATATCACGTTTCACTCAAATGAGAGAACGAATCCGGAGTTCTGACATCTGTCGACGATCAAGGATCAGGGACGCTGTCTCATTTGCCAAGGTGTCGAAAATCAGATGGGCTGGTCACGTAATGAGATTTAAAGACGACCGTTGGACTAGAGCTGTTACTGATTGGATTCCACGGGATGTCAAGAGACCGCGTGGCCGCCCACCTACCAGATGGTCAGACTTCTTTGTCAAGATCATGAACGATCGGTTTGAGACCCTTCATGTTCCCGGAGCGAACAGATGCCATTGGGCAACACTAGCACGCGACAGGGACAAATGGAGACGTTACTGGCGCCCGTTCGAGCAAATCGACGACTAACGGGAAGTTAAGTGATTAAGTGATTAAGAACTTTAAGATGACGAGGACAGTGGTTGTTGCCTTGAGAAGTTGTGAAATTCTGGGTGAATCTGAGATTGGCACCACATACAGAGTAAGAAATGAGGGTAGACTGAGACACTGCACCATAGTAAGCAGTAGCTTAATATCCAGGGACCCACATAGGTGTCTGTTTGGGGGCACAGACAGGAAAAGTGCATCAGGAACCACCACAGAAGCTCATTTCTGGACTTGACCCCCTGTGAAAATTCCTCCGCCTGTCATAGATTTGTGTTGGCACACATGTTCTCGAAGTTGGCCTTTGTTTTCTTGATCTTCCTTGGCCTCTGTTGGAACAGATCTGTGCCCATATTTGGAAAAAAAATCCAACAGGGTTGTCTAAGAATCAATAGGGCTGTCTGTGGGCAATGCTCCCCTTGGGG
Source organism: Sorex fumeus (assembly GCF_029834395.1). Lineage (NCBI taxonomy): Eukaryota > Metazoa > Chordata > Mammalia > Eulipotyphla > Soricidae > Sorex > Sorex fumeus. Next base: position 618,913 of record NW_026606224.1, on the reverse strand, counting down.
AGGAAAAAGGGGTGTCATTGTGGGGTCTCTGAGCTCAGTTCCTGAGTCATAAATTGTTAATTCACCACTATTAATGTAATTTGGGGATATTTTAAAGTGAAAAATAGAGATGTTGGTGCAGCATAATAAGTACAACTAATACTACATCTCTTGCTGTCCCCAGATGTCCAGAAAGACTGTGGGCAAACACACATGTGGCAGCACGTTCCGTGGTCTCTACCATATGTGCATGGAGTCTCCATGGACACTAATAGGAGATGTGCTTATCCCTCCAAGTACTGATTCTCTAGTTTTAATTTCTGGGTTTTGTCAAACACTTTTCTCTAGGTTCTTAAAACTAGGCTCATTTTTAATGTTAAGTGTTCATGCATTTCTCCCTGGGTGGTTGTCCTCTCTGCCAAAGGATACCAAGTGGAATTGTTTGGTTATTCAGTTTGCATCTCAGAATACTTCTTAATTTGGATCAATAAATAGCATTCATTTCCAACGAATTTTACAACAGGTGAATTAAGGTGCCACCTCCCTTCAGCTGAAAGCGCTGAGTTCTGGCATTGCCAAAAGGGTCCCCTTAACCTTGCTCAGGCACCGCTGCTGCTGTCACTCAGGGAGCAGCCCCTCTGCACACATCCCCCTGGTGTCTCTGCCCTCTCCAAGTGAAGCATCTCCTCAGCACGGGCATGATGCCTCCAAGGTCAGGGGTCACAGGGACAGAGGGATAGGCATGCAGGTTTCACGCTACTGCATCATGCTAAGTCACAGAGGAAAGTCACAGCCAGGTTGGGACAAGACATGGACAAGCTCTCATTACACAAAACCATGTGGTCCTGGACTACTGACCTTGGCCACTATCCTACTGTCACCTTCTCCACTCCATTTGTCTAGTGGCAGAATTCCAGCTCAGGGATACAGAGATGCAATTTCGAACACAGGGCAGGGCCCACAGCCTCTCAGAAGGGGTCTCTCAATACCTGGATTCAATCTCACATGACAGGATTTCCTGCTGGCCCACAGCAGGGGAATATGTGCATATTTAGATGCTGGGATTATTTTACACATTAGCCCAAGGAATGTCCCTGTCTTTTCAGGCACAAACCACAGAAAGGAGGTCAGAAACTGACTCTGATACACCCAGGTCATCCTCCCCACAGCTGGTGTCCTGTGTGCCATGTCTGGTCGAGTGCCACGTGTGTGATGCTGAGAAGAGGAAATGACGTTCAGCTCCGATTTCTATCTATTCACATTTCCCAAAGAACAATTTTTTGCCCCAAAATGTAGAATAATCAAAGATTTTCCTGGAGCTGGATCCATGGTCCCAAACCTGCAATGGTCCCAGCACACACTGACATATGTTAGCTCCTGTGGCAAGTGTGAAACACAAGGAGCTCAGCCACACATGAAACAGGATTGAAGGAATGTTCTAGGGGAAACAGTCAAAGAACCTGCTAATCCCCCAGCACATACTTAAAAGTGATTCTTCCACTGGCATCTGGGAAGCACCAGTGTACAATCCAAAAGAAAATATGAGTGACTGCAGGTGTTCTAGAGAGAAGCCATCTTCCTCTTGGCTGTTGTTGAAGGACAGAGAGAAATCCTGAGCCTTTCCCTCAGATGAAGCCTGGCCCTTTGAGCCCCATTCCGTGTCTCAGACCCTGACTCTCTGAGGAGGAAGTCAGGAGGATCAGCGTCCCTGTCATCTTCTCACTCGGCACAGCTACCTGCCCCTCAGGATTCTGACACTCACAGGATGTATTTGTCACACTGTCACTCGTACAGTAATACACAGCCATGTCCTCAGTGCTCAGCCTGCTCAGTTTCATGTAAGCTGTGTCCTTGGACTTGTCTTCAGTGAGTGTGAGTCTGCCCTAGAACTTCGGTGCATATCTTGTTTCACCATTGTCGGTTCGTATCCTTCCCATCCACTCAAGACCTTGTTCTGGGACCTGATGCACCCAGTGCATCATGTATGTGGTGAAGGTGTATCCGGACCCCTCTAGGTGATATTTTTACCAGCAGAGAATGAGGATTGCATTTCCCCCACATATATGCCAACACAGAATGTTTTGGATCTTTGTGATGTGTGCCTCTCTCCCTGGTGTGAAGTGATATTTCAATATTGCTTTAATTTTCATTTTTCTGATAAGTGATGTAGAGATTTTGTTCATACCGTTGTCTTCCTCAAACTCTAAGGATATATACATTTTAAACCCCATATTTAGATGGGGTTCATTTTTCTCTTAGGTTTTTCAAGTGATTTCATAAGTTTTATTAATCTTACATCTGAACAAGGCAGTTTACAATACATGGCCCAAGTGTTACAAGTAAGGTAAGGTAAAGGTAAAGGCCCTCCCGTTGATCGTCGATTTGCTCGAGCGGGCCCAGTAACGTCTTCATTGGAGACTTTGTTGTTACTGTGTCTGGCATATCGAATACTCTCGGTAGCTTGCCGGGCTCTCTGAGAGGGGCGGAGGAATCGAACTCGGGTCGGCCATGTTGGCCGCTTGTAAGGCGAACTCCCCACCCGGAGCGACAGCACAACGGTAGGGCGTTTGCCTTGCACGCAGCCAACATGGCCGACCCGAGTTACAAGTAGCAATAGTAAAATGAATGACCCAGCCAAGGCAGACACAAGTGTGGTAAGCATAAAAGCAACATTCCTCCCCTAACGTGGCACACAACCCCCTACCGTTTGCCTCAACAATAATAAATCCAGTCCCAGCTCTTTCAAAAGTAGTCTGATACACCTCCACATTTCCCATAATTTCTTGTTCCTGGGCACAAATAAAAATAATGCCTTTGGATCCCCACTTTAGATCCTAGACCTTGATATCCACTCATGATCTAGATCAGATTTGATCATTTGGAACCAGATCCCAACCGCAGGTTGTTCTGTGATTGAGAACTCCAATCTGTCACTTCCCCACTCAACTGGGTTCCCAGATGAGGTTGTATGGTTGGTGTCCGGTAGCATCCACAGAGACCCAAAGGACTGTCATGATCCAGAAGGACTGCCATCTGAGTTAGCAGCTGGGTATTTCTGATGCAGTCTCCTATTTTACTGAATGGATTTGGGGCGATCAGGGGGTCATATCTTGCTCCAGCGATATCCGCGCTGTCTACGTCCACGCTTTCCCTTTTCAGGGCGCCAGATGTCGGGATCCCGGCACTCTGGAGTATGATTCCCCTGTTCCCCGGACTTACTCCTATAGGAGAGGGAGCGGAAAGGGGAGAAGGCTCTGCCTTGCCCCTCCACGCACTGCGGGCTCCCGCCGCCACAAGAGACCCACCCTACCCAGATAAATACCCCACTGGCAGACTTCCACTATCGACACTACTTCCACTAACCAGCCATCGCCACACTCCAGGACGCTTTCCGGACACATCATAAGACACTAAATACCCATCTTCCGGAATTGTCATACCGTATTTGATAGGGTTCAAATATGGTAACACCTACAAGGGTGATTAGAGGTCGCCCCAAAAGCCTCTATCCCTCTCGGAAAGACTGGCAAGCTATCGAGAGTATTCCACCCGCATGGAAGAGCCTGGCAAGCTATCCGTTGTGTATTCGATATGCCAAAACCAGTCACTACAAATGGTCTCATTCACCTGAAGGCTTCACCGACATGGCAGCATTGAGAAGGATGACAAAGGAGAGGCCAACAAAATCTCAAGGCCGACCTAGGCTGCCACAACGAAGGAAAACAAAAATGATCGTCTGTAATTTCAATGCACGTACGCTAGCATCAGATGCATCCATCAAGGACCTGATGGTACAAGCGCGCATGATCAAGTAAGACATCATTGGTCTGACCGAGACAAGAAAGCACGAATCTCACCATGCCATTTTCAACACTGGAGAAGAATTGTTCCACGGAACATGCGATAAAAGAGGTGTTGGAGGCGTTGGTGTCCTTGTCAACACAAACTTGGCCAAGAGCATTGATTCATTCGAATGCTTAACAACCCGAATCGGACGTTTACATTTGAATAGATGTGGCTCACTGCCTGCAGTTTCTATCTTCGTTGTCTACACACCAACATCTCATTATGATGAAAGAGAAATCAAGAAGTTCTACATGGAGCTAGAGAACTTCTATAAAGAAGACCACACCTTCTAAAAGATCATTGTGGATGATATTAATGCCAAGATAGGACCGAGAAGATCAGCTGAAGAACTTCACATCGGGACCCATGGCCTAGAATGGAACGAACAGGGTGAGAGACTGTCTGAGTTCATCATGTCGACCAAGACCATTCATGGTAACTCAGAGTTCCAGAAGGCAGAATCGAAACGATGGACATGGGAGTCTCCCAGTGGATGATTCCACAATGAAATAGACCACATCCTATTCAATCGACGGTTTTGCCTGACTGATGTAGCTGTTATCCCAAAATTTCAAACGGGATCGGACCACCGTCTCCTTCATGCAAAATTCTGCTTCACAGAGCGGGGAGAAAGGGCTGCAATGTTCAAAAAGAGAACTCCCAGAATGACCACCGACTGGGAACTCTTTGGTACTATTGCGGCAACATGAGAAGATGCCATTGTTGAGAACATTGACGAGGAATACGATCGACTGGTGCAGCATCTCCATGAATGTGCGAGGAACGCCAAGAGAGAGATAGCCACAAAAAAATCACCTATCTTAGAAAACTCTTGAGCTAATTCGCCAGCGTGGATTGGCGCATGCCTCAGGCAACCACAAGCTAATGTCCGAGCTCGCAAAGCAGTGCAGAGATGCGATCAAGGAAGACCTCAAAGAGAGAAGAGCAGAAGTACTGGTAGATGCAGCAGAAGCCGGGAAAAGTATTTGTAATGCCCGCCTGTCCTTCGCCAACTACAAGACCAAGATGACTGCCCTCTGACGTCCTGATGATCCATCACATCCCCCAGAACGGCAATGGAGAAGATTATCCATGACTTCTACTCAAATCTCTTCGATAGCCATGTCCACTTGCCGACATACCAAATTCCACAGGATGGATATGTCGTTCCCAACGTTATTCCTTCCGAAATCCGACACGCCATTTCGTCGGTAAAGAAACAAATAGCACCCGGCCCAGACAAGGTCAGACCTGAACACCTGAAGAACATGCCGTCAGAACTCATCAATACACTGGCTCGGCTCTTCACTCGCTACCTGTCTGAATGCAAGGTTCCGTCCCAATGGAAAACCAGCAGGACCATACTACTGTTCAAGAAGGGAGACATCCATGACATTGGCAACTATGGCCCTATCTGCCTATTGTCTGTCATCTACAAGTTGTTCACTCGAGTCATCCTAAATAGGATTGGCAGAACACGAGATGAAGGACAACCATGCGAGCAAGCTGGTTTCCGCAAAGGACTCAGCACCATCGACCATATCCACACGATAACCAAGCTCATTGAGGTTTCTCAGGAGTTCAAGATGCCGCTCTGTTTAACGTTCATTGATTTTAATAAGGCCTTTGATTCTGTTGAGACGGAAGCAGTCATTGAAGCCCTAGCCAATCAGGGCGTTCAAGCCCAATACATCAGGAATCTCCTTGAGCTGCATTGCGGATTCACTACCAGGATCTCACCATTCTACAAAGAAGTGATCGTTGATGTCAAGAGAGGGTGATACCATTTCACCGAAACTCTTCAGTGCCACCCTCGAGAACCTCATGCGACGACTGGAATGGGAAGGAATGGGAGTGAAGATAGATGTTCGGCAACTACACCACCTCCGCTTTGCTGATGACATTGTTTTAATAACACCAAACATCAGCCAAGTGGCACAAATGCTGGCTGACTTTGACCATGAGTGTGGAAAGGTAGGACTACAGCTGAATCTTACAAAGATAATCTTTATAAGAAACAGCCTCGTTCCTGAAGCCCCAATTGCTCTCAACAGAACGACCATCTCTGAATGCAACATCTATGTGTATCTAGGTCGAGAGGTCAACATGACAAATGACCTGGCACCTGAGCTGCGCAGGAGGAAGAGAGCGGCTTGGAACGCCTTCAAGAATGTTGCAGAAATAGCTAAGAGGACGAAGAAACTCCGTCCCCGGGCACATCTCTTTGATTCCACTGTTCTTCCTGCATTAACATATGCCTCAGAGACCTGGGCCCTACGCAAACAGGATGAGAACGCTATTCAGGTCTCCCAAAGAAGAATAGAAAGAGCTATGCTTGGAATATCACGTTTCACTCAAATGAGAGAAAGAATCCAGAGTTCTGACATCCGTCGACGATCAAGAATCAGGGACGCTGTCTCATTTGCCAAGGTGTCAATAATCAGATGAGCTGGTCACGTAATGAGATTTAAAGATGACCGCAGCAGGCATGAGCCGGGGGAGCGGGGGCGACTAAAACCTCATGGGAAGGGGGGCGTTCCGGTCCGTCCTTCACGCCCTACCGAGGCCACCAGTTGCCCCCCACGAGCGGCTCTTCAGCACGGCCACAGCCCCAAAAGCACAAGGACTTAATGCAGAACCCAGCAGCTTGGAGCAGAAAAGTGAAAGGACTATGCGTTAATCCAGGCCATCATGTCTGCCCGGAGGGGAAAGGGTGCTGGTCCCTTCCGCCCTCCTTCCTCTGGAAAGAAAGGTGGCGGCCACATGGGAGCCTTGTGGATAGCAGGTATGAGCCAGGGGTGTGGGGGCGACTAAAACCTCATGGGAAGGGGGGCGTTCCGGTCCGTCCTTCACGCCCTACCGAGGCCACCATTTGCCCCCCACAAGTGGCTCTCCAGCACGGCCACAGCCCCAGAAACACAAGGATTTAATGCAGAACCCAACAGCTTGGAGCAGAAAAGTGAACGGACTATGCGTTAATCCAGGCCATCAAGTCTGCCAGAGGGGAAAGGGTGTTGCCCCATTCGCCCTCTCTTCTCTGGAAAGAAGGATGGCGGCCGCATGGGAGCCTTGTGGACATCAGGTATGAGCCGGGGGTGTGGGGGCGACCAAAACCTCATGGGAAGGGGGGCGTTCCGGTCCGTCCTTCACGCCCTACCGAGGTCACCAGTTGCCCCCCATGAACGGCTCTCCAGCACGGCCACAGCCCCAGAAGCACAAGGACTTAATGCAGAACCCAGCAGCTTGGAGCAGAAAAGTGAAAGGACTATGCGTTAATCCAGGCCATCATGTCTCCCCGGAGGGGAAAGGGTGTTGGTCCCTTCCGCCCTCCTCCCTCTGGAAAGAAAGGTGGCGGCCACATGGGAGCCTTGTGGACAGCAGGTATGAGCCAGGGGTGTGGGGGCGACTAAAACCTCATGGGAAGGGGGGCGTTCCGGTCCGTCCTTCACGCCCTACCGAGGCCACCAGTTGCCCCCCACGAGTGGCTCCCCAGCATGGCCACAGCCCCAGAAACACAAGGATTTAATGCAGAACCCAACAGCTTGGAGCAGAAAAGTGAACAGACTATGCGTTAATCCAGGCCATCAAATCTGCTGGAGGGGAAAGGGTGTTGCCCCATTCGCCCTCTCCTCTCTGGAAAGAAAGATGGCGGCCACATGGGAGCCTTGTGGACAGCAGGCATGAGCCGGGGGAGCGGGGGCAACTAAAACCTCATGGGAAGGGGGGCGTTCCGGTCCGTCCTTCACGCCCTACCGAGGCCACCATTTGCCCCCCACAAGTGGCTCTCCAGCACGGCCACAGCCCCAGAAACACAAGGATTTAATGCAGAACCCAACAGCTTGGAGCAGAAAAGTGAACGGACTATGCGTTAATCCAGGCCATCAAGTCTGCCAGAGGGGAAAGGGTGTTGCCCCATTCGCCCTCTCTTCTCTGGAAAGAAGGATGGCGGCCGCATGGGAGCCTTGTGGACATCAGGTATGAGCCGGGGGTGTGGGGGCGACCAAAACCTCATGGGAAGGGGGGCGTTCCGGTCCGTCCTTCACGCCCTACCGAGGTCACCAGTTGCCCCCCATGAACGGCTCTCCAGCACGGCCACAGCCCCAGAAGCACAAGGACTTAATGCAGAACCCAGCAGCTTGGAGCAGAAAAGTGAAAGGACTATGCGTTAATCCAGGCCATCATGTCTCCCCGGAGGGGAAAGGGTGTTGGTCCCTTCCGCCCTCCTCCCTCTGGAAAGAAAGGTGGCGGCCACATGGGAGCCTTGTGGACAGCAGGTATGAGCCAGGGGTGTGGGGGCGACTAAAACCTCATGGGAAGGGGGGCGTTCCGGTCCGTCCTTCACGCCCTACCGAGGCCACCAGTTGCCCCCCACGAGTGGCTCCCCAGCACGGCCACAGCCCCAGAAACACAAGGATTTAATGCAGAACCCAACAGCTTGGAGCAGAAAAGTGAACGGACTATGCGTTAATCCAGGCCATCAAATCTGCTGGAGGGGAAAGAGTGTTGCCCCATTCGCCCTCTCCTCTCTGGAAAGAAAGATGGCGGCCACATGGGAGCCTTGTGGACAGCAGGCATGAGCCGGGGGAGCGGGGGCAACTAAAACCTCATGGGAAGGGGGGCGTTCCGGTCCGTCCTTCACGCCCTACCGAGGTCACCAGTTGCCCCCCGCGAGCGGCTCTCCAGCACGGCCACAGCCCCAGAAGCACAGGGACTTAATGCAGAACCCGGCAGCTTGGAGCAGAAAAGTGAAAGGACTATGCGTTAATCCAGGCCATCATGTCTGTCCAGAGGGGAAAGGGTGTTGCCCCAGTCGCCTTCTCCTCTCTGGAAAGAAAGATGGCGGCCGCATGGGAGCCTTGTGGACAGCAGGTATGAGCCGGGGGAGTGGGGGGGCGACTAAAACCTCATGGGAAGGGGGCATTTCGGTCCGCCCTTCACGCCCTACCGAGGCCACCAGTTGCCCCCCACTAGCGGCTCTCCAGCACGGCCACGACTCCAGAGCACAGAAACCAATTTCTTAACTATCTGACTTTCAGTATAAATACTTCCAGGGTCAATAAGTAAAATAGCAGAAATCCAAAACCAACATTTAATTCTTGAACCCAGCTGTAGAAAGCAAATCACGTCACAATGCTTTTTTAGCATGTCTGATTTGGGGGGGGGGAGAAACTCTAAATTATAGTGGTGAATCTTTTATTGAAACAATGAATCTAATCAAAGCAGATAGAGTGTTAACTAGAATTCATCTGCCCCACAGGGACTGGGAGGGGTGGGGGGTGGGGTTTTATTGGGGTTCTTCATGGTAAAAAAAAAAAGTATTGGTAAAGGGAAATGTGTTTGATATTTGCATGACTGAGACCTAAACCTGAAAGCTTTGTAACCTTTCCAAAGGTGATTCAATAAATAAACAAAAAATTTAAAAAAAAAATAAAAAAAAATAAAATAAAGATGACCGCTGGACTAGAGCTGTTACCGACTGGAGTCCACGGGATGTCAAAAGACTGCATGGCTGCCCACCTACTAGATGGTCAGACTTCTTCGTCAAGATCATGAACGATCGGTTTGAGGCCCTTCATGTTCCCGGAGGGAACAGATGCCATTGGGCTACACTAACATGCGACAGGGACAAAGGGAGACGTTCCTCACACCCGCTCGAGCAATTCGACCACTAATGGGAAGTTAAGTGATTAAGTGAAGTGATTAATTTTACATAAGATAAGTAGTGAGTTTTATTAATTCTACATAAGATGAGTAGTGAGCAGATATTTTCCCCAGTTTTAGGGTTGCTTTTTGATTCTGGTCATCATTTCATTTACTATGATTGAGCCATATTAAAGAGTAGCTGTCCACTCTTTACAATAGCCAGAATCTGGAAAAATCCTGAGTGCCTGAGAACAGATGACTGGTTAAAGAAACTTTGGTACATATACACAATGAAGTACTATGTAGCTGTTAGCAAAGATGAAGACATGAAATTTACATACAAGTAATACTACATGGAAAGTATCATGCTTAGCGAAATGAGTCAGATAGTGAGGGATAGACATAAAAATATTGCATTCATCTGGAGAACATAAGGTAACAAAATAGGAGATAAATACCCAAGAATAGCCGAGATCAGTACCAGGAGGATTACTCCATGGCTTAGAGGCCAGCCGGGCATTCTAGGGGAAAGGGCAGCTCAGATAGAGAAGGGAGCACCAAATAAAGGGTGTTTGAAGGATCCTCCCAGGATGGGAGATGCATGTTGAAAGTAGACTATGGACCGAACATGATTGCCACTCAATGCCTCTTTTGCAGACCACTATACCCAAAAGGAGAGAGAGAACAAAAGGGAATGCCCTGCCACAGAGGCAGGGTGGGATGAGGGGGATGGGGGTGGGAGGGATACTGGGATCTATGGTGGTGGAAAATGGGCACTGGTGGAGGGATGGGTATTTGATCATTGTATAATCAAAACCCAAGCACAAAAATTTGTAAGTCTACAACTGTACCTCACTAATATAAATTAAAAAAAAAAGTTACTGTCAACTCAAAGCATGAAATCAGTGAAAACTTTGGCTCCACATTGATCCAAAATAAATAGTTTATGGGTGAGAAATTGAAACAAGAAGACAGAGACCATGTGTTTGAACTCAGGTGGAACACAAAACGTTTATCATGGGCTGATCACAATCACAAACCAAAGTCACCTTCAATGTTGAGTGCAGAAACAGCCTAGAGAGTTGGTGAGCCCTCAGATGGAATTGTGACCAATGTGGGTGGGTCATTGCAGGTTCAGAGTCAGGAAACAACTCACGTGTCTTCACAACACAAGGCCTAACTTAGCCTCTGTGCACACAGCGAGGTCCTAGCATGTGGTTCCTCCTTCCACAAAAACAAGGTGAAACAAAATCGACCCTGGACTCACTCCCCACTTGCTTCTCAGAGAGTCAACAGGGTTCAGCACTTCCTCCTCAGACTAAGATGAACCTCAGTTGCTTCCTGTGTCTCCTGGAACACAAAAGCATTAACTAGTGGAGGTGATCATAGTTGTGTTCACGCAGTACCAGATACAATAGCCAAGATGCACACACAAAACACAACAAATACAACTGCAGTGTTTAGTTCTGTCTGCTTCCTCATACAGCCATGAAGTCCATTCTTTCTCTCCTTAAGTTCTGTTTGAAGAACAGTGGTCATTGTTTCCTTTCTTTTCTGAGACTCCCAAGTCTTCTGGACAGTGTTTTCTTTAGGTCAGAGAGCACTGAGAGAATTGTTGCTCTTCATACACTCACAGAGCATTGGGTGTTCTGATGTTCTTGCCTGGTTTCAGTCCACATTCATTGAACAATAGAATTATGTTTTCATTGTTCCCAGTGCTGTGTGGGAGCCGAGTGTGTGAATGCCCAGTAGCCTGGGAATGGATTGGGTGAAGTTCCTCCCAAATAAACACTGTATTCAGCTAGGGCTGTGACTCTAGTAACTTCTGACAGCCACAAAGCCTGTGGTGTTTTCTCAGTGGGACTGGGAGGGCCAGAGGTCCGTTGGCAGGAATAACAGTGGGTTCCGGTGCTGACGGGGCCTCATTGAAACCTGTGACATCCCTCTGGGAACAGGCTTTAAAGAATTTCATGAAGTTACAGGAATTAACCCATGATTCTCAGGAATATGAATTCTCAGGCCAACTGTATAAAATTCGAGCCCAGAACAAATCCTTGCATCTTTAATGGTGAATCTTTGGGAAAGGATTCCATCCCCTGGAGTGGAGCAAGGGAAATCTCTCCTGTGGAGCAAAGAATATCTCCGGGCAGCTAGGGAAGCCCCGGTGGCTCTCCCCTTCACTGCCCAAGTTGAAGAGGGCTCGGGCCGGAACCCCACCCTGGTAGTCCATGTCCAGGGTGGACGGAGGAGGAAATGAGGGCCGACACGGTTGATTGATCAGTTGCTGTTTGTTCCATTCTCCCCACGCTCCTGTTCCAGTTTCTCTGAGCCCCCATTCTTGTCTCACAATGCCCCTCATTTCTGTTTCCTCCTGTCTCTCCCGCTCATTTCTCCATGCTCCATCTCACAGCCTGGGAAATCTCTCTCCATGCGCCTGCTCCTGTATTTTTCTTCTACATTTTTCTCCCTCTGTTCCTTTTGCTAGTCTTTCTGTGCTCCATCTTGCTGTCCTGCTATGTCTCTCTCCAACTCTCTCGCTTCTCATGTTCCCCAGCACTGGGGGTAGCCACCACACCCTGTCAGTAGCAAGATGAACATAAGAAAACCCTTCCTGACCGCCCATCAGGCTCAAGGGCTGAAACACCACCTAGGGGTGTTCCCTTCTCCTTAGTCCTGTAACTTATTTAACATCTTTCAATTAACATCTTAATCCTACTTCTTAATATTAGTTATTTTGTATGGACACAGTAAGAGATACAATGTGCTTGTAGTGTGGCTCTCCCGGGAACATCTTGACAAGGTCCCAGACTATAGTGCCCAGGCCGGATTAATCATTTCTAACCCTAGCAGGGTCAGAATCTAGTGAGTACTTTTTGGATCATGACAGAATTTGTCCATGAACATGCTTTTAAGTTATAGTAAATTATTATGACACTTTGGGCAGGCCCATTTTGATGCCAGGGTAGCACATAGCTCACAACTTGCCCTGGGCCCATCCAGTCCCTCGTCGGGTCCCTGACTTTGGGGTTCTACGAAGTAAGGGCAACTGAGGTTTAAGTGGAGAGAACAGATGTCCAGGAAGTAAAAATCATTTAGAGTCAATTAACTCCCAAGTTACTAAAGCATAGTTTTAATTGACTTCTTTTGTCCAGACAAAAAGGACATTGCTCTAAATTTACTATGCAAATGACTTAAGGAGAAGAGAAAAACAATAGTTACAAGTCAACATAGCACAAAGAATGAAGTTACAAATAAACGCACAGGAATGGGAGCACAGTGTTGGGAGCAACCCAATAAACCTAAGCTCTCTGCTGCAAGGCAAAAAAGGACAAACCAATATTATCCTACATTCTACAACAAATGGTGTATTGGGAAAACAACACCATACACAAAAACAACAATAGAAGATAGACTGAATCCATACTTCACAGCAGATGCAGAATTTAATGAAAAGTGGACTTATGGTCCAGCTTTCACAGCAGAATCCTTAAAATACACAGAGAACAACCTCTGTCACTCTGTTCATTGATGTGCTCGAGGGGCACCAGTAACGTCTCACAACAAATTGTGAGACTTGGTGTTACTATTTTTGACATATTGAATACGTCATGGGTAGCTTACCAAGCTTTGCCGTGCTGGGAGATATTCTCGGTGCTTACCAGGCTCTCCGAGAGGGGCGGAGGGATCAAACCCAGGTAGGCCGCGGGCAAGGTAAACACACTACCTGCTGTGACATCGCTCGAACCAATCAGAACAAATAACACACCGTAAAATGGTGTGGGAAATAAACAGATTATTTACTAAAGCAACATTTCTATGGGCTGTGGGCATATAAAAAGGTGTTTATAAACATTTACTATAAGGTAAATGTTAATACAAAAGACATTGAAACCATCTGTCCCCAGTGAGAAGAACTTAGATTAAAAATACTGGAAACAACGATATTTGGAAGGTTGCCAAGAGAAACACTGTTTCTATGTTTATGTGAACTTATCTAAGAAAAACACTATCAGATTTCTCTAAAAAGTGAAAATAGAATCTCCAAGTTACAAGTGATTCTACTTTTGGTAGCTTCACCCTAGCATGATAACAGTCATTTAAGAAAATACATGTAGACATATGTTTATTGCAGCGTTTAGAATAATTGCCAAGGCATGGAAACAATCCTAATGCTTAATGACAACTTTATGGAAAAGGAGTTGTGGTGTATATACACAATAGGATATTGTGCAATTATAAGAAAAGACAAAATAGCAGCATTTTCTGCACCATGGATGGAACTAGAGGATATCAAATTAAGTGAATTTAGTAATAGGGAGAAGAATGAATTCAGACAATCTCATTCACCTGTGGTACACAGAGAAAAGAGCATCAGGATGGAAAGGATCAAATGATAACGACCTCTGAATCCTAACCACTCTGGGGTTCCCATGAGGAGTCAGGTGAGGGCTTAGATCACTGGAAAGAAGAGATCAAGCAAAGGGGCCAAAGCAGAGTGTGGGGGTCTCTGGGTATTTGGTGCTTGGAGAAGCACAGGGAGTTTGTGACTCACCAGTATCAATACTCAGACTATTGTCATGGTGTTCCCTCAGTGACAGTAAGAAGGGAAGGAGAGAAATTTTCTTTTCTGTGAAAATGTATGATCTTGATTAAAGAAAAATCAACAACACCTGAGCAGGACATAACAGTCTCTAATAGACTCTGAGAAAGGAAGAGAAATAAGCAAATTTGTAATAGGAGAGAAAGCAATTACTAAGATGTATTAAAACATATATAGGCCCTCCCGTTGATCGTCGATTTGTTCGAGCGGGCCCAGTAACGTCTCCATTGGAGACTTTGTTGTTACTGTGTCTGGCATATCAAATACTCTCGGTAGCTTGCCGGGCTCTCCGAGAGGGGCGGAAGAATCGAACTCGGGTCGGCCATGTTGGCCACTTGTAAGGCGAATGCCCTACCCGCTGTGCTATCGCTCCAGCCCAGTTTTAGGTAAACTTGGTTCTTGGAGGTGTCCCTGGAGATGCTGACTGAAGACTCGGTTTATAGTATGTATTTCCATCACTCCATATACCTCCAATCCAATACAGCCCCTTTCCGGGGGCCTGGTGGGCCCATTGCACACCATAGCTGGTTAGAGAGAATTCAGAGACCAAGCAGGTGAGGGAGAGCGTCTCCGAGGGAGTCACCAGGCTTGGTCCCGACTCCTGCAGCTGTACCTGGGACAGGACACCTGGGAACAGAGACCCACAGTGAGTCACTAGCTCAGATGCCCCATACCCACCTTGGAGCCTCTGTTCAGGGGATACTCACATCTGGGAGCTGCCACCAGAAAGAGGAGAAACCAGCGCTGATGCACGTTTCTGCTCATGATGTCCATGATCTCAGACACAGTGTCAGGGGGAGAGAAAGCCCGAGTTGGGTTAAGTGTGAACGTGGTTTTAACCCTGGGTCCCGAGTGCAGATTTGCATGGGGGATTGTCTGTAGACAAAGGAGGGTACCCGGGGAAGGCCAGTGGCTCAGAGCACTCAGGCTTGTCCCTGGGGTCCTGTGAGAGCCGGGCCTCTTCCTCCAGCACAGGAAACGTGCTGAGGAGCTCTCAGAAAACAGGAATTACTGAGGGGTAATCAGCAGGTAGGGAGGAGGGTCACCGTGTTTCAGGTCCCTGATGACCAAACACAGCCCCCCAGGGCCTCTACCTTGTAAACAGACCCCTGCCGCTATGTGTCCCTTTGTGGTGGCTCCTGTTCTTCCATTGTATGTGCAAAACCTGGAACCAAACACACAGTGTAATTGACACAATCAGTTCTGACTTCTTTTTTTTTTCTCTTGGTGAATTCTTTATTTTTTTATTATATTTTTTTTATTATTATTGAAACACCATGAGGTACAGTTGTAGATTTAAAATTTTTGTGCCTGTGTTTCGATTATACAATGATCAGATACCCATCGCTCCACCAGTGCCCATTTTCCACCACCATGGATAATATCCCCCCACCCCCATCCCCCCATCCCCCCATGCCTCTGTGGCAGGGCAATCCCCTTTGTTCTCTCTCTCCTTTTGGGTGTTGTGGTCTGCAAAAGAGGCATTTAGTGGCAAACATGTTCAGTCCATAGTCTACTTTCGACATGCATCTCCCCTCCTGGGAGGATCCTCCAAACACCCTTTATTTGGTGTTCCCTTCTCTATCTGAGCTGCCCTTTCCTCTAGGATACCCGGCTGGCCTCTAAGTTATGGAGTAATCCTCCTGGTGCTGATCTCAGCTATTCTTGGGTATTAATCTCATATTTTGTTTCTTTATATCCCCCAGATGAATGCAATCTTTCTATATCTATCCCCCTCTTTCTGACTCATTTCGCTTAGCATGATACTTTCCATATTGTACCACTTGTATGTAAATTTCATGACTTCATCTTTTCGAACAGCTACATAGTACTCCATTGTGTAGATGTACCAAAGTTTCTTTAACCAGTCATCTGTTCTTGGGCATTCAGGTTTCTTCCAGATTCTGGCTATTGTAAAGAGTGCTGCTATGAAAAAACAAGTGCAGATGTCACTTCGACGATACATTTTTGCCTCTGCCTCTCTGGGATATATTCCCAGGAGTGGTATTGCTGGGTCAAATGGGAACTCAATTTCTAATTTTTTGAGAATCGTCCATACTGTTTTCCAGAAGGGCTGAACCAGTCGACATTCTCACCAACAGTAAAGGAGTGTCCCTTTCTCGCCACATCCACACCAGCATTGGTTGCTTTTGTTCTTTTGAATGTGGGCCAGTTTCTGAGGTGTGAGATGGTATCTCATTGTGGTTTTGATCTGCATCTCCCTGATGATTAATGATGTAGAGCATTTTTTTCATGTGCTTTTTTGCCATTCGGATTTCTTCTTTGAGAAAGTTTCTGTTCATTTCATTGCCCCATTTTTGGATGGGGTTGGATGTTTTCTTCTTGTGGAGTTTAACCAGTATTTTGTATATCCTGGATATCAACCCCTTGCAGTTCTGACTTCTTTTGGTGAAGTCACAGGTCAATCAACTTTCACAAAGTTTATTCAGACACTTTCTAAGGATGATCATTCCTTCAACTGTAGCAGCCTTATTTATAAATATACAGGTAGTTGTTTGATGTACATTCTCTCTGATGACGCGTTTTTATGAAGACAAGGAAGATACTTCTGCCTCAGTGAGTTTCCTGGCGTGATTCACCTGATCATCAATACAAAAACCTACTCTGTCCTGTGTGCAACTCAGTGTCCAAAAGATGACCATGAACTTCAGGACCCTATTCTTGGTCCCAGCCCTTTATTATGCTTAGAAAAAACTCAGTAAAGGGTCCTCAGCACATAATTTATTGGGCCAGAATTCTGGTCCTAATGCAAAGACTCACATATGCTGCAGATGTCCAGTGTGCAAGCCCTGAGCAGTGACATGTGAGGCCCCCCACCCTGACTCCAAATGCATGGAACCTAGACACAGCCTGTGTCACATAATTGTACCTGTAATTCCATGGAGCATCAGGGGGTTTAGTTCAATCTAAGGGACAAGAAAATATGCTCTAAAAATTTCATGTTCAAAATGTCAGCATTAAGGGTCAAAGTGATTGAAACCCTAGCAAGTTCAACACAATTCTATTAAAATAAACACAGAAAGATATACAAAGAACTCAGACAACATGACGATTGAACAGATCAATATTACATCTCACATAAAGATAGCTCTAATAAGATTAATAAACATTCTATTACGCAAAGCATGTGAGTCTCTATGGCTCTCTGTTCCCAGGTGTCCTGTCCCTGAGCTGCAAGCCCAGGATGGTGAATCCTGAGTTCTGACCCACTTCCACGGTCTCTGTGAACTCCACCACTTTCAGCAACTTCCAGGGTAACTTGGTCCCTGGAGTTCAAATATATTCTGGATGGATGGGGAGATGGAAAATGATGGGACTGTTTCCTAAAGCTACTTCACCAGACCAACAGGGCAGTTTCTTAACTCTGTTAAGACTTGTTTCCAACCACCAACTTTAAGGGATGATTTTATAAACTTTTTTTTCTTTTTTGAGAAAAAAAAACCCCAGAGATGCACAGGGGTTATTCCTGGCTCATGCACTCAGGAATTACTCCTGGTGGTGCTCAGAGGACCATATGGGATCCTGAGAATCGACCCCGAGTCGGCCACGTGCAAGGCAAATGCCCTAACTCTGTGCTATCACTCCAGCCCAATTTTATAAACTTTTAAAAATTTTATTTTAAGGATATTAAATAATATGGATTTTTTTTGCTTAATGGTTTTTGACTCATTTTGTGGGTGCTTCACTCAAAGATGTAGACTAATGAAATATCCTGATTTATCACTAGTAATTTATTAGAAACAATGAAAAAATCAATTAGATAAGAATTGAAAGCCTTGATCATTCATTTTGTGTTTTATCATTGTGACACACTTCTGGCACCATCTTCCTGTTCTTTGGGGAACCTAGCAATCATGCCCAGGTATTGCCCCTGTGCCAGCCATGTAAACTCATTAATGGCCATGATCCAGGGAGAACAAATCAATCTTGAAGAACAGCAACACGCTGCAGAGATGCATCTGGACCTCAAAGTCACCATCAGTTAAAAATTTAACTCCACCTCTATAACCCTATTACAAATTTTAGAGTTCCTAGACATCTCATACTCTACCCCACTGATGTACCAAGAGCAATACACCACATTTGATGGAGTGTAAAATAGTAACAAATCGATCTCAATCCAAAAAATTATAATAGTACAGAAGGCTCAAACTCTACCAACATATTAGTAATCTCATACAGAGACTCAATAGCTCCAGGGTGAGAAACAACAATCTCACATACTTTCCTCTAAGGGTACACTTTGGGATCATTTTTTACGGATTTTTTCATACCAAGAAATATAAAATAAATTATTTAGGGCCTGCTTTGCGGGCAGGTTTGGGTGGCGGTGGAAAAATTTGAAATAATGGTGTGGGATACCTGAATAGCGTTCTCATCCTGTTTGCGTAGGGCTCAGGTCTCTGAGGCATATGTTAATGCAGGAAGAACAGTGGAATCAAAGAGATGTGCCCAGGGCCGGAGGTTCTTCGTCCTCTTAGCTATTTCTTCGACATTCTTGAAGGCGTTCCAAGCCGCTCTCTTCCTCCTGCGCAGCTCAGGTGCCAGGTCATTTGTCATGTTGACTTCTCGACCTAGGTACACATAGCTGTTGCATTCGGAGATGGTCGTTCCGTTGAGAGCGAATGGGGCATCAGGAACGAGGCTGTTTCTCATAAACATTGTCTTCGTAAGATTCAGCTGTAGTCCTACCTTTCCACACTCATGGTCAAAGTCGGCCAGCATTTGTGCCGCTTGGCTGATGTTTGGTGTTATTAAAACAATGTCATAGGCCCTACGAAAACAGGATGAGAACGCTGTTCAGGTCTCCCACAAAAGAATAGAAAGAGCTATGCTTGGAATATCACGTTTCACTCAAATGAGAGAAAAAATCCGGAGTTCCGACATCCGTGGACGATCAAGAATCAGGGACACTGTCTCATTTGCCAAGGTGTCAAAAATCAGATGGGCTGGTCACGTAATGAGATTTAAAGACGACCACTGGACTAGAGCTGTTACTGACTGGATTCCACGGGATGTCAAAAGACTGAGTGGCCGCCCACCTACCAGATGGTCAGACTTCTTCGTCAAGATCATGAACGATCGGTTTGAGGCTCTTCATGTTCCCAGAGCGAACAGATGCCATTGGGCTACACTAGCACGCGACAGGGACAAATGGAGACGTTACTGGCGCCCGCTCGAGCAAATCGACGACTAACGGGAAGTTAAGTGAGTGATAAGTGAATGGTGTAGGAAGGTGTAAAGGTGGTGCGACTGGTGTTGGAACAGTTAATGTAATACATTCATGTGAGCCACTTAATAAAATAAATTAAGAGAATTAGAAATACTTTTTAATTTGTTCTTTATAGCAATTTGTTAAGGCTCAATGGAATGCTTTGTATGTGAGTGTCCCAAATTTATTTTGCAGGAGCAGTAATTGATACCTGAGCACTACAATTGAAACCAGGACAGATAGGAAGTAAACACGAGTACCCAGCTGTGTTCCCCAAATCAAAGAAAACCATATATTGCCCATATTTGGAGAACGTTGTTTTAACATGATTAGATATCCATAAATTTAAATTTTTTTGTTTTATAAAGTAAAAGGTAAAGGTAAAAGTAAAGGCCCTCCCGTTGATTGTCGATTTGCTCGAGCGGGCCCAGTAACGTCTCCATTGAAGACTTTGTTGTTACTGTGTCTGGTATATCGAAGACTATCAGTAGCTTGCCAGGCTCTCCGAGAGGGGCGGAGGAATCGAACTCGGGTCGGCCATGTTGGCCGCTTGTAAGGCGAACGCCCTACCCGCTGTGCTATCGCTCCATAGCACAGCGGATAGGGCATTCGCCTTGCACGCAGCCAACGTGGCCAACCCGAGTTCGATTCCTCCGCCCCTCTCGGAGAGCCCGCCAGCTACCGAGAGTATTCGATATGCCAGACACAGTAACAACAAAGTCTCCAACGGAGACGTTACTGGGCCCGCTCGAGCAGCAGGGTTTTATAAAGTAGTTCAGAATATTTTATTACATTTGATAGTCAAACACCAGTCCCAACACCATTACACCTTCCCACCACCATATTTCGGATGTTTCCATCCTGAACCCAAATCCCTGCCCCAAAGCAGAACCAAGATAATATATTTTGTATTGTTTGTTATGAGAAACCACTGATAATGCTACACCAAGTATCCTTAGTGATATCCATCAATTTTATCCTAATTTATTCATTTGCTCCCTTGGTTGATAGCATGATTTCTAATAAGAAACACATTTCAATCTTTGTGTTTTGTTGACACTGATCTTTTAAATGTCTTTCAGTTTCCTAAGTCAAGACCTCCTGGTGTATTTGCGATGTTTAACACGTGGCTTGGGATGGTCGCCCATAGAGGAGTGCTGATGCATTGGGGTCACCATGTGCCGGAAGGGAGAAATACAGACTCTAATCCCCGAATTTCAGTGTCTCGGGTGGGGAGACTGGAGAGTTAGGGTGATCCACAGACAAATACAGTAAGAGTCATACCTGCAACGGGCTCTGAGAATTCAGGACATGATGTTCGGTGGGCTCTGGTTTGTGATTTTCAGGAGATCTGGGAGGGATGAAGGCTGATATCTGGCCCCTCTGAAGCAGAAATCTAGGTATGTCTCTGTGTGTGTTACAGAGTGTGTTTGTGTGTGGTTGTATGTGTGTACGTGTGTGTCTGTGAGTGTGTGCGACTGTATGTGTATGACTATGTGTGCATGAATATGTGTTTGTGTGTGTGTGTGTTTGTGTGTCTGTGTAGGTTGTGGGCCGGGCAATAGTTCTTGAGGAGTAATAAAGCCACGATGGGACTTGCAGAAGTGACTCTGTCTCTAGCTCTCAAGCCTCTCCAAGCATTTGGGCCTGACCCACTTTCTGGACACAGGACCTGAGGCCTGATGAGACTCTGAGGCCACAGTGGCCTGAGGGAAACCTGGAGCACTGCAGGAGAGGAGAGACTCCAACAGAAGCAAAAGGCCGTGTGGTGAAAGCCCATAAATAGCCAAAGCTCTTCCCTGTGGCTACACCCTGACCAACCCTTGGGTGCCCAGAATCTCCAGTTTGAGGCTCTCTTGGGAACAAAGCACATGTAACTCAGACTGAAAAGCCGTTCAAGGCTGATGCCACCTCTGGAGATGCCCATGGTCTCCTTTGAGCATGTTACCCATCTTCCCTCTTTCCTTCTCTCTTTAATAACCTCTGATCAAACCGTTTCACTCACCCATTCTCCCCTTCTGTAGTTCTTTGCTGTGGAGGAGGGTGAGAGACCTAGAGCCTGAGTCGGGCCTAGACTGACTTTCCTCTCCTGCCAAGGGTGATTCCTCGCTGCATCCTAACTCCACAGCGCCCCCAGCAATTGGGGTTCGTGGATCATCTCCCATGCAGCACAGAGCAATAGGCACCAGGTCAGCTTCCTGATGCTCCTGGGGCTGCGGAGAGCGAGGGTCTGTTCGTGCAGGGGCTCCTGGCCCACTTTCCCAGAGGGGGATTTCCTCGGACACATCGCAGTGACCCAGGATTGGAGGGAGGGAGCGATCCAGGCTTCAGCCCTCCCTGTCCCCCTGGGGTCTCTGTAGCACTCCCACTTCTCTTCCCTGAACTTCTTTTTCATTCAGCTCTTCCCTCCTTCTGAACTTGGAAAATATGTTAGGATTTATGAATGGAAAAAACTGCTTTGAATAAAATGTATTGCAATTCTGGGGATCACAGTACACTCATGAACATAATTTTTTATTATTATTAGTGAAACACCATGAGGTACAATTGTAGATTTACAATTTTTTGTGCTTGGGTTTCGATTATACAATGATCAAATACCCATCTCTCTACCAGTGCCCATTTTCCACCACCATGGATAATATTCCCCTCATCCACATCCCCCCCCCCCCCATCCCACCCTGCCTCTGTGGCAGGGCAATCCCTTGTGTTCTCGCTCTCCCTTTGGGTGTTGTGGTCTACAAAAGAGGCATTAAGTGGCAAATATGTTCAGTCCATAGTCTACTTTCGACGTGTATCTCCCCTCCTGGGAGGATCCTCCAAACACCCTTTATTTGGTGCTCCCTTCTCTATCTGAGCTGCCCTTTCCCCTAGAATGCCCAGCTGGCCTCTAAGCTATGGAGTAATCCTCCTGGTGCTGATCTCAGCTATTCTTGGGTATTAATCTCATATTTTGTTACTTTATATCCCCCAGATGAATGCAATCTTTCTATGTCTATCCCTCTCTGACTCATTTCACTTAGCATGATACTTTCCATGTTGTACCACTTGTATGTAAATTTCATGACTTCATCTTTTCTAACAGCTACATAGTACTCCATTGTGTAGATGTACCAAAGTTTCTTTAACCAGTCATCTGTTCTTGGGCATTCAGGTTTCTTCCAGATTCTGGCGATTGTAAAGAGCGCTGCAATGAACAAACAAGTGCAGATGTTATTTCGACTATACATTTTTGCCTCTCTGGGATATATTCCCAGGAGTGGTATTGCTGGGTCAAATGAGAGCGCAATTTCTAATTTTTTGAGAATTGTCCATACTGTTTTCCAGAAGGGCTGAACCAGTCGACATTCCCACCAACAGTAAAGGAGTGTCCCTTTCTCGCCACATCTGTGCCAGCACATGAATATAATTTTAATACCAAATCCATCACCAGTGTACCCACCTCCTCCTTCTAAGAACCAGTGTCCTTCCCACTTATTGTTCTCCCACCAATAACTGAAATGCGTGGATTAGTTCTCTTGCTATGTTACAGAAAAACTTTTTCTAAGTTCCGACAGCGAGCCAATCACAGTAACCTGACTGAGACACTTGCATGGTGGGTGTTGGTCAGAAGCACAGGGGAAGCCTGTGGGAACTTCCCGCACTGAGATGGAACCTGTGGCAGATGGAACCTGATATTGTCTCCAGGGTTGAGGTTCAGAATCAAGGAGAATTGTAGGGCACCAGGAGAGTATCTGAGGATTGCGTGGGAGTGTGGGGATAAGCTCAGGCTAGAATCGGTGCCCCTAGTGATTATAGCCTTGTAGGTGGTTTACATGGCAGACCTGTTGACACAGAGTTCCAGTTGTGATGGGGAATAAATATCAAGCCAGAGGGGCATGGCTTGGGTGAGGCACTTGCTTGGATGCGGCGGACCTGGGTTTGATTTTTGGCATCTCATACAGTCCCCCATGCACCACTAGGAGTAATTCCTGAGCACTGAGCCAGGACAATATCCTCCGCAATGTCGGATGTGGTCCCAAAACAAAAGAGAATATGAAGTCAGGTAAAACTCAGACCCAGGATGTAATATCCCTGAGAAGTATATTTGCTTTCACTATGGGCCAGAAGTGACCTACAAAAAATCTGTCTTGTGAGTGTGGATGAAACAGAGGTGTCCCATCCCTCCATGCACAGAAGCCGTCATGGGTGACCCCAACTACTCCTGAGAAATTGATAATCCCTCCTGAGAAACCCTTTTCCCGTAATGTAGTGTAGACAAGGGTCAATGTGTGGCGGGGAGGACAGCACAGGACCACAAACAGTTCCATGGTCAAGTTCCACCTGCGAAGCGTGGGGTTGAGTTGAGAAGACTTGGGGTGCAGAGAAGGTCTTGTAGGGCTCTGACACCTGAGCAGGGCTACAATGAGGCCCAGCAAGACAGTGGTCACAGGGAAAAGGACCCCAGCCCGGGACATGAGACCCTCTGGCTGTAGAGACAGACATGGAGTCGGAAGGCTTGGACCGGGAACAGCATCCTTCTCTCCAGGAGCCAGAGAAGCGCCTGCAGACAGAGGGGGAGTCTGCTCTTGGCCACAAACTTCTGCACCACTCCATAACTTCTCGTAAACATACAAAGGTATCCTAACGTAGGCTTCTAACCACACAGAAACATTCAAGAAATAACTCCAAACTGCCAAGGTCGTAGTGGTAAAGCAACCCAGAAAACCACCAGGCTGATGATTGAAGACGCTAGCACAGTTGCCCCAATCAATAATACTGAGCTAGGTAAGTCTCTGAGAAGGATTTCAGAACAAAACTGTTAAGGATTCATGAGAAGCTCAAAGAAATGATGGATATTTTCCCAGTGTATGCGACTCCCTGTGACCGAGAGGCACCATAAAGCCTCCTCTGAGCAAAGTCTACAGAGCACTGAGCAGTCTGAGGTGAAAGCTCCTGGCCCTGCGTGACTTTTGAAGACAAAGTGTATGTTACCCAGTCCTAAGAGAGTCAGACTCCCTGAGGAGAAGCAGCTGGTCCCATATTTCACGGCGTCTCCCTGTGGGCCCTGGAAGCTTGTGTCAGCACTCATCCAGGGCTGCTGTGGTGACCTCCAAGACTCTGTAAGGGGCTGAATGGGGTCACAGGGGACTTTCTGCTTGTCTCACTGTGAAGGGGTCAGATCTGCCCATATTACAGGGCCTGGTTTCTTCACGACAATGGCTTCAGAGAAAATGGGAAACCTTGAATGTTCATTTTGAGAGTGAATAGGGGAACAAAGAACCCATCCTGGAGAGCAGTACTCTCAGGTGTAGTTTGACCAGGAAGAGACTACCTGGGTGCAGGTCAGATTGTGTGTGTGTGAGAAAGAGAGATAGAGATAGAGATAGAGATACCATAAGAAGGAGCCCAGCACACAACTGAGTGGACACCAGGCTTTCTCTTTCTGACGAAGACTCTGATAATTCCCACAAGGTCACCTTAATTTCTACAAGAGGATAAGAGGATAATGGGTCCTCAGGCTTCTCCCATTACTGGAATTTCCGTCATAAGGCAAAGAGCGTAACAAAGTCTTTCCTGCCCACAGTGGGGATGGAGAACTCAGATCCACAACCCACAGAACAAGTTGCCCATGGGGCCATCTGAGAGCTGAGAGGCAGGTAAGTCCTGATCTACACAGAAACATGATTCATCTGGTCATGAGCAATGTTTCCTCAGGGGAGAGTCCTCGGAGCTTCCTGGGGGCCTGCGCCCTGAAGCTCACCCTGCTTCCTCCTGCAGATGGTTTGTGTCTGGGCCCACACGGCCTTCCCCTCACTGTGTCTCACAGAGTAGTATAGTGCCATGTCCACCTGCCTCAGGCAGCTCATTTGCAAAGAGAGTGTGTTCTTGTTGTTTTCTCTGGAGATGTTAAATCGGCTATTCACAGGATCATCATAATATATTCGACCGTCTTTAGTAATGATTGAGACCCAGTCTAGACCCTTCCCTGGAGCCTGGCAGACCTAGCACATAGTATAGCTGTCAAAATTGAATCCAGAGGCTGCAGTGAAGAGTCTCAGGGACCCCTCGGGCTGCACCAAGTCTCCCCTAGACTCCACCAGCTGCTCTTTAACTGGATTCCTGCAAACACAAAGACATCTGGTCAGGAAACTCTCCTCACACAGAGGATCTGCCTCTCCCATCTCTCCCATGCTTTGTATCTCTGTCACCCATGAGTTACCTCATAACAGAGCCACCAGGAGAAGCCAGCTCAGCCCACATGCCGTTTTGGTTCTGTGTGAGTCAGGATGGAGCCCCTGGGAATCCCTAAACTGTCTTCTCTCCTCTCCCGGAGCTGAGGCTGGGCTGGGCTGTTTTCATCATTGTAGAGTCTTATTTGCATGTCTTCCTTCTCTATAGAAAGTTCTCGTTGAACATGGAGAGAGAAGGAGGACTCCAGAGCAGGTGAGGGGTTCTGGGAGTGCTCATGACCATGGAAAGTTTTGGAAATGCTGCTATTCCAGCATGCAATTATTATGTGTCAACCAATTCAATTTATATTCTTTAATGTTTATTTTATATAAATCCAGTTATGTGTGTAGTATTACTTATATTTAATGACATAATATGAAACATATAAGCCTAAATGGTTTTTACAATGAGCAAAAATGCACTTTAAGAGTTGGTCCCACTATCTAGACAAAAGATATTCATTTTGTCACTCACAGCTGTCGCTGTTTTGGGAGCCAAGTGTTAAGCTATAATCAGGAGGAAGGAATAATGGCCAGAAAACAGGGACCTGATGTCTGGAAATCCACTGGAGCCAGTCCATGTCACTGCTATTTTTGTACTTTGTCTCAGAGGAAACACCTCTGGGGTTTTTCATCATTCCCCCATCCTCTCACATACTAGGGAGTTAGTTCCCTGAGCAACACCCTTTCTCTCTTCAGTCTGTCTGTCTGTTCATATTCACAGCATCCCATGGTGGTTCTGTTCACCAGTATCATCCCTGTAACTAGAGATGCAGAGGTATTAGAGGGGGAAGATTCCTCCCCTGCATATGGTTCATCATGTTGATTCCATGCACTTCATATGGTTTCCCATGCCCCTACCAGGAGTGACCCCTGAGCACAGAACCAGGAGTATACCAAAGTGGCACAAGCAACACGACCAAACCAACAAGGGCTGAGAGATAGTACAGTGGTAAGGCACTTATGTTGCACATTGCCAATCCATATTCATGGAGGTGTGGAGTTCTCCCTGGCTGTCCCCTTGGCTTCTAGAGAACATTGGACCTGTAGAGACTTCCCCAGGCCCCAAGTTCTCTGGCATTTCTATGAATACTGTAGATTAACTGGCCTTGATTTTCTGGTCCCCAATGGCTCGAGACTTGGGAAAGAGACATCTCTGGTGTCAGCAATACTTCAACCTTGCCTCTGCTTTAGAGCATCAAGGCCAGTGATCTAGCAACTTCTTCCAGGCATAACAATCCCCTGCTTCTCTTTGCCACCTGCTCCTTAGTGCACACAGGCATTCTCCATCAGCCCCTGTGGACCATTGCTCTCCTAATAAACTCTGTCATATGTCTAAGGGTCAAGGACTCATGTGAACTCTATGTCTCAGCTGTGCTGCACTGATACATCTTTAAGCATCTACTGCCCAAGACACATGGATCATCTCCTTGTTCCCAGAGTCCCTGTGGTTACTAGATAATTACATGCAGGGAGACGGGAGTCCATGAATTTGATCAATGGCCTCTGCAAAGGGTATGTTTCTCCAGTCCCATGGAGATGCTTCTCACTTCACGTTGAAATTTCAGCAGGGAAGACAGGGCATAGATCAAACTATTGGCATTTTTGAACTCAATACCTTTGAGAGGAGAGGATTTTCCTGAAAATCTGAAAAGGGTAGAAAACATGCGGCCAGTGTCAGCCATAACTTTCCTTTCTTCCTGCTATTTAAAATGTGACCTAAGGGTCCCCTGTGGAAATGTAGAACACAGGAGCCTGTGTTCCTTGGGCCTCCCCAGAACAGGAAAATGAAAGTCTCCTTCAGAGACTGAGTGAGGGGAACTGATGTTCCTGTCTGTCCCAGGACACAAGTGGATGGTTAGACCCGGGTCAGGGCTGGGAGACTCCCCCACACGTCTGCTCACCGGGGAGGACTTCCTGTCCCAGTGTCCTGTCTGTATGCAGCTGGACAACCATTCTGAGCCCCTGGTACTTGGTGCAGGGCCTGAAAACAGGTTCAAGTCTTGGAGTTCAGGGAAGAGGATGCTGTGAGGATCCAGAGATTGAAGTCAGGGTTAAAGCCCCTGCCCCAAAATTCTCAAAGGTGAGGATCAGTTCTCCTATTGTGCTGATCTTTACCCTTGTTGCTACCTTGCTGTGTATCCTTTAAGCCGCACATTATGAGACAGATCATTATGTATCTCTCCCTTTCCTGACGACTGTTTCACTCAGCATGATATCCTCAAATTTTTCCTGTATTGCAGATAGTTGAGTGATTTTCAACTCAGTAAGCACAGTAAGACCCACAAAGGGTAGTCAGTATTAGGAGTCTTTCCAGGTGTTCTTCATACCTGTGAAATTTATGAGTAAAATGTCTTCAGGGCAGTGCCCCACTTTCTAAATTCAGCTGGAAGTGTGTCACACTAGGAGAGTGGTTGGTGATTTGAGAACGTGGCATTCCCAGTGTCACTTGGACTTGTCACTACACACAGAGGACACTGGGGAGACTGAGAATAGTCTTACACTCCAGAACTGTAGGTAGCGTTCAGTCTCCAAGGAGCCCCATCTAGGCGCCTGCTCTGTGCAGAGGCAGGAAGGGTGCATTGAGAACAATCCTCGAGATCTGACTTCTGGAATGCCCTGTCTCAGGAATCTGTCTGCACCTTTCTGCTCTAGCACACTGACAATCCAGGTCGGCCCCTGCTTCTGTGCTCTGCATTCACCTTGGTCAGAACTTTCACCCATATTGTCCTCTTTGTGCCTTCCAGAATTGATGGGTCATCCTGATTCATATATATTCAATGTTCTTCTAGGGGAAGCAATGATAATATTCTCGCATCAGATATGAGCATTTCCCCTGTCATTGGGAAGGGTTTTGTTCCTTTTTTTAAACTGACCATTTTGATAAATATGGTAACAGGTTTCAAAGTGCAGGTATGAATCTGGTTTCAGCCTAAGAAGTAATTCTCATAGTCTAACTACAGAAGCACGAACATTCCCAGTAATACTGTGGTCTGCATGACTGATAGTCCATCATGTAATCATGCTGTCTGAGGTTTCCCAGTGGGCACTAATAGGATACATATATATATATATCATATTTGCTGATGACAGCGTTCTAATATATATATATATCCTATTTGCTGATGACATCGTTCTAATAATATATATATTTTATATATGGCTGGAGTCTCATGCTCTACCGACTGTACTCTACAAGCTCCCGGGAGAGCACAAGGCAGAGTCTCCTACCCTGTGTCTGACTATCCTCGCCAGGGCCCAACAGCTGAAGACCTCCAGGCCCCAAACAAGGCCTTACTGGGGCCACTCTCCACACACTTGGATAAGCCTCAGACATAACAGAACTGGCAGAGGAACCCAGGTGTGTGGAACCCGGGGCTGAGATCTCCAAGCCTGCACGGTTTGGACTGGACCTGTCACTAGCTAGACAGGTACACCCTCCAACTGCCGTGTGACCCCAACAACGGCCAGGATCCAGAGATTATCACAACAAGCTCCCAGGAGCGCGCGGCTGCATTTGCGGCCGCGCGACTATTTATTTACTTTTCTCTGAGTTTTCAGGGTACCTTAAATATCCTTAAAAATCCAACCCGCACGGCAGAGCCTGGCAAGCTATCCGTGGTCTATGCCAAATAGAACAAATTGATATGCCAAATCCAGTAATAAATGGATCTCATTTCCCTAACACTGAATATGCAGAGTCGAGAAGGATATGGAAGGAGAGGCTGATAAAACACCAAGGCAGACATAGGCTGCCAAAACGCAGAAAAACAAAAATGATTGTCTGTACTTTTAATGCTCGTATGCTGGCATCTGCTGCATCCATTGAAGACCTTATGGTACAAGCACGAAAGATCAAGTACGACATCATTGGTCTGACCGAAACGAGAAGACATCAATCCCATCATGCTGTTTTCGACACTGGAGAAGAACTGTTCCTTGGAACATGTGATAAAAGAGGCGTCGGTGGTGTCGGTATCCTTGTCAACACAAACTTAGTCACGAGCATTGATTCATTTGAATGCCTAACAACCCGAATCGGACGATTACACTTGAATAAATGTGGCTCACTACCGGCAGTTTCTATCTTTGTTGTCTATGCACCAACATCCAGTTATGGTGAAAGAGAAACTGAGAAATTCTACATGGAGCTGGAGAAGTTCTATAAAGAAGATCACACCTTCTACAAGATCATTGTCGGTGATTTTAATGCCAAGATAGGACCAAGAAGATCAGTCGATGAACTCCACATCGGAACCCATGGCCTGGAATGGAACGAACAGGGTGACAGACTGTCTGAGTTCATCATGTCAACCAAAACCTTCCATGGTAACTCACAATTCCAAAAGGCTGAATCTAAACGTTGGACATGGGAGTCTCCTGATGGACGGTTCCACAATGAAATAGACCACATCATATTCAATCGGCGGTTTTGCCTAACCGATGTTGCTGTTGTCCCAAAATTCCAAACGGGATCAGACCACCATCTTCTTCGTGCAAAATTCTACCTCACAGAACGAGGAGAAAAGAATGCAAGATTTAAGAAGAGGACTCCCAGAACAGCCACCAACTGGGAGCTCTTTGGCTCTGTTGCGGCAACATGGGAAGATGCCGTCATTGACAACATTGATGAGGTATACGATCGAATGATTCAGCACCTCCTTGATTGTGCAAGGAATGCCAAGAGAGAGATAACCACAAAAAACCGTCTTTCTTCGAACACTCTTGAACTTATTCGCCAACGTGGCTTGGCACGTGCCTCAGGCAACCACAAGCGAACGTCCGAACTGGCAAAACAGTACAGAGAAGCCATCAAGGATGACCTCAAAAACAGGAGAGCAGCAGTACTGGTAGATGCAGCAGAAGCTGGGAAAAACATTCGTAATGCCCACCTGTCCTTCACCAACTACAAAACCAAGATGACTGCCCTCCGACATCATGATGGATCTATCACATCTTCCAGAAGGGCAATGGAGAAGATTATTCATGACTTCTACTCAGATCTCTTTAATAGCCACATCCACTTGCCCACATACTACATACCACATGATGGATATGTCGTTCCCAATGTTCTCCCTTCCGAAATCCAACATGCCATCTCGTCGGTAAAGAAACAAAGAGCACCTGGCCCAGACAAGATCAGACCTGAACACCTGAAGAACTTACCATCAGTACTCATCAATACATTGGCTCGACTCTTCACACGCTACCTGTCTGAATGCAAGGTTCCATCCCAGTGGAAAACCAGCAAGACTGTACTACTATACAAGAAAGGAGACATCCACGACATTGGCAACTATCGCCCAATCTGCCTATTGTCTGTCATCTACAAACTATTCACTCGAGTCATCCTGAATAGGATTAGCAGAACACTAGATGAAGGACAACCATGTGAACAAGCTGGATTCCGAAAAGGATTCAGTACAATCGACCATATCCACACAATAACCAAGCTCATTGAGGTATCTCGGGAGTTCAAGATGCCGCTCTGTCTAACGTTCATTGATTTAAAGAAGGCCTTTGATTCTGTTGAGACGGAAGCGGTCATGGAAGCCCTAGCCAATCAGGGCGTACAAACTCAATACATCAGGATCCTTCGTGAGCTCTATTGCGGATTCACTACCAAGATCTCACCATTATACAAAGAAGTAATCATCCATATCAAGAGAGGGGTTAGGCAGGGTGATACCATTTCACCAAAACTCTTCAGTGCCACACTCGAGAACATCATGCGACGACTGGAATGAGAAGGAATGGGAGTGAAGATAGATGGTCGGCAACTACACCACCTCTGCTTTGCTGATGACATCGTTCTAATAACACCAAACATCAACCAAGCGGCACAAATGCTGAACGACTTTGACCGTGAATGTGGAAAGGTCGGACTACAGCTGAATCTTACGAAGACAATGTTTATGAGAAACAGCCTTGTTCCTGACGCTCCATTCGCTCTCAACAGAACCACCATCTCTGAATGCAACAGTTATATATACCTAAGTCGAGAAATCAACATGATGAATGACCTGGCACCTGAGTTGCACAGGAGGAAGAGAGCGGGTTGGAATGCCTTCAAGAGCATTGAAGAAATAACTAAAAGGACAAAGAACCTCCAGCTACGAGCACATCTCTTTGATTCCACTATTCTTCCTGCATTAACATATGCCTCAGAGACCTGGACCCTACGAAAACAGGATGAGAACACTATTCGGGTCTCTCAAAGAGGAATCGAAAGATCTATGCTTGGAATATCACGATTCACTCAAATGAGAGATAGAATCCGGAGTTCTGATCTTCGTCAAGGCTCAAGAATCAGGGACGCTGTCTCATTTGCCAAGACATCAAAAATCAGATGGGCTGGACACTTAATGAGGTTTACTGACAACTGCTGGACTAGAGCCATTACTGATTGGATTCCACTAGACATCAAAAGATCACGTGGACGCCCACCTATAAGATGGTCAGACTTCTTCGTCAAGGCCCTAAATGATCAGTTTGAAGCTCTACATGTTCCTAAAATGAACAGATACCATTGGGCTATGCTAGCACGCAACCGGGATGAATGGAGACGTTACTGGCACCCGCTCGAGTAAATCGATGAATAACGGGGATTAAGTGATTAAGTGAAGTGATATGGCTGGAGCGATAGAAGAGCTGGTAGGGCATTTGCCTTTCACGCGACCCACCTGGCCACCCCAGATTTGATATTCCTCCGCGCCTCTCTGAGAGCCCGGCAAGCTACCGAGAGTATCTCGCCCGCACAGCAAATACTGACAAGATAATCGTGACTTATTCGATATGCCAAAACACAGTAACAAGTGTCACAATGGAGACGTAATAGGGCCACTCGAGCAAATCGATGAACAATGGTAAGACAGTGACAGTGACATATATACATATATTTCTGTTTTCCACTCATCTAGTGTATAGATTTGTGCATGGGTATATGTCCATAAATACATGTCCTCGATATCTATTGAAAGAAAGTGATAAATTTTGATTAGTTATTCCCAGATTTCAAGGCATGTACAAGATTAATGTCTCACTCAATACCATATATTTCCCAGGAATATTGGTTAATTGGCGATGTCAGACCCAGGCAAACTCATATGGGATGGATGAGCCTGGGGTGGAGGGAGTAGCCCCTGAGGCCTTGCTCTAGATCCTGTGCTGGTCCATGCTACTGCCAACCCTCCTGGGCACATTCCAGACCATGTTTCTGTGCTTGGGTAATGACCTTCCCCTGAGTTGGGCTGAAATGCCCCAAACATTAGTGTTTCTCAGAAAACCAACCCCGACTATTTCCTTACCACCATATGATCATAGAAGTGTGACCATGGTTCTTTCATGCAGGTTCATCTTCTTCACTGTCTCTTGTCCAATGGCAGGATTCCAGCTCAGAAATAAAGATATATGAAGATGTACAAAGGGGCAGGGCTCCACAGAAACTCAGGAAGGGAGTCTGACCAGCACCAGGATTACTTCTCAGAGAAAAAGATTTCTTGTCGAGACAGAATTTCAAAGAAAATGTGTAACATTTGGAGTCTGCCATGGGTAGACCTCTGGTTCAGGAACCTGCAATGACCCCAGCCCAAACTTCCAAGTGGTGCTCCCAGTACAATCTGGGGTGCTTTACTACACAATCCTGGAAGAAACTATGAATAACACGATGTGTTCTAGAAAGAAGGCATCTTCCTCTTGGCTGTTGCTGAAGGACAGAGAGAGATCCTGAGCCTTTCCATCAGATGAAGCCTGGCCCTGTGAGCCCCATTCTGTGTCTCAGACCCTAACTCTCTGAGGAGGAAGTCAGGAGGATCAGCATCCCTGTCATCTCACCAGGCACTGCTACATCCCTGTCACTTTTCTGACACACTCAGGATGTGGTTGTCACACTGTGTATCTCGCACAGTAATACACGGCCGTGTCCTCAGTGCTCAGCCTGCTCAGTTCCATGTAGGCTGTGGTCGTGGACTTGTCTACAGTGAGTGTGAGTCTTCCCTGGAACTTTTGTGCATATTCTGTACCACCATTGCTAAGGTATATCCCTCCAATCCACTTGAGCCCTTGTCCCAGGGTCTGCTGCAACCAGTGCCTATAGTATTTGGTGAAGGTGTATCCGGATGCCTTGCAGGAGATCTTCACTGATGTCCCAGGTTTTCCCACCTCAGCCCCCGACTGCACCAGCTGTACCTGGGAGTTC
The DNA here is from genome assembly GCF_029834395.1 of Sorex fumeus. Classification (NCBI taxonomy): domain Eukaryota; kingdom Metazoa; phylum Chordata; class Mammalia; order Eulipotyphla; family Soricidae; genus Sorex; species Sorex fumeus. The sequence goes on along the minus strand of NW_026606224.1, from coordinate 585,203 downwards.
ACACGTGTGGACAGCAGACAGGAGTAGGTGGACTCCACTTGACTGGCCCCGTTCCCTCAGCCCAAGGCATGGGGACGCTTACCTACAGCCACTGCCACCAGGAAGAGAATTCTCCAGGTCCAGTCCATTGTGAGGACCGTGCACTCAGAAGTTTCTGAAGGTGTTGGTGTGCCTGCTGAGTGAGGTTGTCAGAACACAGACACATCTGTATTTAACTCGGTGTCTCTCCTGTAATTTTCATATTCATGAGCAGATAGAATTCATAGCTGAAGACCTGGTCCAACCTGAGAAGGGGCTGATGGAAGCCACTGGGTCCATCCTCAAGGGAAGTGAAGAGGTTCACGTTCTGACCCATGTTTGAGGAGATGAGACACTGTCTTGTCCCAGAACTCTGTGCACACAGAGCTTCCCCTCCTGAGGGCCAAGCCCTTTCAGGATCTTCCCCTCAGGGTCCCCCACATCTGTATGGCCTGGACACAGCTGGACACACCTGGGCTTTGAGGTTATTTCTGGGATCCTGTAACTCCCGAAGGGATGCCACTATGAGACTACAAAACCATCTGAATGCTCCAAAGTTTCCACTGGAGGTAATAAGAACTCCAGAAACACCACCTACATTCAGGTTTTACTGCTTGATAGCACAGCGGGTAGGGCGTTCGCCTTACAAGCGGCCAACATGGCCGACCCGAGTTCGATTCCTCCGCCCCTCTCGGAGAGCCCGGCAAGCTACCGAGAGTATTCGATATGCCAGACACAGTAACAACAAAGTCTCCAATGGAGACGTTACTGGGCCCGCTCGAGCAAATCGACGATCAACGGGAGGGCCTTTTAAGGGCCTTAAGGGCCTCTCTAAATGATAAGTGTGCACAGTTTAACTTTTTGTGTCCTATACTTATTTTAATTTTGGGTTTCTTCTTCTTTTTTTTTTTTTTGCATCACACCTGGCTGCACAGGGGTTACTACTGACTTATGAACGCAGGAATTACTCCCGGCTGTGCTGGGGGAACCATATGGGATTCTAGGACAGCCGCGTGCAAAGCCAACACCCTACCCACTCTGCTATTGCTCCAGCACTTAATTGTGGTTTTCTTGAGAAAGCAAAGTTTAATTTTATTGAAGAAGGAAATCCTTTCTGAAGGGACTTCTGCATCTCTGCACCCATTTCTCCCATCTTTGCACCCCTTCTGGCTTGATCTTGGAGCGTGGCGCCCACTGCATCCTGGTCCCCACCTTGCAAGGGGAGCCTCTGGACTTTTAGGGACATTAACCTCTTGGTGTTTCTAACACAGGATTGAATCCTGGAACTTCAATTCAGAAGTCTTGTTCAGGAGTCATATTCTTAAATGAGCGTTTTGATTTGGTTTTGAGCCACACCCAGCAGTTCTGAGGGCTTATTCCCGGCTCTGTGTTCAGAAATCACTCAGGTAGATACATCCTAGGAAAATATTGGCAAAACAAGTAGTTATATATATATATATATATATATGGGACACAGAGTTTTCTTTGCTGAGATTATTTAAAAGTAATACAAGAAATACTTAATTCACTCAAATAAGAATAGTAAAAACCAAAGTAAAAGGATTTAAGTCTTTAAGTAAAGACTGCAATATAAACAAAAATATATTGTAGTACTGTTACTGTCATCCCTTTCTTCATCAATTTGCTCGAGTGGGAACCAGTAATGTCTCAATTGTGGGACTTGTTGTTACTGTTTTTGGCATATTGAATACACCACTGGGAGCTTGCCAGGCTCTGCTGTGTGGGCAAGATACTCTCGGTAGCTTGCCAGGCTCTCCAAGAGGGATGGAGGAATCGAACTCGGGTTGGTTGTGTGCAAGGTAAATTCCCTACCTGCTGTGCTATCGCTCCCCAGAACAAAAATATATTAAATTTTTTAAATTTATAAAGACATTTTCAGAAACCAGGCATGAGTCTAACACAGCTGCCAAAATTTTTATTATATATTTTCCTTTTTTTTTATTAGTGAGACACCATGAGATACGTTTGTAGACTTGCAAATTTTTGTGCTTGGGTTTCAATTATACAATGATTAAATACCCATCCTTCCACCAGTGCCCATTTCCCACCACCACGGATCCCAGTATCCCTACCACTCTCCATATATTTTTTACATTTTCTTTTATAATGTAGAAGTACTCCTATTTATTTAGCAGTTGATAAAGCTGATTTAATTGGTCATGAACTCCACATTAATTTTTAAATTCATAATATTAAGTAAAAAGTAAAGGCCCTCCCGTTGATCATCGATTTGCTCGAGCGGGCCCAGTAACGTCTCCATTGGAGACTTTGTTGTTACTGTGTCTGGCATACCAAATACTCTCAGTAGCTTGCTGGGCTCTCCGAGAGGGGCGGAGAAATCGAACTTGGGTCGGCCATGTTGGCCGCTTGTAAGGCGAACGCCCTACCGCTGTGCTATCGCTCCAGCCCCAAAATTCATAATATAATAATAATAATAATAATAAATTCATAATATTAATTTTATATAATTCTTTTATTATTATTAATTATTATTATTATTATCCCTCCTTTTTTATTGAATCATCATGTGATACAGTTACAAAGCTTTCATGTTTGAGCTTCGGTCATACAAGCAGCAAACACCTGTCCTCTCACCAGTGCATATTTTCCACCACCAAAATTCCCAGTGTTCCCACTGTCCCCTTTCCCCAACCCTTCCCCTATTTGTGTGGCAGACAATTTCCCCCATATACTCTCTCTGCTTTGGTTACATTTGATATTTCAACGTCAGTCCCACCACCACTCAAACCTGCTGAAAAAGCAATGCTAGATGATTTGTTTTGTATTAATTTTTATTGATCACTCGATCACTTGACATCCTGCTACTCATCGATTTGCTCGAGTGGGCACCAGTAACATCTCCATTCGTCCCTGTCACGTGCTAGTGTAGCCCAATGGCATCTGCCGGTTCTAGGAACATGAAGAGCCTCAAACCGATCATTCAGGGTCTTGACGAAGAAGTCTGACCATCTCGTAGATGGGCGGCCACACGGTCTTTTGGCACCCCATGGGTTCCAGTCAGTAACGGCTCTAGACCAGCAGTTGTCTCCAAATCTCATTACATGTCCAGCCCATCTGATTTTTGATGACCTGGCAAACGAGACAGCATCCCTGATTCTTGACCGTCAATGGAGGTTGGAACTCCGAATTCTTTCTCTCATTTGAGTGAAGTGTGATAATCTAAGCATAGCTCTTTTGATTTCTCTTTGGGAGACCCGAATACTGTTCTCATCCTGTTTTTGTAGGGCCTAGGTCTCTGAGGAGTATGTTAATGCAGGAAGAACAGTGGAATCGAAGAGATGTGCCCGGAGCCAGTGGTTCTTTGTCCTCTTAACTATTTCTTCGATGTTCTTGAAGGTGTTCCAAGCCATCCTCTTCCTCCTGCGCAACTCAAGTACCACATCATTCATCATGTTGATTTCTTGACCTAGGTCCACATAACTGTTGCATTCTGAGGTGCTGATTTTGTCTCAGAGCACTCAGACCTGTCCCTGGGGTCCTGTGAAAGCCGGGCCTCTTCCTCCACCACAGGAAACCTGCTGAGAAGCTCTCAAGAAACAGGAATTGCTTAGGGGAAAATTGCAGGTGGGAGGAGAGTCCCTGTGTCTCAGTTCCCTGATAACCAAACCCGGAACGCCCCTCCCCCCCCGGCTTTTACCTTGTAGAGAGGTGCCTGACCCTCCATGTCTCTGTGGTGGCTCCTGTTCTCCCACTGTGAATGCAAATCCTGGGGCATAACAATAACAATAACAATAACATGTCATTGTCCCTGTGAATTCTGACTTAGCCTGGTGCAATCCATGTCAATCAAATTTCACATTTTTTTAGCCCTCAGGTTCTCCATGGAATATGGGCTGAGTTTTTTCACACATTTATTTATTTGTGTACCTTGGAGAAAAATACATTTTCCTTGAGCAGCTTCACTCTGAAATATTCAAGGCAGTTGATCGAATGGATTTGTTATTTCTCACTGGTGCTGAGTCTATTTAGTGATAAGGAAGATGCCTCACCTAGTGACCTTCCTGGTGTGGTTTGCCTGGCCAGAAGCACCTCAATCCGCTCTGTCCTGTATGTAACTCAGCACCCAGAAGATAACCGTGAATCTCAGGACCCTGTTATTGGGGTCATCATGCGTAATCTCAGCCCCAACGGGTGCCTGAAAAGAGCTCATGGAGAGTCCTCAAGCCACAAACTACTGGGCCTGGAACATGGTCTTAGTGTTCAGACTCACACATTTTACAAGGGCACAAGTGTGCTGGCCCTGAGGAGCGGACTGCCCTCTACCCACCTCCCAAAAGCATGGAACCTGCATACTGTGTCACATACGTGTATGCCGTAATTCCATGGAGCACCCGAGGGCTGAGTTCAATCTAAGGGACCAGAAGATATGCTCTAAAATTTGATGTTTAAAAAGTCAGCATGAAGGATGAAAGTAATCTACACATCCAGCAGGTTCTATAAAATTCTGCTAAGATAGACACAGAGACACACAAACACCAACGCAGGCAACATGGGGATTCAGATGGATGATGTCACACTTCAGGGACCAGGTGGCTAGAGGATTCATAAACACTCTTGTGTATAAGCACGTGACTCACTGTGTCTGTCCCCAGGTGCCCTGTCCAAGAGCTCCTGCAGGGCCGAGACAGTGAATTCTCACATTCCTGACCTACATGCACTGTCTCTGTATCTCCACAGTCAGCAGTTTCCAGGGGAGCTGGGTCCCCAGTCCTCAGGAAGGACGCTGAAGTGCTGCGGAATGTTAGGAATATTTCTGAAAACTGCTACACCAAGACCTACAGGACATTTCCTTAAATTTATGAAAGTTTATTTTCATACACCAATATTAATTGTAGATTAACAGCTTTTGTTTTTATTTTCATCTTATTAAATTAGGCATATTTCTTTTCCCTTTCTTGCTTCATGTTGTAGCTGTTTCACTCTTTCAGATGGAGAATAAATAAAATATTATGGTTTATAATTAGTAATGTATTAGAAATATTGCAAGAACCAAATTAGAAAGGAAAGAGATCTAGAACATTCATTTCATATTTTATCATTGTTAGACACTCCTGGCATGACAGAAATTTTAAAATTTTGTTTTTCACAGCAACTTGGGTAGGTTCAATGGAACTGGAGCATCTTTGCACATGTTTATTTTCGTGCACCACTAGCCTGATCCAGGAGCACTACAGGGGAGAACAGGACACAGACAGAGTAATCTTAGGGGTGGCCCCCACAACTAAACAACACAGAATATCTATCTTTGAATAGTACAGTTATTCATAACGATTATGAAATCATTTGTTTAATTCAAAATTATCCATTTGCAATCATCATTGAGAGTGTAATTTCTAATAGGAAATTTACCTTCAACATTAGTCATTATTATTGATATTGATCCTTTAAAATTCTTTGAGTTCCCTAAGTGAAGAAATAATGGTGCACTTGTGATTTTAAAGAGGTGACTTTGGAAGATCCCTGTTAGGTCCCATGGGACCCTGAGGGAAATTCCAGAGCTAAACTCTGCTAATTAGTAACTCTTCCTTACCTGCCCCCTCCATGGTAAGCCTTGAGATGTAAATCCTTCCCCTTCCCTATTAAAGCCTTGAGATGTAAATCCTGTTTCCACTGTTTACTCTTCCCAATTGGGATATAAATCCTGTCCCCACTGTTGACTCTTTCTTATCTGCCCCTCCACTAGTAACTCTCCCCTAATCCTCCTCCACCAGAATGCAGGTGTCCTGAGCTGTAAATCACAGGGAGCTGGGTAGAGATAGAAGATAACTAGATGTCTGAGTTATGAGATGCCCGCTCGCCACAATGCCCATGTACACAAATGCTGATCTTTGAATCTATAGGCTAAGGAGTGATGTACTTTTAAATGGATTGGTTAATAAAGTATATGGTGTTAGGAATCTATTGGCCATGAAATGCGCGGGCTCTGCTGTAATGGCCAATGAAGGCCTATATAAGATCTCATTTGAAGAAGTCAGGGTCTTGCCTAACTTATCGGACTTGCGTGTCTGTGTAGGTGGCTCGACCCTGGCTAGCCGGTCTTACTATAAACCTTGCTTGCTATTTGCAGTCTCTGGAGGAGTCTCTTTGTCGTTAAAGGGAGATCATGATCCTCATCCTAACAATCCCCAGAACAGGAAAGCTGCCCAGTGATGTCACCATGTGAGGGGAGGGAGGAATGTAGATTGTAATCTCCAGGTTTCTCTGTCTTGGGAAAGCAGATAGGAACCCGGGTTGATCTACAATGCGAAATTCATTAAGAGTCACATCTGAAATGGTCTCTGTATGGAGTTTCACTGTAAGGAAAACCCTTTAGGCTCTGGGATGTGGTAGATCTGGAGGTGCTGGGAGGGTGGGGCTCAGGGAGAGCATCGATATTCTGGGTCCTTCCTCTGCCTCAATGTGAAGGGGTAAGTGCTGGAGGTGTCACTGGACAGGGTTTCTGCTCTACAATGGCTGTGGGGTGAAGAAGGAATGGGAACAAATTAATACCCATTTTGTGAGTGAATGAGGGACTAGAGGTCAGCACATCTGAGAGAGCAGGACTCTCAAGTATGGGGTGATCAGGTAGAGGCTACCTGGGTGCAGATCAGAGGGTAGAAGTCAGTGCTCACAGAGTGTGTGTCTGAGAGCAGAAGGAAGGAGCCAGCACACAGCTGAGTGGACACCAGCATTTTTTTCTCATTAAGTGACCCCACCAAGAGACCATGATAATCCCTACAGGGTGACTTTAATTTCTACAAGAAAATAATGTGTCCCTCAGGCCCCAGGGAAGTCATGGTACCATTAGTACAAACTATTATCATGAGGCAGAGAGTGAGAGAAACTCCTTCCCAACTACAGTGGGGTTGGAGGACTCAGAGCCACAACCCACAGGACAAGGTGCCCATGGGGGTCAGGTGAGTGAGACTGAGGGACAGGTCAGTCCTGATCTCCACAGAGACATGATTCATCTGGTTATGAGCAACGTTTCCACAGGGGAGAGTCTTCAGATCCTCCTAGGGGCCTGTTCCCCTGAAGCTCACCATGCTTCCTCTTGCAGGTGGTTTGTGTCTGGGACCACAGGGCCTTCCCCTCACTGTGTCTCTCACACAGTAGTACAGGGCCGTGTCCTCCTCACTCCGGTTGTTCATTTGCAGAAAGAGTGTGTTTTTGTTGTTGTCTCTGGAGATGGTGAATCGGCCCTTCACAGAGTCAGCATAGTATATATAACCACTACCAGTACTAATGTATGAAATCCACTCTAGGCCCTTCCCTGGAGCCTGGCGGACCCAGTTCATGTTATAATTGCCAAAATTGAATCCAGAGGCGACACAGGAGAGTCTCAGGGACCCCCCTGGGCATTACCAACTCTCCCCCAGACTCCACCAGCTGCATCTCACACTGGACCCCTGCAAACACAAAAACATCCTGGTCAGGAAACTCTCCTCACACAGAGGAACTGCCTCTCTCATCTCTCCCATGCTTCGTGTCTCTGTCGCCCATGAGTTACCTCCTAACACAGCCACCAGGAGAAGCCAGCTGAGCCCACAAGCCATGTTGGTTCTGTGTAAGTCAGGATGCAACCCCTGGGAATCCCTGAACTGACTCCTCTCCTGGAGCTGAGGCTGGGTTGGGCTGTTTTCATCATAACAGGGAGAGGCTCATTTGCATATTCTCCTTCTCTATTTTAATGTGTGTTTTGAACATGCAGAGAGAGGTAGGACTCCAGTCAAGGTGCAGGGGTTTGGATATGTTTATGAATAGAAAAAGTTGGGAAGCCATTATCTTAAGCCTGTCATTGTTTTATGATACAGAGTTTAAGGAAATTGGTTCACCTTTATATATTGGGATAAATCATGCAGTGTATTTAATTTCACTTCTATTACTCTTATATTAATTGACACGGAAAAGTTTAAAAGATGTGTGTGCCATGCTAGTAGCACACTTTGGGTAATATTACACCATGTTATCATGCAAGTGTATCCCCTGAACACTGACAGATAACTGTGGACTTGGGCTGTAGAGGCAGTAAAGGATTCAAGTTCTTGTCTTGCATAGAGCTGACTGGGTTAATTCGGACACTGCATTTTATCCTCCATTCTGTGCCAGGAGGGATCGCTGAGCACAGAGTCAGTCTTTACCCTTGGCAGAGCTGGGTGTGACCCTGAAACCAAACCCCACACTGAAAACCTAAGCAAAAACAAAAACAATGGGCTAGTGGGTTGTCAAGAACTTCTTCCATGCAATGGAAGCAGTTGTGTTTTCTGTGAATTTGGGTTAACTTGAAGGCTGTTGGAGCTCAGGGTGCATGGAGGTGCACAGAGTTTGACTCCTCACATCAGCCTTGGCTGGGCCTCTCCTTCTTTCCTGTAAGCATATGATTAGTAGGAAGAGTCACATGGTCATGCCTTGCACAGAGACTGGCCTATAGGGCGTTTGTGTATCATGAGCCCTGACATATTGGACACAGGGCAGTGATCATCACCCCAAAACCATAGACAAACCCCTCCCCCCGTGTTTTTCCTAGCCCATGTTATTCCTCCCTCCACGCCTCATCCCTCCCTCATGCTCCCAGCAGTGCATCCTGTTTGCGTCGGTCAGAAATAGATGAGCCTTCAGCGTTTTCACTCCGTAGGTAGATCCTGCACTCGTTATGTAGATGGAGAGGAGAAATTTTCTATATCTGAGAGCAATGTCAACAACAGAAGTTAGAGACACAGAAAGCGCATATTTTCTGGCTGTCAAGAAGTTAATGTTACGGGGTTTGTTCTGAGTAGAAACAAGGCAAGTCCGGGCTGAATCACCACTTACTGGCTCTGTGGACAGAAAGGGCTGCACCTGAGTCTGCACTATCCTCCTTCCTCCCCTGCAGGTCTGTGTCAGAGTGTCTCACCCAATGTCCTGAGGCAGAGCACTAGCTCAGAAGAGAGTGACGGGTGTGTCTGGGAACTGATACTCCCGCTGAGGGTGCTTGAGCCAGCACATACTCTATGAAGAAGGCTTCAGGTGACTTGCCTCAGAGACTCCGTCCTCCCAGGCTGGGGTGAGGGGAGATTATTTCCAACTGCACATTTCTGAGCAGAACGCAGCCTGTTAAAGACATTATTCTCTGTGATTCTACATGGCCCAGGGGTAGGACACAGAGAGAATCACAGGTCAGCTCAGTAGACAATTATTTTCACAGTTCCCTGAACCATCAGAGACACACACTGGGCAATGCGGCAGTTATACCAAATGGGAAGTAGCCTGACTCGGGGAGCGAGCACCATCCCAGCAGAATCTCATCTGGACATGGGGGAGAGAAGGGCCTCTCAGGGCTACAGGTTGGAAGCCCCCGTGGAAGCCCCTGAGCCCCTCAGAGTGTGGTCCTGGCAGGAGGCACATTCTCTGTCTCCCATAGGGGCAGGGAAGTGGCTGGTTCCTGGAGGGGCTGCAGAGACTTCCCATAAGCACCACTTCTCCCTCAGGCCACAGCTCGTCATCCCAGACAGGGAAGGGGTTGACGCGCTTGGGCAGTGAAGAAGGCCTGTCCAGGCCCACCCATGCTATGATGTTTCTCAGGAAAGAGCAACCAGTTTTTCTGAGTCTGTAATGTGCGGTTTGATGAGGGCAAATGTCCCATGGCAATAACTCGAGTAGGGCCTCATAATCTGCCTGAGAAGAGAAGACTCCATGTCGAGTTCTTAGAGTTCCCTTCCCTCAGACCGGGATAGATTCGGGTGGGCAGGCGCACTGATGTGCGCTGAGCAAAGCTTTGTAATTTCAAGATCAGGGTATCAAGACCACGGGAATGTGACCCTATGTCAGATTAAGGGATCTTGGAAAGTGCAAATAGATCAGGATACTGAGCTTGAAAGTTGCAGTCCATACTTATGGGCCAATTAAACACAGCCCCAAAATACTAATAAGACAAACTAATAACCATCCACTATGACAGGAAGTGCAACGTCATGTGAGAACCCAGGCCACCCCTGCTAGGTCGAAGAGAAGGGAGACACTGTGGGACAGTCCCATCAGAAGGAGTTCCAGAAGTGAAGGACCCCGAGGCATTTGTATCTGGATAGTTTACCTGACATCACACTCTCCTGTAGAGTCATGGAGGGATCACACTTTACACACAGGAACTTGTCCTGACTGGCCTCCTTGAAGGAATTTAGGTGAAAGCTGAGATTCCTGAACCATAATGAAGACTAAGGATGGCAAAGTGCGGGAGATGTGATGGAAAGAACAGAAAGGGGCAAGTATGGAGACAAAACAGAGAGAGACAGAAACAGCTCAAGAAGTGCTAGGCTGAGTTTGTCTGGTGGACCACAAATGAGCAGGAGCGTATGGGTTAGTGTGAGACAGAGGCAGCTGCATTAACCAGCTCTGGGAGGGTCTGACGGGGGTGAGTGTTGGGGGAAGAGGGTCGGGGACTGAGATGTGAGGGTGTCACTGAATATGGAGCAGCTCTGAGGGAGAGATGGGGAACTAAGTTTCAGAAAGTGTGAGATCCTGGAGGACATTGGTATAAAGATGCTTGCACAAGATTTGACAATGAACCTGTCTTAAGAGTCAGTGATGGCAGGACAGGGACCCCTGTGTGACCCCGCGGACACTCTGAGTACAGTGTGGGTTAGTTACTGTGCTGTTAAGATTCCCATAGTGGGCCTGACCCCTCCTGGTCCTTGTGCCCCTCTCAGTCCTGAGCACCCACTGGTGGCCCTGGAGAGCCCTGCAGCCCAGCCTGTCTCAGCAGGTTTTTGCCTGGGCTCACCCTGACTTCCCCTCACTGTGTCTCTCACACAGTGATACACAGCTGTGTCCTCGGGGGTCAATGAGCTCAGCTGCAGGGAGAACTGGTTCTTGTTCGTGTCTCTGGTGATGGAGACACGGCTCTTGAAGGCTGGGCTATAGTTTGTGGCTCCATTATAACATATGTGCCCCAAATAGAGCGGGCTCTTCCCTGGGGCCTGGCGGATCCATGCCCAGCAGTAATAGCTGGTAGTGATGGAGATTCCAGAGACAGAACAGGTGAGGGAGAGGGTCTGGGAGGGGGCCACCAGCCCTGGGCCCGACTCCTGCAGGGTCAGAGCAGACACAGCACCTGGGGACAAGGGGAATCAGTCACTATCAGTCCCTCCAGTCATTCCCTCTCCTAGACTCTATAAAATCTGGGACACTCACCCAGGGGGGCTGTCACCAGACAGAGGAGAAGACCCCAGGGAATCATCTTCTTCTCGACCACAGCTCTGCCTTCCCCAGAGACTCAGCCCTGAGTGAGGAGATAGCTGTGAGCTCCACAGCCCAGAGAGCATTTAACCCCAGAGCCTGAGATGGATTTGCATGAGGCTACCCAGTCTGTTAGAAGGCAAAACTTTCAGAACTTGGACCTCCTTGTCACATTGGGGAGCTGAAGTCACCCACCTTGTCAGGTGGATTGAGCACTTGTCAGCTAAACACATTGCAACATGTCATAGGAGGGTCCTCACTTATTTTAATAATCTATCTTAGTCAAGTTAAATAATCACAATCATCTCAATTTCAAGTTGCTAATGAAAATGGTTTGCATTGTTTATGTTTCATAAAAACGTTTTAATATAACCATCATTTAGAATTCTTATAATCATAATCATTCCAAAAGTTGTTTCATATCTGTCTCTGTAAAATATCCAAATGAAAACTGTCCATCCTCAGTTCTCATTTTTTTCCATAATAAAATTATGACATAGTTGTATCTGATAACTGCTTACAAAGTACATAGTCAATTGAAAATTCCTGATTTCTTTTTTGCTTTGTTTTATTTTGCTTTTGGGCCACACTCAGTGATTATCAGTGGTAACTCCTAGCCTTGCACTCAAGAATTACTCCTGGCTATGGCTGTTTCATTAGTGGCAAACCGAAGGGTTGGGTGAGGCCCGTCCCAGACCCAACGGAGACAGTGCTGGCAGCTGAAAACCTCCGGAACTCAACCACCCCATGCTCAAGGCTACTCTCCACATGCTTGGACAGGGCTCACCCAGGATCGAATCTTTTCCTGGACATCACACACACTACACCACCAATATACCAAGAGTAGCATACCACATTTGGTAAGGTTTAAAGTAGAAAACAACAAATCTTAGTGGGAAAAACATTTATACATATATGTGTACATATATATAAATCCATTTATGCATACATATATACGTACTATACATAAACACACAAGGCTCAAACTTTAACAGTATGTTACTAATCTCTAATAGAAAGGCTTAATGGCTCCTGTGTGGTTGTGCAGCACGAGGCACAGCAACAAGAGCACACACAAATGCTCGAACCCCAGCCCTCGATTCCATTTTTGCCTTCTTCCATTCCCCTTCCAGTCCATTATTGTCTTTATTTTAGTTAAGATAAATTTTGTTTGTTTCTTTGCTTTTTTTTTGTGGCCACACCCAGCTCACGGCTTAACCCTGGCTCTGTACTCATGGGCAGGCTTCTGTCGGGCGTGGGGACCACTTGGGATGCCAGAATCTGCCGGGAGCCAAAAGGTCAGTACAGCCTGTCATGCAATTCAGGAACTAATTTCTTCTTGGAAAAAATGTTAAAATACGTTGTGTAAGTTTCTGAGCTATGCCCGAGATAACTGCCAGGAGCCCGCTGTTAGGGCTCACACCCTGATTCACTGAAAATCTGCTTGCTTTGTTAATTCCCCATTTTGCCCACTTCCTCATGTAATCAATTATAAAAAGCTAGCTTAAAGGTAAAGGTAAAGGCCCTCCCGTTGATCGTCGATTTGCTCGAGCGGGCCCAGTAACGTCTCCATTGGAGACTTTGTTGTTACTGTGTCTGGCATATCGAATACTCTCGGTAGCTTGCCGGGCTCTCCGAGAGGGGTGGAGGAATCGAACTCGGGTCGGCCATGTTGGCCGCTTGTAAGGCGAATGCCCTACCCGCTGTGCTATCGCTCAAAAGCTAGCTTGGCAGAAATAAATTTGGAGCTTGATCAGAGTCTTGTCTTGCTCCCGTTTTTCTGCCTCTCTTTTTTTCCCACTCACGCACCCTTTCCCTGTTATCCACGTTGACTAGTCCTGCGGGTCGAGGCAAGAATCAAACCCTGGTTGGCCATGTGCAAGGACAGCACACTGCCCACTGCACCAACTCTTTATCCCTGAAATGATATTTTCATTAATTGCTTCACTGCCTCACTGAGATTTTTGAGTCTTCCTCTCAGTGTTTTCTTAGGCTCAATGACCATTGAGAGAAGTGTTACTCTCAGGTCTTCCACAGAGAGCATCGAATGTTCTGATGTACCTGAGTGTTTAACTGATACAGTCCCCTCCCATTGAAATAAAAAAAGAAGTATTCCTTTTTTTTTCATTATTCCTGGCACATCATGGAACATAGGGTTGTAGGTTCTGGGTGATCTGGACATGGATTTGTGTTCTGCTCACAATATCTGACCAGTGCTGAGACTCTAGAACTTCAGGCAGCCACAGGTGCCTGTGACATAATCTCAGTGGGAATGGCAGGGCCTGAGCTAGGTTGGAATGAGCAGGGTGGGTTCTGGTTCAGGACAGAGACTCATTGAGTCTTGTGTAAACTATGTTTGTTATATGAATGTACATAAATGATCACACATTGAATGAAATCTGGAGCCCATAGATAATTTCTTAGATTTATCACAGTAACTGTTGGCAAGGGATTGCTTGAACATTCAAGCAGAGGAAGGAAAGTACAGAAATAAAGAATAAAAAGTAACTGAATTCATTTCTCAGATCATATACAGATTTTTATTTAAGGTTTACTACTGAAAGAGCCTCCAATATGGTATAGGTGGGAAGGATGAGAGGAGAGACCGTTAAAATCTCAGGGCTGGGACGAATGAAATGATTGTTATAGGAAGAATAATCCAACTTGGATTGTCACTGTTCCCCCGTTGTTCATCGATTTGCTCGAGAGGGTCAAGTAACATCTCCATTGTGACACTTATTACTGTGTATGGCATCTCGAATATGTCACAGGTAGCTTGCCAGACTTTGCCGTGTGGGCGAGATACTCTCGGTAGTTTGCCAGGCTCTCGGAGACGGGAGGAGGAATCGAACCTGGGTTGGCCAGGTTACACAGGTCAGCCGGCTGCAAGACAAAGGCCCTACCCGCTGTGCTATCGCTCCAGACCAGAACCTGTATAGCTAAGGAATATAACAGTCTCTAGTGAACTCTGAAACAGAAAGAATGAAAAAATTCATACTAGAAAATGATGTTATATCTAAATTTTATATACTTGGTTATTAAATTTTCTTTATATATTTCAACAAAAGAGAGGGAAAAAAGTGTCCCCCTTGCAGCCCCTCTCTCGCTGCCCCTGGGAACATTCTCCTGGAATCCCAAGACCAGAGCGCCCCCTGGTGGTCACACCCAGCCCTGCAGCTCCCTGTCTCCCTCAGCAGGTTTGTCTGGGCTCACAGGGTTTCGCCCTCACTGTATCTTGCACAATAAAACATGGCTGTGTCCTTAGTTACTGAGTTTATCAGTTTTAGGTAAACTTCGTTCTTGGAATTGTCCCTGAAGATGCTGATTGGAACTTAAGACTTGGGTTATGGTTTGTGCTTCCATCACTCCATATAGCACTGTCTGTAGCACTGTCCTCCCGTTGTTCATAGATTTGCTCAAGTGGGCACCAGTAACATCTCACAACAAATTGTGAGACTTGTTACTGTTTTTGGCATTACGGATACGTTGTGGGAAGCTTTCCAGGCTATGCTGTGCAGGCGAAATACTCCCAGTAGCTTTCCAGGCTCTCTGAGAGGGGCAGAGAAATCAAACCCGAGTCAGCCGCATGCAAGGCAAATGCCCTACCCGCTGTGCTATTACTAGAGCCCACTTTATAAAAACACTCTTTTTTTTTTGCTTTTTGGGTCATACAAAACGATGCTTATGGCGGACTCCCAGCTCTGCACTAAGGAATCACTCCTGGCGGTGCTTGGGGGATCCTATGCTGGTAATCAAATCCGAGACGGCCTCATACAAGACCAATGCCATCCCAGCTGGATTATCTTTCCAGCCCACAATATTTTTTTAAACAAAGTAACATAGACAATCCCAGCAGAAGAATTGCAACGTATCAATGGAATCATGATAAAAGAGTCATGATAAGCCAACGGAAGGACCATGATGAATGTAGCCCACTGGAACACCCCACTTGAGTTCTCACTCTTGCATCCAAGATGCTCTTGTCAGCCTCCAGACCAAGTGCTCCCCGAATAATATCAATTTATTGCCCCATTTAAACATTCTGCTTAACGTTCATTGATTTAAAGAAGGCCTTTGATTCTGTTGAGACGGAAGCAGTCATTGAAGCCCTAGCCAATCAGGGCATTCAAGCCCAATACATCAGGATCCTCCGTGAGCTCTATTGCGGATTCACTACCAGGATCTCACCATTCTACAAAGAAGTGATCGTTGATGTCAAGAGAGGGGTGCAGCAGGGTGATACCATTTCACCGAAACTCTTCAGTGCCACCCTCGAGAACATCATGCGACGACTGGAATGGGAAGGAATGGGAGTGAAGATAGATGGTCGGCAACTAAACCACCTCCGCTTTGCTGATGACATTGTTTTAATAACACCAAACATCAGCCAAGCGGCACAAATGCTGGCCGACTTTGACAGTGAGTGTAGAAAGGTAGGACTACAGCTGAATCTTACGAAGACAATGTTTATGAGAAACAGCCTCATTCCTGATGCCCCATTCGCTCTCAATGGAACGACCATCTCCGAATGCAACAGCTATGTGTACCTAGGTCGAGAGGTCAACATGACAAATGACCTGGCACCCGAGCTGTGCAGGAGGAAGAGAGCGGCTTGGAACGCCTTCAAGAACGTCGAAGAAATAGCTAAGAGGACGAAGAACCTCCAGCTCCGGGCACATCTCTTTGATTCCACTGTTCTTCCTGCATTAACATATGCCTCAGAGACCTGGGCCCTACGCAAACAAGATGAGAATGCTATTCAGGTCTCCCAAAGAAGAATAGAAAGAGCTATGCTTGGAATATCACGTTTCACGCAAATAAGAGACAGAATCCGGAGTTCTGACATCCGTCGACGATCAAGGATCAGGGACGCTGTCTCATTTGCCAAGGTGTCAAAAATCAGATGGGCTGGTCACGTAATGAGATTTAACGACGACTGCTGGACTAGAGCTGTTACCGACTGGATTCCACGGGATGTCAAAAGACCGCGTGGCCGCCCACCTACCAGATGGTCAGACTTCTTCGTCAAGATCATGAACGATCGGTTTGAGGCCCTTCATGTTCCCGGAGCGAACAGATGCCATTGGGCAACACTAGCACGCGACAGGGACAAATGGAGACGTTACTGGCGCCCGCTCGAGCAAATCGACGACTAACGGGAAGTTAAGTGATTAAGTGATTAAATGATTGCCCCATTAATACCAATCCAATCCAGTCCTTTTCCAGGGGCCTGGTGTACCCAGTGTACATGATAGTCAGTTAGAGAGTATCCAGAAACAGATCAGGTGAGGGACAGCATCTGCAAGGGCATCTTCAGGCTTGTTCCCTTCTCCTGCAGCTGTACCTGGGACAGGACATCTGGGGACAGAGACGCACAGTGAGTCACGGACTCAGATGCCTCAGGCCCAACTTGGAGCCTCTGTTCAGGGAACACTCATATCCAGGAGCTGCCACCAGAAAGAGGAGGATCTATGCACATTCCTCACCACGAGGTCCATCATCTCAGATACCATGTCAGGGGGAGAGGGAGCCCGAGTAGGGGTGAGTGTGAACTTGGTTTTAATCCTGGATCCTGAGTGCATATTTGCATTGGGTAGCCTCTGTAGAGAAAGAAGGGGGCCTGGGGAGGCTTATTTGTGGGCTCCCATGGAGGAGGTGCTGAGTATGGCTCAGAGCAGTCAGGCCTGTCCCTGGGACCCTGTCAGAGCCGGTCCTCTTCCTACAACACAGGTAACATGCTGAGTAGCTCTCAGGAAACAGGAATTGCTGAGGGGAAAACGGAAGCTGGGGAGGAGAGACCCTGTGTCTCAGGCCCTGATGACCAAACCCAGCTCCCCCAGGGCCTTTATCCTGTAGACAGGACCCTGCCCCTCCATGTCCTTGTGAGCATCTCCTGTTCTCCCAGTGTCAAACCAAAATTTGGTTTCAGTCAGATTTATTGTTCCGGCGAATTCTGATAGAGCTTGTTTCAACCTAAACTCAATCAAATTTTGCATTAGTTTCTTCACACACTTATATTAGATGAAAATACCCTCCCCTGAAGCCGAGCCAAGGTAGTTGTTAGAAGAATCATTTTCAATGATGATGAGTTTATAAACCAACAAGGAAGAGCCTCTGTCTGGTGACCTGCCTGGTGTGGTTGATCCTTCTCTGTCCTGTCTATACTCAGTGTCCATAGACCAGCATGAACCTCAGGACCCAGCACTGGGGTCATCACTGAGGAATCTTGACCCTGTCAGGAGCATAGAAACAGCTCATGGAGACCCTCAGCACACAATCTATTGGGCAGCGTGCCTGGTCTTAGTGCTCAGACTTACACAACAGGGTACAAGGTACACAAGCCTTTAGCACTGTTGGGTGTGGCCCAACCTCAGCCCCTCAAAATATATAACCTAGACATAGGCTGTGCGACATAATTCTACCTCCTATTTCTATGCAGTGCAGGATTTGAGATAAATCCAAGAACCAGAAAATACGTTCTAAAATTTAAGAATAATTTAACATTAAGAGTCAAAAGTAATAAATGTACCCCACAAATTCAACCAAATTACACTAAAGTTAACACAGATGCACTCCGTGTGAGGAGTGGAGGTGGATGAGTCTCCACCTCACATTGTTGCTAAAGCTGAATCCAGAGGCTGCACAGGAGAGTGTCAGGGAACCTTCCTGGCTGCACCAAGTCTCCCCCAGACCCCACCAGCTCCTCTTTAACTGGATTCCTGCAAACAAAAAGACATCCTGGTCAGTAAACTCTCCTCACACAGTGAATCTGCCACTCCATCTCTCCCATGTTTCTTGTCTCTCGTGAGTTACCAAGACAGAGCCACCAGGAGAAGTCAGCTCAGCCCACACGCCATGATGATACTGTTTGAGTCAGGATGGAGCCCCTGGGAATGCCTGAACTATCTCTCCTCTCCCGGAGCTGAGGCTAGGATGGGCTGTTTTCATTACTGTGGAGAGAGTCTTATTTGCCTGTCCTCGTTCTCTATAAAAAGTTATCATTTAACATGGAACTAGATGAAGGACAACCAAGCAAGCAAGCTGGGTTACACAAAGGATTCAGCACCATCGACCATATCCACACGACAACTAAGCTCATTGAGGTTTCTCGTGAGTTCAAGATGCCACTCTGTCTAACATTCATTGATTTAAAGAAGGCCTTTGATTCTGTTGAGACGGAAGTGGTCATAGACACCCTAGCCAATCAGGGCATTCAAACTCAATACATCAGGATCCTCCGTGAGCTGTATTACAGATTCACTAAAAGGATCTCACCATTCTACAAAGAAGTAATCATTGATGTCAAGAGAGGGGTTCGGCAGGGTGATACCATTTCACCGAAACTCTTCAGTGCCACCCTCGAGGAGATCATGTGACAACTAGAGTGGGAAAGAATGAAAGTGAAGATAGATGGTTGGCAACTATACCACCTCCACTTTGCTGATGACATTGTTTTAATAACACTAAACATTAGCCAAGTGGCACAAATGCTGGCCGACTTTGACCGTGAGTGTGGAAAGGTAGGACTACAGCTGAGTTTTACGAAGACAATGTTTTTGAGAAACAGACTCATTCCTGACGCTCCATTCACTCTCAATGGAACGACCGTCTCCGAATGCAACAGTTATGTGTACCTAGGTCGAGAAGTCAACATGACAAATAATCTGGCACCTGAATTGCACAGGAGGAAGAGAGCGGCTTGGAATGCCTTCAAGAGCGTCGAAGAAATAGCTAAGAGGATGAAGAACCTTTGGCTCCGGGCATATCTCTTTGATTCCACTGTTCTTCCTGCACTAACATACGCCTCAGAGACCTGGGCCCTACGAAAACAGGATGAGAATGCTATTTGAGTCTCTGAAAGAGGAATTGAAAGAGCTATGGTTGGAATATCACGTTTCGCTCAAATGAGAGAAAGAATCCGGAGTTTCGACCTCCATCGACAATCAAGAATCAGGGATGCTGTCTCGTTTGCCAAGGCATCAAAAATCAGATGGGCTGGTCACGTAATGAGATTAAGAGACGACCGCTGGACTAGAGCTGTTACCGGCTGGATTCCACGGGATGTCAAAAGACCGCGTGACTACCCACCTACCAGATGGTCAGATTTCTTCATCAAGACCATGAACGATCGGTTTGAGGCTCTTCATGTTCCTAGAACGAACAGATGCCATTGGGCTACACTAGCACGCGACAGGGACAATTGGAGGTGTTACTTGCGCCCACTAAAGCAAATTGTCGATTAACAAGAAGTCAAGTGATCAAGTGATTGAACATGGAGAGAGAAGGGAGGACTCCAGAGCAGGTGAGGGGTTCTGGAGTTGCCCATGAAAAGTTTCAGAAACTCTGCTATTCCAGCATGCAATTATTACATGACAACCAATTTAATTTATATTCTTTAATATTTATTTTTATATAAATCCAATTATGTATGTAGTATTACTTATATTTAATGGCATAATAGGAAACATGAAAGCTTAAATGGTTTTTACAATGCTCAAAAATACACTTTAAAAATTGGTCCCACTATCTAGACTAAAGGACTCCATTTTTTCACTAACAGCTGTCACTGTTTTGGGAGCCAAGTGTTAAGCTAGAATCAGGAGAAAGGAAGAATGGCCAGAACACAGGGCCCTGATATCTGAAAACCCACTGGAGCAAGACCATGTACCTGCTGTTTTTGTACTTTGTATCAGAGGAAATACCTCTGGGGTGTTTCATTATCCCCCATCCACTCACATACTAGGTAATTAGTCCCCTGAGCAACACCCTTTTTCTCTTCAGTTCATCTTTATGTTCATACTCACAGCATCCCAGGGTTGGTCCGTGCTCACCAGGATCGTCCCTGTAACTAGAGATGCAGAGGAAGTGGGGAGGGGGGAGTTTCCTCCCCTGCATGTGGTTCATAAGATTGATTCCCTGCCCTGCACATGGTTTCCCATGTCTCTACCAGGAGTGACCCCTGAGCACAGAATCAGGAGTATACCAAAGTGGCACAAGTAATACGACCAAACCAACAGGGGATGAGAGATAGCACAGTGGTAAAGCACTTATGTTGCACATGGCCAACCCAAATTCCTGGAGGTGGTCCCTTTGGCCACTAGAGGACATTAGACCTGTAGAGAGTTCCCCAGGCCCCAAGTTGTCTGACATTTCTATGAATAGCATAGATTAACTGGCCTTGATTTGCTGGTGCCTAATGGCTCGAGACTTGGGAAAGAGACATCTCTGGTGTCAGCAATACTTAAACCTTGCCTCTGCCTTAGCACGTCAAGGCCAGTGGTCCAGCAACTTCTTACAGGCATGACAGTCCCCTGCTTCTCTCTGCCACCTGCTCCTTAGTGCACACAGACATCCACCCTCAGCCTCTACAGACCATTGCTCTCCTAATAAACTCTGTCACATGACTAAGGTTCAAGGGCCCATGTGGGCTTCTTTGTCTCAGCCACGCTGAACTCATAAATTTTTGAGCATCTACTCTCCAAGACAGATGGACCATCTCCTTCTTGCCAGAGTCTACATGCAGGAAGACGGGGATCCATGCATTTGATCAATGGAATCTGCAAGGAGTATGTTTCTCCAGTCCCACGGAGATGCTGCTCACTTCATGATGAAATCTCAGCAGAGAAGACAGGGCATGGATCGAACTATGAGGATTTTTTAACTCAATACCTTTGAGAGGAGAGGATTTTCCTGAAAATCTTGAAAGGGTAGAAAAATGCCCCTAGAGTCAGCCATAATATTTCCTTTCTTCCTGTTATTTCAAATGTGTACTAAGGGTCTCCTGTGGAAATGTTGAACACAGGAGCCTGTGTGCCTTGGGTCTCCCCAGAACAGGAAACAGAAAGTCTCCTTCAGGGACTGAGTGAGGGGAACTGAGGCTTCTGTCTGTCCCAGGACATGGGTGGATGGTTAGACCTGGGTCAGGGCTGGGAATCTCCCCCACAGGTTTGTTCACAGGGGAGCACTTCCTGTCCCAGTGCCCTGTCAGTGTGGAACAACAATTCTGTGCCTCTGGCACTCGGTGCAGGGCCCGGGAGATTGAAACAGGTTCAAGTCTTGGAGTTCAGGGAATAGGATGTTGTGAGAAGTCCAAGATTGAAGTCAGGATTAAAGCTTCTGCCCCCAAAATTCTCAAATGTAAGAATCAGTTCTCCTATTGCACTGCTCTTAGCCCTTATTGCTGCCTTGCTGTGGATCCTTAAAGCCCCATATTATAAGACAGATTATTCTGTATCTCTCCCTTTCCTGATAACTGCTTCACTCAGCATGATATCCTCTTGTTTTTTCTGTATTGCAGAAAGTTGAGTGATTTTCAACTCAGTAAGTATGGTAAGGCCCACAGAAGGTAGACGGGATTAGGATTCTTTCCAGGTGTTCCTCATGGATGTGAAATTTATGAGTAAATTGTCTTCAGGGCAATGTTCTCAGACTTTCTGGATTCAGTTGGAAGTGTGTCACCCTAGGAGAATGGTTGGTGATTTAAGAATATGGCATTCCCAGGTGTCACTTGGAGTTGTCACTACACACAGAGGACAGTGGGGAGACTGAGGACAATTTAACACTCCATAACTGTAGGTGGAAGTTCAGTGACCAAGGAATCCTATCCAGAGGCCTGCTCTGTGCAGAGCTAGGAAGGGTGAATTGAGAACAATCCTCCAGGTCTGATTCCTGGAATGCCCTGTCCCAGGAATCTGTCTGTCTTTCTGCTCACCACATTGACAATCCAGGCTGGCCTTCAGGTCGAGCCCATGCTTCTGTGCTCTGCATTGTCCTTGGTTGAAACTTTCACACATAAGTACTTGTTGTGCTTTCAGAAATTTAATGGTCGTTCTGATTCATGTATGTTCAATATTCCCCGATAGGAGGGAATGAAAATACTCTCACATTAGACATGAGAATTTTTAATGTCATTGGGAAGGATTTTGTTCACTTTTTGTAAATTGACCATTTGATAAATTTGGTAACATTTTTCAAAGTTCAGGTATGCATCTTGAATTCTGCATAAGAATTAAAGGTCATAGTCCAACTATAGAAGCACAAATATTCCCAATAATTCTGTGGTCTGCATGACTGATAGCCCTTTATATAGTCATGCTGTCTGAGGCTTCTCTAGTGTATGCATTTGTGCATGGATACATGTCCTTTATATCAATTGAGAGAAGGTGATAAATTTTGATGACTTATTCCCCAATTTCAAGGCATGCACAAAATTAAGTTCTCACTAAATACCATATATTTCCCAGGAATATTGGTCAATTGGTAAGGTCAGACCCCAGATAAAGTCATCTTGGATGCATGACGTTGGGGTGGAGGGAGCAGCTCCAGAGGCCTCGCTCTAGATCCTGTCTGCTGGTTCGTGCTACACCCCACACTGTGTGTCTGTGCTGGGTAAAGACCTTACTGTGAGCTGGGCTGAGTTGCCCCCAACATCAGAATATCACAGACACTGACCCTGACCATTTCCTTACCACCACGTTATAGGAGAAATGTGACTATCTCCCTTTCATGCAGGGTCATCTCCTCCACTGTCCCTTGTCCAATGGCAGGATTCCAGCTTAGAAATATAGAGAAATTACGATGTACAGAGGGGCAGGACTCCACAGAAACTAAGGAAGGAAGTCTGGCCAGCACCAGGATTTCTTCTCAGAAAAAGGACTTCTTGCAAAAAGTGTAAATTTGGAGTCTGCCATGGTAGACCTACAGTTCAGGAATCTGCAATGACACCAGCCCAAACTTAATGTGATTATTCCTGTATCATCTGTGGTGCTCCACACAAATTCCTACAAGAAAATATGAACAACACCAGGTGTTCTCGAGAGTGGCCATCTTCCTCTTGGCTGTTTAAGGTAGCCAAAGAAAGATCCTGAGCCTTCCTCTTAAATGAAGACTGGCCCAGTGAGCCCCGTTCTGTGTCTCAGACCCCAACTCTCTGCAGAGGAAGTCAGGAGGATTAGCGTCCCTGTCATCTCCTCGGTACAGCTGCCTCTCCCTCAGTTTTCTGACACAATCAGGATGTGGTCGTCACACTGTGCCTCTCGCACAGTAATACACTGCCGTGTCCTCAGTGCTCAGCCTGCTCAGTTCCATGTAGGCTGTGTTCGTGGACATATCTCCGTTGAGTGTGAGTCTTCCCTGAAACTTTGGTGCATAGATCGTACCACCAGTGTTGGGGTTCATGTATCCCATCCACTCAAGACCTTGTCCCGGGATCTGACGCACCCAACACATCAAGTAGTTGGTGAAAGTGTAACAGCAGGCCTTGTAGGTGATCTTAACTGATGTCCCAGGTTCTCCCATCTCAGCCCCCAACTGCACCAGCTGCACCTGGGAGTTCACACCTGTGGACAGCAGACAGGAGTGGGTGGACTCTACTTGACTGGCATCGTTCCTCAGCGCAATGCACGGGGACACTTACCTGCAGCCACTGTCACCAGGAAGAGAATTCTCCAGGTCCAGTCCATGGTGAGGACCGTGCACTCAGGGGCTTCTGAAGGTGTGGGAGTGTCTGCTGTGTAATGTAGTCAGGACACAGACTCAGCTCTATTTAACTCAGCATCTCTCGTGCAATTTGCATATTCATGAGGAGGTAGAATTCATAGCTGAAGACCTGGTCCAACCTGAGAAGAGGCTGGTGGAAGCCACTGGGTCCATCGTCAAGAAGAGTGAATAGTTCCACGTTCTGATCCTTGTTTGAGGAGATGAGATCCTGCCCCATCCCAGGACTCTGTGCACACAGAGCTCCCCCTCCGGAGGGCCAGCCCTTTCAGGGCCTTTCCCTCAGGACCTCTCACATCCGTATGGTCTGGAAACATCTGAACACACCTGGACTTTCAGGTTATTTCTGGAATTCCCCATTGCATACAACCATGAGACTACAAAACCATCCAAATGCTACAGAGGTTTCCTTTGGAGATAGTAAGAAGTCCAGAACGACCAACAGCATATAGGTTCTACTGCCTTATCAATATGTAAATGTTCCTTCGAAAATGGTTAAGTATGACCAATTTAACCTTCTCTGTCCTATATTTATTTTAATTATTATTTCTTGAGAGTCTTGAGTCTTGGCCGCTGATGGGATTACATGGCACCAGGGGGCCAGTTGGTAGGTGTGACCGCCACCTACTGGAATTTTGAGGATCTGGGTGGAGGATATTTGGCCCAAATCTGAGTAGGCTTGGAGATCTCGACCCCGGAACCCGCGTGGCTTTGTCCACCTGAGAGTACCTTCATGTGTGCTGAGAGTGGTCTCAGCATGGTGCTAGCTGTTCCTGGAGGTCTTTGGCTGCCGGAGTTCTGGTCGGGGTGGGAAGGAAATCTCAACCCGCTCCCCTCCAACGGGCCCCAGTGAGGACAGCCAGGCGCAGGGGCAGGAGACTGCACTGTTCTCCTCCCGGAGCTGGTTTTTATAGTCTCTGAGTCTAGGCCACTGATGGGATTACACGGCGCCAGGGGGCCAGTTGGTAGGTGTGACCGTCGCCTACTGGAATTTGGAGGATCTGGGTGGAGGATGCTCGGCCCAAATCCGAGTAGGCTTGGAGATCTCGACCCCGGAACCCGTGTGGCTTTGTCCCTCTGCGAGTACTTTCATGTGTGCGGAGAGTGGTCTCAGCATGGTGCTAGCTGGTCCTGGAGGTCTTCGGCTGCCGGAGCTCTGGTCGGGGTTGGGAGGAAATCTCAAAACGCTCCCCTCCAACGGGCCCCAGTGAGGACAGCCAGGCGCGGGGGCAGGAGACTGCACTGTTCTTCTCCGGGAGCTGGTTTTATAGTCTCTGAGTCTTGGCCGCTGATGGGATTACACAGCTCCAGGTGGCCAGTTGGTAGGTATGCAGAAAATTAATGTCTCACTCAATAGCATATACTTCCCAGGAATATTGGTCAATTGGTGAGATAAGACACGAGGTGAACTCAGTTTGGATTAATGAGTCCTGGGGTGGAGACAGCAGACCTTGAGGCCTTGCTCTAGATCCTGTCTGCTGGTCCATGCTACTTCCAGCCTTTCTGGGCACATCCCAGACCTTGTGTCTGTGCTTGGGTAATGACCTACCCCTGAGCTGGGCTGAGATGACCCCAACATCAGAACTTCATAGTCCCTGACCCTGACCATTTCCTTACCACCACGTGATAGGAGAAATGTGACAATGGTCCTTTTCATATAGGGTCATCTCCTCCACTGTCCTTGTCCATGGCAGGATTCCAGATCAGGAATATGAAAATACAAACATGCACAGAGGGGCAGGGCTCCACAGAAACTCCAGAAGAGGGTCCTAAGGCCAACACTCAAATTTCATTTTAGAGGAAAAGAAATTTTTGCTGAACCACAGAATTAAAAAAAATGTGTGACAACGGAAGTCTGCCATGGGTACATCTACAGCCCACGAATGTGCAGTGACACTAACCCAAACTTCCATATGGTTTGTCCTGTACCATCTGAGGCGCTCCACTGAAAAATTCTTTTTTTTTTCTTTTTGTGTCATACCCAGCGATGCACAGGGGTTACTCCTGGCTCATGCACTCACTAATTGCTACTGGAGGTGTTCGGAGGACCATATTGGATGCTGGGAATAGAACCCGGGTTCGCTGCATGCAAGGCAAACGCCCTATCTGCTGTGCTATTGCTCCAGCCCCTCCACTTAAAAATTCTTAAAGAAAATAAGAGTGACACCAAATGTTCTAGAGAGAAGACATCTTCCTGTTGGCTATTGCCGAAGGACAGAGAGAGAGATCCTGAGCCTTTCCCGCAGATGAAGCCTGACCCTGTGAGCCCCATTCTGTGTCTCAGACCCTGACTGTCTGGGGAGGAAGTCAGGAGGATCCGCGTCGCTGTCATCTCCTCACTCAGCACAGCTGCCTCCCCCTCAGGTTTCTGACACACTCAGGATGTGGTTGTCACACTGTGTCTCTCGCACAGTAATACACAGCCGTGTCCTCAGTGCTCAGCCTGCTCAGTTCCATGTAGGCTGTGTTCTTGGACTTGTCTACAGTGAAGGTGAG
The DNA here is from genome assembly GCF_029834395.1 of Sorex fumeus. Classification (NCBI taxonomy): domain Eukaryota; kingdom Metazoa; phylum Chordata; class Mammalia; order Eulipotyphla; family Soricidae; genus Sorex; species Sorex fumeus. The sequence continues at coordinate 558,962 of NW_026606224.1, read as the reverse complement.
TCTGCCCTGGAACTTCTGTGCATAGCCTGTACCACCACTTTTAGTGTTTAGCCATCCCATCCACTCGAGCCCTTGTCCCGGGGCTTGCAGCATCCAGTGCATCCCGTGGTCGGTGAAGGTGTATCCGGACGCCTTGCAGGAGATCTTCACTGATGTCCCAGGTTTTCCCACCTCAGGCCCCGACTGCACCAGCTGTACCTGGGGGTTCACACCTGTGGACAGAAGAGAGGAGTGGGTGAACTCCACATAACTGGCCCCGTTCCCTCAGCCCAAGGCACGGGGACGCTTACCTGCAGCCACTGCCACCAGGAAGAGAATTCTCCAGGTCCAGTCCATGGTGAGGACCGTGTACTCAGGGTCTTCTGAGTGTGGGTATGCCTGCTGTGTGAGGTTGTCAGGACACAGACGCATCTGTATATAATTCAGTGTCCCACATGTAATTTGCATATTCATGAGGAGGGAGAATCCATAGCTGAACACTTAGTCCAACCTTAGAAGAGGCTGATGGAAGCCACCAGGTCCAACCTCAAGAGGAGTAAATAGGTCCACGTTCTGACCCCTGTCTGAGAAGATGAAACCCTGCCCTGTCCCAGGATTCTGTGCACACAGAGCGCCCCCTCTGGAGGGTCAAGACTTTTCAGGACCTTCCCTTCAGGACCCCCCCCCCCACACATCTGTATGGCTTGGAGACATCTGGACACACCTGGGCTTTGAGGTTATTTCTGGGATCCTGTGACTCCACAAGAGATACTACAATGAGACTACAAAACCATACTAATGCTCCAGAGGTTTCCATTGGAGATATTAAGAAGTCCAGAAACACCACCTGCATGTAGATTTTACTGCCTCATCAATATGATAAATGTGCCTTCCAAAATGATAGGTGTGCACAATTTTATCTTCTGTGTCTTATACGTATCTTAATTTCTGCTTTCTTGAGAAAGGCAAATTTAGTTTTAGTGAAGAAAGAAATCCATTCTGAGGAGATTTCTGCCTCTCTGCTCCCATTTCTCCCATCACCCCTTCTAGCCTGCAACTCGGTGCTCCTGGGACTTGGCACCCCCTGCAGCCCATTCCCCACCCTGCAGCCTCTGGGCTCTCAGGGGCTTCAACGTCTTGGCATCTTTAACACAGGATTGAATTCTGGGTTTTCACTTCAGAAGACTTGCTCATGATTCCTATTTTTTAATGGGACTTTTGATTTGGTTTTGAGCCACACCCAGCAGTTCTGAGGACTGATTCCTGGCTCTGTGTTCAGGAATCTCTCAGGTAGATGCATCCCAGAAAATATTGGCAAATCAAGTAGTGTTTTATATATATATACATACATATATATATATATATATATATATGACACTGAGTGTTCTTTGCTGGCATTATGTATAAGTAATCCAATAAATACTTAATTCACTCAAATAAAAATAGTAAAAACCATCAAAATAAAGAGGATATATGTCTTTAAGCAAAGACATTTATATAAACAAGAATATATTGAATTTGTTAAATTAATAAAGACTTTTTTCAAAAACCAGGTGTGAATCTAACACGGCTGCCAACAAGTTTATTATATACCGGTAGGGCTGGAGTGATAGCATAGTGGGTAGGGTGTTTGCCTTGCACGCAGCCAACATGGCCAACCTGAGTTCGATTCCTCTGCCCCTCTTAGAGAGCCCGGCAAGCTACCAAGAGTATCTCGCTTGCATGGCAAAGCCTGGCAAGCTACCCATGACATATTGGATATGCCAAACACAGTAACAATTGTCACAATGGAGACGTTACTGGGCCCGCTCGAGCAAATCGATGAACAATGGGAGGACAGTGACAGTGACAGTAGTATGACAAATATAGGTAATTAAAAATGAATAGAATAAGATTACTAAAGTTTTATAGCGATAGCACAGTTGGTAGGGCGTTTGACTTCCACATGGCTGACCCGGGTTTGATTTCTCCGTCCCTCTCAGAGAGCCCGGCAAGCTACTGAGAGTATCCTGCCCTCGCGGCAGAGTCTGGCAAGCTACCTGGCATATTCGATATGCCAAAAACAGTAACAACAAGTCTCACAATGGAGACGTTACTGATTCCCACTTGAGCAAATCGATGAACAACGAGACAAGAGTGCTACAGCGCTTATTAAACATATGACTTGAACTCTGACTTTTTCAGTGATACACAAGATATTATTTAAAAAAAATTTACTTAGAGAAATGCAAGAGGAGAGAAAGAGAGAGCCGGGTTCAGGAAAGCACATGGGTTTCTCCAAAACGGAAAATCTTTGAGCTCTGATTTCTGGTGAGACATGTTAGATGTCTGGAAAACGTCTTCCCACCCAGGACAAATGAAAACCTGAACAAGTGAAACTCAGAGATTTACTTTCTGTCTCTCTGTAAATACTAGAAAAAGAGAGATAGAGAGAGAAGTAAAATAGTATTATCTAAAGAAATTTACTTAGAGATACAAGGAGACAAAGGGAGAGAGACATAGTGAGAGAGGGAGAGAAACAGAGAGACAGTGAGAGAGAGGAAGAGAGAGATGACACGGGATTATGACAGGAAGGACAGTTCAAACACAGAATCTGTTCATCATCAAGTGACCCATCATTCTATATTGATCCCTAGAATCCTATATAGGTTCTCTCTCTCCCTCTCTCTCTCCCCCGCTCTCTCCATCTCTCTCTCCATTTCTCTGTCTCTCCCTCTCTCTACTTCTCTCCCTCTCTCTTTCTTTCTCTCTCCCTATCGCTCTCCCTGTCTCCCTCTCTCTTCCTCTATTCCTCTCTCCCTCTCTCTCCCTCTCTCTATCTTTCTCTCCCTCTCTCCCTCTCTCTCCCCCTCTATCTATTCCTCTCTCCCTCTCTCTCCCCCCACTGCCCCTATCTCTCCCCTTCTTCCTCTCTCTCCTTCTCTCCCTCTCTCGCCCTCTCTTTCTCTTTCCCTATCTCTCTCCCTGTCTCCCGCTCTCTCCCTCTCTTTCTCTCCCCCTCTCACTGTCTCTCCCTCTCTCTCTCCTTCTCTCTTTCTTTCTCTCTTCCTATTTCTCTCCCTGTCTCCCTCTCTCTCCCTCTTTTTCCCTCTCTCCCTCTCTTTCCCTCTCTTCTTCTTCTATCCCTTTCTCCATCTTTCTCTCCCTCTCTCCCTCTCTCTCTATTCCTCTCTCCCCCTCCTCCTCCCTCTTTTTCCCACTCTCTCCCTCCCTCCTTCTCTCTCTCTCTCTCTGTCTCTGTCTCTCTCTCTCTCTCTCTCCCATCCAGGTGGGGCCAGCTGACCTCGCAGAGGCCCCTCGGGACCATGTCCGGCCTGTAGGCAGCTGCTCCCGGATGGGGCCAAAGATTGCGGGGGCCCGAAGGGATTGAGGGTCTCCAGGGATGGTTCAGACCCTGAACCATCCCGGGGTTCACGCTGAAGCCTGACCATTCCCCTGAGGGCAGGAGGCCCCTGGTCAGCACTTCCCTGTCCCCGTGTCCTCCTCTGACAGACCTGACCACTCCCCAGGCGCCCGCAACCTAACGACGTGTCTTCCCCGAGTGTCCCTCAGGGACCCCGGCTGGGCTCAGGTCTGGGTGTGACTCAGTTTCTCTCCCCGTGCTCCCGACACCACAAGGTCTATCTGCACAAAATTCTGACTTTCTGCATTTCCTCTTAGTTCGGGGTCACCCGGCAGGGCTATGGGTCACTCCAGGTTCTGCCTGCGGGACCCTCCTGGGAGCTCAGGGACCGCACTGAGCAGGTGGGTGTCAATTCAGGTGGGCTACGTGCAGGCAAGGGCCGGTGCGGTGCCCCTTTCCCGCACTAGGTGGCTCTGACAGGAGTACTGAGATTCCCTGAAATAAAGCCTCTCACTCGCAGCAGTCCCTGTCCCCGTGTCTATCCAGGCACCTGTGAGCCCAGGACATGAGTCCTCATAGACTGACCTGCCTGCCTGTCTCTGTGTCCACCTCATTCAGCAGTTCCCAGGGTGCTCGGACCATAGGAAGGATAGCAGAGTGGACCAAGGTGACAGGAACAGGGATCTTTCCTAGAACCACAGTAACAGAGCAACAGGCAATTATTAAATCTGTGAAAACGGATTTCCAAACTCCAACTTTAACTTAATATTTTATTGACTGTTCTTTCCTTTATTTTCATGTCATTAAATTACATACATATATTTTCTCAGTCAGTTGTGATTCATTTCATGGGTGTTCCATGCCTTCAGATGTAAACTAAATAAAATAAATTGTTTACAATATTTTATTGCAAATAAAATATTGTGGATTTTAATTCGTAATATCTTACAGATACAGAAAGAAACATTAGAAATACAAGTTCAGATCATTCATTTTGTTTATTCTCATTATTAGACACTACCTCCACTACCCAGCCGTCGCCACACTCCAGGACGCTTTCCGGACCCGCGTGGCAGCTCCGGCCGAGACTCACGCACCACTGAAGACCCACAGAACAAGATAAGCGGAACTCTCTGAGACCTTGAACTCCAGGCTCGGCGGACCCAGGGACAGAGTTTCTCTGCTTGCTCCCACCAACCACAGGTGACAAAGGGATTCTAATCAGGAGCCCCACCCTACCTGCCCTGTCTGCTTCCATCAACCACCCAGGGATCGAATTGCGCACAGAATACCCACCCTACCCAGATAGGTATCCCACTGGCAGATTTCCACTATCGACATTACCTCCACTACCCAGCCTTCGCAACACTCCAGGACGCTTTCCGGACCCGTGTGGCAGCTCCGGCCGAGACTCAAGCACGACTGAAGACCCACAGAACAAGATAAGAGGAACTCTCTGAGACCTTGAACTACAGGCTCGGCAGACCCATGGACAGAGTTTCACTGCTTGCTCCCACCAACCACAGGTGACAAAAGGATTTTAATCAGGAGCTCCACCCTACTCTGCCCTGTCTACTTCCATCAACCACCCAGGGATCGAATTGCACACAGAATACCCACCCTACCCAGATAAATACCCCACTGGCAGACTTCCACTATCGACACAACCTCCACTACCCAGCCGTCGCCACAATCCAGGATGCTTTCCGGACCCACGCGGCTGGAACTGGTCTCATTCACCTGACCCTGAAGGCTTCACCGACATGGCAGCACTGAGAACGATGAGAAAGGAGAGGCCGACAAAATCTCAAGGCCAAACTAGGCTGCCACAACGAAGGAAGACAAAAATGATCGTCTGTACTTTCAATGCACGTAAGCTAGCATCAGATGCATCCATCGAGGACCTGATGGTACAAGCGCGAATGATGAAGTACAACAGCATGGGTCTGACCGAGACAAGAAGGCCCAAATCTCACCATGCCGTTTTCGACACTGGAGAAGAATTGTTCCTCGGAACATGCGATAAAAGAGGTGTCGGAGGAGTCGGTATCCTTGTCAACACAAACTTGGCCAAGAGCATTGATTCATTCGAATGCCTAACAACCGGAATCGGACGTTTACATTTGAATAGATGTGGCTCAATGCCTGCAGTTTCTATCTTCATTGTCTACGCACCAACATCTCATTATGATGAAAGAGAAATCGAGAAGTTCTACATGGAGCTAGAGAAGTTCTATAAAGAAGACCACACCTTCTACAAGATCATTGTGGGTGATTTTAATGCAAAGATAGGACCGAGAAGATCAGCTGAAGAACCCATCATCGGGACCCATGGCCCAGAATGGAATGAACAGGGTGAGAGACTGTCTGAGTTCATCATGTCGACCAAGACAATCCATGGTAACTCACAGTTCCAGAAGACAGAATCTAAACGATGGACATGAGAGTCTCCCAGTGGACGATTCCACAACAAAATAGACCACATCATATTCAATCGATGGTTCTGACTGACAGATGTCGCTGTTATTCCAAAATTTCAAAGGGGAACGAACCACCATCTCCTTCGTGCAAAATTCTACTTCACAGAGCGGGGAGAAAGGGCTGCAAAGTTCAAAAAGAGAACTCCCAGAATGACCACCAACTGGGAATTCTTTGGCACTATTGCGGCAACATGGGAAGATGCCATTGTTGACAAAATTGACGAGGAATACGATCGAGTGGTTCAGCACCTCCATGAATGTGCGAGGAACACCAAGAGAGAGATAGCCACCAAAAATCGCCTATCTTCGAAAAATTTTTAGCTAATTCGCCAGCGTGGTTTGGCGCATGCCTCAGGCAACCGTAAGCTAACGTCCGAGCTCTCAAAGCAGTGCAGAGATGCGTTCAAGGAAGACCTAAAAGAGACAAGAGCAGAAGGACTGGTAGATGCGGCAGAAGCCGGGAAAAGTATTCGAAACGCCCGCCTGTTGTTCGCCAACTACAGGACCAAGATGACTGCCCTCCAATGTCCTGATGGATCCATCACATCCTCCAGAACGGCAATGGAGAAGATTATCCATGACTTCTACTCAAATCTCTTCGATAGCCATGTCCACTTGCCGACATACCAAGTTCCACAGGATGGATATGTCTTTCCCAACGTTCTCTCTTCCGAAATCCAACACGCCATTTCTTAGGTAAAGAAACGAACAGCACCCGGCCCAGAAAAGGTCAGATCTGAACACCTAAAGAACCTGCCTTCAGTACTCATCAATACACTGGTTCAGCTCTTCAGTCGCTACCTGTCCGAATCAAGGTTCTGTTCCAATGGAAAACCAGCAAGACCGTACTACTGTTCAAGAAGGGAGACATCCATGACATTGGCAACTATCAGCCGATCTGCCTATTGTCTGTCATCTACAAGTTGTTCACTCGAGTCATCCTAAATAGGTTTGGCAGAACACTAGATGAAGGACAACTATGTGAGAAAGCCGGGTTCAACAAAGGATTCAGCACCATCGACCATATCCATACGATAACCAAGCTCATTGAGGTTTCTCGGGAGTTCAAGATGCCACTCTGTTTAACGTTCATTGATTTAAAGAAGGCCTTTGATTCTGTTGAGACTGAAGCGGTCATTGAAGCCCTAGCCAATCAGGGCATTCAAGCCCAATACATCAGGATCCTCCGTGAACTGTATTGCGGATTCACTACCAGGATCTCATCATTCTACAAAGAAGTGATTGTTGATGTCAAGAGAGGGGTGCGGCAGGGTGATTCCATTTCACCGAAACTCTTCAGTGCCACCCTCGAGAACTTCATGCGACGACTGGAATGGGAAGGAATGAGAGTGAAGATAGATGGTCGGCAACTACACCACCTCCGCTTTTCTGATGACATTCTTTTAATAACACCAAACATCAGCCAAGTGGCACAAATGCTGGCCGACTTTGACCGTGAGTGTGGAAAGGTAGGACTACAGCTGAATCTTACGAAGACAATGTTTATGAGAAACAGCCTCATTCCTGATGCTGCATTTGCTCTCAACGGAACGACCATCTCCGAATGCAACAGCTATGTGTACCTAGGTGGAGAAGTCAACATGACAAATGACCTGGCACCCGAGCTGCGCAGGAGGAAGAGAGTGGCTTGGAACGCCTTCAATAACGTCGAAGAAATAGCTAAGAGGACGAAGAACCTCCGTCTCCGGGCATATCTCTTTGATTCCACTGTTCTTCCTGCATTAACATATGCCTCAGAGACCTGGGCCCTACACAAACAAGATGAGAACGCTATTCAGGTCTCCCAAAGAAGAATAGAAAGAGCTATGCTTGGAATATCACGTTTCACTCAAATGAGAGAAAGAATCCGGAGTTCTGAAATCCCTCGATGATCAAGAATCAGGGATGCTGTCTCATTTGCCACGGGGTCAAAAATCAGATGGGCTGGTCACGTAATTAGATTTAAAGATGGCCGCTGGACTAGAGCTGTTACCAACTGGATTCCACGGGATGTCAAAAGACTGCATGGCCACCGACCTACCAGATGGTCAGACTTCTTAATCACGATCATGAACGATCTGTTTGAGGCTCTTCATGTTCCCAGAGCAAACAGATGCCATTGGGCTACACTAGCACCCAACAGGGACAAATGGAGATGTTACTGGCACCCGCTCGAGCAAATCGATGACTAACGTGAATTTAAGTGATTAGGCACTCCCACAAAATAGAAAGACTTTAAAATTGTTGTAAGGAATGAAGAAATCATGCAGTATGCTGCAACATAGATGGAACTGGAAGATATCATGTTTAATAAAATAGTAAGGGACAATATTTTCCATTGCCCATCTGGAAGATGTGATAGATCCATAAGGACGTTGGAGGGCAGTCATCTTGGTCTTGTAGTTGGCGAAGGACAGGCGGGCATTACGAATGCTTTTCTCACCTTCTGCCGCATCTACCAGCACTGCTGCTCTTCTCTCTTTGAGGTCTTCCTTTATCTAATCTCTGCACTGCTTTACGAGCTCGGAATAAGCTCAAGAGTTTTGGAAGACAAGCGTTTTTTGTGGCTAATAATCATGATTATCCATGACTTCTACTCAGATCTCTTTGATAGCCACGTCCATCTGCCCATATACCAGATTCCGCAGGATGGATATGTCATTCCCAGCGTTCTTCCTTCTGAAATCCAACACGCCATTTCGTCAGTAAAGAAACAAACAGCACCTGGCCCAGACAAGGTCAGACCTGAACACCTGAAGAGCCTGCCGTCAATACTCATCAACACACTGGCTCGGTTCTTCACACACTACCTGTCTGAATGCAAGGTTCTGCACCAATGGAAAACCAGCAGGACTGTAGTATTGTATAATAATGGAGACATCCACGACATTGGCAACTATTGCCCAATCTACCTATTGTCTGTCATCTACAAGCTGTTCACTCGAGTCATCCTGAATGGATTGGCAGAACACTAGATGAAGGAAAACCATGCAAGCAAGCTGGTTTCTGAAAAGGATTCAGCACGATTGACCATATGCATACAATAACCAAGCTCATTGAGGTTTCTCGGGAGTTCAAGATGCCACTCTGTTTAACGTTCATTGATTTAAAGAAGGCTTTTGATTCTGTTCAGACTGAAGAGGTCATTGAAGCCCTAGCCAATCAGGGCATTCAAACTCAATACATCAGGATCCTCTGTGAGCTGTATTACGGATTTGTGTAAACACACAAAAAATAAAAAGGCCGGCATTCAGGCCGCTTACCCACTCCAGGGAGGTCGATGGCGATGGTCAGGCGAAGGAAGGAAACGAGGCCAAGCTAGTTGGTCTTAGTAGCCATTTATTACATGGAAGAGATGTATGTCATGGAGGCCTCAGGAATCCTCGAGCACGTGCGCCTTTGTTCTCTCCGCTTCTGTCCTCAGCCCCATCTTCCCAGGTTCTCTGATGCACGTGTTCCCCCAGAGAGCCCTGAAATCTCCCTTATATATATTATAGTACCTCTAAAGGGCGCAATATAATGATGTCATCAAAAGGAGTTACAGAAAGAACATTGAGGCGGCAAACATACATTGTTTCCTTACATCCGCAGGCCAGTAATCCTGGCCTCACCTTTTCACAAGCTACAAGCACTTAGACTAGCACAACAAAGACCAGTCTGCTAGAGCTTGGAATCTACATCTCCAAAAAAGCAGTCTCATCCAAGCTAGTCAGGACACACAGGAAACTGCTTCTAGGACGTGTTTCTCCTCTCTTGTCCAACCAACATATAAGCATACATAATATTAATCATTTCGTATGGACACAGTAAGAAATACTTTGAGCTTATAGAATTGCTCTCCTAGGGCCATCTTGATCTCAGACTGCATTGCTCAGGCCAGATATCTTTCCTATTCCTAGCAGCAGGGCCCTAGTCTTGTCGTTACTTTTGGATCATGACATCATTTGCCTATGATCAAACTCTTAACTTATAGTTAAGAATCGTGGCACCTTGGCCTGGCCCATCGCGATGCCAGGGTAGCACATAACTTACCGGCTTGCCCTGGTTCCATCCAGTCCCACGTCGGGACCCTGCCCTTGGGGTGCTAGGAAGTGAGAGCAACTGAGGCTTAAGTTGAGAAGGCAGATGCCCAGGAGTGAATAATATTCAAAGCCAATCAATTCCTAAGTTATAAAGCATAATATTAATTAATTGTCTTCCTATATCCATACAAAAGGACATTGCATTAAAGTAAACTGCTCAAAGACATAAGGAGAGGAGAAAGGCAATATTAACTTACAGTACAGCTTCAGTGTCTAAGAAGGATGAGACCTTACAAATTGGTTGGGGAAGAGAGCATAGAAGAGGTTACAGACAGACAAAGTAATGGGAGTGACTCGGGAGCACTGTGATGGGTACAATCTGATAAACCTAAGCTCCGTGTACTCCAACAGGATTCATTACCAGGATCTCACCATTCTACAAAGAAGTGATCATCCATGTCAAGAGAGGGGTTCAACTGGGTGATACCTTTTCAACAAACCTCTTCAGTGCCACCCTTGAGAATGTCATGTGACTACTGGAATGGGAAGGACTGGGAGTGAAGCTAGACGGCCGGCAACTACACCACCTCCGCTTTGCTGATGACATCGTTCTAATAACACCAAATATTAGCCAAGCAGCACAAAATGCTGGCCAACTTCGACCGTGAGTGTGGAAAGGTTGGACTCCAGCTGAATCTCACAAAAATAATGTTTATGAGAAATGATCTCATTCCTGATGTTCCATTCACTCTCAATGGGACGACCATCTCCAAATGCAACAGTTACATGCACATAGATCGAGAAGTCAACATGATGAATGACCTGACACCTGAGTTTTGTAGGAGGAAGAGAGCAGCTTGAAGTGACTTCAAAAGCATTGAAGAAATAGCTAAGAGGACGAAGAACCTCCAGCTTTGGGTACATTTCTTAGAGTCCACTGTTCTTCCTGCATTAACATATGCCTCAGAGACCTGGGCCCTATGAAAACAGGATGAGAAAGCTATTCGGGTCTCCCAAAGAGAAATCGAAAGAGCTATGCTTTGAGTATCACATTTCACTCAAATGAGAGAAAGGATCTGGAGTTCCGACCTCCATCGACGGTCAAGAATCAGGGACACTTTCTCGTTTGCCAAGGCATTGAAAATCAGATGGGCTGGACATGTAATGAGATTTGGAGAAGACCGCTGGACTAGAGCCGTTACCGACTGGATTCCACGAGATGTCAAAAGACCGCGTGGCCGCCCACCTACCAGAGGGTCAGATTTCTTCGTCAAGACCCTGAATGATCGGTTTGAGGCTCTTCATGTTCCTAAAATGAACAGACACCATTGGGCTACACTAGCACGCGACAGGGACAAATGGAGACGTTCCTGCTGCCCACTCAAGAAAATCAATGATTAACGGAAGTCAAGTGATCAAGTAAATAAAATAGTCAGAAGAAGAATGACAAACACAGGGTGACATTTTTATATGTGGTGTTTCTGTCAACTGTATGAGGAAATGCAATGAGGTAAAGGGTGGATTTAAAGGATTGGCCCCAGAGTTTGAAGGGGAGGGTAGAGGAGATAGATGAGGTGCAAATGGGGAGGGGCCAAGCGGACCTCTGGACACAGATGGTATCAAGGAATGATGAGCTGATATCCCAGTCACAGTTACAACTCGGACCCCAGACCTGAGCATGTCGTTCCTCCCCTGCTCTGCCCTGAGCAAAGAATCCTGTTCCTGTCCTTCATCACACACGGAACCATGTGGAGGGACAGTGGGGTCAGGTCCCAGAACAGGAGAGGGTCCCGTGGAAGGTCTGGAGCAAGACTGACAACTGCAGTGAGGAACTGAACGGCATCTCAATTGCAGGCTGAGAAAGGGACCTGGTCAGCAGGCCCCGCAGAGGATCAACACACACCTGCCAGGTACTGGCCTCCGGGGAACGGAGCTGAAATAGGGTCAACACCAGGACTAAGAAAACAAGACATATACGGGAAAGAGAAGCATGGGGATGGGGGCCCACAGGCTCTTGAACTGAGTCCTGACTCACCCCTTCTAACTGCTCTACACCAACAGAAACACAGGGACTGTAACTACAGACATTCACCTGCTCACCTGCCCAGTGAAGCTCCTCCCTGTCAAAGTGTCTCTGAAGTGCAGGACTGAGGGGCAACGTCTCTAAAGTGGATTTATCTCAGGAGTGTTTCCTCTGGGATAGAGAAGAGATTAATCTTTTGCAGGACCCTCCCACCTCTCCTCAGCAGCTTTCTGAATTGGCGCTGGCTCACCTCCTAGAAAGTGCAGATCAGCCCCATCTTGCCCTTTTCCTTAGTCCTCCTGACTTAACCCTTTGTTCCACACACAAACCCGTCTCTCTCTGAGGTGTCTAAAAACACGGGGAAACTGTGTCTCCAATGCTGTGGCAGGTGGGTACAATCTGTGCTGGGCTCATGACTCCATGAGTTGGGTTCTGTATGCATGGAGTGGTGGGGAACCCTGTGTGCAGCCCAGTGAGGGGGCACTGAGTCGCAGGTCTGAGGGAAGCTGATACCAGGTGCCTCTTCTCAAGGTGGCCTCTGGGGGATACAGCTTCTCTCAAGACCTAGAGTGAAGCACTTCGGGGTGTCATGGAGGAACATGTAGGGGGCCTATTGTTGCTATTGTTGAGGAAGTTCCACTGGTTGTCCCAGGTGAACTACCACCCTGTAAAGCATTTTTTACTCAAAAGAGTACATGGGAACAGAATGAAACTTCAATTTAACCCTCACCTCATCAGAAATACAACATACACTCAAATTAAGATTTACAAATAAGTTGGATAAAATGTTTCCTACCAAACATCAGACAGTTGACTAATATCTAAGATAATCATATCACTCCTAAGTGCAACAACAGAAGACAAATCACCCATCTTACTTCTGTATGAGGACATGAACAGATATTTCCCTATGAGTGCCATTCCATGGTCTGGAGGGAGATCAAAAGTATTTATCAACACATCCTATGAATGAAATTAAATCAGAATACCAGTCAGAGACATTGGTGTGAATGGACTATACCAAACAGTGTGGAAACAACATTTGTTGAGATACTTTTAAAAGGCAGCACTGTTTCAATGTTGGCTTAGAATGTTCTCAATACATATCTATGAGAAACACTAAGGAGAATTCTCTGAAAAATAAAAATAGAGTTTCCATATGAATTTATGAGTCCACTCTTGTCACCTTCGCCCAAACGGGAGTGCATTAATTAGAGAAGAAATGTGTAATCATAGCACTCTGAAGCTCAACAACAGTAAACAATTCACCCATCTTACTTCTGTGTGAATATATAAACAGATATTTCCCCATGGGTGGCATTCTCATCGTCTTCAGGCAGATCAGAAGTGTTTACCAACACTTACTATGAGGGAAATTAAATAAGAATACCAAGCAGAGACATTGGTGTGAATGGCCTATGCCAAACAGTCTGGAAACAACCTTTGTTGAGACATAGTAAAAAGGCAGAGCCACGGCAGCTGAAGAACCCCAGAACCAGCAACAGCCATGCTAAAGACCAGTCTCCACACACTCGGACGCGTCTCACAAATGAAGGAACCGGAAGAGGAGCCCAGGTGTGCGAAACCTTGGGCTAAGAGCTCCAAGCCTGCTCGGATTGGGACTGGGCCTCCTCCACGCAGATCCCCCATCTTTCAGTAGCTAGGCATTACACCCACCAACTAATTGTCCACAGCGGCATGTTATTCCATCAACAGCCAAGACCCAGAAACTATAAAACCAAGCTCACGACCTCTTATTGTCTAGTTCTCGCTCTCGGAGTAGCTGGCAGGCTACCAAGAGTATCCTGCCCTCACGGCAGAGTCTGGCAAGCTCTTTGTGGCATATTCCATGTTTCAAAACCCAGTAACAATGATTGGTCTCATTCCTCTGACCCTGAAAGAGCCTCCAATGTGGCACTTGCTAAAATCTCAGGGCTAGGACATATGGAGACGTTACTGGTGCCTGCTTGAGGAAATCGATGAACAACGGGATAACAAAGATACAGTGATTTCGTGATGCTTATTGCAGTATTTGGGATAGTGGCCATGACATGGAAACAATGCTAATCATTAATAAGAGTTTTATGGTTAAGAAGTTCTTGTGTATATACACTATGAGATATTATGCAGTTGTATAAAGAGAAAATATTACAGTTTTCTGTAACATGGGTGGATCTTCAAAATACCAAACTAAATGAAGTAAACGGAGAAGGATAAATTCAGACAATCTCATTCAACTGTGGTACACAGAGAACAGAGCGCTGGGATGGATAGAATTCAGTGATAATGGTCTATGCATCCTAACCACACTCTGGGGCTCCCGAGAGGAGTCAGGTGGGGGCTTAGATCACTGGGAAGAAGTAGCCGAGCACAGGGTCAACAGCAGAGTGTGGGGGTCTGTGGGGATTTGGTGCTGGGAGAAGTGCAGGGAGTTTGGGACCCACAAGCATCAACACTCAGACTATTGTCATCGTGTTTACTCAGTGACAATAAAGAAGGTAACAGGAGAAATCTCTCCTTTCTGTGAAAATGAATGATGTTTATATGAAGGAAAGTCAATTACACCTTAGCTAAAGGGATACAACAGTCTCTAGTGCATTCTGAGACAGGATAATAATAACTTTTCATTCAAAGAGGAAGTTCACGGTCATGGTCCTCCCGTTGTTCATCAATTTGCTCAATCCATCGTGATACCTGTTGTTACTGTGTTTGGCATGTTGAATACGTCACGGGTAGCTTGCCAGGCTCTGCCGTGCGGGCAAGATACTCTCGGTAGCTTGCCGGGCTCTCCAAGAGGGGCAGAGGAATCAAACCTGGGTCAACTGGACCAGCTGCGCTCAAGGCAAACACCCTGACACTGTGATATCGAAGAAGTAGTAACTAACATTTACAAACTTGTTGTATTAAATTTGGTTCAAATAAAAAAATAAAATTATCTCCTAAAAGAGGAAAAGTATCTAAAAACAAACGAAGTGGAAAGAAAAATAAGCCCTCCCAATACAGCCCATCTACCCCATAGGCACAGCCCTACAGCATTGAGCCACCTTGTGGGCACATGCACCCCTGCAGCTCCCCGTCTCCCTCAGCAGGTTTGTGCCTGGGCTCACACGGACTTTCACTCACTGTGTTTCTTGCACAATAATACACGGCTGTGTCCTCAGTTACTGAGTTCCTCAGTTTTAGGTAAACTTGTTTCTTGGAGGTGTCCTTGGAGATGCTGACTCAGGACTTAAGACTTGGGTTATAGCTTGTGCCCCCGTTAGATATAACACCAATCCAATCCAGTCCCTTTCTAGGGGTCTGGCAGACCCATTGCACATGATAACTGGTTAGAGAGAACCCAAAGATCGAGCAGGTGAGGAACAGCGTCTGCGAGGGCAGCACCAGGCTTGGTCTTGACTCCTGCAGCTGTTCCTGCCACAGGACACCTGGGGACAGATACCAACAGTGAGTCACTTGCTCAGAGGCTCCATGCCCACCTTGGGGCCACTGTCCAGGGGATACTCACATCCAGGAGTTGCCGAAAGAGGAGAAACCAGCGCTGGTGCATGTTCCTTCCCATGAGATCCATGATCTCAAACACTGTGTCGGGGGAGAGAGAGCCCTAGTCGGGGTGAGTGTGAATGTGATTTTAATCCTGGGTCTCGAATGCGGATTTGCATAGGGGAAGCCTCTGTAGAGAAAGGATGGGATATGGGAGAAGCTGTTGTCTGGGTTCCCTGGAAGGAGGTGCTGACATAGCTCAGAGCACTCAGGCCTGTCTCTGGGGTCTTGTCAGAGCTGGGCCTCTACCTATAGCACAGGAAATGTGCTGAGGAGCTCTCAGTAAATAGGAATTGCTGAGGGGGCAACGGCAGCTGAGGAGGAGAGTTCCCGTGTCTCAGGTCCCTGATGAACAAACCTAGCTCTCCCACGGCCTCTATCCTGTAGACAGACACCTACGTCTCCAAGTACCTGTGTGTTCTCATCTATTTTCCCTCTGTAGGCTCAAAATTTGAGGCGAACAATCATTGTCATTTGTTCAGGCAATTTAGACAGAGCTAGGTCCAATCTTGGTCATGAAAATTCACAGTTTTATTATTAATATAGTAACCTTCAATGAAAATCCTTTCATTTATAGCTGCTTCACTCTGAAACATACAAGGCACTTATAGGGTGGATTTGTGCATTCTCCCTGGTGATGAGTCTGTGTTGGGACAATGAAGACCTTCTTTCTAGATGAACTTCTTCTCCTGTGCTTGGCCTGTACAGGAGCACCTACACCTGCTCTTCCCTGTGTATAACTCCTGACCCAGATGATCACTATGAAACTCAAGACTGTGTTCTTAGGATTATCACTGAAGAATCTTAACCCTGTCAAGTGCTTGAAAGGGCTCTTGGACAGGGGCATGCCGAGTGGGGGAAGTTCTCAGCACACAAACTATTGGAACAGGATTCTGTTCTTGGTTCTCACACACACATTTGACAAGGGTGTAAGTTTTGTAAGCAGACAAATGTGGCCCTCCCCACTCCGCACACATGAATGAAATCCTATAAGTGTACCGGGATCAATAAGTTTACCCCTAATTCCATGGAGCACCAGAGGACTAAGATAATTATTTGGTAGCAGAAAATGTACACTAAAATTTTTTGGTTTTATTTTTGTGGGTGAATTACCATGAGTTGCAACGCTGTTCATGATTAAATGTCATGCTTATATGTTCCAAGAACAATCTATTTACTAGTATCCACTTCCATACACCAATGTCTTCAGACAAACTTAACCTGGCCTCTATGCCAGGAAGTTATTTTCTTCTCAGGCACTTTGGATTTAAGTCCTGATACTGACTTTGCATCCTACATGAGCCCCCTTTCTTTTAATTGAATCACAGTGAGAAACACAGTTACATAGTTGATCATTACAGGGTTTCAGTCATAAAGTTCTAACAACCGTAAATTCACCAGTGTACATTTCCCACCACCAATGTCCCCGGTTTCCCTCCTCTCCCAGATCAATGCCTGCCTCTATGGCAGGCACTTTTACTTTTACTTTTTTATTGAATAACTGTGATAAAACATTACAAATCTGTTCATGATTGGATTTCAGTCATATAGTATTCTAACACGCATCCCTTGATGGGTTTTAGTCTAGTTGATCAATCAAGTAGTGACAAAGCATCTTTGAAGTCTCCAACTTTACTATTGTATTGCTACCTATGTCTTCCTTTAAGTGCATCAGAACTTGTTTTATGTATTTTGATGGTCACCATTGGGTGCATATATGTTTAGGAGTGAATTTCTTCTGATGTACATATATCTTCATTATTAAGAAATGACCTTTGATGTCTCTTGTAACCTTTCTCAGCCAGAAATCATAGCCACTGAATACTAGTATAGGCTTCCTTAATATGTTCTTTGCTTAAAGAATTGTTTTCAATCTTTGGCTTTGAGTCTGTTTGCTCTGACACTTGTTGTATTTAGAACATTGACATTAAGAATGACTATTGTCTGCCAGAATCTGGAAAAAACCTGATTGCCCGAGAACAGATGACTGGTTAAAGAAAACTTTGGTACATTTACACAATGGAGTACTATGTAGCTGTTAGAAAAGACGATGTCATGAAATTTACATACAAGTGGTACTACATGGAAAGTATCATGTTAAGCGAAATGACTCAGAAAGAAAGGGATAGGCATAGAAAGATTGCATTCATCTGGGGAACATAAAGTAACAAAATAGGAAAATAACACCCAAAGATGGCCGATATTAGTACCAGGAATTTTAATCCATGACTTGGAGGCCAACCACACATACTAGGGGAAAAGGGAGCTCAGATAAAGAGGAGAACACCAAATAAAGGTGTTGGGAGGATCCTCCCAGGATGGGAGAAGCATGCTGAAAGTAGACTATAGACCAAACATAATTGCCACTCAATGTTTCTTTTGCAAACCGCAACACCCAAAAGGAGAGAGAGAACAGAGGGGAATGCGCTGCACAAAGACAGGGTGGGATGGGGGGATGGGAGTGGGAGGGATACTGTGATCCATGGTGGTGGTAAATGGGCACTGGTGGAGGGATGAGTATTTGATCATTGTATAATTGAAACCCAAGCACAAAAATGTGTAAGTCTGCAATTGTACCTCATGATGTCTCACTATTAAAATTATTTTAATAAAAAAGGAAAGAATGACTATTTTCTTTGGGGTTTGTGCCATCTTAATTTAGATTATTGTGTTTGTCTTGCCTTATTGTAAGTCTTTGAGATTTTCTTTCAAAATTGCTTTTGATACCTTAAATTTTCTGAGCTGTTGTTTATCCATGAATTAGGATATCTTTCTTTTAACTATGAATGAAAATCTACTGGGTATTCTTGGTGATATTATATTTTGTTAAGTTTTTTCCCACACTATTTCTTCCCATCTATCTTCACTCCCATTCCTTCCTATTCCAGTCATCGCATGATGTTCTCAAGGGTGGCACTGAAGAGTTTCAGTGAAATGGTATCACCCTGCCGAACCCCTCTCTTGACATCAATGATTAATTCTTTGTAGAATGGTGAGATCCTGGTAGTGAATCCGCAATACAGCTCAAGGAGGATCTTGATGTATTGGGCTTGAATGCCCTGATTGGCTAGGGCTTCAATGACCGCTTCCGCCTCAATAGAATCAAAGGCCTTCTTTAAATCAATGAACGTTAGACAGAGCGGCATCTTGAACTCCTGAGAAACCTCAGTGAGCTTGGCTATCATGTGAATATGTTCAATGGTGCTGAATCCTTCGCAGAACCTGGCTTGCAAGCATGGTTAACCTTCATCTAGTGTTCTGCCAATCCTATTTAGGGTGACTCGAGTGAACAACTTGTAGATGATAGACAATAGGCAGATTGGGTGATAGTTGCCAATGTCATGGATGTCTCCCTTCTTGAACAGTAGTAAATGAATGGAATGGGAGTGAAGATAGATGGTCGGCAAAGACACCACCTCAGCTTTGCTGATGACATTGTTTTAATAACACCAAACATCAGCCAAGTGGCACAAATGCTGGCCGCCTTTGACGATGAGTGTGGAAAGGTGAATCTTACGAAGACAATGTTTATGAGAAACAGCCTCGTTCCGGATGCCCCATTTGCTCTCAACGGAACGACCATCTCCGAATGCAACAGCTATGTGTACCTAGGTCGAGAAGTTAACATGACAAATGACCTGGCACCCGAGCTGCGCAGGAGGAAGAGAGCGGCTTTGAACGCCTTCAAGAACGTCAAAGAAATAGCTAAGAGGATGAAGAACCTCCGGCTCTGGGCACATCTCTTTGATTCCACTGTTCTTCCTGCATTAACCTATGCCTCAGAGACCTGGGCCCTACGCAAACAGGATGAGAACGCTATTCAGGTCTCCCAAAGAAGAATAGAAAAAGTTATGCTTGGAATATCACGTTTCACTCAAATGAGAGAAAGAATCCAGAGTTCCGACATCCGTCGACGATCAAGAATCAGGGACGCTGTCTCATTTGTCAAGGTGTCAAAAATCAGATGGGCTGGTCACGTAATGAGATTTAAAGCCGACTGCTGGACTAGAGCTTTTACGGACTGGATTCCACGGGATGTCAAGAGACCCCATGGCCGCCCACCTACCAGATGGTCAGACTTCTTCCTCAAGATCTTGAAGGATCTGCTTGAGGCTCTTCATGTTTACAGAGCGAACAGTTGCCATTGGGCTACACTAGCACGCGACAGGGACAAATGGAGACGTTATTGGCGCCCGCTTGAGCAAACAGACGACTAACGGGAAGTTAAGTGATTAAGTGATATCCTCCCATAGTCCTAGGAGCCAGAGGAGTCATGATGGGTCTGCTGTAAGTCTGAGGATACTCTTTGTATGTAATTTCCTTCTTTGATCCTGATACTTTCAGTATCATTCTCTGTTTATGGTGCTGGTCCTTTTGATTAGGATATTTCTCAGAGTTTTTTGATTAGGGTCTCTTTTAGCTGGTACCCTTTGGGCTTTTGTAATCTGTGTATCTGTGATCACCAGCTCTGGGAACTTTTCAGTGATGATGTCCTTAACTATTACTACCTCATTGCAGTTACCTCCATATCCCTCTCTGACCCCAAGGATTCTCATGCTGCTCCTCTTGAAATACTCCTTCCACTTATTTGCCCTAAAGTCATTTTGATGTCTTTTCCCAAGTTTTGTTGCTGCCTGGAGGTTTCCTGCTTCTCATTCTCAAGGTCACTGACTCTGCTTTCTGCTATTGTTTCACTATTAAGGGTTCCAACTGAGTTTTTCATTTCATCTACCAAAATTTTTATTAATTCCATTTCTGTCTCACCAGTCCAGTTTTCCAGAGTGAAGATGATTTTGTTTATTCTAATCTGTCCACACTGTGTATGTAAGTAGGTCATCTGAAAACGTCGGGTGATCCAACCAACAACACATGTCTTTCTTACTTACTGGTGTTCCACAAATATTTCTTATTTCAGAAACAGACATGACAGGTAAAGGAAAAGAGAGAGTTCTGTACATTACTGGGACCTCAAGACAGATAACGCAGGAAAGAAGCTGAGGGGCTTCCTGGAAAGGGGTTCCTGCACCCTGTCCCACACTCTCTGCACCTCATGTTTCCCAAGGGCTCGGCTCCCTGATAGGGCCCAGGATCTCCCAATAATAGGCCTGGGATACCCCAAAATTTTGACCGGTTCACATCTGTTTGTCACTCAAAAGTATAAGCCAAGCCTCCTCCTCTGAAAGGGTAAACCATGGAGACTATCCACTCATGCCCCCATTATTGGCCCTACCTCTGAGCCAAAACAGGAGCTTAGGGCCGGCCAGCCTGGTGGAGGACAGAGCCAGCCCAGGCAGAGACAGACAGGAGTGGAATGATGAGATCCTGAGTCTGCACCTCACTCAGCCGCCCTTCCCCCAGACTCAAAATAGGGAGCTGGTTGCGGAGCAGGGGGATAAGTTACCACACAATTCCCAGGGCACTTTGTGGGCACACAGATGTTGAGGGGTTTTAATGCTGAGCACATTACCTGCACCTCACACCCCTAGTCCTGTCGAACTGCGAGTGCCCATTCTGCTAGGCCCATCCATCTGGGAAAAGGGAAGTAGAGCTAGGGTGAAAAAAAGAAAGTGGAGCAGGGAGACATTTGCAGGGACCACAGACACTATTTCCTTGTTCTGAGAACAAGGGGCCTGACCCGGGATGCCGGCCAGTCACAAGAGGTGTTGGCCCAGGCCCTGCTCTCGTGCCTTCTGGTAAGCTAGAGCAAAGCAGAAGTCCCCATTCAGGCAGAAGGGCACAGAGAAAACATAGAAAACATATATCCCAAGGGTCGGTGGAAAGGAGGAAAGCACAGGGGGAGATGGCGCCTCAGCTGAGCCCCAGTGCCCAGCACCCAAACCTCGGTCCCTCAGAGAAGCTCCAGGGGCCAAGGGAGAGCAGGGAGGGAAGGACACAAGGACAGGGTGGGGGGAGAGGGGAGGAGATAGAGAGAGAGAGAGAGAGAGACAGAGAGAGAGAGGAAGAGGGAGAGGGAGAGAGAGGGAGAGAGGGAGGGGGAAATGGAGAGGAAGAAAGGGAGAGGGAGAAAGATTTCTGCATCTCTGCACCCATTTCTCCCTTCTTTATACCCCTTTTGCCTGCAAGTCTATGCTCTTGGGACTTAGCGCCCCTTGAAGCCCAGTCCCCAGCCTGCAGGGAGAGCCTCTGGGCTCTCTCAGTTGCTTCAATCTCTTGGGATCTCTAACACAAGATTGAATCCTGGGACTTCACTTCAGAAGCCTTGTTCAGGAGTCATATTTTTTTTGACTTGTTGTTTGGGTTTGAAGCCACACATTGAAGTTCTGAGGGCTTACTCCTGGCTCTGTGCTCAGGAATCCCAGGGGTGGATGCATCCTAGGAAAATATTGGCAAATCAAATAGTTTTATATATTTATATATGTAATATATATTATGTATATAACTTAAAACATCATGCTACGACTGAAATGGGAAGGAATGGGAGTAAAGATAGATGGTTGGCAACTACACCACCTCTGCTTTGCTGATGACATTGTTTTAATAACACCAAACATTAGCCAAGCAGCACAAATGCTTGCCGACTTTGACTGTGAGTGTGGAAAGGTAGGACTACAGCTGAATCTTAAGAAGACAATGTTTATGAGAAACAGCCTCGTTCCTGATGCCCCATTCGCTCTCAATGGAACGACCATCTCCGAAAGCAACAGCTATGTGTACCTAGGTCGAGAAGTCAACATGACAAATGACCTGGCACCCGAGCTACGCAGGAGGAAGAGAGCGGCTTGGAACGCCTACAAGAACGTCGAAGAAATAGCTAAGAGGATGAAGAACCTCTGGCTCTGGGCACATCTCTTTGATTCCACTGTTCTTCCTGCATTAACATACGCCTCAGAGACCTGGGCACTAGGAAAACAGGATGAGAATGCTATCCGGGTCTCCCAAAGAGGAACTGAAAGAGCTATGCTTGGAATATCACGTTTCACTCAAATGAGAGAAAGAATCCAGAGTTCCGATCTCCGTCGATGACCAAGAATCAGGGATGCTCTCTCATTTGCCAAGGTGTCAAAAATCAGATGGGCTGGTCACGTAATGAGATTTAAAGACAACCTCTGGAATAGAGCTGTTAACGACTGGATTCCACGGGATGTCAAAAGACCGCGTGGCCGCCCACCTACCAGATGGTCAGACTTCTTCATCAAGATCATGAACGATCGGTTTGAGGCTCTTCGTGTTCCTTGAGCGAACAGACACCATTGGGCTGCACTAGCAAGTGACAGGGACAAATGGCGACATTACTGGCGCCCGCTGGAGCAAATCGATGATTAACGGGAAGTCAAGTGTTCAAGTGATAACTTAAAACGTGACACTGAGTGTTCTTTGCTGAGATTATATGAAAGTGATAAAATAAATCACTTTATCACTGTCATCTCGTTGGTTGTCGTATTACGAGAGGGTGCCAGTAACATCTCTATTCCTCCCAGCCCTGAGATTTTAGCAGCCTCTTCTTGCTCGACTTGTCCCAATGATTGGAGGCTCTTTTAGTGTCAGAGGAATGAGACCTATTTTCGTTACTGTATTTGGCATATATACACCACGAGGAGCTTGCCAGGCTCTGCCCATGAGGGAGGGATAATCTTGATAGCTTGCTAGACTCTTTGAGAGGCATAAATGAGTAGGAAGTGTCTTATAATGTGTTGCATGGCCACTTCGAAAATCGGCCTGGAGCATGGCAGTGGTGGTTGGGCATTGGAAGTTGGCTGCCAGGACTGGGTCCTTTGGAGTGGGGAGGGCTCTCACCCACCCCCAGCCTGAGCAAAGTACAGTGGCATGGTTCTGGGAGCCTTCTTTTATACTCCTGTCTGGGACGAGTGTCCGTGAGTTCTGAAGGGTGGCCACTGAGAAGATTATCTGGTACCAGCAGGGAGTGACTTATGGGTGTGATCCCTGAGTCACTTGACCTCCACTCCCCAACCAACACCGTGCTCCAGGCCGCTTTCCGGACACTCAAGCTGAGCCGCATGCAAGAATGAAGTCCCAGGAAACCCAGATAATGAGGAACTTTGTGACTTTGGACTCTGGACTCAACAGGACCCAGAACAGAGATCCTCTGCCTGCTTCCCCAATCTCTGGTAACTCAGGGATACAATAAATTATTTACTCAAATAAAAATAGAAAAAACAGTTCAAATTAAAAGAGGATTGAAAGCTTTAAATAAAGACTTTAATATAAACAAAAATTATGCTAAATTTGCTAACTTAATGAAAAAAATTTAAAAACAAGGCATGAGTCTAACACAGCTGCCAATGACTTTATTACATAGTAGTAATCGTGGAAAAAGTATAAGTAAAAAGATGAATAGGATAAAATTAATAATTGTTTATTCACATATGACTTGAACTCTGTATTTTCAGTGATACATAATAGAATTATTTAAAGAAATTTACTTAGAGAAATGCAAGGGGAGAGAAAGAGAGAACCATGTTCATGAGAGAACATGGACTTCTCCAAATGGAAAATTCCTTGATTTCCGATTTCTGGTCAGACATGCTAGAAGTCTGGAAACTTCTTTCCACCCAGCACACGTGAAAACCTGAACAAGTGAAACTCAGATATTTACTTTCTGTTTCTCTGTGAAATAGTAGGAAAAGGGAGATGGAGAGGTAAGTAAAGTAGTATTATCTAAATAAACTTACAGAAATTCAAGGAGGGTGAGAGAGAGGGGAAAGAGAGAGAAAAGGAGAGAGAGAGAGAGAGAGACAGAGAGACAGAGAGAGAGACAGAGATGGCACAGAATTGTGACAGGAAGAACAGTCCAAATACAGAATCTGGTCATCATCATATGAGCTATCATTTTCTTTTATTGATTTCTAAGGATCCTAAATGGGTTCTCTCTCTCTCTCTCTCTCTCTCTCTCTCATTCTCTCTCTCGCTCATTCTCTCTGGTCTATGGATTACAACACAGACACTGATGGGTTCTCAAGTGTGTGCCTTTTCCTACTTTCAACACTCAGATCTTATCTAAAGTGATCATATCTAACTGGGTTGGAGCGATATCACAGCGGTAGGGTGTTCGCCTTACAAATGGCCAACATGGCCGACCCGAGTTCGATTCCTTCGCCCCTCTCAGCGAGCCCGGCAAGCTACCGAGAGTATTCGATATGCCAAACACAGTAACAACAAAGTCTCCAATGGAGACGTTACTGGGCCCGCTCGAGCAAATCGACGATCAACGGGAGGGACTTTACCTTTTACCTTTACCATATCTAACTATTCCTGTCATAATGGTCCTTCTCTGTCCTTCACCCCAAAAACACTTGAAGCAAGTTTCCAACCTGTGTTTCTTGGCACTGAATATTAATCTCTTAGAAAAGTATAAATCCTATGGAAGAGTGCAATTATTATATGTCATCCCTTTCTTTCTGACTGATTTCACTCAGCCTGAAATCTCCATGCCTATCCATTTATAAGTGAGTTTCATGATTTTATTTTTCCTGGTGGCTGCATAGTATTCCATTTATAGATGTACTGTAATTTCATCCAGTTGTCTGTTCTCAGACACTCTGGTTGTTTCATAGTTGGCTATTGTGAATGCAATATTGTGATGCAGTAAATATCACAAATCAGATCACAAATCATCCTGTTATTTGTCGATTACCTCAAGCAGGCGCAAGTAACGTCTGCTTCATCCTAACCCTGAGATTATATTCAAGGCTCTTTAGGAGAATGAGATCCATCATTGTTACTGGTATTTGGCATATTGGGTACGCCAAAGGGAGTTTTCCAGACTCTGCCGTGTGGGCAGGCTACATTTGGTAGCCTGCCAGTTTGTCCAAAGTAGGAATGAGATAATAAGATGTCATAATAAGATGTCCGGGAGCTGGTTTTTATAGTCTCTGAGTCTTCGACGTTGATGGGATTACATGGCGCCAGGGGGCCAGTTGGTGGGTGTGACCCCTGCCTACTGGAATTTGGAGAATCTGGGTGGAGGATGCTCAGCCCTGATCCTAGTAGGCTTGGAGATCTCGGCCCCGGGTCCCGCTTGCCTTTGTGTCTCTGCCGGTACCTTCAGGTGTGCGGAAAGTGGTCTCTCAGCATGGTGGTGGCTGGTCCTGCAAGCCGTGAATATAGGCTTGCAAATATATTTCCAAATTAGTGTTTTGGATCCTTTGGGGTTGACACAAACAGTGGAATTTCTGGATTATATAGAAGGTCAGGAACTAGACCGTTTTTCATGAACATCGTCTTCGTGAGATTCAGCTGCAGACCTACCTTTCCACACTCACAGTCCAAGTTGGCCAGCATTTGTGCTGCTTGGCTAATGGTTGGTGTTAAAAAATGAACTAGTTCCTGACCTTCCATTTGCTCTCAACGGAACAAATATCTCCGAATGCAGCAGTCATGTGTACCTAGGTCAAGAACTCAACTTGAGAAATGACCTGTCACTTGAGCTGCGCAGGAGATAGAAAGCAGTGTGGAATGCCTTCAAGAGCCTCGAAAAATATCTAAGAGGATGAACTATCTATGGCTCCAGGCACATCTTTTCGACTCCACAGTTCTTTTTGCATTAACATACTCCTCTAGACCTGGGCCCTACCAAAACAGGATGAGAACACTATTCGGGTCTCCCAAAGAAGAATTGAAAGAGCTATGCTTGGAGTATCACGCTTCAGTCAAGTGAGAGAAGAAATCCGGAGTTCCAACCTCCATTGACGATCGAGAATCAGGGATGCAGTCTCGTTTTCCAAGACATCAAAAATTAGATGGGCTGGACACGTAATTCGATTTGAAGACTACCACTGAACTAAAGCTGTTACTAACTGGTTTCACAGGTCGTCAAAAGAGTGTGTCGCCGCCCACCTACGAGATGGTCAGACTTCTTCTTCAAGACCCTTAATGAATTATTTGAAGCTCTTTGTGTTCCTGGCCTTTGATTCTGTTAAGACGGAAGCGGTCATTGAAGCCCTAGCCAATCAGGGCATTCAAGCCCAATACATCAGGATCCTCCGTGAGCTGTATTGCGGATTCACTACCAGGATCTCACCATTCTACAAAGAAGTGATCGTTGATGTCAAGAGAGGGGTGCGGCAGGGTGATACCATTTCACTGAAACTCTTCAGTGCCACCCTCGAGAACATCATGCGATGTCTGGAATGGGAAGGAATGGGAGTGAAGATAGATGGTCGGCAAAGACACCACCTCAGCTTTGCTGATGACATTGTTTTAATAACACCAAACATCAGCCAAGCGGCACAAATGCTGGCCGACTTTGACCATGAATGTGGAAAGGTAGGACTACAGCTGAATCTTACGAAGACAATGTTTATGAGAAACAGCCTTGTTCCTGACGCCCCATTCGCTCTCAATGGAACAACCATCTCCGAATGAAACAGCGATGTGTACCTAGGTCGAGAGGTCAACATGACAAATGACCTGGCACCCGAGGTGCGCAGAAAAAAGAGAGCGGCTTGGAATGCCTTCAAGAACGTCGAAGAAATAGCTAAGAGGACAAAGAACCTCCGGCTCCGGGCACATCTCTTTGATTCCACTGTTCTTCCTGCATTAACATATGCCTCAGAGACCTGGGCCCTACGCAAACAAGATGAGAACGCTATTCAGGTCTCCCAAAGAAGAATAGAAAGAGCTATGCTTGGAATATCACGTTTCACTCAAATGAGAGAAAGAATCCGGAATTCTGACATCCGTCGATGATCAAGAATCAGGGACGCTGTCTCATTTGCAAAGGTGTCGAAAATCAGATGGGCTGGTCACGTAATGAGATTTAAAGACGACCGCTGGACTAGAGCTGTTACCGACTGGATTCCATGGTATGTTAAAAGACCGCGTGGCCGCCCACCTTCCAGATGGTCAGACTTCTTCGTCAAGACCATGAATGATCGGTTTGAGGCCCTTCATATTCCCGGAGCAAACAGATGCCATTGGGCTACACTAGCACGCGACAGGGACAAATGGAGACATTACTGGCGCCCGTTCGAGCAAATCAACGACTAATGGGAAGTTCAGTGATTAAGTGATAAGTGTTCCTGGAGCGAGCAGATGTCATTGGGCTACACTAGCAGGTGACAGGATGAATGAAAATGTTTCTGGCGCCTGCTCGAGCAAATCGATGAGTAATGGGATGTCAAGTGATCAAGTGATGAAAGTTCAATTCTAAATATTTTGGGAAGTATCCAAGATTTTTTTCAAAGAGGTCTATCCCATTGATACTCTCACCAGCAGAGAATAAGAATTGCATTTCCCCCACATCTATGCCAACACAGAATGTTTTGGTTCTTTGTGATGTGTGTCCTTTTCCCTGGTATGAGGTTTGCTCATTATTGTTTTAATTTGCATTTCTCTGATAAGAGATGTGGAGAGTTTGTTCATACAATTCTCTGCTCAAAGTCTATCACTATCACTATCACCCCGTTGTTCTTCAAATCGCTGAGGGGATCCAGTAACATCTCCATTTGTCCCTGTCACTTGCAAGTGCAGCCCGATGACATATTGGGGCTCCTTCAGGGTCAGGGGAAAGAGGACAACTCATTGCTACTGTTTTTGACATATCGAGTATGCCATGGGTAGCTTATCAGGCTCTGCTGTGCAGGCGGGATACTCTCAGTAGCTTGCTGAGCTCTCTGAAACGTATGGAGGCTTTTGGGCAGCCTCTAAACATCTTCACAGGTGTTCCTACTCAGGCATATAGGCGGGTATGATACTCTCAGTAGCCTCCCGGGTTCTCTGAGAGTGAGAACTAGAGAATAAGAGGTCTTATTCTCTTCTACGAGTTTGGTTTTATAGTCTCTGGATGGCCTTTGATGGGGTTATACGGCAGTTGGTGGGTGTAACTATCTAGCTACTGAGGCCCAGTCCCAAACCAAGCAGGCTTGGCGATCTCAGACCCGGTCCTACACACCTGGGTTCCTCTGCCGGAACCTCGTTCAAGCATGTGGAGAGTGATCTCAGCATGACTTTGGCTGGGTCCCAGAGGTCTTCAGCTCTGTCAGGGCTCTGCTCAGGGTGGAGAGGGACTCAACCCACCCTCCTCCAAAGGACCCTGGTGAGGACAGCCAGGCCCAAGGGCAGGAGACTCTGCCTTGTTATCTTCTGGGAGTTTGGTTTTATAGTCTCTGGATGGCTGTTGATGGGGTTACATGGCAGTATCTCTCACTTCTCAGAGAAATGAATTCATTGTGCCAAACTTAAAGTAGAGATGTGAAAACTCAGATGCTGTTTAAATTTACCACTATAAAGTCAAAGACTATGGAGCCTTTGTCCTCTGTCCTTCAGGGACAGTCTCAGAAAGTGAGACTGTCCTATGGCATGTCCTTGTTGCAAGCTAGCCTCAACAGCCTTGATGAACAAAATAGCCTGGAAAGATTTTAAATTGATTTTTTAAAAATATCGCCCACATTTGGTGGTTCTCAGGGCTTATTTCCAACTCTGTTCTTAAGAATTACTCTTGTGGAGCTCAGGGTTGTGTTGGAGGGGTGGGTGGGAGGGGGTGGAGTGACAGAAATCATCTCCAGATTGATCAAAGCAAGGCCCTGCCCACTGTACCATCTCTCTGACCCTAGTTTGGAGTATAAGGTATACTTAGGTGAGGGGCACTGCTGAGATGCCTGTGGGTTTGGTAGCCTAGCCCATAGCTACCTCCCCACCTCCTCAGGACTTCCTACACTGGGTGGGGGGGCGGGGCACAGCCTTATTCAAGAATACACTCTGTCTCCCAGAAACATCTATATTGCTTTCATCTTTCCCTCTAGTTGTATAAGTTACCAATACTTGCAGTTGTTTTGATAAGCAAAGTAAGGGACAAAGATCTCAACACTTAGTTCTCTGGGCTCTGAGAGCAAGCAAGGCTTTTACCATAAATTCCAGACTAAGTCCTCAGGCCAGTTCAGCTTGTCCTTTCCCATGAGGCTCCTGTCACTTAAGTTGTAACAGCCTGCATCAAGACCATGCATTTATGCTTTCTAGAATGTCCCGTTTTGATGCCAGGGTAGCTTTGCCACTCACCTGGGTCCATCCCAGGCCCTTTCGAGGTGTTAGGAAATACAGTAACTAAAGCGTGAGTTAAATAATTATGACCACGTAATTACACCTAGAAATAGATATATTTCTGATTCTATCAACTTCCAAACAGTAGAAGCATAGTAGTTATGGTCTTTCTGTGTTTCCCAAAGAACATTACTCTATAGTAAACATATAAAAAGGCTATAAGGGGAAATAGAAAAGCAGGTACAAATGCACAGCACTTCAAATGCAAAGCAGTCCAAATAAAAAGTTCAGAATTACCAGAAATTTTTGCTTTATAAGTAATCGACTTGACGAACTGAGGCAATGAAAATACAAAGGAAAGGTTAAAGATAAACTTTAACTAAATTAGGGATGCTAGCAATATTCTCAAGGAGGAGAAAAGTGGCAATTCACAGAGGAAGCCTAAAGTATTTTCGGTTAATATCCAACAAACACTTAGAAGAGTTCCATAGCTTAAGAGCAGGACTGGGATATTCACACAGCTGTGGCCTTAGGCTGATCACACAACCAGCAATCACATTTAAAGCATGACACAGTGATAGAAATTTCATACACTGTTCTTGTCTGGAGCACAGCCCTGAGAGTTTTCTAATCTTTCCTGATATAGAATCCTTTTAGTCACAGAATTCTCAGGGGACCACCCCTTTCGGATCATTATTAAGGGGACTGTGTTCCACTGGATGCCTGGAGGTCTTGCAGTTCTCCCTACAAAGCCCCTTCTAGAACACTAGAAGACATTGGGCCTGTAGAGAGTTCCCCAGGCCCCAACTTGTGACATTTCTAAGAATAATGTTTATTAATTGGCCTTGATTTGCTGGTGCCCAATGGCTCGAGACTTGGGAAAAAGACATTTTTGGTGTCAGCAATACTTCAATCTTGCCTCTGCCTCAGGGCATCAAGGCCAGTGCTCCAGCAACTTCTTCCAGTCATAACGATCCCCTGCTTCTCTCTGCCTCCTGCTCCTTACTGCACACAGGCATCCTCCCTCAGCCTATATGGACCATTGCTCTCCCAATAAACTCTGTCATATGACTAAGGGTCATGTGGACTGCTATGTCTCAGCCATGCTGCACTCATAAAACTTTGAGCATCTACTGCCCAAGACAGACGGACCATCTCCTTGTTCCCACAGACCCCGTAGTTACGAGATAACTACATGCAGGGAGAGATTGGGTCCAAGCATTTGATCAATGATCTCTGCAAGGGAGATAATTCCCCAGGCCCGCGGAGATGCTCCTCACTTCATGCTGAAACCTCATCAGGGAAGACAGGGCATGGATCGAACTATCTGGGATTTTTGAACTCAACACATTTGAGAGGAGAGAATTTTCCTGAGAAAATAGAAAGTGCAGAAAACACGCCCTCAGTGTCAGCCAAAACATTTCCTTTCTTCTTGTCATTTAGAATGTGACCTGAGGGTCCCCTGAGGATATGTTAAACACAGGAGCCTGTGTACGTTGGACCTCCCCAGAACAGGAAACAGAAAGTCTCCTTCAGTCACTGAGTGAGGGGAACTGAGTTTCCTGTCTCTCCCAGGACACAAGTGGATGGTTACACCTGGATCAGGGCTAGGAGACCCCACCACACTTCTACTCACAAGGGAGTAATTCCTGCCCCAGTGCCCTGTCTTTGTGCAGCTGGGACAACCATTCTGTGCCCCTGGCAGTTGGTGTAGGTGTGGATGTGGCTGCTCTGTGATGGTGACAGGACACAAACACATCTGTATTAACTCAGTGTCCCTCGTGTCATTTGCATATTCATGAGGAGTTAGAATTTATAGCTGAAGGCCTGGTCCAACCTGAGAAGGGGCTTGTGGAAGCTAACTGGTCCATCCTCAAGGGGAGGGAAGAGGTACACGTTCTGGTGCTTTTTGAGGAGACGAGACCTTGCCCTGTCCCTGGACTCTGCAAACAGAACTCCCCCTCTGGAGGGGCCAAGCCCTTTCAGGACCTTCCCCTCAGGGCCCCCCACATCTGTGTGGTCTGAACACATCTGGACACACCTGAGCTTTGAGGTTATTTCTGGGATCCTGTAACTGCCCAAGGGATACTACATTGAGACTACAAAGCCATCTTAATGCTCCTGTGGTTTCCATTGGAGGTCCAGAGACATCACCTGCATACAGGTTTTACTGCCTTATCAATAGGTTAAGAGTTCTGTCCTCAAGATAAATGTGCACAATTTCACCTTCTGTGTCCTATACTGATTTTAATTTCTATTTCCTGAGAACACAAAATTTAGTTTTATTGAAGAAGGAAATCCCGTTTCTATGAGATTTCTGCGTATCTGCACCCATTTCTACACCCCTTCAAGCCTGCAACTCGGGGCTTGCTCTAGGGACTTGGTGCGCCTTTCTCCTCTCCTTATGTCTTATGAACAGTCTACTTTAAAGCAATGCCCTTTTTTTGTATAGATACAGGACGACCGTTAACATTATGCTTTGTAACTTAGGATTTAATTGGCTTTGAATATTATTCACTCCCGGGCATTTGCTTTCTCGACTTAAGCCTCAGTTGCTCTTAGTTCCTAACCCCCCAAAATCAGGGTCCCGACAAGGGACTGAATGGACACAGGGCAAGCGACGAGCTACCCTGGCATCAAAATGGGCCAGGCCAAAGTGCTACGATTCTTTTTTTTTTCTTTTTTTACTAGTGAAACACCATGAGGTAGAATTATAGACTTACAAATTTTGTTCTTAGGTTTCAGTTATTCAGTTATAAAATGATCAAGTACCCATCCCTCCACCAGTGCCCATCATCCACCACCACGGGTCCCATCATCCTCCCCACCCCCCATCCCCACCGTCCCACCCTGCCTCTGTGGCAGGGTATTCTCCCTTGTTCTCTCTCTCTTCTTTTGGGTACTGTGTTTTGCAAGAGAGGCATTGAGTAGTGCCACGATTCTCAACTATAAGTTAAGAGCTTGATCATAGACAAATGCTGTCATGATCCAAAAGTAATGATGAAAGTAGGACCCTGTTAGGGGTAGGAAAGACTATCTAGCCTGACCACTGTAGTCTGAGATCAAGATGGCCCTAGGAGGGCAATTCTATAAGTTTAAGGTATTTGTTACTGTATCTATACAAAATAATTTATATTATATGCTTATATGTTTGTTGGACAAGAAGAGGAAAACCCACGGGATTCCGCTCTAGGGTGGGTTGTCCTGCTGAGAGAGTATCTGTCCTAGAAGCGGCTTTCTCCGAGGGAAAGAATTATACCCCTATTGATTGTGACCACACCTATGTGTAATTGTTACCCCAACCGCTCATGCTTTGGGATTTAACTGTACTGTAAGAGTGGGCTGAGGGATCAGAATCCAGACTCCAGAGCAAGAGCAGAAAGAGATCAGGATCAGAATCCAGACTCCAGAGAAGGAGGATGAAGGGGGAATTTAGAAGGAGAATGAAGTAGCATGGGGGAGGAAAAAGCAGGAGGGAAGGCAGAGGACAGAGGCAGAAGTGAATGGAGAGAGGATTGGAATAAACTTCCACTAAGACCAACCAGCCTGGCCCTCATTTCCTTCCTTCACCTGCCCATCGCCATCGATCTCCCCGGGGTGGGGGAAGCAGGGTGAGACTACCAAACACGGGCAGCGGGAGAGAAGGAGCCGCATATACACATATATTCATATATGATTGTATATGTATATGTTGCTGTTTTCCACTCATCTAGACTATGCAATTGTGCATAGATATAGGTCCATTGATATATGTCCTGGATATCAGTTGAGAGAAAGTGATTCATTTTGATTATTTATTCCGGCAAAGGAACAAAGGAACGCGGGTCCCGGGGCTGAGATCTCCAAGCCTGCTCTGATTGGGGCTGAGCATCCTCCACCCAGATCCTCCATCTTCCAGTAGGCAGGGGTCACACCCTCTATCTGACCCCCAGTGCCTTGTAATCCCATCTACGGCCAAGACCCAGAGACTATAAAACCCAGCTCCTAGAAGAGAACAGTGCAGAGTCTCCTGCCCCCAATCCTGGCTATACTCACTGGGTCCTCTTGGAGGGGGGGGGGGCGGGTTGAGTTTCCCTCTCCGCCCCGAACAGAGCTCCGGCAACCGAAAACCTCCAGAACCAGCCACCAACATGCTGAGACCACTCTCCACAAGCATGAAGGTACCGGCAGAAGAACAAAGGCATGCGGGACCCGGGGCTGAGATCTCCAAGCCTGCTCAGATCGGAGCTGAGCATCCTCCACCCAGATCCTCCATCTTCCAGTAGGCAGGGGTCACACCCACCATCTTGCCCCCAGCGCCATGTAATCCCATCAACGGCCAAGACCCAGAGACTATAAACCCAAACATCTTATTATCTCATTCTTACTTTGGACAGCCTGGCAGGTTACCGAATATTACCTGCCCACATGGCAGAGTCTGGCAAACTCCTCATGGCTTACCCAATATGCCAAAAACCAGGAACAATGAAAATATATGGTATGGAGTTTAGACATTAATTTTGTGCAGCCATTCAACATAGGAATCACACGATCGCGATCATCCTGTTGTATGTCGATTGCCTCAAGCAGGCCCCATACTCTTAGCCCTGGCTCAGGAACCTGCAATGACCCCAGTCCAACTGCCAAGTGGTTCTCCCAGTACCATCTGGGTCACTTTACTAGACAATCCTGGAAGAAAATGTGAATAACACTATGTGTTCTAGAGAGAAGCCATGCTCCTCTTGGCTGTTGCTGAAGGACAGAGAGACATCCTGAGCCTTTCCCTCAGATGAAGCCTGGCCCTGTGAGCCCCATTCTGTGTCTCAGACCCTGACTCTCTAAGGAGGAAGGAAGTCAGGAGTATCAGCCTCCCTGTCATCTCATCACCCACATAGCTGCCTCCCTCTCAGATTTCTGACACACTCAGGATGTGGTTGTCACACTGTGTGTCTCGCACAGTAATACACGGCCAAGTCCTCGGTGCTCAGCCTGCTCAGTTCCATGAAGGCTGTGGTCGTGGACTTGTCTACAGTGATTGTGAGTCTGCCTTGGAACTTTTGTGCATAGCTTGTAACATCATTGTAAGGGTATAGGTCTCCCATCCACTCGAGCCCTTGTCCCAGGGCCTGTCGCACCCAGCTCATCAAGTTGGCAGTGAAAGTGTATCCGGACGCCTTGTAGAAGATCTTCACTGATGTCCCAGGTTTTCCCACCTCAGGCCCCAACTGCACCAGCTGTACTTGGGAGTTCACACCTGTGGACAGCAGACAGGAGTGGTTGGACTCCACTTGATTGGCCCCGTTCCTCAGGCCAAGGCATGGGACGCTTACCTGCAGCCACTGCCACCAGGAAAAGAATTCTCCAGGTCCAGTCCATGCTGGGGACAGTACACTCAGGGGCTTGTGAAGGTGTGGATGTGCCTGCTGTGTGATGGTGTCAGGACACAAACACATCTGTATTAACTCAGTGTCCCTCGTGTCATTTGCATATTCATGAGGAGTTAGAATTTATAACTGAAGGCCTGGTCCAACCTGAGAAGGGGCTTGTGGAAGCTAACCAGTCAATCCTCAAGGGAATGGAAGAGGTACACGTTCTGGTCCTTTTTGAGGAGACGAGACCCTGCCCTGTCCCTGGACTCTGCAAACAGAGCTCCCCCTCCGGAGCGGCCAAGCCCTTTCAGGACCTTCCCTCAGGGCTCCCACATCTGTGTGGTCTGAACACATCTGGACACACCTGAGCTTTGAGGTTATTTCTGGGATCCTGTAACTGCCCAAGGGATACTACATTGAGACTACAAAGCCATCTTAATGCTCCTGTGGTTTCCATTGGAGGTATTAATAAGTCCAGAGACATCACCTGCATACAGGTTTTACTGCCTTATCAATAGGTTAAGTGTTCTGTCCTCAAGATAAATATGCACAATTTCACCTTCTGTGTCCTATACTGATTTTAATTTTAATTTTCCTGAAAAAATTTAGTTTTATTGAAGAAGGAAATCTCGTTTCTAAGAGATTTCTGCATATCTGCACCCATTTCTTCCATTTCTACACCCCTTCAAGCCTGCAACTCGGGGTTCAGTCTAGGAACTTGGCGCCCCCTACATCCCTGTCGCCCCATGCAAGGAGAGACTCTGGGCTCACAGGTGTGTCAACTTGTCATGTCTCTAACACAGAACTGAATCCTGGCTGTTCACTTCAGAAGCCTTGTTCTTGAATCATATTCTTTTATGGCACTTTTGGTATTGAGCCACATCAGGTGTTCCGAGGACTGACTCCTGGCTTGCACTCAGGTATCGCTGAGGTCAATGTATCCTCGAAAAAAAAATATATGATTTGCCAATAATTTATATATATATGTATAACTGTATCACTGTCATCACGTTGTTCATCTATTTGTTCGACTGTGCACCATACCCATTCGTCCCTGTCGCATGCTAGTGTATGGTCCTCATTGCCCTGACCCTGAAATACTCCAATACGCCATCCAGCTACACAAGGTTGTGACAGGGACGGCAGAACAGAAACACAGAATCTGGTCATCATCATGTGAGCCATCATTCTCCTTTATTGATCTCTAGGATCCTGCATGAGATATCTCTCTGTTTCTTTCTACTTCTCTCTTTCTTTCTCACTCACTCTCTCTGGTCTATGGATTGCAATCGACACACTGAAAGGTTACTATGTATAGCCCTTTTCCTACTTTCAATACTCAGTTCTTGTCCAGACTGATCATATCTACCTATTCATTTCATAATGCTCCTCCTCCTTCCTTCACCCCCCACACATGAAGCAAGTTTCCAAACCTTAACTAGTCATTAAGGCCCCTGTGTTTCCTGGCACTGAATATTGATCTTTATAAAAGTATAAATCCCGTGGAAGAGTGCAATTATTCAGTATCAATCCCTTTATTTCTGACACATTTCACTCAGCCCAAAATCTCCATGTCCATCCATTTATAAGCAAATTTCATGATTTCATTTTCCCTGGTGGCCACATAGTATCCCATTATGTAGATGTACTGCATTTCATCCAGTTGTCTCTTCTCAGACAATCTGGTTTTTTCATAGTTGGCTATTATGAATGCAGTATTGTGATGCAGTAAACATATGCGTGCAAATATATTTCCAAATTAGTGTTTTGGATCCTTTGGGGCCGATACAAACAATGGAATTTCTGGGTCATATGGAAGGTCAATTCTACATATATTGGGAAGTATCTAAGATTTTTGCAAAGAAGTCTATCATGGTGATAAATTCCAACCAGAATAATTATTGCATTTCCTCCACATCTAGGCCAACACAGAATGTTTTGGTTCTTTGTGTTGTATGCCCTTCTCCCTGGTATGAGGTTATATCTCATTATTCTTTCATTTGCATTTCTCTGATAAGAGCTTTGGAGAATTTGTTCATTCAATTATCTGCCTCAAAGTCTACTTAAGTATGTTATGTGTTCAAAACCCCCATTTTAGATGGGGTTGATTTTTTCTTGATAAGCTCTATAAGTGCTTTATATATGTTTTAGTAATCTTATATCAGATGAGGCATGGGAAGATATTTTCCCCAAGGTTTGTATTGTTTTTTTGATTCTGGTCAACATTTCATTTACATTGATTGGACCATTTAAAAAAGAGATACTTAGGCAGAGTGGGATGGGGGTTAGGGGGTGGAAGGGATACTGCGATGAGTGGTGGTGGAGAATGGGCACTGGTGGAAGGATGGGTACTCGATCATTGTATAACTGAAACCCAAGCACGGAAAATTGTAATCTACAACTGTACCTCATGGTATTTCACTAATAAAAATAAATAAATAAATAAATAAAGAGAGACTGAGAACACAAAAAGCATGAAATGAGTGAAAACTTTGGCTCCACAATGATTCCAAAATTATTAGGTTACGTGAGAAAAATTGAAACAAGAACACAGAGACCATGTGTTTGTTGGCAACAGAAAATGCTTGTAATGGGCTGACCACAATCACAAAGACAAAGTCAGCTTCAATGTTGGGTGCACAAGCAGCTGAGAGAGTGGGTGAATCCTCAGGTGGAATTATGATCAATGTGGGTGAATCACTGCAGGTCCAGAGTCAGGACACACCTCATGTGTCTTCACAGCACAGCACCTCACTCAGCCTCTGTGCACATAGTGAAGTGCTAGTATGTGGTTCCTCCTTCCACAAGCACAAGGCAAAACAAAATCAGCTCTGGACTCACTCCCCACTGCCTTCTCAGAGAGTCACCAGGGCTCACCACTTCCCTTTCAGACAAAAATGATCCTCGGGTGCTTTATGTGTCTTCTGGAAAACCAAAAGCATTAACTGTTGGAGATGATCATAGTCGTGTTCATGGCATCACCAAGTACAGTAACCAAGATGCACACACAACACACAACGCAGCGCTCAATTCTGCCTGTGTTTCCGCCTTCAGCCGTGGAGTCAGTTCTTTCTCACCTTCAGTTCTGTTTCAGGGACAGTGATCATTGTTTTCTTCCTTCTGTCCCTGAGATTACTGAGTCTTCCTGTCAGTGTTTTCCTCAGGTCAGAGAGCACTGAGAGGATTGTTGCTGTCCGCACACCCACAGGGCATTGGATGTTCTGATGTTCTTACCTGGATTCAGTCCATATTCATTAAACAAACGAATTATGTTTTCATTGTTCCTAGTGCTCTGTGGGAGGTTAGCGTGTAAGTGCCCGGTGGTCTGGACATGGATCAATCTATTCATCTAGTGCTGTGACTCTAGTAACTTCTGGCAATCACAAAGCCTATGGTGTTTTCTCTCTGGGACTGGGAAGGCCAGAGGTTGGCAGGAATAACTTTGGGTTCTGGTGCTGACAAGCCTCACTGAGACCTGTGACATCCCTTGGAGAACAGGCTTTCAATAATATAATGAAGCTATAGAATTTATACAGTGAGTTTCAGGAATATAAACTCAGTCCAACTGTACAGAGTTGAGAGCCCAGAATAAATTCTTAGATCTTTAACGTGAATAGTTGGGAAAGGATTCCATCCTATGGAGTGAAGCAAGGAAAATCTCTTCCACAAATGGTCTTGGTAAAACAGCACCACATACAAAAACAACAATAGAAGATAGAATTCAATCCTTATGCAGCTTTGATAGCATAATCTTTAACATACACAGAGAAAAACCTTGACCTGTCTCTCTGTGACACTATCTTGGAGTACTCATCTATATTTTCCCTCCATTGGCAAAGAGATGGCAAACTAAAATCAATCAATTTCACTATATCAATTAAAAGATTTTACTGGCAATGTAAATGACATTAAAATTAAAATTCCTTACTGAATCAGAGAAAACGTGTACCCACCAACCCTCAGATCCAACCTAATATCTAAGATATTCATAGCACTCACCAAGCCCAATATCAGAACCAATCACCCATCATAAAATTGTGTGGGAAATAAACAGATTCTTTCCTAAATCAACATTCTTAAGGGCTGTAGGCATATGAAAACGTGTTTATCAACACTTACTATTGAAGATAGTGCGTGGGTGGAAGAGATGGACTCCTGCAGCTGTATCTGTGACAAGACACCTGGGGACAGAGACCCACACTGAGTCACGGGCTTAGAGGCCCCATGCTCACCTTGAAGCATCTGTCCAGGGGGTACTCACATCGGGGAGCTGCCATCAGAAAGAGGAGAAACCAGCGCTGATGCACGTTCCTGACCACGAGGTCCATGATCTTAGACAACGTGTCAGGGGGAGAGGGAGCCCGAGTTGGGGTGAGTGTGAAGGTGGTTTTAACCCTGAGTTCCGTGTGCATATTTGCATGGGGGAACCTCTGTAGAGAAAGGGGGGTTATGGGGGAAGCTGGTATGTGGCCTCCCTGGGAGGAGGTACTGACTGTGGCTCAGAGCACTCACGCCTGTCCCTGGGGCCCTGAGAGCCAGGCCTCTTCCTCCAGCACAGGAAAAGTGCTGAGGAGCTCTCAGGAAACAGGAATTGCTGAGGGGGAAATGGCAGCTGGAGAGGAAAGTCCCCACGTCTCAGGTCTCTGATGACCAAACCCAGGCCCCCAGGTCCTTTACCCTGTAGACAGGCCCCTGCCCCTTCGTGTCCCTCGGTGATGCCTCATGTTCTCCCACTGCAGATGGAAAACCTGGAACCAAACAGGCAGTATAAGTGGAAATGAGAATCCTACATTCAGAAGTTTCAGAATTGAGTAATGTGATTTGTGATATACGAAATGTACACAGGGCTCTTAATAGCAGGATAACAATCACCTAGGAAAAGATCAAGTAGCTCGAAGGTGAGATTCAGGAAACCTAGAAAACAACAGAAAAATGGGGGAAAAGTTTAAAGGAAACAAAGAGCACATCAGAGAACCCTGGGATTTAGTCAAAAGGAACAAATAAGAAGCATTAAAGTCCCTGACGAACAGGGAGGTAAATTCTATGAAGAACCACCAGTTAAAAAACAAGTCCTAGCTAAGAATTTTCTAGAGCTGAGGAGTGCAGATACTGAGATCCAAGGGATCAGAATGGTCCCAGACAACATATGCCCAAATAGAAATACTCCAGACATGTTATAATCCAAATAACATAAGCAAAACTAGAAGAAGAATATTTGTTGGAGTACGAGGAGCTTAGGTTTATCGGGTCGCACCCATCACAGTGCTCCCTAGTCACTCCCATTACTTTGTCTGTCTTTAACCACTTCTATGCTCTCTTCCCCAACCAATTTTTAGGGTCTCATCCTTCTTAGACGCTGAAGCTGTACTGTAAGTTAATATTGCCTTTCTCCTCTCCTTATGT
The DNA here is from genome assembly GCF_029834395.1 of Sorex fumeus. NCBI lineage: Eukaryota > Metazoa > Chordata > Mammalia > Eulipotyphla > Soricidae > Sorex > Sorex fumeus. Next base: position 518,865 of record NW_026606224.1, on the reverse strand, counting down.
CTCTTGAGCAGTTTACTTTAATGCAATGTCCTTTTGTATAGATACAGGAAGACAATTAATTAATATGCGTTGTAACTTGGGAATTAATTGACTTTGAATATTATTCACCCCTGGGCATCTGCCTTCTCAACTTAAGCCTTAGTTGCCCTCACTTCCTAGCACCCCAAGGGCAGTGTCCTGACGTGGGACTGGATGGAACCAGGGCAAGTTGGTAAGTTATGTGCTACCCTGGCATCTAGATGGGCCAGGCCAAGGTGCCACGATTCTTAACTATAAGTTAAGAGTTTGATCATAGGCAAATGCTGTCAGGATCCAAAAGTAATGACGAGACTAGGACCCTGCTGCTAGGAATAGGAAAGATATCTGGCCTGAGCACTGCAGTCTGAGATTGAGATGGCTCTGGGAGAGCAATTCTATAAGCGCAAAGTATTTCTTACTGTGTCCATACAAAATGATTTAAATTATGTATGCTTATATGTTGGTCGGACAAGGTGAGTAGAAACACATCCAGGGAAATCTGTTCTAGGGTGGGTTGATCTGCTAAATGAGAATCTGTCCTAGAAGCAGTTTTCCTGTGTGTCCTGACTAGCTTGTATGAGACTGAACTTTCTCCCCTTCAAACTGCCTTCAGTAAATGATTTCAGTATATTGAGGCAGTTTCCCTTTTATCACAGAAAACTAGCTGGTCTTAGATATGCAGATCTCAGGTACTAGTCAGCCCTGATCTTTGGGATGTAAATCCAAGTGCTTGTAGCTTGTAAAAGATGAGGCCAGTATTCCTGGCATGCAGATGTAAAGAAACAATGTGGATGTAAAGAAACAATGTATGGTTTGAAGCCTCAATGTTCCTTTTGTAACTCCTTTTGATGACATCACTATATTGTGCCCCTTAGAGGTACTATGATCTATATAAGGGAGATTTCAGGGCTCTCTGGGGGACACGTGCATCAGAGAACCTGGAAAGATGGGGCTAAGGACAGAAGCTGAGAGAACAAAGGAGCACGTGCTTGAGAGATCCTGGGGCCTCCTTGACATATATCTGTTCCATGTAATAAACTGCTGCTAAGACCAACCAGCCTGGCCCCCGTTTCCTTCCTTCGCCATCGACCTCCCTGGCGTGGGGAAACGGCCTGACAGCTGGCCTTTTAATTTTTTGTGTTTACACAAATATTGATTGAAGCAAGATTTTAAAAAGCAACTTATATAGAAAGAAAAGCCCATTAGATTCTCAGCATATCTTTCGAATGGGACTTGATCAGCAAGAAGAGAATAGTGGGATATAGGAAAAAGAGCGAAGAGACAAAAGCCCCTCAATGAAATGAATGCCTCACTAAAAATGCTATTCCGGCTAGATTGTCACTGAGAATTCACAGCCTTGAAACCAGGTTTGCAGAAGCCTTGAGAGAGCTTCTTTAAAAGAGGAGACAGGCTTCACGCCCTACCAAGGTCACGAGTTGCCCCCCACAAGCATCTTTTTGACACAGACATGGCTCCAGAAGCACAAGGACTTAATGCAGAGCCTGGAAACCTGCGGCAGAAAAGTGAATGGACTATGCCTTAATCCGTGCCACCATGCCTGAACAGAAGGGAAAGGGTGTTGCTCCCTTCCACCTTTCTCCCTCTGGACAGCAAGATAGTGGCTGCCTCAGAGCTTTTTAGAAAGACGAATATGAGTCGGTCGTGACGGGGCAACTGAAACCTCATGGGAAGTGGAGCGTTCCCTGCTTGTCCTTCATGCCTACCGAGGTCACGGGTTGCCACCCCCCCACACCCCAAGAAGCTCTCCGGCTCAGACATGGCTCCAGAAGCACAAGTACTTAATGCAGAGCCCAGCAGCTTGCGGCTGAAAAGTGAGTGGACTATGTGTTAATCCACGCCACCATGCCTGCCTGGAAGGGAAAGGGTGTTGCTCCCTTCAGCCTTTCTCCCTCTGGACAGCAAGATGGCGGCTGCCTCAGAACTTTTTGGAAAGCAGGTATGAGCAGGTCGTTATTGGGCAACTGAAACCTCATGGGAAGGGGGGCATTCCCAGCTCATCCTTCACGCCCTACCAAGGTCATGAGTTTCCCCCCACGAGCGGCTCTCTGGCCCGGCCATGGCTCCAGAGCCACAGAAACCAATCTTATAATTATCTGACTCTTGGTAGAAATACTTTCAGGCTTAATGAGTAGAATACCAGAAATCCAAAATCGTGTGGCTGTGATAGCTATGCTGTGACAAGTGGGAAGACCGCTGCATTGAGCCTTGAAGCCCAGGAGCTGTCACAGGTGCAGATCTTGGTGGTAGTAGCAAATATTCAAACAAGAACTTTGAAGGCCAAAGTGGAGAATGGTTCCATGTGAACAGTAGTTGAACATGGGTCAGTCGGTCCTAAGAGATGGGTGAGCGCCATTCCAAAGGGATGAGCAATGGCCTCCACAGCCCTTTGTGGATCAAAATATTATGCACTGTAGCACTGTCCTCCTGTTGTTCATCGATTTGTTCAGGCAGGCTCAGTAATGTCTCTGTTGTGAAACTTGTTGTTACTCTGTTAACATATCAAAAACGTCATGGGTAGCTTGCCAGGCTTTGCCATGTGGGTGTGGTACTCTTGGTAACTTGCCGGGCTCTCCGAGAGGGGTGGAGGAATCAAACTCGGGTAGGCCAAGTTGGCTGCATGCATGGCAAACGCCCTACCACTGTGCTATCCCTCCAGTCCCAAAATATTATAAGACAACAAAAAGAAATTCTACTGATAACAGGTTTAAAAATACAAAATAAAATGTATCTCTTCATAACCAAAAAACTTACTTAGCTGAAAAAACAGTTAAGACAAATCCATTTAAAATGGCAGCAAATACATCACAGAAATTATAAACACATAAACCGGAGATGTGAAAGATACGTGCACTGAAAACTAATGCATGATGAAGAAAATGGAAAGGCACTCTAAATGTTCACTGCAGTATCATAGAAGTCTATGCAATCCTCATGAAAATTAGAATCTTTTCTTTCATGAAAACATATCAAAGGTAGGTAAAGAGATGTACATGATAACCTTTCAGTATCTGTATTGCAAACCATAATGCCCAAAAGGAGAGAAAGAGGGGTCAGGGGAGAGGGAGAGAGAGAGAGTACCATAGGGGCATCCTGGGAGGGCACCGGGGGGGGGGTGGCCAGAGAGAATCTCTGGATATTGGTCGTGGGAAATGTACCCTGGTGGAGGGATAAGTGTTGGAGAATTGTATGACAGAAAACGGGACAGCTTTGTAGTGTCGATTCAATAAAAAGGATTCAATTTTAAAATATGATGTGGTGAAATAAACGGATACTTCTCTAAAAATTGACATTCCCATAGACTGTTGGCATGTAAAAAGGTGTTTATCAACACTTTCTGTCAGGGAAATGTAAACAAAAAGGACATGAAGATCATCTCTCACCACTGACAATAGACAATATTAGAAGACTGGAGACAACCCGTGTTGAGACTTCCTCTAAATGGAGCACTGTTTCAGTGTAGGTGGGAGTGTGGTCTGATTCAGCATATATGAAAAACACTGAGCGATCTCTCCAAAACTGGAACTAGAGGCTGCAGCCGGAGTAACGGGATGTCGTTGTCTGTGGAGAGAAAGGGGTCCCTCCGGCAGGAGGCGGCGGCAGCCTGGGCAGCGGGATCGCCGCCCTAAACTCAGCGTGCCCCCACCCCCGTTTTCCGTCCACCTCTTCCACCGCCACCGCAGTGCTCCGTGGACTAGCCTGTCAGCCTTCAGAGGTGCCGGGGACTGGCCCCAGCCTCCAGCTTCGTCGCTCATGATGGCAAGCAGCAGCGGCTCCAAAGCCAAATTCATCATCGTGAGGAAATACAAGCTGGTACAGAAGATCGTGTCCGGCTCCTTCGGGGACGTTTACCTGGCCATCAACATCACCAACGATGAGGAAGTGGCCTTGAGCTGAATTCGCAGAAGACCCAGGACCCACAGCTGCCAGACGAGAGCGCTGTAAGATCCTCCAAGGTGGGGTCGGCATCCCGCACGTAAGGTGGTATAGTCAGGAAAAAGAATACAATGTGATAGTCATGGATCTTCTTGGACCCAGCTTCGAAGACCTCTTCAGTTTCTGTTCAAGAAGATTCTCAATCACTTAATCACTTAAGTTCTTGTTAGTCGTCGATTTGCTCGAGCGGGCACCAGTAATATCGCCATTTGTCCCTGTCACGTGCTAGTGTAGCCCAGTGGCCTCTGTTTGCTCTGGGAAAATGAAGAGCCTCAAACAGATCGTTCATGATCTTGATGAAGAAGTCTGAACATCTGGTAGGTGGGCAACCATGCGGTCTTTTGACATCCCATGGAATCCAGTCGGTAACAGCTCTAGTCCAGCGGTCGTCTTTAAATCTCATTACGTGACCAGACCATTTGATTTTTGACACCTTGGAAAATGAGACAGCATCCCTGATTCTTGATCGTCGACGGATGTTCGAACTCAGTATTCTTTCTCTCATTTGAGTGAAACGTGATATTCCAAGCATAGCTCTTTCTATTCTTCTTTGGGAGACCGGAATAGCATTCTCATCCAGTTTGTGTAGGGCCCACGTCTCTGAGGCATATGTAAATGCAGGAAGAACAGTGGAATCAAAAAGATGTGCCTGGAGCCGGAGGTTCTTCATCCTCTTAGCTATTTCTTCAACGTTCTTGAAGGCGTTCCAAGCCGCTCTCTTCCTCCTGCGCATCTTGGGTGCCAGGTCATTTGTCATGTTGACTTCTCGACCTAGGTACACATAGTTGTTGCATTCGAAGATGGTCATTCTGTTGAGAGTGAATGGGGCATCAGGAACGAGGCTGTTTCTCATAAACATTGTATTTGTAAGATTCAGCTGCAGTCCTACCTTTCCACACTCACGGTCGAAGTCGGCCAGCATTTGTGCGCTTGGCTGATGTTTGGTGTTATTAAAAAAATGTCATCAGCAAAGCGGAGGTGGTGAAGTTGCCGGCCATCAATCTTCTCTCCCATTTCTTCCCATTCCAGTCGTCGCATGATGTTCTCGAGGGTGGAACTGGAGAGTTTCGGTGAAATAGTATCACTCTGCCAAACCCATCTCTTGACATCAATGATTACTTCTTCGTAGAATGGTGAGATCCTGGTAGTGAATCCACAATACAGCTCATGGAGGATCTTGATGTATTGGGCTTGAATGCCCTGATTGGCTAGGGCTTCAATGACCGCTTCCCTCTCAACAGAATCAAAGGCCGTCTTTAAATCAATGAATGTTAGACAGAGAAGCATCTTGAACTACTGAGAAACCTCAATGAGCTTGGTTATCGTGTGGATATGGTTGATGGTGCTGAATCCTTTGCGGAACCCGGCTTGCTCACATGGTTGTCCTTCATCTAGTGTTCTGCCAATCCTATTTAGGATGACTCAAGTGAACAACTTGTAGATGGTAGACAATAGGCAGATTGGGGGATAGTTGCCAATGTCATGGATGTCTCCCTTCTTGAACAGTAGTACGGTCCTGCTGGTTTTCCATTGGGACAGAACCTTGCATTCAGACAGGTAGCGTGTGAATGGCCCAGGCAGTGTATTGATGAGTACTGGTGGCAGGTTCTTCAGGTGTTCAGGTCTGACCTTGTCTGGGCTGGGTGCTTTTTGTTTCTTTACTGACGAAATGGAGTGTCGGATTTTGGAAGGGAGAACATTGGGAAAGACATATCCATCCTGTGGAATTTGGTATTTCAGCAAGTGGACATGGCTATCGAAGAGATTTGAGTAGAATTCATGGATAATCTTCTCCATTGCCATTCTGGAGGATGTGTTGGATCCATCAGGACGTCGGAAGGCAGTCATCTTGGTCTTGTAGTTGGCGAAGGACAGTCGGGCATTGAGAATACTTTTCCCAGCTTTTGCTGCATCTACCAGCACTTCTGCTCTTCTCTCTTTGAGGTCTTTCTTGATCGCATCTCTGCACTGCTTTGCGAGCTCAGACATTAGCTTTCGGTTGCGTGAGGCTTATGCCAAGCCACGTTTGTATATAAGCTCAAGAGTTTTTGAAGACAGGCTTTTTTTGTGGCTATCTGTCTCTTGGCGTTCCTCACACAATCATGGAGGTGCTGAACCAGTCGATCGTATTCCTCATCAATGTTGTCAACAATGGCATCTTCCCATGTTGCTGTAATAGTGCCAAAGAGCTCCCAGTTGGTGGTCATTCTGGGAGTTCCATTTTTAAACTTTGCAGCCCTTTCTCCCCGCTCTGTGAAGTAGAATTTTGCACGAAGGAGATGGTGGTTCGATCCCGTTAGGAATTTTGGAACAACAGTGACATCTTTCAGGCAAAACCGTCGATTGGATATGATGTGGTCTATTTCGTTGTGGAATCGTCCACCGGGAGACTCCCATGTCCAACGTTTAGATTCTGCCTTCTGGAACTCTGAGTTACCATGGATGGTCTTGGTCGACATGATAAACTCAGACAGTCTCTCACCCTGTTCCTTCCATTCTAGGCCATGTGTCCCGATGTGAAGTTCTTCAGCTGATCTTCTTGGTCCTATCTTGGCATTAAAATCACCCACAATGATCTTGTAGAAGGTGTTTTCTTCTTTATAGAATTTCTCCAGCTCCCTGTAGAACTTCTTGATTTATCTTTCATCATAATGAGATGTTGGTGCGTAGATAGAAACTGCTGGCAGTGAGCCATATGTATTCAAATGTAAACGTCTGATTTGGGTTGTTAGGCATTCGAATGAATCAATGCTCATGGCCAAGTTTGTGTTGACAAGAACACCGACGCCTCCGACACCTCTTTTATCACATGTTCTGAGGAAGAATTCTTCTCCAGTGTCAAAAACGGCATGGTGAGATTTGTACCTTCTTGTCTCGGTCAGACCAATGATGTCGTACTTGATCATTCGCACTTATACCATCAGGTCCTCGATGGATGCTTCTGATGCTAGCGTACGTGCATTGAAAGTACAGATAATCATTTTTGTCTTTCTTCATTTTGGCAGCCTAGTTCGGCCTTGACATTTTATCTGCCTCTCCTTTCTCATCCTTCTCAGTGCTGCCATGTCGGTGAAGACTTCAGGGTCAGGTGAATGAGATACATTGTAGTTACTGGTTTTGGCATATTGAATACACAACGGATAGCTTGCCATGCTCTTTCATGTTGGCAGAATACTCTCGGTAACTTTCCAGTCTTTCTGAGAGGGAGAGAGGCTTTTGGGGTGACCTCTAATCGCCCTCATAGGTGTTACCATATTTGAACCCTATCAAATATGGTATGGCAATTCCGGAAGATGGGTATTTAGTGTCTTATGGTGTGTCCAGAAAGCATCCTGGGGTGTGGTGGCGGCTGGGTAGTGGAGGTAGTGTTGGTAGTGGAGGTCTGCCAGTGGGGTATTTATCTGGTCCCGGTAGGGGTAGGGTGGGTCTTCTGTGCGCAATCCGATTTCTGGATCTCTGTTGATTGGTTGAAGCAGAGTGGACAGGGTAGTGTTAGTCTCCTGATTAGAATCCCTTTGTCACCTGTGATTGGTGAGAGCAAGCAGAGAATCTCTGTCCTTGGGTCCGTTGAGCCTGGAGTCCAAGGTCTCATAAAGTTCTGCTTATCTTCTTCTGTGGATCTTCAGTCGTGTGTGAGTCTCGGCCGGAGCTGCCACGTGGGTCCAGAAAGCGTCCTGGAGTGTGGCGGCAGTTGGGTAGTGGAGGTAGTGTCGGAGGTAGTGTTCAAGGAGATTCACAATGAAAAATGAAAACTCTCCTTATGTTAGCTGACCAGATGATCAGTAGAATTGAAAATGTGCATACAACGAATTTTATGCACGGAGACATTAAACCAGACAACTTCCAAATGGGTATTGGGCCTCACTGTAATAAGTTATTCCTTATTGATTTTAGTTTGGTCAAAAAGTACAGAGACAACAGGACACTACAACACCTACCGTCCAGGGAAGATAAAAATCTCACTGGCACTTCCCAGTGTGATAGCATCAATGCACATTTTGGGATTGAACTAAGTCCCCGAGATGATATGGAATCTTTAGGATATGTTTTGACGTACTTTAATAGAACCAGTTTTCCGTGGCAAGGACTCAAGGCTGCAACAAAGAAACAAAAATATGAAGACTAGTTAAAAGTAGATGTCCGCTCCTGTTGAAGTTTTATGTAAGGGATTTCCCACGGAATTTGTCATGTACTTATACTACTGTCGTGGGCTGCGCTTTGAAGAGGCCCTGGATTGTGTGTATCCGAGGCAGCTATTTCGCATTCTTTTCAGGACCCTGAACCACCAATATGACTACACTTTTGATTGGACAACGTTTTAAAGCAGAAAGCAGCACAGCAGGCAGTCTCTTCAAGTGGGCAGGGTGAGCAGGCCCAAACTCCCACAGGCAAGCAAACTGACAAAACCAAAAGTAACATGAAAGTTTTCTGAGCATGAATTGAGGAACAGAAGAAGCAGAGTGGATGTCTGGAGCAGCATTTGTTTCTCCCCAAATCTAGACGTTTTAGTTCTAGCCATTGGTTGTGGACAACCATTTACTTGGTGTAAGGAACTTAATTTCAGTATAAACTGGCTCTGAGCAGCATTGGTGATGCTGTATCCTGAGTTGTAACCACTATAATTGTGAATATTAACTGAGATAGTGAAACATGGTGTCCAGTTTTCTATTGCATTTTTTCAAGTGGAAAAGTTAACTAAATGGTTGATACACAAATTGGTGAAATTGTGCATATGGCATTTTTTTGGTTTGTTTCGTTAAACATTTTTTTTGAAATATAATTCTTTGAGATCTCATTTCAGAAGAATGGCATGAACAGTCTTCAGCCACAGATGTGATGGTTATAAATGCTCACAATTGTGCATTCTTAGGGTGTATCTATCCCTGGGTTTGGCAAGTTGTTCACTTAAAACATTCTTAAAGTGGTTGGCTTCTTGTTTGAAAGCCAGCTGATAAGGTAGCAACCAAAGATTCCAGTTTTTGAGCATATAAAAGACTCTGTCTGCTTACCTGTGCTAGAAAATAGCAGCGTCTAAAATGAAGACTTAAGAAAAAAAACTTAGTGTCTACTAGATTATACTTAGGACTCTGCATTAACTCTATAATGTTCTTGGCATTGGTATTAAAAAAAAGTATATTTGTCACAGATTTAGTTAATATCTTACAACTGGTCATGTATATATGTTGCTTAGGTAAATATAATAACTGTAAACATCTATATGACCTGGGATTTTTATTTTGAAATGGGAGCTTTTTTATTTACAAGTTCATTAAAAACTAAACATTGAAAAAAATTGGATATAGCATTTCCACATTTCCCGGGATAATATTTTTCCCTAATATGAAATATTAATTTGAGAATATATATAAAAACATATGTTCACTGCAGCATTTAGTATAAAGATCAGGACATATAAGCAATCTCTATATTCCATAAAAGTTTCAGGGCTAAGAAGTTGTGCTGTATACCTACAATGTAATAATATGCAGTTATAAGAAAAGGTAAAATAGTGCAGATTACTGCAACATGGATGGAACTATAGAATATCAGATTAAATGAGGAAAGTCTGATGGGAAAGTATAAATTCAGACAATCTCATTCATCTGTGGTACACAGAGAACAGAGGTTCAGGATGGACAGGATCCAATGATAATGGCCTCTGCATCATAACCATACTCTGCTGTTCCTGAGAAGAATTGGGTGGGGTCTTAGATCACTAGTAAGAAAAGACCAAGCACAGGAACCACAGAAGAGTGTGGAGGTCTGTGGGGATTTGGTGCTGGAGAAGCATGGGGAGTTTGGGACTCACAAGCATCAACACTCAGACTATTGTCATCGTGTTTCCACAATGACGATATAAAGGTAAGGGGAAACCCTCTTTTGTGAAAAGGAATGATATTTTCTTGAATGAAAATCAACCACACAAAATCTAAAGGGATATAACAGTCTTTAGTGGACTCTGAGACAGGAAGAGGAATACAAATTTGTACTAGAAGAGGAGAGGATTTAATTAAAAATTTTATACTTGATTTGTTAAATTTGACTTACATTTTGTAATAAAAAGAAAGTGATCCCCTAAAAAGGCGAAAAAAGAATTGTAAACAAGATTTAGAAGAAAGAAAAGAAAGTTCCCCCTCGAAGGCCCCTGTCCTCTGCCCCTGGGCACAGTTCTGGAGACCCAGGAGCAGAGCGTCCCCTGGTGGTCACACGCACCCCTGCAGCACCACTGTCTCCCTCAGCAGGTTTGTGTCTGGGCTCACAGGAACTTGCCCTCACTGTGTCTCTTGCACAATAATACACGGCGGTGTCCTCAGTTACCGAGTTGCTCAGTTTTAGGTAAACTTGGTTCTTGGAGGTGTCCCTGAAGATGCTGAGTCGAGACTGAAGACTTAGGTTACAGTTTGTGCTTCCATCACCCCATATACGAGCAATCCAATCCAGCCCTTTTCCAGGGATCTGGCGGACCCAGACCACAATATTGCTGGTAAGAGAGAATCCAGAGACCGAGCAGGTGAGGGACAGCATCTGCGAGGGCGTCACTAGGCTTGGTCCCGACTTCTGCAGCTGTATCTGGGACAGGACGCCTGGGAACAGAGACCCACAAATTGAATCACGTACTCAGAGGTCCCATGCCCACCTAGGAGCCTCTGTCCAGGGAATACTCACATCTGGGAGCTGCCACCAGAAAGAGGAAGAACCAGCGCTGATGCACCTTCCTGCCCACAAGGTCCATGTTCTCTGACACTGTGTCAGGGGAAGAGGGAACCTGAGTTGGGGTGAGTGTGAACGTGGTTTTAATCCTGGGTCCCGAGTGCATATTTGCATGGGGGAGCCTCTGTAAAGATAGGAGGTGACTGAAGGAGGTTTGTGTGTGGGACCCCTGGGAGGAGGTGCTGAATGTGCTTCATAACACTTAGGTCTGTCCCTGGGGCACTCTCTGAACTGGGCCTCTTCCTCCAGCACAGGAAACATGCTGAGGAGCTATCAGGAAACAGGAATTGCTAAGGGGGAAACATCAGCTGTGGAGGAGAGTCCCCATGTCTCAGGTCCCTAAGGACAAAACCCAACACCCGTTGGGCCTCTACCCTGTAGACAGGCCACTGCCCCTCCATGTTCCTGTGTTGTTTCTTCTGTTCTCCAATTATCTGTGGGAATATTGGGTTTGAACAGTCAGGTTTATTGTTACAGTGAATTCTGACAGAGCTGAGTCAAACCCAAAGTCAATAAAATTTGGCAGGAGTGTCTTCTCACTTTTATCTTGGATAAAAATTCCTTATTCTGAAGCAGATTTATCTTAACTATTCAAAGTAGTTTTGAGAATGGTCATTGTCACTGATGATGGACTTAATTGGAACAAGGAAGTGCCTCTGCCTGGAGACCTGCCTGGTGTGGTTGTCCTGGTAACAGCACCTGATCCTGCTCTGTCCTGTCTATAACTCAGTGTCCATAGACCAGCATAAACCTCAGGACCCTGTACTGGGGTCATCACTGAGAAATCCTGACCCTGTCAGGAGCATAGAAAGAGCTCATGGAGGACCTTCAGCACACAATCTATTTAGCAGGGAGCCTGGTCTTAGTGTTCAGATTCACACATTTGACAAGGGTACAAGCACACAAGCCCTAAGCACTTCCAGGTGTGGCCCAACCACAGCCCCCAAATGAATAGAGCCTAGACACAGGGTATGTCACTTATTGTTCCTCCTATTTCCAGGAAGCACCAGAGGGTTGGGATAAATCCAAGAGACCAGAAAATATTTTCTAAAATTTAATTTTAAAAAATTCAGCATTGAGGCTGGAGTGGTAATACATTGGGTAGGGCTTTTGCTTTGCATGCGGTCAACCGGGGTTCCATTCTCAGCATCCCATATGATCTGCCAAGAACCTCTAGCAGTCAATTCTGAATGAAGAGCCAGGAGTAACCCTTGTGCATCTCCGGTGTGACCCCACCCCCAAAAAAGAAAAAAAAATTCAGCAAAAATAATAATAAAAATTTTTAGGTCAAAAATAATCAATGTACCCAAATTATTCAAAAACTATAACTAAAATAAATACAGATGCCCCACAAAGTCAGGCAGTATGAGTGTTTGAGCAGGGTGAGTCTCCCCTTCACAACCACTGTAGCTCTAATGTGGCACCTGAGTTATCCTGAGCTCAGTGAGTGCTCTTGGAGGCAAATAGAAGATGGACAAGAAGCGTTACTTGTCTTTCCATCACTGCACTTTCGGTCGGGTCTCTAACCTCCACTGAAGACCCCAACACTCCTGTCATATTCATACCTGAAAACTACATTCCAGTGTAGATGATCTCTTGTCTGTCCTGAAACAAACATTGCCTCATGTTCTGACAAGACGTGAGAGAACAAGGTGTGTTTTAGTCATATGAGCAAATGGGAGGAACCAATTTCCTTTACTCAGCTCAGAGTCAGTGCACGCTTTACTGTACCCTGTAGGGAACCAATCAAGGTGGTGCTGAAGAAGTGCAGGGGAGAGTTTTGATGATTCTCAAAAAATTAGAAATCAAGCTCTCATTTGACCCAGCAATACCACTCCTGGGAATATATCCCAGAGAGGCAAAAATGTATAGTTGAAATGATATCTGCACTTGTATGTCCATTGCTGCACTGTCCACAATAGCCAAAATCTAGAAAAAGCCTGAATGCTCGAGAACAGATGGCTGGCTAAAGAATATTTGGTATATCTACACAACAGAATACTATGCAGCTGTTAGAAATGATGAAGTCATGAAATTTGCAAACAAGTGGTTCTACATGGACAGTATCATGCTAAGTGAAATGAGTCAGAAAGAAGGGACATATATAGAAAGACTGCACTCATCTGCGGAATATAAAGTAACAGAAAGGGAGATGAACACCCAACAATAGTTGAGAAAAGTACCAGGAGGTCTGCTCCACGGCCTGGAAGCTGGCAGCACATGCTGGAGGAAAAGGCAGCTCAAATAGAGAAGGGAACACTAAGTAAAGGGTGTTTGGAGGACTCGCTCAGGCTGCGAGATGCATGCTGAAAGTAGACTATAGACCAAACATGATGGCCACTCAATACCTCTAATGCAAACCACAACATCCTAAAGGAAAGAGAGAAAAAAAGGAAATGCCCTGCAAAAGATATGGGCGGGGTTGGGGGGATAGGGGGTGGGAGAGCTACTAGGATCATTGGTGGTGGATAAAGGATACTGGTAGAGAGATGGGTACTTGATCATTGTATAACTAAAAACCAAAAAGGAAACTTTGTAAGTCTACAACTGTATCTCATAGTGTTTCACTCACTTGATCACTTGATCACTTGACATCCAATTACTCATTGATTTGCTCGAGCGGGCGACATTAACATCTCCGTTCATCCCTGTCACATGCTAAGAGAGAAGAGAGAAGAACAGCAGTACTGGCAGATGCGGCAGAAGCCGGGAAAAGCATCAGCAACACCCGCCTATCCTCGACAACTAAAAAAAACAAGATGACTGCCCTCGAACATCTTGATGGATCTCTCACATATTCCAGAAGGGCAATAGAGAAGATTATCCATTACTTCTTCTCGGATTTCTTCAATAGCCTTGTCCTTCTGCCCACAGACCAAATTCCACAGGATGGATATGTCTTTCCCAACATTTTCCCTTCTGAAATCCGACAAGCCATTTCATCGATAAAGAAGCGAATACCACCCAACCCAGACAGGTCAGACCTGATCACCTGAAGAACCTGCCATCAGTATTCATCAGTACACTGGCTTGGCTCTTCACACGCTATTGGTCTGAATGCAAGGCTCCATCCCAATGGAAAACCAGAAGGACTGTACTACTGTACAAGAAGGGAGACATCCACGACATTGGCAACTATCGCCCGATCTGCCTATTGTCTGTTGTCTACAAGCTGTTCACTCGAGTCATCCTGAATAAGATTGGCAAAACACTAGATGAAGGACAACCATATGAGCAAGCCAGTTTCTGCAAAGGATTCAGCACAATCGACCACATCCACATGGTAACCAAGCTCACTGAGGTTTTTTGAGAGTTCAAGATGCTGCTCTGTTTCACGTTCATTGATTTAAAGAAGGCATTTGATTCTGTTGAGACTAACTTGCTGAACAGGGTGTTCAAACTCAATACATCAGAATCCTCTGTGAGCTATATTGCAGATTCACTACCAGGATCCCACCATTCTAAAGGGAGGTGGTCATTGACGTCAAGAGAGATGTTCGGCAGGGTGATACCATTTCACAGAAACTCTTCAGTGCCACCCTCAAGAACATCATGCAAAGACTGGAATGGGAAGGAATGGTAGTGAAAATAGATGGTCGGCAATTAAACCACCTTCGCTTCCCTGGTGACATCGTTCTAATAACATCAAATATCAGCAAAGCGGCACAAATGCTGGCCAACTTTGACCGTGAGTGTGGAAAAGTCAGACTCCAGCTTAATCTCATAAAGACAATGTTTATGAGAAATGGTCTCATTCCTGACGTTCCACTAGCTTTCAATGGGACGAACATCTCCGAATTCAACAGTTACGTGTACCTAGTTCGAGAACTCAACATGATGAATGACCTAGCAACTGAGTTGCACAGGAGAAAGAGAGCGGCTTGGAACACCTTCAAGGGTGTTAAAGAAATAGCTAAGAGGACAAGAATCTCTGGCTCCAGGCACATATCTTCGATTCTACTGTTCTTCCTGCTTTAACATATGTCTCAGTGTCCTGGGCCCTACCAAAACAGGATGAGAATGCTATTCAAGTCTCCCAAAGAGGAATAAAAAGAGCTATGCTTGGAGTATCACACTTCACTCAAGTGAGAGAAAGAATTCGGAGTTCCGACCTCCATCGATGGTCAAGAATCAGGGATGCTGTCTCGTTTGGCAAACTGAGACCACCACTCTCCACACGCATGAAGGTACCGACAGAGGAACAAAGGCATGCGGGTCCCGGGGCTGAGATCTCCAAGCCTGCTCGGATCGGGGCTGAGCATCCTCCACCCAGATCCTCCATATTCCAGTAGGCAGGGGTCACACCCACCAACTGGCCCCGTGGCGCAGTGTAATCCCATCAACGACCAAGACCCAGAGACTATAAAATCCAGCTCCCTGAAGAGAACAGCGCAGAGTCTCCTGCCCCTGTGCCTGGTTTTCCCTGCCGGGGCCCATGGGAGGGAAGCGGGTTGATCTTCCCTTTCCGCCCCGACCAGGCATCCGGCAGCTGAAGACCTCCAGAACCAGCCACCACCATGCTGAGACCACTCTCCACAGGCATAAAGGTACCGGCAGAGGAACAAAGGCATGCGGGTCCTGGGGCTGAGATCTCCAAGCCTGCTTGGATTGCGGCTGAGCATCCTCCACTCAGATCCTCCATATTCCGGTGGGCAGGGGTCACACCCACCAACTGCCCCTGGCACCGGGTAATCCCATCAACGGCCAAGACTCGGAGACTATAAAACCCAGCTCCGGAAGCGACATCTTATTATCTCATTCTTACTTTGGACAAACTGGCAGGGTACTGAATGTAACCTGCCCACACGGCAGAGTCTGGCAAACTCCCCGTGGCGAACCCAATATGCCAAATACCAGTAACAATGATGGGTCTCATTATCCTAATTCTAAATGAGCTTTGATCTCAGGGCTAGGATGAAGGAGACATTACTGGGGCCTGCTCGAGGCAATTGACGAACAACAGGATGGTTGTGACTTTAAAGCAATGTCCTTTTTGTATAGATATAGAAGACCATTAATATTATCCTTTGTAACTAAAGATTTAATTGGCTCTGAATATTATTCACTCCAGGACATCTGCTTTCTCAACTTAAGCCTCAGTTGCCCTTGGTTCCTCCCCAATGAGGTACTGAATTGACCCAGGGCAAGCGGTGTGCTATCCTGGCATCGAAATGGGCCAGGCCAAAGTGCCACAATTCTTAACTATAGGTTAAGAGTTTGATCATAGACAAATGCTGTCATGATCCAAAAGTAACGACAAGACTAGGACCCTGCTAGGGATAGGAAAGATTGTCTGGCCTGAGCACTGTAGTCTGAGTTTGAGATGGCCCTAGGAGAGCAATTCTATGTTTAAGGTATTTCTTACTGTATCCATACAAAATGATTTATATTATTTATGCTTATGTGTTTGTTGGACAAGGAGAGGAGAAACACACCCAGGAGATTCTGCTCTAGGGTGGTTCGATCTGATAATGAGAATCTGCCCTAGAAGAGGCTTTCCCTGAGGGAAAGAATTCTACCCCTATTGATTGTGACCACACCTATGTATAATTGTTAGGGATGTTAGGGAATATAATGAGACTGGAAGAATAGTCAAGGGGAGGCAGAGGAAAGAGACAGGAATGAATGGAAAGAGGATTGTAATAAACTGCAACTAAGACCAACAAGCCTGGCCCTCGTTCCTTACTTTGCCTGCCCTTCGTAATAGAAGGAGAAACTGTGTGAGACTACCGAATGTGGGCGGCGGAAGATACAGGTGGGAGATATAGACCACTGCTGCCTTCTTGAGTTTACACAGTCTTTGAGTTATTTTGAGGTCTTTTACCAAGTTCTGTTGTTGCCTTGAGGTTTTCTGCATCTCATCCTTAGGGTCACTGAGACTGTTTTCCGCTATTGTTACTCTATTGTGGAGGGCACCAATTGAGTTTTAACTTCATCTACCAAACTTTTTATTAATACCATTTCTGTTTGTTGTGTCAGTCTGGTTTTCCAGAAGGTAGATGAATTTGTTTATTCTACTATGTCCACCTTGTAGATGTAAGTAGGTCTTCTGAAAGCATAGAGTGATGTGTCCACACAATGTATGTCTTTCTTAAGTATTGGTGTTACACAAATATTTCTTATTTCAGAAGCAGACATCACAGGTAGAGGAAGAGGGAGAGTTCTGGACATTGCTGGAACCTCATGACAGAAAACACAGGATGGAAGCTGAGGGGTCGGCTGGAAGGGGCTCGTGCACCCTGACCCGACCCTACCTGCCTCATATTGCTCAAGGACTCAGCTCCCTAATAGGACCCAAACTCTCCTGATAATTTACCAGACTTGGAATACCCCTTATTCAAACTCATATGTCAACTCATAAGCAGCAATCAAGCCTCCTGTCCCATGGCATATTGGACACAGTCGTGGAGATGATCCACTCAAGCTGTCAATATGGGCCCTATCTCTATGACACAATGGGACCTCAGTGCCAGCCAGCCTGGTGGAAGACAGAGCCTGTGCTCATTGGGACAGAGAGAAGAGGTGTGAGGAGATCCTCTGCCTGCCCCTCACTCTGCCGATATCCCCCTCTCAAATAGGGAGCTGGTTAGGGAGCAACGGAAAGAGCCTCCACAAAATGCCCAGGGCACTCTGTGTCCACACAGAAGATGAGGAGTTTGAATGCTGTGACAAATCCAATGCAGCTCACACCCCTCTTCCTGTCTGAAGTGGGAGTGTCCATTACTCAATGCCATCCAGTTGGGGAGAGAACAGTGCAATGAGGGTGACAGAAAGTGGGGAAGGGATACATTTTCGGAGATGAAACATTCTCTTGTTCTGAGACCAAGGGGCCTGGCCTAGGCAGGTGGCCAGTGACAAGAGGTTCTGGCCCAGGACTTGCTCTGGTGCGTTTTGCAAACCCTAGCAAAGAACTCCCTGTGCAGGCAGTGGGGCTCAGAGAAAACATAGAAAATATATATACTGTTGGGCAGGGGAAAGGAGGAAAGCACAGGGGGAGACGGTGCCTCAGCTGAGCCCCAGTGGCCAGCACCCACACCTTGGTCCCTCAGAGAAGCTCCAGGGACCAAGGGAGAGGAGGGAGGGAAGGACACAAGGACAAGGGGGTGAAAGAGAGAGAGGGAGAGAGAGAGGGAGAGAGAGGGAGAAAGAGTGGGAGAGAGAAAGGAAGAGAGAGAGAGAGAGAAAGAGAGAGAGATGTAGGGGGAGGGTAGAAGGGGTTAGCAGCTGGTACCTGGCGCAGGAGCCTTGAAGGTTCTGGAACCACTGCTCCCCGCTGCTGGCCCTCAGAAGTTGTTTTTGGGTCAGGGGACAAAGGTCGGTCAGCCCCGCCCCACCCCTCCAGCTCCTTCCAACCGACCTTCTCTGGGCCCAGCACCCCAGGACAGCCCAAGATGGGCACTGCCGCTAGACAGTCAGCAGGAGCCGGTGTCCGCTTGGCCCTGTCCCGGGGCTCCTCGTGTCCACACGGGGCCATGGGGTCACATGGGCAGCACTGCCTGTGGCCTTCTCCCTCCCTGCCAAGCAGGTCCCAGACCCACGTCCGGATCAGGCTCATCCCCGAGGTGCTCCAGGGGGCCCCGACGCTCCGGGTCCTCCCTAAGGGTCACCCGGAGCCCGCGACCCTCTCACCTGAAGGGACTGCCCTTGGGGGCGTCCAGCAGTCACTGTCCCACTTCCCCCAAGTTTTCTGCTTGTAGGCATCTCCCTAGACCTTCCAGAGACCCCAGACGCTCAGCGCCGTATGGACTGCACTGAGCTGTGTCCAGTCAGGGGGACACTGCCCAGCTACTGCTGTGCTGACCAGGTCCTCATCATCAGGGGGTCTGTCCCCTCCCCGAACTGGGTCTGGGCTGAGTTCACATGTGCACGGAGATGCCAGCAGAGGGACTAGGATGCCTCACAGTCCCTATCAGCCCACAGGGCAACTGCTGTGCTTTGGGGAGCTCCTCTGTGAGGGGAAATGGGGCATGGGCTTCCCCTAAGAGCCCTGGTTCCTTCAGGCTAGGACAGGAGACCTTCACTGAGGGACATTCTCATGGGAGACAATCATATAGGCCCATCCCAGGTACAGGTTCGTGTAAGAGGTTTGTGGGGAGGGTCTTTGGGGTAGGTAGAAGGGTCATACTGTTTTAACCTGTTCTCAGGGAACACATTTGTCTGTATTAGCTCAGTGTGGGATAGCACAGCAGTAGGTGTTTTCCTTGCACACAGCCAGCTCAGCCGAGCTGGGTTTGATTCCTCTGCCCCTATCAGAGAGCTCAGCAAGCTACCGAGAGTATCTCACCCGCATAGCAAAGCCTGGCAAGCTACCCATGACATATATATTCAATATGCCAAACAATAACAAGTGTCAAATGGTGATGTTACTGGGCCCACTCGAGCAAATTGATGAAGAATGGGAGGACATTGTGACAGTGTTAACTCAGTGTACCTTGGTTGATGTCGATATTCATGAGGGGAAATCAGAGCTGAAAGCCTGTCCCGATCTGAAGGAGATCAGGTGGGAGACGCAGGGACCAGTGCTCACCGAGTGAGGAGTGTTCAAGTTCATGATGGTTCTTATTTGTGAGCCTGATCTCTGCCCTGTCCCTAAACTCTGAACAGACAGAGCTCATCCCCTGAGGGACAGTCCCGCCAGGCCACTTCCTCAGGTGAGCTACCTCTGTGCAGGCACAGAAACCACGAGACCTGACCTAGGTTTTATATCAGAGTTTGGATACCTCCATGCCCCATGTTTGAGAGTTAGATTTCCCTGCAATTGGAATCATTATAATCAATAGATTAATATCATCACCAAGCTCTGTAAGCTTGTAGAGCCTCAAGCAGTATTTGAAATTCTCTTTGAATTATTGTCATTATCTTGTTTGTTGTTGTGGTTGTTCAATTCTCCTAATAATATCAATTATTTATGAACATCACATCCTCCAGAACGGCAATGGAGAAGATTATCCATGACTAGATTATCCATGACTTCTACTCAAATCTCTTCGATAGCCATGTCCATTTGCCGACATACCAAATTCCACAGGATGGATATGTCATTCCCAATGTTCTCTCTTCCCAAATCCTACACGCCATTTCATCAGTAAAGAAACAAACAGCACCCGGCCCAGACAAGGTCAGACCTGAACACCTGAAGAACCTACCGTCAGTACTCATCAATACACTGGCTCAGCTCTTCACATGCTACCTGTCTGAATGCAAGGTTCCGTCCCAATGGAAAACCAACAGGACCATACTACTGATCAAGAAGGGAGACATCCATGGCATTGGCAATTATCGCCCGATCTGCCTATTGTCTGTCATCTACAAGTTGTTCACTCGAGTCATCCTAAATAGGATTGGCAGAACACTAGATGAAGGTCAACCATGCGAGCAAGCTGGATTCCGCAAAGGATTCAGCACCATCGACCATATCCACACGATAACCAAACTCATTGAGGTTTCTCGAGACTTCAAAATGCCGCTCTTTCTAACATTCATTGATTTAAAGAAGGCCTTTGATTCTGTTGAGACAGAAGTGATCATTGAAGCCCTAGCCAATCAGGGCATTCAAGCCCAGTACATCAAGATCCTCCGTGAGCTGTATTGCGGATTCACTACCAGGATCTCACCATTCTACAAAGAAGTAATCATTGATGTCAAGAGAGGGGTTCAGCAGGGTGATACTATTTCGCCAAAACTCTTTAGTGCCACCCTCGAGAACATCATGCGATGACTGGAATGGGAAGGAATGGGAGTGAAGATAGATGGTCGGCAACTACACCACCTCCGCTTTGCTGATGACATTGTTTTAATAACACCAAACATCAGTCAAGCGGCACAAATGCTGGCCGACGTTGACTGTGAGTGTGGAAAGGTAGGACTACAGCTGAATCTTACGAAGACAATGTTTATGAGAAACAGCCTCGTTCCTGATGCCCCATTCGCTCTCAATGGAACGACCATCTCCGAATGCAACAATTATGTGTACCTAGGTCAAGAAGTCAACATGACAAATGACCTGGCACTCGAGCTGCGCAGAAAAAAGAGAGCGGCTTGGAACACCTTCAAGAACGTTGAAGAAATAGCTAAGAGGACGAAGAACCTCCGGCTCCGGGCACATCTCTTTGATTCCACTGTTCTTCCTGCATTAACATATGCCTCAGAGACCTGGTCCCTACGTAAACAAGATGAGAATGCTATTCAGGTCTCCCAAAGAGGAATTCAAAGAGCTATGCTTGGAATATCACGTTTCACTCAAATGAGAGAAAGACTCCGAAGTTCTGACATCCCTCTATGATCAAGAATCAGGGATGCTCTCTCGTTTGCAAAGGTGTCAAAAAATTAGATGGGCTGGTCACATAATGAGATTTAAAGACGACCGCTGGACTAGAGCTGTTACCGACTGGATTCCACGGGATGTCAAAAGACCGCGTGGCCGCCCATCTAGCAGATGGTCAGACTTTTTTGTCAAGATCATGAACGATCGGTTTGAGGCTCTTCATGTTCCCAAAGCGAAGAGATGCCATTGGCCTACACTGGCACGCGACAGGGACGAATGGAGACGTTACTGGAGCCCACTTGAGCAAATTAACGACTAACGGGAAGTTAAGTGATTAAGTGATGAACAGTTTAGCCTGTCATGCACCAAGTCTTTCCCTGGGTTAATTTCATTTGTTTTAATTGAATCAGGGAAACCCAGGACCTGAGATTCTCCCACTCACCCCCCTGTGCCTGCTGTTGGGCTGCAGCCTTTGTAGGACCTGAGCGCCCCCTGCTGCTCAGTCTCCTTCCATTGTTTCAGTGACAATTGCCTTGGAATATCTGGGTTTCTGAGGGCTCCTTGAAGGGCTGCCATCAGGTCACTGTCTGCAACTCATTCCTCTGTGGTCCCTGCAGCGCAACTCTGCTCTGAGCACCCAGAAATCATATCCCTTGCTACTTCTGGGGCTGAACCCGTGTGTATTCCTGAGTTGGGGCGACCCCTCCTGGGGACTCTCTGGGACAAGTAGGGCTGCATGCACTCCTGACACTGCCACCATCTTCCTCCATTCCACCTTAACAGGGGAACAGGCTCCCAATGTCCATGAACTGTCTGTCAGAGACCGCAGCTGGTCCAAGCCCTGAAACACAGTCACCATGAACAGGGAGAATAATCCGGATGCAAATGTGATACACTGTCAGGACCGAGTCCAGGTCAGGCCCAGGCACCGTCTTTCTAAGGTTTGTGCGAGTCAGGATCCTCGGGAAACCGTTTCTGCCCAGTACTCACTCATGGTCCAGATAAGGGCTGTCCCAGGGGAAACTGCATCTAACACAGAATTTACACACCCACAAGAAGGAAATCAGGAATCTTTGAGTAATTAGTGGGTTCCAATTGGTTTAATATGAAAGTAAAAACCAGATAATTCATCCATGAAAGTATTTCATCTGTTTTTTAATGTTTCTACAGGCATGGTAAAATTTTCCCAGTCATCTCCCATATGATTTTGAACCTGTAAAAATCCTGCATGTAGGTATCCAGCAGATACATTAGCTGATTATACACAAAACTATCACAATCTCTGACACGGAAATTTCTTTGATAGATTATGCAGAGGAGAATTAACTTTAATCCATGACTTTGTTTATCAGAATCAAAATTGTCATTGGAGTCATTAAGGTAGAATTGTCCATTGTTAGCAATGTGAAACCTGTATACCAGGACAATAATATCCCTGTATCACTGTCATCCTGTAGTTCATCAATTAACTCGAGCAGGCCCCAGTAACGTCTCCATCGTTCTAGCCCTGAGATTTTAAAAAAGTGCCATTTTCGAGGATCTTTCAAGGTCAGGAGAATGAGACCTATCATTCTTACTGGGTTTTGGCATATTGAATACGCCATGGGGAATTTGCCAGTCTCTACTATGTGGGCAGGATACTTTTAGTAGTCTGCTGGTTCTCCAGAGTAAGAACTAGATGATAGGATGCTTCCGGGAGCAGGGATTTATAGTCTCTGGGTCTTGGCCGTTGATGGGATTACATGGCACCGGGGGCAGTTGGTGGGTATAATGCCTACCTACTGGAAGATGGGGGATCTGGGTGGAGGAGGCCCCAGTTCCAATCCAAGTAGGCTTGTAGATCTACGCCCCAGGTCCCGCACACCTGGATTCCTCTGCCAGTTCCTTCATGCATGAGGCTCGTCTGAACGTTTGGAGAGTGGTCTTAAGCATGGCTGTGACTGGAACCGGAGGTCTTCAGCTGATGGGGCTCTGCTAGGGGTGAGAAGGGAAACTCAACCCACCCTCCTCCAAGGGACCTGGTGAGGACAGCCAGGCATGGAGGCAGGAGAATCTCCACTGTTCTCTACCAGGACAATAATAATTCTGCAATATTTTCCCAACTTTGCAGAGATGTCTGCTAGCCGATGTCCCTGGCATAAATATGAGAGAGATATCCTTTACGGTAGTCACCACTCGGCATTCCTCTCGGCCAATGACTGGAGGTGGTTTTGCACTGTGTGTAATTATTGAAATTTCCATCTAGTCATTTAGTTGCTCCAAACCAGCATTGTGTTATTGACTAAATGCCTCTCAGGGAAACGTGTTCCATGTTCAGTTATAAGTAAGAACTTTAGGATAACGAAGCCAGTGGTTGTTGCCTTGAGAATTGGAAATTCTCAGGTGACATCTGAGAGTGGCACCATGTAGAGAGGAATGAGGGTAGAACTGAGAAACTTCACTATGGTAAGCAGCAGCAGAATTTTATGGCAGGTAAATTAAGGTGCCACACCCCGTCAGCTGGAAGTGCTGAGTTCTGCAATTGCCAACAGGATCCTCTGAAACTTGCTCAGGAACCTCTGCTCTGTCACTTAGGTATCAACCTCTCCACACACACCCCCCTGTGTCTCTGCACAAGCTGAGTGAAGCATCTCCTCAGCACGGGCATGATGCCTCCAAGGACAGGGGTCAAAGAGACAGAGGGAGAGGCACGCGGTGTTCACGATGCTGCATCATGATCACAGAGGAAAAGTCACAGTGAGGTTGGGACAGGACATGGACACGCTCTTATTACCCAACACCACGTGATCCTGGACTTCTGACCTTGGCCAATATCCTAGTGTCACCTTCTCCACGCCCCGTATCTAGTGGCAGGATTCCAGCTCAGAGACACAGAGATGCAAATATGCACACGGGGCGGGGCCCACAACCTCTCAAAAGGGGTCTCCCAACACCTGAATTCCATCTCAGAGAAAAGGATTTCCTGCTGGCCAACAGCAGGTGAATATGTGAATATTTAGATGCTGAGGTGTTTTCTACTTTTACATATTAGTTCCAGGAATGTCCATGTCTTCAGGGACAAATCACGGAAAGGAGGTCAAGAAATCAGGGGTAGACAGGCACAGACATTGATGCACCTGGGTCACTCCTCCACCACAGATGGTTTCCTGTGTCCCAATGTCCTGCCGAGTACCACGGGTGTGATGATGAGAAGTGGAAATGATGCCCCCCAAATTTAGAATAATCAAGGTTTTTCCTGGGGCTGGTACTATGGTCCCAAACCTGCAATGGTCCCAGCACGCACTGACATATGTTAGCTCTTGTGGTAACTGAAACACAAGAAGCTCAGCCATACATGAAACAATATGAATGACTGTTCTAGAGGAAACAGTGCATGGACCTGCAAAGTCCCGGGAACATACTTACAATTGGTACTTCCACTAGCTCTGGGAGGCACCAGTGTAGAATACAACAAGAATATATGAGTGACTGCAAGTGTTCTAGAGAGTAGCCATCTTCCTCTTGGCTGTTGCTGAAGGACAGAGAGAGTACCTGAGCTTTCCCTCAAATGAAGCCTGACATTGTGAGCCCAATTCTGTGTCTCAGACCCTGACTCTCTGAGGAGGAAATCAGGAGGATGAGCATCCCTGTCATCTCCTCACCAGGCACAGCTGCCTCCCACTCAGTTTTCTGACACTCAGGATGTGGTGTCACATTGTGTCACTCGCACAGTAATACATGGTCGTGTCCTCAGTGCTCAGCCTCTTCAGTTCCATGTAGGCTGTGTCCTTGGACCTGTCTGCAGTAAGTGTGAGTCTGCCTTGGAACTTTGGTGCGTAGTTTGTACCATCATTCTTAGTGTTTATGTCTACCACTGGGCTGGAGCAATAGCACAGTGGTAAGGCATTTGCCTTGCACGTAGCTGGCCCGACTGAGCCAGGTTCGATTCCTCTGCCCCTCTTGGAGAGCCCGGCAAGCTACCGAGACTATTTCGCCCGCACGGCAAAGTCTGGCAAGCTACCCATGGCGTATTCAATATGCCAAACACAGTAACAGCAAGTCTCAAAAAAATGGAGACATTACTGGGCCCGCTCGAGCAAATCGATGAACAACGGGACGACTGTGACCGTGACTGTGACCGTGACTATGTCTCCCATCCACTCAAGTTCTTGTCCCAGGGTCTACCGCACCCAACTCATCCCGTAGTCGGTGAAGATGTATCCGGACGCCTTGCAGGAGATCTTCACTGATGTCCCAGTTTTTCCCATCTCAACCCCTGACTGCACCAGCTCTACCTGGGAGTTCACACCTGTGGACAGCAGACAGGAGTGGGTGGACTACACTTGACTTGCCCCATTCCCTCAGCCCAAGACATAGGGACACTTAGCTGCAGCCACTGCCACCAGGAAGAGAATTCTCCAGGTCCAGTCCATAGTGGGGACTGTGCACTCAGGGGCTTCTGAAGGTGTCGGTGTGCCTGCTGTGTGATGTTTTCAGGACACAGAAACATATCTATTTAACTCACTGTACTTCACGTAATTTGCATATTCATGAGGAGGTAGAATTCATAACTGAAAGCCTAGTGCAACCTGAGAAGGGGCTAGTGGAAGCCACTGGGTCCATCCTCAAGGGGAGTGAAGAGGTCCACGTTCTAATTCTTGTTTGAGGAGATGAGACCCTGCCCTGTCCCAGGACTCTGTGAACACAGAGTTCCCTCAGAGTTCCCTCTCCGGAGGGCCGAGCCCTTTCAGGACCTTCCCCTCAGGGACCCCACATCTGTATGGCCTGGACACATCTGGACACACCTGGTCTTTGAGGTAATTTCTGGGATCCTGGAACTCCCCAAAGGATACTACAGTGAGACTACAAAACCATCCTAATGCTCTAGTGGTTTTTATTGGAGATAGTAGGAAGTCAAGAAACACCGCCTGCATACAGGTTTTACTACTTATCAATTAATAAGCGTTCCTCCCAAATGATAAATGTTCACAATTTAACCTCTGTCTCCCATACTTATTTTAATTTTGGCTTTCTTGAGAAAACAAAATTTAGTTTTATTGAAGAAGGAAATCCATTCTGAGGAGATTTCTGTCCTCTGTCCCCATTTCTCCCATCTCTGCACCCCTTCTAGCCTGCACCTCTGGTCTTGGGAGTTGGCGCCCCCTGCAGCTCCGTCCCCACCCTGCAGGGAGAGTCTCTGGATTCTCTTGGTGTCTCTAACACAGGATTGAATCCTGGGACTTTACTTCAGAAGCCTTGTTCATAGGTCATATTCTTTTCTTGGCCTCATGTTTGGTTTTGAGCTGCACCTGGGAATTCTGACGGTTTATTTCTGACTCTGTGTTCAGGAATCGCTCAAGTAGATGTGTCCTAGAAAAATATAGGCAAATCAAGTAGTTATATATATGAAAATAAAAAAGTGATACTGAGTGTTGTTTGTTCAGATTACGAAAAAGTAATACAATAAATGCTTAATTCACTAAATAGTAATAATAAAAAACATCTAAACAAAAGGGAATTTAAGTCTTTAAGTAAAGACTTTAATATAAACAAAATATATTAAATTTGTTAAATTAAAGACTTTTTCAAAAACCAGCATGAGTCTAACACAGCCTCAAAAAAGTTTATTATATAACTGAACTAGTAGAACAAACTAAGTAAATTTGAAATGAGTAGGATACAATTAATAAAGTTTTATGGCACATATGACTTGAACTCTGACTTTTTCAGTGATACAGAATTTAAAAATTTATTTAAAGAAATTTACTTAGAGAAATGCAAGGAAAGAGAAAGAGAGAGCCATGTTCATAAGACCACGTGGGCTTCCCCAAATAGGAAAAATCCTTGAGTTCTGATTTCTGGTCAGACATGTTAGAAGTCTGGAAAACATCTTTCCACCCACACAAGTGAAAACCTGAATAAGTGAAATTTAGAGATTCACTTTCTGTCTCTCCGTGTATAATAGGAAAAGAAAGAGGGGGGTGAAGTAAAATGGCATTATCTAAAGAAATTTACTTAGGGAAATTCAAGGAGGGGCAGAGAGAGAGAGAGAGAGAGAGAGAGAGAGATGGCACAGGATTGACAGACAGAGGCAACACACACAGAGAATGTTGTCATCATCATGTGAGACATATTTCTTCTTTATGGTCTGTAGGATCCTATACAGGCTCTCTTTCTTTCTTTCTTTCTTTCTTTCTTTCTTTCTTTCTTTCTTTCTTTCTTTCTCCCTCTCTCTTTCTCTCTCTCTTCCTCTCTCGTTTCCCCCCTCTCACTCTTTGGGAACTATGGATTACAATATAGACACTGAAAGGTTATTGTGTATATCCCTTTTCCTACTTTCAACCTTCGTTCTTGTCCAGAGTGACCATATTTAACTATTCCTGTCATACTGGTCCTTCTCTGTCCTTCGGCTCCCACAAACTTGGGGCAAGCTTCCAACCATTGACCATTACAGCTCCTGTGTTTCCTGGCATAGAATACTAATCTCATACAAAAGTTTAAGTCCCACAGAAGAGTGCAATTATTCTATATTTGTCCCTTTCCGTCTGACTCATTTCACTCAGCCTGATAGTCTGCATGTCCCTCCATTTACAAGTGAATTTTATGATTTCATTTTTGCCACAGACTTGCTTGGTCGAAGACCACCAGACTGAGGGGGACCAGGCGAAGGTGCACAGGAGAGCAGGAGATTCGGCGCGTTGGACAGACAGACACCAACACAAGAGAGGTTGAGTGCTGCTGCGGTTTATTGCATCCAGAGTTCTTCTTTTTATACAGTTACAGAAACAACGTGGCAAAGCACACATTACATCAGGCCATGGGTCATGTTTCCAAGACAACAGGGGGCACGTACACATTCTGTTTTAAGATTAGGGCAAAAGATCCACTTGTCCCAATAAAATATGTGAGTGAAATATTATGTTCCTTATAATTCCTTAATTGTCTACTTTTACTGACATTAAGTTTTTATTTCCCTAAAAACGCCTACCCATAAACTAAAGAAAATATCAGGACTTTATAAGAGCTAATATTAACTCTACTTTACTAGCAGGCATGTAAAAATCAGAATTTTGCAAAAACTAATATTAACTCTGCTAGCAAGCATCTTTCCAAGGCCAAAAGTTAAATCAAGATATTTAACAAGCAGGCTCCTATTCCCACAGAATGGCAAGTGAAGACTGCATGTCAGAGGCGCCCAGAAAACAGTGAAAGGGGGGCTGCCGGAGGCCTATTCCCACAGAATGGCAAGTGAAGACTGCATGTCAGAGGCGCCTATAAAAACAGTGAAAGGGGGCTGCCGGAGGCATGCTCCCACAGAATGGCAGGTGAAGACTGCATGTCAGAGGCGCCTATAAAAACAGTGAAAGGGGGCCGCCGGAGGCATAAACCCGTAGGTCACGAACCTTCCCTTCCCAGGGACCCAGGCCCTTGCCTGAGCCCCTTGCAGCATGTTGCTACGTGGGCGACGCCGTTACCGGCGTGGCAATTCCTCCCTTTTTATTTTTTAGACGCATGACATTCATGTCAACCCGAACCTTCTGCGTAGGGCTACGTCGACACCGTTACCGGCATGGCAGTTCCTCCCTTTTTATTTTTCAGACGCATGGCATACATGTCAACGCGAACCTTCTGCGTAGGACGAAGCATATTTCGGAATGCTACGTCGACGCCGTTACCGGCGTGGCACATTTTTCCTAGTGGCCACATAGTATTCCATTGTGTAGATGTACTATATTCCATCAAGTCATCTGTTCTCAGATACTCGACTTGTTTCAAAACTGGCTGTTGTGAATACAATATTGTGATGCAGTAAACATGAGCATGCAAATATACTTTGAAATGAGTGTTTTGGATCCTTTGGGATCAATGCGAAGAGTGGAATTTCTGGGTCATATGGAAGCTCAATTCCTAGTTTATTGGACAGTATTCAAGTTTATTTCAGGCGTCAATGCTCTTGCAATTCCCACAAGCAGAAAATGAGAATTGCATTTCCTCCGCATCTATGTCAACGCAGAATGTTTTGATTCTTTGAGATTTGTGCTCTTCTTCCTGGTATGAGGGGATATCTCATAATTATTTTAATTTATATTTCTCTGATAAGTGACAGGGATAATTTGTTTATATAGTTTTCTGCATCAAAATCTACTTTAAGGATGTATCTCTTTAAAATCCCCATTTTAGGTGGGATATATTTTTTCTTGTTAAGTTCCTCAAGTGCATCATATATGTTTTATGAATCCTACATCAGATAAGGTGGCCAGATATTTTCCTCAGTTGTTTCGTTTTGTCTTTATTCTGGTCATCATTTAATTTACATTGATTGGGCCATATTAAAAGAAAGACTGAAAACAAAAAGCATGAAATACGTAAAAACTTTGGCTCCACAAATCACACACAAATCACAAATCATCCTGTTATTCGTCGATTGCCTCGAGCAGGCCCCAGTAACGTCTCTTTCATCCTAGCCCTGAGATTATATTCAAGGCTATTTAGGAGAATGAGACCCATCATTGTTACTGGTATTTGGCATATTCGGTACGCCACGGGGAGTTTGCAAGACTCTGCCCTGTGGGCAGGCTACATTCGATAGCCTGCAAGTTTGTCCAACTTTGGTTCCACATTGATCCCAAAATAATTAGGTTGCGTGAGGGAAACTGAAACAAGAAGGCAGAGATGATGTGTTTGAACCCAGCAGAGACTAACTGCTTGTTGGCAACACAAAACGCTTGTCATGGGCTGACCACAATCACAAACACAAAGTCACCAATAATGTTGGGTGCAAAAACAGCTTAGAGAGTCAGTGAGTCCTCAGGTGGAATTGTGATCAATGTGGGTGGATCATTGCAGGTTGAGAGTCGAGACACACCTCACATGTCTTATAGCACAGGGCCTCACTCAGCCTCTGTGCACACAAGAAGGTTCTAGGATGTGGTTCCTCCTTCCACAAGCATAAGGCAAAACAAAATCGACTCTGGACTCACTCCCCACTGCCTTCTCAGAGAGACACTAGGGTTCAGAACTTCCTCCTCAGACTAAGATGAGTCTCGAGTACTTTCTGTGTGTCTTGGAAAACCAAAAGCATCAACTAGTGGAGATGATCATAGTCGTGTTCACACAGCACCAAGTACAGTAGCCAAGATGCACACGCAGCACACAACTGCAGCGCTCTCTTCTGTGTTTCCTCATTTGGCCATGGAGCCCATTCTTTCTCTCCTTCAGTTCTGTTTGAAGGACACTGATCATTGTTTCCTTCCTTCTGTCACTGAGACTCCTGAATCTCTCTGTCAGTATTTTTTCAGGTCAGAGAGCACTGAGAGGTTTATTGCTCTCCACACACCCACAGAGCATCAGATATTCTGATCTTCTGACCTGGATTCAGTCCACATTCATTAAACAATAGAATCAGATTTTCATTATTCCTGGTGCTCTATGGGAGCTAACACTGTAAGTGCCCGGTGGTCTGGGCATGGATTAGGTGAAGTTCCTCACTCTATTCTGCTATGGCTGTGACTCTAGTAACTTCTGGCAGCCACAAGACCTGTGGTTTTTTCTCTATGGCACTGGGAGGGACAGAGGTCAGGTGGCAGAAATGACTATGAGTTCTGGTGCAGACAGTTTCTCACTGAGACCTATAACATCTGCTGGGGAACAGGCTTTCAATTATATCATGAAGCAAGCAAAATTAAACCATGAGTTTCAGGAATATAAAGCTTTAGTTGAATAGTATCGAATTGAGAGCCCAGAATAAATCCTTAGATATTTTATGGTAAATCTTTGGGAAAGGATTCCATCCTAAGAAGTGATCACTTGATCACTTGACTTCCCGTTAATCATGGATTTGCTCAAGTGGGAGCCAGTAACGTCTTCATTTGTCCCTGTTGCGTGCTTGCATGCTAGTATAGCCCAATGGTGTCTGCTGATTCTAGGAACACGAAGAGCCTCCAAAAGATCGTTCAGGGTCTTGATGAATAAGTTGACCATCTGGTAGGTGGGCAGTCACGTGGTCTTATGATGTCCTGTGGAATCCAGTCGGTAAAAGCTCTAGTACAGTGGTCTTCTGCAAATCTCATTACGTGTCCAGCCCATCTGATTTTTGACACCTTGGCAAACGAGACAGCATCCCTGATTCTTGATGGTCGATGGAAGTCGGAACTCCGGATTCTTTCTCTCATTTGAGTGAAACGTGATACTCAAAGCATAGCTCTTTCGATTTTTCTTTGGGAGACCCGAATAGCGTTCTCATCCTGTTTGCGTAGGATCCAGGTCTCTTAAGCATATGTTAATGCAGGAAGAACAGTGGAATCAAAGAGATGTGCCAGGAGCCGGAGTTTGTTCAACCTCTTAGCTATTTCTTTGACGGTCTTGAAGACGTTCCCAGCTGCTCTCTTCCTCCTGCGCACTCAGGTGCCAGGTCATTCATCATGTTGACTTCTCAACCTAGGTACACATAACTGTTGCATTCGGAGATGGTCATTCTGTTGAGAGCGAATGGAGCATCAGGCACGAGGCTGTTTCTCATAAACATTGTCTTTGTAAGGTTCAGCTGTAGTCTGACCTTTCCACACTCACAGTCGAAGTCAGCCAGCATTTGTGCCGCTTGGCTAATGTTTGGTCTTATTAGAACTATGTTATCAGCAAAGTGGCGGTGGTGTAGTTGCCGACTGTCTATCTTTACTCCCATTCCTTTGCATTCCAGTCGTCACATGATGTTCTCGAGGGTGGCACTGAAGAGTTTCAGTGAAATGGTATCTCCTTGCTGAACCACTCTCTTAACATCGATGATCACTTCTTTGTAGAATGGTGAGATCCTGGTAGTGAATCCGCAATACAGCTCATGGAGTATCCTGATATATTGAGTTTGAATGCCCTGATTGGCTTCAATGACCCGTATCAACAGAATCAAAGGCCTTCTTTAAATCAATGAACGTTATACAGAGCAGCATCTCGAACTCCCAAGAAACCTCAATGAGCATGGTTATCATGTGGATATGGTCAATCGTGCCGAATCCTTTGTGGAACCTGGCTTTGTCACATAATTTTCCTTCATCTAGTGTTCTGCCAATCCTATTTAGGATCACTCGAGTGAATAGCTTGTAGATGATGACAATAGGCAGATTGGGCGATATTTGCCAATGTCGTGGATGTCTCCCTTCTTGAACAGTAGTACAGTTCTGCTGGATTTCCATTGGGATGGAATCTTGCATTCAGACAGGTAGCGTGTGAAGAGCTGAGCCTGCGTATTGATGAGTACTGACGACAGGTTCTTCAGGTGTTCAGGTCTGATCTTGTCTGGGCCGGGTGCTGTTTGTTTCTTTACCGACAAAATGGCGTGTTGGATTTCAGAAAAGAGAACATTGGGAACAGCATATCCATCCTGTGGAATTTGGAATGTGGGCAAGTGGACATGGCTATTGAAGAGATCTGAGTAGAAGTCATGGATAATCTTCTCCATGGCCCTTCTGGAAGATGTAATAGATTCATCAGGACGTCGGAGGGCAGTCATATTGATCTTGTAGTTGGCTAAGTACAGGCGGGTGTTATAAATGCTTTTCCAGGCTTCTGCTGCATCTACCAGCACTTCTGCTCTTCTCTCTTTGAGGTCTTTCTTTATCGCATCTCTGTACTGCTTTGCGAGCTTGGACGTTCACTTGCGGTTGCCTGAGGCATGCGCCAAACCACATTGGCGAATAAGCTCAAGAGTTTTCAAAGACAGGAGTTTTTTTGTGGCAGTTAGGGGCCTCCCCAAAAGCCTCTATCTCTTTTGGAGAGCCTGGCAAGCTACCGAGAGTATTCCGTCCACACAGCAGAGCCTAACAAGCTATCCGTGTGTATTTGATATGCCAAAACCAGTGATTACAATGGGTCTCATTCCCCTGACCCTGAAGGCGTCACCAATATGACAGCGTTGAGAAGGATGAGGTAGGAGAGACTGATAAAAAAAAAAAAAACTCAAGGCCGAACTAGGCTGCTAAAACGAAGAAAGACAAAAATGATTGTCTGTATTTCAATACACATACTCTAGCATCGGATACATCCATCGAGGACCTGATGGTACAAGCGCAAAAGAACAAGTACGTCATCATTGGTCTGACCGAGACAAGAAGGCATCAATAATATCACAGAGTTTTTGACACTGGAGAAAAACTGTTCCTCGGAACATGCAATAAAAGAGGCATCGGAGGCGATGCTGCCCTTGTCAACACAAACTTGGTCATGAGCACTGATTCATTCGAAAGCCTAACAACCCAAATTGGACATTTACACTTGAATAGATGTGGGTCACTACCGGCAGTTTCTATCTTCGTTTTCTACGCACCAACATCCAATTATGATGAAGGAGAAATTGAGAAGTTCTACATGGAGCTGGAGAAGTTCTATAAAGTAGACCACACCTTCTACAAGATCATTGTGGGTGATTTTAATGCCAAGATAGGGCCGAGAAGATCAGCTGAAGAACTTCACATCGGGACCCATGGCCTAGAATGGAACGAACAGACTGAGAGACTGTCTTGAGTTCATCATGTCGACCAAGACCATCCATGGTAACTCACAGTTCCAGAAGGCAGAATCTAAATGTTGGACATGGGAGTCTCCCGGTGGACCATTCCACAACGAAATAGACCACATCATATTCAATCGATGGTTTTACCTGACCGATGTTGCTGTTGTCCTAAAATTCCAAACGGGATAGGACCACGTCTCCTTTGTGCAAAATTCTACTTCACAGAGCGGGGAGTTTTCAAAGAAGAAAACTTCCAGAATGACCACCAACTGGGAGCTCTTTGGCACTATTGCTGCAACATGGGAAGATACCGTTGTTGACAACATTGACGAGGAATATGATCGACTGGTTCAGCACCTCCATAATTGTGCGAGGATTGCCAAGAGAGAGATAGCCACTCACACACACACACACACACACACACACACACACACACACACTCAAAACGCCTATGAAGTGAAGCAAAATATCTTTTAAAATTGATGTTAGGAAAACAGCACCGCAAACAAAAACAAGAGAACATAACTTGAATTCTTATCTCATACCAGAATACAGAATTCAATGAAATGTGGCTTGTGGTGCAGCTTTGACAGCAGAATCCTTAAAACACAGAGAGGAAAAGCTCTGCCCGTCTCTCCATGACACTAATCTTAGAGGGCTCATCTATAGTTTCACACCATTGGCAGAGATCCCTTGATCACTTGACATCCCTTACTCATCGATTTGGTTGAGCGGGCACCATTAGCGCCTTCATTCGTCCCTGTCGTGTTCTAGTGTAGCCCAATGGTGTCTGCTTCCAGGAACATGAAGAGCTTCAAACTGATCATTCATGGTCTTGACGGAGAAGTTTGACCATCACGTAGGTGGGCGGCCACACGATCTTTTGACACCCTGTGGAATCCTCTCGGTAATGGAAAGAGATGGCAAACTAAAATCAATAAATTGAGCTAAATCAATTAAAGGATTTTACTGTCAATGTAAATGACATTAAAATTAAGTTAGCCTACTGAATGAGAGAAAACATGTACTCACCAAACATCATATCCAACCTAGTATCTAAGATATTCATAGCACTCACAAAGCTCAACATCAGAACCAATCACCCATCATAAAATGGTGTGGGAAATAGAGATTCTTCCCTAAAGTAATGTTCCAATGGTCTTTAGGCATATGAAAAGTTGTTTGTCAACACTATCTATGCGGGATATGTTGATATAAAGTACACTGAAGACCACATCTCCCCAGTGGGTATAGCTTATATAAAATTACTGGAAACAACCAGTATTGGAAGGTTGCCAAAGGGAACATTGTTTCTACGTTTGTGGGAACATATCTATAGAAAACACTATGAAATTTCTCTAAAGAGTGAAAACAGAATTTCCAAGTTACAAGTGATTCTATATTTGGTAACTTCACCCAAGCATGAAAACACTCATTAGAGAAAATACATGTAAACATATGTCGGTTATAGAATTTAGAATAGTTGTCAGGGCTTGGAAACAATTCGAAAGCTTAATGAGTTTCATGGATAAGAATTTGTGAATTATACAAACAATGGGACACTGTGCAGCTATAAGAAATGACAGAATACCAGAATTTTCTGAACCATGAATAGACAATATCAAACTAGACAATATCATATTAAGTGAAGTTTGTCAGAGGGAGAAGGACAAATTCAGACAATCTCATTCATCAGTGGTAGACATAAAAAAGAGCATCAGCATGGACAGGATAATGATAATGGTCAATGATAACGGCCCCTGCATCCTAACCATATTCTGGGGTTCCCGAGAGGAGTCGGGTGGGGGAAGAAGAAACCGAGCATAGGGACCACAGCAGAGTGTGGGGGTCTGAGGATTTGGTGCTGGGAGAAGCACAGGGAGTTTGTGACCCACAAGCATCAACACTACAACTATTGTCAACCTGATTCCTCAATGACAACAAAATAGGTAATTGTTGAAAATCCTCCTTCTGTGAAGCAAACAATCTGTAATAGGAAGGAAAATTAACTGCACCTTAACTAATAGGAAATAAGTCTCTAGTGGACTTGTGGTATGAAGAGGAATAAACAAATTTATACTAGACTAAAACGTAGTAACTAAAATGTATATACTTGGTTTAAAAAATTTGTCTTTTACATTTCAATAAACGAGAAAATAAAGTGACCCTCTGACAACCCCTCACCCTGCTGCTCCTGGAGCACAGCCCTGGAGTCCTGGAAGCAGAGCGCACCTTGGTGGTCACACGCACCCCTGAAGCTCCCCTATCTCCCTCAGCAGGTTTGTGACTGGGCTCACAGGGATTTTCTCTCACTGTGTGACTTGCACAATAATACACGGCTGTGTCTTCTGTTAATGAGTTGCTCAGTTTTAGGTAAACTTGGTTCTTGGAGGTATCCCTGGAGATACTGACTCGGGACTGAAGACTTGGATTATAATTTGTTCCCCCACCATTATACATAACACCAATCCAATCCAGCCCCTTTCCAGGGACCTGGCGGACCCAGTGCACATGAACACCGGTTAATGAGAATCCAGAAACCGAGCAGGTGAGGGACAGTGTCTGCGACGGCAACACCATGCTTGGTCCCGACTCCTGCAGCTGTACCTGGGACAGGACACCTGGGGACAGAGACCCACAGTTAGTCATGGGCTCAGAGGCCCCATTCCCACCTTGGAGCCTCTGTCCAGGGGACACTCACATCCGGGACCTGCTACCAGAATAAGGAGGAACCAGCGCTGATGCATGTTTCTGCCCACGAGGTCCATGATCTCAGACACTGTGTCGGGGGAGAGGGAGCCCGAGTTGGGGTGAGTGTGAACGTGGTTTTAATCCTGGGTCCCGAGTGCAGATTTGCATGGGGTAGCCCCTGTAGAGAAAGGAGGGGACCCGCGGAGGCTGGTGTGTGCGTTCCCTGGGAGGAGGTGCTGATTGTGGCTCAGAGCACTCAGGTCTGTCCCTGGGGCCCTGTCAGAGCCGGGCCTCTTTCTCCAGAACAGGAAACATGCTGAGGAGCTTTCAGGAAATAGGAATTGCTGAGGGGGAAACAGCAGCTGGGGAGGAGAGCCCCAGTGTCTCAGGTCCCTGATGACCAAACTCAGCCTCCACAGGTCCTCTTACTCTGTAAACAGGCCTCTGCCCCTCTGTGTCCCTGGGTGTTGGTTCCTATTCTCCCACTTTGGAGGCAAAATTTGAGGTCAAACAATCAGTTTTACTGTTACATTGAATTCTTTTTGTGAATTTCTTGTTTCCAACCCAGGGTCAATTTTCCTGGTAGTTTATTCATATACTTACTTTGGATAAAATCCCTTCACCTGGAGCATATTCTTCAGACCATTCAAGGTAGTTATTAGAACGTTAGTTCTCACTAATTATGGGTTTGCATTGGGTCAAGTAGTAGCTTCTGCCCAGGAGACCTTCATGGTGTAGGGGTCCTGGTAACATCTCCTCACCCTGCTTAGTCCTGTCTATATGTCAGTGTCCATAAGACCATCAGGAATCTCAGTATACCTGTTCTTGGGAGGGTCATTTCTGAGGATTACTTTTTAAAAATTTTTATTTTAATGAATCACCGTGAGATACAGATACAGACTTACAAACTTTTGTGATTACATTTCAGTCATACATTCAGTCAGGTAGCGTGTGAAGAGCCGAGCCAGCGTATTGATGAGTACGGACGGCAGGTTCCTCAGGTGTTCAGGTCTGACCTTGTCTGGGCCGGGTGCTGTTTGTTTCTTTACTGATGGAATGGCGTGTCGAATTTCGGAAGGGAGAACACTGGGAACGACATATTCATCCTGTGGAATTTGGAATGTGGGCAAGTAGACATGGCTATCAAAGAGATCTGAGTAGAAGTCATGGATAATCTTCTCCATGGCCCTTCTGGAAGATGTGATAGATCCATCAGGACGTCGGAGGGCAGTCATCTTGGTCTTGTAGTTGGCGAAGGATAGGCGGGCGTTACGAATACTTTTCCCGGCTTCTGCCGCATCTACCAGCACTTCTGCTCTTCTCTCTTTGAGGTCTTCCTTGATCGCATCTCTGCACTGCTTTGCAAGCTCGGATGTTCGCTTGTGGTTGCCTGAGGCAAGCGCCAAACCACCTTGGTGAATAAGCTCAAGAGATTTCAAAGACGGGCATTTCTTTGTGGCTATCTCTCTCTTGGCATTCCTCGCACAATTATGGATGTGCTGAACCACTCAATCGTATGACACACTACCTGTATGAATGCAAGGTTCCGTCCCCATGGAAAACCAGCAGGACTGTACTACTGTACAAGAAGGGAGACATCCATGACATTGGCAACTATCGCCCTATCTGCCTATGTCTGTCATCTACAAGTTGTTCACTCGAGTCATCCTGAATGGGATTGGCAGAACACAAGATGAAGGACAACCATGCAAGCAAGCCAGGTTCCGCAAAGACTTTAGCTCCATCGACCATATCCACACAATAACCAAGTACATTGAGGTTTCTCGAGAGTTCAAGAAGCCGCTCTGTCTAACGTTCATTGATTTAAAGAAGGCCTTTGATTCTGTTGAGACAGAAGCGGTCATTGAAGCCCTAGCCAATCAGGGCATTGAAGCTCAATACATCAAGATCCTCCATGAACTGTATTATGGATTCACTACCAGGATCTCACCATTCTACAAAGAAGTAATCATTGATGTCAAGAGAGGGGTTCGGCAGGGTGATACCATTTCACCAAAACTCTTCAGTGCCATCCTCGAGAACATCATGCAAGGACTGGAATGGGAAGGAATCGGAGTGAAGATAGATGGTGGCCAACTACACCACCTCTGCTTTGCTGATGGCATTGTTTTAATAATACTAAACATTAGGCAAGTGGCACAAATGCTGGCCGACTTTGACCGTGAGTGTGGAAAGGTCGAAATACAGCTGAATCTTACAATGTTTATGAGAAACAGCCTCATTCCTGACGCCCCATTCGCTCTCAACGGAACGACCACCTCCGAATGCAACAGCTATGTGTACTTAGGTCAAGAAGTCAACAAAACAAATGACCAGGCACCCGAGCTGCGCAGGAGGAAAAGAGAAGCTTGGAACGCCTTCAAGAGCATCGAAGAAATAGCTAAGAGGACAAATAACCTCCGACTCCGGGCACATCTCTTTGATTCCACTGTTCTACCTGCATTAGCATATGCCTCAGAGACCTGGGCCCTAGGCAAACAGGATGAGAACGCTATTCGGGTCTCCCAAAGAGGAATTGAAAGAGCTATGCTTAGAATATCACATTTCACTCAAATGAGAGAAAGAATCCGGAGTTTCGACATCCGTCTACGATCAAGAATCAGGGACGCTGTCTCGTTTGCCAAGGTGTCAAAAATCAGATGGACTGGTCACGTAACGAGATTTAAAGACGACCACTGGACTAGAGCTGTTACCGACTGGATCCCACAGGATGTCAAAAGACTGCGTGGCCGTCCACCTATCAGATCGTCAGACTTCTTCATCAAGATCATGAATGATCTGATTGAGGCTTTTCGTGTTCCTAGAATGAACAGTTGCCATTGCGCTACACTAGCACGCGATAGGGACAAATGGAGATTTTACTGACGCCCGCTCAAGCAAGTCTACAATTAATGGGAAGTCAAGTGATCAAGTGATCAGTCATACATTACATTTTAGTTATTTAATTCATCCCTCCACCTGTGCCCATTCTCCACCACCAACAGTATCCAACCCTCCACCACTGCCCGTTCTTCACCACCAATGTTCCTAGTTTCCCTCCGGCTTCAGACACTGTCAGGTGCTTAAAAGAACTCATGGAGGTTCCTTAGCACGAGGTCTGGGAATCTGGTCTTAGTGCTCGAACTCACACATTTTACAGTGTACAACCTGAGTACTGCAGGTGTGGCCCAACCCAAACCCCAAATGCAGAGAATGTAGAGAGAGGCTGTGTCACATAAGTGTATCCCCTAATTCCATGAAAAAAAAAACAGAGTGTTGAAAATACTCAAAGGGGACAGAATATGCATTAAAATTTGACTTTTATCAAAGTCAGCATTAAGGATCAAAAGTAATTAAAAAAAAACAAAATTCAACAAAATTTGACTAAAGACAGATGCTCAAACAAGTCAAGCCGTGTGAGAATTGGGGATGAGTGAGTCTCCCCTC
The DNA here is from genome assembly GCF_029834395.1 of Sorex fumeus. Taxonomy (NCBI): domain Eukaryota; kingdom Metazoa; phylum Chordata; class Mammalia; order Eulipotyphla; family Soricidae; genus Sorex; species Sorex fumeus. The sequence goes on along the minus strand of NW_026606224.1, from coordinate 479,299 downwards.
AAATTGATGGTGACTCGGATGTAGCACCCGAGTTCACCTGAGCTCAGTGAGAGCCCTTGGAACCAAATAGGAGAGACAGAGAAGTAGTGGTACTTGTCTTCCATCACTGCACTGTGGGTCAGGGCCTCTAACCTCCACCAAAGACCCCAAGACTCCTGTCAGATTTTTACCCTAAAACTACATTCCAGTGTGTAACTCGAGCAGACAAGATGATCTCTTGTCTGTAGGAAAACAAAACGTAGCCTCCCATCCTGACAAAACATGAGGGAACAAGGTGAGTTTGCAGTTAATCACTTAATCACTTAACTTCCCGTTAGTCGTCGATTTGCTCGAGCGGGCGCCAGTAACGTCTCCATTTGTCCCTGTCACGTGCTAGTGTAGCCCAAAGGCATCTGTTCGCTCCGGGAACATGAAGGGCCTCAAACCGATCGTTCATGAACTTGACGAAAAAGTCTGACCATCTGGTAGGTGGGCGGCCATGCGGTCTTTTGACATCCCGTGGAATCCAGTCGGTAACAGCTCTAGTCCAGCGGTCGTCTTTAAATCTCATTACGTGACCAGCCCATCTGATTTTCGACACCTTGGCAAATGAGACAGCATCCCTGATCCTTGATCGTCGACGGATGTCAGAACTCCGGATTCTTTCTCTCATTTGAGTGAAACGTGACACTCCAAGCATAACTCTTTCTATTCTTTCTTGGGAGACCTGAATAGCGTTCTCATCTTGTTTGCGTAGGGCCCAGGTCTCTGAGGCATATGTTAATGCAGGAAGAACAGTGGAATCAAAGAGATGTGCCCAGAGCCGGAGGTTCTTCATCCTCTTAGCTATTTCTTCGACGTTCTTGAAGGCATTCCAAGCCGTTCTCTTCCTCCTGCGCAGCTCGGGTGCCAGGTCATTTGTCATGTTGACCTCTCGACCGAGGTACACATAGCTGTTGCATTTGGAGATGGTCGTTCCATTGAGAACGAATGGGGCGTCAGGAACAAGGCTGTTTCTCATAAACATTGTCTTCGTAAGATTCAGCTGTAGTCCTACCTTTCCACACTCACGGTCAAAGTCGGCCAGCATTCGTGCCGCTTGGCTGATGTTTGAGTTTGCAGTTATTTCAGCAAATGTGAGGAACCAATTTCCTTTACGTCAAGATAGGCTTTCCTGTACCCTGCAGAGAGCCAGTCCCAGCGCTGCTGGAGAAGTGCAGGGGCCACTCAGGAGTTAGAGACAGCACAGAGATGAAGGGTAGGCACACACGGGTGCCCAGGGATCTCGGGGAAAACTATTAACACAACAGTTCTGAGTACATGGCTGAAGTTCTTTTTACCAATTCAGAATTATCACAATCTTCTCAAAGCAGGGTGGAACACTGAGGCGATTCATCCACTCTCTAGTGTACAAAGCACAAGGCTCTGAAGCTCTGTCCCGGGGGTCCTGTCCCAGAGCAGCTGGAGGCCCAGGACACAGAATCCTCACATCCTTGCCCTCACCTGTGCTGTCTCCCCATGCTGCACCCAAACCAACAGTTTCCATGGTGTCTGGATCCCAGAGCTCAGTAAAGACCCGGAGTGAACAGGAGATGCACAATGATGGGAACATTTCCTAAACCACTTCACCTAAACCCACTGGAAATATTCTTAAATTGGTGAAAACTTGCGGGGGGCCCGGTCAGACCACTCTCTGGCCCCCATAGGTGGCCCTAGAATCCGTAGGTGCAGGGAAGGACCGACCGAATGAACACAAGACACAAGAGACAGAATGCAGTTCAGAAACAGAGAGAAAAAGGGACAGACTTTATTGGGGGCAATCAGGGTATATATCCATTAGTGAGGCAGCTACACTAAAGGTCGTGCCCATATATGGTTAGGAAGGTTTGTTTTCACATATCATGCATTACAAGGTTTATGTGTATCTCGTACCAGAGACAAGGTGATTACACAAAGGGCCTTGTCCATATGATTTACCAGACATGAGGTAGATACACAAAGGGCCATGTCCATATGATTTATAAAATTTATATGCATCACGTACCAGACACGAGATAGTTACTTCTTGTTATTACTGACAGCCATGACAGATGTTCTCTCAGGATAACCATACATCAAGATAACCATACATAGCACTGGTTTTGCCTGTTGCAGGGTCACGTAGGTCAAGACGACCATACATAGCACAGGCTGTGCCTGCCTCGGGGTCGTAGGTCAAGATGACCATACCTAGCACAGGCACTTAGACCTTGGTCAGTTAAAGGGCCAGCTTCCCACAAAAACTTGTTTTTAACCACCAACTTTAACTTCAGGTATTGCTCACATTTTTGGCTCTATTTTCTGCATAATTAAATAAAACTTATTTTTCAATCTTTCTTCAATCATTTATGTGCATTTAATTTATTATATTATAGACTATAAAATACTGGCTCATAATTAGTAATTTAGTAAAAACAATGAAATAAATGAATTAAAAATGAATAAAGCCCTAAATCATTCATTTTGTATTTCTCAGTATTAGATACTCCTAGCTTGACAGAAGTCCTTTTACATTTTCATTTTTAACAGCAATTTGGGCAGGCACAATGGATTGGCCTTATGCTTTGCACGTGAGAGCCCCAAATTCATTTTCCAGTGCCACTAGCCTGATACCCTGAGCACTACAGGGAGGACCAGCACACAGAAAGGAAGTAAACACGGAGTACTCTCAGGCATGGCCCCCAAACCAAAGAAAACATCTCTTGTCTGTATTTGGATAATAGAAGGTTTTTGTGATGATAAGATACTCATCATTTTTATCCAAATTTAGACATGTGGTGTTTTGGATGAGTGTGTGATTTCTAGTAAAACATACTTTCAATCTTTGCCTTTATTATTGACATTGACCATATAAAACCGTCTCAGTTCTCTAAGTGAAGAGGACTGAAAAATGCATTTGTAATGTTGAACAGGTGTCTTTGTAAGGTCACCAAAACAGGAATGCTGCTCAATGGGGTCACCATTTGACAGGAGGGGTGAATGTAGATGCAAATCTCCAAGCATTCTCTGTCTTGGGAGGGAAGACTTGAAATTGAGGTTAATCCAAAATGAGAAGTTCATTAGGAGTTGTATCTGCAATGGTCTTCGTATGGAGCCTCCATGTAAGGAGGTTACCTGGGCTCTGGGGTGTGGCGTATCTGGGGGTGCCGGGAGAATGGGGACCTCAGGGAGAGCATCGATGCTCTGGGTTCTGCCTCTTGTTTCATGGTGAAGGGGTCAACACTGCCCGTGTCACATTGTCCCCATTTCCCCAACCAGCTCCACAAGCCTAACCTTTTACTCTAGGTTACTTATTACAATCAAAATATTAAAGGAATTATCAAATCACTTCAGTAAAAGAACATTTGTCCAATTATTCTATCTCACCTCAGGGTTGTGGAGCCTTTGTCTGAGAATTTACTAAGCTATTGGTCACAGGTTGAGCCTTCTATATTACTGTTTTATTGTTGAGTTTAGTTGGCTTCTATGTTACTTTCTCATCTAGTTTAGTGGCTCCAACTGGAAGTTCAGTTCTGAGGAATGAAGAGGTGTCATTGAGTCCAGAAAGTTTAGGATCTGTCGACTGGGATGAGTGTGAGGAGATCTCAGTGCATCCCTGGAGTTAGGCCTTGGGCAGTAGGTGTGGTGAGTCAGTGGGAGGAGAGTGCGGCTACTGGGCACTCAGCAGGGCCGGAACAGGGCCTGTTCCCATGTTGAGCGCCCTCTAGTGCTCAGCCGGGGTCGGTGTGTCCGGGAATTCCAGCTGCTGGGCTGCCCCTCATGGGAAATGTAGGGGGAATCGGAGGAGCAGGGCTGGTGGGTAAGTGGGCATGAGGTAGCTGTGTGGGTGGGCGTGGCTGCCTAATATTCATATCTAAGATTTGATTAAAACTCTCATCCTGTCTGAGATGCCAGGGCAAACCCAAAGGACAGACATGTTCCTCTCAGTTCCCACTGCTTTCTAGAACAGAACTACGGCAGCTTTTCATGAGCCACGAGACAAAGTGTCTAGAGGGTTCAAACCCTGACTCTAGGATTGATGGTTTAGAGTTGGGTCCTGTCGTACTTTGTTCTGGAAGAGACAACTGTTATACATTATAGTTCAACCAATTCCAACAAATATTTTAAAATCGTTCTTCAGTCTCTGGTTTTCTTTAATCTTCTTAATCACACAAAAAGTGTCAGACGTCACAACATTGACTGGAAATAGGTGTGTTTTTGCTCAGGTCTGCTCATTCTGTCTATCTTGATACCCTGAATAATCTGTAACTGAATGTTCTTGTCACCCTCCATAATGACACAGTCTGTCCCTGTTCCTCAATCAACTGCCTCTGACAGTGTCAGAGTCTTTGTGGCATCTGAGGGGTATTGAAGAAGTAACAAGCAGGAATTCTCTGGCCTGTAGATGGCCCCTGATCCCACTCCCTCCCAGAGTCAGAGCAAACCCTCCTCTGAGTGTGTCCATTTTTCTCAGGACAGTACTGCATTCCTCTGAATGGCTGATCCTCAGGCAGGACACAGGAACCGTGAGCTGGGAAACAGGAGGTGAGCCTCAGCGTGCCCGCCTCCTTCTGTGGGGACCCGAGTGGGAAGGGGGCAGTTCCCACACCCCTGAGCTTTCCCCTGAGGTTAAGAGGGTCAGTCATCCTCAAACGCCCCCAACCCTTGGGTTCTGAGAAGGTCATGAGCTCCTAAAGATTCTGCCTTTGTCACCCAAACAGGAAACACCCTCATATTCCAGGGTATAAAAGAGTATGATCAGAGAATCATGAATCTAGAGTGTCCCTGAGGAACTCTAGACAAGGAGGCCCTTAACCTTCTTCTGCACCTGCTGCTGTGCTGACCCGGAAGGCAGGGTGGGGTTCAGACCCACGACCCTGAAGACCAGCTCTCTGTCCCCCTGCAGGAAGGCGTGTGTCTGGGATCCCACCCACTCCCCACCCAGGGTCCCACACATACAACCCTGTGTCCTTGTGACCACTGGGTTCAGGGCACAGAGTACAGTGCTCTTGGATGTGTCTCTGAGATGGGTGACTGTGGAGGTTGTGTGTAGACTGAGCTTGAGCAGGACCAAAGGTACTGTCCACTCCAGCCCTTCCCCGGATGTTGGTGATCTGACCATGCCAAAAGCAGAGGGTTTGGTGGGAACTCAGTGAAAGGACAATAAGGGTGAGGGTCTGCATGGGCTTCTCTCCTCTTGATCCATCTCTTCCACAGTCCTGGGTCAGATTCTTAAGATTCCCCTGGTCAGGAGGAACAGGGGACACCCCCTGTCAGACTGGCCACCATTTCAAACATTCCTGAAGCCCAAAGATGTTCATGTCTATAGCTGTCATCACTAGAAGCTACAAAAGAAATTCAGTTTCTGTTCAGCTAACCTTTGAATCTCAGACTCTGTCCTTGAGGGGGCCCTGCCCTGAGAGCAGAGGGGCTGAGTTTCCCAGGAGCCCATTACTGAGGATCAATGGACACACTGTGCAAGGAGGGGCAGAAGTCCACGGCTGGTCCCTCCCCTCTGGGCTCTGGTGAGAGGAGGCGCTGGGTGGGTCCGTGTGGTTGTGGGTTCTGGATATCCTCCCCACGGGTCTCTCCTCTAGAGCAGGAGAGGCCATGAAAGGGCATCTGAGGACACAGGGCTTAGCCATAAGCACAGCAGGACTCGTGCTTTCCAGGGAGCTCTGTGAGCACTCTGCAGACATGGGGGTGAGCTCACCCTACAGTGGGGCAGCCTCTCTCTCTCCCCTTCTGGCCCGAGTCCCGGCCCCTCCTGGGCCCCTGCTCAGCTTCTCTCTCTCCCATCAGCCCTGACCAGCCCTAGGCATGCTGGGCTGAGCCCGGATCTGCTGTTTCTCTTAGTTGCAGGATCAGAGTCACCTCACACAGCAGGACTGACCAGAAGGCAGGGATCCCAGTCCACACGCAGGAGCTCTCCACAATCACGACTGTGCTCAGGATTCGAGCTCCATGCATGGGGACTTGCCTTCTGTTGTAGATAGTTTCACTGTTCATGTATCAGTTGTAAAATTCCAACAGAATTTGCCATGAATGTGGCGGATGTGGCGAGAAAGGGACCCTCCTTCACTGCTGGTGGGAATGCCGGCTGGTCCAACCCTTTTGGAAAACAGTATGGACGATTCCCAAAAAATTAGAATTTGATCTGCCATTTGACCCAGCTATAGCACTCCTGGGAATATATCCCAGAGAGGCAAAAAGGTATAGTCGAAGTGACATCTGCAATTGTTTGTTCATTGCAGCACTCTTCACAATAGCCAGAATCTGAAAAAAACCTGAGTGCCCGAGAACAGATGACTGGTTAAAGAAACTTTGGTACATTTACACAATGGAGCACCATGTAGCTGTTAGAAAAGATGAAGTTATGAAATTTACATACAAGTGGTACTACATGGAAAGTATCATGTTAAGCGAAATGACTCAGAAAGAGCGGGATAGACATAGAAAGATTGCATTCATCTGGGGAACATAAAGCAACAGAACGGGAGACTAACACCCAGGAATGGCTGAGATTAGTACCAGGAATTTTGCTCCATGACTTGAAGGCCAGCCACATGTGCTAGGTGAAAAGGAAGCTCAGATAGAGAAGAGAGCATCAAATAAAGGGTGTTGTGAGACCCTCCCAGGTTGGAGAAGTATGCTAAAAGTAGTCTATAGACCAAACATGATTGCCACTCAAGGCCTCTCTTGCAAAACACAATACCCAAAAGAAGAGAAAGAGAACAAGGGGGAATGCCCTGCCACAGAGGCAGGGTAGACGGGGGTGATAGGGGGTGGGAGGGATGCTGGGACCTGTGATGGTGGAGGATGGGCACTCGTGGAGGGATGGGTACTTGATCATTGTATAACTGAAAACCAAGCACAAAAATTTATAAGTCTATAACTGTAAAAAAAGATTACACAGCAAAAAAATTTTTAAAAATTATACTAGAATTACACTTGTGCCTTGCCAGTAGCCATTCCTAAGCATTTAGCCTAACCATTGGCAAGACAAAAAAGAAAAGAGAAAGAAATAATGAAGAGAAAAAAGGTAAGAATAATTTTTAAGTACCAATTGAAAACAGATATGAGTATTTTTCTTCAAATTGACTTTCTCTGAACCTGTATGCCATTAACTGCAAGTTTTTTTTCTTTTTCTTTTTCCAAATATGTACATGTTTACTTAACACTAAGATTGATTCTTTCTTATAGAAGGTTAGCATTACACAGATGGAGACATGTGGTAACACAGTTTAGGAAATTTTATGACAGTACTAACTAGTCATTGGTGTGAACACAATTTATAATCTGCCTTTCCTAAGAAACCTCACATTCTTGGCATTTTACAGATATTATTTTTTATGTCAAATTGTCAAAATTGCTCAAAGGAAAATACTTTTTTGAGGTATTAGAAAGTACCTTTGTATAAGCAAGTGATTTTACTTTTTAAGAAAATTAGTGTTACTACAAATAAAATGTGAGTTACACAGTGACCCTATTTTCCATTATCATGTATAAATTGTCCTAGGGTTTTAAACTGAGTGTCTTTGCATCTATATCTTGAAGAAATGAAATATTTTAATGATGGGCAATAATAAAAAATAAAATTACTTTGACTAAACTTAAAAAATTATATTAGAGGAAAAAAGAACATATTGATTTATGCTACTTAAGTTGATTAAATATTCTTTTTATGTTTAAATTTTAAAATAAAAATGAAGTTCTTTACAACCTACCCCCAGAGACCAGCCTTTGTAGACCGGGAGTAGACCGCCCCCTGGTGGTCACACGCACCCCTGCAGCTCCCATGTCTCTCAGCAGGTTTGTGTCTGGGCTCACCTGGACTTGCCCTCACTGTGTGTATCTTGCACAATAATACACGGCTGTGTCCTCAGCTACTGAGTTGCTCAGTTTTAGATAAACTTGGTTCTTGGAGGTATCCCTGGAGATGCTGACTCGGGACTTAAGACTTGGGTTATAGTCTGTGCTTCCATCATGCCGTATAACACCAACCCAATCCAGCCCCTTTTCAGGGGTCTGGCGAACCCAGGTTACACCATAGCTGGTTACAGAGAATCCAGAGACGGAGCAAGTGAGGGACAGCGTCTGCGAGTGCGTCACCAGGCTTGGTCCTGACTCCTGCAGCTGTACCTGGGACCGGACCCCTGGGAACAGACACCCACAGTGAGTCACAGGCTCAGAGGCCCCATACCCACCACCTCTGTCCAGGGTATACTCACATCTGGGAGCTGCCACCAGAAAGAGGAGGAACCAGCGCTGATGCACATTCCTGCCTATGAGGTCCATGATCTCAGACACCGTGTCAGGGAGAGAGGGAGCCTGAGTTGAGGTGAGTGTGGACATGGTTTTAACCCTGGATCCCGAGTGCAGATTTGCATGGGGGGCGGGGGCTTCAGTGGAGAAAGGAGGGGACCCGAGGGAGGCTGGTGTGTGGGCTCCCTGGGAGGAGGTGCTGAGTGTGGCTCAGAGCACTCAGTCCAGTCCCTGGGGCGCTGTGAGAGCCAGGCCTCTTCCTCCAGCACAGGAAACATGCTGAGGAGCTCTCAGGAAACAGGAATTGCTGAGGGGAAACGTCAGGTGGGGAGAGTTCCTGAGCCTCAGGTTCCTGATGACCAAACCCAGCTGTCCTGTAAACAAGCCCCTTCCCCTTCATGTCCCTCAGTGGTGGCTCCTGTTCTCTCTGTCTGTACAATATTTGTGGTAGAAATATGGTTATAGCTAGGTTTATTGTTACAGTGAATTCTGACAGAACTTGGTTCAACCCAACGTCAGTCAAATATTACAGTCGTTTCTTCTCACACTTCCCTTGACTTGGTGCAGCTGATCTTCCAACTCACTGATTCTATGTTCAGCTGTAGTCATTCTAAGGTTGAGGGCACAGACTGAGTTTTTTATTTCATATACGGAATCTTTTATTCATGACATTTCTGCTCTAATTTCTTCCCGTATTTTCTCGATTGTTTCTGTCATGTTACTGGATATCTGTCTGACTGTTTCATTGAGTTTATTGAAAATCTTCTTGAATTCATATCTAAATTCTTTCTTAGAGAGGTCATTTAGGTGATTAGCATCAACTAAGGCTTCTGGCTCTTTTCATCTTCATCCCCACGTGGTGGGGATTTGCGTTGTTTCTTCATGTTGGCGTATAGTTATGGGAACTGAGATGTTACAGTACATTTCTGGGCACGAGTAAACTACCTGCCGCCATGTGAGCGTAGGCCCGCCTAATATTAGGCCACGCCCACTTCTACAAAAACCACGACCACTTCTGAAGAGGCCAGGCCCCACAGAAAGCTGGTGTGTGTGGGAGTAAGAGCTGGGAGGGGAAGAAGACCGGCACAGCGTTGGGGACGAAGAGGAAGAGGCTCAGGGCTGCTTTTGTCCCAGGTTCCTAGAGGATGCCTGGGGTGCTTTTATAGTGAAAGCCAAGTCCCGGGTTTGAATACTGGCGGGCTAACTGACCTGGAGGGGAAGAAGACCTATTCACACTTACCTTGGATGAAAATTTCTTTTCCTGGAGCAGATTTACCCATAACTATTTATTCAGGGTAGTTGTTAGAACATGTATGCTCCCTGATGATGGGTTTATAGCTAGACAAGAAGAGCCTCTGCATGGTGACTTGCCTGGTGTGGTTGGTCTGGTAATAGCACCTGATCCTGCTCTGTCCTGTCTATAACTCATAGATGAGCATGAACCTCAGGAGCCTGTATTGGGTCATCACTGAGGAATCCTGACCCTGTCAAGAGCATAGAAAAAGCTTGTGGAGGACCCTCAGCACACAATCTAATGGGCCTGGAACCTGTTATTAGTGCTGAGACTCACACATTCTACAAGGGCACAAGTGTGCTGTCCCTGAGCAGCATCAGGCATGATCCTCCACCCCCTCCCAAATGCACAGAACCTAGACATAGGCTGTGTCACATATGTGTGCCCCCTAATTCCATGAAGCACCTGACGATTAGGTTCAATCTAAGGGGCCAGAAAATATGCTCTGAAATTTGATGTTTAAAAAGTTGGCATTAACCAGTTTGTCCTTCACGCCCTACCGAGGACACGAGTTGCCTCCCACGAGTGGCTCTCTGGCATTGTCATTGCTCCAGAGGCACAAACACTTAATTCAGAGCCTGGTAGCTTGTGGCAGAAAAGTAAATGGACTACGCGTTAAACTATGGCGCCATGCCTCCCTAGGAGAGAAAGGGTGCCTGTCCTTTCCGCCTTCCCTCCCCCCCACCCACCGCCCCGACAGCAAGGTGGCTGCTTCCTCAGAGCTTATTGGAAAGCCAGGTATGAGCCGGCGGGACAGGACAACTGCAGCCTCATGGGATGGGGGGCCATACTAGTCCATTCTTCATGCCCTATCAAGGTCACGAATTGCCCCCCATGAGCATTTCTCCGGCACGGCCATAGCACCAGATGCACAGAAACCAATCTCGTAATTATCTGGCTCTTGGCAGAAATCCCTCCAGACTTAATTAGTAAAATATCAGAAACCCAATATCATCATATGGTTCTCATAACCAGCTATAGTAAACAAATTATTTTCACAATGCCTTTTCAGCAGTTCTGATTGTTGGGGGGAAAGTCTATACAATAATGGTGCATCTTTGGTCAAAATAATGAATGTAATTAAAGTAGAGAGAGAGAGAGTTAAGTAGAAATCATCTGCCTCACAGGCATCGGGAGGGGTGGGAGGGGAGTACATTGGGGTTCTTGGTGGTGAAAAATAAGTACTGGTGAAGGGAAGGGTGTTTGATCATTGTATGACCGAGGCTTAAACCTCAAAGCTTTGTAACTTTTCCCACAGTGATTCAATTAATAAATATAACAACAAATAAAAAGGTTACCATTAAGGATCAGAAGCAATCTACACACTCATTAGGGTCTACAAAATTCTGCTACGATAGACTCAAAGAGACACAAACACCAACTCAGGCAACAAGAGGATTGAGATGGGTGATGTCACACCTCAGGGACCAGGTGGCTACAGGATACATAACCACTCTCGTGTATGAGCATGTGAGTCTCTGTGTCTGTCCCCAGGTGTCCTGTCCCAGAGCTCCTGCAGGGTTTGGGACAGTGAATCCTCACAGACCGAACCCACCTTTGCTCTCTCAGTATCTCCACAGTCAGCAGTTTCCAGGGAACCTGGGCGCCCAGACCTCAGGAAGGACGCTGGGGTGCCTGGAGAATGTTGGGATTATTTCCTAAAGCTCTGCACCAAGACCAACAGGACACTTTCTTAAAAACTGCTTAAAAATTAGTTATAAATGCCATGAAGTCTGCACATAGATCTTGTTTACAGTACTGGCTCTCTGCAACCCCTGCCATAGAAGAGTATACTGATCAACAATCCCAATGATTGTTGAGATTGTTGAGGATTCAGTAATTCCTCTTTACCACCCTACCCAGCCTCCCACATGCTGCCAGACCATGCATACAGGTTAGACGGGTCAGATAGACCCTGATCCATTGCTGAGGAGTGATCTACTATATCAACATATTGAGCTTGTTTCTCCACACATGGATGTGCGCCTGGAATTTGCTCAATGCCTGACTGTTATAAAGATTTGGAGAGGTGAAGGCATGTTGATAGCATTATGTAAAAAACATAACAGAAGAAAATTAGGGAGCAGCTAAGGAGCAAGTGTCTCTCACCTATCAGAGAACTGAAATAATGTTGCCAAGCTCAAATTAGAAATGTGATAACTCAGATGCTGTTTTAATTTACTACTACAAAGCCAAAGACTTTGGTGACTTTGTCCTCTGTCCTTCATGGTTAGTCTTAAAAGGTTAGACAGGCACTGTAGCATGTTCTGTTTGCACATTATCCTCAACATCCTTGGCCAAGGAAATAGCCTGGAAAGTTTTTTCATTGATTTTTTCAAAAATATGTAGAGCGGAAAAGGTGGACCACACTGTGTGGTGCTCTGGGGTTCTTCTTGACTCTGTGCTCAGAGAATCACTGTTGTGGGGCTCAGGGTTTGTGGGGCCGGGAGAGAGAGGGGGGTAGCAAATGATATCCAGATTGATTAGGCCAAATGCAAGGCAAGACCCTGCCCACTGTACCATCTCTCTGCCCCCAGTTAGGCCATTTATTGAACACAAAATCTGCTCCACTACCCCAGTACCTTGGCTTCAGACACCTGGACCACTGTTTCCTTTAACATGTGGAAGAAGAATTCGATAGCTTAAGAGGAGGACTGGGATATTCTGTGGCCTTAGGGTGATCACACAACCAGTGATCACATTTAAATCATGACACAGTGATGGTAATTACCTACTATATTTTTGCCTGGAGCACAGTCCTGAGAGTTTTCTAATCTTGCCTGATTTAGAATCCTTTAGATAGTCCCAGAATACTCAGGGGACCACTCCAACTTTGGGCTCATTATTAAGGGGAAAGTGCCCCACCAGTTGCCTGGAGGTTAGAAGTTCTCCCTGGCACAGCCCCTTAGCCACTAGGGGACTCGACCTGTAGAGAGTTCCTCAGGCCCCAGCTTCTCTGACATTTCTAGGTATAACATAGATTAATTGGCTTGATTTGCCACTGTCCAATGGCTCGAGACTTGGGATAGAGGCAGCTCTGGTGTCAGCAATACCTTGCCTCTGCCTTAGAGCATCAAGGTCAGCGCTCCAGCTTTTCCAGTCATAACAATCCCCTGCTTCTCTCTGCCACCTGCTCCTTATTGCACACAGGCATTCTCCCTCAGCCCCTATGGACCATTGCTCTCCTAATAATAAACTGTCATATTACTAAGGGTCTAGGTCCCATGTGGACTGCTATGTCTCAGTCATGCTGCACTCATAAATCTTTGAGCATCTACTGCCCAAGACAGACAGACCATCTACTTGTTCCCAGAGTCCCTGTAGTTAAGAGGTAACTGCATTCAGGGAGACAGGGTCCAAGTACTTGATCAATGGCCTCTACATGAGGGACGTTTCCCCATCCCAAGGAGATGCTCCTCACTTCATGCTGAACCTCATCAGGAAAGACAGAGCATGGACAAACTATCTGAGATTTTTGAGCTCAACACCTTTGAGAGGAGAGGATTTTCCTGAGAACATGCCCCCAGTGTCAGCCAAAACATTTCATTTCTTCCTGTCATTTCAAATGTGAGCTGAGGGTCCCCTGCCTACATGTTGAACACAGGAGCCTGTGTGCCTTGGGCCTCCCCACAACAGGAAACTGAAAGTCTCTTCCAGGGACTGAGTGAGGGGACCTGAGGTTCTTGTCTGTCCCAAGACACAGGTGAATGGTTAGACCTGGGTCAGGCTAGGAGACTCCCCCCAACGTCTGCTCACCAGGGAGCATTTCCTGTCCCAGTGCCCTTTCTGTGTGCAGCTGGGACAACCATTCTGTGCCCCTGGCACTTTATGCGGGGCCTGGGAGATTGAACAGGTTCAAGTCTTGGAGATCAGGGAATAGGATGCTGTAAGGATTCAGAGATTTAAATCAAGGTTAAAGGCTTTCCCCAAAAACAACGGTGAGGATCAATTCTCCTATTGTGCTACTCTTAGCCCTTGTTGCTACCTTGCTGTGGATTCTTTAAGCCCCATATTATGAGACACCTACCTCTGCACGTGAAAGCCAACAGACTCAGCCCCAAGGAGGCGTTTGGATGCAATTATGCTGACTAAAAGAAGTCAGGGACTGAGTGAGGAAAACTGAGGTTCTTGTCTGTGGCTCTTTGGCCTTGCCCATTTTGATGCCAGGGTAGCTCACAGCTTGCCCTGGGTTCATTAAGTCCCTCATCGGGACCCTGCTTTTGGGGTGCTAAGAACTAAGGGCAACTGAGTCAAGACAGCAGATGCCCATGAGTAAATATTATTTGGAGACAATCAACTCCCAAGTTACAAAGCATAATATTAACTGTCTTCCTGTGTCCATACAGAAGGGACATTGCTTTAAAGTAAACTATTCAAAAGACATAAGGAGAGGAGAAAGGCAATATTAACTTATTATACAATTTCAGTGCCCTGGGATAGGTGTGACCTGATAAACCTAAGCTACCTGAGAAAGGACAAAACAGTGTTATCCTACAGCCCATCATATAGTCATGCTGTCTGAAACTTCCCAGTGGACACTAATATGAGACATATATATGTGCATATATATATACACACATATATACATACATTTCTGTTTTCCACTCATCTAATCTTCACATATGTGCATGGATATATATCCATGTATATATGTCCTCGATATCAATTGAGAAAAAGTGATAAATTGTAATTATTTTTTCCCAGATTGCAACCATGCACAAAATTAATGTTTACTCAATACCAAATATTTCCCAGGAATATTTGTCAATTGATGAGATCAGACCCCAGGTAAACTCATCTGTGATATATGACCCTGGTGTGGAGGGAGCAGCCCATGATACCTCGCTCTAGGTCCTTTCTGCTGGTCCATGCTACTGTCAGCTCTCCTGGGCACACCCCAAGCCTTGTGTCTGTCCTTCGGTAATGAACTTCCCCTGAACTGGACTGAGACACCCCCCACATCAGGACTTCACAGACCCTGACCCTGACCATTTCCTTACCACCACGTGATAGGAGAAGTGTGACCTTGGTCCCTTTCATCTGGGGTCATTTCTTCCACTGGCTCTTGTGAAATGGCAGGATTCCAGCTCAGGAATAAAGAGATGTGAAGATGTACAAAGAGGCAGGGCTGCACAAAAACTCCAGAAAGGGCTCTGACCAACACCAGAATTTCATCTCAGAGAAAGGAATATTTTGCAGATACAGAATTTAAAACAAAATGTGAAATAATGGAAGTCTTCCATGTGTATACCTACAGTTCAGGAACCTGCAATAACCCCAGCTCAAACTTCCATGTAATTCCTCCTGTACCATCTGGGGCGCTCCACACAAAATCCTAGAACAAAATATGACTGACACCAGGTGTTCTAGAGAGAAGCCATCTTCCTCTTGGCTGTTGCTGAAGGACAGAGAGCGATATGGAGCCTTTCCCTCAGATGAAGCCTGGCCATGTGAGCCCCATGCTGTGTCTCAGACCCTGACTCTCCAAGGAGGAAGTCGGGAGGATCAGCGTCCCTGTCATCTCCTCACCCAGCACAGCTGCCTCCTCCTCAGTTTTCTGACACATTCAAGATGTGGTTGTTACACTGTTTCTCTTGCACAGTAATACACGGCCATGTCCTCAGTGCTCAGCCTGCTCAGTTCCATGTAGGCTGTGTCCTTGGACATGTCTTCAGTGAATGTAACTCTTCGCTGGAACTTTGGTGCATAGTTTGTATCATCATTGTAAGGGTATATGTATTGGATGGGTCCACTCAAGTCCTTGTCCCAGAGCCTGCCGCACCCAGTGCATATAGTTACTGGTGAAGGTGTATCCGGATGCCTTGCAGGAGATCTTCACTGATGTCCCAAGTTTTCCCACCTCAGCCCCTGACTGCACCAGCTGTACCTGGGAGTTCACGCCTGTGGACAGCAGACAGGAGTGGGTGGACTCCACTTGACTGACACGGTTCCCTCAGCCCAAGGCTTGGGGATGCTACCCGCAGCCACTGCCACCAGGAAGATAATTCTCCAGGTCCAGTCCATCGTGAGGACCGTGCACCCAAGGGCTTCTGAAGGTGTGGGTGTGCCTGCTGTGTGATGTTGTCAGGACACAGAAACAACTGTATTTAACTCAGTGTCCCTCGTGTAACTTGCATACTCATGAGGAGCTAGAATTTATAGCTGAAGGCCTGGTCCAACCTGGAGGCCACCGGGTCCATCCTCAAGGGTAGTGAAGAGGCCCACGTTATGATCCTTGTTTGAGGAGATGAGATCCTGCCCTGTCCCAGGACTCTGTGCACACAGGGCTCTCCCTCCGGAGGGCCAAGCCATATCAGGACCTTCCCCTCATGGCCCCCAACATCTGTATGGCCTGGACACATCTGGACACACCTGGGCTCTGAGGTTATTTCTGGGATCCTGTAACTCCCCAAGGGATACTACAATGAGACTACAAACCCATCCCAATGCACCAGTGGTTTCCATTGGAGATATTAAGAAGTCCAGAAACACCACCTGCATACAGGTTTTACTGCCTTATCAATATGATAAAGGATATATATGCACAGTTTTGCCTTCTGTGTTATATACTTATATTAATTTTGGTTTACTTGAGAAAGCAAAATTTAGTTATATTGTAGAAGAAAATACAGTTTCTGAGGAGATTTCTGCATCTCTACCCCCATTTCCCCAAACTTTGCAGTTCTTCTAGCCTGCAACTCGGTGCTTTTGGGACTTGGCGACCCCTGCAGCTAGGTCTCCAGCCTGCAGGGAGAGCCTCTGGGCTCTCAGGGGCTTTAACCTCTCGGGGTCTCTAACCACAGGATTGAATCCTGGGACTTCACTTCAGAAGCTTTGCTCAGGAGTCATTTTTTTATTGTCCTTATTTTGGGGGGTTGGAGCCACACTTGGCAGTTCTGAGGGCTTACTCCTGGCTCTGTACTCAGGAATCCCTGAGGTGGATGCATCCTAGGGAAATATTGGCAAATAGAATAATTTTTATATATGTATATAATATATATTATGTATATAACTTAAAACATGACACTGAGTGTTCTTTGCTGAGATTATATAAAACAAACAAAACAAAACAAACACTGTCCTCCCATTGTTAATTGATTTGTTCAAGCGGGCCCAGTAATGTCTCCATTTTGAGACTTGTTACTGTGTTTGGCATACTGAATACGTCACAGGTAGCTTGCCAGGCTTTGACATGTGGGCGAGATACTCTCGGTAGCTTGCCGGGCTTTCCCAGTGGGGTGGAGGAATCAAACCCGGCTTGGCCAGGCTGGCTGTGCCAAGGCAAACGCCCTACTGCTGTGCTATCGCTCCAGCCCAAAAGTGATACAATAAATCACTGTATCACTGTCATCCCATTGGACATCAAATTACTCGAGCAGGCACCAGTAACGTCCCTATTCCTACCAGCCCTGAGATTTTAGCAGCTGGGTGCCTTGGGGTGGGCAGGGCTCTCACCCAACCTCAGCCTGGTGCAAGATCCGGTGGTATGGTTCTGGGAGCCTTCTTTATGGAAATTATATGGTGCTGGCAGGGTGTGGCTTATGGGTGTGATCTCTGAGTCACCGGACCTCCACTGCTCAACCACTGCCACACTCCAGGCCACTTTCCGGACGCCCAAGCAGATCCTCACAGAAGAATGAAGTCCCACGGAACCCAGATAATGAGGAAATTTGTGACCTTGGACTCTGGACTCAACAGGACCCAGAACAGATAACCTCTGCCTGCTTCCCCCAGTCTTCGGTGACTCGGGGATACAATAAACAATTTACTCAAATAAAAATAGAAAAAAAGTCAAACAAAGGAGGATTTAAATCTTAAAATAAAGACTTTAATATAAAAAATATGTTAAATTTGCTAACTTAAATGAAAAAAATTTAAAAAACAGTCTTGAGTCTAACACAGCTGCCGACGACTTTATTACATAGTAGTCTTAGTGGAACAAGTACAAGTAAATATGATGAATAGGATAAAATTAATAAAAGTTTCTTCACATATGACTTGAACTCTGTCTTTTCAGTGATACAGAATAGTATTATTTAAAGAAATTTACTTAGAGAAATGCCATGGGAAAGAAAGAGAGAGCCATGTTCATGAGAGAACATGGACTTCTCCAAATGGGAAAAATCCTTGAGTTCTAATTTCTGGTCAGACATGCTAGAAGTCTGGAAACTTCTTTCCACCTAACATAAGTGAAAACCTGAACAAGTGAAACTCAGAGATTCACTTTCTGTCTCTCTGTGAATAGTAGAAAAAGAAAGATGGAGAGATAAGTAAAATAGTATTATCTAAATAAATTTACTTAAAGAAATGCAAGGAAGGTGAGAGAGATGGGGGAGAGAGAGAAAGGGAGAGAGAGACAGAGAGAGAGATGGCACAGGATTGTGACAGGAAGAACAGTCCAAACACAGCACCTGATCATCATCACGTTAGCTATCATTTTCTTTTATTGATCTCTAAGGATCTTGTATGGGTTCTTTCTTTCTTTCTCTCTCTTTCTTTCTCTCTCTCTCTCGCTCATTCTCTCTGGTCTATAGATTATAATACAGACACTGAAAGGTTATCATGTATGTCCCTTTTCCTACTTTCATCTTGTCTAAAGTGATCATATCTATCTATTCCTGTCATAAAGGTCCTTCTCTGTCCTTCACCACCCACACACATGAACCAAGCTTCCAACCCTTGACTGGTCATTAAGGCCCCTGCGTTTCCTGGCACTGAATATTAATCTCTTAGAAAAGTATAAATCCCATGGAAGAGTGCAATTATTCTGTATCATCCTTTTCTTTCTGACTCATTTCACTCAGCCTGAAATCTCCGTGTCCATCCATTTATAAGCGAATTTCATGATTTCACTTTTCCTGGTGGCTGCATAGTATCCCATTGTGTAGATGTACTATATTTCATCTAGTTGCCTGTTCTCAGACACTCTAGTTGTTTCATAGTTTGCTATTGTTAATGCAATATTGTGATACAGTAAACATAGGCTTGCAAATATATTTTGAAATTAGTGTTTTGGATCCTTTGGGTTCGATACAACAGTGAAATTTCTTGGTCATATGGAAGGTCAGGAACTAGTCCGTTTCTCATGAACATTGTCTTCATGAGATTCAGCTGCACTCCGACCTTTCCACACTCACAGTCAAAGTCGGCCAGCATTCGTGTCACTTGGCTAATGATTGGTGTTAAAAAACGGACTAGTTCCTGACATTCCATTTGCTCTCAATGGAACAAACATCTACGAATGCAGCAGTCATCTGTACCTAGGTTGATAACTCAACATGAGGAACAACCTGGCACCTGAGCTGCACAGGATGTAGGAAGTGGTGTGTAACGCCTTCAAGAGCGTCGAAGAAATAGCTAAGAGGACGAAGAAACTAGGGCTCCGGCCACATATCTTCGACTCCACCATTCTTCCTGCACTAACATATGCCTGAAAGATCCGGGCCCTATGCAAACAGTATGAGGACACTATTCGGTTCTCCCAAAGAAGAATCGAAAGAGCTATGCTTGGAATATCATGCTTCACTCAAGTGAGAGAAGGAATCCAGAGTTCTGACCTCTGTCAGTGATCGATAATCAGGGATGCAGTCTCGTTTGCCAAGTCATCGAAAATCAGATGGGCTGGACACATATAGTATAGTATATACACATATAGACTACCACTATACTAGAGCTGTTACTGACTAGATTCCACAGCCGTCAAAAGAATGTGTGGCCACCCACCTACAAGATGGTCAGATTTCTTCTTCAAGACCCTGAATGAATGATTTGAGGTTCTTTGTGTACCTGGAGTGAGCAGATGCCATTGGGCTACACTAACCCACAACAGTGATGAATGGAGATGTTACTCGCACCCACTCAAGCAAATAGATGAGTAATGGGATGTCAAGTGATCAAGTGATGGAAGGTCAATTTTACATATTTTGGGCAGTATCCAAGATTTTTCCAAAGAGATCTATCCCGTGGATACTGCCACCAGCAGAGAATAAGAATTGCATTTCCCCCACATCTATGCCAATACAGAATGTTTTGGTTCTTTGTGATGTGTGCCCTTATCCCTGGTATGAGGTTTTATATCATTATTATTTTAATTTGCATTTCTATGGTAAGAGATGTGGAGAGTTTTTCCATTAAATTCTCTGTTCAAAGTCTACTTTAAGGATATTTCTGTTTAATACCCCCATTTTATATAAAGTTTACTTTTTCTTGTTAACTTTTACAAGTGTTTTGTATGTTTTATTAATCCTACATCAAATGAGGGGTTGACAGATATTTTCCACCAGCTTTTTGGTTGTTTTTTAAGACCAGTGGGGTTCTCCGGAGCTATATAGAGAGGGTCTAGGGTCTGTATCATTCTGATAATCATTTCATTTACACTCATTGTAGTTGAATGAGCCTTTAAATGGGCCATTTAAAAAAAAAGAGAGACTGACAATACAAAGAGCATGAAATACGAGAACAATTGGCTTCATTTTGATCCCAAAATAATTAGGTAAAGTGAAGGAAATTGAAACAAAAAGACAGAGAACATGTGTTTGAACTCAGCCGAGAATAGCTGCTTGTTGGCAACATAAAAAGCTTCACATGGGCTGACCACAATTACAAACACAAAGTCACCTTCAATGTTGGGTGCACAAACTACCGAGAGAGTAAGTGAGTCCTCAAGTGGAATTGTGATCAATGTGAGTGGATCATTGCAGGTTCAGAGTCAGGACACACCTCATGTGTCTTCACAGTAGGACCTCACTCAGCCTCTTTGCAGACAGTGAAGTGCTAGGATGTGGTTCTTACTTCCACAAGCACAAGGAAAAACAAGTGACTCTGGACTCACTCCCCACTGCCTTCTCAGAGAGTCATCAGGACTCAGCACTTCCCCTTCATACTAAGATGAGCCTTGGGTACTTTATGTGTCTCCTGGAAACTCAAAAGTATTAACTAGTGGAGATGATCAAAATCGTGTTCATGGCAGCACCAAGTACAGTAACCATATGCACACACAACACACAACCACAGCGATCAGTTGTCTCTCTGTTTCCTCATTCAGCTGTGGAGTCCGTTCTTTCTCTCCTTCAGTTCTGTTTGAAGGACAGTGATCATTGTTTCCTTCCTTTTCTCCATGAGATTCCTGAGTCTCCCTGTAAATGTTTTCTTCATCAGGTCATAGAGCACTGAGAGGATTGTTGCTGTCCACACACCCACAGAGCATCGGATGTTCTGATGTTCTTACCTGGCGTCAGTCGCATTCATTAAAATAATAGAATTATTTTTAATTATTCCTAGTGTTCCATGGGAGCTAAGCGTGTAAGTGCCCGGTGGTCTGGGCATTGATTGGATGAAGTTCGTCACTCTATTCTGCTAGGGCTGTGATTCTTTTAACTTCTGGCAGCCACAAAGCCTGTGGTGTTTTATCAGTGGGTCTGGGAGGGCCAGAGGTCAGTTGACAGGAATAACTGTGGATTCTGGTGCTGACAGGATCTTAGGAGGCCTGCGACATCTCCTGGGGAATATCTTTCAATAATGTATATCCCTCTACTGGGACTGGTGGTGGTGGAGAATGGGCACTGGTGGAGGGATGGGTATTCGATAATTGTATAACTAAAACCCAAGCACAAAAATTTGTCAGTCTACAACTGTACCTCATGATGTTTCACTAATAAGGTAAAGGTAAAGGTAAGGTAAAGGCCCTCCCGTTGTTCATCGATTTGCTCGAGCGGGCCCAGTAACGTCTCCATTGGAGACTTTGTTGTTACTGTGGCTGGCATATCAAATACATCACGGGGAGCTTGCCAGGCTCTGCTGTGCGGGCGAGATACTCTCAGTAGCTTGCCAGGCTCTCTGAGAGGGGTGGAGGAATCGAACTCGGGTCAGCCATGTTGACTGCATGCAAGGCAAACACCCTACCGCTGTGCTATCGTTCCAGAATAATAATATCTATCCCTCTCTGAGAGCCTGGCAAGCTACCAAGAGTATTTTGCCCGCACGGCAGAGCCTCACAAGCTATCCGTTGTGTATTAGATATGCCAAAATCAGTAATTACAATGGGTCTCATTCCCCTGACCCTGAAGGCGTCACCAATATGGCAGCATTGAGAAAGATGAGAAAGGAGAAGCTGATAAAATCTCAAGGCCGAACTAGACTACCACAATGAAGGAAGACAAAAATGATCATCTGTACTTTCAATGCACGTACACTAGCATCAGATGCATCCATCGAGGACCTGATGGTACAAGCGCAAAAGATCAAGTACGACATGGTTGGTCTGACTGAGACAAGAAGACACCAATCTCATCACGCCATTTTCAACACTGAAGAAGAATTGTTCCTCAGAACATGCGATAAAAGAGGTTTTGGAGGTGTTAGTGTCCTTGTCAACACGAACTTGGCCATGAGCATTGATTCATTCGAATGCCTAACAACCCGAATTGAACGTTTACATTTGAATAGATGTGGCTCACTACCGGCAGTTTCTATCTTCATTGTCTATCCTCCAACAACCAATTATGATGAAGGAGATATTGAGAAGTTCTACATGGAGGTGGAGAATTTCTATAAAGAAGACCACACCTTCTACAAGATCATTGTGGGTGATTTTAATGCCAAGATAGGACCGAGAAGATCAGCAGAAGAACTCCACATCGGGACCCATGGCCTAGAATGGAACAAACAGGGTGAGAGACTCTCTGAGTTCATCATGTCTACCAAGACTATCCATGGTAACTCACAGTTCCAGAAGGCAGAATCTAAACGTTGGACATGGGAGTCTCCCGGTGCAGGTTCCACAACAAAATAGACCACATCATATTCAATCTACGGTTTTGTCTGACCAATATCGCTGTTGTCCCAAAATTCCAAACAGGATCGAAAGTGTTCTTCGTGCAAAATACTACTTCACAGAGTGGGGAGAAAGGGTTGCAAAGTTTAAGAAGAGAACTCCCAGAACGTCCACGAACTGGGAGCTCTTTGCCACTTTTGCTGCAACATGGGAAGATGCCATTGTTGACAACATTGACAAGGAATATGATAGACTGGTTCAGCACCTCCATGATTGTGTGAGGAATGCCAAGAGAGAGATAGCCACAAAAAAATGCCTGTCTTCGAAAACTCTTGAGCTTATTCGCCAATGTGGTTTGGCGCATGCCTCAGGCAACTGCAAGCGAATGTTCAAATATCCTGCCCACATACCAAATTCCACAGGATGGATATGTCGTTCCCAACGTTCTCACTTCCGAAATCCGACATGCCATTTCACCAGTAAAGAAACAAAAAGGAACAATAAAAATTAGAATTTAATCCATATCTCACGCCAGATACAGAGTTTAATTTCAGGTGGACTCATGGTCCAGCTTTGAGAGCAGGATCCTTAAAATACACAGAGGAAAATCTCAGCCAGTCTCTCCGTGACACTGATTTTAGAGAGCTAATCTATAGTTCCACTCCATTGGCAGAGTCAAGAGAAACTAAAATAAATAAACATGGGATTAAATTAATTAAAATATTTTAATAAACAGTGTAAACAACATTAAAATTAAAGTACCATACTGACTTTGAAAAAACGTGTACCCACTGAACAACAGATCCAACTTAATATCTAAAAATTCATTGCACTCACCAAGAGCAATATAAGAAAAAATCACTCACCAGAAAGTGGTATGGCAAATAAACAGATATTTTTGTAGGCTTATGAAAAGATGTTTATTCAATGCTTACTATGAGCGAGATGTCAACTTGAAGGTAAATGAACACATCTCCCCCCAGTGACAATTGCTTACATCAAAAGTACTGGAATTAACCAGTGTTGGGACATTGTCAAAGGAAACACTCTTTTTATGTTTCTGGGAATCTATCTATGGAAAACACTAAGAGAATTCCCTAAAAAGTAAAAATAGTACTTCCAAGTTACAAGTGTTTGTATTTTTGGTACCTTTTCCCATGCATGAAAACAGTCATTTGAGAAAATATATGTAAACGTATGTCAGTTGTAGCCATGGTATGGGAACAATCCTAATGCTTAATGAGAGTTTCGTGGATAAGAAGTTGTGGTGTATATACACAATGGGATACTGTGTGGTTATAAGAAAAGACAAAACATCAAAGTTTTCTGCACCATGGATGGAATTAGGGGATATCAGAATAAGTAAAGTTTGTCAGAGGAAGAAATCCAGACAATCTCATTTATCCATGGTACACAAAGAACAGAGTGTCAGGATGGATAGGATCTAATCATAACGACCCCTGCATCCTAACTACACTCTGGGGGTCCCGAGAGGAGTTCGGTGGGGGCTCAGATCACTTTTAAGAAGAGGCCGAGGACAGGGACCACAGCAGAGTGTGGGGGTCTGTGGGAATTTGGTATTGGGAGAAGCACAGGGTGTTTGGGACTGACAAGCATCAACTCTCAGACTATTGTCATTGTGTTTCCTCAGTGACAATAATGAAGGTAAGGGGGAAAATCCTCCTTTTGTGAACAAACGAGCGATCTTTATAGGAAGGAAAACTGACCACATCTGACCTAAAGGAATAGAACAGTCTCTAGTGCACTGTGAGACTAGAAGAAGAATAAACAGATTTGTACTAGACAGGGAAATAATAACCTAAATTTTTATACTTGATTTACTAAATATAGCTTACATATTGTAATAAAAAATAAAATGATCTCCCAAAATAGGGAAAAAGAATTACAAGAAAATAAGAAGAAAAAAAAAAAAAACCGACCCATATACAGCCCCTCTCGCGCTGCCTATGGGCACAGCCCTGGAGTCACAGCAGCAGCGCGCCCCCTGGAGGTCACACGCACCCCTGCAGTTCCCCTGTCTCCCTCAGCAGGTTTCTGTCTTGGTTCACAGGGACTTACCCTTACTGTGTGAATCTTGCACAAAAATACACACCTGTGTCCTCAATCACTGAGTTGCTCAGTTTTAGGTAAACTTGGTTCTTGGAGGTGTCCCTGAAGATGGTGACTCGGGACTGAAGACTTGGGTCATATTCTGTAAACATATCCTGTAAACATATATAATACCAATCCAACCCAGTCCCTTTCCTGGTTGCTGGAGGACCCAGATCACACCATAGTCGGTTAGAGACAATCCAGAGATGGAGCAGGTGAGGGACAGTGTCTGCGAGGGCATCACCAGGCTTGGTCCCAATTCCTGCAGCTGTACCTGGACAGGACATCTGGGGACAGAGACCCACACTGAGTCAAGGACTCAGAAGCCCCATGCCCACCTTGGAACCTCTGTCCAGGGGATGCGGTCTCTGCCACCAGAAAGAGGAGGAACCAGTGCTAATGCACATTCCTGTCCATGAGGTCCATGGTCTCAGAAACCATGTCAGGGGTGAGGGAGCCTATGTTGGGGTGAGTGTGAACGTGGTTTGAACCCTGGATCCCAAGTGCATATTTTCATGGAGGAACCTCTGTAGAGAAAGGAGGGGACCTGGGGGAGGGTGGTGTGTGGACTCTCTAGGAGGAGGTGCTGACTGTGACTCAGAGCACTCAGGCCTGTCCCTGGGGCCCTGTCAGAGCCGGGCATCTTCCTCCAGCACAGGAAACGTGCTGAGGAGCTCTCAGGAAACAGGAATTGCTGAGGGGGAACCGGCAGCTGAGGAGGAGAGTCCTCGTGTCTCAGGTCCCTAATGAGGAAACCCAGCCCCCCACAGCCTCTTGGGCCCTGCCTCTCCATGGACCCTGGTGGGACCACTGTTTGTGCAAATCCTGGGCCCATCATACTGTGTCATTGTCCCATTGAATTTTCACTTGTCTGGATTCAGTCCACGTCAATCAAATATGGTTGGGCTAGTGGGGTAACAGACACTTGGTAACCATGGTGTGCACTAACTGTACACTGATCCCATAAACTTTGACACTTTCAAATTCTATTACCTATGTTATAACTAACTTAAAAAATTGTTAGAAATGCCATAAAGTCTGCACATAGATCTTGTTTCCAGCACTGGCTCTGTGCAACCATTTCCACAGAACAGTGTACTGATCACTCACCTCAATGATTTCTGTTGTCCCAGTAATTCCTTTTTCCCACCCTACCCAGCTTCCCACATGCAGCGAGATCATGCATGCAGGTTAGACGGGTCAGATAGACACTGATTCATTGCTGAGGTGTGATCCACTGTATCAACATATTGAGCTTGTTTCTCCACGCATGGATGTTCAACTGGAATTTGCTCAGTGCCTATATGTTATAAAGACATATCGTCTCACTCTGTAGATTTGGATAGGTGAAGACAAGTTACTAGCATTATGGAAAATCAAAACAGAATAATGTTATGAAGCAGCTAAGGAAGAAGTATCTCTCACTTCTCAGAGAAATAAAGTCATGGTGCAAACTCAAAGTAGAGATGTGAAAACTCAGATGCTGTTTAAATTTACCACTATAAAGCCCAAGACTATGGAGCCTTTGTCCTCTGTCCCTCAGGGACAGTCTCAAAACGTTTGACAGACTCTGTGTCACATGTCCTGGTTGCAAGCTAGCCTCAACTGCCTTGACCAAGGAAATAGCCTGGAAAGTTTTTTAATTGATTTTTTAAAAATATGGAACACACTTAGTGGTTCTCAGGGCTTATTTCCAACTCTGTTCTTAATTATCACTCTTGTGGGGCTCAGGCTTTGGGGGAAGGGGTGGGAGGGGGGTGGCAGTGACAGAAATCATCTACAGATTGATTAGGCCGAATGCAAATCAAGGCACTGCCCATGTACCATCTCTCTGGACCCAGTTTGGAGTATAAGGTCAAGGCCACTGCTGAGATGACTGTGGGTTTGGTGGCCTAGCCCAGAGCCACCTCCCCACCTCCCCAAGCCTCCTCAAATGTGGGGGCGGGAGCGGGACACAGCCTGATTCAAGAAGACGCTCTGTCTCTCAGCCACATCTATATTGCTTTCATCTTTCCCTCTACTTGTATAAGTTACCAATAGTTGCAGTTATTTCCATGAGCACAGTAAGAAACAAAGATCTCAATACTTAGTTCTCTGAGCTCTGAAAGCAAGCAAGGCTTTTACCAGAAATTCCAGAATAAGTCCTCAAGTTAGTTCAGCTTGTATTTTCCCATGGGGGTCCTGTCTCTTAAGTTGTAACAGCTTGCATCAAGATCATGCATTTATGCTTTCTAGAATGCCCCATTTTGATGCCAGGGTAGCTTTGCCACTTGCCTCGGGTCCATCCCAGTCCCAAGGTGGGACTTCACTTTTGGGGCATTAGGAAATACAACAACTAATCCCTGAATCAAGTAATTATAACCAAGTAATTATGCTCAGGAGTAGACATATTTCAGATTCAATCAACTTCCAAATATTAGAAGCATAGCACTAAAGGTCTTTCTGTGTTTAACCAAAGAACATTACTCTATAGTAAACATATAAAAAGGCTGTAGGGGAAGTAGAAGAGCAGGTACAAATACGCACCACTTCAAATGCAAAGCAGTACAAATACAAAGTTCAGAATAAACTTTAAATTAATTAGAGATGCTAGCAAGCTTCTCAAGGAGGAGGAAAGGGGAAATTCAAAGAGGAAGCCTAAGACATTTTCAGTTAATATCCAACAAACACTGAGAAGAGTTCCATAGCTTAAGAGCAGGACTGGGATATTCACACAGCAGTGGCCTTAGGGTTATCACACAACCAGCAATCACATTGAAAGCATGACGCAATGATGGAAATTTCCTACACTATTCTTGTCTGTAGCACAGCCCTGAGAGTTCTAGAATCTTGCCTTCTTTAGAATTCTTTTAATTAGTCACAGAATTCTCAGGGGACCACCCCTTTAGACTCATTATTTTTTTCCTTCTTTTTCATTTATTTTATTTTATTTTTCAATTTATTTATTTATTGAATCACTGTGGGAAAAGTTACAAAGCTTTCAGGTTTAAGTCTCGGTCATTCAATCATCAAACACATTTTCCTTCACCAGTACTTATTTTTCCCCAAGAAGAACCCCATATACCTCCCTTCCAACCCTTCCAATGTCTGTGAGGCAGATGAATTCTAGTTAACACTCTCTTTACTTTGCTTAGATTCATTGTT
Organism: Sorex fumeus; assembly: GCF_029834395.1. Taxonomy (NCBI): domain Eukaryota; kingdom Metazoa; phylum Chordata; class Mammalia; order Eulipotyphla; family Soricidae; genus Sorex; species Sorex fumeus. Next base: position 451,715 of record NW_026606224.1, on the reverse strand, counting down.
TTGACAAAAAATGCATCATTATTTTGTAGACGAAATCAGACCTGTTGAAAAGACATTGTGAAATAATTTGTTTCTATAGCTGGTTACAAGAATCAAATGATGGCGCGTGGCTGCAATAGCGGATTTTGGATTTCTGATATTTTACTTATTCAGTCTGGAAGTATTTCTGCTGAGAGTCAGATAATTATAAGATTGATTTCTGTGGCTCTAGAGCCATGGCCATGCCGGAGAGCCGCTCGTGGGCGGCAACTCGTGACCTCGGTAGGGTGTGAAGGACGAGCCCAGAATTCCCCCCTTCCTATGAGGTTTCAGTCACCCTGTCATGCCTGGCTCATACCTGGCTTTCCAAAAAGCTCTGAGACGGCCGCCATCTTGCTGTCCAGAGGAAAAAAGGCAGAAGGGAGCAACATGCTTTTCCCTCCGGGCAGGCATGGTGGCATGGATTAACGCATAGTCCATTCACTCTACTGCCGCAAGCTGCCGGGTTCTGCATTAAGTCCTTGTTAGGCTCATTATTAAGGGGAAAGTGTCCCACTGGGTGCCTGGAGGTGTTGCCGTTCTCCCTGGAATAGCCTGTTGGCCACTAGAAGACATTGGGACTGTAGAGAGTTCCCCAGGCCCCAATTTGTGACATTTCTAAGAATATTGTGTATATTAATTGGCCTTGATTTGCTGGTGCCCAATGGCTTGAGACTTGGGAAAGAGACATTTTTGGTGTCAGCAATACTTCAACATTGCCTCTGCCTCAGGGCATCAAGGTCAGTGCTCCAGCAGCTTCTTCCAGTCATAACAATCCCCTTCTTCTCTCTGCCACCTGATCCTTAGTGCACACAGGCATCCTCCCTCAACCACTATGGACCATTGCTCTCCCAATAAACTCTGTCATGTGACTAAGGGTCAAGGGCCCATGCGGGTTGCTATGTCTCAGCCATGCTGCACTCATAAATCTTTGAACATCTACTGGATAGACCAGCTCCTTGTTCCCAGAGTTACAAGGTAACTACATGCAGGGAGACATCGGGTCCAAGTATTTGATCAATGGCCTCTGCAAGGTGGATATTCCCCAGTCCCACGGAGATGCTCCTCACTTCATGATGAAACCTCATCAGGGAAGACAGGGCATGAATCAATGGTATGAACTCTCTGGGATTTTTTAACTCAACACCTTTGGGAGGAGAGAATTTTCCTGAGAAAATATAAAGGGCAGAAAACATACCCCCAGTGTCAGCCAAAGAATTTCCTTTCTTCTTGTCATTTCAAATATGACCTGAGGGTCCCCTAAGGAGATGTTGAACACAGGAACCTGTGTAGCCTTGGACCTCCCCAGAACAGGAAACTGAAAGTCTCCTTCAGGCACTGACTGAGGGGAACTGAGGTTCCTGTCCCTCTCAGGACACAGGTGGATGGTTAGACCTGGGTCAGGGCTAGGACACTTCTGCTCACAAAGGAGCAATTCATGTCCCAGTGCCCTGTCTGTGTGCAGCTGGGACAAACACGCTGTGCCCCTGGCAATTGGTGCGGGGACTGGGAGGTTGAAACAGGTTCAAGTCTTGGAGTTCAGGGAATAGGATGTTATGAGGATTCAGAGATTGAAGTCAGGGTTAAAGCCACTTTCCCCAAAATACTCAACTGTGAGGAACAGTTCTCCCATTGAGCTGGTCTTAGCCCTTGCTGCTACCTTGCTGTGGACATTTTAAGCTCCATATTATGAGACAGATCATTCTATATCTTTCCATTTCCTGCAATGATTCACTCAGCATGTTATCCTCTAGTTTTTTCGATATTACAGAAAGTTCAGTGATTTTCAACTCAGTAAGAATGGTAAGGCCCACAGAGGATAGAGAGGATTAGGACTTTTTCTAGGTGTTCCTCATGAATGTGAAAGTTATCAGTGAAATGTCTTCAGGGCAATTCCCCAGACTTTCTGGATTCAGCTGGAAGTGTGTAGCACTAGGAGAGTCGTTGGTGATTTGAGAACGTGGCATTCCCAGGTGTGACTTGGAGTTGTCAATACACACAGATGACAGTGGGGGTACTTAGAACAGTCTGACACTCCAGAACTGTAGGTAGCAGTCGAGTCATCAAGGAGCCCCATCTAGGCGGCTGCTCTGTTCAGAGTCAGGAAGGGTGCATTGAGAACAATCCTTGAGGTCTGACTTCTGAACTGCCCTGTCCCGGGAATCTGTCTGTGTCTTTCTGCTCTACCCACATTGACAATCCACGCTGGCCTTCAGGTCGATCCCCTGCTTCTGTGCTCTACATTTATCTCTGTTGGAATTTTTCTCAATATTGTGCCTTCAGGATTTGGAGGGTCATCTTGATTCATTTATGTTCAATGTTCTCCTAGAGGAGGGAATGAAAGTACTTTCACACCAGATATGGGCATTTTCCCTGTCATTGGGAAGAGTTTTGCTCACTTTTTGTAAATTGACAGTTTTGATAAATCTGGTAACATTATTGAAAGTGCAGGTATGAATCTGGGATACGACTTAAGAAATAAAGGTTATGGTCCAACTACAGAAGCACATATATTCCCAGTAATACTGTGGTATACATGACTGATAGCCGATCATAGAGTCATGCTGTCTGAGCCTTCCCAGTGGACATGAATAGGAGATATATAAGTATCTGGGAGAGAACAAGACAGAGTCTCCTACCCTATGCCTGACTGTCTCCACCAGGGCCCAACAGCTGAAGACCACCGAGGCCCAGCCAAGGCCTTGCTGGGAGCACTCTCCACACACTTGGATGAGCCTCACGCATAAAAGAACTGACAGAGGAACCCAGGTGTGTGGGACCCGGGGCTGAGATCTCCAAGCCTGTACAGTTTGGGACTGGACCTGCCAGTAACTAGACAGTTACACCCACCAACTGCCGTGTAACTCCAACAACGGCCAGGATCCAGAGATCATCACACTCAGCTCCTGGGAGAGAACAAGACAGAGTCTCCTACCCTATGCCTGACTGTCTCCACCAGGGCCCAACAGCTGAAGACCACCGAGGCCCAGCCAAGGCCTTGCTGGGAGCACTCTCCACACACTTGGATGAGCCTCACGCATAAAAGAACTGACAGAGGAACCCAGGTGTGTGGGACCCGGGGCTGAGATCTCCAAGCCTGTACAGTTTGGGACTGGACCTGCCAGTAACTAGACAGTCACACCCACCAACTACCGTGTAACTCCAACAACGGCCAGGATCCAGAGATCATCACACTCAGCTCCTGGCAGAGAACAAGACAGAGTCTCCTACCCTATGCCTGAATGTCTCCACCAGGGCCCAACAGCTGAAGACCACCGAGGCCCAGCCAAGGCCTTGCTGGGAGCACTCTCCACACACTTGGATGAGCCTCACGCATAAAAGAACTGACAGAGGAACCCAGGTGTGTGGGACCCGGGGCTGAGATCTCCAAGCCTGTACAGTTTGGGACTGGACCTGCCAGTAACTAGACAGTTACACCCACCAACTACCCTGTAACTCCAACAACGGCCAGGATCCAGAGATCATCACACTCAGCTCCTGGGAGAGAACAAGACAGAGTCTCCTACCCTATGCCTGACTGTCTCCACCAGGGCCCAACAGCTGAAGACCACCGAGGCCCAGCCAAGGCCTTGCTGGGAGCACTCTCCACACACTTGGATGAGCCTCACGCATAAAAGAACTGACAGAGGAACCCAGGTGTGTGGGACCCGGGGCTGAGATCTCCAAGCCTGTACAGTTTGGGACTGGACCTGCCAGTAACTAGACAGTTACACCCACCAACTGCCGTGTAACTCCAACAACGGCCAGGATCCAGAGATCATCACACTCAGCTCCTGGGAGAGAACAAGACAGAGTCTCCTACCCTATGCCTGACTGTCTCCACCAGGGCCCAACAGCTGAAGACCACCGAGGCCCAGCCAAGGCCTTGCTGGGAGCACTCTCCACACACTTGGATGAGCCTCACGCATAAAAGAACTGACAGAGGAACCCAGGTGTGTGGGACCCGGGGCTGAGATCTCCAAGCCTGTACAGTTTGGGACTGGACCTGCCAGTAACTAGACAGTCACACCCACCAACTACCGTGTAACTCCAACAACGGCCAGGATCCAGAGATCATCACACTCAGCTCCTGGCAGAGAACAAGACAGAGTCTCCTACCCTATGCCTGAATGTCTCCACCAGGGCCCAACAGCTGAAGACCACCGAGGCCCAGCCAAGGCCTTGCTGGGAGCACTCTCCACACACTTGGATGAGCCTCACGCATAAAAGAACTGACAGAGGAACCCAGGTGTGTGGGACCCGGGGCTGAGATCTCCAAGCCTGTACAGTTTGGGACTGGACCTGCCAGTAACTAGACAGTCACACCCACCAACTACCCTGTAACTCCAACAACGGCCAGGATCCAGAGATCATCACACTCAGCTCCTGGGAGAGAACAAGACAGAGTCTCCTACCCTATGCCTGACTGTCTCCACCAGGGCCCAACAGCTGAAGACCACCGAGGCCCAGCCAAGGCCTTGCTGGGAGCACTCTCCACACACTTGGATGAGCCTCACGCATAAAAGAACTGACAGAGGAACCCAGGTGTGTGGGACCCGGGGCTGAGATCTCCAAGCCTGTACAGTTTGGGACTGGACCTGCCAGTAACTAGACAGTTACACCCACCAACTACCCTGTAACTCCAACAACGGCCAGGATCCAGAGATCATCACACTCAGCTCCTGGGAGAGAACAAGACAGAGTCTCCTACCCTATGCCTGACTGTCTCCACCAGGGCCCAACAGCTGAAAACCACTGAGGCCCAGCCAAGGCCTTGCTGGGAGCACTCTCCACACACTTGGATAAGCCTAGGAATTTATCCATTTCCTCGAGGTTTTGATGTTCCGTGGCATAAAGCTTCTCAAAGTACTCCCTGAGGATCCTTTGAATTTCTGTAGTTTCCGTTGTAATGACCCCCTTTTCATTTCTGTTTCGGTTTATTAGGGTTTTCTCTCTCCATTTCTTTGTGAGTTTTGCGAGAGTCTTATCGATCTTGTTAATTTTCTCGAAGAACCAGCTCTTGGTTTCATTGATCTTTCGGATTGTTTTTTGGGTTTCCATCTCGCTAATCTCTGCTCTGAATTTTATTACTTCCTTTCTCCTGTTCGGGTTGTGCTCCTTTTTTTGGTCCTTCTCTAAGCTCTTAAACTGTGAGTTTAGGTTACTTATGTGTGCTCGCTCCTTCTTTCTGAGGAATGATTGTAGAGCTATAAACTTTCTTCTTAACACAGCTTTTGCTGTGTCCCATAAGTTTTGGTAACTCGTGTCCTCATGTTCATTCGTTTCTAGGAATCTTTTGATTTCCTCTTTGATTTCCTGTCTAATCCACTCGTTGTTCAATAGTGCACTGTTTAATTTCCAGGTGTTTGATTTAGTTTTCTGCTTTTGTGTGTGATTTACTTCTAATTTCAGCACATTATGGTCTGAGAAGATTGTTGATACAATATCTATCTTCTTAATTTTATGGAGGCATGTTTTGTGGCTCAGCATGTGGTCTATCTTGTAGAATGTTCCATGTACGCTTGAGAAGAATGTGTATTCAGCTTTTTGAGGATGAAGTGTCCTGTATATATGTACTAAGTCCCTTTCTTCCATTGTTTCCCTCAGATGAAGTATGTCCTTGCTAAGCTTGAGTCTGGTTGATCTATCAAGAGGTGACAAAGCGGCGTTGAAGTCTCCCACTAGTATTGTGTTGCTACTGATGTCTTTTTCCAAATCTATGAGTAGTTGTTTTAAGTACTTTGCTGGTCTCTCATTAGGTACATATACATTTATTATTGTAAGTTCTTCCTGTTGTACAGATCCTTTGATCAATAAGAAATGGCCTTCACTGTCTCTTATGACCTTTCTCACTCTGAAATCGATGTGGACTGATATTAGGATGGCTAACCCAGCTTTTTTATGGGAGCTGTTTGCCTGTAGGATTGTTTTCCAGCCTTTGACTCTGAGTCTGTGTTTGCTTTGACTATTGAGATGTGTTTCTTGCAGGCAGCAGAATGTTGGGTTCAATTTTCTAATCCATCCTGCCACTCTATGTCTTTTAATTGGTGCGTTTAGCGCATTGACATTGAGAGAGATTATTGTTATGGGATTTTGTCCCATTGTTCTGTTGAAATTTGGTGTATTTGAGGGGCCTTTCTTGCCTTAAAGTAGACCATTTAGTTGTTCTTGTAACCATGGTTTTGAGTCTATGAAGTTCCTGAGCTGTTGTTTGTCTGTGAAACTGTGTGTTGTTCCTTCTATTATGAATGAGAGTCAGGTTGGGAAAAGTATTTTTGGGGAGGCATTTATTTCATTGAGTTTTTTCACTATGTCCCACCACTGTTTTCGGGCCATGAGGGTTTCATCAGAAAAATCAGCTGTGAGTTTTAAGGATGCTCCTTTTTAAGAGATTTCTTTCTTCGATCTTGCTGCTTTCAGAATTTTGTCTCTGTCTAAGGTTTTGGTCGTTTTGATCAGAATGTGTCTTGGGGTATTTTTATTCGGATTTCTTCTAGCTGGTACCCTTCGGGCCTCCTGAATGTGGTCACAAGTTTTCTTCAGCTCTGGAAACGTTGTAGCAATGATGTCTTTGACAGTTTCTTCTTCATCAAGGTTTTCTTCCTGTACCTCTGGGACTCCAATAATTCTTATGTTACCCCTCTTGGCTTCATCACGATCTTCTCTTGCCATCTGTTCCCGAATTGTGAGTCTCTTTTCCATTTTCTGCTCTTTTCTGGAGAGTCTCTGAACTTCATCTTCGAGCTCACTGATTCTGTTCTCAGGAGCTCTTACTCTGCTGCTGAGGCCTTCTACTGAGCTTTTCAATTCGCCTACGAGATTTTTCAGGTCTGACATTTCCGATTGCATTTTCCTCATTTCTGCCTTCAAATCCTCTTGTCTTCTATTGGCATTGCTTTCCATTGTTTCTTTTAGTTCCCTAAGCATCCTAAGTAGCTCCTTTCTGAATTCCTTGTCAGAGAGGTTGTCTAACACTACAGTACTGTTGGTGTCATCTGGGCTAGACTTTTCAATATGAAAGTTTGGTGGGTTTTTGCGTTGCTTTACCATTGTGACAAGTGTGTTTTAGGCCTCCACGTTCACTGTTACTATTCTGCTTGATATGCAGTGTGAGTTAAGATAGGCTTATGAGTTATTGGCTACTGTGTTTCTAGTGGCTGAGCTAAACTAGAGAAGTTTCCATCTAAGAAGGTAGCTTATGGTTCCTATGGCATATGTATTGGGAAAATATTTCACGGCCGCATTAGTGGCCGTGGCTCCGGATAGAGTCCCTGGCACTGGGCGAGGAGTTGGGAACGTCTCCTGCTTGGAATGAGAAGCCGTTCAGCTTTGTTGCCCAGAGCTTGTCCTCCATGCCCATCCCGCGCAGATTAGGGGAGAAAACCGGCTTTCTAGGAGATGGATCTAGCTGCTCATGCCCAAAGAGGTCCCAGGCCCTTGGGGGCGGGCTGTACCTCGTTGGAATAGGAGCCGTTCAGCTTTGTTGCCCAGAGCTGGGCCTCCGTGCCTGTCCCACGCAGATCACTCATCTTCATTTTCAATCATATTTATTGAAGATGTGTTTTTGGTAAGAAAAAATAAAGACACCTATTTCTACATTTGCTCGTGTGCTTAAATATATTGGAAAAATTTCCACACTCATTTGCTAGCGGTTTGTCTTCTTAGTTGACTTACTGTGGCAAACAAGGAATCAGAACTTTTTCAGTACCTGCTTTTCATTTAATACTAAGTCATATATAATTATTCACGTTTATCAGTCCATATTAGTAAATAGATTAATAGAAGCAGTGAATTTCAAATTTGCGGTAAACTAGTGATAATTTGATTCTAATAAGGCCAGTGCTATAGTGATTACTAGAAAATCACCTCAAGCTAGTGGTAAACACCCTGATTTAGCCAACTGAATCCACGTTTGAAATCACGTCATTTCAACTTCTGAATTACTGTGCACATCTAGATTTTCCTCAATAAGTTAATGTGCTAGGAGCATTGAAGCCCTGTCACTGTCACTGCCACTGTCCTCCTGTTGTTCATCGATTTGTCGAGCGGGCCCTGTAACGTCTCCATTGGAGACTTTTGTTGTTACTGTGCTTGGCATATCAAATACATCAGGGGTAGCTTGCCAGGCTCTGCCGTGCGGGCGAGATACTCTCGGTAGCTTTCCGGGCTCTCCGAGAGGGGTCGAGGAATCGAACTTGGGTCAGCCATGTTGGCTGCGTGCAAGGCAAATGCCCTACCACTGTGCTATCGCTCCAGCTTTGAATCCCTGTAATGGAATAAAATACCGGTTAGGTTTTGAGATGTACAGAGACTATGCAAACAAAATCGAGAGTCTAAAGGATGGCGTTCCAGCATTGCCTTGATGAATGAGAAACTAAAGTGACAACCCATTAGTCAACCACATTCAGAGTCAATCGCGGGCATTCGAAGAAATGATCAAAACACAAAGCAAAGATGCACTTTCCATCGTGACCGATGCAGACCTGGCCCCCAGCGGAAATCTCAAGCCTTTGGCCAGTATTCTGGATCAGCCTCCGTGCACTCCACACAGCAGAACTTGGTCGTGACTGTCCATTGCTTTGCGACGCTTCCAGCCTGGGAGAAGCGTGTTTCCAGGTGCCTTCAGGTGGCAGGGCTGGGAGTGTGCAGCAGGGGGTCCCTGTCTCAGGCCAGGGGGTTTGGACGGGGTCTTGCATGCTGTCAGAGCTCGATCTACCACCCGTAGCCAGGCCCTGGGCCCCAGGTCTCCGCGTGAATGGAAGCCACCTGGTTGGCTCAGCGCAGGGAACTGCAGAGGAATTTGCTGTCCGGCGAAGAGGACATCCGGTCACCGCCTAGTCCTGCAGCCTCATGTCCTGCACTTCGGTCCCTTCGGAACCGTACAGCCTGGCTCCCTCTTCTAGCCGGGCCTGCAACGCAGCTCCAGGGTCATATTCCTCTCCGAGCGGTGTGTCTGCGCTTGCTCTCAGGGGCTCCAGCCTCTTGGCTCTCCTAACGCAGGCCTGAGTCCTGAGACGCACTCAGAAGCCTTGCTCAGGACTCAGGTCCATCATGGGCCTTTTGATTTGGGTTTGAGCCACACCCAGCAGGGCTAAGGGCTTACTCCCGGCTCTGTGCTCCAGGGATCTCTCAGGTAGATGCTTAATCACTTAATCACTTAACTTCCCATTAGTCGTCAATTTGCTCGAGTGGGTGCCAGTAACATCTCCATTTGTCCCTGTCGCATGCTAGTGTAGCCCAATGGCATCTTTTCACTCTGGGAACATGAGGAGCCTCAAACCAATCGTTCATGATCTTCACAAAGAAATCTGACCATCTGGTAGGTGGGTGGCCACGCGGTCTTTTGACATCCCGTGGAATCCAGTCAGTAACAGCTCTAGTCCAGCGATCGTCTTTAAATCTCATTACATGACCAGCCCATCTGATTTTTGACACCTTGGCAAATGAGACAGAGTCCCTGATTCTTGATCGTCGACGGATGTTGGAACTCCAGATTTTTTCTCTCATTTGAGTGAAACATGATATTCCAAGCATAGCTCTTTCTATTCTTCTTTGGGAGACCTGAATAGCGTTTTCATTCTGTTTGCGTAGGGTAGATGCATCCCAGGAAAATGTCGGCAAACCAAGTAGCTTTATATTTAAAAATTAAAAGGTGATGATGAATGTTCTTTGCTGAAATCATGTAAAAGTAATACAATAAATACTTCTTTCATTCAAATAAAAATTGTAAAAACCATCAAAATAAAGAGGATTTAAGTCTTTAGGTAAAGACTTGAATAGAAGCAAAATATATTAAATTTGTTACAATAAAACACAGCCCCCAAGAAGTTTATTATGTAACTGTAGTAGTAGGACAAATAAATGAGAAATCAATAGATAAAATTAATAAAGTTTCATTGAACACACGACTTGAATTATGACTTTTTCAGTGATACACAAGAGTATGATTTAAAGACATTTACTTAGAGAAATGCAAGGGGAGAGAAAGAGAGAGCCATGTTCAGGAGAGCACATGGGCTTCTCCAAATGGGAAATTGAGCTCTGATTTCCGATCAGACATGTTAGAATCTGGAAAACACCTTCCCACCCAGCACATGTGAGAACCTGAACAAGTGAAACTCAGAGATTCACTTTCTGTCTCTCTGTGAGTACTAGGAAAAGAGAGATGGAGAGAGAAGTAAAATAGTATTATCTAAAGAAATTTACTTAGAGACACAAGGAGAGGGAGAGAAAGAGATGGAGAGATAGAGGCAGAGAGAGATAGTGAGAGAGAGAGAGAGATGGCACACGATTATGACGGGAAGGACAGTCCAAACAGAGTATCTGGTCATTATCACATTAGTCATCCTTCTCATTTATTGATCCCTAGGATTGTATATGGGTTCTCTCTCTCTCCCTCCCTCTTTCTCTCCCTCTCTCTGTCCCTCTCTCTCTTCTCTCTGTTCCTCTCTCTCCCTCTGTCTGTCCTCTCTGTCCCTCTCTCTCCCTCTCTCTCCCTCGCTCTCGCTCCCTTTTCCTCTCTCCCTCTTTCTCTCCCTCTCTCTCCCTCACTCTGTCATTTTCTCCTTCCCTCCCTCCCCCTCCCTTCCTCTCTCTTCCTCTCTCTCTTCCTCTCTCCGTCTCTCTCTCCCTCTCCCTCTCTCTCCTTCTCTTTCTTTTTCTCTCTCGCACGCAGGAGGGGCCAGGCCGACCCCGCGGAGGCCCCTCAGGGCCGTGTCCAGCTGTGGGTAGCTTGGCCTTGGGAAGCGTCACGCGGGGTGGGGGGCGGGAGAGCCTGAGGGTCTCCAGGGACGGGCCGGAACCTCAGTGTTGCCGCCCTTACTCTCCCCAGGTGTCACGCTGAGGCCGGACCATCCCCCCTTGGGCAGGAGGCCACAGGTCAGCATCTGTCCCCGCGTCTGCATCTGACAGACCCAGCTGCTCCCCAGGCCCCCGCGGCCAAGCGACTTGACTCCCCCGAATGTCCCTCAGGGACTCCGGCAGGGCTCAGACCTGGGTGTGACTCAGTTTCCTTCCCTGAGCTTCCGACACCGCATGGCCCGTGTGCACAGAATTCTGACTCTCCGCGTTTCCTCTTAGTTTGGGGTCACGGGGCAGGGCTCAGGTGACTCCAGGCTCTGCCCTCAGGACCCTCCTCAGGCCTCAGGGACCGGAATGGGCGCTTGGTGTCAATTCTGGTGGGCTGTGTGTAGGCAAGGGCCAACACACCGTCCCTTTCCCGCACTAGGTGTCTCTGACAGAGGTACTGAGTTTCCCTGATATAAAGCCTCTCACTCTCGGTGGCCCCTGTCCCCGGGTCTTTCCAGGCACCTGCGAGCCAAGAACGTGTATCCTCACAGACTGACCCACCTGCCTCTTTCTGTGTCCACCTCAGTCAGCAGTTTCCAGGGAGCTCGGACTTCAGGAAGGACAGCAGAGTGGACGGAAATGACAGGATCGGGGATCTTTACTAGAGCTACAGCAACAGAGCAACAGACACTTCTTAACTCTGTGAAAAAGGGTTTCCAACCACCAACTTTAAGATTTTTTAACCTTCTTTGCTTTATTTTCATTAAATTGCATACATAATTTTTCTCAGTTATTCTTGATATGTTTCATGGGTGTTGCATGCTTTCAGATGGAAACTAAGTAAAATATATTGTTTATAATATATTTATTGTAAAAATATTCTGGATCATAATTAGTAATATATTATGGATAAGGTAAGGTAGGTAAAGGCCCTCCCATTGATCGTTGATTTGCTCAAGCGGGCCCAGTAACGTCTCCACTGGAGACTTTGTTGTTACTGTGTCTGGCATATCGAATACTCTCAGTAGCTTGCAGGGCTCTCCGAGAGGGGTGGAGGAATCAAACTCGGGTCGGCCATGTTGGCCGCTTGTAAGGGGAACGCCCTGAAAGAAATAACTTAGTAATGAAAGTATAGATCTTTCATTTTGTTTTTTTCTCATTATTAAACACTCTGAAAAAACAGAAAAACTTTAATATTGTTAAAAGGAATGAAGAAATTATGCAATTTGCTGCAACACGGATGGAAGTGGAAGACCTCATGTTAAATGAAGTAGTCAGAAGAAGAACGACGAACACAGGGTGACATGTTTATATGTGGTGTTTCTCTCAACTGGATGAGGAAATGCAATGATTTAAAAGGTGAATTTAAAGGATTGGCCCCAGAGTTTGAAGGGGAGGGGAGAGAAGATAGAAGAGGAGCAACGGGGAAGGGGCCAAGGAAACTCGGGGAAACGGGTTGTGTCAAGGAATGATGAGCATCCCAGCCACAGAGTCACAACACAGACTCATACCTGGGGGTGTCGTCCCTCCACTGCTCTGCCCCTGAGCAAAGAATCTTGTTCCTGTCCTTCAGCGCACATGGAAACTTGTGGAGGGACAGTGGGGTCAGGTCCCAAGACAAGAGAGGGTCCTGCGGAAGGTCTGGAGCAGGACAGGCAACTGCAGTGAGGAACTGAGCCGCATCTCAATTGCGGGATGAGAACAGGAAGTGGTCCTCAGGCCCCACAGAGGGTCAGCACACACCTGCAGGGAACCGATCCCCGGGAAATGGAGCTGAAGCAGGGTCACCACCAGGACTAGGAAAACAAGACAAACATGCGAGAGAGAAGCATGGGGTCGGGGGCTCACAGGATCGTGGACTGAGTCCTGACTCGCCCCTTCTCACTGCTCTACACCAATGGCCATCAGAAGCACAGGGGCGGCAACTACAGACATTCCCCTGCTCACCTGCCCAGGGAAGCTGCTCCCTGTAAAAGGGTCTCTGCACTGCAGGACTGAGGGGCAACGTCTCTAAAGTGGGTTTATCTCAGGGTTGTTTCCTTTGGGAGAAAGAGCATAAAGCGTTTATAGGACCCTGGCCAGACACCTCCTCCATCCTCAGCAGCATTTTGTATTTACCATCTTCTATCCTAAAATGTAACTCTTTGTTTCCTAGTGTTGTCAGACATCTCCCTAGGGTGAATGACACACTGGGAAACTGTATCTTGAAGACTGTGGCAGATGTGTAGAAGCTGTGCTGGACCATGTGACTCCATGAGTTGGGGCTCTGCACACCTGGAGTGGTTTGGGGGGGACTTGTGTGCAGCCCGGTGTGGGGCGCTGAGCCCAGATCGATGGAAGCTGGTACCAAATATCTCTTGTCAAGGTGGCCTCTGGGTGGACACGGCTTCTCTCAAGCCTTACGTTGAGGCACCTTGAGATGCAAGGAGGAAATTGTTGGGGTGCCATGTGCTCAGGTGGTCCCAATGGCTTTCCCAGGTGATGGGGCAGTGATCGTCCGGGGAACAAGGAATGGAAAGGGCTCCAAAGGGGGTCTGAGGTCAATTCCACCATGGTACAGCAGGTGGGCAGGGAGTGTGGAGACAGATGTTCCTGGTGGACTGTGTGAGATTTATGCATTTGTGTATGGATATGTGTCCATAGATCTATGTCATCAATATCAAATAAGAAAACATGACAAATTGTGATTATTTATTCCAAGATTATAAGTCATGCACAAAAATTAATCTCACTCAATACCACATATTTCCCAGGAATATTGGTCAATTGTTGAGGTCAGACCCAGGTATACTCATCTGGGATGCATGATCCTGGGGTGGAGGGAGCAGACCCTGAGGCCTCACTCTAGATCCTGTCTGCTTGTCCATGCTACTGCCAGTCCTCCTGGGCACACCCCAGACCGTGTGTCTGTGCTTGAATCAGGACCTTCCCTCAAGTTGGGCTGAGATACCCCCAACACAAGGTCTTCACAGACTCTGACCCTGACCATTTTCTTACCACCACGTGATAGGAAAAATGAGGCCATGGTCCCTTTCATAGAGGGTCATCTCCTCCACTGTCCCTTTTTCATGGCAGGATTCCAGCTCAGGAATATGGAGATACAAACATGCACAGAGGGGCAGGGCTCCACAGAAACTCCAGAAGAGGCATGGGGCCAACAGCAGGATTTCGTCTGAGAGAAAAGGGTTTCTTGCAGAAACACAGAATTTTTTTTTATAAAAGTGTAACATTGGGAGTCTGCCATTTGTAAACATACAGTTCAGGAACATACAATGATACTAGCCCAAACTTCCATGTGGTTCTTCCTGTTCCATCTGGGACGCTCCACATAAAATCGTAGAAGAAAATATGAGGGACACCAGGTGTTCTCGAGAGAAGCCATCTTCCTCTTGGCTGTTGCTGAAGGACAGAGAGAGATCCTGAGCCTTTCCCTTAGATGAAGCCTGACGCTGTAAGCCCCATTCTGTGCCTCAGGCCCTGACTCTGAGGATGAAGTCATAAGAATCAGTGTCCCTGTCATCTCCTCAACCGGCACAGCTGCCTCCCCATAGGTTTCTGACACTCCCAGGATGTGGTTGTCACACTGTGTCTCTCGCACAGTAATACACAGCCGTGTCCTCAGTGCTCAGCCTGCTCAGTTCCATGTAGGCTGTGTCCTTGAACCTATCTACAGTGAGTGTGAGTCTTCCCTGGAACTTTGGTGCGTAGTTTGTACCACCAGTCTTTGTGTCAATCCTTCCCATCTACTCAAGCCCTTGTCCTGGAGCCTGTTTCACCCAGTGCATCCCGTATTTGGTGAAGGTGTATCCGGACGCCTTGCTGAAGATCTTCACTGATGTCCCAGGTTTTCCCACCTCAGCCCCCGACTGCACCAGCTGTACCTGGGAGTTCACACCTGTGGACAAAAAACAGGAGTGGGTGGACTCCACCTTACTGGCCCCATTCCCTCAGCCCAAGGCATGGGGACACTTACCTGAAGCCACTGCCACCAGGAAGAGAATTCTCCAGGTCCAGTCCAAGGTGGGGAACGTGCACTCAGGGGCTTCTGAAGGTATGGGTGTGCCTGCTGAGTGAGGTTGTCAGGACACAGACAAATTTGTATTTAACTCAGTGTCCCTTGTGTAATTTGCATATTCATGAAGAGGTGGAATTCATAGCTGAAGACCTGGTCCAACCTGAGTAGGGTCTGGTGGAAGCCTCTGGGTCCATCCTCAAGGAGGGTGAAGAGGTCCACGTTCTGATCCTTGTTTGAGGAGATGAGACCCTGCCCTGTCCCAGGACTCTGTGCACACAGAGCTCCTCTGAACCCCTTTCAGGATCTTCCCCTCAGGGCCAAAATCTGTATGGCTTGGACACATCTGGACACACCTGGACTCTGAGGTTATTTCTGGGATCCTGTAACTTCCCAAGGGATACTACAATGAGACTACAAAACCATTCCAAAGCTCCAGTGGTTTCCATTGGATATATTAATTAGTTCAGAAACAACTCCTGCATACAAGTTTTACTGCCTTATCAATCTGATCAATGTTTCTCCCCAAACCATAAGTATGCACAATTAACCTTTTTGTCGTATACATATTTTTATTTTAGTTTTCTTGAGAAAGCAAAATTTAGTTTTATTGAAGAAGGAAATCCATTCTGAGGAGATTTCTGCCTCTCTGCATTCATTTCTCCCATCTCTGCACCCCTTGTAGCCTACAACTCTGTGCTCTTGTGATTGGCGCCCCCTGCAGCCATGTCCCCACCCTGCAGGGAGAGCTTCTGGGCTCTCAGGGGCTTCAACCACTTGGCATCTCTAACACATGATTGTGTCCTGGGTCTTTACTTCAGAAGCCTTCCTCATGAGTCCTTCTCTTTTATGGGCCTTTTGATTTGGCTTTGAGCCACACCTGGCAGGTCTGAGGGCTTATTCCTGGCTCTGTGTTCAGGAGTCACTCAGGTAGATGCATCTCAGGAAAATATTGACAAATCAAGTAAAAATATATATAAAAACTAAAAGGTGACAGTGAGTGTTCTCTATTGGGACTATGTAAAAGTAATACAATGATACTTAATTCACTCAAATAAAAACAGTAAAAAGCATCAAAATAAAGAGGATATATGTCTTAAACAAAGACGTTCGTATAAGCAATACATTAAATTTGTTAAATTAATTAACCCTTTTTTAAAAAACCAGGTGTGAGTATAACACAGCTGCCAACGAGTTTATTATATGACTGTAGTAGTAGGACAAATATAATTAAATAAGAAATGAATAGGATAAAATTAATAAAGTTTTAGGGTGATATCACAGTGGGTAGGGCGTTTGCCTTGCACGTGGCCAACCCGGGTTCAATTTCTCCGTCACTCTCAGAGAGCCTAGCAAGCTACCGAGAGCATCCTGCCCTCATGGCAGACTCTGGCATATGCGACATGCCAAAAACAGTAACAAGTCTCACAATAGAGATGTTACTGGTGCCCACTCCAGCAAATCGATGAACAATGGGACAACAGTGCTACAGTGCTTATTAAACATATGAATTGAAGTCTGAATTTTTCAGTGCTACACAATAGTATTATTTAAAGAAATTTACTTAGAGAAATGTAAGGGGAGAGACAGAGAGAGACATGTTCAGAAGAGCACATGGGCTTCTCCAAAATGGAAAAATCCTTGAGTTTTGGTCAGACATGTTAGAAGTCTGGAAATCATCTTCCCACCAGAACAATCAAAAACCTGAACAAGTGAAAGTCAGAGACTCATTTTCTGTCTCTCTGTGAATACTAGGAAAACAGAGATTTAGTGGAAAGTAAAATACTATTATCTAAAGAAATTTAATTAGAAATGCAAGGAGAAATACGGAGAGAGATAGAGATAGTGAGAGAGAGGGCGAGAGACAGATAGAGAGATGTAGAGAGAGGGAGAGAGAGATGGCACAGGACTATGACAGAAAGGACATCCAAACACAGAATCTGCTCATCAACACGTGACCCATTCTTCTTCTTTATTGATCCCTTGGACCCTATACGGGTTCTCTGTGTGTCTCTCACTTTCTTTCCCTCTCTCTACCTCACTCTTCCTCTCTCTCCCACTTCCTCTCCTTTCTATCCCTCTCCCTCTCTCTGTCCCTTACTCACCCTCTCTCTCCCTCTGTCCTTCTCTCTCTTCCTCTATCTCTCCCTCTATCTCTCTCACTCTCTCTTTTTCTCTCTTTCTCCCCCTCTCCCTCATTCTCTCTCTATCCCGCAGAAGGGGACAGGCCGACCTCACGAGGGACCCTCAAGGCTATGTCCGGCCTGTGGGCAGCTGCTCCCGGCTGCTGCCACTGTTGTTGTGGGTCATGGAAGGAGCCAGAAGGTCCTGAGGGTCTCCGGTCTCCCAAGGGTCAGGCTGGAACCTCGGTGTCGCCGCCCTGGACCTCCCGGTTGTCATGCCTAGGCCGGACCATGCCCCTAGGGAAGGAGGCCCCTGGTCAGCAGATCCAGGTCCCTGTCCCCGTGTCCGACTCTGACAGACCCGGCTGCTCCCCATGGGCCCGCTGCCTTGAGACGTGTCTCTCCCCAGAGGGTCCCTTAGAGACCCCGCTGGGCTCAGGTCTGGGTTGACTCAGTTTTCCTTCAAGCAGTTCTCCTCAGAGATAACATACAGCTATGTTCTGTCTTTGCCTCTAAATGGTCAATTCACAGATTCACATATTTTTGACATTGTTTCTGAAGTAGGTGCTTTGGCCCTTCAGTGGGGCAGTAGAAGGTGAGTTACTGCCAGTACCAAGTATGATTGCAACACTGAGTCATCACTGCTCCAGGTGCTGAGCAGACCCAGCTCCTGTGATAACCTCTGGAACTGGATCCAGACAGTCCAAAGGCAGCACTTGAGTGTCTTAGATACCCCTAACATGCCATGTGTCCCGAAGACCCCACCAGCTGTACCTCTCTCTAGTCAATTGTAACCACACGGTACTGTTGTGCCAACTACTGTATCAAGTTATTTTTCACTCCCATCCACTCACAGTTCCAGTGCCTCTTTTCCTCCACACGATACCTCCTATCCAACAACCAGAAGAACCCAGAAGAACTCAGACTTCATGTGGAATGTTCTGGGCATTGTCCTGTTCACCTGGTTAGGGAGACTCGGGAAGTCTATGGGACCCTTCCATCATCCATGGGACCAGACTTTCAAAAGTGTCTTCTGGTTTTGATGGCTTTGGACGTCAATGAAGGTCATGACTGTCAGATCGAACACAATTAGAAGATGATCATATGGTCAGGACACAAGTCCAAATACTAGTCTGAAGGGCAACTAGTGTGTAGTACTTCTAGGCGATTCACACAAAGTATTGTTAGACAGTGAATCAGGACATCAGGCACAGCAGATTTCACTGTATCACTGAAATCCCATTATTCATCGATTTGCTCGAGCGGGCACCAGTAACATCTGCATTCATCCTAGCCCTGAGATTTTAGCAGCCTTTCCTTACTTGTCCTTCCCAATCGTGCCTAACTGGAGGCTCTTTCAAGGTCAGAGTAATACATTGTTAGTGTATTTGGCATATTGAGTACACCACAGGACCTTCCAGGCTCTACTGTACAGGCAAGATACTCTCAATACTTTGCTGGGTTCTCCAAGAAGTGCAACTAGACTATAAGGGAGCTTGGTTTTTGACCGTTGGATCTCTGGATCTTGACCGTTGATGGGATTACATTGTGCTGGGGGCAGTTGGTGGGTGTAAAGCCTAGCTACTGGAAGATGGGGGATCTGGGTGGAGGAGGCCCAGTCCTTATCTGAGCAGGCTTGAAGATTTCAGTCCTTGAACCCATGCACCTGGGTTCCTCTGCTGGTTCCTTCTTGCGTGAGGCTCATCTGAGCATGTGGAGAGTAGCTTAGAGAATGGCTGTGGCTGGATACTGAAAGTCTGCAGCTGCCGGGTTCTGCTCAGAGAGGGGAGGGAAACTCAACCCACCCCCTCTGAGGGGACCTGATGAAGACAGCCTGGTGCGCGGGCAGAAAACTCTGCACTAAACAACCACTAACACTAAATAGCCACTGAAAGAGTAGATTTATATCCTCAATTATGGTCTGGATATTTTCATGATGAAATTGATTTCTTAGGGAAGTGTATAGGACTGACACAGCATGATTTCAGTAGCAGAGCCTGAGAGAAGCAGGGTGAGGTGACACCTGAGTGCTCTTCAGCGCATCGCTTCCACAGCGTGGATAGGCACACCTCATCTTCAAGATCATGAGTGCTGGGAACTGGCTATTTAGTGTTCACTTTAGATCACTGGAAGAAAGGTCACAGACAGCACGACATGCAGTAAGCATCTGGGGTTCAGACAAAAATCACACATGCATTGGTGAAATGACAAATATTACCTTTCAGGACCTCAACATCGGAAATTAATTTGGAATCTAAATAACAATAAGAGGATATAAAAGATAATCCATTAAGTTATAATCAGTAGAAATAAAAGCATAACAAAATAAACCACCATTTTCAAAAAGAATCAGCTTAGAATTAGAACAAGGTGTTTCACATTATGACAAGAGAGATTATTCAAAATACACGCAGAGCTCAACAAATTACATGAGCTGAACAATCAGAGGTGGTTGTCTACACAAATGTTATACAACAAAATTGAACATTTTATAAATTTCTTATCTAATGAATTTCTTTTCTAAGTAACAGCTATGATTTAAAATGATATGTAAAAAGTCAACATTCCCAGAGCAAACCCAGATGTACTCTGGCCTCACTCCTGGCTTCACTCAGGGATTACTACTAGAAATTCACAGGGGAGCATATGCCATACCAGAGATTGAACTGAAGAAGGAAACATACAGGACAATCACCTTAAACCCTGTATTATCTCTGGTCCCAGAAGGGTTGAAAATGAATTATTATAGTCTGAGGTACTCTGGAATTTGCGAATCATCATATAAGGAAAATGAATGATGCCATCATAATAATTTAGAGATGGCTCCCTGAAAATTTTTGTATTTCTCATGCAGCCACATTGAATGGGCTAGAGCGACAGCACAGTGGTAGGGCGTTTGCCTTGCATGCAGCCAACATGGCCGACACAAGTTCGATTCCTCCGCCCCTCTCGGAGAGCCTGGAAAGCTACCGAGACTATTTCGCCCACACACCAGAGCCTGGCAAGCTACCCGTGATGTATTCGATATGCCAAACACAGTAACAACAAAGTCTCCAAAGGAGACATTACTGGACCTGCTCGAGCAAATCGATGAACAATGGGAGGACAGTGACAGTTACAGGGGAAATCAGACTAGACTGGAGGTGAGGAATAGTAAATATAACCAGAGGTAGGGGCGTCCTCTAGCTGTGACATGGAAGGAAGGGCCATGAAGAAGGCAGGTGCCGTGCAACCCTAGAACATGGAGAGGAAAGGGCAGCTATTCCTGCTCTGTTCTGCTGGGGTTCCTGCACAAATGTACAGATGGGGTAAATGATACACAACATACATGACAGCAAACCTAGTGCACGTGGCCGACCCGGGTTTTATTCCACCACTCCTCTTGGAGAGCCGGACAAGCTACCGGGAGTATCTCGCCCGCACTACAAAGCTTAGCAAGTTACCCGTGACCTATTCGATATGCCAAAATCAGTAACAACAAGTTTCACAATTTGTTGTTAGATGTTACTGGTGCCCACTAGAGCAAATCGATGTACAACAGGAGAACAGTGCTACAGTGCTACATGTATATTTACAGTTATGGAGGCGCTTTTGCAGGAATTCAGCTCCTCTAGGGCCATCCTCTGGAGAAGAATGTCTTCCTGACGTATGGACAGCTTCTCACTGATATTCACATGATGGAAAGGATCAAGTCAGCACTCTGGGTGAGTTTTACAAAGACTCTAACCCCAATCATAAGGTCTCCACTCTTAGCATGTAAACAATTTCCAGTGACGTCTACCCTCAACTCATTATCTTTGGTGTTTAAAGCAGCATTTTATGAATATGAGAGACAAATAATTTGAAAGTAGTTATGACTCTAAAGCTGCCATTTGCAGGAATCAAAAGTTCCATCAATCTGACATTATTCTTGAAAATGTAATGTCGTGTTGTGAGCTGTGGAAAAATCATCTGCTCTTTCCCTCCCAGGTGTGTGTGCTTTTCACAGTCACAGGGATATAGTTCAGGCAAGGGAATGGAACGGGATAAACAATTCCCTCCTCGGGAATGCAGGTCCTCAGTGACTCTCCCCTGAGAACTGGGAGACTGAGCTGTTGACAGAATCCCACTGCACCTAACTCACACGTACACACAGGGCTGTTCCCTGTGACCTGAACTTCCTGCCACAGAGTCCTGTGAATGACCGTGGGACAGAGAGCAAAGTGAAAATATATACTGATGCCTCAGCTTCTTTTATGAATAATACAGAGACTTTCATAAATACTGGAAGTTATAGTGTCTCCTCAAAATGACCTAAATTCTAGGAAACTCATTTATAATAAACACATATTCACATGAGACTTCTCCATGAGCTCTTCAAGAAAATATGAATACATATATTAACATTTTGGGTCAAGCTCAACTCTGAGATATTATCCACTAGTCACTTGATACTCTGAATCCTTTTCCTTAATAATAAATCTGAGTCTTGTGCATGTTCTTCATCTCAGACAGGACTATCTTCAGTAGGAAGTCAGTCTGTCACTGTTCCTTCCTCTCCCCCCTCACGCTTGTCTCTCCCTCAGGTGTCCAGCATATGTGGGTGTCAAACTGGTCTGTTCCATGACTCAGAGCCTAACCTTAGATATCAGATGCTCAGCTCCGTGTAGGCTGTGCTGAGACATGTCCAAAGTCAAGAAAAGCTTCCCAGAAACTCATGTGCTTACCAGTGTCCCTGTCACTAGGATTGGTCTATCCCATTCCCCCAAAACCATGCCTGGTATGTGCTGACGTTGTGCATAGAGAAGCTGGTAAAGGGGGACCAGGATGACTCAGAGACTCTCTGAGATATCCCAGGAATAATCCCCTCAGCCCCACAGGGCACCTGCTGTGCCTGGGAATGCTTACCTGTGAGAGGAAATGAGGCGTGGACTTCCACTGATGGTCCTGGTCTCTTCAGTCCAGGACAGGAGACCTTTACCAACAGCCGTTTTCAGTGGGAAACAATTATATAGGAACCGTCATAGGTGTGGGTTCATGTAGGTTTGTGTTGGAGGGTTCGCTGGGCTTACATAGAAAGAGTTATACTTTTTATAACATGTTCTCAGAGAACACATTTGTCTGTATTTAAGTCAGTATATCCTCTATGATAGCTAGTGCCCTCTGTCCCCATGTCCTGCCGAGTGCCACACGTGTGGTGCTGAGAAGTGAAAATGAAGCTCAGCATCAATTTTCATGTATTTACATTTAATAAAGAATATGGTTTATTTGCCAAAAACAATGTAGAATAGTCAAGGATTTTCCTGGGACTGAAACTATGGCCCCAAACCTGCATCGATCTCAGCACACAAGTTAATTCCAGTGGTAACTGACATGTGTTAATTCCAGTGGTAACTGTGAAACACAAGGAGCTCAGCCATAAGGAAATAGGAGTCAATGAATGTTCTAGAAGAAACAGTCCAAGACCTGCAAAATCCCCAGCAAGTAATTACAAGTTCTTCCAGTGGAGTCTGTGAAACTCCAGCGTACAATTCAACAAGAATATAACAAGAATATATGAGTGACTATAGATGTTCTAGAGAGAAGCCATCTTTCTCTTGTCTATTGGTGGACAGAGAGAGATACTGAGCCTTTCTCACAGATGAAGCCTGAACCTGTGAGCCCCATTCTGTGTCTCAGACCCTGACTCTCTGAGGAGGAAGTCAGGAAGGTCAGAATCCCTGTCATCTCCTCACATGGCACAGCTGTCTTCCCCTCGGTTTTCTGACACACTCAGGATGTGGTTGTCAAACTGCGTGTCTCACACAGTAATGCACGGCCATGTCCTCAGTGCTCAGCCTGCTCAGTTCCATGTAGGTTGTGTCCTTGGACTTGTCTGCAGTGAGTGTGAGTCTACCCTGGAACTTCGGTGCGTAGTCTATACCACCAGAGTTAGGGTATATCCTTCCCATCCACTCGAGCCCTTGTCCCGGGGCCCGCCGCACCCAGTGAATATAGTTGCTGGTGAAGGTGTACTTGGATGTCTTGCAGGAGATCTCACTGATGTCCCAGGTTTTCCCACCTCAGCCCCCGACTGCACCAGCTGCATCTGGGAATTCACACCTGGGGACAGTAGTCAGTTGGAGTGGTGGGCTTCCACTTGATGCGCCCTGTTTCCTCAGCCCAAAGACTCTTACCTGCAGCCACTGCCACAAGGAAGAGAATACTCCAGGTCCAGTCCATGGTGGGGACTGTGCACCCAGGGGTTCCTGAAGGTGTGGGTGTGCCTGTTGTGTGAGGTTGTCAGGACACAGACACATCTGTATTTAACTCAGTGTCCCTCGTGTAATTTGCGTATTCATGAGGAGGTGGAATTCATAGCTGAAGGCCTGGTCCAACCTGAGAAGGGGCTGGTGGAAGCTACTGGGTCCATCCTCAAGGGAAGTGAAGAGGTCCACGTTCTGATCCTTGTTTGACAAGATGAGACCCTGCCCTGTCCCAAGACTCTGTGCACACAAAGCTTCCCCTCTGGAGGGCCAAGCCATTTAGGACCTTCCCCTCAGGGCTCCCCACAACTGTATGGCATGGACACATCTGGACACACCTGGGCTTTGAGGTTATTTCTGGGATTCTTTCTCTCTCTGTCTCTCTCTCCCCAAGGGATACTACCCAAGGGATAACCTCCCAAGGGATACTACAATGAGACTACAAAAACGTTGTAATGTCCCAGTGTTTTCCATTGGAGATATTAAGAAGTCCAGAAACACCACCTGTATACCGGTTTTACTGCATTAATAATATGATAAATGTTTCTCCCAAAACGGTGAAGTATACACAATTTAACCTTTCGTGTTTTGGTTTTCTCAACAAAGCAAAATTTAGTATTCTGGGTTTTTTAATTATTTTTTATTTTTTCATTAAATCACTACGAGCTAGACGCTTACAAAGCTGTTTGTGATTTGATTTCAGTCATAAAGTATTCCTGTTTCTGAAGAGAAACTATTTTCATCTCTACACCCCCTTCAGGCCTGCAACTGGGTGCTCTTGGAACTTGATGCCCCCTGCAGCCTGGTTCGACTCTTCAGGGAGAGCCTCTACCCTCTCAGAGACATTAACCTTTGGTGTCTCTAATACAGGTCTGAATCCTGGAATTTCACTTCAGAAGCCTTGTTCAGGAGTCATATTCTTTTCTAGGCCTTTTGTTTTGGTTTTGAGCCACAGCAGGCAGTTCTGAAAGTATACTTCTGGCTCTGTGCTCTGGAATTGCTCAGGTAGATGCATCTTAGGAAAATATTGACAAATCAAGTACTTATGTATCTAAAAATTGAAAGGTGACACTGAGTGTTCTTTGCTGAGATTATGTAAAAGTAATACAACAAACACTTAATTCACTCAAATAAAAATAGTAAAAACTATCAAAATAAAAGAGAATTTAAGTCTTTCAGTAAAGGCTTTAATATAAACAAACATATATTAAATTTGTTAAATTCATGAAGAATTTTTAAAAATCCAGGCATAAGTCAAACACAGCTGCCAACAAGTTTATTATGCAACTGTATTAGTAGGACAAATATGAGTAAATAAATGAATACGATAAAATAAATAAAGTTTTATTGAATATATGACTTGAACTCTGACTTTTTCAGTGATACACAATAGTACTATTTAAAAAATTACTTAGAGTAATGGAAGGAGAAAGAGAGAGATGGCATAGGATTTACAAAGAAAACCCACACACAGAATATTGTCATTATCATATGAGTCATCCTTCTCCTTTATTGATCCCTTGGATCCTATACATTTTTTATCTCTCTCTCCTCTCTCTTCTTTCTTGCTCTCTCTCTTCTCTCTCACATTCTATGGGATCTATTGATTTAAATACAGACACTGAAATGTTATCATGCATTTCCCTTTTCCTACTTTAAATACTCAGTTCTTTCCAGAGTGACTATATCTAACTATTCCTGTCATACTGGTCCTTCTCTGTCTTTCTCCTCCCACACACTTGGAGCAAACTTCCAACCATTGACAAGTCCTTCTGGCCCCTGTGTTTCCTGGCACAGAATATTAATCTCATGCAAAAGTTTAAGTCCCAAAAAAGAATACAATTATTCTATATCTGTGCCTCTCCCTCTGACTCATTTCATTCAGCCTGATACTCTCCATGTTCATCCATTTATACGTGAATTTTATGATTTAACTTTTTCTGGTGGTCGCATCATATTCCGTTGTGTAGATGTGGTATATATCATAGAGTTAACTATTCCCGGGGCTGAGATCTCCAAGCCTGCTCTGATCGGGGCTGAACATCCTCCACGCAGATCCTCCAAATTCCAGTAGTCAAGGGTCACACCCACCAACTGGCCCTCTGGCGCCGTGTAATCCCATCAAAGGCCAAGACCCAGAGATTATAAAACCCAGCTCCCAGAAAAGTGCGGCCACATTCGTGGCCGTGCGACACCTTATTATCTCATTCTTACTTTGGACAAAATGGCAGGCTACCGAATGTAACCTGCCCACAAGGCAGAGTCTGGCAAACTTCCCGTGGTGTACCCAATATGCCAAATACCAGTAACAATGATGGGTCTCATTCTCCTAACCCTAGAAGAGCTTTTAATATGGCACTTTTTAAAAAATCTCAGGGCTAGGATGAAGGAGACATTACTGGGGCCTGCTCGAGGCAATCGACGAACAACAGGATGGTCGTGATCGTGTGAACTATTCTCAGACACTCGGGTTATTTCAGATTTGGCTCTTTTGAATACAATATTGTGATGCAGTAAACATGGGTCTGCAAATATATTTTCAAATTATTATTCTGGGGCTTTTGGGGTCAATGTCAAGAAGGAATTTATGGGTCAAATGAAAGCTCAATTCTTAGTATGTTGGGCATTATCCAAGTTTTTTCAAACGAGGTCAATTTCATTGCCATTCCCACCAGCAGAGTATGATGATTGCATTTTCCCCATATCTATGCTAATACAGAATATTTTGATTCTTTGAGATTTGTGCCCTTCTCCCTTGGTATGAAGTGATATCTCAAAATTATTTTAATTTACGTTTCTCTGAATAGTGTTAGGGAGAATTAACTTATACAGTTCTCTGCATCAAAGTCTACATTAAGGATGCATTTGTTTAAAATCCCCATTTTAGAATGGGTTCATTTTTTGTTGTAAGATCTACATGTGCTTGATATATGTTTTATTTATCCTACATCAGATGAGGTGAGCAGATATTTTTCTCACTTATTTTGTTGTCTTTTTATTCTGGCCATATTTTCATTTACAATGATTGGGCTGTTAAAAGCAGAAAGACTAAAAACTAAAGGCATGAAATGGATGAAAACATTGGCTTAACATTGATCCCCAAATAATTAGTTTACAGGAGGGAAATTGAATCAGGAAGACATAGACCGCGTGTTTCAACTCAGCTGAGAGTAACTGTGTGTTGTTGACATGAAACATGTGTCACAGGCTGACCACAATCATAAACACAAAGTCACTTTCAGAGTTGGGTGTACAAACAGCCTAAAGAGTTGGTGAGTCCTCAGGTGGAATTGTGATCAATGTGTGTGGATCATTGCAGGTTCAGAGTCTGGACACACCTCACGTGTCTTCACTGTGCAGGGCCTCACTAAGTCTCTGTGCACACAGCAAGGTCCTAGGATGTGGTTCCTCCTTTCACAAGCACAAGGCGAAACAAAATCGACTCTGGACTCACTCTCCACTGCCTTCTCAGAGATTCTCCAGGTCTCAGCACTTCCTCTTCAGACAAAGCTGAGCCTCGAGTAGTTTATGTGCTCCTGGAAACCCCAAAGCATTAAATACAAGAGAGGATCATAGTCGTGTTCACAGCAGTACTAAGTACAGTAGCCAATATGCACACACAACACACAACCGCAGCGTCCACTTCTGTCTGTGTTTCCTCATTCACCATTGGAGTCCGTTCTTTCTCTCCTTCAGTTCTATTTCAAGGACAGTGATCATTGTTTCCTTACTTCTTTCCCTAAGATTTCTGAGTCTCCCTGTCAGTGTTTTATTCAGGTCAGAGAGCACTGAGAGGATAGTTGCTCTATGCACACCCACAGAGCATCGGATGTTCTGATGTTCTTACCTGGATTCAGTCCACGTTCATTAAAGCAACTATGTTTTCATTGTTCCTGGTGCTCTGTGAGAGCTAAGGGTGTAAGTGCTCGGCTGTCTGGGCACAGATTGGGTGAAGTTCACCGCTCTATTCATCTAAGGCTGTGACTCCAGTAACTTCTGTCAGCCACAAAGCCTCTGGTGTTTTCTCAGTGGGCCTGAGATGGCCAGAGGCCAGGTGGCAGGAATAACTGTGGGTTCTGGTGCTGACGGGCATCACTGAGACCTGTCACATCTCCTAGGAAACAGATTTTCAAGAATATCATGAAGCTATAGAAATTAGCCTCTAGTTTCAGGAATATAAACTCTCAGTCCAACTGTATCAAATTGAGAGCCCAGACTAAATCCTTAGATCTTTTATGGTAAATCTTTGGGAAAGCATTCCATACTATGGAGTAAAGAAAGAAAAATCTCTTCAACAAATGGTATTAGGAAACAACACCACATATCAAAACAGTAATAGAAAATATACTTGAATTCATATCTCACATCAGATCACTTGATCACTTGAGTTGACTTCCTGTTAATCATCGATTTGCTCGAGCGGGTGCCAGTAACGTCTCCATTTGTCCCTGTTGTGTGCTAATATACCCCAATGGCTTCTGCTCATTCTAGGAACACAAAGAGCCTCAAACTGATCGTTCAGGGTCTTGTCAAAGAAGTCTGGTCATCTGGTAGGTGGACGGTCACGAGGTCTTTTGACTTCCTGTGGATAACAGTTGGTAACGGCTCTAATCAGTCAGTCATCTCCAAATCTCACTATGTGTCCAGCCCATCTGATTTTTGATGCCTTGGCAAATGAGACAGCGTCCCTGATTCTTGATCGTCAATGGAGGTAGGAACTCTGGATTCTTTATCTCATTAGCATGAAATGTGATACTCCAAGCATAGCTCTTTTGATTCCTCTTTGGGAGACCTGAATAGCGTTTTCAGCCTGTTTTTGTAGGGCCCAGGTCGCTGAGACATATGTTAATGCAGAAAGAACAGTGGAATCAAAGAGATATGCCCAGAGCCGAAGGTTCTTTGTCCTCTTAGCTATTTCTTCGACGTTCTTGAAGGCATTCCAAGCCACTCTCTTCTCCTGTGCAGCTCGGGTGTCAGGTCATTTGTCATGTTGACCTCTCGACCTAGGTACACATAGCTGTTGCATTCGGAGATGGTCGTTCCATTGAGAGCGAATGGGGCTTCAGGAACAAGGCTGTTTCTCATAAACATTGTCTTCGTAAGATTCAGCTGTAGTCCTACCTTTCCACACTCACGGTCAAAGTCGGCCAGCATTTGTGCCGCTTGGCTGATGTTTGGTGTTATTAAAACAATGTCATCAACAAAGCGGAGGTGGTGTGGTTGCTGACTATCTATCTTCACTCCCATTCCTTCCCATTCCAGTCGTCGCATGATGTTCTCGAGGGTGGCACTGAAGACTTTCGGTGAAATGGTATCACCCTGCCGAACCCCTCTTTTGACATTGATGATCACTTCTTTGTAGAATAGTGAGATCCTGGTAGTGAATCCATAATACTGCTCACGGAGGATCCTGATGTATTGTTTGAATGCCCTGATTGGTTTAGGATTCAATGACAACTTCCGTCTCAACAGAATCAAAGGCCTTCTTTAAATCAATGAACATTAGACAGAGCTGCATCTTCAACTCCAGAGAAACCTCAATGAGCTTGGTTATCATGTGGATATGGTCAATGGTGCTAAATCCTTTTACGAAAGGGTGTTACGAAAGCTTTTCCCAGCTTTTGCCGCATGTAACAGCACTACTGCTCTTCTCTCTTTGAGGTCTTCCTTGATCTCATATCTGCACTGCTTGGCGAACTCAGATGTTCGACTGTGGTTGCCTGAGGCATGCGCCAAATCACGTTGGCGAATAGGCTCAAGAATTTTCGAAGACAGGCTCTTTTTTTTTTTTTGTAGGTATCTCTCTCTTGGCCTTCCTCACACAATCATGGAGATGCTGAACCAGTCGATCGTATTCTTTCTCAATGTTGCCAATAATGGCATTTTCCCATGTTGCAGCAATAGTGCCAAAGAGCTCCCAGTTGGTGGTCTTTCTGGGAGTTCTCTTCGTAAACTTTGCAGCCCTTTCTCCCTGCTCTTTGAAGTTGAATTTTCCATGAAGGAGATGGTGGTCTGATCCTGTTCGGAATTTTGGGACAACAGCGACATCAGTCAGGCAAAACGGCCAATTGAATATGATGTGGTCTATTTTATTGTGGAACCGTCCACAGGGAGACTCCCATATCCAACGTTTAGATTCGGCCTTCTGGAATTGTGAGTTACCATGGATGGTCTTAGTCGACATGATGAATTTAGACAGTCTATCACCCTGTTCGTTCCATTCTAGGTCATGGGTCCCGATGTGGAGTTCTTCGGCTGATTCTCGGTCCTTTCTTGCATTGAAATTACCGACAATGATCTTGTAGAAGGTGTGTTCCTCTTTATAGAACTTGTCCAGCTCCTTGTAGAACTTCTCAATTTCTCCTTCATCATAATTGGATGTTGGTGAGTAGACAACAAAGATAGAAACTGCCGGTAGTGAGCCACATCTTTTTTTTTTTTTTTAATTTATTTATTTATTGAATCACTGTGGGAAAAGTTACAGAGCTTTCGGGTTTAGGTCTCAGTCATGTAAAGATCAAACACATTTCCCTTTACCAATACTTATTTTTAACCCCCAACCCCAAGAGACCCCCACCTCCCCCACCCCTCCCAATTCTTGTGAGGCAGATGAGTTCTAGTTAATACTCTATCTACTTTAACTAGATAGATTGTTTTGATAGAAGATGCACAATTATTGTTTAGAGTTTACGACCCACCCCCCACAATCAGATATGCTGAAACAGCGTTGTGAAATGATTTGCTTTCTACAACTTGGTTTAAGGATAAAATGATGTCGCGCGGCCGCGATAGCGGCCACGCGGTTTTGAATTTCTGCTATTTTACTTATTGACCCTGGAAGAATTTCTATTAAAAGTTAGATAGTTAAGAGATTGGTTTCTGTGCCCGTGCAGCCGCCATCTTTCTTTCAAGAGAGGAGCGGGTGGGCAGGTCAACACCCTTTCCCCTCCGGGCAGGCTTGGTGGCGCTGTTTAACACATTGTCCATTTGCTTTTCTGCTCCAAGCGGCTGGTTCTCTGTGCTAAGTCCTTGTGCCTCCGGGGCCGTGGCCGTGCCGGAGAGCCGCTCATGGGGGGCAGCCGGCGACCTCGGTGGGGCATGGGGGACGACCCACAAAGCCCCCCTTCCCATGAGGTCCCCGCCGCTCACGCCGAGCCCGTCTCAAACCGGCTGTCCACAAGGCTCCTGTGCGGCCACCATCTTTCTTTCCAGAGAGGAGCGGGCGGGCCGGTCAACACCCTTTCCCTTCCGGGCAGGCTTGGTGGCGCTGTTTAACACATTGTCCATTTGCTTTTCTGCTCCAAGCGGCTGATTCTCTGTGCTAAGTCCTTGTGCCTCCGGAGCCGTGGCCGAGCCGGAGAGCCGCTCGTGGGGGGCAGCCGGTGACCTCGGTGGGGTGTGGGGGACGGCCCACAAAGCCCCCCTTCCCATGAGGTCCCCGCCGCAGTGAGCCACATCTTAATCACACTTAATCACTTAACTTCCCGTTAGTCGTCGATTTGCTCGAGAGGGCGCCAGTAACGTCTCCATTTGTCCCTGTCGTGTGCTAGTGTAACCCAATGGCATCTGTTCGGTCCGGGAACATGAAGGGCCTCAAACCGATCGTTCATGATCTTGACGAAGAAGTCTGATCATCTGATAGGTGGGCGGCCACGCGGTCTTTTGACATCCCGTGGAATCCAATCAGTAACAGCTCTAGTACAACGGTCGTCTTTAAATCTCATTACGTGACCAGACCATCTGATTTTCGACACCTTGGCAAATGAGGCAGCGTCCTTGATTCTTGATCGTCGACGGATGTCAGAACTCCGGATTCGTTCTCTCATTTGAGTGAAACGTGATATTCCAAGCATAGCTCTTTCTATTCTTCTTTGGGAGACCTGAATAACGTTCTCATCTTGTTTGTGTAGGGCCCAGGTCTTTGAGGCATAAGTTAATGCAGGAAGAACAGTGGAATCAAAGAGATGTGCCCGGAGCCAGAGGTTCTTTGTCCTCTTAGCTATTTCTTTGATGTTCTTGAAGGCGTTCCAGGCCTCTCTCTTCTCCTGCGCAGCTCGGGTGTCAGGTCATTTGTCATGTTGACCTCTCGACCTAGGTACACATAGCTGTTGCATTCGGAGATGGTCGTTCCATTGAGAGCGAATGCAGCGTCAGGAACAAGGCTGTTTCTCATAAACATTGTCTTCGTAAGATATGCCAAAACCAGTAACTACAACTGGTCTCATTCACCTGACCCTGAAGGCTTCACCGACATGCAGCACTGAGAAGGATGAGAAAGGAGAGGCTGACAAAATCTCAAGGCCTACCTAGGCTGCCACAATGAAGGAAGACAAAAATGATCATCTTTACATTCAATGCACGTACGCTAGCATCAGATGCATCCATCGAGGACCTGATGGTACAAGCTCGAATGATCAAGTACGACATCATTGGTCTGACCGAGACAAGAAGGCACTAATCTCACCATGCAGTTTTCGACACTGGAGAAGAATTGTTCCTCGGAACATGCGATAAAAGAGGTGTTGGAGGCGTCGGTGTCCTTGTCAACACAAACTTGGCCAATAGCATTGATTCATTCGAATGCCTAACAACTGGAATCGGACGTTTACATTTGAATAGATACAGAATTTAATTAAAAGTGTGCTTATGGTCCATCGTTGACAGCAGAATCCTTAAAACATACAGAGTAAAACCTTGGCCGGTCTCTCCATGACACTGATCTTAGAGGGCTCATCCACAGTTTTACTTTATTGGCAGAGAGAAAAGAGACTAAAATAAATAAATGGGACTAAATCAATTAAAACATTTTAAAGGCCACGTAAATGACATTAAAATTATGTTACCCTACACACTGGGAGTAACGTGTGCCCACCGAACATCAGAGCCAACCTAATATCTAAGATATTCATAGCACTCACCAAGCTCAATATTGGAACAAATCACCCCCATTAAAGGATGTGGAAAATAAACAATACTTTCCTAAAGCAATATTCCCATTGCCCAGAACCATATGAAAAGATGCTGATCAACATTTAGTATGAGTGAAATATTAATAAAAAGGATAATGAAGATCATCTCTCAATGAGAGTGGCTTATATCAAATATACTGGAAACAATTGATATTGGAACTTTGTCAAGGAAGATACTGTTTCTATGTTTGTGAGAACTTATCTATTAAAAAACACTATTAAGCAAATGGACTATGTGTTAAACCGTGCCACCAAGCCTGCCCAGAGGGGAAAGGGTGTTGTCCCGCTCGCCCGCTCCTCTCTGGAAAGAAAGATGGCGGCCGCACGGGAGCCTTGTGGACAGCAGGTTTGAGCCGGGGGTGGGCGGCGGCAGGGGCCTCATGGGAAGAGGGGCGTTCTGGGCCGTCCTTCACGCCCAACCGAGGTCATCAGCTGCCCCCCACGAGCGGCTCTCCGGCACGGCCACGGTCCCGGAGGCACAAGTACTTAGCACAGAGAGCCAGCCGCTTGGAGCAGAAAAGCAAATGGACTATGTGTTAAACCGGCACGGCCACGACTCCAGAGCACAGAGACCAATCTCTTAACTATCTAACTTTTAATAGAAATACTTCCAGGGTTAATAAGTAAAACAGCAGAAATCCAAAACCAAAAATGATGACATCATTTTATTCTTAAACAAAGCTGTAGAAAGCAAATCATTTCACAATGCTGTTTCAGCATATCTGATTGGGGGAGGGGGGGTCGTAAACTCTAAACAATAATTGTTCATCATCTATCGAAACAATGTATGTAGTCAAAAGTAGATAGAGTATAAACTAGAACTCATCTGCCTCACAGGAATTGGGAGGGGTGGGAGGTGGGGTTCTATTGGGGTTCACGGTTAAAAATACGTATTGGTAAAGGGAAATGTGTTTGATACTTACATGACTGAGACCTAAACCCGAAAGCTCTGTAACTTTTCCCAAAGTGATTCAATAAAGAAATAAACTATAAAAAAATAATAAAAAAATAAAAACCACTATTAGATTTGTCTAAAAATTTTCAAGTTAAAAGATTTTTTTTTATTTTTGCAACCTTCATGCAAGCATGAAAACATTCTTGATCACTTGACATCCCATTATTCATTGATTTGCTTGAGCGGGCACCAGTAATGACTCCATTTATCTCTATTGCACGCGAGTGTAACCCAATGATGTCTGGTTGCTTCAGGAACACGAAAAGTGTTGAACCATTCAGTCAGGGTCTTGAGAAAGAAGTCTGACCATCCCGTAGGTGGGCAGCCATGCATTCTTTTGACGTCCCATGGAATCCAGTCTATACTGGCTCTAGTCTAGTCAAATAGCATTAAATGTCCTAACCATCTGATTATTGACGCCTTGGCAAATAAAGACAGCGTCCCTGATTCTCGATCGTAGACAGAGATCAGAACTCCAGATTCGTTTTCTCACTTGAGTGAAGCTTGATACTCCAATATAGCTCTTTTGATTCCTCTTTAGGGTTCCCAAATAGCGTTCTTATCCTGTTTTCATAGGGTGCAGTTCTCTGAGGCATATGTTAGTGCAGGAAGAACAGTGGAATCTTAGAGATGTGCCCGGAGCTAGAGGTTCTTTATCCTCTTAGCTATTTCTTTGATGCTCTTGAAGGCTCCCAAGCCACTGTCTTCTTCCTGTGCAGCTCAAGTACCAGATCGTTTATCATGCTGAGTTCTTGACCTAGGTACACATAGCTGCGACATTTGGAGAGGTTTGTTCTGTTGAGAGCAAATGGAACATCAGGAACGAGTCCATTTTTCATGAACATTGCCTTCATGAGATTCAGCTGCAGTAGTCCGACCTTCCCACACTCAGGGTCGAAGTTGGTCAGAATTTGTGCAGCTTAAGTGTTTGGTATTATTAGAACAATGTCAGCAGCGAACGAATTCGTGTCACCAGGCACGAATCTCACCATGCCGTTTTCGACACTGGAGAAGAATTGTTCCTCGGAACATGCGATAAAAGAGGTGTTGGAGGCATCGGTGTCCTTGTCAACACAAACTTGGCCAAGATCATTGATTCATTCGAATGCCTAACAACCCGAATCGGACGTTTACATTTGAATAGATGTGGCTCACTGCCTGCAGTTTCTATCGTCATTGTCTATGCACCAACATCTCATTATGATGAAAGAGAAATAGAGAAGTTCTACATGGAGCTAGAGAACTTCTATAAAGAAGACCACACCTTCTACAAGATCATTGTGGGTGATTTTAAAGCCAAGATAGGACCGAGAAGATCAGCTGAAGAACTTCACATCGGGACCCATGGCCTAGAATGGAACGAACAGGGTGAGAGACTCTCTGAGTTCATCATGTCGACCAAGACCATTCATGGTAACTCACAGTTCCAGAAGGCAGAATCTAAACGTTGGATATGGGAGTCTCCCGGTGGACGATTCCACAAAGAAATAGACCACATCATATTCAATCGGCGGTTTTGCCTGACTGATGTCGCTGTTGTCCCAAAATTTCGAACGGGATCGGACCACCATCTCCTTCGTGCAAAATTCTACTTCACAGAGCGGGGAGAAAGGGCTGCAAAGTTCAAAAAGAGAACTCCCAGAATGACCACCAACTGGGAACTCTTTGGTACTATTGCGGCAACATGGGAAGATGCCATTGTTGACAACATTGACGAGGAATATGATCGACTGGTTCAGCACCTCCATGAATGTGCGAGGAACGCCAAGAGAGAGATAGCCACAAAAAGTCGCCTATCTTCGAAAACTCTTGAGCTAATTCGCCAGCGTGGTTTGGCGCATGCCTCAGGCAACCGGAAGCTAACGTTCGAGCTCGCAAAACAGTGCAGAGATGCGATCAAGGAAGAACTCAAAGAGAGAAGAGCAGAAGTACTGGTAGATGCGGCAGAAGCCGGGAAAAGTATTCGTAACGCCCACCTGTCCTTCACCAACTATAAGACCAAGATGACTGCCCTCCGACGTCCTGATGGATCCATCACATCCTCCAGAAGGGCAATGGAGAAGATTATCCATGACTTCTACTCAAATCTCTTCGATAGCCATGTCCATTGCCGATATACCAAATTCCACAGGATGGATATGTCGTTCCCAACGTTCTCCGTTCCGAAAACCAGCAGGACCGTACTACTGTTCAAGAAGGGAGACATCCATGACATTGGCAACTATCGCCCGATCTGTCTATTGTCTGTCATCTACAAGTTGTTCACTCGAGTCATCCTAAATAGGATTGGCAGAACACTAGATGAAGGACAACCATGTGAGCAAGCAGGGTTCCGCAAAAAGATTCAGCACCATCGACCATATCCACACAATAACCAAGCTCATTCAGGTTTCTCGGGAGTTCAAGATACCGCTCTGTTTAACGTTCATTGATTTAAAGAAGGCTTTTGATTCTGTTGAGACAGAAGCGGTCATTGAAGCCCTAGCCTATCAGGGCATTCAAGCCCAATACATCAGGATGCTCTGTGAGCTGTATTGCGGATTCTCTACCAGGATCTCACCATTCTACAAAGAAGTGATCGTTGATGTGCAGATAGGGGTGCGGCAGGGTGATACCATTTCACCAAAAGTCTTCAGTGCCACCCTCGAGAACATCATGCGACGACTGGAATGGGAAGGAATGGGAGTGAAGATAGATGGTCGGCAACTACACCACCTCTGCTTTGCTGATGACATTGTTTTAATAACACCAAACATCAGCCAAGCGGCACAAATGCTGGCCGACTTTGACCGTGAGTGTGGAAAGGTAGGACTACAGCTGAATCTTACGAAGACAATGTTTATGAGAAACAGCCTTGTTCCTGACGCCCCATTCACTCTCCATGGAACAACCATCTCCGAATGCAACAGCTATGTGTACCTAGGTCGAGAGGTCAACATGACAAATGACCTGACACCCGAGCTGTGCAGGAGAAGAGAGTGGCTTGGAACGCCTTCAAGAACGTCGAAGAAATAGCTAAGAGGACAAAGAACCTCCAGCTCCGGGCACATCTCTTTGATTCCACTGTTCTTCCTGCATTAACATATGCCTCAGAGACCTGGGCCCTACGCAAACAAGATGAGAACGCTATTCAGGTCTCCCAAAGAAGAATAGAAAGAGCTATGCTTGGAATATTACGTTTCACACAAATAAGAGAAAGAATCCGAAGTTCTACATCCGTTGACAATCAAGGATCAAGGACGCTGTCTCATTTGCCAAGGTGTCGAAAATCAGATGGGCTGGTCACGTAATGAGATTTAAAGACGACCGTTGGACTAGAGCTGTTACTGACTGTACTCCACGGGATGTCAAAAGACCGCGTGGCCACCCACCTACCAGATGGTCAGACTTCTTCGTCAAGATCATGAATGATCGGTTTGAGGCCCTTCATGTTCCTGGAGCGAACAGATGCCATTGGGCTACACTAGCACGCGACAGGGACAAATCAAGACGTTACTGGCGCCCGCTCGAGCAAATCAACGAGTAACAGGAAGTTCAGTGATTAAGTGATTAAGTCACCAGCGAAGCAGATTTGGTGCAGTTGCTGACCATCTATTTTCACTCCCATTCCTTCCCATTACAGTTGTCACGTGACGTTCTCGAGGGTGGCACTATTCGGTGAAATAGTATCACCCTGCTGAACCCTCATCTTGATATTGATAATCACTTCTTTGTAGAATGGTGAAATCCTGGTGATCAATCTGTAATACAGCTCACGAAGAAACCTGATGTACTGAGTATGAACGCCTTATTTGGGCTAGGGCTTTGATGACCACTTCAGTCTCAACAGAATTAAAGCCCTTTTTAAATCAATGAACGTCATGAAAAATTAATTTGAGAAAATATATCTAAACATATGTCCATTGCAACATTTAGCTTAGTGGCTAGCGAATGGAAATAATCCTAATGCCTAATGACAGTTTCATGGATAAGAAGTTGTGGTATTCATACACAATATGATACTGTGCAGTTATAATAAACAACAAAATATCATTGTTTTCTGCACCATGGATCAAACTAGGAATATTATATTAAATGAACTAAGTCACAGGAAGAAGGAAAAATTCAAACATTCTCATTCACCTGTGGTACATAGAAAACAGAGTGTCAGGATGCACAGGATCCAATGATAAGGTCCCCTGCATCTGGGACCACACTCTGGGTTTGCCGAGAGGAGTTGGGTGGGGGCTCAGATCACTGGGAAGAAGAGGCCAGAGCACAGGGGCCACCACAGAGTGTGGGGGTCTGAGGGGATTTGGTGATGGGAGAAGTTCAGGGAGTTTGGAATGCACGAGCTTCAACACTCAGACTATTTCCTAAGTTAAAATAACAAAAATGAAAGGGGTAAGACAGTCATTTGTTTAAAGCTATTTATTTAAGAAGGAAAATCAAACATACCTTACAGAAAAACACACATGTCTCCAATAGACAATGAGACAGAGAATAAACAATTTTGAACTAGAAGAGAAAATAATGACTAAAATTTATTTATGTGAATAAAGTAATTTTTAAA
Source organism: Sorex fumeus (assembly GCF_029834395.1). NCBI lineage: Eukaryota > Metazoa > Chordata > Mammalia > Eulipotyphla > Soricidae > Sorex > Sorex fumeus. Next base: position 414,074 of record NW_026606224.1, on the reverse strand, counting down.
ATATATTTCAACAAAAGAGGAAACAGTGATCCTTTTTAAAGCCCCTCTCCACCTGCCAGGATTTCCAAGAGCAGAGCGCCCCCTGATGGCCACACGCACCCCTGCAGCTCCCCTGTCTCCCTCAGCAGGTTTGTGTCTGGGCTCACAGGGACTTGCCTTCACTGTGTGTCTTTGCACAATAATACACGGCTGTGCCCTCAGTTACTGAGTTGCTCAGTTTTAGGTAAATTTGGTTCTTGGAGGTGTCCTTGGAGATGCTGACTCGGGACTGAAGACTTGGGTTATAGTTTATGTCTCCATCATACCATACAACACCAATCCAATCCAGCCCCTTTCCAGGGGCCTGGCGGACCCAGTGTACACTATAGTCGGATAGAGAGAATCCAGAGACCGAGCAGGTGAGGGACAGTGTCTGCGAGGGCGTCACCTGGCTTGGACCCGACTCCTGAAGCTGTACCTGGGACAGGACATCTGGGGAAAGAGACCCACAATGAATCACGGGCTCAGAGGCCCCATACCCGCCTTTGAGCCTCTGTCCAGGGGATACTCACATCTGGGAACTGCCACCAAAAAGAGGAGGAACCAGGGCTGATGCATGTTCCTGCCCATGAAGTCCATGATCTCAGACACTGTCAGGGAGAGAGGGAGCCTGAGTTGGGGGCGAATGTGAACGTGGTTTTAACCCCGGGTCCTGAGTGCATATTTGCATGGGGGAGCCTCTGTAAAGAAAGGAGGGTACCCGGGGGAGGCTTGTGTGTGGGCTCCCTGGGAGGAGGTGCTGAGTGTGGCTCAGAGCACTCAGGCCTGTCCCTAGGGCCCTGTGAGAGCCGGCCCTCTTCCTCCAGCTCAGGAAACATGCTGAGGAGCTCTCAGAAAACAGGAATTTCTCAGGAGGAAATGGCAGTTGGGGTGGAGAGTCCCTGTGTCTCAGTCCCTGATGACCAAACCCAGCTCCCACCCCCAGGGCTTCTACCCTGTAGACAGGCCCCTGCCCCTCTGTGTCCCTGTGTGGTCCCTGTTCTCCTACTTCATAAGAAAATACTCGCACATTATAGACGGTGTAATTGTCACAGTAAATTATGACTTGTTCTTGTCCAATCCATGGTTATTTAATTTTCAGTCTATTTACTCTCTCATCTTGCATAAACATTTCTTCACATGGGGCAGTTTCATCCTTATTATCCAAGATGGTTATTAGAGTGGATTTGTTTCTTCTCTTTTATACTGGGACAAGGAAGATGTTTCTGTGCAGTGACCTTCCTGGTGTAGTTTCCCTGGCCAATAGCATCTAAACCTGCTCTGTCCTATGTACCACTCAGTGTCCAAAAGATGATCATGAACCTCAGGACCTTTATCTTGGGGTTCCTCACTGAAGAATTCTAACCCTGTATGATGCTTAGAAAGACACAGTAAAGGGTCCTCAGCACACAATCTACTGGGCCAGAGTTTTGGTCTTTGTGCAAAGACTCACACAATCTATACAAGTACACTGTGCAAGCCTTTAGCAATGACACATGAGGCTCTATATTGCCCCCAAATTCATAGAACTGAGACACAGTCTGTGTCACATCCTATACCACTAATCCATGAAACACTAGAGGGTTCGGTTAAATCTAGGGGACAAGAGAGTTTGTGTTATCATTTGACGTTTTAAAAACTTATGCATTAAGTATTAAAATTTTCAAAACACTAAACTAGTTCAACAAAATTATACTAAAAATAAACACAAAGATAGAGAAAAAGCAATTCAGGCTACAAGATTATTGAGATGGATGAATATTACACTTCATGTAGAACGTGTCTCTAATAGGATTAATAAACATTCTCCTATATAAAGCTCATGACTCACTGTGGCTCTGTCCCAGAACGCCTGCAAGTCCAGGATGGTGAATCCTCACAGATACTCCCGCTCTCCCATCCCCCCATTTCAACCCACCCCTGTAGCAGGGCATTCCTATCCTACAACTAGTGCCCATTCTCCACCCCCACCTATCCCAGTATCCCTCCCACCCCCCCATCTCCCCATCCCACCCTGCCTCTGTGGCAGGGCACTCCCTTTTGTTCTCTCTCTCATTTGTGGTGCCTGCTTGAGACAATTGATGAGCAACAGGATGATCGTGATGGTGATCGTGAAAAAAATACTTTAAAAATTATTTTCAGTATAATAAATAAGATTAATTTCTTTTTTCAATGCTTCTTGACCCATTTTCTGTGTGTTTAAGTCTTAGAGATAAATGCTAAAAATATCCTTGTTTATTATTAGTAATTTATTAGAAAGAAAGCAAGAAATAAATTAGAAATGAATGAAAGTCTAGATCATTCATTTTGTATATTCTCTTTTTTAGACGCTCCTGGCACGAAAAATTAGCTTTTAATTTTGTTCATAATGACAATTTGTGCGTTTTCAATGAAATGCTTTCCACATGAGTGTCCCAAGAACATTTTCCAGGACCACAAATTGATACCTGAGCACTGTAGGTAGAACCAGGGCACAGATAGCAAACAAACACAGAGTACTTCAGGTGTATTCACCAAGTAAAAAAAAACACAGATTATCAATATTTGGAAATAATTTTTATGTAATGATTAGATATCCATAATTTAAAAATATAAAATGTATTAAGTTTGTAATTCAACCAGAGAGATACAAGTTACAAAGTTGTTTTCGATTGGGTTTCATTCATATAATGTTCCAACACCCATTCCTTCACCAGGGTACACTTATCACCACCAGTGTGCCAATTTCAGTCTTTCCTTCCCCCACCCCAGCTGCCTGTATTGCAGGCGATATTCTTCTCTCTCTCTCTCTCTCTCTCTCTCTCTCTCTCTCTCTGTCTCTGTCTCTGTCTCTGTCTCTGTCTCTCTATCTCCTTTTGGAATTATGGTCTTCAATAAAGATACTGAAAGTAATCAGGTATATTTCTTTACCTACTTTCAATACTCAGTTCCTGTTCAAAGTGATCAATTCCAACTACTATTGGCATGCTGATCCCTTCTCTATCCTAACTGCCCTGTGTGTCCCCACACTTGTGGCTGTCTTCAAATTGTGAACCAGTTCTGGCCCCTGTTTTTTCCTGGGCTTAAATATTAGCTCATACTATTTTATTTTTATATCGCACAAATGAATGCAGTCATTCTATGTCTGTCTCTCTCCTTCTGAATCATTTCACATAGTATGCCACTGTCGATGTCCATCCATTTATAAGAAAATTTCATGACAACAGTTTTCCTAGTGGATGCTTAGTATTCCGTTGTTTACATGTACCATAGTTTCCTCATCCAATCATCTGTTCTTGGGAAACTCGGGTTGTTTCCAGGTTCTGGCTATTGTGAACAGTGCTACAGTGAACATATAAATGCAGATGGCATTTCTGCTGTGTGTTTCGACTCCCAGAGTATTTACCCAGAGTGGTTTTGCTGGGTCAAATGGGAACTCAATTTATAGTTTTTTGAGGAACGTCCATATTGTTTTCCTCAAATAATGAACTCGTTGGTATTACCACAGTGAATGAGAACCCTTTTCTCTCCTCTCCTCACATCTGTGCCAGCACTGGTTGCTCTTATTCTTTTGCATGTGTGCTAGTGTCTTTAGTGTAAGATTATATCTCATTGTTGCTTGATTTGTGTCTCCCTGATTGTAGGATAACACTCTTTTGTCCTTCCTCAGGTAGCTTAGGTTTGTCAGTTCACACCCATCTAAGGACACTGAACTTGTATTGTAAGCAATGTCCTTTCTGTGTGAACACAGGAAGACAGTTAATATTATGCTTTGTAACTTGGGAGTTGATTGACTCAGAATAATATTTACTCCTGTGCATCTGATTTCTTGACTCAGTTGCCCTTAGTTCCTAGCACCCCAAAAGCAGGGTCCCGACGAGGGACTGAATGGACCCAGGGAAAGCAGTGAGCTACCCTGGCATCGAAATGGGCCAGGCCAAAGAGCCACGATACTCAACTATAAGTTGAGGGCATGATCATGGACAAATGTTGTTATGATCCAAAAGTAAGTAACGAGGAGACTAGGTCCCTGCTGGAGCTAGGAAGATTAACCTGGCCTGAGGACTGCGAAATGTATAGTGAGATGTTCTCAAGAAGAACCAAACTAAATTTATATCTCTTACTGTGCTCATACAGAATGACATTGCTAGAAATATTAGAAGTAGATTTATTACAACTATTTAAGTAGATTACTAACTGAGGGAAGAACACACCCTTGTTGGGATCCCACCCTTGGGTAGATCTCCTAGTAATCTGAAGTAATCTCTGTAGATGAGATTTTATCCTTGAGTTAATCTCCTGGAGGAGTGGTCTTACCTCTCTTTGTTGATTCGTCAGTTTTCAACCCACCTTTATGTCACCACCTTATGTGACTGCTATATAAACTAAGACGTAAGCTCGGAAAGGGAGTCAGAAGCGAGAGCTCGGGCTCCAGAGTTCCAGAGTCAGAGCCAGAAGGAGAGAGCTTCCAAGACTGGGGCCCAGGAGAGAAGGAGGCAGAGAAAACAGGAGTGCAGAGGATTGGAATAAACTACTATTGATATAGACTGGTCTGGACCCTGTTTCTTCTTCCGTCTGCCCTTGGCCAACAGCCGTTCCGATTCAGGCCACACAGAGCGGCTCAAGAGCACCGAATGCAGGCAGTGAGACAGTGCCGTCCAGTGAGCCCGTGAACACACAACCTTCGGTGTGATAAGATTTTACACCTGATGATTAGTGATGTAGAGCATTTTTCCTTGGGACATTTGGCCATTTGAGTTTCTTCTTTGAGAAAGTTTCTGTTCATTTTCTCTCCCCATTTTTGATGGGTTTCGATGTTTTTTCTTGTAAAGCTCAACAATGCATTATATATTTTTCATTTCATCATCCTGTTATTCGTCGATTGCCTCGAGCAGGCCCCAGTAACGTCTCTTTCATCCTAGCCCTGAGATTATATTCAAGGCTATTTAGGAGAATGAGACCCATCATTGTTACTGGTATTTGGCATATTTGGTACGCCACGGGCAGTTTGCCAGACTCTGCCCTGTGGGCAGGCTACATTCGATAGCCTGCAAGTTTGGACAAACTTGCATTATATATATATATATGTATGTATTTGGTATTAAGTACTTATCAGATAGGTTACGCATAAATAATATTCCATTCTGTGGGCTGTCTTTGTATATTGAACACCATTTCATTTGAGGTGCAGAAGCAGTCTCATTAGTTTAAAGCAGTCCCCTTTGTTTATCTTTGCTTCCACTTGCTTGGTCTGTGGTGTTTTATGTTTGAAGGTGCCTTTAGCTTCACGATTTTGCCTACATTTTCTTCCATGTGTCTTATGTTCTCAAATCTGATGTTAAGTTATTTAAGTCATTTTAATATTACTTCTTTGCATAATGTTGATAAAAGTCTGAGTTCATTTTTATTGCACATAGCTGACCAGTTTACCCAGAAATTCCTCTTGTTCTATCAAAATTGGGTTGGATTATATGACGTTCCTGATTTTTTTATTCTTGAATTAATTTGTGAATCATTCCTTCAAATATGAATAGAGTCTAGCTGGGTAAAGTATTCTTGGTGAAGTTCCATTCCATTGTTTTTAACTGTATTTTACCATTGACCTCAGGCCAGAGGGTTTCATTCCATTTATCTCCTGCAAATCTAAGGGCAGTTCCTCTATTTGTAATTTTCTTCTTTGAGATTGCTGCTTTCAGTATTGTATATCTGTCTACGGTATTAGTCCTTCTGATTGGGATATGTCTTGAAGCCTTTTTGTTAGGGTCCCTTCTAGCTGGTGCCCTTTGTAATTCTTGAATCTGGGTGCCTGTGTTCTTCAACTCTGAGAACTGTTCAGTAAAGATGTCTGTAACTGTTACTGCCTCTTTGGGGTTACCTCCCTGTCTCTCTGGGACTCTGAGGATTCTTATGTTACTGCTCTTCAATTCATCCCATAGTTCTCTTTTCTGCCCTTGAGTTATTTTGAGGTTTCTGTGGTAGTTGTTTCTTGTAGGTTTTCTGCATCTCAGCTTCAAGCTCACTGGTTCTGGCTTCCCCTGTTGTGTCACTGATGTTGAGGCCACTGAGTTTTTCATTTCGCCTACTGAATTTTTTATCAATGCCATTTTTGTTGTAGTGTCTTTCTTGTTGCCCAGAGTGTAGATGAATTGGTTTGTTCTCATCTTTCCTTATTGGATACATAAGCAGGTCATCTGAAATATCGGATGACACAACCATACAATTCATGTCTTTCTTCAGTATTGGTGTTACACAAATGGTTCTTATTTCAGACGCAGAGGTGACACGTAGGGGGAAGGAGAGGGAGAGTTCTCAACATTACTGGGACAGAACAGCAGGAGGGAAGTCAAGGGCCAAGCAGAATGGGGCCTCAGCCATACACTCCACCCTGCATTCTCTGCCCCTGATGCTGTCCAAGGGTTCATTCAGCTCCCTGTTAGGGCCCAACTCCCCTGATAACTGACCGGGCCTGGGTTGGCCCAAAATATTGACCTGATTCACACACGTGTGTCAACTCAAAAACTATAGTGGAGCCTCCTGGCCTCCACCAGCACAACCAGGAAAATATTTTTTATTATTTAAAAGTTTTGTTTATATTTATTGTTTAAATTTATTTTATTTTTATGAATTTGTTCACAACAATTTATTAAATTTAGTATTCTAACGCCAATCCCACTACTATTACACCTTCTCACTACCATATTTTAAGTGTTTCTACCCTGACCCCCAAACTCTGCCCCGAAGGCAGGTCCTAAATAATTTATTTTGTTTGGCTTGTTATCGGATAGGTCACAAATGCAGAACTTTGTGACCTTGGACTCTAGACTCAACGGGACCAGGAACAGAGATCCTCTGCCTGTTTCTCTCAGTCTGGGGTGGCTCAGAGAACACACCCATAAGCCACACCCTCCTCGTGCCAGATGGTCTCATCGGTCACCCTCCAGAACTCACGGATGCTCTTCCCAGACCGGGCTATAAAAGAAGGCTACCAGAGCCATGCCGTGGGACTCTGCACCAGGCTGTGGGGTGGGTAAGAGCCCTCCCCACCCCAAAGGACCTGGCAGCCAACCTCCACTGCCTAACCACCGCCACATTCCAAGTCGCTTTCTGGACCACGTGGCCGCTTTGCAGCTGCACAACACATTATAAAACACTTCCTACCCATTTATGCTTCTCAGAGGGCCTGGTAAGCTATCAAGAGTATTCTGCCTGCACGGGCAGAACCTGGCAAGTTCCCAATGGCGTAATCGATATGCCAAATACAGTAACGACAATAGGTCTCATTCTCCTGACCCTGAAAGAGCTTCCAATTGTTGGGAAAAGACAAATAAGAAGAGGCTGCTAAAATTTCAGGACTGGCCTTCTGGAAAACAGTATGGACGATTCTCAAAAAATTAGAAATTAAGCTTCCATTTGACCCAGCAATACCACTACTGGGAATATATCCCAGAGAGGCAAATAAGTATAGTCAAAGTGACATCTGCTCTTGTTTGTTCATTGCAGCACTATTTACAATAGCCAGAATCTGGAAAAAAACCTGAGTGCCCGAGAACAGATGATTCCTTAAAGAAACTTTGTACATCTGCACAATGGAGTAATATGTAGCTGTTAGAAAAGATGAAGTCATGAAATTTATATACAAGTGGTACTATATGGAAAGTATCATGCTAAGCAAAATGAGTCAGAAAGAGAGGGATAGACATAGAAAGATTGCATTCAACTGGGGAACATAAAGTAACAAAATAGGAGACTAACACCCAAGAGTAGCCGAGATCAGTACCAGGAGATTTGCTCCAAGACTTGTAGGCCAGCCACACATGCTAGGGGAAAAGGGAACTCAGATAGGGAAGGGTGCACCAAATAAAGTGTATTGGGAGGATCCTCCCAGGATTGGAGATGCGTGCTGAAAGTAGACTATAGACCAAACATGATTGCCACTCAATGCCTCTTTTGTAAACCACAACACCCAAAAGGAGAGAGATAACAAAAGGGAATGCTCTGCCACAGAGGCAGGGTGAGATGGGAGGGATGGAGGTGGGAGGGATACTGGGATCCGTGGTGGTGGAAAATGGGCACTGGTGGAAGGATGGGTATTTGATCATTGTATAATTGAAACCCAAGCACAAAATTGTATAAGTCTGCAACTGTACCTCATGGTGTTTCACTAATAAAAATTAATAAATAAATAAGTAAACTTAAATTAAAATAAAATCTCGGGGCTGGGACAATAGAGATGTTACTGGCACCTGCTCAAGTAATTCGACGATTAATGGGATGACAGTGATACAGTGACAGTGATTGCTTGTTATATTAGTCCACTGAAAATGATCCAAAAAAGCTTCCTTAGAGAAAGTGTGTAAAGATTGTTGTATTTCCCCCTGTGCCATAAGGCCTTGCATAAGAGATTACTAGCATGTTGTTAAAGGGTGAGACTTGTGTGCATATATATATATATATATATATATATATATATATGTACTTTTATCTCCCTGAGATAGGTTACCTTCTACTTTACACCTCATCCAATGTGGTGTGCTACTCTTGGTACATCAGTAGCTAGATTAGGTGTCGCACGACCACTAATATGGCCTGTATATCTGTATAAACCCTCTATGTCTGTGTGTTCCCCATCAGCATAACCAGGAATATCATTATTTCACTAATCCTTCCCCCTGTGTAACTTAGATAACTGACCTGTTTACCAATATTAATCACCGTTGCTGCACTGACAATAGCTCTTAGTATAGAGAATTTCCAAAATTTTCTTATATCTCTAAAAGTTATCTTAATATTTAGGATTGAGTGGTTGTTCACTGATTTTGTTTTAAATAGAGAAATTTGACATTTACCTGAATCGACTGAGAGATGTGAGTGACAGCAATTCTGAAGAACTCCAAAGACATGCTGTTGATGTTAATAACAGACGGGTTTGGAGGACGCAAAACAGAGACCATGGAGGGACTGAAGGAGAGACGGAGGGAGAGAAGCAGAGTCACAGTGAGGGATTGGCTGATTATAGGTGAGGGGTGAGATTGAGACAGACGGGGTGATCTCAGCTGTGTGTCAATAGGTAACACATGAAGAGAGAGTATGCGTTAGAACTGGGACTGTGGAACACCAGGGAATTAGTAGATCTAGAATGATCTGGGGAGTCATAGGAATGGAGGAAAGTAAGGTGAGAAATTGTGGCTCATGGGAATCCTGCTGCTATGTTCACTGTTCACTATGGGAAAGATTCTCTATTGCTATGTGAGGTATTCATTCACATCAAATAATGAATATTTTAGCTTACTACCTAGTACTGCTATTTTCTGTTTAATGTTGGTCTTTTTTAGGCCAGGTAAGTTAATGAAGGTATGTACTTTAATGGTGACCCTTCCCTTCCCTGAATGCACATATGTTCACACACAGGCATGTAGGAATTGAGATGCTGCTATTCCCAGCAGGTATCTGGGGTCCGTGAGCACCACAGTATGAAGATGAGATGCTCCATAACATTGGCGAGGGCAATGCCTGTTCCCTACTCAGGAACAGAGAGTCCATGTCCTGCTCCCCAGGAAGTCTGGGGATGCTTTTCTGATGTGAAGCCTCAAGCCCAGAACTGAGGAGGGAGCTGAGGAAGTTCAAGGGCCCCTTATCAAGGATAAACCTTGTTCATCTGAGATGACTCTTACCCGTAGCCAGTTGTTGTGATCTAAGTGGACTTGATACTCTTCCTTAGGTCACTCTGAAAGAGACTGCTCCCGTAGCCAGTTGTTGTGACCTAAATGAACTTGATACCCTTCCTTAGGTCACTCTGAAAGAGACTGCTCTCTGTGCAATGCTTATCCCTCAGAGTTGCTCGTGTGAAGAATAGAGTATCAATGGGAAAAGTCACCAGCATTAAAGATTGATCACTGGGCCCACACTCTAAGTGAATGTCTCTCTGAAACCCAAGGATACACGAGATGCTGTTGTCATGCATATTCCATGACTGGGTATCACCGACCTGGCCCATCTGTGGGATGGACAACCATGGGCTCATCGTCTGTTGTGAAGGGGACTCTAACCATAAAAGTGACGTCCTTTGTGATATATGACGGAAAATATGGCAGAAGAAAGGAGGCTTCAGCAAAACACTATGGTGGATATAGTGATGAAGTGATGAAGAGAAGGAGGTGGATGAAGATGAGCCGATGCTCTGACCATCATAAACCTCATTTTTTAGCATGAAGAATAAGTGCCCTCCGCAACCTGAGGACATCACGTCTTAATCCATCTGTAGCCCTGAGGATTCCAGGAGACTGTCTTTTGGCTCTTTGGAGGGATAAACCTCTATGTACTCGTGATGCAGAGAGAACTTGTTCTGTAAAACAAAAACAAAGAAATAAAAATTAGTTAATAGCAGGCATGTTTCTCTTGTGATTCCTAAGGTACCGAATTTCTTTGATATAGTCCTGTGAAGTAAACGTGCCGTATCAAATTCGGAGACAACAGTGGAAGACACAGAGTCAGAATGCTAGAAACGTTCCCTGGATAGACCTTAGATGAGAGGCAGGAAAACAGTCACCCATCAGCTCCTACTACTCTGAGATGTTTCCTCTAGGTAGTGGCCATAGCACCACCTGCTGGCCGTGGTCTCCTTCAGTCCACACTCTCCCAGCAGGGAGGTTTGTGTCTGGGCTCGCCCTGACTTCCCCTCACTGTGTCTCTCGCACAGTAATACATGGCTGTGTCTTCGGGGGTCACTGAGCTCAGCAGCAGGGAGAACTGGTTCTTGGATGTGTCAGCCATGATGGAGATGCGCCCCTGGAACGCTGGGTTGTAACTGGTACCACCTGTCCAGAGCCCCATCCATTCCAACCCTTTCCCAGGGCGCTGGCGGATCCAATTCCAGTAGTAACTGCTGGTGACAGAGCCCCCAGAGACAGAGCAGGTGAGGGAGAGGGTCTGGGAGGGGGGCATCAGTCCTGGACCCGACTCTTGCAGGGTCCCACAGCACCTGGGGACAAGAAGAATCAGTCACTGTCAGCCCCTGCAGTCACTCAGTCCCCTAGACCGTGTCACATCTGGGACACTCACACAGGGGGGCTGTCACCAGGCATAGGAGAAGACCCCACAGAACCATCTTGTTGACCACAGCTCTGCCTACCCCAGAGACTCAGCCCTGAGTGAGGAGACAGCTGTGAGCTCCACAGCCCAGAGAGCATTTGACCCCAGAGCCGGAGAGGGATTTGCATGAGGTGACCCAGTCTGTTATAAGGGGAAACTTTCTTACCTCGGGCTCCTTGTCCCACTGGGGCACTGATCTCACACACGCTGTCTGGTGGATTGTGCACTTGACAATGAAGCGCATTAAAACAGGTCATAGGAGGCTCCTCACTTATTTTAATAATCTGTCTTAGATAAGTTAAAATTATCACAATCATTTCAATTTCAAGTTGCTAATGAAAATAGTTTGTATTGTTTATGTTTCAAAAATCTTTTTAATATAACTACCATTTAGAATATTTATAATCATAATTGTAGTTAACTTTGCTCCATATCTGTTTCTCTATAAAATAATATCCAAACAAAAACTGCCCTTCCCAGTACACATTTCTTTCTTTTTTAAAAAAAAATTTATTAGTGAGACATCACGAGTTACAGTTGCAGACTTACAAATTTTTGTGCTTGGGTCTCAATTATACAATGATCAAATACCCATTCCTCCACCAGTGCCCATTTTCATAAAGAAATTATCACATAGTGGTGTATGGTGCCACCAGCAGTCAATCTGTACCTGTGCCTGATAGCACCTTCAGATGTCCAGATACCCCAAAATTGCTGCTGTGCCTTTGGCCAGACCAACAACCTGGGGCCAAATTTGCCAAGAAAGTAAACAGCCAAAAGTTAGGTATGTGGGAGACACAGCCACAAACCACCTCAGATATATAATTGGGAGCAAGACCTCTCTAGTTCCTGATCGAACTGCTTAACGGCCATAATCCCAGAGATTCAGAGATTCATAATCCCAGAAATCTCAGAACCCAGCAGTTTTTGGCAGATGTGTGTCCTGTCCCCAAATTAGGTTACCAATGCCAGGTCACTCCAGGTGGAAAAGGGTGCTGTCCCTCTGCCTGCTCCCCCTTGGCCGCTCGGTGGCTGCCATCTTTGAGAGGCCATTGTACAGTCAGGTTTGGGCCAGCATTAACAAGACACGGGGCCTCACAGTATAGAGTTGGAACCGGCCCTTTCTCCCTGCCCCAATGAGACCCCAGGTTGCTGCCCATGAGTGGCCTCTCTGGCTTCTGATCAAGCTGCTTGATGGCCATGATCCCAGAGACTAAGGAACAAATCTCAGAATCCAGCAGGTATTGGCAGAAATCCGTCCAATTTAATTGTTAAAATTTCGGAATTCCAAAATTGCTCGGCCACTACAGTGTCTGTGTGACATCATATGTTATTCATAATCAGCAATAGAAAACAAATTGTCTAATGTTGCCTTTTTCAGCAGATCTGAGTGTTGGGGTAAAATCCCAAATAATAATGGTGTGTCTGGTGTTGAAATATTGAATGTGAACAAAGTAGATTGAGTAACGTGGAAATTATCTACCCCACAGTTAGGGGGAGCATGTGGGATGGGGTGTATGTTAGGGTGCGGATCGTGATCTCTCTTTGACAGCAGAGACTCCAGAGACTGCAGACAGCAAGAAAGATTTATTGTAAGACTGGCTAGCCAGGGTCAAGCCACCTACACAGACACACAGGTCAATTAGGTGAGGCAAGACCCCGAACTTCTTCAAAGGGGATCTTATATAGGCCTTCACTGACCGTTACAGCAAAGCCCGCGCATTTCATAGCCAATAGATTTGTAACAACATATACTTTCTTAACCAATCCATTTAAAAGTACATCATTCCTTAGCCTATAGATTCAAAGATCAGAATTTACATACATAGGCATTGTGCCTAGTTGACATCTGGTAACTGGACATTAGCTTATCACCTGGCTTCCTTTGATTCTCAACCCTGCATTCTGGTGGAGATGGATAAGGGAAAAGTTCCTAACAGAGGTAATTGATAAGGAAGGCCCAACAAATGGTTCCCAAATTTACATCCCAGCAGGGAAGAGTCAACAAATGGTTTCAGAATTTGCAATAAGAAATGGTTTCACTCTAAAGCTCTGCTAGGGAGGGGGCAGGAAAGGGAGAGTTACTAATTTGTAGAGTTTTAACTCTTGAATCTCCCTCAGTGTCCCTAGGGACCTAACAGTATAAACTGGGGTTTTTGGTGGTGGAAAATGGACACTGGTGAAGGGACGGGTGCTTCATCATTGTATGAACGAGACTTAAACCCGAAAGCTTTGTAACTGCTTTCACGGTGATTCATTAATTTATAATAAAGGGGGGGAGTAAGGTGTTTGTGCCCAATTCAATTAGCATAATCAATGGCTGAATAAATAGCAATAGTCCTACATTTAAAAAAAGAAATTATGATATGGTTGCATCTGATAATTTCTTATAAAGTACATAGTTTATTGAAAATTCCTGTTTGAATTTTATTTTTGTATTTTTGTTTTGGGGCCACAGTCAGTAATGCTTGGTGGTAACTCCGAGTTTTGCACTCAAGCATCACTTCTGTAATGGCTGTTTCATTCAGGGCAACCTGAGTGGGGCGGGTGAGGTCCCAATGGAGCCAGTTCCGGCAGCTGAAAATCTCTAGAATTCAATAGCTCTCATGTTCAAAGCCACTTCCCACATGCTTGGATGGTCCTCACCCAGGAGTGAATCTATTCCTGGACATTGCACAATTTACACTGAAAGAATCCATATTAGGGCATCAAATTTTTGCGTGCTTCAGCTAACTTGCAACATTGCTTTCTGTAAAACTGCTTGGCTGCTTTGCACCTGGGGGAGAGGGGACTTGGAAAGTGAACAGGGCATAACTTCTTTCTAAACCAAGTGTGACAGGATTCAGGTGTATTTACTGTTCCTGAAATGTATTGTCTCAGTAAAGCACCCTGCAGACTTGGGTAAAGGATAATTCAGGATGCTGTGGTTGGGGGAAATTGCCCTTTCCTGGAGTGTATTGTCTCACTAAGGCACCCTACAGACTTGGGTAAAGGATAACTCAAAATGTGGATGGTCAAGGGAGATTACCTAAGGCTTAATGATTCCAGCTATAACCTTGCTTGTGCTGACAATCAATGTACATAAATGCTGATCTTTGAATCTATAGGCTAAGGACTGAGGTACTTTTAAATGGATTGGTTAAGAAAATACATGCTGTCACAAATCTATTGGCTATGAAATGTGCGGGCTTTGCTGTAACGACCAGTGAAGGCCTATATAAGACCCCCTTTGAAGAAGCTCGGGGCTCTCAACCACTGCCCACTCTGGGGTACGCTGTGGAGCCCCAGCATGCTGCTCTAAATAAACGCCGTTTGTACTCCTGCAGAAATTGTGTCTGTCTGATCTCTCCATGCCTCCCAGAGCTAGGGAACTCCCGATCGCAACAACACCACCAAAATATCAAGAGTATCACACTAAATTTGATAAGGTTTAAAGTAAAAGGCAAAAATCTCAGTGGGAAATATATTTCTACAAATGTCTATATAAAATGAGACCAGTTGTAGGTACTGGTTTTGGCATATTGAATACACAACGGATAGCTTGCCAGGCTCTTCCGTGCGGGCGGAATACTCTCAATAGCTTGCCAGTTTTTCCGAGAGGGATAGAGGCTTTTGTGGCGACATCTAATCACCCTTGTAGGTGTTACCATATTTGAACCCTATCAAATATGGTACGAAAATTCCTGAAGATGGGTATTTAGTGTCTTATGATGAGTCTCCCGGTGGACGATTCCACAACGAAATAGACCACATCATATTCAATCGACGGTTTTGCCTGACCGATGCCCCTGTTGTCCCAAAATTTCGAACGGGATCGGACCACCGTCTCCTTCGTGCAAAATTCTACTTCACAGAGCAGGGAGAAAGGGCTGCTAAGTACAAAAAGAGAACTCCCAGAACGACCACCAACTAGGAACTCTTTGGCACTATTGCGGCAACATGGGAAGATGCCATTGTTGAAAACATTGATAAGGAATACGATAGACTGGTTCAGTACCTCCATGAATGTGCGAGGATCGCCAAGAGAGAGATAGCCACAACAAAATGCCTGTCTTTGAAAACTCTTGAGCTAATTCGCCAGTGTGGTTTGGCGCATGCCTCAGGCAACCACAAGCTAATGTCCGAGCTCACAAAGCAGTGCAGAGATGCGATCAAGGAAGACCTCAAAGAGAGAAGAGCAGAAGTACTGGTAGATGCGTCAGAAGCTGGGAAAAGTATTCGTTACAACCCCCTGTCCGTCGCCAACTACAAGACCAAGATGACTGCCCTCCGACGTCCTGGTGGATCCATCACATCCTCCAGAAGGGCGATGGAGAAGATTATCCATGACTTCTACTCAAATCTCTTCGATAACCATGTCCACTTGCCAACATACCAAATTCCACAGGATGGATATGTTGTTCCCAACATTCTCCCTTCCGAAATCCGACACGCCATTTCGTTGGTAAAGAAACAAACAGCACCTGGCCCAGAAAAGGTCAGACCTGAACACCTGAAGAACCTGCCGTCCATACTCATCAATACACTGGCTCAGCTCTTCACTCGCTACCTGTCTGAATGCAAGGTTCCGTCCCAATGGAAAACCAGCAGGACCGTACTACTGTTTAAGAAAGGAGACATCCATGACATTGGCAACTATCGCCCGATCTGCCTATTGTCTGTCATCTACAAGTTGTTCACTCGAGTCATCCTTAATAAGATTGGCAGAACACTTGATGAAGGACAACCATGTGAGCAAGCCGGGTTCCGCAAAGGATTCAGCACCATCGACCATATCCACACAATAACCAAACTCATTGATGTTTCTGGGGAGTTCAAGATGCCACTCTGTTTAACGTTCATTGATTTAAAGAAGGCCTTTGATTCTGTTGAGATGGAAGCGGTCATTGAAGCCCTAGCCAATCAGGGCATTCAAGCCCAATTCATCAAGATCCTCTGTGAGCTGTATTGCGGATTCACTACCAGAATCTCACCATTCTACAAAGAAGTGATCGTTGATGTCAGGAGAGGGGTTCGGCAGGGTGATACCATTTCACCGAAACTGTTCAGTGCCACCCTCGAGAACATCATGTGTCCACTGGAATGGGAAGAAATGGGAGTGAAGATAGATGGTCGGCAATTACACCACCTCAGCTTTGCTGATGACATTGTTTTAATAACACCAAACATCAGCCAAGCAGCACAAATGCTGGCCGACTTTGACCGTGAGTGTGGAAAGGTAGGACTACAGCTGAATCTTATGAAGACAATGTTTATGAGAAACAGCCTCGTTCCTGATGCCCCATTCGCTCCAACGGAATGACCATCTCCGAATGCAACAGCTATGTGTACCTAGGTCGAGAGGTCAACATGACAAATGACCTGGCACCCGAGCTGTGCAGGAGGAAGTGAGTGGCTTGGAACGCTTTCAACAACGTCGAAGAAATAGCTAAGAGGACGAAGAACCTCCGGCTCCGGGCACATCTCTTTGATTCCACTGTTCTTCCTGCATTAACTTATGCCTCAGAGACCTGGGCCCTATGCAAACAAGATGAGAATGCTATTCAGGTCTCCCAAAGAAGAATAGAAAGAGCTATGCTTGGAATATCACGTTTCACTCAAATGAGAGAAAGAATACGGAGTTCTGACATCCGTCGACGATCAAGAATCAGGGACGCTGTCTCATTTGCCAAGGTGTCGAAAATCAGATGGGCTGGTCACGTAATGAGATTTAAAGATGACCGCTGGACTATAGCTGTTACTGACTGGATTCCACGGGATGTCAAAAGATCACGTGGCTGCCCACTACCAGATGGTCAGACTTCTTTGTGAAGATCATGAACGATCGGTTTGAGGCTCTTCATGATCCCAGAGCGAAAAGTTGCCATTGAGCTACACTAGGGCCAAATGGAGACGTTACTGGCGCCCGCTCGAGCAAATCGACGACTAACGGGAAGTTAAGTGATAAGTGATAAGTCTATATAAAGTATACAAGGCTCAACCGTCAACAACATGTTACTAATGTATTATAGAAGGGTTTAATGGCTCCTGGATGAAATACAATGATCTTCAAACACTTTCCTTTTAGAAATTTATTTGTCCCATATTTAGTGGAATACTCATAACAAGCAATATAAAATAAATTATTCTGGTTCTGCTTTGGGGGCAGGGTTTGGAATTCTGAATGGAAATATGGTAATGGGGATGTGTAATGGTAGTGAGATTGATGTTTGAATATGAAATGTAATCAAATATTGTGAACAACCTTATAAAAATAAAATTTTAAAAAACTGTCACTTCTGTCAGTGATCAGGGGAATCATACGGGATGCTGGGGATGACCCCAATTGGCAATGGCAAAGCCAGCACCCTATGAAATATACTATCACTCTGGCTCTCTGATTTTTGAATTTTGGAATTTTGGTCTACCGTGCGTTCTAATGAGGCAGACATATGTCATAGTCTATATTTAAACTATTCCATATGCTTCCTTTAAATTTTTCATGGAACCTGTAGTTTTTCTAACTTTCAATAATAAAACTACAACTGCCACATCTCAATGTTTCCACTGAAGTCACTCTGCTTCTGTCCTTATCTGTACATCTTTTATATCTATCAGAGCTTGGGTATCCCTGCTCAGGGGTCCTGCTGTTCCTACCTTTGTCACCCTCCATCAGTGCCATGGTCCGGTTCTATTGCTCTGTAAGCCACTAATTAATTGACCTTACACTGTTTGTTAAGGCATCTCTCTCCTCATGGTGATGCTACAATCCAAGCCTGAGTATTTCCTGAGCTATTAGGTGTGCTTGGGCCTTCTGTGGTAGAGTTTCATGAGCACAGTAGGCTGATGTTGGAGTACAAGGAGCTTAGGTTTGTCGGGTTACACCCATCACAGTGCTCCTGAGTCATTCCCTTTACTTTGTCTGTAACTACTTCTTTGTGCTCTCTTCCCCAACCAATTTGTAAGGTCTCATCCTTCTAAGTCACTGAAGTTGCACTGTAAGTTAATATTGCCTTTCTCCTCTCCTAATGTCTTTTGAATAGTCTACTTTAATAAAATGTCCTTTTTGTATAAAAACAGGGAGACAATTAATATTATGCTTTGTGAATTAGGATTTAATTGGCTTTGAATATTAATCACCCCCAGAGAATCTGCTTTCTCAACTTAAGCCTTAGTTGCCCTCACTTCCTAGCACCCCCAAAAGCAGGGTCCCGACGTGGGACTGGATGGAACCAGGGCAAGCCGGTAAGTTATGTGCTACCCTGACATCAAGATTGGCCACGCCAAGGTGACACGTTTCTTAACTATAGGTTAAGAGTTTGATCATAGGCAAATGCTGTCATGATCCAAAAGTAACGACGAGACTAGGACCCTGATAAGAATAGGAAAGATATCTGGCCTGAGTAGTACTGCAGTGTGAGATCGAGATGGCCCTAGGAGAGCAATTCTATATGCTTAAAGTATTTCTTACTGTGTCCATACAAAATGATTTATATCGTGTATGCTTATATGTTGGTCAGAGAAGGAGAGGAGAATCACATCTAGGGAAATCTGTTCTAGGGTGGATTGATCTGCTAAATGAGAATCTGTCCTAGAAGCAGCTTTCCCGTGTGTCCTGACTAGCTTGGATGAGACTGAATATTTCTCCCCTTCATCTGCCTTCAGTAAATAATTTCATTATATTGTAAGAGGCAGCTTCCCTTTTCTCACAGAAACCTAGCTGGTCTTAGATATGCAGATCTCAGGTGCTATCCAGACCAGATCTTTGGGATGTAGATTCCTGGCTCTAGCCAGGCTAGTCTTTGGGATGCAAAGCTCAGGTACTTATATTTGGGATGTAGATTCCAAGCTCTACCAGACTGGTCTTTGGGATGCAAATCCAAGTGCTTGTAGCTTATGAAATGTTTCAATCTTGGTTTTGTGTCTTCTTTCTGGAGGCCAAAATTACTGGCCTGCAGATGTGAAGAAACAATGTATGTTTTGCCACCTCAATGTTCTTTCTGTAACTCCTTTTGATGACATCACTGTATTGCGCCCTTTAGAGGTGCCATGATCTATATAAGGGAGATTTTAGGGTTCTCTGGGAACACATGCCTGAGAGAATCTGGGGAACACGTGCCTGAGAGGATGGGGAACACAGGCTGAGAGAATGGGAACAGAAGCTGAGAGAACGGTGAGCACGTGCTTGAGATAACCTAGGGCCTCTATTACATACACTTCTTCCATGTAATAAACTGTTTCTAAGACCAACCATACAGGCCCTCGTTTCCTTCCTTTGCCTGACGATTGCCATCGACCTCCCTGGAGTGAAGAAACTGCCTGAGACTACCGAACACGGACGGTGGGAGAGATAGGCCACTGCTGTCCCTTTGCCCATCCTTTTTGTGTGTTTACACAGGCTTGCACTCAATATTCCCTTCTAATTTCCACGTCGCTCCTGGGCTGGCAGCCCTGTGAAGTTTCAGGCTGTTGCACAGCTTCATAGGTGGTGGCAGTCCTCAGGCTTTGAGCTGGGATGGTGAGTCAAACGCTGGGCCTTTGGTTGGGTAGGGAAATGATCTGCCCTTTTCCTGCCCAGGTTCAAGAGATCTTGGCCTGGGGGCAGTTGAGCCTTCCTGGGATAAGTCAGTTGCAGATGTCTCTCCAAAAGCCTGTCAACACAAGCAGATGGGGGTGTGAGAGCCTGGTATTGGGAAGGGGAAACTGTTTGGGGGCATGTGTTTGACAGGGCCGACCCTCCTCTTGCCCCCTGTCCCCAGTGGTCCCCAGAGTTGGCGTGATACCCCTGTGCATTGTAAGGTGAGATGGAAGGCAGAGAAATCCCCAGGGTGAGGCTCACCTTGTTCCTCTCCACTATGACCCCAGAGATGCAGACCCTGAGCTCGGGAGCCAGTGCTCCTGGGAAGAGTGTTGGCATCAGCCGCATCAGAACCACGAGAGGGGCCAGTGCTGTCCTGGGCTTAGGGGGCCTGGGGGGCTGGAGGGAGGGGAGTCAGAGATCAGTGGTGACGTTCATCAAGGATAAATGGAACCGAAGTGTGCCCTCGAGTGAGAAGCAGGTATGTAGTAGCACTTTCCCTACAGAGCTGAAGCTTCTGTCTACATGTAGAAAACGCATGTCAGGAGGACCAGCATGCAAGCCCGGGGAGAGAGAAATCAGTGAAGCACGTGTCTTGCTTGACTTGGACTGTGTGTAGTTGGAAATCCACGATGCTTGTCCCGTGCTGACCACACGCACAAAACCAAAGTCACTTTCTGTGCTGGGTGCAAACACATTCTTGATTGTTGGTGAATTCTCATATATGGAATTGTGAAGAATGTGAATCATTATAGGCACCAATTCCAGTGCTGAGTTTATCCCCACTCCCCCATTCAATGCTCAGACATAGGCCTGGTATACTGAATTCTAGTTATGTATTTTAATGGCAAAAGAAGATGATCCACAAAAAGCTGGGGGAAAAGAAGTGTTTTTTTTGTTTGTTTTTTTTTTAAGTGAACAAGAGAGAAAAAAAAATGGGCCCCTTACAGTGCCTCTCCCCCTGCCCCTAGCCACAGCCCTGAACCCCACAAAGAGCTCCCCCTGTTGTTCACACCTACCTTTGCAGCTCCCTGTCTCCCTCAGCAGGTTTGTGTCTGGGCTCACAGGAACTTGCCCTCAGTGTGTTTTCTACACAATAATACACATCTCTATCCTCAGTTACTGAGTTCCTCAGTGTTAGGTAAACGTGGTTCTTGGAGGTGTTTCTAGTGATGCTGAGTCAGGAATTAAGCTTTGGGTTATAGTTAGTACTTCCAACACCCCATATACAACCAATCCAATCCAGTCACTTTCCAGGGGCCTGGCAGATACAGCTCACACTACAGCTGGTTACAGAGAATCCAGAGACTAATAAGGTGAGGAACAGCTTCTGTAAGGGTGTCACCAGGCTTGGCCCCGACTCCTGCAGCTGTACATGGGACAGGACACCTGGGGAAAAAGATACACAGTGAATCAAGGACTCAGAGGCCCCATGCCCATCGTGGAGTCTCTGTCCAGGGACACTCACATCCGGGAGCTTCCACCAGAAAGAGGAGCAATCAGCACTGATGCTCGTTTCTGCGCACGAGGTGCATGATCTCAGACACTGTGTCAGGGGGAGAGGGAGTGCAAGTTGGGGATAGTGTGAACATGGTTTTAATCCTGGGTCCCGAGTGTAGATTTGCACAGGGGAGCCTCTGTAGAGAAAGGAGGGGACCAAGGGGAGTCTGGTGTGTGGGCTACCTGGGAAGAGGTGCTGACTGTGGCTCAGAGATATCAGGCCTGTCCTTGGGGCCCTGTCAGAGCCGGGCCTTTTCTTGCAGCACAGGAAACGTGCTAAGGAGCTCTCAGGAAACAGGAATTGCTGGGGGGGTGTGGCGGAAATGGCAGGTAGGGAGGATAGTCCCCCTGTCTCAGGTCCCTGATGACCAAACCCAGCCCCCCCCCCACAGGTTCTTTTCCATGTAGGCAGGTCCCTGCCCCTCCATGTCTCTGTGTAGTGGCTCCTGTTCTCCCATTGAGATGGAAAACCTGGTGCGTAACAGTCAGTGTAACTGTCACAAGAATTTCTGGCTTGGCTCAGTCTAATCCATGGTTAATGAATTTTCACTCTACTTTCTCATTTTCCATGAACATTTCTTACCCTGAAGCAGCATTACTCCTTAATTTAAATGTAGTTCTTAGGGTGTTTTTTTTTTATTTTCACTCCTAAAGGTTTTGTATTGGGACAAGGAAGATGCTTCAACCTAGGTGACCTTCCTGGTGTGGTTGGTCTGGCCAACAGAACCTATACCTGGCCAGGCCAAACCTAGGGTGCCAAAATGAAAATGACAAAAATGACTATCTGTATATTCAATGCACGTATGCTGGCATCGGATGCATCTATTGAGGACCTGATGGTACAAGCACAAAAGTTTAAGTACGACATCATTGGTCTGACTGAGATGAGAAGACATCAATCACATCACAACGTTTTCAACACTGGAGAGGAATTGTTCCTTGGAACATACGAAAAAGAGGCATCAGTGGTGTCGGTGTCCTTTTCAACACGAACTTGGCCATAAGCATTGATTCGTTCGAATTCCTAACAACCGGAATCCGATGATTACACTTGAATAGATGTGGCCCACTGCGAGCAGTTTCTATCTTCCTTGTCTATGCACCAACATTCAATTATGAAGAAGGAGAAATTGAGAAGTTCTACATGTAGCTGTAGGAGTTCTATATAGAAGACCACACCTTCTACAAGATCATTGTCAGTGACTTGAATGCCAAGATAGGACAGAAAAGATCAGTTAAAGAACTCCACATCATAACCCATGGCCTAGAATGGAAGGAACAGGGGGAGAAACTGTCTGAGTTCATCATGTCGACCAAGACCGTCCATAGTAACTCACAATTTGAGAAGGCTGAATCTAAACGTTGCAGATGGGAGTCTCCCGGTGGACGATTCCACAATGAAATTGACCACATCATATTCAATTGACGGCATGGCCTGACCAATGTCGCTGTTGTCACAAAATTCCAAATGGGATTGGACCATGGTCTCCTTTGTGCAAAATTCTACTTCACGGAGATGAGAGAAAGGGCTGCAAAGTTTAAGAAGAGAACTCCCAGAATAACCAGCAACTGGGAGCTCTTTGGCACTATTGCGGCAACATGGGAGGATACTGTCGTTGACAACATTGTCGAGGAATACGATCGACTAGTTCAGCACCTCCAAGACTGTGTGAGGCATGCTGAGAGAGCCACAAAAAGATGCCTGTCTTCGAAAACTCTCGAGCTCATTCGCCAACGTGCCTTGGCGCAAGTCTCAGGCAACTGCAAGCGAACATCTGCACTCGCAAATAAGTGCAAAGAAGATATCAAGGAAGACCTCAAAGAGAGAAGAACAGCAATGCTGGCAAATGTGGCAGAAGCCGGGAAAAGTATTTGCAATGCCCTCCTGTTCTTCACTAACTATAAGACCAAGAAGACTTTCCTCTGACGTCCTAATGGATCTATCACATCTTCCCAAAGACCAATGGAGAAGATTATCCATGACTTCTACTCAGATCTCTTCAATAGCCACACCCACCTGCCCACATACCAAATTCCGCAGAATGGATATGTCGTTCCCAATGTTCTCCATTCCAAAATACCATACGCCATTTTGTCAGTAAAAAAGTAAACAGCTCCTGGCCCAGACAAGGTCAGACCTGAACAGCTGAAGAACCTGCCGTCGGAACTCATCAATACACTAGTTCGGCTCTTCTCATGCTACCTTTCTGAGGGCAAGGATCCAACCCAATGGAAAACCAGCAGAACTGTACTACTGTACTAGAAGTAAGACATCCACGACATTGGCAACTATCACCCGATCTGCCTGTTGTCTGTCTTCTATAAGCTGTTCACTTGAGTCATACTGAATAGGAGTGCAAAGCACTAGATGAAGGACAACCATGCTAGCAAGCGGGGTTCCAAAAAGGATTCAGCACCATCGACCATATCCACACTATAATCAAGCTCATTGAGGTTTATCGGGAGTTCAAGATGCCACTCTGTCTAACGTTGACTGATTTAAAGAAGGCCTTTGATTCTGTTGAGACAGAAGCGGTCATCGAAGCCCTACCCAATCAGGGCATTCATACTCAATACATCAGTATCTTCCGTGAGCTATATTACAGATTCACTACCAGGATCTCACCATTCTAAGTGATCATAGATGTCAAGAAAGGTGTTAGGCAGGGTGAGACCATTTCACCTAAACTCTTCTTCATTGCTACCCTCAAGAATGTAATGCAAAGACTGGAATGGGAAGGAATGGGAGTGAAGATATATGCTCAACAACTACACCACCTCTGCTTTGCTGATGACATCGTTCTAATAACACCAAACATTAGCCAAATGGCACAAATGCTGGCTGACTTCGACCATGACTATGGAAAGGTCAGACTCCAGCTGAATCTATTGAAGACAATGTTTATGAGAAACAGTCTTGTTCCTGATGTTCCATTCTCTCTCAATGGAGCGACCATCTTCGAATGCAATAGTTATGTGTACCTAGGTCTAGAAGTCAACATGACAAATGACCTGGCACCTGAGTTACGCAGGAGGAAGAGAGTTGCTTGGACCGCCTTGAAGATCTTCGAAGAAATAGCTAAGAGGGTGAAGAACCTTCAGCTCCTGGCACATCTCTTCGGTTACACTGTTCTTCCTGCATTAACATACTCTGCAGAGACCTGGGTCCTACGAAAACAGGAGGAGAATGCTACTCATACCTCCCAAAGAGGATTCAAAAGAGCTCTGCTTGGAGTATCACATTTCACTAAAATGAGAGAAAGAATCCAGAGTTCTGACCTCTGTTGATGGTCAAGAATCAGGGATGCTGTCTCATTTTCCAAGACGTCGAAAATCAGATGGGCTGTACACGTAAAGTGTTTTGGAGACGACCGCTGGACTAAAGTTGTTACTGACTGGATTCCATGGGACATCAGAAGTCCACGTGGCCGCCCAGCTGTGAGATGGTCAGACGTCTTCATTAAGACCCTGAATGATTGTTTTGAGGTCTTTTGTGTTCCTAGAACAAGCAGACGTCATTGTGCTACACTAGCAAACAACAGGGATAAATGGAGACGGTACTGGTGCCCTCTTGAGCAAATCAATGAGTAACAGGATGTCAAGTGATCAAGTGATCACCTGAACAGGTGCTACAGGACCCAGAACAAGGACAAGGGAAAAAAGACCTTAGGTGGAATATGAAATTCCCACATTGTCGGTGATTCCCTGTGACCCTGAGGGGACCATGAAGCCTCCTTTGAGAACAATCTACAGAGTACTGAGCAGTCTGATGTCTGAGCTCACGACTTTGTGTGACTCTTAGAGACACAGTGTGAGGATCCCAGTCCTGAGAGAGTCAAACTCTCTGAGGAGAGGTGGCTGGTCCCATGGCTCAGGGCGTCTCTGTGGGCACTGGAAGCCCGTGTCAGGATTTATTCAGGGCTGCTGTGGTGATCCCCAGGACTCTCTGAGTTGGGGTTGAGGGTTGCCATAAGATTTTCCTCGTCTCACTGAGGAGGGTTCAGAACTGCACGTGTCACAGGACCTTGTTTATCCACAACAATGTCCGAGGGGTACAGAGGGAAAGGGAAACCTTGAATGTCCATCTGGGGAGTGGATTAGGGGACAAAGTCAAGCAGGACTTCCAGGTATAAAATAAGTAGGTATGAGCTGAGTGCAGGTCAGAGGGCAGAGGTCAGTGGGCACAGAGTGTGTGTGTGTGTGTGTGTCAGAGAGAGATAAAGAGAGAGACAGAGAGAGAGCAGAAAGAAGGAGCCAGCTCAGAACTGAGTGGACATGAGGATATCTCTTTATGACCAAGCGACTCCTACCAGAAAACCATGATAATCTCCACAGGGGCATTTTAATTTGTACGAGAGAATAATGTGCCCCTCATGTCCCAGCAAAGTCATGATCCCATTATTGGAAACTTCCATCAGGAGGCAGAGATTGTGATACACTCTGTCCTGCCCAGAGTGGGGATGGGGGAATCAGAGCCACAACGCACAGGTCAAGGAGCCTCTGGGGCCATATGAGAGCTGAGAGGCAGGTCAGTTCTGATCTCCACAGAAATATGATTCATCTGGTCATGAGCAATGTTTCCTTAGGGGAGAGTCCTAAGAGCCTCCTGGGGGTCTGCATCCCTGAAGTTCACCCTGCTTCCTCCTGCAGGTGGTTTGAGTCTGGGCCCACATGGCCTTCTCCTAACTGTGTGTGTCTCACATAGTAGTACATGGCCGTGTACTCTTCCCTCAGGTGGCTCATTTGCAGAGATAGCGTGTTCTTGCTGTTGTCCCTGGAGATGGTGAATCAGTCCTTCACAGAGTCAGCATAATATGTAGTATCACTGTTTTGATTAATGTCTGAGACCCACTCTAGGCCCTTCCCTGGAGCCTGGTGGAACCAACTCATCCAGTAATCACTGAAAGTGAATCCAGAAACTGCACAAAAGAGTGTTAGGGACCCCCCAGGCTGTACCAAGTCTCCCCCAGACTCCACTAACTGCACCTCACAATGGACCCCTGCAAACACAAAGACATCCTGGTCAGGAAACTCTGCTCACACAGAGGATCTGCCACTCACATATCTCCCATGCTCCGTGTGTCTGTCGCCCATGAGTTACCTCCTAACACAGCCACCAGAAGAAGCCAGCTCAGCCCACACACCATGTTGGTTCTGTCTGAGTCAGGATGGAGTCACTAGGAACCCCTGAACTGACGCCTCTACCAGATCTGAGTCTGGGCTGGGCTGTTTTCATCATAGCAGGGAGAGACTAATTTGGATATTCTGCTCCTACATAAACAGTTATATTTGAAGAGTAAGTGTAGAATTCTAGAGCAAGTGTCAGGTTCTGGGGGTGACTTGTGACCCAGAACAGATTCTGTCATGCAATTATTATTTGACAACCAATTTAATTTGTGATATTTTGTCCTTGCAATGTCGGCAAGTGGACATGGCTATCGAAGAGATTTGAGTAGAAGTCATGGATAATCTTCTCCATTGCTGTTCTGGAAGATGTGATGGATCCATCAGGACATCGGAGGGCAATCATCTTGGTCTTGTAGTTGGCGAAGGACAGGCGGGTGTTATGAATACTTTTCCCGGCTTCTGCCGCATCTACCAGCACTTCTGCTCTTCTCTCTTTGAGGTCTTCCTTGATCGCATCTCTGCACTGCTTTGCGAGCGTGGACGTTTGCTTTAATTTGCCTGAGGAATGCGCCAAACCACGTTGGCAAATAAGGTCAAGAGTTTTCGAAGACAGGCATTTTTTTTTGTGGCTCTCTCTCTCAGCGTTCCTCGCACAATCATGGAGGTGCTGAACCAGTCGATCGTATTCCTCGTCAGTGTTGTCAACAATGTCATCTTCCTATGTTGCCGCAATAGTGCCAAAGAGCTCCCAGTTGGTGTTTGTTCTGGAAGTTCTCTGTTTAAACTTTGCAGCCCTTTCTCCCCGCTCTTTGAAGTAGAATTTTGCACGAAGGAGATGGTGGTCCGATCCCGTTTGGAATTTTGGGACAACAGCGACATCGGTCAGGCAAAACCGTCGATTGAATATTATATGGTCTATTTCATTGTGGAATGGTCCACTGGGAGTCTCCCATGTCCAACGTTTAGATTCGGCCTTCAGGAACTGTGAGTTAGCATGGATGGTCTTGGTCGACATGATGTATTCAGACAGTCTCTCACCCTGTTCGTTCCATTCTAGGCCATGGGTCCCCAAGTGAAGTTTCTCAGCTGATGTTCTCGATCCTATCTTGGCATTAAAATCACCCACAATGATCTTGTAGAAGATGTGGTCTTCTTTATAGAACTTCTCCAGCTCCATATAGAACTTCTCAATTTCTCCTTTATCATAATTAGATGTTGGTGCGTCTATGGATATGCAGCTCCCAGTGTTCTCCCTTTTGAAATCCAACATGCCATTTCGTCAGTAAAGAAACAAACAGCACCTGGCGCAGACAAGGTCAGACCTGAACACCTGAAGAACCTGCCGTCAGTACTAATCAATACACTGGCTCGGCTCTTCACACGTTACCTGTCTGATTGCAAGGTTCCATCCCAATGGAAAACCAGCAGGACTGTACTACTGTACAAGAAGGGAGACATCCACAACATTGGCAACTATCGCCCGATCTGCCTATTGTCTGTCCTCTACAAGTTGTTCACTCGAGTCATACTAAATAGGGTTGGAGAGCACTAGATGAAGGACAACCATGTGAGCAGGCCTGGTTTCGAAAAGGATTCAGCACCATTGACCATATCCACATGATAACCAAGCTCATTGAGGTTTCTCGGGAGTTCAAGATGCCGCTCTGTCTAACGTTCATTGATTTAAAGAAGGCCTTTGATTTTGTTGAGAAGGAAGCAGTCATTGAAGCCCTAGCCAATCAGGGCGTAAAAACTCAATATCTCAAGATCCTCCATGAGTTGCATTACGGATTCACTACCAGGATCTCACTATTCTACAAAGAAGTAATCATTGATGTCAAGAGAACGGGTTCGGCAGGGTAATACCATTTCAGCGAAACTCTTCAGTGCCACCCTTGAGAACATCATGTAACGACTGGAATGGGAAGGAATGGGAGTGAAGTTAGATGGTTGGCAACTACACCACCTCCACTTTGATGATGACATTGTTTTAATAACACTAAACATTAGCCAAGTGGCACAAATGCTGGCTAACTTCAATCGTGAGTGTGGAAAGGTCAGACTACAGCTGAATCTTATGAAGACAATGTTTATGAGAAACAGCCTCGTTCCTGACGCCCCATTCGCTCTCAAAAGAACGACCGTCTCTGAATGCAACAGCTATGTGTACCTAGGTCGAGAAGTCAGCATGACAAATGACCTGGCACTTGAGTTACGCAGGAAGAAGAGAGCGGCTTGGAACGCCTTCAAGAGTGTCAAAGAAATAGTTAAGAGGAAGAAGAACCTTCGGCTCCACGCACATATCTTTGATTACACTGTTCTTCCTGCATTAGCATATGTCTCAGAGATCTGGACCCTATGAAAGCAGGATGAGATTCTATTCAGGTCTCCCAAAGAGGAATTGAAAGAGCTATGCTTGGAATATCACATTTCACTCAAATAAGAGAAAGAATCTGGAGTCCAAACCTCTGTCAACAATCAAGAATCAGGGCTGCTGTCACGTTTGTCATTTTTTTTTCATTTCATTTCATCATCCTGTTATTCGTCGATTGCCTCGAGCAGGCCCCAGTAACGTCTCTTTCATCCTAGAACTGAGATTATATTCAAGGCTCTTTAGGAGAATGAGACCCATCATTGTTACTGGTATTTGGCATATTTGGTAAGCCACGGGGAGTTTGCCAGACTCTGCCCTGTGGGCAGGCTACATTCGATAGCCTGCAAGTTTGTCCAAAGTAGGAATAAGACAATAAGATGTCATAAAAAAAAAAAGGTGTGAAAAGATGTCGTGCGGCCGCGAATGCGGCCGCGCGGTTCCGGGATCTGGATTTTATAGTCTCTGAGTCTTGGCCGCTGATGGGATTACACGGTGCCAGGGGGCCAGGTGGTGGGTGTGACCCCCGCCTACTGGAGTTTGGAGGATCTGGGTGGAAGATGCTCGACTCCAATTTCAGTGGGCTTGGAGGTCTCGGCCCCCGGAACCCGCGTGGCTTTGTCCCTCTGCCAGTACCTTCATGTGTGCGGAGAGTGGTCTCAGCATGGTGGTGGCTGGTCCTGGAGGTCTTCGTCTGCCGGAGCCCTGGTCGGGGCGTGGAGGAAAGCTCAACCCGCTCCCCTCCAAGGGGCCCCGGGAAGGAACACCCAGGCGCTGGGGCAGAAGACTGCACTGTTCTCGTCCGGGATATGGATTTTATAGTCTCTGAGTCTTGGCTGCTGATGGGATTACACGGCGCCAGGGGGCCAGGTGGTGGGTGTGACCCCCGCCTACTGGAATTTGGAGCATCTGGGTGGAAGATGCTGGACTCCAATTCGAGTAGGCTTGGAGGTCTCGGCCCCGGAACCCGCGTGGCTTTGTCCCTCTGCCAGTACGAAGTCCGGCAGCCAAAGACCTCCAGGACCAGCCACCACCATGCTGTCTCGTTTGTCAAGGTGTCAAAAATCAGATGGGCTGGTCCCATAATGAGATTTAAAGACTAGAGCTGTTGTAAACTGGATTCCACAGGATGTCAAAAGACAGTGTGGCCGCCCACCTACCAGATGGTCAGACTTCTTCATCAAGATCATGAATGATCGATTTGAGGCTCTTCGTGTTCTTAGAGAGAACAGACGCCATTGGGCTACACTAGCATGTGACAGGCACAAATGGAGAAGTTACTGGCACCTGCTCGAGCAAATCGACGATTAACGGGAATCAAGTTATCAAGTGATTTTTCCTTTCTTTTGATGACTATCATGTAATATCTACAGTCAGACTTCTGTTTCATGCATCATTTTTCAGAGAAAAACTTAAATACTTCATACAATATTGTCATAACACTTTATAAGAGTTGGTCCCATTATTGAATCAAAAGTAATCCACTGAATGACACCGAGTTATGAATGAGTTGGGAACCCATAATTAAAACAGAATCGGGAGTAAGGCAGAATGACCACATAGCATAGCCATGATATCTGGGAAACCTGAGTCAGTATCCCGTGTTTGCTCTCTCTCTGCTGTTTCTCCCAGAGGAAACATCTATGAGGTTAAAGATGTTTGTTCTGATATCAAAGGCTCCTGGATGTGCAAAAGCTTAATTCAAATAGACTAAGTCAGGCAGATGACCTAAGAATGTCATTCTTTTGATGATTCCTGGCTCTAAGTGAAAACTCTCACTATGCTGTGCATTAGGACCTCTTGGTCCATGAGCCTGTTCTTCCCCTGACCACCCACCCCTCCACTCTTTGGTCATGCCCTACACATTAAAATACTAACAATTTCCCATGAATTGTTCCTGTTTACCAGGATTGGCCCCCAATAAGAAGAGATGTAGAGGCAGCAGAGATGTAAGCATCTTCCCTTGCAATGGGTGATCAAGGTTCATTCCTTGCACTCCGTATGTTTTCCCATGCCCCACCAGGAGTTAGCCCTGAGTACAAGCCAGCAGTATACCCAGAGTGGCCCAACAACAAATCCAAACCAAAAGAAACAAGGATAGCACAGTGGCGGGGCGCTTGCCTTGCACACGGCTGACCCTGTTTGAACTCTAGTATCCCATATGCTTCTTCCAGCAATTTCAAGAATAATTGCTGAGTGCAGAGTCAGGAGTAATCCCTGAGAAACTCCATGTATATCTCCCAAACCAGATACAATCTAATAAATAAAGCCAAACAAAATATGTGCTAGCAGCTGTCCAGAACTTCTTCCCTGTAATGAGAACAAAATGTATTTATTCTAAATTTTGCCTTTAGCTGAGGATGGTGGAGACTAGTGTGCATGGAGGTGCATAGGGTGTGACTCTCCACATCATCCCGAACCATGTCTCCTTCTTACCATGTCAATGTTGGATTAGCAGTAAAATCCACAGGAGGCCATGCCCTACACACAATACTGACTTATATATCATTGATGTTTCATGAGTGCTGGCATATATGGACACCTGTGCAGTAATCATGACACCAAAAAACAGTGGATGAACCCCTCACCTAAGTGTTTCCCCTTGGTCCATGGTCTTCCTCCCTCCCCATGCCTCACCCCTCCCTCATGCTCTCTGCAGTGCTTCCTGTTTGTGTAAGTGAATGTAGGGTGTGGAGACTGAGATTCACTCTCAAAAGCCTTCCACTCTAGGAATATATTATGGGTGTTTACTCATGATTAAAAGCATTGGATAACTCTCAGTCCTGGACATTTAAGATATGTCACACTAGTTTTCTAGATGGAAGAGGTATGCTGTTCTACATGAGGAAAAGCTGTTCTACATCTTACATGAATATCAAAGAGAAAGCTATAAAAATAATAACAAGCCAGGAAAGTACCGATTAATACTCACCGTGCTAGACGTTGGAGTCCTGGGGGCGTGGTGGGGTGAGTGTGGGGGACAGGGAGGACAGATCACAGGGAGGGGGGTGGGAATGTGAGGGTGCCATTGAGAGTGGAGCTGCTCTGGGAGCAGGAAAGACGCTGGAACTGGGCATAGGTGGGAGTGGGTGGGGGTAAGGGGGGTGAGTATCTATGTGTTGTGACAGAATATTTGCCCGTGTGGGCTTTTAGCACATGGTGACCCTCTTTGCCCCTGGTGGGGCTGAGGCCTTTCCCAGGTGTCTCCCGAGTGCCCTCTGGTGGTCGATAGCACCCCTGCAGCCCTGCCTGTGGTCTGGGGAGTCCTTCAGTGTCCCCCAATTCCCAGTGTGAATAGAGGAAGTGCGTCCTGATCACCTAGGGGGACAGGAAGTGTGAGCACTGGGAAATGAGTCCTGCCTGATTCACAGCAGTTTCCCCAGGGAGGTGTGTTCAGAGACAGTCCATGGAGAAAGGAATCCTTCCTGCCCCCACGTGGGGGTCACTCATACCTGAGTCACATCACAGCTCACAGAGACATTAGAGTAAGTCTGGGTTACAGAAAGGGAAACTGTGTAAAGGGCCACCTTACAAAGAGATTAAAAAACTAAGAAGAAAAAAATTAACTGATAAAAATTAATGTCACGGTCACTAAATTCCAATAGACATTTAATTCATAGACGAGTAGAATTTCCAAATCTATATCCTGGAATATAGGATGGATATTTGACATCTTGTGAAAATTTGAATGATAAATGTTGTGAACAGAAACACAGCTTCCTAAAAAAAAAGAAAAGAAATACAGCTTCCTCACAAAAATTTGTAAATCTACAACTGTACCTCATGGGGTTTCACTAATAAAAATCTTTAAAAAAAATAAATAAATACAGCTTCCTGCAGTTTCTTTGAACTCAGAGACTTTGAATATTATCTGAACATTTTTCTCAAGAAAATAGATTATTTTTTAAAAAGTGTGTCATATCCATACCTATCAGGTTTCAAGTGAACGAAAATCAGATGCAGGAGGAACGAACGTTACTCCTGCCTCCTCTTGTGCACCTCAGCTCATCTACCCCTGTCTGGGGGACACACCCTGGGGGCCCTGGGTCTCAGGGTGCAGAATGAGAAGGAATTGCAGCCCCTGATTTCCTGGTTCCCAGCATGCACAGAGCACAGAAAGAGTAATTAATCATCATTGAAGCATGTTTTTCAGATGAAATTTTATTGGCAATCAATGAGCATTCTAGCTACAGGATCAGTGTTTTAATTGGATCTAGTTCAGTTTTAATAACACCAAACATCAGCCAAGCAGCACAAATGCTGGCCGACTTTGACCGTGAGTGTGGAAAGGTAGGACTACAGCTGAATCTTACGAAGACAATGTTTATGAGAAACAGCCTCGTTCCTGATGCCCCATTCGCTCTCAACGGAACGACCATCTCCGAATGCAACAGCTATGTGTACCTAGGTCGAGAAGTCAACATGACAAACGACCTGGCACCCGAGCTGCGCAGGAGGAAGAGAGCGGCTTGGAACGCCTTCAAGAACGTCGAAGAAATAGCTAAGAGGACGAAGAACCTCCGGCTCCGGGCACATCTCTTTGATTCCACTGTTCTTCCTGCATTAACATATGCCTCAGAGACCTGGGGCCTACGCAAACAGGATGAGAATGCTATTCAGGTCTCCCAAAGAATAATAGAAAGAGCTATGCTTGGAATATCACGTATCACTCAAATGAGAGAAATAATCCGGAGTTCCGACATCCGTCGACGATCAAGAATCAGGGACGCTGTCTCATTTGCCAAGGTGTCAAAAATCAGATGGGCTGGTCACGTAAAGAGATTTAAAGACGACTGCTGGACTAGAGCTGTTACTGACTGGATTCCACGGGATGTCAAAATACCACGTGGCCGCCCACCTACCAGATGGTCAGACTTCTTCGTCAAGATCATGAACGATCGGTTTGAGGCTCTTCATGATCCCAGAGCGAACAGATGCCATTGTGTTACACTAGCACGCGACAGGGACAAATGGAGACGTTACTGGCGCCCGCTCGAGCAAATCGACGACTAACGGGAAGTTAAGTGATTAAGTGATTAAGTTCAGTTTTAACGGGCTGGAGTGATAACAAAGCAGTAGGGTGTTTGCCTTGCGCACAGCCATCCCGGCAGAGTCGGGTTTGATTCCTCCACCCCTCTAGGAGAGTTTGGCAAGCTACCGAGAGTATCTCACCCACATGGCAAAGCCTGGCAATTTACCCATGATGTATTCAATATGCCAAACACAGTAACAACAAGTCTCAAAATGGAGACGTTACTGGGACCTCTCGAGCAAATGGATGAACAATGGGAGGACAATGATACAGTGATACAGAAGTGAAACCCACAGCATCTTCCGGTCCTTAGACATTAGTGAGTGACAGGGACCCTTCCTGAAGGCCCTGCAGAGAAGTGTCCAGGACTGAGTTGAGGGGTGTGGGCTGGAGCTTCCCCCCCAGTCCTCCTGCAGCCCCTCCCTTAGCCCTGCACAGAGGGACACAGCAGAGTGAGGAAGAAGAGGAGGCTCAGGGGTCAGAGGTGGTTCTTCAGGTGACTAGGTACCCCTGACAGGAGACTCGGCTGAATCATCTCTGGGCATCCCTGAGCAAGGGAGTGAGATTCTCCAGAGAGCAGACAGGAGGGGAGTGTGCGGGGTCACTGCGGGGAGGATCAGAGACCTTCACTCCCATATGCCTGGGCGGGAAAGGGGGTGAATTAAGTGTGATATCCTGGTACAGAGATCCTTGCTGGAGATTTGAGAATGGACCCGTCCTAAGGGTGAGTGATGACAGGACAGGGAGCCCTGTGGGACCCCGTTGTCACTCTGAGTATAGTGTGGGTTAGTTACTGTGCTGTTAGGATTCCCTTTGTGGCTGACCCCTTCCTGGTTCCTGTGCCCCTTTCACTCCTGAGCGCCTTCTGGTGGCCCTGGAGAGCCCTTCATCCCAACTTGTCTCAGGTTTGTGTCTGGGCTCCCCCTGACTTCCCCTCACTGTGTGTCTTGCACAGTGATACACAGCTGTGTCCGCAGGGGTCACTGAGCTCAGCTGCAGGGAGAACTGGTTCTTGTTTGCGTCTGTGGTGATGGAGATGCGGCTCTTGAGTGACGGGCTGTAGTAGGTGTTTCCATCCCAACATATACGCCCCAACCACAGCAGGCCCTTCCCTGGGGGCTGGCGGATCCAGCCCCAGCAGTAACCACTGGTTGTGATGGAGAATCCAGAGACAGAGCACGTGAGGGAGAGGGTCTGGGAGGGGGCCCTAGTCGTAGGCCCGACTCCTGCAGCTGCACCTGGGACAGGACACCTGGGGACAAGGAGAATCAGTCACTGTCACTCCCTGCAGACACTCCCTCCCCTAGACCCTGTCACATCTGGGACACTTACCCAGGGGGGCTGTCACCAGGCAGAGGAGAAGACCCCACAGAAGCATCTTCTTCTCGACCACAGTTCTGCCTTCCCTAGAGACTCAGCCCTGAGTGAGGAGACCACTGTGAGCTCCACAGTCCAGAGGGCATTTGACCCCGGAGCCTGAGAGTGATTTGCATGAGGTGACCCAGTATGTTATAAGGGGAAACTTTCAGACCTTGGAACTCCTTGTCCCATTAGGGCTCTGAACTCACACACCCTGTCCGGTGAATTGAGCACTTGCCAATGAAACAGGTTATAGAAGGCTCCTCACTTGTTTTAATAATCTCTCTTAGTCAAGTTAAAATTATCATAATCATTTCAATTTCAAGTTTCTAATGAACAAAGTTTGCATTGTTTATGTTTAAAAAACCTTTTTAAGATATCCACCATTTAGATGCTCATAACTATAATCATACTTAAATTAGTTTCACACCTGTCTCTCTCTAAAATAATAACCAAACAAAAACAGCCCTTCCCAGTATTCATTTCTTTCCATAAAGAAATTATGACATAGTTGTATCTGATAACTGTTTACAAAGTACATAGTTAATCAAAACTTTCTGTTTGATTTTTATTTTTTTTGGGGGGGGGGCACACTCAGTGATGCTTGGTGGTAACCCCTAGCTTTGCACTAAAGAATTGCTCCTGGCAATGGCTGTTTCATTCTGGGCAACCCAGAGGGGGACGGGCAATGCCCCTTAAGCCCCAGCTGAGGCAGCCCCAGCAGCCGAAAACCTCCAGAACTCAACCACTTCCATGCTCAAGGTTGCTCTCCACATGCCTGGACAGGCCTCACTCAAGAGCCAATCTATCCCTGGACATGTCATATGTTATCCCACCAGTATACCAAGAATAGCACACCTCATTTAATGGGGCTTAAAGAAGAAGGCAACAGATCTTAGTGCTAAATATATTTACACACACATACACACACACACATATACATGCAGACAAAGCTCAACATTTAACATGTTACAAATCTCTTAAAAAAGGGATTAATGAATGTCTCTTTGATGAAATACAGCAATCTTAACACACTTTCCTCTACGTAATAATTTTTGTCTCATTTTTAGAGGATTATTAAAAACAAGCAATACAAAATGATTTATTTTAGTTCAGCTTTGAGGGCAGGGTTTTAGATTTGGGGTGGAAATATGATAGTGGGAAGGTGTAATGGTTGTGGGGTTGGTGTTTGAATATTAAATGTAATTAAATATTGTGAACTATTTTATAAAAATAAAATAAAATTTTTAAAAAATAATTACTCCTGTTAGTGCTCGGGAGAACCATATGGGATGGTGAGGATAACTCCTATTGGCAAGGGCAAGAAAAGTAAATTGCATTGTACTATCACTCTGGCTCTCTGATTTTTGCATTTTGGAGTTCGGGGTCTACTGTGCATTCTCACGGGGGAGACAATTGTTATAGGCTACATTTAAACTATTCCATGTGCTTCTTTTAAATTTTTCATGGACTCCATAGAAAGTTAGAAAAAAACTTTCAAAAATTCATCCACAACTTCCCCGTCTCAATGTTTCCACTGAGGTCACTCTGCTTCTGTCCATATCTGCACATCTTTCATCTCTATCAGAGCTTGGGTGTCCCTGCTCAGGGGTCCTGCTGTTCCCACCCTTGTCACCCTACACCAGTGTCACAGTCGGTTCTGTTGCCCCATCAGGTGCCTCCACAAGTGGGTTACATTCAATGACACTTAAGTGGAATAAGTGTCCTGGGAGGAGTGGATTTCTGGAAATGACTGAAGGGCGTCTGACAGACCCTTTCCCCAAAAACCCTTGTCACTGAAGATCTGTCAGAAGCTCAGTCTGAACTGACTGTTCATACTCAGTCACTGATGGAAACTCTGTCCTCTTTGTCTGTCTGTCTGACTGTCTCCTTTCTTACTTTAAACACTGTAATGTAGACAGTTCTTCACAATACAGTTGTTTCAGATATTCAGCATACCAACACCTGTCCCACCATCAATGTGCTCTTCCCTCCACCAATGTCCCCAGTTCCCCACCCTCCAAGCAATCTCCCTGAGCAGGCATTAATTAATCGACTTTACACTGTTTGTTACAGCATCCGTCTTCTAATGGTGCTGCTAAAGTCCCAGCCTGAAGATTTCCTGAACTGTTACGTGCACTTGGGCCTTCTGTGGTAGTGTTTCACTCGTGAGCCCAGTAGGTTTCCAATCAATGTTCCCATCTAATTTCTGTATTTCTTCTGGCTGGCAGCCCCGTTGCACAGTTGCAGAGGTGGCATCAGGCTTCAGGCTTTGAGATGGGACGCTCAAGTGCAGGTGATTCTCTGGCCTCTCTGAGATAATCCTGTAGACGAGCAATTCAGTGGTTGTGGCAAGAGCCAGAAGTGCGTGTGTTGAGCGCTGGGCCTTGGGCAGAGCAGGGACTCGGTCTGTTCCCCTCCCACCCAGGGTCAAGAGATCTTGGCCCGCGGGCAGTTGGGCTTCCTAGGATACGTCACTTGCCAATGTCTCTCCAAAACACTGTAATGTTTCAAGCAGAAGGGGGTGTGAGACTCTGGTGTTGGAAAGGGAAAACTGGCTTGTGGTATGTGCTTGACAGGGCTGACCCTCCTGTTCCCCCATTCCCAGTGGTCCCCAGAGTTGGTGTGATATCCCCGGGGCATTGTAAGGTGAGATGGAAGGCAAAGAAGACCCCCAGGATGACACTGACCTTGTTTCACTCCACTCTGACCCCAGAACTGCAGAGCATGAGATCAGGAGCCAGTTTCAGGGTATATTGTTAGCACCAGTCCTTCAGAATACCAAGAGGAGCAACCTCTGTTCTGAGGGGGTCTGGAGGGTTGGGAGGGAGGGGAGTCAGAGATCAGTGGTGATGTTCTTCAAGGAGAAATGGTACCGACGGGCGCCCTCAAGGGGAAAGCATGTAAGTAGTAGCAGCCCTTTCCCTACAGAGCCGAAGTTTCTGTATACGTGTAGGAAACTCATGTCAGGAGGATGAGCATGGAGGCCTGGGAAGAGAAAGATCAGAGAATCATGTGTCTTGCTTTACTTGGAGTGTGTGTTGTTGGAAATCCACAATGCTTGTCCCGTGCTGACCACATGCACAACACCAGTCACCTTCCATGCTGGGTGCAAACACATTCCAGATTGTCAGTGAATTCTCAGATATGGAATTGTGAACAACGCGAATCATGGTTTGTTTGGAGTTGGGACACTCGCCTTCCGAGTCTTCACAGTGCATGCTGCTCTATCCTTAGTCTCTAAGTGCAAACAGCACAGTCTGGGTGCGGTTTCAACTTCAACAGCATAAAAGCAAACCAGAACTGACACTGGACTCATAACCCCCACTAATTTCTCAGGTAATTCACGGGGTCTGAGACCTTCAGACATACCTTCCACACTCACGTGAGCCGTGGGTACTTGTAAGAAAAGCACTAATCTGAGAGATGTCTGTGTGGTTGTGCTCACTACAGCACGAGGCAGAGCAACAAGATGCACACACAGTGTGTTGGGATCGGGAGTTCCCTGGCCATGGGAGGCGCGGAGAGACCAGATAGACACAATTCCTGCAGTATTAAAAACGGGGTTTATTTAGACCAGCATGTTGGGGCTCCACAACATACCCCAGAGTGGGCAGTGGCTGTAAGCCCCGAGCTTCTTCAAAGAGGGTCTTATATGGGCCTTCACCAGCCGTTACAACAAAGCCCGTGCATTCCATAGCCTATAGATTTAGAATTCAGCAGTTACATACATCGATTGTTATCATAAGCAAGGTTATGGTGGGAACATTAAGCCTTAGGTAATCTCCTCCAGCCACTGCATCCTGGGTCATCCATCACCCAAGACATTTGCAGGGTTCTCATCACCCAAGACATCTGCAGGATTCTTTATAGGAACAGTGCATTCCAGGGGCAGTGAATACGCCTGAACCCTTCACTCTTTGTTTCCCAAGGAGTTACGTCCTGTTTGCTCACATTCACAAGAAGTTACATCCGGTTGCAAAGCAGCCCAGCAGTTTTACAGAAAGCAATATTGCAAGTTAGCTGAAGCAAGCAAAAATTTAATGCCCTGATATGGATTCTTTCAAGTGCTCGAACTCCAGCCCTCGATCCAGTTTTTTCTTCTTTCATTTCCCATTCTTAAGTGCCTTTATATTGAAGTGATGTTTTTCTTTTTTATTTTTATTTTGTGGCCACACCCAGTTAAGGGCTTAATACTGGCTCTGTACTCAGTGCCAGGCTTCTATCGAAGGTGGGGACCACATGGAATGCCAGAATCAAACCCTGGTCAGCCACGTGCAAGGCAAGCGCCCTGCCCA
Source organism: Sorex fumeus (assembly GCF_029834395.1). Lineage (NCBI taxonomy): Eukaryota > Metazoa > Chordata > Mammalia > Eulipotyphla > Soricidae > Sorex > Sorex fumeus. The sequence continues at coordinate 374,745 of NW_026606224.1, read as the reverse complement.
TTGCACCATCCCTCCGGTCCTGAAATGATATTTTCATTAACTCATTCCTTCCTTCACTGAGATTTATGAGTTTTCCTGTCAATATTTTCTGAGGCTCAGTGACCACCAAGAGAAGTGTTACTTTCAGGTCTTCACAGAGAGCATCGAATGTTCTGATGTACCTGAGTGTTTACCTGATTCGGTCCCCACCCATTGAAATCATAGTATTTCTCTGTTTTTCATTATTCCTTGTGCTCCTTGGGATTAAGGGGTAGGTGCTGGGTGATCTGGACATGAATTTTTGCTCTGCTCAAATATCTCACCAGTGCTGAGACTCTAGAACTTCAGGCAGCCACAGGTGCCTGTGACATAAACTTAGTGGGACTGGTAGGGCCTGAGCTAGGTTGGAATGAGAAGAGTGGGTTCTAGTGCTGGCCAGGGCCTCACAGAGTTGTGTGAACTATGTGCTTGTTATAAGAATATACATAAATGATCACACAATGGAATGAAACCTGCAGCCCAGAGATAATTCCTTAAATTTACCACAGTAATTTTTGGCAAGGGGTTGCTTGAACTTGAAGCAGAACAAGGGAATTGAGTGAATAAAGAACACAAAGCAAGTGAATCCTTGTCTCACATCGTCTACAGAATTTTATTTAAGGTACATTAAAGGCCCAGATACTGGGCCAAAGTCCTTAAGAACATTGAGGAAAATGTAGGCAGAGCTCTCAATACTGTACTGAGAGGTATAATCAATAATTTGACTCTGATTGAAAATCACATTGAAAATGTACTTTTACATGAAAAGTAAAATCAATTAAACAAACCAAAATACAATCAGTTAAAAAGATTTTACAGGGCAAGGAAAACTACATTAAGATAAAAAGATAATAATTGAAAAAGGAGGAAATGTTTACCCACACTCATCATAATTGTGGCCCTACTATCAAAGATACTGATAGTGCTTACAAAGCTCACACCAGGAAATCCCTGACTGTAAATCACCCATCTTAAATGGTGTGGGGACATGCACAGAGACTTCCCTGGAGGTGACATCCCTGTGGGCTGTAGGTATAGAAAGTGTTTTTCAGCACTGACTGTCAGGGAAATGTCAATAATAAGGATAGTGAGTTTGTGATTAAGTGATTAAGGACAGTGGTGGATCCTCTGAGCCCAGTTAGAATGGCCGATATCAAGACTGGAAACAACCAGTGTGGCTGGGGTGTCCTCAAAGAGAAACACGGTTTCAAGGTAGGTTTTTTTTTGCGTTTTGGGTCACACCTGGCGATGCTCAGGGGTTACTCCTGGCTCATGCACTCAGGAATCACTCCTTACAGTGCTCGGGGGACCATATGGGATGCTGGGAATCTAACCTGTGTCAGCCATGTTGGCTGCATGCAAGGCAAACACCCTACCCGTTGTGCTATCGCTCCAGCCCCTCAAGGTAGGTTTTGAATGTCAATGCTTGATTCTATTTCTATAAAATATACTAAGGAGATTTCTCAAAAGAAGTGGAAATATTTCAACAATCATGAATAGATTTTTAATTTTGTGATTAATGATGTTTAAATAAAAAGTTTTATAAAACGTTCAAAAATAGTTCCTTTATGACCAACTGATTCCACCCAGATAACTACAGCCAAATGGGAAACAATAATTTGAGAAGATATACGTGAACATATGCTTTTTGTAGTGTTTATGTAGTGGCAAGGACATGGAAACTATCCTAAATCTTTTTTTATTATAAAAAAATTTTTTTATTAAAAAATTTTTAATAGTGAGACATCATGAGGTACAGTTGTAGACACACATTTTTGTGCTTGGGTTTCAATTATACAATGATCAAACACCCATCCCTCCACCAGTGCTCATTTACCACCACCACGGATCCCAGTATCTCTCCCACCCCCCAACCCTCCCCATCCCACCCTGTATCTGTGGCAGGGCATTCCCCTCTGTTCTCTCTCTCCTTTTGGGTGTTGTGGTTTGCAAAAAAACATTGAGTGGCAATCATGTTTTATCTATAGTCTACTTTTAGCATACTTCTCCCATCCTGGGAGTATCCTCCCAACACCTTTAAATGGTGTTCCCCTCTTTATCTGAGCTTCCTTTTCCCCTACTATGTGTGGTTGGCCTCCAAGTCATGGAGCAAAATTCCTGGTACTAATCTCCGCCATTCTTGGGTGTTAGTTTACTATTTTGTTACTTTATGTTCCGCAGATGAATGCAATCTTTCTATGTCTATCCCTTTCTTTCTGAGTCATTTCGCTTAACATAATACTTTCCATGTAGTACCACTTGTATGTAAATTTCGTGACTTCGTCTTTTATAACAGCTACATAGTAATCCATTGTGTATATGTACCAAAGTTTCTTTAACCAGTTATCTGTTCTCAGGCACTCAGGTTTTTTCCAGATTCTGGCTATTGTAAAGAGTGCTGCAATGAACAGACAATTGCAGATGTCACTTCGACTATACTTTTTGCCTCTCTGGGATATATTCCCAGGAGTGGTATTGCTGGATCAAATGGAAGCTCAATTTCTAATTTTTTGAGAATCATCCATACTGCTTTCCAAAAGGGCTGAACCAGTCGGCTTTCCCACCAACAGTGAAGGAGTGTTCCTTTCTCACCACATCAGTGCCAGCACTAGTTGCTTTTGTTCTGGTGGATATGGGCCAGTCTCTGTGGTGTGAAGTGATATCTCATTGTGGTTTTGATCTGCATCTCCCTGATGATTAATGATGTGGAATATTTTCTCATGTGCCTTTTAGCCATTCAGGTTTCTTCTTTGTGAAAGTTATTATTCATTTCATCTCCCAATTTTTTGATGGGGTTTAATATTTTCTTTTTGTGGAATTCAACCAGTACTTTGTATATCCTTGAAATTAAACCCTTATCAGCTGTGTAGTTGGTGAATATCCTTTCCCATTCTGTAGATTGTCTTTGTATTTTGGTCACTGTTTCTTTTGACGTGCAGAAGCTTCTTAGTTTAAGATAGTCCCATTTGTCTATCTCTGTTTTCACTTGCTTGGCCAGCGGTGTAACATCTTTGAAGACACCATTAGCTTCTATGTCATAAAGGGTTTTTCCAACTTTTTCCTCAATGTACCTTATAGATTCAGGTCTGATGTTGAGGTCTTTAATCCACTTAGATCTTACTTTTGTAGATGGAGTTAGGCAGAGTTCTGAACCCATTTTTTGCATGTAGCCATCCAGTTTTGTTAAAGAGGCTTTCCCTGCTCCACTTCACTTTTCTTGCCTCCTTATCGAACATTAGATGCTCATATTCTTGGGGGGAGATGTCAGTATTTTCAACCCTGTTCCATTGGTATACAGCTCTGCCTTTGTTCCAGTACCATGCTGTTTTAATTATTACTGCCTTGTCGTAGAGTTTGAAGTTAGGGAGGTTGATTCCTCCCATTTTCTTTTTCCGAAGAATTGCTTTAGCTATTCGTGGGGCTTATTGTTCCATATAAATTTCAGGAGTGTTTGCTCCACTTCTTTGAAGAATGTCATGGGTATCCTAATAGGGATCGCGTTGAATTTATACAGTGCTTTGGGTAGTATTGCCATTTTGACAACGTTAATTCTCCGGATCCATGAACAGGGGATATTTTTCCATTTCCTCATATCCTCTTTTATTTCCTGCAGTAGCGTTTTGTAGTTTTCTTTGTACAGGTCCTTTACTTCCTTATTTAAGGTGATTCCTAGGTACTTAATTTTCTGGGACACAATTGTGAATGGGATTGTTTTCTTCATGTCACTTTCTTCTCTTTCACTATTTGCATATAGGAAAGCCATGGACTTTTGGGTATTGATTTTATAGCCTGCCACTTTACTATACAAGCCTATTGTTTCTAGAAATTTCTTGGTAGAGGTTTTAGGATTTTCTAAGTATAGTATCATATCATCTGCGAATAGTGAGAGCTTGATTTCTTCCTTTCCTACCTGGATGCCCCTAATATCTTTTTCTTGCCTAATCGCTATTGCTAGTACTTCCAGTACTATATTGAACAGCAGTGGAGAGAGTGGACATCCTTGTCTTGTCCCTGATCTTAGAGGGAAGGCTCTCAGTTTTTCGCCATTGAGGACCATGCTTGCTGTAGGCTTGTGGTAGATGGCTTTAACTATATTGAGAAAAGTCCCCTTTATTCCCATTTTGGCTAGGGTTTTGATCATAAATGGGTGCTGGATCTTGTCAAATGCTTTCTCTGCATCTATTGATATGATCATATGATTTTTACCCTTTCTTTTGTTGATATGGTGGATTATGTTGATTGATTTCCAAGTGTTAAACCATCCTTGCATTCCTGAGATGAATCCTACTTGGTCATGATGTATGATCTTTTTGATAAGTAGGTGAATTCTATTTGCTAGTATTTTGTTGAGAATCTTTGCATCCGTGTTCATGAAGGATATCGACCAGTAGTTTTCTTTTCTCGTGGTGTCTTTGTTTCCTTTTGGTAGTAGAGAGATATGGGCGTCATAGAAACTGTTTGGGAGAGTTTTCGTTTTTTCAATTTCCTGGAAAAGCTTGAGAAGGACTCGCAGCAGGTCCTCTTTAAATGTTTGGAAAAATTCGCTAGTGAATCGATTTGGGCCCAGGCTTTTGTTTTTGGGAAGACTTTTGATTGCAGTTTTGATATTGTTGATATTAATAGGTCTATTCAGATACTCCAGATCTTCTTGATTCAGCTTTGGGAGATTATAGGAGTCCAGGAATTTGTCCATTTCTTCTAGGTTCTCTTGTTTCGTGGCATACAGACTTTGAAAGTTGTCTCTGATGATCTTTTGGATTTCTTTTGTTTCTGTTGTGATATCCCCCTTCTCATTTCTGATTCGGTTTATTAGGGTTCTCTCTCTGTTTCTTTGTGAGTGTTGCTAGTGGTTTATCTATCTTGTTTATTTTATTGAAGAACAAGCTCTTTCTTTCATTGATCTTTCGGATTGTTTCTTTGGTTTCCATGTCATTGATTTCTGCTCTAAGTTTTATTATCTCTTTCCTTCTGCCTGATTTAGGCTCTTTCTGTTGATCCTTTTCTAGGGTCTTGAGCCGTGAGATTTTTATGTGCATCGTTTCTACAGACCTAAGATATGCTTGCAGAGCTATAAATTTTCCCCTTAATACGGCTTTCGCTGCATCTCATAGGTTCTGGTAGCTCGTGTCTTCATTCTTATTTGTTTCCAAGTATCTTTTGGTTTCATCCTTGACTTCATTCCTGACCCACTAGTTGTTCAGCATCGAGTTGTTTAATTTCCAGGTGTTTGATTTGGTTCTTTGTGTCTGTATGTGACTCACTTCTATCCTCAGTGCTTCATGGTCTGAAAAGATGGCTGATACTATCTCTATCTTCCTGATTCTGTTGAGGTATGTTTTGTGTCCTAGCACATGGTCTATTTTGGAAAATGTTCCGTGTACACTGGAGAAGAATGTGTATTCTTTCTTTTTGGGATGTAAAGCCTCTAAAGGTCTATAAGCCCTCTCTCTTCTATTTCTTCTTTCAAAGCCAATGATTCCTTGCTGGGTTTTGTTCTTGTTGATCTGTCCAGAGGTGATAGGGCAATATTGAAGTCTCCAAGTACTATTGTGTTGCTTATAATGTCCTCCTTAAAATCTGTTAGCAGTTCTTTTAAATATTTAGCTGTTCCCTCATTACATGCGTATACATTTAAGAGTGTAATTTCTTCCTGTTGTACGTATCCCTTGATGAAGAGAAAATAGCCTTCACTGTCCCTTCTAGTCTTTTTCAAGGTGAAATTAATGTTGTTGGATACTAGTATGGCCACCTCAGCTTTTTTTTGCAGGAGCTGTTTGATTGCAGTATTGTTTTCCATCCTTTGACTTTGAGTCTGTGTTTTCTCTGAGTGTTGAGGTGTGTTTCTTGTAGGTAGAAGAATGTTGGGTTCTGTCTCTGTATCCATTTTACCACTTTGTGTCTCTTAAATGGTGAATTTAGACTGTTGACATTGAGAGAGAGTATGGTTATGGAGTTTTGTGTCATGTTTCTGTGTGGGTGTGTTGTGGTTGTAGTTTTTGTCTTGTCTTATAGTAGCCCCTTTAGGCCTTGTTTTAGGTTTGGTTTTGAGTCTATGAAGTTCCTGAGCTGCTGTTTATCTATAAAATAGTGTAGCATTCCTACGATTTTGAGTGAGAGTTTAGCCAGATAGAGTATTCTTGGTGAAGCATTAATTTCAGTTTGTTTTTTGACCCTATCTCGCCACTGCCTTTGGGCTTTTAGGGTTTCCTCTGATAGGTCTGCTGTCAATCTCAGGGGTGCTCCTTTGTATGTGATTTCCTTTTTTGCCCTTGCTGCTTGCAGTATTGTGTCTCTTTTGGCAGCATCGGTCACTCTAATTATAATATGTCTTGGAGTATTTCTGTTCGGGTCTCTTAGCTGGCACCCTTCGGGCTTCTTGAATTTGAATGGCTGTATTATGGAGCTCTGGGAATTTCTCAGCGATGGTTTGTTTAAGCATGTTTTTTTCATTGGGATTGTATCCCTGGGCTTCTGGTAGTCCAATGATTCTAATGTTGTTTCTTTTGGAATCGTCTCGTAGGACTCTGATTCTCTGTAGAGCTATTTTGAGGTTGTTTGCCACTGTTTGTTGTGTTGCGTGTTGGCTTGGTGCAACTGATCTTCCAGCTCACTGATTCTTTCCTCAGCTGTGGTCATTCTATTTTTGAGGGCATAGAGTGAGTTTTTGACTTCATCTAGGGAATCTGTGATGCGAAGAAATTGGAAAACTTCTGTGCGACTTCTGTTCCAACTTCGCACAGAAGTTTTCCAATTTCTGCTCTCATTTCTTGCTGTATTTTGTAGATTGTGCGATCGATTGTTTCTTTCATGTCCTCTTTCAGTTTAGCGGATATCTGTCTGACTGTTTCATCGAGTTGATTGAATATCTTAATGAATTCATATCTGTATTCCTTGTCAGAGAGGTCCCTAAGGTGGCTAGCACCTAGTGAGGCTTCTGGACTTATTTCCTTGTGGTCTCCCTGTGGCGGGGATTTGCGTCGTTTCTTCATGTTGTTGTGTAGGTGTAGGGGTGAGATTTCTTGATTTGAGTAAACTACCCGCAGGCCGAAAATTAGGCCACGGCCACTTTTTAAAAGCCACACCCACTTCTACAGTGGCCACACCCCCACGGATACCTGGTGTGTGCCCGGGGAGTAAAGACTGGGTGGGGCGAAGAGACCAGGTCAGCATGGGCGGCGAAAAGGGAGAGGCAGAGAGGCGCAGTTCAGCTTTGTCTCCCGGCGTCCAGGGGACGCCTCTGGGGCTTGCACGGTGTAATCCAAGTCCCAGGTCCAAGAAACGGCGCGAAAACTGACCTGGGGATTGAGGAAGAGAGATCAGCTCGGCGTAGGCGTTGGAAAGGTAGAGGCAGAGAGGCGCAGAACAGCTTTGTCTCCCGGTGTCCGGGAGATGCCTCCAGGGCTTGCATGGTGCAATCCAAGTCCCGCGTCCTAGAAACGGCTATCCTAACTCTTAATAACAATTTTATGGACAAAATGTAGTGTTGAAAATACACAATGGGACACTACGCTACTGTAAGAAAAGGCGAAAAATTATTAGTTTTCTGAAACATGGATGAAACTGAAAAATATTAGATTCAATTAACCAAGTCCAGGGAGAAGGGTAATGCGGACAATCTCATTCACCTGCGATACATAGAAAACAAAGTGTCAGGATGGACAGGATCCAACAATAACGGCCCCTGCATCCTAACCACACTCTGGGGTTGTCAAGAGGAGTCAGAAGGGGGCTCAGATCACTGGGAAGAAGAAATCGAGCACATCTCTTCATTCTGCTGGGGCCACAGCAGAGTGTGGGGGTCTGTGGGTATTTAGTGCTGGGAGAAGCGCAGGGAGTTTGTCACCCACAAGCATAAACACTCAGACTATTGTCATTGTGTTCCCTCCGTGACAATAAAGAAGGTAACGGGGAAATCTCTCCTTTATGCAAAAAGGAACGATTTTTATTGTAGAAAAATCGACCTCACCTGACCTAGCAGGACGTAACGGTCCCCAGTGGACTCTGAGACAGGAAGAAAAAAAACACTAATTTGTACTAGAAGAGGAAATAAAATATACTTGTTTTACTAAATTTGGTTTAAATGTTATAATAAAGAAGAGAATGATCCCCCAAAAGTGGAAAAATATGTAAAAACAAATGAAAAAGAAAGAAAAGAATGTGACCTCTTATAGTCCTCTCTCCCTGACCCTGGGCACAGCCCTGGGATCCCTGGAGGAGAGCGCTCCCTGGTGGTCACATGCACCCCTGCAGCTCCCCTGTCACCCTCAGCCGGTTTGTGTTTGGGTTCACAGAGACTTGCCCTCACTGTGTCTCTTGCACAATAATATACGGCTGTGTCCTCTGTTACTGAGTTGCTCAATTTTAGGTAAACTTTGTTCTTGGAGGTGTTCCTGGTGATGCTGACTCTGGACTGAAGACTTGGATTATAGTCTGTGCCCCCATTACCCCATATAGCACCAATCCAGTCCAGCCCCTTTCCAAGGGCCTGGCGGAGTCAGTGTACACTATAGCTGGTTATAGAGAATCCAGAGACCGAGTAGGTGAGGAACAGTGTCTGTGAGGGTGTCAACAGGCTTGGTCCCGACTCCTGCAGCTGTACTTGTGAAAGGAAACCTAGGGACAGAGACTCAGAGTGAGTCACGGACTCAGAGGCACCATGCTCACCTTGGAGCCTCTGTCCAGGAGATACTCACATCCGGGAACTGCCACGAGAAAGAGGAGGAACCAGCGCTGATACACGTTCTTGCCCATGAGGTCCATGATCTCAGACACCGTGTCAAGGGGAGAGGAAGGCCAAGTTGGGTTGAGTGTGAATGTGATTTTAATCCTGGGTCCCGAGAGCAGATTTACATCAGGGAGCCTCTGTAGAGAAAGGAGGGAACCCGGGGGGATTTGTGTAATCTCACACAAAGGGGGCACAGCACACAGCAGTGGTGACTCTATCTCTCCCGCTGCCTGCGTTCGGTAGTCTCACCCTTCTCCCACCCCAGGGAGGTCGATGGCAATGGTCAGGCGGAGGAAGAAATGAGGGCCAGGCTGGTTGGTAGCAGTTTATTCTGATCCTCTCTTCATCTCTGTTTCTGCTCCCTCTTCTTCCTTCCCCATGCTACTTCATTCTCCTTCTCCATCCTCCTTCATTCTCGTTCTCCTCCTTCTGATCCTCTGCTTCTTCCTTCTGATCCTTCTGAACATCCAGCCCACTCCTACCATCTAGTTCAATCCTCTCTCCATGAGGAATTGGGGGAACAATTACACATAGGTGCGGTCACAATCAATAGGGGTAGAAATCTTAGCCTCAGGGAAAGCTGCTCCTAAGACAGATCCTTTCTCAGGAGGACACACCCTAGAGTGACTCCCAAGGGTGTGTCTCTCCTCTCCATTTCTGACAAGCATATAAGAATCACAAATCACAAATCACAAATCATCCTGTTAATCGTCGATTGCCTCGAGCAGGCCCCAGTAACATCTCCTTCATCCTCGCCCTGAGATTATATTCAAGGCTCTTTAGGAGAATGAGACCCATCATTGTTACTGGTATTTGGCATATTGGGTACGATACAGGGAGTTTGCCAGACTCTGCCATGTGTGCAGGCTACATTCAGTAGTCTGCCAGTTTGTCCAAAGTAGGACTGAGATAATAAGATGTCATAATAAGATTTTGCGGCCGCGCGGTTCTGGGAGCTGGTTTTCATAGTCTCTGAGTCTTGGCCGTTGATGGGATTACACTGTGCCAGGGGGCCGATTGGTGGGTGTGACCCCTGCCTACCGGAATTTGGAGGATCTGGGTGGAGGATGCTTGGCCCAAATCCGAGTAGGCTTGGAGATCTCGGCCCAGGAACCCACGTGACTTTGTCCCTCTGCCAGTACCTTCATGTGTGCAGAGAGTGGACTCAGCATGGTGGTGGCTGGTCCTGGAGGTCTTTGGCTGCTGGAGCCCTGGTCGGGGCGGGGAGGAAAGTTCAACCCGCTCCCCTCCAAGGGGCCCCAGCGGCGAGGACAGTCAGGCACGGGGGCAGGAGACAGTAAAAAATATCTTACTGTATGGATACAGTAAGAAATATCTTAAACATATATAATTATCTTAAATATCTTAAACATATATCTTAAACTTATATAATTATCTTAAACTTATATAATTTTAAAAATATCTTAAACTTATATAATTGCTCACCTAAGGCCATCTCCTAAGGCCCGGGTGTACTTTACCGGGGCCCCTTGGAGGGGAGCGGGTTGAGCTTTCCTCCCTGACCCGACCAGGGCTCCGGCAGCCGAAGACCTCCAGGACCAGCCACCACCATGCTGAGACCACTCTCCGCACACATGAAGGTAATGGCAGAGGGACAAAGCCATGCGGTTTCCGGGGCCAAGACCTCCAAGCCTACTCGAATTGGAGTCGAGCATCTTCCACCCAGATCCTCGAAGTTCCAGTAGGCGGGGTCACACCCACCACCTGGCCCCCTGGCGCTGTGTAATCCCATCAGCGGCCAAGACTCGGGGACTATAACATCCAGATCCTGGAAGAGAACAGTGCAGTCTTCTGCCCCCGCACCTGGGTGTTCCTTCCCGGGGCCCCTTGGAGGGGAGCGGGTTGAGCTTTCCTCCCCGACCCGACCAGGGCTCCGGCAGACGAAGACCTCCAGGACCAGCCACCACCATGCTGAGACCACTCTCCGCACCCATAAAGGTACTGGCAGAGGGACAAAGCCACGCGGGTTCTGGGGCCGAGACCTCCAAGCCTACTCGAATTGGATTCGAGCATCTTCCACCCAGATCCTCCAAATTCCAGTAGGTGGGGGTCACACCCACCACCTGGCCCCCTGGCGCCGTGTAATCCCATCAGCGGCCAAGACTCAGAGACTATAACATCCAGATCCCGGACGAGAACAGTGCAGTCTTCTGCCCCCGCGCCTGGGTGTTCCTTCCCGGGGCACCTTGGAGGGGAGCGGGTTGAGCTTTCCTCCCCGCCCCGACCAGTGCTCCGGCAGACGAAGACCTCCAGGACCAGCTACCACCATGCTGAGACCACTCTCCGCACACATGAAGGTACTGGCAGAGGGACAAAGCCACGCGGGTTCCGGGGCCGAGACCTCTAAGCCTACTCGAATTGGAGTCGAGCATCTTCCACCCAGATCCTCCAAATTCCAGTAGGCGGGGTCACACCCACCACCTGGCCCCCTGGCACCGTGTAATCCCATCAGCGGCCAAGACTCAGAGACTATAAAATCCAGATCCCGGACGAGAACAGTGCAGTCTTTTGCCCCCACGCCTGGGTGTCCCTCGCCGGGACCCATTGGAGGGGAGGAGGTTGAGCTTTCCTCCCCGCCCTGACCAGAGCTCCGGCAGCCGAAGACCTCCAGGACCAGCCACCACCATGCTGAGACCACTCTCCTCACACGTGAAGGTACTGGCAGAGGGACAAAGCCACGTGGGTTCCGGGGCCGAGACCTCCAAGCCTACTCGGATTGGAGTCGATAATCTTCCATCCAGATCCTCCAAATTCCAGCAGGCGGGGGTCACACCCACCACCTGGCCCCCTGGCGCCGTGTAATCCCATCAGTGGCCAAGACTCAGAGACTATAAAGTCCAGATCCCAGACGAGAACAGTGCAGTCTTTTGCCCCCGCGCCTGGGTGTCCCTCGCCGGGACCCCTTGGAGGGGAATGGGTTCAGCTTTCCTCCCCGCCCCGACTGGGGCTCCGGCAGCCGAAGACCTCCAGGACCAGCCACCACCATGCTGAGACCACTGTCTGCACACATGAAGGTACTGGCAGAGAGACACACCACACGGGTTCCGGGGCCGAGACCTCCAAGCCTACTCGGATTGGAGTCGAGCATCTTCCATCCAGATCCTCCAAATTCCAGCAGGCGGGGGTCACACCCACCACATGGCCCCCTGGCGCCGTGTAATCCCATCAGCGGCCAAGACTCAGAGACTATAAAATCCAGATCCTGGAACCGCGTGGCCGCGTTCGCGGCCCTGCAACATCTTATCAGAATTTTTTATTATGACATCTTATTGTCTCATTCCTACTTTGGACAAACTTGCAGGCTATCGAATGTAGCCTGCCCACAGGGCAGAGTCTGGCAAACTGCCCGTGGCGTACCAAATATGCCAAATACCAGTAACAATGATGGGTCTCATTCTCCTAAAGAGCCGTGAATATAATCTCAGGGCTAGGATGAAAGAGACATTACTGGGGCCTGCTCGAGGCAATCGACGATTAACAGGATGATGAAATGAAAAATGAAATGATAGCTGCTTTACTCTGAAATACACAGGTACCTATGGGGTGGATCGTTCATTCTCACTGGTGATGGATTTGTGTTCGGCCAAGGTAGAGCTTTCTCCAAAGTGACCTTCCTTGTGTGCTTGGCCTGTCCAGGAGCACCTAAACCTACTGACCTACATATAACTCTGCATTCAGAAGGTCACCATGAATGTCAGGACCGCGTTTTGTGGGCTCATCACTGAGGAATCTTAACCCTGTCAAGAGCTTTGAAAAACTCATGGTGTGACGGGTCCTCAGCACATAAAACTTTGGAGCAGGATTCTGTTTCTGATTCTGTTTCCGGTTCTCAGACTCACACTTTTGACAATGGTGCACGTGTCTTGTGAAGAGCACGGGGCACAACCTACTCATTCTAACAAATGAATGGAATCTCGGAACAGACAGGGTACAATAAGAGTACTCCTAATTCCATGGAACACCAGAAAGTTGAGATAATTATTGGGTACCAGAAAGTCACTCTAAAATTTGATATTTGGGGAATAATTTTTAGTTTTTTTTAGATTACTGTGAGTTGCAACACTGATCATGATTAAATTTCTTGTATATATATTCCAAGAACAATATCTTCAATAGTAACCATTTCCACATACCAATGTCTTCAGACACCCCGAATCCCTCCTCTATTTCAGGAGATTATTTTCTTTTCTAGGTATTTTGGTTTAAATATTGAAACTGATATGGCATTTTGCATGACTCCCTTTCTTTTAATTAATTCCAAATGAGAAAGGAGCGATAGCACAGCAGTAGGGCGTTTGTCTTGCACGCAGCCAACATGGCCAAACTGAGTTTGATTCCTCCGCCCCTCTCGGAGAGCCCGGCAAGCTACCGAGAGTATCTCGCCCACACGTCAGAGCCTGGCAAGTCACCCGTAATGTATTCGATATGCCAAACACAGTAACAACAAAATCTCCAATGGAGACGTTACTGGGCCCGCTCGAGCAAATCGATGAACAACGGGAGGGCCTTTACCTTTACCATTGTTCAAGATTGCATTTTAGTCATATAATCCAACAACCGTACCTCCACCAGTGTAAATTTTCCACCACCAAGTCCCCAGTTTCCATCCTACCTCCACTCCCTGCATGCTTCTATGGCAGGAACTTCTCTCTCTCTCTCTCTCTCTCTCTCTCTCTCTCTCTCTCTCTCTCTCTCTCTCTCTCTCTCTCTCTTTCCCTGTTTCTCTCTGGGTTTCAGTACAGATACTGAAAGGTTATTATGTATATACCTTTACCAAATTCAACACTCAGATTTGCCAGAATGATCATTTCTAATTATTATTTTCATACTGGATCCTTCTCTACCCTAACTGCCCTTTGCCCCCACACAACTGTGACTAGCTTCCAACCATTGATTAATACTTCTGGCCCTTCCCACAAATGAATGCAGTCATTCTATGTCTGCCCCACCATAGCTGACACATTTCTTTCAGTATGATATACTTCATGGCATCCATTTACAAGAAAATTTTATGACTTCATTTTCCTAACTGTTGCACAGTATTCCTTTGTGTAGATGTACCATGTTTTCTTTATATAGTTGTGTGTTCTCAAGAACTCCAGTTGTTTCAGATTTGGTCATTGTGAATAGTGCTGCGGTGAATAAAGGAATGAAGATGGTATTTCTACTGTGTGTTGTTACGCTCCCAGAGTATACTCCCAGAAGTGGTAATTCTGGGTCAATTGGGAGTTCTATTCCTAATCTTTAGAAAAATGTCCACATTGTTTCCCAAAAGGCTGACCAATCAGCATTTCCACAAACAATGAAGAAAATTCCCTTTCTCAGCATCCACGCTAGCACTGGTTCTTCCTGTTCTTTGGGACCTGTTCCAGTCTCTGTGGTGTGAGATGATATCTCATGGTTGTTTTGATTTACATCTCCGTGATTATTAGTGAGGTTAAGTAATTTTCATATGCTTTGGCAATCTGAATTTCTTCTTTTATTTTGACATTTTTGTACCTGTTTATTTAGTCACCTTCCTCCTGCTTCCATCACCAAGACCCATTACTTATAAGTTAATGAACACAAAAACCCAAGCAAATGGCATAGTTTCACCTTGGGTGATAATCAGCATGTGACTTCCCCTATCTAACTTGTGTCATGGAGGATGGATTATGCCCTTCTTGGCTGTACTTCTGAAGCATCCCTGCTGCCACTGTCCAAAGAAAACTTGCTTTACTGAGTGGTCTGTTCTAACCATAGGGATTGTTATTAGGAGATCAAGTGATCCACTATGAATTTTCCTGTCTAGTAAGGCCTGATGGGAATATGAAACCCTTCCCACGTTCCATATATATATATATATATATAGAGAGAGAGAGAGAGAGAGAGAGAGTTTCTCTCCAGTGTGAATTCTCCTATGTAGAAAAAATTTGAGGATTTAGTAAAGGCCTTCCCACACTCCTGACACATATTGATTTCTCTCCAGTATGAATTCTCAAATTCACAGTAAGGTGAGAGTGTTGAGTGAAGGCCTCCCCACATGTCTGACACTGAGGTTTCTCTCTACTATGAATTTACATATGTGCAGTAATGTGTGAGGGGAAAGTGAAGGTCTTCCCACATATATGACACTGTTGAGGTTTCTATCCACTATGAATTTTCATATGTGCAGTACGGTAAGAATGCCGAGTGAATGCATTCTCACATTTCTGACATTTATGAGGTTTCTCATTACTATGAATTCTCCTGTGCCTACTAATTTTCCCAGATTAATTATAGGCTTTCCCACATTCCTTACAAACATAATGTTTGTCTCCAGTGTGAATTCTTATGTAACTAGTAAAGAATGAGGAATAAGCAAAGGACTTTCCACATTCCTCACACACATAAGGATTCTCTCCAGTATGAATTTTCATGTCTAGTAAGGCATGAACGCAAAGTTAAGGCCTTCCCACATTTCTTACATTTATGTGGTTTCTCTTTACTATGCACTTTCCTGTGTCTAGAAAGTTCCCCTGATTGAGAGGCCTTCCCACATTCCTTACAAACATAAGGTTTATCTCCAGTGTGAATTCTTTTATGTCTAATAAGGTATAAGGATTGATGGGAGACCTTTCCACATTCTTCACATGAATATGGTTTCTCTCCTGCATTTATGTGAATATGGGCATGGCAGGGTAACTTTTGACTCAACTTCTGTCCTTGCTGCTCACCTTCCTAGAATTTCTGTTCACTATGGGTTTCTAAAGGTGATGTCAGGGTGCCGAGAACACGGGAAGGCTCCCGCACAATTCTTACACTTGGACGGGTTCAGTACATCATTAATTTGCTTGTGGACCTGTTGGCATGAAGGACTCACTATAAACAGTGCTCCTTTCCCATAGTTCATGGGCTATGCCAATGGGTGGGTTTGTGCTCGATGTCTGTGCAGAACAGGTTGTGAAAAGCTTCTCCCAGGATAGGCTTCTTTTTAGCGAGGTCACTCTCTTCCTTCCCATCACCCTCAGAAGATATCCCGCGTATCTTAGTATCCACAAGGGGATGAACACAGGATTGCTAACTCAAGAATTTGTCACAGTGTGCAGGATCAGATACATTCCACTGGGAATGGCTGCTTCCCAGCTCTCTCATGTTTGAATACCCCAGCGGGTAGGGCATTCGCCTTACAAGTGGCCAACATGGCCGACCCGAGTTCGATTCCTCCGCCCCTCTTGGAGAGCCTGGCAAGCTACCGAGAGTATTCGATATGCCAGACACAGTAACAACAAAGTCTCCAATGGAGACGTTACTGGGCCCGCTCGAGCAAATCGACGATCAACGGGAGGGGGGGTGGGCTTTTCCCAAATAAAACTGTGACGGTGGAACATCCTGAAGCTGCAATTGGAGTTCTGCACACACGCCCCTCCTCCCAGGCCTCAGAGTTCCTCCTTCCAGTCAGGAGATCACTGCTTCACCTCGGAATGCCCTGCTCCCAGAGACAAGGATTGAAATTAGACGGGGGAGCCTCTGGTGCAGGAGAAATCCACAATGATGGAATACTCTGAAACTTGACAGGCGAAGCAAAAATTCTTTTTTTCTGGGCAGGGTCTCCGGGCATCTGGGGAGGGGCCGCTGCTCCCGACCTGCCACAGAACGACCCTGCCACACACAAGGCGGAGACTGCGGAGGC
Organism: Sorex fumeus; assembly: GCF_029834395.1. Lineage (NCBI taxonomy): Eukaryota > Metazoa > Chordata > Mammalia > Eulipotyphla > Soricidae > Sorex > Sorex fumeus. The sequence continues at coordinate 358,330 of NW_026606224.1, read as the reverse complement.
TAGGGTGCCCGGGCTCCTGAGGCCTCACTCTAGATCCTGTCTGCTGGTCCATGCTGCTACAACCCCTCCTGGGAACACCCCAGACCGTGTTTCTGTGCTTGGGTAACAGCCTTTCCCTGATCAGGACTTCACAGATCCTGACACTGACAATTTCCTTACTACCAAGTGATAGGAGTAATGTGACCATGGTCCCTTCATATAGGGTCATCTCCTCCACTTTCCCTTCTCCATGTCAGGATTCCAGCTCAGGAATATAGAAATATGAAGATTATAAAGGGGAAGAGCTGCACAGAAACTCCAGAAGGGGGTCTGGCCAAGGAATTCATCTCAGAGAAAAGGATTTTATTCAGAGAATGAAATCTCTCTCTCTCTACTTTGATTACATTCAATATTTTGACACCAGACCGACCATTATTATTTGGGAATTTACCCCAACACTCACATCTGCCGAAAAGTCAACCGTAGACAATTTGTTTTCTATTGCTGGTTATGAATAACATATGATGTTGCACGGCCGCAGTAGAGGCTGCACGATTTTGGGATTCCAAAATGTTTTCAATTAAATCTCGAGGGATTTCTGCTAAAGCCTGCTGAGTTCTGAGATTTGTTCCTGAGTCTCTGCTACCATGACGATTAAGCAGCTTGATCAGGAGCCAGGGAGGCCGCTCGTGGGTGGTGACCCAGTGTCTCTTTGGGGCATGGAGGAAAGGGCTGACTCTCTACCCCTATCCTGTGAGGCCCCATGTGTCTCATCACTGGGGCCCAAACCTGGCTGCCCAATAGCCTCTGGAGAATGGCAGCCTTCGAGCCACCTGGGAAACAGGCCAAGGCACAAAACCTATTCCCACCTGGAGTGGCCCAGCACGGGTAACCTACTGCCGGGTCCGGACATATTTCTGCCAAAAGCTGATGGGTGCCAAGATTTGTTTCTGAGTCTCTTGGATCATGGCAATTAAGCAGCTTGATCAGAAGCGAGAGAGGCCATTCATGGGTGGCAACACGGGGTCTCATTGGAGCCCGGATGAAAGGGCTTGTTCCACTCACATCCCATGAGGCCCCATGTGTCTCATCACTGGGAGCCCAAACCTGACTGTTCAATGGCCTCTGGAGGATGCCAGCCACCGAGCCACCAGGAGGGAGCAGGCAGAGGTACAGCATTCTTTCCCCCCTGGAGTGCCCTGGGTCCAGTAACCTACTGCGGGGACCAGACGCATTTCTGCCAAAAGCCGTTGGGTTCTGAAGTTTGTTTCTGAGTCTCTGGCACCATGGCCGTTAAGCAGTTTGATCAGGTGGTTTGTGGGTGTGTCTCCCACATACCTAACTTTTGGCCATTTACTTTCTTGGTAAACTTGGCCCCAAGTTGTTGGCGTCTGGCCAAAGGAACAACAGCAATTTTGGGGTATCTAGAAGTCTGAAGGTACCATCAGGCTGCTGATGCACTCATCTCACAGGTACAGATTGACCTGCTGGCGGGAAGTCATATTCTTTTAGGGCATTTTGATTTGGTTTTGAGCCACACCCAGCAATTCTGAAGGCTTATTCCTAGCTCTGTATTCAGGAATCACTCAGGTAGGTTCATCCTAGGAAATTATTGGCAAATAAAGCAGTTATATATATATATATATATGTATATATATATGTACATAAGGTAAAATTACGGACAATGATATTGTAGAAGGTGTGGTCTTCTTTATAGAACTTCTCAAGCTCCATGTAGAACTTCTCAATTTCTCATTCATCATAATTGGATGTTGGTGCATAGACAACAAAGATAGAAACTGCCGACAGTGAGCCACATCTACTCAAGTGTAATCGTCCGATTTGGGTTTTTAGGCATTCAAATGAATCAATATTCATCGCCAAGTTCACATTGACAAGGACACCAACACCACCGACGTCTCTTTTGTCACATGTGCTGAGAAATAGTTCTTCTCCGGTGTCGAAAATGGCGTGATGTGATTGATACCTTCTCGACTTGGTCAGACTAATGATGTCGTACTTGATCTTTCGCGCTTGTACCATCAGGTCCTCGATGGATGCATCTGATGCCAGCGTACATGCATCTAAAGTACTGACAGTCATTTTTGTCTTTCTTCGTTTTAGCAGCCTAGTTCAGCCTTGATATTTTATCAGCCCCTCTATCCACATCCTTTTCAATGCTGCCGTATTGGTGGCTCTTTCAGGGTCAGGAGAATGAAAACCATTGTATTTACTGGTTTTGGCGTAGCGAATATGCCACGAAGAGCTTGCCAGGCTCTTCCGTGCAGGCGGAATACTCTCGGTAGCTTGCCAGGCTCTCAGAGAGGGATAGAGGCGTTTGGGGCGGCCTCTAATCGCCGTTCTAGGTGTTCCCATGGTTCAAACCATATTTGAACCCTATGAAATATGGTGTGGCAATCCTCGAAGATGGCTATTAAGTGTCTTGTGTTATGCTTTGCTACCGTGCAGTTCGGAAAGCGCCCTGGAGCATGGCGATGGCTGGGTAGTGGAGGTAGTGAAGGTCTGCTAGTGAAGTATTTATCTGGTACCAGTAGGGTGGGTTCTTCTATGTGTAATCCAATCCCTGGTTCACCAGCAGTTGGTGGAAGCATACAGGGAAGGGTAGGGTGGGTATCCTTATTTTAATCCCTTCATCACCTGTGGTAGGTGGGAAAGGCAGAGGATCTCTGACCACAGGTTCATTGAGCCTGGAGTCCAAGTTCTCAGAGTTCCACTTATCTTGTTCTGCGAGGCTTCACTCATGTATGAGTCTCAGCCTGAGCATCCAAAAAGTGTCCTGTAGTGTGGCAGCGGCTGGCTAGTGGAGGTAGTGAAGGTCGTGGAGGTCTGCTAGTGAGGTATTTATCTGGTACCAGTAGGGTGCATCTTCTGCCACGTTCACTTGCCCACATACCAAATTCCGCAGGATAAATATGTCATTCCCAGAGTTCTCCCTACCAAAATCCAACATGCCATTTCATTAGTAAAGAAAGAAGCAGCACCCGACCCAGACAAGGTCAGACATGAACTACTGAAGAACCTGCTATCAGTACCCATCAAGTCACTGGCTCAGCTCTTCACATGCTACTATATGAATGCCAGTTTCCGTCCCAATGGAAAACCAGCAGGACTGTACTACTGTACAAGAAGGGAGACATCTACGATATTGGAAACTATGGCCCGATCTGCGTATTGTCTGTCATCGACAAGCTGTTTACTCGAGTCATCCTGAATAGAATTGGCAAAACAATAGATGAAGGACAACCATGAGAGCAAGTCGGTTTCTGAAAAAGATTCAGCATAATCGGCCATATCCACAGCATAACCAAGCTCAGGGAGGTTTCTTGGGAATTCAAGATGCTGCTCTGTCTAACGTTCATTGATTTAAAGAAGGCCTTTGATTCTGTTGAGATGGGAGCAGTCATTGAAGCCCTAGACAACCAGGGCATTCAAACTCAATACATCAGGATCCTCCTGAGCTGTATTATGGATTCAATACCAGGATCTCACCATTCTACAAAGAAGTGATCATTGATGTCAAGAAAGGGTTTGGCAAGGTGATACCATTTCACCAAAACTCTTCTGTGCCACCCTCGAAAAAGTCATGCGACAACTTGAATGGAGGGAATGGGAGTGAAGATTTACGGTTGGCAACTACACCAACTCCTCTTTGCTAATGATATCGTTCTAATATCACCGAACATTAGCCAAGTGGCACAAATGCTGCCCGACTTTGACCATGAGTTTGGAAAGGTCGGACTCCAGCTGAATCTCACAAAGACAAGTTTATGAGAAACAGTCTCATTCCTGACTTTGCATTCGCTCTCAATGGAACGACCGTCTCCAAAAGCAACAGTTATGTGTACCTAGGTGGAGAAATCAACATGATGAAGAACCTGGCACCTGAGTTGTGCAGGAGGAAGCGAGTGGCTTGGAACACCTTCAAGAGCGTCGAAGAAATAGCTAAGAGGACGAAGAACCTCTGGCTCTGGGCACATCTCTTCGATTCCACTTTTCTTCCTGCATTAACATACGCCTCATAAACCTGGGCCCCATGAAAACAGGATGAGAACGCTGAGAAATCAAAAGAGCTATGCTTGTGGTATCACATTTCACTCAAAGAAGAGAAAGAATCTGGAGTTCTGGCCTCTTTCGATGGTCAAGAATCAGGAACGTGTCTCGTTTGTCAAGACGTTGAAAATCAGATGGGATGGACACGTCATGAGATTTGGAGACGACCGCTGGACTAGAGTGGTTACAGACTGGATTCCACTGGACATAAAAAGACCATGTGGCTGCCCACCTATGTGATGTCAGACTTCTTCGTCAAGACCCTGAAGGATCGGTTTGAGGCTTTTTGTCTTCCTAGAACGAACAGACGTCATTGGGCTACAGTAGCATGCGAGAGGAACTAATGGAGACGTTACTGGCACTCGTTTGAGCAAATCGATGATTAATGGGAAGTCAAGTGATCAAGTGATACTATAGTATTATTCAAAGAAATTTACATAGAAAGATGCAAGGGGAGAGAAAGAGAGAGCCATGTTCATGAGAGCACATGGGTTCTCCAAATAGGAAAAATTCTTGAGTTCTGATTTCTGGTAGACATGTTAGATCTGAAAAAAGTCTTCTCACTCAGCACACTTGAAAACCTCAAGAATTGAAACTCAGAGATTCACTTTCTGTCTCTCTGTGAAGACCTGAAAAAGACATATGGAGAGAGAAGTAATATAGTATTATCTAAAGAAATTTACTTAGACAAATGCAAGGAGAGAGAGAGGGAGGGAGAGAGATAGGGAGAGAGAGGGGGAAAGAGAGGAAAGTGAGAGAGAGAGGGAGGGGAGAGAGAGGGAAAGGGAGAGATGGCCCAGGATTCACAAAGACAGCCTACACAAAGAATCTGGTCATCATCATGTGAACCATCCTTCTCCTTTTTGATTTCTAGGATCCTATGCAGGTTCTCTCTCTCTGCTCCATCTCTCTCTTCTCCCTCTCCCTCTCTTTCTGGGGTATATGGATTTATGAGTTGCAATACAGACACTGAAAGGTTATCATGCATAACCATTTTCTACTTTCAACACTCAGTTCTTGCCCAGAGTCACCATATCTAAATATCCCTGTCATACTGGTCCTTCTCTGTCCTTCTTCCCTCACTCGTTGGTAGCAAGCTTCCAACAATTGACCAGTCTTTCTGCACCCTGTGTTTCCTATCACAGAATATTAATCTCATGCAAAAGTTTAAATCCTACAGAAGAATATAATTATTCTATACCTGTGCCTTTCCTTCTGATTCATTTCACTCAGCCTGATACTCTCCGTGTCCATCTATTGATAAGAGAATTTCATGATTTAACTTTTTCTGGTGGCCTCATAGTATTCCATTGTGTAGTTGTACTATATTTTATCTAGTTAACTATTCACAGACACTCGGATTGTTTCAGATTTGGCTATTGTGAATACAATATTGTGATGTAGTAATCATGGGCTTGCAAATATATTTATATATTTTCAAATTATTGTTTTGGCGCCTTAGGGGTTAATGTCAAGAAGGAATTTCTCGGTCAAATGGAAACTCAATTATTAGTCTATTGGGCAGTATCCAAGTTTTTTCCAAAGAGGTCTATTTCATTGCGATTCCCACCAACAGAGTATGATGATTGCATTTTCCCCATATCTATGCTAACACAGAATGTTTTGATTCTTTGAGATCTGTGCGCTTCTCCCTTGGTATGAAGTGATATCTCATACTTATTTTAACTTATATTTTTCTGAATAGTGTCAGGAAGAATTTATTTTTATAGTTCTATGCATCAAATTCTACTTTAAGGATGTAATTGTTTAAAATTCCCATTTTAGATGGGGTTTATTTTTGGTGTAAGATCTACAAGTGCTTTGTATATGTTTTATTTATCATACATCAGATGAGGTTAGCAGATATTTTCATCAGTTTCTTTTGTTGTCTTTTGATTTTGGCCAAAATTTCATTAACATGATTGGACCATTAAAAATAAATAGACTGAAAATTAACAGCATGAAATGGGTGAAAACTTTGGTTGCACATTGATCTCAAAGTAATTAGTTTATGGAAGGGAAATTGAATCAAGAAGACATGGACCATGTGTTTGAACTCAGTCGGGAATAACTGCGTGTTGTTGACATGAAATATGTGTCACAGGCTGACTACAATCACAAACACAAAGTCACCTTCAATGTTGGGTGAAAAAACAGCCTAGAGAGTCGGTGAGTCCTCACGTGGAATTGTGATCAATGTGAAAAAACAGCCTAGAGAGTCGGTGAGTCCTCACGTGGAATTGTGATCAATGTGGGTGGGTCATTGCAGGTTCAGATTTGGGACACACCTCACGTGTCTTCACAGCGCAGGACCTCACTCGGTTGGTCTCTGTGCACACTGCAAGGTCCTAGAATGTGGATCCTTCTTCCACAAGACTAAACAAATCCTTATATCTTTTACAGTGAATCTTTGGGAAAGAATTTCATCCTATGGAGTCAATCAAGGAAAATCTCTTCAAGAAATGGTGTTAGGAAAACAGCACCACATACAAAAACAACAATAGAAGATAGAATTGAGACTATATCTCACACCAGATAGAGAATTTACTGAAATGTGGGCTTATGGTCCAGCTTTGACAGCAGAATCCTTAAAACTCACAGAGGAAAAGCAGGGCCAGGGTCTCCATGATACTAATCTTAAAGGGATCATCTGTAGCTTCACTCCATTGACAAAGAGATGGAAAACTAAAATCAATAGATTGGACTAAATCAATCAAAAGATTTTACTGGCAATGTAAATGACATTAAAATTAAGTTACTCTACTGAAAGGAAGAAAACATGTACCCACCAAACATCATATCCAACCTAATATCTAAGAGATTCATAGCACTCACAAAGCTCAACATCAGAACCAATCACCCATCATAAAACGGTGTAGTAAATAAACAGATTCTTTCCTTAAGCAACATTTCTATGGGCTGTAAGCAAATGAAATGTTGTTCATCAACACTAACTATGCAAAATTTATTGATATAAAGTATACACTGCAGACTGTATCTTCCCTATGAGTATAGCTTTTGTGAAATATACTGGAAACAAGTATTGGAAGGTTGCCAAAGGGAACAATGTTTCTATTTTTGTAGGAATATCTCTATGGGAAACACTATGAGATTTCTCTAAAGAGTGAAAACATAATTTCCAAGTTACAAGTGATTCTATATTTGGTAACTTCATTCAAGCATGAAAACAGTCATTAGAGAAAATACATGTAAACATACGTCGATTGTAGAATTTAGAATAGTTGTCAGGGCTTGGAAACAATCCAAATGCTTAATGAGTTTCATGGATAAGAAGTTGTGGAAAGCTGGCTCTTTAACTGACCAAGGGCCTACGTGCCTGTGCTAGGTATGGCTATCTTGACCTACGTGAACCTCAGCAGGTAAAGCCTGTGCTAGGTAGGGCTATCCTGACCTACGTGACCCTCGGCAGGTAAAGCCTGTGCTTTGTATGGTTATCCTGAGAAAACAATTGTCATGGCTGTAACTGACAATGATTAAGTTAGTATAAGCCTTGTAATGCATGGTATGTTAAACTTATAGACTCTGTAACTTTCCTAACCACATTTGGGCACGGTCCTTTGTGTAGTTGCCTCACTAATATATACCCCCATCGCCCTCAATAAAGTCTGTCCCTCTTTCTCCTTGTATATAAGCTGCATTCTGTCTCTTGTGTCTTGTGTTCATTCGGTCAGTCCTTCCCTACGCCTACGGATCCTAGGGCCACCCCCGCGGGCCGGAGAGTGGTTTTGCGTCCCCCCCGCAAGAAGTTGTGGTGTTTATACACAATGGGATACTGTGCAGCTATAATCACTTAATTGCTTAACTTCCCGTTAGTCGTCGATTTGCTCGAGCGGGCGCCAGTAACGTATCCATTTGTCCCTGTTGTGTGCTAGTGTAGCCCAATGGCATCTCTTCGCTCCAAGAACATGAAGGGCCTCAAACCGATCGTTCATGATCTTGACGAAGAGGTCTGACCATCTGGTAGGTGGGCGGCCACACGGTCTTTTCACATCCCGTGGAATCCAGTCGGTAACAGCTCTAGTCCAGTGGTCATCTTTAAATCTCATTACGTGGAATTCCATCTCTCCCTTCGGGACCTCAGGCGTCCCGGCAGATTCCTGGAGAAACGCAGCTGTGAGCATCTGCTGTCCCCTCTTCACTTCTCACGCGGTGCTCATCTCATCTCAAACCCAGGTCAGCCCAGCCCCTGGTGTGTGGCCCTGGGACTTCCATCTCTCCCTTCGGGACCTCAGGCGTCCTGGCAGACGCCTGGAGAAATGCAGCCGTGAGCGTCTGCCGTCCCCTCTTCACTCCTCACGTGGCGCTCATCTCACCTCAAACCCAGTTTTCCGTAGAGGTGTGGCCTCTTCAGAAGTGGGCGTGGTTTCAGAGTGGACGTGGCCTATTTTCCGGCCAGCGGCCGCTTACTCTGCCGCAGGTTGTTTACCCATTCTAAGGAACCTAGTTCCCAAGGAATTTAGTCTCCAACCTACTCAGCAATATGAAAAAACAAAGAAAATCCCCACCACAAGTGGAGGACAACAAAAGCAATCCAGAACATTCTGTCGATACAGCTCACCTAAGGGACCTCTCTGACATAGAATTCAGATATGAAGTCATCATGATGTTCTATCAACTCATTGAAACGGTCAGACAGACAGCCAGTAACACCACAGAAAAAATCGACAAATTACGCGAAGAACTGAGAGCAGAAATGTCATGATTAAAAGACTCCGTAGATGAAATGAGAAACTCAGTTTCTTCTCTTAAAAATAGAATTACCGCAGCTGAAGAGAGAACAAGTGAGCTGGAAGATCAGCTGCGCCAAGCCAACACGGAACAACAAACAGTGGCAAGGGACCTCAAAATAGCTTTTCAGAGAATCAGAGTCCTAGCAGATGATTCCAAGAGGAACAACATTAGAATCATGGGACTACCTGAAGCTCAGGGAAACAATCCCAACAAAAAAGACACCGTCAAACAAATCATTGCTGAAAAATTCCCAAAGCTCCGCAATGCAGCCATTCAGGTTCAAGAAGCCCGAAGGGTGCCAGCTAAAAGAGACCCCAACAAAAACACTCCAAGGCATATCACAGTTAGAATGATTGATGCTGCCGATAGAGACACAATACTGCAAGCAGCAAGGGCAAAGAAGGAAATCACATACAAAGGAGGACCCCTTAGATTCACAGCAGACCTATCAGAGGAAACCCTGCAAGCCCGAAGGCAGCGGCAAGATATAGTCAAAAAACTCACTGAAATGAATGCTTCACCAACAATACTCTATCCGGCTAAACTGTCCCTCAAAATCGAAGGAACAGTACACTATTTTCTAGATAAACAGCAGCTCAGGAACTTCATAGACTCAAAACCAAATCTAGAGCAAGGCCTAAAGGGGCTATTATAAGACAAGACAAACCCTACAACCACAACACACCCTACAGAAAATGACACAAAACCCCATAACCATACTCTCTCTCAATGTCAACGGTCTAAATTCACCATGTAAGAGACACAGAGTGGCAAAATGGATACAGAGACAGAACCCAACATTCTGCTGCCTACAAGAAACTCATCTCAACAGCCAGAACAAACACAGACTCAAAGTCAAAGGATGGAAAACAATCCTGCAAGCAAACAGCCCCTTCAAAAATGCTGGGGTGGCCATACTAGTATCCGACAACATTAATTTCACCTTGAAAAAGATTAGAAGGGACAGTGAAGGCTATTTTCTCTTCATCAAGGGATACATAGAGCAGGAAGAAATCACACTCTTAAATGTATACGCACCTAATGAGGGAACAGCTAAATATCTAAAACAACTGCTAACAGATTTTAAGGAGGACATTACATGCAACACAATAGTACTTGGAGACTTCAATATTGCCCTATCACCTCTGGACAGATCAACAAGAACAAAACCCAGCAAGGAATTATTGGCTTTGAAAGAAGAAATAGAAGAGAAAGGACTTATAGACCTATACAGGGCTTTACACCCCCAAAAGAATGAATACACATTCTTCTCCAGTGCGCACAGAACATTTTCCAAAATAGACCATGTCCTAGGACACAAAACATACCTCAACAGAATCAGGAAGATAGAAATTGTATCAGCCATCTTTTCAGACCATGATGCACTGAGGATAGAAGTGAATCACACACTGACACGGAGAACAAAATCAAACACCTGGAAATTAAACAACTCGATGCTGAACAATGAGTGGGTCAAGAACAAAGTCAAGGACGAAATCAAAAGATACCTGGAAACAAATGAGAACGAAGACACAAACTACCAGAACTTATGGGATGCAGCGAAAGCTGTATTAAGGGGAAAATTTATAGCTCTGCAAGCATATCTTAGGACTGTAGAAACGATGCACATAAACAACTTGACCTCACAGCTCAAGACCTTAGAAAAGGATCAACAGAAAGAGCCTAAATCAGGCAGAAGGAAAGAGATCATAAAACTTAGAGCAGAAATCAACGACATGGAATACAAAGAAACAATCCGAAAGATCAATAAAACCAAGACCTGGTTCTTCGAGAAAATAAATAAGATAGATAAACCACTAGCAACACTCACAAAGAACCAGAGAGAGAGAGCCTTAATAAATCGAATCAGAAATGAGAATGGGGATATCACAACAGAAACTAAAGAAACTCAAGAGATCATCAGAGAATACTTTGAAAATCTGTATGCCATGAAACACGAGAACCTAGAAGAAATGGATAAATTCCTGGATTCCTATAATCTCCCAAAGCTGAAGCAAGAAGATATAGAGTAACTGAATAGACCTATTCACATCAAGGAAATTGAAACTGTAATCAAAAGTCTTCCCAAAAACAAAAGACCAGGTCCAGATGGATTTACTAGCGAATTTTTCCAAATATTTAAAGAGGACCTATTCCCAGTTCTTCTCAAGCATTTCCAGGAAATTGAAAAAACGGAAACTCTCCCAAATAGTTTCTAAGAAGGCCATATCTCTCTAATACCAAAAGGAAACAAAGACATCACAAGAAAAGAAAACTACAGGCCGATATCTCTGATGAACACGGATGCAAAGATTCTCAACAAAATACTAGCCAGTAGAATTCAACAACTCATCAAAAAGATCATACATCATGACCAAGTAGGATTCATCCCAGGGATACAAGGATGGTTCAACATTCGGAAATCAATCAACATAATCCATCATATCAACAAAAGAAAAGATAAAAATCATATGATCATATCAATAGATGCAGAGAAAGCATTTGACAAGACCCAGCACCCATTCATGATGAAAACACTTGCCAAAATGGGGATAGAGGGGACTTTCCTCAGTATAGTTAAAGCCATCTACCACAAACCTACAGCAAACATCATCCTCAATGGGGAAAAACTGAGAGCCTTCCTCCTAAGGTCAGGGACGAGACAAGGATGCCCACTCTCTCCACTGCTCTTCAATATAGTACTGGAAGTACTTGCAATAGCGATTAGGCAAGAAAAAGATATTAAGGGCATCCAGATAGGGAAAGAAGAAATTAAGCTCTCACTATTCGCAGATGACATGATACTATATTTAGAGAACCCTAAAACCTCTACCAAGAAACTCTTAGAAACAATAGGCTTGTATAGTAAAGTGGCAGGCTATAAAATCAATACCCAAAAATCCATGGCTTTCATATATGCAAATAGTGAAAGAGAAGAAAGTGTCATGAAGAAAACAATTCCATTCACAATTGTGCCCCAGATAATCAAGTACCTAGGAATCACCTTAACTAAGGAAGTAAAGGATCTGTACAAAGAAAACTACAAAACGCTACTTCGGGAAATAAAAGAGGACACGAGGAAATGGAAAAATATCCCCTATTCATGGATGGGGAGAATCAACATTGTCAAAATGGCAATACTTCCCAAAGCACTGTACAAATTCAATGCAATCCCTATAAGGATACCCACGACATTCTTCAAAGGAATGGAGCAAACACTCATGAAATTTATACGGAACAATAAGCCCCCACGAATAGCTAAAGCAATTCTTGGGAAAAAGAAAATGGGAGGAATCAACCTACCTAACTTCAAGCTCTACTACAAAGCAGTAATAATCAAAACAACATGGTACTGGAACAAAAGCAGAGCTGCAGACCAATGGAACAGAGTTGAATATACTGACATTTCCTCCCAAATATATAATCATCTAATCTTCGATAAGGGGGCAAGAAAAATGAAATGGAGCAGGGAAAGCCTCTTTAATAAATTGTGCTGGCAAAACTGGACGGCTACATGCAAATAAGTGGGCTCAGATCTCTGCCTAACACCATGCACAAAAGTAAGATCTAAATGGATTTATGACCTCAACATCAGACCGGAATCCATAATGTTTATTGAAGACAAAGTTGGCAAAACTCTCCACGATATTGAAGTTAGTGGTATCTTCAAAGATGTCACACCACTGGCCGAGCAAGTGAAAACAGAGATAGACAAATGGGACTATCTTAAACTAAGAAGCTTCTGCACCTCAAAAGAAACAGTGACCAAAATACAAAGACAGCCTACAGAATGGGAAAGAATATTCACCAAATACACATCCGACAAGGGGTTGATATCAATGATATACAAGGTACTAGTTAAACTCCACAAGAAGAAATCACCCAACCCCATCAAAAAATGGGGCGAGGAAATGAACAGAAACTTTCGCAAAGAAGAAATCCGAATGGCAAAAAGGCACATGAGAAAATGCTCTACATCACTAATCATCAGAGAGATGCAGATCAAAACAACAATGAGATATCATTTCACACCACAGAGACTGGCCCACATCCACAAGAACAAAAGCAACATGTGCTGGCGCAGATGTGGTGAGAAAGGGACCCTCCTTCACTGCTGGTGGGAATGCAGGCTGGTCCAACCGTTTTGGGAAACAGTGTGGACGATTCTCAAAAAATTAGAATTTGATCTGCCATTTGACCCAGCTATAGCACTCCTGGGAATATATCCCAGAGAGGCAAAAAGGTATAGTCGAAGTGACATCTGCAATTGTTTGTTCATTGCAGCACTCTTTACAATAGCCAGAATCTGGAAAAAACCTGAGTGCCCGAGAACAGATGACTGGCTAAAGAAACTTTGGTACATTTACACAATGGAGTACTATGTAGCTGTTAGAAAAGATGAAGTTATGAAATTTACATACAAGTGGTACTACATGGAAAATATCATGTTAAGCGAAATGTACAGACGATCATTTTTGTCTTCCTTCGTTGTGGCAGCCTAGGTCGGCCTTGAGATTTTGTCGGCCTCTCCTTTCTCATCCTTCTCAGTGCTGCCATGTCGGTGAAGCCTTCAGGGTAAGGTGAATGAGACCAGTTGTAGTTACTGGTTATGGCATATCGAATACACAGCGGATAGCTTGCCAGGCTCTTCCGTGCGGGCGGAATACTCTCGGTAGCTTGCCAGTCTTTCCGAGAGGTATAGAGGCTTTTGGGGTGACCTCTAATCACCCTTGTAGGTGTTACCATATTTGAACCCTATCAAATATGGTACGACAATTCCAGAAGACGGGTATTTAGTGTCTTATGATGTGTCGCGCGGCCGCTTGCGGCCGCACGGGTCCGGAAAGCGTCCTGGAGTGTGGCGACGGCTGGGTAGTGGAAGTAGTGTCTGTTCTTCCTGCATTAACATATGCCTCAGAGACCTGGGCCCTACGCAAACAAGATGAGAACGCCATTCAGGTCTCCCAAAGAAGAATAGAAAGAGCTATGCTTGGAATATCACGTTTCACTCAAATGAGAGAACGAATCCGGAGTTCTGACATCCGTCGACGATCAAGGATCAGGGACGCTGTCTCATTTGCCAAGGTGTCGAAAATCAGATGGGTTGGTCACGTAATGAGATTTAAAGACGACCGTTGGACTAGAGTTGTTACTGATTGGATTCCACGGGATGTCAAGAGACCGCGTGGCCGCCCACCTACCAGATGGTCAGACTTCTTTGTCAAGGTCATGAATGATCGGTTTGAGGCCCTCCATGTTCCCGGAGCGAAGAGATGCCATTGGGCTACACTAGCACGTGACAGGGACAAGTGGAGACGTTACTGGCGCCCGCTCGAGCAAATCGACGACTAAAGGGAAGTTAAGTGACTAAGTGACTAAGCGAAATGAGTCAGAAAGAGCGGGATAGACACAGAAAGATTGCATTCATCTGGGGAACATAAAGCAACAAATAGGGAGACTAACACCCAGGAATGACTCAGATTAGTACCAGGAATTTTGCTCCATGACTTAAAGGCAAGCCACATGTGCTAGGTGAAAAGGAAGCTCAGATAGAGAAGAGAGCACCAAATAAAGGGTGTTGTGAAGACCCTCCCAGGGTGGGAGAGACATGCTAAAAGTAGTCTATAGACCAAACATGATTGCCACTCAATACCTCTCTGGCAAAACACAGTACCCAAAATAAGAGAGAGAACAAGGGGGAATGCCCTGCCACAGCAGCATGGTGGGACGGGGGGGTGGGGGGGTGTGAGGGATGCTAGGATCCGTGGTGGGGGAGGATGGGCACTGGTGGTGGGATTGGTACTTGATGATTGTATAACTGAAACCCAAGAACAAAAATTTATAAGTCTATAAATGTACTTCATGGTGTTTCACTAATAAAAAAATGATTAAATAAAAAAAGAAAATAAAAATAAATAAATAAAAAATAAATCTCATTACGTGACCAGCCCATCTGATTTTCGACACCTTGGCAAATGAGACAGCGTCCCTGATTCTTGATCGTCGACGAATGTCAGAAATCCGGATTCTTTCTCTCATTTGAGTGAAACGTGATATTCCAAACGTGATATTCCAAATGTTCCATAGCTCTTTCTATTCTTCTTTGGTAGACCTGAATAGCGCTCTCATCTTGTTTGCGTAGGGCCCAGGTCTCTGAGGCATATGTTAATGCAGGAAGAACAGTGGAATCAAAGAGATGTGCCTGGAGCCGGAAGTTCTTCATCCTCTTAGCTATTTCTTCGACGTTCTTGAATGCGTTCCAAGCCGCTCTCTTCCTCCTGCGCAGCTCGGGTGCCAGGTCATTTGTCATGTTGACCTCTCGACCTAGGTACACATAGCTGTTGCATTCGGAGATGGTCATTCCATTGAGAACGAATGGGGCGTCAGGAACGAGGCTGTTTCTCATAAACATTGTCTTCGTAAGATTCAGCTGTAGTCCTACCTTTACACACTCACAGTCAAAGTCGGCCAGCATTTGTGGCGCTTGGCTGATGTTTGGTGTTATTAAAAAAATGTCATCAGCAAAGCGGAGGTGGTGTAGTTGCCGACCATCTAATTTCACTCCCATTCCTTCCCATTCTAGTTGCCGCATGATGTTCTCGAGGGTGGCACTGAAGAGTTTCGGTGAAATGGTATCACCCTGCCGCACCCCTCTCTTGACATCAATGATCACTTCTTTGTAGAATGGTGAGATCCTGGTAGTGAATCCGCAATACAGCTCACGGAGGATCCTGATGTATTGGGCTTGAATGCCCTGATTGGCTAGGGCTTCAATGACCGCTTCCGTCTCAACAGAATCAAAGGCCTTCTTTAAATCAATGAACGTTAAACAGAGCGGCGTCTTGAACTCCCGAGAAACCTCAATGTCCTTGGTTATCGTGTGGATATAGTCGATGGTGCTGAATCCTTTGCAGAACCCAGCTTGCTTGCATGGTTGTCCTTCATCTAGTGTTCTGCCAATCCTATTTAGGATGACTCGAGTGAACAACTTGTAGATGACAGACAATAGGCAGATCGGGCGATAGTTGCCAATGTCATGGATGTCTCCCTTCTTGAACAGTAGTAGGGTCCTGCTGGTTTTCCAGTGGGATGAAACCTTGCATTCAGACAGGTAGCGTGTGAAGTGCCTAGCCAGTGTATTGATGAGTACTGACGGCAGGTTCTTCAGGTGTTCAGGTCTGACCTTGTCTGGGCCGGGTGCTGTTTGTTTCTTTACCTACGAAATGGTGTGTTGGATTTCGGAAAGGAGAACGTTGGGAACGACATATCCATCCTGTGGAATTTGGTATGTCAGCAAGTGGACATGGCTATCGAAGAGATTTGAGTAGAATTCATGGATAATCTTCTCCATTGTCGTTCTGGAGGATGTGATGGATCCATCAGGACGTCGGAGGGCAGTCATCTTGGTCTTATAGTTGGCGAAGGACAGGCGGGCCTTACGAATACTTTTCCCGGCTTCTGCCACATCTACCAGTACTTCTGCTCTTCTTTCTTTGAGGTCTTCCTTGATAGCATCTCTGCACTGCTTTGAGAGCTCTGACGTTAGCTTGCGGTTGCCTGAGGCATGCGCCAAACCACTCTGGCGAATTAGCACAAGAGTTTTCGAAGATAGGCGATTTTTTTGTGGCTATCTCTCTCTTAGCGTTCCTCGCACATTCATGGAGGTGCTGAACCAGTCGATCGTATTTCTCGTCAATGTTGTCAACAATGGCATCTTCCCATGTTGTCGCAATAGTACCAAAGAGTTCCCAGTTGGTGGTCATTCTGGGAGTTCTCTTTTTGAACTTTGCAGCCTTTCTTCCCCGCTCTGTCAAGTAGAATTTTGCACGAAGGAGACGGTGCTCCGATATCATTCGAAATTTTGGGACAACAGCGACATCAGTCATGCAAAACCGTCCATTGAATATGATGTGGTCTATTTCGTTGTGGAATCATCCACAGGGAGATTCCCATGACCAACATTTAGATTCTGCCTTCTGGAACTGTGAGTTATCATGGATGGTCGTGGTCGACATGATGAACTCAGACAGTCTCTCACCCTGTTCGTTCCATTCTAGGCCATGGGTCCCGATGTGAAGTTCTTCAGCTGATCTTCTTGGTCCTATCTTGGCATTAAAATCACCCACAATGATCTTGTATAAGGTGTGGTCTTCTTTATAGAACTTCTCTAGCTCCATGTAGAACTTCTCGATTTCTCTTTCATCATAATGAGATGTTGGTGCATAGACAACGAAGATAGAAACTGCAGGCAGTGAGCCACATCTATTCAAATGTAAACGTCCGATTCTGGTTGTTAGGCATTCGAATGAATCAATGCTCTTGGCCAAGTTTGTGTTGACAAGGACACCGACGCCTCCGACACCTCTTTTATCACATGTTCCGAGGAACAATTCTTCTCCATTGTCGAAAACGGAATGGTGAGATTCGTGCCTTCTTGTCTCGGTCAGACCAATGATGTCGTCCTTGATCATTCGCGCTTGTACCATCAGGTCCTCGATGGATGCATCTGATGCTAGCGTACGTGCATTGAAAGTACAGATGATCATTTTTGTCTTCCTTCATTGTGGCAGCCTAGGTCGGCCTTGAGATTTTGTCGGCCTCTCCTTTCTCATCCTTCTCAGTGCTGCCATGTTGGTGAAGCCTTCAGGGTCAGGTGAATGAGACCAGTTGTAGTTACTGGTTTTGGTATATCGAATACACAATAGATAGCTTGCCAGGCTCTTCTGTGTTGGCGGAATACTCTCGGTAGCTTGCCAGTCTTTCCGAGAGGGATAGAGGCTTTTGGGGCGACCTCTAATCACCCTTGTAGGTGTTACCATATTTGAACCCTATCAAATACGGCACGACAATTCTGGAAGATGGGTATTTAATGTCTGCGCTGGTCTGGAAAGCCTCCTGGAGTTTGGCGACGGCTGGGTAGTGGGAGTAGTGTCGATCAGCAGCTATAAGAAACGACAAAATACCAGTGTTTTCTGAACCATAAATGGAACTAAACAATATCAGATTAAGTGAAGTTTGTCAGAGGGAGACAGACAAATTCAGACAATCTCATTCATCTGTGATGCACAGAGAACAGATCATCAGGATGGACAGGATCCAATGATAACAACCCTTGCATACTAACCACACGCTGGGTTTTCCGAAGGGAGTCGAGTGGGGGCTCAGATCACTGGTAAGAAGAGGCTGAGCATAGGAAAAACAGCAGGGTGTAGGGGTCTGTGTGGATTTGCTGCTGAGAGCTCGCAGGGAGTTTGTGACCAACAAGCATCAGCACTTAGACTATTGTCAACCTATTTCCTCAATGACAATAAAATAGGTAATTGTGAAAACCCTCCTTCTTTGAAGCAAATGGTCTTTATAGGAAAGAAAATTAATCGCACCTTACTTAAACGGAAATAAGTCTCTAGTGGACTTGTATGAAGAGGAATAAACAAATTTGTACTAGAATAAAATGTAATAAAATGCGTAAACTTGGTACATAAAATTTGTCTTTTTTATTTTTATTTTCATTAGTGAAACACCATGAGGTACATTTGTGGACATTACAAGTTTTTGTGCTTAAGTTTCAATTATATGATAATCGAGTACCCATTCATCCACCAGTGCCCATTCTCCACCACCAAAGATCCCAGTATCCCTCCTAACTCTCCCATCCCCCATCCCATCCTGCCTCTGTGGCAGAGTATTCCCTTTTGGTCTCTCTCTCCTTTCGGTTGCTGAGGTTTGCAAAAGAGTCACTGAGTGGCAATCATGTTCAATCTATAGTCTACTTTCAGCATGCATCTCCTATCCTGAGAGGATCATCACAACACCCTTTACTTGGTATTCCCTTCTCTGTCTGAGCTGCCCTTTCCCCTACCATGTGTGGCTGGCCTTTAAGCCATGGAGTGAACCTCCTGGTACTTATCTCTACTATTCTTGAACTTAGTTTCCTATTTTGTTACTTTATATTCCCCAGATGAATGCAATCTTTCTATGTCTGTCCCTCTCTTTCTGACTCATTTCACTTAGCATGATACTTTCCATGTAGTGCTACTTTTATGTAAATTTCATGATTTTGTCTTTTCTAACAGCTGCATACTACTCCATTGTATAGATGTAGCAAAGTTTCTTTAACCAGTCATCTGTTCTCGGGCACTCGGGTTTTTTCCAGATTTTGACTATTGTGAACAGTGCAGCAATGAACATAGAAGTGCAGATGTCATTTCAGCTATACTTTTTTGCCTCTCTGGGATATATTCCCAGGAGTGGTATGCTGGATCAAGTGAGAGCTTAATTTCTAATTTTTTGAGAATTGTCCATACTGTTTTCCAAAAGGGCTGAACCATTTGGTATTCCAACCAGCAGTGAAGGAGAGTCCTTTTCTCGCCACATCTGTAGCAACACCAGTTGCCCCTGTTCTTTTGGATGTGGGGCAGTCTCTGTGGTCACTTGATCACTTGACTTCCCATTACTCATCAGCTTGCTCGAGCTGGCACCAGTAATATCTCCAATCGTCCCTGTCATGTGCTAGTGTAGCCCAATGACGTCTGTTCATTCTAGGAAAACGCAGAGCCTCAAACCAATCATTCAGGGTCTTGACGAAGAAGTCTTATCATCTTGTAGGTAGGCGGCCACGCGATCTTTTGAATTCCCATGGAATCCAGTCGGTAACGGCTATAGTCCAGTGGTCATTTCCAAATCTCATTACGTGTCCAACCCATCTGATTTTCGACACCTTGGCAAACAAGACAGCGTCTGTTTCTTGACCATCGACAAGGGTCAGAACTTCGGATTCTTTCTCTCATTTGAGTGAAACGTGATACTCCAAGCATAGCACTTTTGATTCCTCTTTGGGAGACCCAATTAGTGTTCTCATCCTGTTTTCCTAGGACCCAGGTCTCTGAGGCTTATGTTAATGCAGGAAGTACAGTAGAATCGAAGAGATGTGCCTGGAGCCGGAGGTTCTTTGTCCTCTTAGCTATTTCTTTGACCAGTCTCTGTGGTGTGAGGTGATATCTCATTGTTGTTTTGATCTACATCTCCCTGATAATTAGTGATGTAGAGCATTTTCTCATGTGCCTTTTAGCCATTCTGATTTCTTCTTTGAGAAAATATCTGTACATTTCATTACCCCATTTTCGATGGGATTGGATGTTTTCTTCTTGTGGAGTTCAACCAGTGCTTTGTATATCCTTGATATCAACCCCTTATCAGTTGGGTATTCGGTGAATATCCTTTCCCATTCTGTAGACTGTCTTTGTATTCTGTATTCTTCATTATATCTTTTGAGGTGCAGAAGCTTCTTAATTTTAGATAGTCCCAGTTGTTTATCTCTGTTTCCACTTGAATAATCAGCGGATTGTCATCTTTGAAGATACCGTTAGCCTCAATATCGTGGAGGATTTTGCCGACTTTGTCTTCGATGTATCTTATGGATTTTGGCCTGATGTTGAGATATTTAATCCATTTTGATCTGACTTTTGTGCATGGTGTTAGGTTGAGGTATAAGCCCATTTTTTATTTATTTATTGAATCACTGTGCCAATACTTATTTTTTACCATGAAGAACCCCAATAAAACCCCACCCCCACCCCTCCCCGTCCCTGTGAGGTAGATGAATTCTAGTTAACACTCTATCTGCTTTGATTAGATTCATTGTTTCAATAAAATATTCACCACTATTATTTAGAGTTTACCCCCCCCCCCAAATCAGACATGCTGAAAAAGCATTGTGAAGTGATTTGCTTTCTACAGCTGGGTTCAAGAATTAAATGTTGGTTTTGGATTTCTGCTATTTTACCTATTGACCCTGGAAGTATTTCTACTGAAAGTCAGATAGTCAAGAAATTGGTTTCTGTGTTCTGGAGTCGTGGCCGTGCTGGAGAGCCGCTCGCGGGGGGCAACCGGTGGCCTCGGTAGGGCGTGAAGGACGGAGCAAAACGCCCCCCTTCCCATGAGGTTTTAGTCGCCCCCACACTCCCGGCTCATACCTGCTGTCCACAAGGCTCCCATGTGGCCGCCATCTTTCTTTCCAGAGAGGAGAGGGCGAATGGGGCAACACCCTTTCCCCTCCGGCAGACTTGATGGGCTGGATCAATGCATAGTCCGTTCACTTTTCTGCTCCAAGCTGCTGGGTTCTGCATTAAGTCCTTGTGCTTCTGGGGCCATGGCCGTGCTGGAGAGCCGCTCGTGGGGGGCAACTGGTGACCTCGGAAGGACGGGCCGGAACGCCCCCCGACCCATGAGGTTTTAGTCGCCCCCACTCCCCTGGCTCATACCTGCTGTCCACAAGGCTCCCATGTGGCCGCCATCTTTCTTTCCAGAGAGGAGAGGGCGAATGGGGCAACACCCTTTCCCCTCCGGCAGACTTGATGGCCTGGATCAATGCATAGTCCGTTCACTTTTCTGCTCCAAGCTGCTGGGTTCTGCATTAAGTCCTTGTGCTTCTGGGGCCGTGGCTGTGCTGGAGAGCCGCTTGTGGGGGGCAACTGGTGACCTCGGTAGGGCGTGAAGGACGGACCGGAACGCCCCCCTTCCCATGAGGTTTTAGTCGCCCCCACACCCCTGGCTCATACCTGCTGTCCACAAGGCTCCCATGTGGCCGCCATCTTTCTTTCCAGAGGGAGGAGGGCAGAAGGGAGCAACACCCTTTCCCCTCTGGGCAGAAATGATTGCCTGGATTAACGCATAGTCCTTTCACTTTTCTTCTCCAAGCTACTGGGTTCTGCATTAAGCCCTTGTGCTTCTGGGGCTGTGGCCGTGATGGAGAGCCGCTCGTGGGGGGCAACTGGTGACCTCGGTAGGGCGTGAAGGACGGACCGGAACACCCCCCTTTTTTTTGCATGCAGTTGTCCAGTTTTGCCAGCACCATTTGTTGAAGAGGTTTTCATTTCTCCACTTCACATTTCTTGCTCCTTTAAAATAATTAGATGTTCATACATTTGGGGTTGTCTTTCATATTTTAATAAATGAGAAAATAAAGTGACCCCCTGACAGCCTCTCATCCCCTGCTCCTGGAGCACAGCCCTGGAGTCCTGGGAGCAGAGCACCCCCTGTTGGTCACACACAACCTTGCAACTCTCTGGTCTCCCTCAGCAGGTTTGTGTCTGGGTTCATAGGGACCTGCCCTCACTGTGTCTTTCAGAATAATACACGGCTATGTCCTCAGTTACTGAGTTGCTCAGTTTCAGGTAAACTTGGTTCTTGGAGTTGTCCCTGGAGATGCTGACTCGGGACTGAAGACTTGGGATATAGTTTGTTCCCCTACGAGTATACATAACACCAATCCAATGAAGCCCCTTTCCAGGGGTCTGGTGGACCCAGTGCACATTATAGTTGGTTAGAGAGAATCAAGAGACTGAGCAGATCAGGGAGAGCGTCTGCGAGAGCATCAGCAGCCTTGGTCCCGACTCCCGCAGCTGTACCTCCGAAAGAACACCTGGGATAGAGACACCAGTGAGTCACGGGCTCAGAGGCCCCTTGTCCACCTTGGAGCCTCTGTCCAGGTGTACTCACATCTGGGAGATGCCACCAGAAAGAGGAGGAACCAACGCTGATGCACATTCCTGCCCATGAGGTCCATGATCTCAGATATCGTGTCAGGGGGAAGGGAGCCCCAGTTGGGGCGAGTGTGAACGTAGTTTTAATCCTGAGTCCCGAGTGCATATTTTCATGGGGGAGCTTCTGTAGAGAAAGGAAGGGACTCGGGGGAGGCTGGTGTGTGGGCTCCCTGGAAGGAGGTGCTGACTGTGTCTCAGAGCACTCAGTCCTGTCCCTGGGGCCCTGTCAGAGTCGGGCTTCTTCCTCCAGCACAGGAAACATGCTGAGGAGCTCTCAGGAAACAGGAATTTCTCAGGGGGAAATGGCAGCTGGGGAGAAGACTCTTCGTTTCTCAGGTCCCTGATGACCAAACTCAGTCCCCCCAGGGCCTCTACCCTGTAGACAGGCCCTTGCCCCTCCGTATTCTGGTATGTTGGCTCCTATTTTCCCACTGTGAATGAAAACCCTGGGGTGTAACGGTGTCATTGTCTCCGTGAATTCTTACTTATTCTGGTCCAATCTGTAGCAATCAAATTTTACACTATTTATTCACTCACTTACCTTGGATAAAGTCACTTTTCATTGAGCAGATTTGCTCCTTTATATTCAATGTAGTTACTAGGGTGGATTTGTTCTTTCTCACTGGTGCAGAGTCTATTTAGGGACAAAGAAGATTCCTCTCCTAGTGACCTTCCTGGTGTGGTTGGCCAGGCCAGGATCACCTGAACCCGCTCTGTCCTGTATGTAATTCAGCGCCCAGAAGATGACCGTGGACCTCAGGACCCTGTTATTGGGGTAATCACTGAGGAATTCTAGTCTTATCAGGTGCCTGAAAAGAGCTCTGCAGAGTCCTCAGCCAACACATATTGGTCCTGGAATCTGGTCTTAGTGCTGAGACTCACACATTTCACAGGGGTACATGTGTGCTGTCCCTGAACAGCATCAGGCATGACCCTCCACCCCACTGCCAAATGCATGAACTCTAGACAAGGTTGTTTCACATACGTGTACCCCCAAATTCCATGAAGCACCCAAGGGTTGAGTTCAATCTAAGGAGCCAGAACATATGCTCTAAAATTTGATGTTTAAAAAGTCAACATTAAGGATCAAAAGTAATCTTACACACTCTGCAGGAGCTACAAGATTCTGCTAGGTTAGACACAGAGACACACAAACACCAACTCAGGCAACGTGAGGAATGAGATGGAGGATGTCACACCTCAGGACCAGGTGGCTATAGGATTCATAAACACTCTCGTGTATAAGCACGTGACTCACTGTGTCTGTCCCCAGGTGTCCTGCCCCAGAGCTCCTGCAGGGCCAGAACAGTGAATCCTCAAATATCTGACCCATCTGTGCTGTCTTTGTATCTCCACAGTCAGCAGTTTCCAGGAGAGCTTGGCCCCCAAACCCGGGAAGGACACTGGAATGCCTGGGGAATGTTGGGAATATTTCCTAAAGCTGCTGCACCAAAACCAATAGACATTTTCTTAAACTTATGAAAGCTTGTTTTCACACACCAATATTAATCGTAGATTAACAATTTGTGTTTTACTTTAATCTTATTCAGTGAGGTATATTTCTTTTCCCTAACATTCTTGACTCAACTTGTGGCTGTCTCACTTCTTCAGATGTAGAATAATTAAAATAATCTGGTTTATATTTGGCAATGTATTAGAAAGAGTGAAAGAACTAGTTTAGAAAGGAAAGAAAACCTAGAACATTCATTTCATATTTTATCGTTGTTAGACAATTCTGGCATGAAAGAAACTAAAAAGATTTTCACAACTTGGGCAGGATCAATGGAATTGGAGCATCTTTGCACAAGTTTATTTTCCTGCACCTCTAGCTTGATCCCTGAGCACTACAGGGGAGCCACGACACAGACAGGAAGTAAATGCAGAGTACTCCCAGGTGTGGCCCCAAACCTAAAGGAAACACAGATTGTCTATATTTGAAAAGTACAGTTTTTCATAATGATTATGTATCTATCAGTTTTATTCTAAATAAGCCATTTGCAATCATGACTGATAGTGTAATTTCTAATAAGAAATATACTTTCATCATTACTCTTTATTATTGATATTGAGAGCACCGAATCCTAACCACTAGACTGAGTTTTTTCTTTTCTTCTGCATTAATCAGATTTCATGCATTTAGTTTGAAAATGTTTTGTCCTTTATTTTCTGGAAAAGTTTATATATTATTGACTCTTTCTTCTTTTTTTTAAGACCTGGCTTTTTTTGATTGCTTGTTGTAGTTCACCAGTGAAGCCATTTCTGTTACTATTATTATCATTGTCATTATTATTATTATTCATTTTTTATTCCATCTTCCATCTTGCTTTGGGCTGGAGCAATAGTACAGCAGGTAGGGCGTTTGCCTTTCACATGGCCGACTTGGGGTCCATTCCTCCGTCCCTCTTGGTACAGCCTGGCAAGCTACCGAGAGTATTCCGCCCTCATGGCAGAGCCTGGCAAGCTCCCCGTGCCATATTTGATATGCCAAAAACAGTAACAACAAGTCTCACAATGGAGATGTTATTGGTGCCTGCTCGAGCAAATCGATGAACAATGGTAGGATAGTGCTACAGTGCTATTGATATTGAACCTGTAAAACTCTTTGAGTTCCCTAAGTGAAGAACTAATGGTGCACTTGTGGTTTTAAAGAGGAGACTGTGGAAGGTTTCCAGAACAGGAGAGCTGCTTCAGTGGGGTCATCATGTGAGGGGATGGAGGAATGTAGATTCTAATCCCCAGGTTTTTCTGTCTCCGGAGGGCAGACCAGACATTGAGGTTGATGCACAATGAGAAATTCATTGAGTTACATCTGCAATGGGCTGGAGCGATAGCACAGTGGTAGGGCATTTGCCTTGCACGCAGCCAATATGGCCGACCCGAGTTCGATTCCTCCACCCCTCTCAGAGAGCTCGGAAAGCTACCGAGAGTATGTAGCCCGCACAGCAGAGCCTGGCAAGCTACCCATGACGTATTCAATATTCAATATTCCAAACACAGTAACAACAAGTCTTACCATGGAGATGTTACTGGGCCCGCTCGAGCAAATCGATGAACAACGGGAAGACCGTGACCGTGACATCTGCAATGGTATTCGTATAGGGCCTCAGTGTAAGGAGCATCCCTGGGCTCTGGGGTGTGGTGTATCTGGGGGTACCAGGAGAGTGGGGTCTCAGGGAGGGCATCAGTGCTCAGGGTCCTGCCTCTTTTACTGCCAATGTCACAAGACCTTGTTTCTACTCTATAAGGTAGAGGGGTGGAGAGGGAATGGGAAAACCTGAATGTCCATTTAGTGAATGGATGAGGGACTAGAGGTCAGCCCATCCCAGAGAGCAGGACTCCCAGGTGTAGTGTGAGCAGGTGGAGGCTACCTGGCTGAAGGTCTGAGGGTAGAGATCAGTGGGCACAGAAGGAAGGAGCCAGGACACAGCTGAGAGGACACCAGGATTTCTCTTTCTGATGAAGTGACTCCTACCAGGAGACCATGATAATCCCTACAGGGTGATTTTAATTACTACAAGAGAATAATGTGTCCCTCAGACCCCAGGAAAGTCATGGTCCCATTTGTAAAACTACCATCATGAGACAGAGAGTGAGACAAACTGTTTCCCGCCCACAGTGGGGATGGAGGTCTCAGAGCCATAAACCATAGGAAAAGGTGACCATTGGGTCATCTGAGAGCTGAAAGGCAGGTCAAGCCTGATCTCTACAGAAAGATGATTCATCTGGTCATGAGCAACATTTCCTCAGGGGTGAGTCCTCAGAGCCTCCTGGGGGCTTGTGCCCCTGAAGCTCACCCTGCTTCCTCCTGCAGGTGGTTTATGTCTGGGCCCACAGGGTCTTCCCCTCACTGTGCCTCTTGCACAGTAGTAAAGGGCCATATCCTCTTCCCTCAGTTGGTTCATTTGCAGAGAGAGCGTGTTCTTGCTGTTGTCTCTGGAGATGGTGAATCGGCCCTTCACAGAGTCGGCCTACCTTATAGTACCACCACTACCACTAATGTATGAAATCCACTCTAGGCCCTTCCCTGGAGCCTGGCGGACTCAGTTCATCCAGTAGTCACTAAAGGTAAATCCAGAGGCTGCACAAGAGAGAGTCAGAGTCCCCCCAGGCTGCACCAAGTCTCCCCCAGACTCCACCAGCTGCACCTCACACTGGACCCCTGCAAACACAAAGACATCCTGGTCAGGAAACTCTCCGCACACAGAGGATCTTCCCCTCCCATCCCTCCCATGCTCCATGTCTCTGTCGCCCATGAGTTACCTCCTAACACAGCCACCAGGAGAAGCCAGCTCAGCCCACAAGCCATGTTGGTTCTATGTAAGTCAGGATGGAGCCCTTAGGAACCCCTGAACTGACTCCTCTCTTGGAGCTGAAGCTGGGCTGGGTTGTTTTCATCACTGTGAAGAGTGTTATGTGCATATCCTCCTTCTCTATATAAAGATATCTTTGAACTGGTAGAGAAAAGGGAGGACTCCAGAGCAGGTGAGCGGTTCTGGGGGTGCCTATGACCAGATTCAGTAACTCTGCTACTCCAGTATGCAATTGTTACATAACAACCGATTTAATTGATATACTTTAATGTTTATTTTAATATAAATCCTATTATGTGTACAATATTACTTCTATTTATTGATATAATAGGACACATAAAAGTTTAAATGATTTTTACTATGTCAAAATACACGACTCCCTGGTGCGTGACATTTTACTGGGACAGGAGCAATATCACAGTGGATAAGGCATTTGCCTTGCATGCAACCCTTCTGGGTTTGATTCCTCTGTCCCTCGCAGAGAGCCTAGTAAGCTATCGAAAGTATCCTGCCCGAATGGCAGACCCTGGCAAGCTACTCGTGGCGTATTCAATTTGCCAAAAAAATTACAACTCTCACAATGGAGAAGATACTGGTGTCAGCTCAAGCAAAATGAACAATGGGAGGACAGTGCTACTACTACTCAAAATACATTTTAAGAGTTGGTCCCACTATCTAGACAAAAGGAATCCACTGATTCACTCACAGTTGTCAATGTTTTGGGAACCAAGTGTTAAGACAGAATCAGGAGTAAGGCAGAATGGCCGGATAACAGGGCCCTCATGTCTTGAATTCCACTGAAGCAAGCCCATGTGTTGGCTATTTTTGTACTTTATCTCAGAGGAAACACTTCTGGGATTAAAGGTATTTGCCCTGATTACTTTAGGGGCTCGGAGTGATAGCACAGTGATAAGGTGTTTGTCTTGTGCACAGCCGGCCCGGCCAAGCCAGTTTTATTCCTCCACCCCTCTCGGAGAGCCCGGCAAGCTACCGAGAGTATCTAGCCCGCATGGCAAAGCCTGGCAAGCTACCTGTGAGGTATTCAATATGCCAAACACAGTAACAACAAGTCTCACGATGGAGATGTTACTGGGCCCGCTCGAGCAAATTGATGAACAATGGGAGGACAGTGCTACACTGCAGTGCTACTTTAGACCCTCAGATGTGTAAGAGCTAAGCCCAGACAGACTAAGCTTGAAAATTGACCTAAGAATGTCATCTCCTCTCTTCACTCCTGACCGCGGCACCCATTTCATCTTAAATCCAGGTCAGCACAGCTGTCGGCTTGTGACCCTGGGACCTCCATCTTTCCCTGCAGGACCCCAGGTGTCCCCCGAGATGCCTGAAGAGAAGCAGTTTTGAGCGTCTGCCTTGCCCTCTTCACTAATGACCGTGGAGCCCATCTCATCTCAAACCCAGGGTTCTGTAGAGGCGAGGCCTCCTCAAAAGTGGGCGTGGCCTCAAAGTGGGAGTGGCTTAATTTCTGGCAGGCGGCCGCTAACATGGCTGCAGGTTGTTTTCCCATACTAAGGAACCTTATCCCCAAGGAATCTAGTACCCAACCTACTCAGCAATATGAAGAAACAAAGAAAATCCCCACCACAAAGGGAGAACAACGAAAACAATCTAGAACATTCCATCAATACAGCTCACCTAAGGGACCTCTCTAACATAGAACTCAGATACAAAGTCATCAAGATGGTCAATCAACTCAATGAAACAGTCAGACAGACAGCCAGTAATACCACTGAAAAAATCTAAAAATTATGAGAAGAAATGAGAGCAGAAATGTCACGATTAAAAGATTCCATAGACGAAATGAGAAACTCAGTTTCTTCTCTTAAAAACAGAATGACCACAGCTGAAGAGAGAATCAGTGAGCTGGAAGATCAGCTGCAACAAGCCAACACGCAACAACAAACAGTGGCAAGGGACCTCAGAATGGCTCTACAGAGAATCAGAGTCCTAGCAGATGATTCCAAGAGGAACAATATTAGAATCATGGGACTACATGAACCTCAGGAAAACAATCTCAACGAAAAAAACACCGTCAAACAAATCATTCCTGAAAATTTCCCAGAGCTGCACAATGCAGCCATTCAGGTTCAAGGAGCCCAAAGGGTGCCAGCTAAAAGAGACCCCAACAAAAACACTCCAAGACATATCATAGTTAGAATGATCGATACTGCCGATAGAGACACAATACTGCAAGCAGCAAGAGCAAAGAAGGAAATCACATACAAAGGAGCATCCCCATCCCTTAGATTCACAGCAGACCTATCAGAGGAAACCCTACAAGCCTGAAGGCAGTGGCGAGATATAGTCAAAAAACTCACGGAAATGAATGCTTCAACAAGAATACTCTATCCGGCTAAACTCTCACTCAAAATCGAAGGAACGGTACACTATTTTATAGATAAACAGCAGCTCAGGAACTTCATAGACTCAAAACCAAACCTAAAGCAAGGCCTAAAGGGGCTACTATAAGAAAAGACAAACCCTACAACCACAACACACCCACACAGAAAGATGACACAAAACCCCATAACCATTCTCTCTCTCAATGTCAACGGTCTACATTCACCAGTTAAGAGACACAGAGTGGCAAAATGGATACAGAGACAGAGCCCAACATTCTGCTGCCTACAAGAAACTCACCTCAACAGCCAGAGCAAACACAGACTCAAAGTCAAAGGATGCAAAACAATCCTGCAAGCACACAACTCTCTCAAAAAAGCTGGGGTGGCCATACTAGTATCCGACAACATTAATTTCACCTTGAAAAAGATTAGAAGGGACAGTGAAGGCTATTTTCTCTTCAACAAGGGATACGTACAACAGGAAGAAATCACACTCTTAAATGTATACGCACCTAATGAGGGAACAGCTAAATATTTAAAACAACTGCTAACAGATTTTACGGAGGACATCACTACAAACACAATAGTACTTGGAGACTTCAACATCGCCTTATCACCTCTGGATAGATCTACAAGAACAAAACCCGGCAAGGAATTATTGGCTTTGAAAAAGTAATAGAAGAGAAAGGGCCTATGGACTTATACAGGGCTTTACACCCCAAAAAGAAAGAATACACATTCTTCTCCAGCGCGCACGGAACCTTTTCCAAAATAGACCATGTGCTAGGACACAAAACATACCTCAATAGAATCAAGAAGATAGAAATAGTATCAGCCATCTTTTCAGACCATGATGCACTGAACATAGAAGTGAATTACACACAGACACGGAGAACCAAATCAAACACCTGGAAATTAAACAACTCGATGCTGAACAATGAGTGGGTCAGGAACCAAGTCAAGGATGAAATCAAAAGATACCTGAAAACAAATGAGAATGAAGACACAAGCTACCAGAACCTATGAGATGCAGCAAAAGCTGTATCAAGGGGGAACATTTATAGCTCTGCAAACATACCTTAGGACTGTAGAAAGGATGCACCTAAACAACTTGACCTCACAGCTCAAGACCTTAGAAAAGGATCAACAGAAAGAGCCTAAATCAGGCAGAAGGAAGAGATCATAAAACTTAGAGCAGAAATCAATGACATGGAAAACAAAGAAACAATCCAAAATATCAATGAAACCAAGACTGGTTCTTCGAGAAAATAAATAAGATAGATAAACCACTAGCAACACTCACAAAGAAACAGAGAGAGAGAACCCTAATAAATCGAATCAGAAATAAGAATGGGGATATCACAACAGAAACTAAAGAAATTCAAGAGATCAACAGAGACTACTTTGAAAGTCTGTATGCCAAGAAACACGAGAACCTGGAAGAAATGGATAAATTCCTGGATTCCTACCATCTCCCAAAGCTGAATCAAGAAGATATAGAGTACCTGAATAGACCTATTCACATCAAGGAAATTGAAACTGTAATCAAAAGTCTTCCCAAAAACAAAAGCCCAGGCCCAGACGGATTTACTAGCGAATTTTTCCAAACATTTAAAGAGAACCTATTGCCAATTTTTCTCAAGCTTTTCCAGGAAATCGAAAAAACAGAAACTCTCCCAAACAGCTTATATGAAGCCCATATCTCTCTAATACCAAAAGGAAACAAAGACACCACAAGAAAAGAAAACTACAGGCCAATATACCT
Organism: Sorex fumeus; assembly: GCF_029834395.1. Classification (NCBI taxonomy): domain Eukaryota; kingdom Metazoa; phylum Chordata; class Mammalia; order Eulipotyphla; family Soricidae; genus Sorex; species Sorex fumeus. The sequence continues at coordinate 327,552 of NW_026606224.1, read as the reverse complement.
GATGAACACGGATGCGAAGATTCTCAACAAAATACTAGCCAATAGAATACAACAACTCATCAAAAAGATCATACATCATGACCAAGTGGGATTCATCCCAGGGATGCAAGGATGGTTCAACATTCGGAAATCAATCAACATAATCCAGCATATCTTTTTTTTTCCCTCCCGTTGATCGTCGATTTGCTCGAGCGGGCCCAGTAACGTCTCAATTGGAGACTTTGTTGTTACTGTGTCTGGCATATCAAATACTCTCGGTAGCTTGCTGGGCTCTCCGAGAGGGGCAGAGGAATCGAACTCGGGTCGGCCATGTTGGCCGCTTGTAAGGCGAACACTCTACTCGCTGTGCTATCGCTCCAGCCCTGTGCTATCGCTCCAGCCCAACGATATCAACAAAAGAAAAGATCCATCCATCATATCAACAAAAGAAAAGATAAAAATCATATGATCATATCAATAGATGCAGAGAAAGCTTTTGACAAGATCCAGCACCCATTCATGATGAAAACCCTTGCCAAAATGGGGATAGAGGGAACTTTCCTCAATATAGTTAAAGCCATCTACCACAAACCTACAGCAAACATCATCCTCAATGGAGAAAAACTGAGACCCTTCCCCTAAGGTCAGGGACGAGATAAGGATGCCCACTCTCCCCACTACTGTTCAATATAGTACTGGAAGTACTTGCAATAGCGATTAGGCAAGAAAAAGATATTAGGGGCATCCAGATAGGGAAAGAAGAAATTAATCTCTAACTATTCGCAGATGACATGATACTATACTGAGAGAACCCTAAAACCTCTACCAAAAAACTCCTAGAAACAATAGGCTTGTATAGTAAACTGGCATGCTATAAAATCAATACCCAAAAATCCATGGCATTCCTATACGCAAATAGTGAAAAAGAAGAAAGTGACATCAAGAAAACAATCCCATTCACAATTGTGCCCCAGAAAATCAAGTATCTAGGAATCAGCTTAACTAAGGAAGTAAAGGACCTGTACAAAGAAAACTACAAAACGCTACTTCAGGAAATAAAAGAGGACACGAGGAAATGGAAAAATATCCCCTGTTCATGGATGGGGAGAATCAACATCATCAAAATGGCAATACTTCCCAAAGCACTGTACAAATTCAATGCAATCCCTATAAGTATACCCATGACATTCTTCAAAGAAATGGAGCAAACACTCATGAAATTTATATGGAACAATAAGCCCCCACGAATAGCTAAAGCAATTCTTGGGAAAAAGAAAATGGGAGGAATCAAACTCCCTAACTTCATACTCTACTACAAGGCAGTAATAATTAAAACAGCATGGTACTGGAACAAAAGCTGAGCCACAGACCAATGGAACAGAGTTGAATATACTGACATTTCCTCCCAAACATATAATCATCTAATCTTCGATAAGGGGGCAAGAAAAGTGAAATGAAGCAGGGAAAGTCTCTTCAATAAACTGTGCTGGAAAAATTGGACGGCTACATGCAAATAAGTGGGCTCAGATCTCTGCCTAACACCATGCACAAAAGTAAGATCAAAATGGAATTATGACCTCAACATCAGACCAGAATCCATAATCTTTATTGAAGACAAAGTTGGCAAAACTCTCCATGATATTGAAGCTAATGGTATCTTCAACGATGTCACGCCACTGGCCGAGCAAGTGAAAACAGAGATAGACAAATGGGACTATCTTAAACTAAGAAGCTTCTGCACCTCAAAAGAAACAGCGACCAAAATACAAAGACAGCCTACAGAATGGGAAAGAATATTCACCAAGTACACATCCAACAAGGGGTTGATATCAAGGATATACAAAGTACTGGTTAAACTCCACAAGAAGAAATCACCCAACCCCATCAAAAAATGGGGTGAGAAAATGAACAGAAACTTTCACAAAGAAGAAATTCGAATGGCAAAAAGGCACATGTGAAAATGCTCTACATCACTAATCATCAGAGAGATGCAGATCAAAACCACAATGAGATATCATTTCACACCACAGAGACTGGCCCACATCCACAAGAACAAAAGCAACCAATGCTGGCGTGGATGTGGTGAGAAAGGGACCCTCCTTCACTGCTGGTGGGAATGCAGGCTGGTCCAACCCTTTTGGAAAACAGTATGGACGATTCTCAAAAAATTAGAATTTGATCTGCCATTTGACCCAGTTATAGCACTCCTGGGAATATATCCCAGAGAGGCAAAAAGGTATAGTCGAAGTGACATCTGCAATTGTTTGTTCATTGCAGCACTCTTTGCAATAGCCAGAATCTGGAAAAAACCTGAGTGCCCAAGAACAGATGACTGGTTGAAGAGGCTTTGGTGCATTTACACGATGGAGTACTATGTAGCTGTTAGAAAAGATGAATTTATGAAATTTACATACAAGTGGTACTTCATGGAAAGTATCATGTTAAGCGAAATGAGTCAGAAAGAGCGGGATAGACACAGAAAGATTGCATTCATCTGGGGAACATAAAGCAACAAAAAGGGAGACTAACACCCAGGAATGGCTGAGATTAGTACCAGGAATTTTGCTCCATGAATGGAAGGCCAGCCACACGTTTTTGGTGAAAAGGAAGCTCAGATAGAGAAGAGAGCACCAAATGAAGGGTGTTGTGAGGACCCTCCCAGGGTGGGAGAAGCATGTTAAAAGTAGTCTATAGACCAAACATGATTGCCACTCAATGCCTCTCTTGCAGAACACAGTACCCAAAAGAAGAGAGAGAGAACAAGGGGGAATACCCTGCCACAGAGGCAGGATGGGACGGGGGGTGATGGGGGGTGGGGGGGGGACGCTGGGACCCGTGGTGATGGATGACGAGCACTAGTGGAGGGATGGGCACTTGATCATTGTATAACTGAAACCCAAGCACAAAATTTGTAAGCCTATAACTGTACCTCATTGTGTTTCACTAATAATAAAAAAAAAAGAAAAAGAAAAAAAGAAAAAAAAAGAATGTCATCTCCTGATTCCTGGCTCTAAGCAAGAATTCTCAATGTGTTGGGCATTTGGAACTCTCAGTCCAATAAGGACTTAGTCCCCTGAGCAACACCCTTTCTTTCTTCATTCTGTCTGTCTATTGATACACACAGCATCTCAGGGTTGGTCCCTGTTTGCCAGGATCGGTCCCTAGTAACTAGAGATGCATAGCCAGTAGAGGGGGAAGTTTCCTCCCTTCCATGTGGTTAATCAAGTTAATTCCCTGCACGTCATGTGGTTTCAAATGCACCTACTCAGGGTGCGTTCCCTGAGTACAGAGCCAGGAGTATACCCAAAGTGGCACAAGCAAACAAACTAAACCAACAGGGACTTAGACATAGTATGGTGGTAGGGTCTTGCACACAGCTGACCCAGGTTTGATTCCCTATGTTCCATGTGTTCCCCCAAGCACCTTCCAGAGTAATTCCTGAGGACAGATCCAGGAAGAACCCTGAGCATCACTGGAAGAACCCTGAGCATCACTGGGTCTAGCCCTAAAAACAAAACCAAATAAAGAGAATAACAAAACCAACAATATAAACAAAATATAGACTAGACAACTGTCAAGAACTTTGTCCATGTATTGAGAACAAATTGTATTTGTTCTAAATTTGTGTTCACCAGGAGTATGTTGGAACTAGGATGCACGGAGGTCCATGGAGTGTGACTCCTCACATCAATTTTGGCCCCATCTCTCCTTTTCCTGTAAGCATTTGAGTCTGTGCCCTACACAGAATACTGACTTATAGGACATTTATGTTTCAGAGCACTAATGTGTATGGGCAAACCTGTGCACTGATAATCACACTCAAAACAGTGGATGAACCCCTCACCCCAGTGTTTCCCCTTAGCCCATGGTATTCCTTCCCCCACGAATTACCCCTCCCTCATGCTCTCTCCAGTGAATCCTGTTTGTTTAAGTGTGTGTAGGGTGTGATGACGGAGATTTACTATCAATAGCCTTCCACTCTAGGGATATATTATGGGTTTTTACTCATAACTAAAGGCGTCTTAGATTACTCTCAGTCCTGGACCTTTAAAATAGGTCACAGGAGCTTTCTAGAAGGAGGGAGAAAAAATGAGGAAAAGCTGTTCTACATCTAATATGAGTGTCAAAGAGAAACCCTTGAAAATAATAACAGGAAAGTACCAATTAATACTCACCATGCCAGGCATTGGAGTCCTGGGGGACTGGTAGGGTGAGTGTGGGGGACAAGGAGGACACATCACAGGGAGGGATTTGGGAGTGTGAGGGTATCACTGAGAGTGGAGCTGCTCTGGGAGCGACGGGGAATGGCCCTAGGAAAGACGCTGGAACTGGACATGGATGGGAGTGGGTGGGAGTGATGAGGGCTAAGTGTCTCTGTGCCGTGACAGAATATTGGCCCATGTGGACTTCTAACACATGGTAACCCGCTTTACCCCCTGGTGGGCTGAGGCCTTTTCCCAGGTGACTCCTGAGTGCCCTCTGGTGGTGCGCAGCGCCCCTGCAGCCGCTCTCGTTTACTGGCAGTCCCCTGCACAGTCACACCTCCAGGTTCACCTGCTCTCAAGCTGCCCCCTTGTAGTCATGTCACAGGGTTCCTGGGTCTCTGGAAATGGTGAATCAGCCCCTCCCAGTGTCAGTGGCTGATTGTCCTGGCACAGTCCTGCCCTTTCCTGGAACCTGGTGACCAGGTCATCCAGGAGATGCTGACCAGAGTCTGCAGAAGAGTCTTTCTCTCCCTCTTTCTCCCTCTCTCTCTTTCATGCCTCTCTCATTCCTTCTTTCCCTCTCTCTCTCCATTTTCATTTTCTCTCCCTCTTCCCCCCTTCTCTATCTCCCTCTCTCTCTCCAGATTAAGACTTCAGTGATTATATCTTGTTGAGATCGTACACCTTCCACATGACATCTCATCCAATCTCCAATCTGTGAGCTACTTCTGTTTTATCAGAGTTGAACTTTTTGAGATGTCACATCAGAAAATCCAGCATCTTTAAAGAGGTAATATAGCTGAAGTTAAATTTTTAATTAGTGGCGGCTTTGGGGTCTGTGCATGACTGAATGGGCTTCCAGAACTACATGAAGATGACCGGAAAGTAAGGGAAATATAAATCAGAAGGAGAATGAGAGATATCAATGAAAAATACCTATTTCAAAAAAAACCTCAAAACAACAAGACTTGAATGTTGTCAAAAGAAAACCTGTTTCATCATTAATTGGTTATGTTGTCTGACTTAAGGTCTGAAATCTCTAGGAGATTTCTCTAAAAATGTGAAAATAGAGTTATAATATAACCCATGTATTCAATCTAGATACCTTCACCCCAAAGTAAAAATATCAAATTAAGAATTTATTGAAAAACATACAGTGAAGCACTAAATATACTGGCCGCACAAAAAAAATCCTAATGCTTGATGACAGTTCCATGAATAAGAAGTTGTGGGTTATATACACAATAGGATATTAGGCCAAAATCCGTCACACCATTTTGTCGGTGAAGAAATGAACAGCTCTCTGCCTCTTCCTTTGCGCCTCCCAAGCTGAGCTGGTCTCTTCTCCCCACCCAGGTCAGTTTATCCGCCACTTCTCGAACCCAGGACTTGGATTTCAACGGGCAAGCCCCGCAGGCATCCTCCGGACGCTGGGAGACAAAGCAGCTCTGAGCCTCTCTGACTCTTCCTTTCTGTTGCCCAAGCTGAGCTGGTCTCTTCTCCCCAGCCAGTCTTTACTCCCCCTACACACACCAGGTACCCGTGGGGGTGTGACCACTTTAGAAGTGGGCGTGGCTTCTAAAAGTGGGCGTGGCTTTAAGAAGTGGGCGTGGCCTGATTTTCCACGGACCAGCGCTCACAAGGCCACAGGTACTTTGCTCATACAAAGAAATCTACTCCCTACACCTACACACCAACATGAAGAAACAACGCAAATCCCCGTCACAGAGAAAGGATGATGAAACAAGGCTAGAAGCCTCAGTAAATGCTAGCCACCTAAGGGACCTCTCTGACAAAGAGCTCAGATACGAAGTCATCAAGATGTTCAATCAACTCAATGAAACAGTCAGACAGATATCCAGTAAATTGAAAGAGGACATGAAAGAAACAATCAATCATGCAATCTAGAAAATACAGGAAGAAATGAGAGCAGAAATTGGAAAGCTAGGCACAGAAATGGCATGTATCAAAGATCCCATAAATGAAATAAAAAAAAAGTCTGTGCCTGCAAAAGTAAAATTACCACGGCTGAGGAAAGAATCAGTGAGCTGGAAGATCAACTGCACCAAGCTAACAGGCAACAACAAACAGTAGCAAACAACCTCAAAATAGCTCTACAGAGAATCAGAGTCCTAGGAGATGATTCCAAAAGAAACAATATTAGAATCATTGGACTACCAGAAGCTCAGGGAAACAATCCCAATGAAAAAGCCACGGTTAAATAAATCATCGCTGAAAAATTCACAAAGCTCCACAATGGAGCCATTTAGATTCAAGAAGCCCGAAGGGTGCCAGCTAAAAGAGACCCTAACAAAAACACTCCAAGACATATTATAGTTAGAATGATCGATGCTGCCTATAGAGACACAATACTGCAAGCAGCAAGGGCAAAGAAAGAAATCACATACAAAGGAGCACCCCTTAGATTCACAGCAGACCTATTAGAGGAAACCCTTCAAGCCCGAAGCCAGTGGTGAAATATAGTGAAAAAACTCCCTGAAATGAGTGCCTCACCATGAATACTCTATCCGGCTAAACTCTCACTCAAAATCGAAGGAATGGTACATTATTTTCTAGATAAAAAGCAGTTTAGGAACTTCATAGACTCAAAATCAAACCTAAAAGAAGGCCTAAAGGGGCTACTGTAAGAAAAGACAAACCGATAAGAGAAAGAACACATGGAGGGTGCGGGATCCCGGAGGAAAAGAAAAAAGAAAAAACAGGTTCCAAAAAGAGCCGAGTTCACCCGCAAGTTCCAGATGGAGTAGGCGCCGCATCTCGCCTCCCCCAGATGGAACCCTGGTGACCAGAAGCCTCTACAAACACAGCTCGAGTATGCGGGAACGAGGACTTTTTCTCAAATATGCCGGACTACACCTCCCAGGTAACCTCTGATTCCGGAAGTCACGCCCACAGCCCGCCCCCCAGCGCCATCTTTGAAGCCTTAAGCATAAGAGAAAGAACACATGGAGGGTGCGGGATCCCGGAGGAAAAGAAAAAAGAAAAAACAGGTTCCAAAAAGAGCCGAGTTCACCCGCAAGTTCCAGATGGAGTAGGCGCCGCATCTCGCCTCCCCCAGATGGAACCCTGGTGACCAGAAGCCTCTACAAACACAGCTCGAGTATGCGGGAACGAGGACTTTTTCTTAAAACCGCGCGGCCGCTTACGCGGCCGCGCGACATCTCTCTATATACAAAGTGATCAATGAGAAGTAAACCACCCAATCTTTCTCCCTGAAAGTCAGAGTTAAGTTTGGAGCACGGCCACAGCCCCAGAAACACAAGGACTTAATGCAGAACCCAGCAGCTTAGAGCAGAAAAGTGAAAGGACTATGCGTTAATCCAGGCCATCAAGTCTGCCGGAGGGGAAAGGGTGTTGCCCCATTCGCCCTCTCTTCTCTGGAAAGAAGGATGGCGGCCGCATGGGAGCCTTGTGGACAGCAGGTATGAGCCGGGGGTGTGGGGGCGACTAAAACCTCATGGGAAGGGGGGCGTTCCGGTCCGTCCTTCACGACCTACCGAGGTCACCAGTTGCCCCCCACGAGCGGCTCTCCAGCACGGCCACAGCCCCAGAAGCACAAGGGCTTAATGCAGAACCCAGCAGCTTGGAGCAGAAAAGTGAAAGGACTATGCGTTAATCCAGGCAATCATTTCTGCCCAGAGGGGAAAGGGTGTTGCTCCCTTCCGCCCTCCTCCCTCTGGAAAGAAAGATGGCGGCCACATGGGAGCCTTGTGGACAGCAGGTATGAGCCGGGGGTGTGGGGGCGACTAAAACCTCATGGGAAGGGGGGCGTTCCGGTCCGTCCTTCACGCCCTACCGAGGTCACCAGTCACCCCCCACGAGCGGCTCTCCAGCACAGCCACGGCCCCAGAAGCACAAGGACTTAATGCAGAACCCAGCAGCTTGGAGCAGAAAAGTGAACGGACTATGCATTGACCCAGGCCATCAAGTCTGCCGGAGGGGAAAGGGTGTTGCGCCATTCGCCCTCTCCTCTCTGGAAAGAAAGATGGCGGCCACATGGGAGCCTTGTGGACAGCAGGTATGAGCCGGGAGTGTGGGGGCGACTAAAACCTCATGGGAAGGGGGGCGTTCCGGTCCGTCCTTCACGCCCTACCGAGGTCACCAGTTGCCCCCCACGAGCGGCTCTCCAGCACGGCCACAGCCCCAGAAGCACAAGGGCTTAATGCAGAACCCAGCAACTTGGAGCAGAAAAGTGAAAGGACTATGCGTTAATCCAGGCAATCATTTCTGCCCAGAGGGGAAAGGGTGTTGCTCCCTTCCACCCTCCTCCCTCTGGAAAGAAAGATGGCGGCCACATGGGAGCCTTGTGGACAGCAGGTATGAGCCGGGGGTGTGGGGGCGACTAAAACCTCATGGGAAGGGGGGCGTTCCGGTCCGTCCTTCACGCCCTACCGAGGTCACCAGTTGCCCCCAAAGCGGCTCTCCAGCACAGCCACGGCCCCAGAAGCACAAGGACTTAATGCAGAACCCAGCAGCTTGGAGCAGAAAAGTGAACGGACTATGCATTGATCCAGGCTATCAAGTCTGCCGGAGGGGAAAGGGTGTTGCCCCATTCGCCCTCTCCTCTATGGAAAGAAAGATGGCGGCCACATGGGAGCCTTGTGGACAGCAGGTATGAGCCGGGGGAGTGGGGGCGACTAAAACCTCATGGGTCGGGGGGCGTTCCGTTCCGTCCTTCACGCCCTACCGAGGTCACAAGTCGCCCCCCGCGAGCGGCTCTCCAGCACGGCCATGGCCCCAGAATCACAAGGACTTAATGCAGAACCCAGCAGCTTGGAGCAGAAAAGTGAACGGACTATGCGTTGATCCAGCCCATCAAGTCTGCCGGAGGGGAAAGGGTGTTGCCCCATTCGCCCTCTCCTCTCTGGAAAGAAAGATGGCAGCCACATGGGAGCCTTGTGGACAGCAGGTATGAGCCGGGAGTGTGGGGGCGACTAAAACCTCATGGGAAGGGGGGCGTTTCGCTCCGCCCTTCACGCCCTACCGAGGCCACCAGTTGCCCCCCACGAGCGGCTCTCCAGCACGGCCACGACTCCAGAACACAGAAACCAATTTCTTAACTATCTGACTTTCAGTAGAAATACTTCCAGGGTCAATAGGTAAAATAGCAGAAATCCAAAACCAACATATAATTCTTGAACCCAGCTGTAGAAAGCAAATCATTTCACAATGCTTTTTCAGCATGTCTGATTTGGGGGGGTGGGAAACTCTAAATAATAGTGGTGAATCTTTTATTGAAACAATCTAATCAAAGCAGATAGAGTGTTAACTAGAATTCATCTGCCTCACAGGGACGGGGAGGGGTGTGGGGTGGGGTTTTATTGGGGTTCTTCATGGGAAAAAATAAGTATTGGTAAAGGGAAATGTGTTTGATATTTGCATGACTGAGACATAAACCTGAAAGCTTTGTAACCTTTCCCACAGTGATTCAATAAATAAAAAAAAAAAAGACAAGACAAACCCTACAAGCACAAAATATGATTACAGAAGGATGACACAAAACCCCATAACAATAATCTCTCTCAATTTCAACGGTCTAAATTCACCATTCAAGAGACACAGAGTGGCAAAATGGATACAGAGACAGAAACCAACATTCTGCTGCCTACAAGAAATTCATCTCAACATTCAGAGCAAACACAGACTCAAAGCCAAAGGATGGAAAACAATCCTGCAAGCAAACAGCTCCTTCAAAAAAGCTGGGGTGGCCATATTAGTATCCTATAACATTAATTTCACGTTGAAAAAGACTAGAAGAGACAGTGAAGGCTATTTTCTCTTCAAGGGATAAGTAAAACAGGAAGAAATCAAACTCTTAAATGTATATGCACCTAAAGAGGGAACAGCTAAATATTTAAAACAACTGCTAACAGATTTTAAGGAGGACATTGCTAGCAACACAATAGTACTTGGAGACTTCAACATCGCCTTACCACCTTTGGATAGATCAACAAGAACAAAGCTCAGCAAGGAATCATTGGCTTTGAAAGAAAAAATAGAAGAGAAAGGGCTTATAGACATATACAGGGCTTTACACCCCCAAAAGAAAGAGTACACAATCTTCTCCAGTACACATGGAACATTTTCCAAAATAGACCATGTGCTAGGACACAAAACATACCTCAACAGAACAAGAAAGATAAAAAGAGTATCAATCATCTTTTCAGACCATGATGCACTGAACATAGAAGTGAATTACACACAGACACGGAGAACCAAATCAAACACCTGGAAATTAAACAACTCGATGCTGCACAATGAGTGGGTCAGGAACGAAGTCAAGGATGAAATCAAAAGATACCTGGAAACAAATGAGAATGAAAACACAAGCTACCAGAACCTATGGGATGCAGCAAAAGCTGTATCAAGGGGGAAAATTTATAGCTCTGCAAGCATATCTTAGGTCTGTAGAAAGGATGCAAATAAACAACTTGACCTCACAGCTCAAGACCTTAGAAAAGGATCAAAAGTAAGAGCCTAATTTCTAATTTTTTGAGAATCGTCCATACTGTTTTCCAGAAGGGCTGAACCAATGGACATTCCCACCAACAGTGAAGGAGTGTCCCTTTCTCGCCACATCCACGCCAGCATCGGATGCTTTTGTTCTTTTGAATGTGGGCCAGTCTGTGTGTGTGAGATGGTATCTCATTGTGAGATGGTATCTCATTGTGGTTTTGATCTGCATCTCCCTGATGATTAATGATGTAGAGCATTTTCTCATGTGCTTTTTTGCCATTCGGATTTCTTCTTTGAGAAAGTTTCTGTTCATTTCATTGCCCCATTTTTGGATGGGGTTGGATGTTTTCTTCTTGTGGAGTTTAACCAGTATTTTGTATATCCTGGATATCAACCCCTTGTCAGATGTGTATTCGGTGAATATCCTTTCCCATTCTGTAGACTGTCTTTGTATTTTGGTCACTGTTTCTTTGGAGGTGCAGAAGCTTCTTAGTTTAAGATAGTCCCATTTATCTATCTCTGTTTTCACTTGCTCGGCCAGTGGCGTGGCATCTTTGAAGATACCATTAGCTTCAATGTCATGGAGGGTTTTGCCAACTTTATCTTCAATGTACCTTATGGTTTCTGGTCTGATGTTGAGGTCTTTAATCCATTTTGATCTTACTTTTGTACATGGTGTTAGGCAGAGTTCTGAGCCTATTTTTTTGCATGTAGCCGTCCAGTGATGCCAACACAATTTATTAAAGAGGCTTTCCTTACTCCACTTCACATTACTTGCACCTTTATCAAAGATTAGATGAGCATATGATTGAGGAGAGATGTCAGTGTATTCAACCCTGTTCCATTGGTCTGCAGTTCTGCCTTTGTTCCAGTACCATGCTGTTTTAATTATTACTGCTTTGTAGTACAGTTTGAAGTTCGGGAGGTTGATTCCTCCCATTCACTCCTGGGAATATATCCCAGAGAGGCAAAAATGTATAGTCGAAGTGACATCTGCACTTGTTTGTTCATTGCAGCACTCTTTACAATAGCCAGAAACTGGAAGAAACCTGAATGCCCAAGAACAGATGACTCGTTAAAGAAACTTTGGTACATCTACACAATGGAGTACTATGTAGCTCTTAGAAAAGATGAAGTCATGAAATTTACATACAAGTGGTACAATATGGAAAGTATCATGCTAAGCGAAATGAGTCAGAAAGAGAGGGATAGACATAGAAAGATTGCATTCATCTGGGGGATATAAAGTAACAAAGTATGAGATTAATACCCAAGAATAGCTGAGATCAGCACCAGGAGGATTACTCCATAACTTAGAGGCCAGCCGGGTATCCTAGAGGAAAGGGCTGTTCAGATAGAGAAGGGAGCACCAAATAAAGGATGTTTGGAGGATCCTCCCAGGAGGGGAGATGCATGTCGAAAGTAGACTATGGACTGAACATGTTTGCCACTCAATGCCTCTTTTGCAGACCACAACACCCAAAAGGAGAGAGAGAACACAGGGGATTGCCCTGCCACAGAGACGGGGGGATGGGGGGATGGGGGTGGGAGGGATATTATCCATGGTGGTGGAAAATGGGCACTGGTGGAGGGATGGGTATCTGATCATTGTATAATTGAAACCAAAGCACAAAAAATTGTAAATCTACAACTTTAAAAAAAATAAAATAAAATAAAGGGGAAAAAAAAGTAAGAGCCTAAATCAGGCAGAAGGAAGAGATCATAAAACTTAGAGCAGAAATAAATGACATGGAAACCAAAGAAACAATCAGAAAGATCAATGAAACCAAGAGCTGGTTCTTCGAGAAAATAAACAAGATAGATAAACCACTAACAACTCTCACAAAGAAACAGAGAGAGAGAGAACCTTAATAAACCGAATCAGAAATGAGAAGGAGGATATCACAATAGAAATCAAAGAAATACAAAAGGTCATCAGAGACTACTTTGAAGGTCTGTATGCCACGAAACAAGAGAACCTAGAAGAAGAAAGAAATTCCTGGACTCTTATAACTCTCCAAAGCTGGGTTAAGAAGATCTAGAGTATCTGAATAGATCTATTAACATCAACGAATTTGAAACTGTAATCAAAACTCTTCACAAAAACAAAAGTCCAGGTCCAGATGGATTATCTAGAGAATTTTTCCAAATATTTAAGAGGACGTACTGCCAGTCCTTCTCAAGCTTTTCCATGAAATTGAAAACACAGAAACTGTCCCAAAAAGTTTCTATGAAGCCCATATCGCTCTAATACCAAAAGAAAACAAAGACACCACGAGAAAAGAAAACTACAGGCCGATATCCCTGATGAACACAGATGCAAAGATTCTCAACAAAATACTAGCAAATAGAATTCAACTACTCATCAAAAAGATCATACACCATGACCAAGTAGGTTTCATCCTGGGGATGCAAGGCTGAATTAACACTCTGAAATCAATCAACATAATCCACCATATCAACAAAAGAAAAGATAAAAATCATATGACCATATCAATAGATGCAGAAAAAGGATTTGACAAGATCCAGCACCCGTTTATAAAGAAAACACTAGCCAAAAGGGGGATAGAGGGGACTTTCCTCAATATAGTTAAAGCCATCTCCCACAAACCTACAGCAAGTATCATCCTCAATGGGGAAAAACTGAGAGCCTTCCCCCTAAGATCAGGGACGAGACAAGGATGTCCACTCTCTCCCCTGTTGTTCAAGATAGTACTGGAAGCACTTGCAATAGCGATTAGGCAAGAAAAAATATTAAGGGCATCCAGGTAGGAAAGGAAGAAATCAAGCTCTCAGTATTTGCAGATGATACTGTGAATATTGCCCCCACAAATAGCTGCCCCTACAAATGATACTGCGAATACTGCCCCCACGAAACTGCCCCCACGAATAGCTAACGCAATTTTTGTGAAAAAGAAATGGGAGGAATCAACCTCCCTAATTTCAAGCTCTACTACAAAGCAGTAATAAATAAAACAGCACGGTACTGGAACAAAGTCAGAGCTTTAGACCTATGGAACGGGATTGAATATACTGACATCTCCCCCCAAGTATACGAGCATCTAATCTTTGATAAGGGAGGAAGAAAAGGGAAGTGGAGCAGGGAAAGCCTCTTTAACAAATTGTGCTGGCAAAACTGGATGGCTACATGCAAAAAAGTGGGCTCAGATCTCTGCCTAACTCCATGTACAAAAGTAAGATCAAAGTGGATTAAAGACCTCAACATCAGATCAGCATCCATAAGGTACACTGAGGAAAAAGTTGGCAAAACCTTCCATGACATAGAAGCTAATGGTATCTTCAAAGATGTCACACCGCTGGCCAAGCAAGTGAAAATAGAGATAGACAAATGGGACTATCTTAAATTAAGAAGCCTCTGCACCTCAAAAGAAACAGCAACCAAAATACAAAGACAGTCTACAGAATGGGAAAAGATATTCTCCAAATACACATTCAACAAGGGGTTGATATCAAGAATATACAAAGTACTTTCTTCCACTTCAGGGTCAGGTGAATGAGACCAGTTGTAGTTACTGGTTTTGGCATATCGAATTCACAGCGGATAGCTTGCCATTAACTACAACTGGTCTCATTCACCTGACCCTGAAGCCTTCACTGACATGGCAGCACTGAGAAGGATGAGAAAGGAGAGGCCGACAAAATCTCAAGGCCGACCTAGGCTGCCACAACGAAGGAAGACAAAAATGATCGTCTGTACTTTCAATGCACATACACTAGCATCAGATGCATCCATCGAGGACCTGATGGGACAAGCGCGAATGATCAAGTACGACATCATTGGTCTGACCAAGAAAAGAAGGCACGAATCTCACCATGCCGTTTTCGAAACTGGAGAAGAATTGTTCCTCAGAAAATGCGATAAAAGAGGTGTTGGAGGCGTCGGTGTCCTTGTCAACACAAACTTGGCCAAAAGCATTGATTCATTCGAATGCCTAACAACCCGAATCGGATGTTTACATTTGAATAGATGTGGCTCACTGCCTGCAGTTTCTATCTTCGTTGTCTACGCACCAACATCTCATTATGATGAAAGAGAAATCGAGAAGTTCTATAAAGAAGACCACACTTTCTACAAGATCATTGTGGGTGATTTTAATGCCAAGATGGGACTGAGAAGATCAGCTGAAGAACTTCACATCGGGACCCATGGCCTAGAATGGAATGAACAGGGTGAGAGACTGTCTGAGTTCATCATGTCGACCAAGACCATCCATGGTAACTCACAGTTCCAGAAGGCAGAATCTAAACGATGGACATGGGAGTCTCCCGGTGGACGATTCCACAACGAAATAAACCACATCATATTCAATCGACGGTTTTGCCTGACTGATGTCGCTGTTGTCCCAAAATTTCGAACGGGATCGGACCACTGTCTCCTTCGGGCAAAATTCTACTTCACAGAGCGGAGAGAAAGGGCTGCAAAGTCCAAAAAGAGAACTCCCAGAATGACCACCAACTGGGAACTCTTTGGTACTATTGCGGCAACATGGAAAGATGCCATTGTTGACAACATTGACGAGGAATACGATCGACTGGTTCAGCACCTCCATGAATGTGCGAGGAACGCCAAGAGAGAGACAGCCACAAAAAATCGCCTATCTTCGAAAACTCTTGCGCTAATTCGCCAGTGTGGTTTGGCGCATGCCTCAGGCAACCGCGAGCTAACATCCGAGCTCGCAAAGCAGTGCAGAGATGCGATCAAGGAAGACCTCAAAGACAGAAGAGCAAAAGTACTGGTAGATGGGGCAGAAGCCGGGAAAAGTATTTGTAACGTCCGCCTGTCCTTAGCCAACTATAAGACTAAGATGACTGCCCTCCGACGTCATGATGGATCCATCACATCCTCCATAACAGCAATGGAGAAGACTATCCATGACTTCTACTCAAATCTCTTCGATAGCCATGTCCACTTGCCGACATACCAAATTCCACAGGATGGATATGTCGTTCCCAACGTTCTCCGTTCCGAAATCCAACACGCCATTTCGTCGGTAAAGAAACAAACAGCACCCGGCCCAGACAAGGTCAGACCTGAACACCAGAAGAACCTGCCGTCAGTACTCATCAATACACTGGCTCAGCTCTTCACTCGCTACCTGTCTGAATGCAAGGTTCCGTCCCAATGGAAAACCAGCAGGACCGTACTACTGTTCAAGAAGGGAGACATCCATGACATTGGCAATTATCGCCCGATCTGCCTATTGTCTGTCATCTACAAGTTGTTCACTCGAGTCATCCTAAATAGGATTGGCAGAACACTAGATGAAGGGCAACCATAAGAGCAAGCAGGGTTCTGCAAAGGATTCAGCACCATCGACCATATCCACACAATAACCAAGCTCATTGAGGTTTCTCGGGAGTTCAAGATGCTGCTCTGTTTAACGTTCATTGATTTAAAGAAGGCCTTTGATTCTGTTGAGACGGAAGGAGTCATTGAAGCCCTAGCCAATCAGGGCATTCAAGCCCAATACATCAGGAATCTCCTTGAGCTGCATTGCGGATTCACTACCAGGATCTCACCATTCTACAAAGAAGTGATTGTTGATGTCAAGAGAGGGGTGCGGCAGGGTGATACCATTTCACCGAAACTCTTCAGTGCCACCCTCGAGAACATCATGTGTCCACTGGAATGGGAAGAAATGGGAGTGAAGATAGATGGTCGGCAACTACACCACCTCCGCTTTGCTGATGACATTGTTTTAATGACACCAAACATGAGCCAAGAGGCACAAATGCTAGCCGACTTTGACCGTGAGTGTGGAAAGGTAGGACTACAGCTGAATCTTACGAAGACAATGTTTATGAGAAACAGCCTTGTTCCTGACGCTCCATTCTCTCTCAATGGAACGACCATCATTGAATGCAACAGCTATGTGTACCTAGGTCGAGAGGTCAACATGACAAATGACCTGGCACTGAGCTGGGCAGGAGGAAGGGAGCAGCTTGGAACGCCTTCAAGAACGTCGAAGAGATAGGAAGAGATAGCTAAGAGGACGAAGAACCTCCGGCTCTGGGCACATCTCTTTGATTCCACTGTTCTTCTGGCATTAACATATGCCTCAGAGACCTGGGCCCTACACAAACAAGATGAGAACGCTATTCAGGTCTCCCAAAGAAGAATAGAAAGAGCTATGCTTGGAATATCACTTTTCACTCAAATGAAAGAAAGAATCCGGAGTTCTGACATCCGTCGATGATCAAGAATCAGGGACGCTGTCTCATTTGCCAAGGTGTCAAAAATCAGATGGGCTGGTCACGTAATGAGATTTTAAGATGACCGCTGGACTAGAGCTGTCACTGACTGGATTCCACGGGATGTCAAAAGACCGCGTGGTCGCCCACCTTCCAGATGGTCAGACTTCTTCGTCAAGATCATGAACGATCGGTTTGAGGCTCTTCATGTTCCCAGAGCGAACAGATGCCATTGGGCTACACTAGCACGCGACAGGGACAAATGGAGATGTTACTGGCACCCGCTTGAGCATATCGATGACTAACGGGAAGTTAAGTGATTAAGTGATTAAGTGACTTTCTTCCACAAGAAGAAAAAATCCAACCCCATCAAAAAATGGGGAGATGAAATGAATAGAAACTTTCACAAAGAAGAAATGGCTAAAAGGCACATGATAAAATGCTCCACAACATTAATCATCAGGGAGATGCAGATCAAAACCACAATGAGATATCATTTCACACCACAGAGTCTGGCCCATATCTATAAGAACAAAAGCAACCGGTGCTGGCGCGGATGTGGCGAGAAAGGGACACTCCTTCACTGTTGGTGGGAATGCCGACTTGTTCAGCCCTTTTGGAAAAGAGTATGGACGTTTCTCAAAAAATTCGAAATTGAGCTCCCATTTGACCCAGCAATACCACTCCTGGATATATACCCGAGAGGCAAAAAAGTATAGTTGAAGTGACATCTGCAATTGTTTTTTCATTGTACCACTCCTTACAAAAGCCAGAATCTGGAAAAATCCTGAGTGCCCGAGAACAGATGACTGGTTAAAGAAATTTTGGTACATTTAAACAATGGAGTACTATGTAGCTGTTAGAAAAGACGAGGTCATGAAATTTACATACAAGTGATACTCCAAGGAAAGTATCATGTTAAGCGAAATGACTCAGAAAGAAAGGGATAGACATAGAAATATTGCATTCATCTGGGGAACATAAAGTAACAAAATAGGAGACTAACATCCAAGAATGGCCGAGATTAGTACCAGAAATTTTACTCCATGGCTTAGAGGCCAACCACACATGCTAGGAGAAAAGGGAGCTCAGATACAGAAGGGAACACCAAATAAAGATGTTGGGAAGATCTTCCCAGGATGGGAGAAGCATGCTGAAAATAGACTATAGACCAAACATGATTGTCACCCATTGCCTCTTTTGCAAACCACAACACCCAATAAGAGAGAGAGAGAACCAAAGGGAATGCCCTGCCACAGAGTCAGGGTGGGATGAGGGGTTGGGGGGTCGGAGGGATACTGGGATCCGTGGTGGTTGGAAATGGGCACTGGTGGAGGGATGGGTATTTGATCATTGCATAATTGAAACCCAAGCACAAATTTTGTAAGTCTACAACTGTACCTCACGATGTCTAACTAATAAAAAAAATACGCTAAAAAAAAAGAAAGAAAAAGAAATGAACAGCACCTGCCCCAGACAAGGTCAAACCTGATCAACTGGTTCAACATCTCCATGATTGTGCAAGGAATGCCAAGAGAGAGATATCCACAAAAAATTGCCTGTCTTCAAAAACGCTTGAGCTTATTCATCAACGTGGCTTGGCACATGACTCAGGCAACTGCAAGGTAACATCTGAGCTCGCAAAGCAGTGCAGAGAAACGATCAAGGAAGACTTCAAAGAGAGAAGAGCAGAAGTGCTGGTAGATGCAGTAGAAGATGAGAAAAGCATTCCCAACACCCGCCTGTCCTTAGCCAACTACAAGACCAATAATAAATGCCCTCTGACGTCCTGATAGATCCATCACATCTTCCAGAAGGGCAATGGAGAAGATTATCCATGACTTCTACTCAGATCTATTTGATAGCCACGTCCACCTGCCCACATATCAAATTCAGCAAGATGAATATGTCGTTCCCAATGTTCTCCCTTCCGAAATCCGACACGCCATTTCATCAGCAAGGAAACGAACAGTACCTGTCCCAGATAAGGTCAGATCTGAACACCTGAAGAACCTGCCATCAGTACTCATCAGTGACTCTGCACTTCAAATGGTACCTGTATGAATGCAAGGTTCCATCCCAATGAAAAACCAGCAGGACTGTACTACTCTATAAGAAGGGAGATATCCACGACTTTGGCAATTATTGCCCGATCTACCTATTGCCTTTCATCTACAAGTTGTTCACTTGAGTCATCCTGAATAGGATTAGCAGGACACTAGATAAAGGATAGCCATGCGAGCAAGCCGGGTTCCGTAAAGGATTCAGCACCATCGACCATATCCACACAATAAACAAGCTCATTGAGGTTTCTCGGGAGTTCAAGATGCTTCTCTGTCTAACATTCATTGATTTAAAGAAGGCTTTTAATTTTGGTGAGATGGAAGCAGTCACGAAGCCCTAGCCAATCAGGGCATCCAAACTCAATACATCAGGATCCTCTGTGAGCTGTATTACGGGTTCACTACCAGGATTTCAGCACTCTACAGGAAGGTAATCATCCATGTCAAGAGAGGGGTTCAGCAGGAAGATACCATTTCACCGAAACTCTTCAGTGCCACCCTCGAGAATGTCATGTGATGACTGGAATGGGAAGGACACATGATGTCATCATGTTCCCTCAGTGACAATAGAGAAGGTAAAGGGAGAAATCTCTCCTTTACTTAAAAAGAAATGATCTTGGTTGAAGAAAAATCGACTTCACCTGACCTACCAGGACATCACAGTCTTTAGTGGACTCTGAGACAGGAAGAGGAATGAGCAAATATATAAAAGAAAGTAATGACTAAAATGTATAAACATAAAATATTAATTTTTCATATATTTTAACAAAACAGTCGATTTGCTTGAGCGGGCCCAGTAACGTCTCCATTGGAGACTTTGTTGTTACTGTGTCTGGCATATAAGTTGGCAACCCCCTTAAGAGCTCATGCCCCTGCCCATCTGCCCCAGGGCAAAGCACTGGACTCCTAGGAGCATAGCGGCCCCTGGTGGTTACACGCACCACTGCAGATCCTTCTTCTCTTTCAGCACGTTTGTGTCTGGGATCACAGTGACTTGAGTTCACTGTGTGTTATTTGCACAATAATACACAGGTGTGTCCTCAGTTACTGAGTTGCTCAGTTTTAGGTAAACTTGGTTCTTGGAAATGTCCCTGGTAATGCTGACTCAAGACAGAAGTCTTGTGTTATAATGTGGGCGCCCAATATTATTTATAACACCAATCCAATCCAGTCCCTTTCAAGGAGCCTAGCGGACCCAGTGTACACCATAGCTGGTTAGAGAGAATCCAGAGACTTAGCAGTTCAGGGAGAGTGTCTGTGAGGGCGTCAACAGAATTGGGCTTACTCCTGCAGCTGTACCACGGACAGAACACCTAGGAACAGAGGCTCACAGTAAGTCACACTCTCAGAGGCCCATGCCCACCTTGGAGCCTGTGTCCAGGGGATACTCGCATCCGGGAGCTGCCACCAGAAAGAGGAGGAACCAGCGATGATGCACATTCCTGCCCACGAGGTTCATGATTTCAGACAACGGGTCAGGCGGAAAGGGAGTCGGAGTTGGAGTGAGTGTGAATGTGGTTTTAATCCTGGGTCCCGAGTGCAGCTTTACATGGGGGAGCCTCTGTAGAGAAAGGAGGGGAACTGGGAGAGGCTGGTGTGTGTGGTCCCTGGGAGGAGGTGTTGACTGTAGCTCAGAGCACTCAGGCCTGTCCCTGGGACCCTGTCAGAGCCGGGTCTCTTCCTCCAGCATAAGAAACGTGCTGAGGAGCTCTCAGGAAACAGGAATTGCTGAGGAGGAAACGGCAGCTCTGGAGAAGAGTCCCCGTGTCTCAGGTCCCTGATGACCGAACACAGACACCCAGGGCTTCTACCTTGTAGACAGGCCCCTGCCCCTCCGTGTTGCTTTGTGGTCGCTCCTGTTCTCCCACCGTGAGTGCAAATCCTCAGGCCTAACAGACCATGTCATTTTCCATGTGAATTCTGACTTGGCCTGGTCCAATCCATGTCAATCAAATTTCACACTGTTTTTTCATTGTTATCTTGAATAAAATCCCTTTTCCTTGAATAGCTTCACTCTGAAATATTCAAGACATTATTAGGATGGATTTATTCTTTCTTACTGGTCTATTTAGGGACATGGAAGATGTCTCGCCTACTGACCTTCCTGGTGTGGTTGGCTTGGTCAGGAACACCTCAATCCGCTCTCTCCTGTATATAACTCAGCACCCAGAAGATGACCCTGATCCTCAGAACCCTGTTATTGGGGATCATCATTGAGAAATTCCAGCCCCATCAGTTGCCTGAAAACAGCTCGTGTAGAGTCCTTAGCACACAAACTATTGGACCTGGAACCTGGTCTTAGTGCTCAGACTCACACATTTTACAAGGGTACTAGTGTGCTAGCCCTGAACAATGCCAGACATGGCCCTCCACCCCCTCCTAAATGCTTGGAACCTAGACACAGGCTGTGTCAAATACATGAACCCCCTAATTCCATGGTGCACCAGAGGATTGAGTTTGATCTATGGGGCCAGAAAATATGCTCTGAAATTTGATGTTTAAAAAGTCAGCATTAAGGATCAAAAATAATCTACATACTCAGCAGGTTCTAAAAATTCTGCTAAGATAAACACAGAGACACACAAACACCAACTCAGGCAACATGAGGATTGAGATGAATGATGTCACACCTCAGGTACCAGGTACCAGGATTCACAGACACTCTCGTATATAAGCACGTGACTCACTGTGTCCGTCCCCAGGTGTCCTGTCCCAGAGCTACTGCAGGGTCGGAAGAGTGAATCCTCACAGACCTGAGCCCCCGCCCCCTTGCGCTGTCTATGTATCTCCACAGTCAGCATTTTCCAGGAGAGCTTGGCCCCCAGACTTCAGGAAGAGCGCTGGAGTGCCTGGGGAATGTTGGGAATATTTTCTAAAGCTGCTGCACCAAGAACAACAGGACACTTCCTTAAACGTAGGAAAGCTTGTTTTCACAAACCAATATGAACTGTAGATTAACGAGTCTTGCTTAACTCTCATCACATTATATTAGACACATTTCTTTTCCTTAAGCTTCTTGACTCATGTTGTTTCTGTTCCACTCCTTCATATGTAGAATAAATAAAATATTCTATTTGTATAATTGGTAATGTATTAGAAACAGTGAAAGAAATAAATTAGAAAGGAAAGAAACCAGGAACAATCATTTTTATTTTATCATTGTTAGACAAGCCTCATGTAACAGAAACTTTAAAATTTTGTTTTTCACAGAAACTTGGGCAGGATAAAATGAATTGGAGCGTTTTTGCACACGTTAGTTTTCCCTCACCACTAGCATGATACCTGAGCACTACAGGGGAGACCAGGACAGAGACAGGAAGTAAACACAGAGCACTCCCAGTTATGACCCCAAAATTAAAGAAAAAACAGATTACCCATATTTGAATGGTAACGTTTTTCATAATTATTATATATCCACTAGTTTTATTCTAAACTAGTCATTTGCAATCCATGACTAATAGTGTTGTTTCTAATCAGAAATATACCTTCAACATTACTCTTTATTATTGGTATCAAACCTTTAAAACTCAGTTCCCTAAGTGAAGAATCAATGGTGCACTTGTGATTTTAAAGAACCAACTTTGTAAGTTTCCCAGATCAAGAATGTTGCTTCAGGGGGGTCAGCATGTGAGGGGAGACAGGAAAGTAGATTCTAATCCCCAAGTTTCTCTGTCTCGGGAGGACAGACTGCAAACTGAGGTTGATGCACAATGAGAAATTCAGTAAGAGTAACATCTGCAATGGTCTCCATATGGGGCCTCAGCGTAAGGAGGGTCCCTGAGCTCTGGGGTGTGGTATATCTGGGAAGAGTGGGGGCTCAGGGAGGGCATCAATACTCTGGGTCCTGCCTCTTGTCTCACTGTGAAGGGGTCAGCTAAGTTCTTGTCACAGGACCTGGTCTCTCCTCTACAAGGGGTGAGGTTGTGGAGAGGGAATGGAAAAACCTGAATTTCCATTTGTGAGTGGATGAGGCATGGGAGGCCAGCCCATCCCAGATGGGTGACAAAGTAGAGACTACCTGGGTGCAGGTCAGAGGGACAGAGTGTGTGTCTGAGAGCAGAAGGAATTTGCCAGAACACAGATGAGTGGACATCAGGATTTCATTTTCTGATAAAGTGACCCTTACCATGAGACCACGATAATCTCTGTAGAGTCAGAGGTTAATTTTGACAAGAGAATTATGTGCCCCTCAAGCCCCAGAGAAGTCATGGTTCCACTAGTGAAAACTTACATAAGAAAGAGTGAGGCACACTCCTTCCCACCCAGAGAGGGGATGGAGGACTCAGAGCCAAAACCCACAGAACAAAGTGCCCTTGGGGGTCATCTGAGAGCTGAGTGGCAGATTAGGTCTGATCTCCACAGAAAGATGATTCATCTGGTCACCAGAATTATCTCCTCAGGGGAGAGTCCTCAGAGCCTCCTGGGGGACTACAGCCCTGAAGCTCACCCTGCTTCCTCCTGCAGGTGGTTTGTGTCTGGGCCCCCATGGCCTTCCCCTCACTGTCTCTCGCACAGTAGTACAGGGCCGTGTCTTCCTCCCTCAGGCGGCTCATTTACAGAGAGAGTGTGTTCTTGCTGTTGTCTCTGGAGATGGTGAATCGGCCCTTCACAGAGTCGGCATAGTATGTACTACCACCAGTACTAATGTGTGAGACCCACTCTAGGCCCTTCCCTGGAGCCTGGCTAACCCAGTCCATATATTAGCTGCCACCATTGAATCCAGAGGCTGCACAGGACAGTGTCAGGGACCCTACGGGCTGCACCAAGTCTCCCCCAGACTCCACCAGTTGCACCTCACACTAGACCCCTGAAAACACAAAGACATCATGATCAGGAAACTCTCCTCACACAGAGGATCTGCTTCTACCATCTCTACCATGCTCTGTGTCTCTGTCACCCGTGAGTTACCTCCTAACACAGCCACCAGGAGAAGCCAGCTCATCCCACACACCATGTTGGTTCTGTGTGAATCAGGATGGAGCCCCTGGGAACCCCTGAACTGACTCCTGTCCTGGAGCTGAGGCTGGTCTGGCCTGTTTTCATCATAGCACAGAGAGGATCATTTGCATATCCTCCTCCTACATAAGTTCTGTTTGAACCTAAAGAGTAAGAGAAGGACTCCAGGGTAAGTGTCATGTTCTGGGAGTGACTTGTGTCCTGGAAAGATTCTGTCATGCAATTATTATACGACAACAAATTTAATTTGAGATATTTCTTCCTTATTTTTGATGACTATCATGTAATATCTACAGTCATACTTCTGTTTTATGTACCATCTGTAACTTAAAAACTTAAATAATTTATACCATATTCTCATAACACATTGTAAGAGTTGGTCCCATTATTGAGACAAAAGTAATCCACTGAATGACACCAAGTTATGAATGAGTTGGGAACCCAGAATTGAAACAGAATCAGGAGTAAGGCAGAATGGACAGACAGCACATCCCTGATATCTGGGAAACCTGAGGCAGGATCCTGTGTCTGCTCTGTCTCTGCTGTTTCTCCCGCAGGAAACATCTCTGAGGTTAAAGATGTTTGTATTGATATCAAAGGACCTCAGATGTGTAAAAGCTTAGCTCAGATAGACTAAGTCAGGTAGCTGACCTAAGAATGTCGTTCTTCTGATGATTCTTGGTTCTAAGTGAAAACTCTCACTGTGTTGGGCATTAAGAGCTCTCGGTCCATGAACATGTTAGTCCCTTGACCCCCACCCCTTCTCTCTTAAGTCTGTGTTTAAAATACTCACTGCATCCCATGGTTTGTCCCTGTCCACCAGGATTGGTGTCCAGTAACAAGAGATGTAGAGACAGCAGAGGGATAAGCTGCTTTCCTTGCATGTGACAGATCAAGGTTCATTCCCTGCACTTCATATGGCGTCCCATGCCCCTACCAGGAGTGACCCCTGTGCACACAGCCAGCAGTATACCAAGAGTGGCACAATAACAAATCCCACACAACTAGGGCTGAAGGATAGCACAGTGGCAGGGCACTTGCCTTGCACATAGCTGACCCAGGTTTGAACTCTAGTATCTCATATTCTTCCCCCAGCAATTTCAAGAGTAACTCCTGAGTGCAGAGTCAGGAGTAATTCCTAAGCAAAGCCAGGGATAGCCCCCAAACCGGACAAAAACTCACAAATAATACTAAACAAAATATGGGCTAGCAGTTGTCAAGAACTTCTTCCCTGTAATGAGAAAAAAATGTATTTATTCTGAATTTTTGCCTTTACCTGGAGAAGGATGTTGGAGACTAGTGTGCATGGAGGTGCATAGGGTGTGACTTTTCACATCAGCCCGACCCCACGTCTCCTTCTTACTATGTCAATATTTGATTAGCTGTTAAAACCACAGGAGGCCATGCCCAACACAGAATACTGACTTATAGATCATTAATGTTTCATGAGCGCTGGTATATATGGACACTTGTGCAGTGATCATCACACCCAAAACAGTGGATGAACCCCCTCACCCCAGTGTTTTCTCTTGGCCCATGGTATTCTTCCCCCCACGCTTCACCCCTCCCTCATGCTCTCTGCATGGCTCCTGTTAGTGTAAGTGTATGTAGGGTGGGATGATGGAGATTCACTCTTAATACCCTCCCACTCTAGGGATATATTATGGGTTTTACTCACGACTAAAGGTGTCATGTATAACTCTCAGTCCTGGGTCTTTAAAATAAATAGGTCACACAAGTTTTCTAGAAGGAGGGAGAAAAATGAGGAAAAGCTGTTCTACATCTTATATGAATATCAGAGAGAAAGCCATGAAAATAATAACAAAAAGGCAAGTATCGATTAATACTCATCGTGCCAGGCGTTGGAGTCCTGGGGGCCTGGTGGGGTGAGTGTGGGGGACAGGAAGGACAGATCACAGGGAGGGGGTTGGGAGGGTGAGGGTGTCACTGAGAGTGGAGCTGCTCTGGGAGCGACAGGGAAAGGTTCCAGGAAAGACACTGGAACTGGTCATGGATGGGAGTGGGTGGGGGTGATGGGGGCTGAGTGTCTCTGTGTTGTGACAGAATATTGGCCTTTGTGGGCTTCTAGCACATGCTGACCCTCTTTGCACCCTGGTGGGTCTGATGTCTTTTCTGAAGTGGCTCCCTAGTCCCCTCTGGTGGCTGGCAGAGTCCCTGCAGCCCCTCCTATGGTCTAGGGGCTCCTTCAGAGTCCCACAATTCCCAGAGTGAATAGAGGAAGTGTGTCTTCAGCATCATCAGATACAGGAAATGTGAGCACTGGGAAATGAGTCCGGTTTGATTCATACCAGTTTCCCCAGGGAGGTGTGTTCAGAGACACCCCATGGAGAACGGAATCCTTCCTGCTCCACGTGGAGGTATCTCATGCCTGAGTCACATCACAGCTCACAGAAACCTTAGAGTAAGTCTGGGTTACAGAGAAAGGGCCGGATAGGAGAAGCCCTGCAAAGGGAGAGCAAAGGGTCAGTACAAGAGATGCAAATATAGGAAAGAAACAAATTATGAGGTAAGACTCAGTTTCTCTGGCAGTCCGTTATAATGGGAGATTGATTCATCAACCTGTAGCATTCCTGACACAGAAATAAACAATATCCTTAAATACAGACTGGGATATGTGGTATCTGGTGAAAGTTTGAACGACATTTATAAGTGATTCGCCACCGCCTCCTTCTCCCACCATCCGACTACCTCCCGCTACTCGCCACCACCCAGAGTTGCATCAGCCCCACCGGCTCTACATCCCCGAAGTGATTCACCAGCACCACCAACCTCACCACCCGTGACTGTGCCTCTGTATATTTCTTTTGAATGTGAATAAAAGTACTGGATAAAGTATTCTTGGTGAAGCTCCATTTTGCTATGACATTTTTATACTATATACTACCATATTTCTTGGACCCAGAGGGTTCATTTTGATGTAGGTAGGCCTCACGGGTGACTTTTGTGAAGTGGGCAGAAGAAAGATGGTCTCGTTCTCCCCATCTGCCTCTGCCACCAGGAACCTAGAGTTACTGGATTCTTGTTTCACCTCGAATAAAGGAATTTCAGGAGTAGATGAGCAGTGAAATGACAGTTTTTATTGGGAGGATTTGAACGGAAGGAGGAAGAGAAAGTGGGAGAGAGTGGAGAGTACCCTGCTCAAGAGAGAGCCACTACACACATCCCAGCATTAGACATGAAAACATGAAAGTACATATCTCAAGAGGCGAGATGAGGATGATACATGTGCTCAGGCACCTCATGTGCTCGGCTACATGGGAGCAGGCAGCACATGAGCTTGGGCAGCATTTGTGTGTGCTTCCTTTATTCAAGGTCGCCATTCTAGGGTTTCTCCAACCTGCGCCCATGTGGGGCCTCTACCTATGTAAAAGTCCCTTGCTAGGGAGGTTCCCAAGGGGTTGGGAATGGTGATGGTCTTTTTTGAAATTCCTTTCCTGACTTTTGTTTCTGCAGGTGTTTCTGTTGGAGGGTGTTGGTCCAGCCTCCTCAGGGTCTGTTATAGACAGGCATCAGTTCTACATGAGCTCAGTGCTATTACTTCCCAGGAGCTTTACTGACATTGCCTCGGGAAGGGCCCTTCCCTATCTGCTTGCCTACATCAATTCGATAGGTCTGCTATAAATCTAAGGGCACTCCTTTGTAATTTCCTTGTTTGATCTGGCTGCTTTCAGTATTGTTCTCTGCTTATGCTGTTGGTCCTTCTGATTAGGATATGTCTTGGAGTCTTTTATTAGGTCTATTTTAGCTGGTACATTTTGGATGTGAATGTCTATGTTTCCCAGCTCTGGAAAGTTTTCAACAATGATGTCCTTAACTGTTATTACCTCATTGTGCTTACTTCCTCATCTTTCTGTGACTCTGAGGGTTCTTACACTGCTCTTGAATCAATCCCTGCTTTGCCCTTGAGTTTTTTCAGGTATTTTCCCAACTTTTGTTGTTTACTGGAGGTTTTCTGCATCTTATCGTCAAGGTTATTGATTCTGTTTTCCGTTGTTACTCTAATGAGCACGATTGAGTTTTTCATTTTTTCTACCAAAATTTTTGCTAATGATATTTCTGTCTCTAATGTCAGTCCAGGTTCCCAGAATGTAGATATATTTGTTTTTACTTATCGGTCCAGATTGAGATATACGTAGGTGCTCTGAAACCATTGGTTAAAGAGCTCACACAATGTATGTCTTCCTTAAGTATTGCTGTTACACAAAGCTTTCTTACTTCAGAAGCAGACAGACATGCAGAAGAGGGAGAGTTCTGTATATTGCTGGGAACTTGTGACAAAGATGGCATGAGGGAAGCTGAGGGGCCTGCTGGAAAGGAACTCTGACCCTGCATCCTGTCCCACACCCTCCTTCCCTGATGTTTCCAAATGCTCAGCACCCTGCTAGGGCCCAGACTTCCCCCCAAATTGACCAGCCCTGGAATACCTCAGCATGTTTATATCTGTGTGTTAACTCAGAATCAGCAGCCAAGCCTCCTGGTCCCTGGCAGGTGCCACAGAGATGATCCACTCAATACCATGGAGATAATCCACTGAATGACCCTAATCTCTGAGACCAATGGGGTCCCACTTTGGGCCAGTTTGGGGGAAGATGGAGCCCCGCATGTGCAGGGGCAGACAGAAGCAGTCCGATGACGTCATGGGTTTGTACCCCACTGAGGCGCACACTCCCAGCTCTTACAATGGGGAACCAGTAGAGGAGCAGCAGGATGAGTCTGGACATGCCCAGAGCAGGAAGTGGCTGCACAGGACTCATGTCCCTGCGCCCAACATCTCTCTTGCTGTCTGAAGTGTGAACACCCATTCTCTGCTCAGTCCATCCATCCAGGGAGAGGGTAGCAGAGCAAGGGCCATAGAAAGTGGGGCGGGGAGACAAATACAGGGACCATGAACTTTCTCCTCATTTTTGGAACATGGGTTTTGGTATGGGAGGGTGGCCAGTCCAAACAGGTCCTGCCCCCGAGATTGGCCAGTTGCAACAGCTGCTTGTCCAAGCCCTGCTCTGGTGCCTTCTGGAAAGCCAGAACAAAGCAGAACTCCCCGAACAGAGAGAACATGGGGAGTCTGGAATCTCCCGCTGGGTAGAGGAAAGGAGGAAAGCACAGGGGGAGACGGTGCCTCAGTTGAGCCCCAGAGCCCAGCACCCACACCTCGATTCCTCGAAGAAGCTCCAGGGGCCAAGGGAGACGAGGGAGGGAAGGACACAAGGCCACGGGAGGGGGAGAGAGAGAGGGAGAAAGAGAGAGGGAAAGAGGGAGAGAGAAGGAGAGAGAGGGAGAGATGTAGAGGGGAGGGTAAAAGGGGGGAGCAGCCGGTACCTGGCACAGGAGCCCTGGAAGGTTCTGGAACCGCTGCTCTCGCTGCCCGCTCTCAGGAGCTGTTTCCGGGTCAGGGAGCAAAGGTCGGGCAGCCCCGCCCATTCCTACGAACCCTCTTTGGGCCCGGCGCTCCTGGACAGCCCAAGTCGGGCGCTGCCGCTGGACGGGTCAATGGGAGACGGTGTCTGCTCGGGCCTGTCCTGGGGCTCCCTGTGCCCAGGTGGGGCCGTGTGGGCAACGCTGCCCGTGGCCCCTTCCCGTGGCCCTGAGGGGGGCGGTCAGCGCCTAGGGTCTCGGGGACTGCAGGAGGGGCCAAACTGACCCCGGGTCAGAGAGGAAGGGTCCCTGTGGTCTCGTCCGTCAGTACTTGGACCCCGCGACCCCCGGGAGAAGGTGTCCCCAACACACACAGCTTCCCAGAGGACAGGGCAGGGGGAGGGAAGGTCTGTGCTGACGTCAG
This sequence comes from Sorex fumeus, assembly GCF_029834395.1. Classification (NCBI taxonomy): domain Eukaryota; kingdom Metazoa; phylum Chordata; class Mammalia; order Eulipotyphla; family Soricidae; genus Sorex; species Sorex fumeus. Next base: position 297,862 of record NW_026606224.1, on the reverse strand, counting down.
CTTCTCCCATCGATAGTGTGATCGATACTCATCAATTGGGAAGTTCCGGTGTTTCCCGAAAATGACTCAGGGTTCAGGAAACACGTTTGTGCCAAACCCACAGTCACGGGCTGTCGGGTCCTGTGTCAGGGACTGGGGACAGGGCAGGGCTGGTGCGGAGGGTCGGGGGAGCGTGAGAAGGTCCCATGAGGGGAATCTTGGGGAGAGGAGGCAGATGGTGTCTGACCTAACCCAAATGCCCGCCTGGGGAGTTTCATGACGTTAGTTGGTGAATTTTCTCAACAATTCTGAGATCACTAGATCCTCATGGCTGTCACTTTGATGACACACATTTTCACTTTATTACAAAATATGTTAAATGTGGGGTGATATCGGGTGCTTGGGGTGCTGGGGGGTCCCGACCTGCAGTACTCAATCTATGAGGGATATTCTGGGCGAGGGAACTCCTGAATGAGAAGGAATGGACGCAAGTCTTGGATTGGGAACATGCGATGAGCCTTTTTGTCTGCAAGACACTTATATGCATTAAGGTGGCGCCTGCGCGAAACAGAATGGGCTGATCTCTGTCGTGGCTAATGGTCAGTGGACAGAGAGTCAAGATAGCCATATCTGGTGGGCTACCAGTCGGTGGAGGACAGTCAAGGTAGTCGAATAAGGAGTGAAGATTTACAGAGGGGCTAGCCAGATTGCATCATCCAAGGGCCGCATGGTGGGATGCCACGTCTTGTGAGAAATGTACAGTTTCACATAGCCAAGATGGAGACCTCTGGCTCCCCACAGTTAAATACCAAAATTATGTGAAAATAGCAAAATTCCTGAAGTATTTATCATGGAACTTATTGTTAATTTTATTTTTATAAAGTTGTTCACAGTATTTGATTACATTTAATATTTGAACACCAATCCCACCACCATTGTACCTTCCTGGTGGTGCATATACTTCTAACATTAATAAAATGTAATGAGGACTTTTTTTTTACTGATTTTAAAAGAAAAAAACCGACTAAATATGGGAAGAGTTGAGTAAAGTTTTCTTTCCTTGAGGACTCTCCCTTTTGCTGTTCTCTGGAAGGGGTGAAATCACTTGATCACTTGACTTGATCACTTGAATTCCCATTAATCTCAATTTGCTTGAGCAGGCGCCAGTAACGTCTCCATTTGTCCCTGTCGCATGCTAGTGTAGCCCAATGGCGTCTGTTCACTCTAGGAACACAAAGAGCCTCAAACCGATCGTTCATGATTTGAGGAAGAAGTCTGACCATCTGGTATGTGGGTGGCCACATGGTCTTTTGAGATCCCGTGGAATCCAGTTGGTAATGGCTCTAGTCCAGCGGTCATCTCTAAATCTCATTACATGACCAGCCCATCTGATTTTTGACGCCTTGGCAAACGAGAAAGGGTCCCTGATTCTTGATCGTCAACGGAGTTTGAGACTCTGGATTCTTTCTCTCATTTGAGAGAAACGTGATACTCCAAGCAGAGCTCTTTCCATTCCTCTTTGGGAGACCAAAATAGCATTCTCATCCTGTTTGCATAGGGCCCAGGTCTCTGAGGCGTATGTTAATGCAGGAAGAACAGTGGAATCAAAGAGATGTACCCAGAGCCGGAGGTTTTTCGTCCTCTTAGCTATTTCTTCGACGTTCCTGAAGGCGTTCCAAGCCGCTCTCTTCCTCCTGCACAGCTCAGGTGCCAGGTCATTTGTCATGTTGACTTCTCGACCTAGGTACACATAACTGCTGCATTCGAAGATGGACGTTCCATTGAGAGCGAATGGAGAGTCAGGAACGAGGCTGTTTCTCATAAACATTTTCTTTGTAAGATTCAACTGTAGTACAACCTTTCCACACTCATGGTTGAAGTCGGCCAGCATTTGTAATTACAATGGGAGGGGTGAAATACGTCCACAAATATATGAGGACAAAGCTCTTCCTTCACAGAATATCTCCTAAAGTTAATCTGGGGGAAGCTAGTTTGATGTTTAATCTCAAACAAAAAAGCTTTGTTCCAGTCTGTGACCTGTTGTTGTGTGACGTCTCTGGAGCCCCCAAAGCTCATATTCACAGAATAGTCACTCCTGCAGTGTTTTGCTCTCTTGGAGACAAAATGGTAACATGGGCATTACCGACAAGGTCCTCTGGTTCTAGGAAACCATGGGAGAGAAAACACACACAAAATAGCAACAAGCTGCATTCTTTATGTTACCATTTGCTCAAGAAAACCAAGAGGACTTTCATCTGAATGTATCATTAAAAATCCATGAAAATCTAATTCAAATTCACATGGAGCATTTCCAAAATATCTGGTTTTTGCTATATCTTTAACCAGGAATTAGCCTTACAGCATGCCCGTATGTGTTCAGAGGCTAAGTCCTATTCTCAAGAAAGTTTGGCAATGTAAGACTTCAAAATAAGCTATGAGCACCGAAGCATTCTTGTAACAAATTAAGATTTGCTTGTAATTGTAATTACATTTACTTTAAAAATAATTTTGACTGTTCTACTTTTGAAACTGTATTTAGAATGTAATTTTTAAAAAATAAATGTGACTATTGATATTTCTAATTAATTTTTACCGTAAAATTATGGTTTTATTCATGTTCCTTCCTCTTTCTCCCAGTTTTATTCTACATTGTTTCTCTACTAGCTGTGATTTGAATAAAATATTTTACATAAGTTCATATCTACATATTATTTTCTAGTTCATAGTGATTTTCTACATATTGCAAGGTATATATATATATATATATATATATATATATATACTGCAACTAAGTCTACTTTCAAGTATCAACAGGTGACACTATGAGTATGTGAGTATAATGATATATTACTCTAATTTCTTTCTCTCATTCTCTGAGTAATATTGAGATTTACAATGAATATATATATACTTATATATATAGTGTCCTCATTTTTGATACAGAGCTATAGAAACTCTGCATTTCCTTAATAATCTGGAATAACAGAGGTTCACCTTGTTATGCTTGTAGATTAATTTGAAGGTTTCGAGGCCAACTAATTACAAGAAATGACTAATTGTGACGTTATTCATGTGATAAGAAGTTTGGAAATTTTGAAGTTATGGTGCCAGCTGCAGGTCAATCTGTACTTGGGAGGCAAGTGCATCAGCAGCCTGATGGTGCCTTAAGACTTCCAGATACCCCAAAATTGCTGCTGTGCCTTTGGCCAGACCCCAAAAGCTTGGGGAAAGGTTACCAAGAAAGTAAATGGCCAAAAGTTAGGTATGTGGGAGACACACCCATAAACCACCTTCGGCTCAGATATATAACTGGAGGCATGGCCTCTGGTTCCTGATCGAACTGCTTAATGGCCATGATCCTAGAGACTCAGAAACAAATCTCGAAGCTCAATGGCTTTTGGCAGAAATGCATCTGGTCCCTACAATAGGTTACTGGCGCCAGGACACCCAAGGTGAGAATAGGTTTCGTGCCTTGGCCTGTTTGCCCTGGTGGCCCAGTGGCCATCATCCTCTAGAGGCCACTGGACAGTCAGCTTTGTGCCCACAGTGACAAGACATGTGGGGCCTCACAGGATGAGGTGGAGCCGGCCCTTTCCTCCCCACCCCAACAAGACCATGAGTAGCAGCCCTCTCTGGCTCCTGATCAAGCCGCTTAATGGCCATGACCCAGAGACTCAGAAACAAATCTCGGAACCCAGGGGCTTTTGGCAGAAATGCATCCGGTCCCTATAGTAGGTTACTGTTACCGGGTCACTCCAGGGGGGAAAGGGTGCTGTCTCTCCACCTGCTCCCCCTTGGCGTTGTGGTGCTGCCATCCACCAGAGGCCATTGGACAGTCAGGTTTGGGCCCACAGTGACGAGACATTTGGGGCCTCACGGGATTGGCGTGGAGCCGGCCCATTCCTTCCCTTGCCAATGAGACCCTGAGTCACTGCCCACGAATGACCTCTCTAGCTCCTGATCAAGCTGCTTAATGGCCATGATCCCAGAGACTCAGAAACAAATCTCAGAACCCAGCAGCTTTTGGCAGAAATGCATCCAGCCCTGCATTAGGTTACCTGTGATGGGCCACCCCAGGTGGGAATAGGTTTTGTGCCTTGGCCTGTTCCCCTTGGCAGCCCGGTGGCCACCATCCTCCAGAGGCCACCCCACAGTTATGACACACACGGGGCCTCACGGGATGGGGGTAGAGCTGGCCCTTTTCTCCCTATCCCAACAAGACCCTGAGTCACCACCCACGAACGGCTTCTTTGGCTCCTGATCAAGCTGCTTAATGGCCATGATCCCAGAGACTCAGGAACAAATCTTGGAACCCAGCAGGTTTTTGCAAGAAATCCCTCCAGATTTATTTGTTAAAATTTCAGAATTTCAAAATCTCGCAGACACTACTGCAGCCACGCAACATTATATGTTATTCATAACCAGCAATAGAAAACAAATTGTCTACTGTTGGCTTTTCGGCAGATCTGAGTGTAGGGGTAAAGAGTAAGTAAAGGCCCTCCCGTTGATCGTCGATTTGCTCGAGCGGGCCCAGTAACGTCTCCATTGGAGACTTTGTTGTTACTGTGTCTGGCATATCGAATACTCTCGGTAGCTTGCCGGGCTCTCCGAGTGTAGGGGTAAAATCCCAAATAATAATGGTGAGTCTGGTGTCAAAATATTGAATGTAAACAAAGAAGAGAGAGAGAAATGAGTAAATCATCTGCCCCACAGGTAGGGGGAGGGTATGGAATGAGGGTATACTGGGGTTTTGGGTGGTGGATAATGGGCACTGGTAAAGGTACGGGTATTTTATTGTATGACCAAGGCTTAAACCTGAAAGCTTTGTAACTGCTCTCAGGATGATTCAATAAATAAATAAAATTATAAAATATGGAAAAAAAGTTAAGGTGGATTTCATGTGCAATTCAATCAGCCTAATCAGTGGCTGAATAAATAGCAGTACTCCTACATAAAAAAAAAAATTAAAAAAGAAGTTTGGGAATTTCAATTCCAATTACTAAGCTTCAGTCATCTGGTAAGAAGATTGGAAATTGTAATTAATCACCAGGGCCAACAAATAATGAATCACACTTATGGAATAAAATCTCCATAAAAACTCAAGTGGATGGTGTTCAGAGATTGTGGGAAGTACCTTACTCAGCTAGAGCATGGAGACTCACTGTCCCTCCTACAAATCTTGCCCCATGCATATCCTTCAGCTTCCACTTTCACAGTTAGATACATTTTTCTTCCAAAAGCATACATTTTTATTGAGTACTGTGAGTTACATATGTGCTATTATTATAGTTTCAGACATATAAAGTTCTACCGCCAATCCCACCGCCAGTGTCCACCAATCCCACCACCAGTGTCCACTTCCTCTACTGACGCTACTTGATTTCTTCTCACCCTACCTCCTGCCTCCTTAATAGTCATATTTTGTGTTTGGGGTCCCTGGCTTGTAGCCTAGATGACCCTGTGGCTTAGCTGTCTACTTAAGTCATTCTGCTTCACAACGGATGTGCCCAGGGACCATACCCTGACCCTGTCATCTCACATCCATCTCTTCTTAGCACTACTCCTTTCCTTTTCTTTCTTGGCCTTGTACTTTCCACAATAATTACATTTTGAAAGATTTTTATTTCTATCTCCTTTGATACCCTGCACCCTGAATTCATCTCAATTTACGTGTCATGAGTGAGTGAGTTTATTTGGTCCAAGACCTTGTGTCTCCCTTCACTTAATGTGAGATCTTCAGCTCCATCTAAGCTGCAATGACTTGCACAATTCCATCATGTCCTTCAGTTGCATAGTGTTCCATTGTGTACATGTACCTCACCTTCCTTATCTACTCATCTGTCATTGCAACCTCAGCTGAGTCCACATCCGAGCTACTGCTCTAAGTGCTGCGTATGTCCTAGAGAATGAGTATTTCTGTGACTTCTAGGAGAGAAGTGGAATTGCTAGGTTGTAGGGAAATTTTAGTCTTCATTTTTTGAGAAACCTCAATACTGTTTCCCAAGTTGCTGAAAATTTATGTGAGCAGTGGATGAAACTTCCTTTGTTATTAGATGTAATCATGACTATTTTTTTTCTAATAGTTTGCTATGTTCCCTTCTCACTAGAATGAGATTATATCTGTTCTTAATTCGGGTTTACCTATCACTGATGATGAAAACATTTTTAATGTTAGTGGACATTCACTTGTCTTCAGAGAGAGTAAGAATATTACTTGCCATAGTTTTATACTGTAAGGCAAACGTCCTACCCGCTATACTATCGCTCCAGGCCCGGTGTGAGTACTCCACTCCTCTCGGAGAGCCCAGCAAGCTACCAAGAGTATGCCGCCTGGACGGCAAAGCCTGGCAAGCTACCCGTGATGTATTCGATATGCCAAAAATAGTAACAAGTCTCACAATGGAGGCATTATTGGTGCCCGCTCGAGCAAATCAATTAACAATGGGTGGACAGTGCTACAGTGTAACAGTGATAATTTTATAGTATTTTGGACTTTTATGGTATTGTTTTTTGTGTATTAGTTGTTTATTTTGTATTTTAACTCTGTTTCAAATGCGTGGAGTATAAATAGCTTCACCCTTTCTGGAAGGTGAGGTTTAGTTTTAGGCCATTTCTTTCTTTTTCTTTTTTTTGCCATTAGGAAAAAATGCAATTTGATGTCACAGTATTTTATTTTTGGTTCTGTTGCTTTGGCCAATGGAGTAAGATCACTGAGTTCCAGAAACTCTCAGGCTGCCTCACATCTCCCCAGAATCCACAAATCTACCTCGCACTGGATGCCTGTAAAGACAAAGACATCCTGGTCAGGAAACTCATCATCCTTCTGTTCCTCTCACTACCTTCACTCAGATACTCTTGTCCTGATGCATTAGCTCTAGAGACTGTAGAAGAAGATCTCAGCTCAGCCCAAACCTCATCCTGAGCCCAGGGCCAGCGGAAATTCCTTTGCTGACTACTGTCCCAGAGTTGGGGGCTGGGCTGGGCTGGTTTTCATCATCAGAGTAAGGGTTTAATTTGCATTTCTTCTTTAGATTTAGAAAGATCTGAACTGGGAATTTACAGAGAAGGCAGGCCCACGTTCTGGAACATGTGCCCTGGATGAGTTAGGTGTTCATGAAAATTTCCAAAAATTATAAATTATGAGTATCTTGTAATGAACATTTCATTTTACTCATTGATTTACTGCTCCCTGTTTTCGGAAACGTTATGTACAGAATTTCACTTATGTTATATATAAAAGCTTTACTTAGAGAAATAACTTTGTACTGCATTAAAGATACAGATTAGCAAGAATAATCCCAAAAATTTTGACATAAATGCTCTCCTGAACCATCCTACATCGGAACTGTAATTGTGTACTTAAAGTTTGTAAAATCTCCTCTATTAAATCCAATGTGACATGATTTTTCTGAATCTGTTAACCTGGAATTTGTTAGAGAAAATAATCAGGGTCCACTCATTGGCACTGAGATGATACACATCATTTGACCTATGTTCCTGCTCCTCCTACTTACCCATACAGGAAATTTTTTGTAAAAAATGTATATATTTATGTGGAGATTTCTATAATTCATTCATTTTTTTTTTCATTCATCATCCTGTTATTCGTTGATTGCCTCGAGCAGGCCCCAGTAACGTCTCTTTCATCCTAGCCCTGAGATTATATTCAAGGCTCTTTAAGAAAATGAGACCCATCATTGTTACTGGTATTTGGCATATTTGGTACGCCACGAGGAGTTTGCCAGACTCTGCCCTGTGGGCAGGCTACATTCCATAGCCTGCAAGTTTGTCCAAAGTAGAAATGAGATAATAAGATGTCATAAAAAGATGTCCTGATACGATGTCAGGAGCTGGATGTTCCGGGATCTGGATTTTATAGTCTCTGAGTCTTGGCCGCTGATGGGATTACACGGCTCCAGGGGGCCAGGTGGTGGGTGTGACCCCCGCCTACTGGAATTTGGAGGATCTGGGTGGAGGATGCTCAACTCCAATCCGAGTAGGCTTGGAGATCTCGGCCCGGAACCCGCGTGGCTTTGTCCCTCTGCCAGTACCTTCATGTGTGTGGAGAGTGGTCTCGGCATGGTGGTGGCTGGTCCTGGAGGTCTTCTGCTGCCGGAGCCCTGGTCGGGGCGGGGAGGAAAGCTCAACCGGTTCCCCTCCAAGGGACCCCGGCAAGGAACAGCCAGGCGCAGGGGCAGGAGACTGCACTGGTCTCGTCTGGGAGCTGGATTTTATAGTCTCTGAGTCTTCTATAATATACTGAGAAAAACTTAGGCAGAACTTTTCAGAATCTAGGCATCAAGAGATCTTCACTGATCTATTTCTAGTGGCCAAAATAAGAGAAGCAAGAATAATCAGGTTGATTATAGGAAACATGAAAATTCCTTTCATGGCATAAGAAACTTGGGCTAAAATGGAAAGTCACAGCGCTGATTTGGAGTAGATATTCACTCATAGTGCTTCAGATGAAAGGCTAGCATCACAAATATATAAAGCAGCCACACAATAATAACCCCATAAAAAATTGGGAAGAGGAGACGAACATACCATTCTGCAAAAAAGGCATGAGAATGGCTAATAAGACGTGGAAAAGTAATAGTTTATCACTTAGTATCAGGGAAACACAAGCAATGAGTATCACCTCACATTGTGAGAATGACATGTATCTCCCAAAACTGAAATCAACACATGTTAATGTGAGTGTGGCATATATTTATACTCAGTGGAATTCTATGCAACCGAATGGAAAATAAAGTCATGCTGTTCATTACACCTTGGATGGGGATGAAGGGCATGATGATGAGCTAAATAAGTCTGTGGAGAAAAGGACAAATAGAGAATAATTTCACTTGTTTCCGTAAAGAAACAAATCAGCGGGGCAGAAGAGGGTTGGGTGTTTGCCTTGCTCTTGGCTGATCCGGGTTGGATTCCCAGCACCACAAATGGTTCCCTGATTCTACTGGTGGTGATCTCTCAGCCTAGAGAGCAGGAGGAAGCCTTGAGTACTGTTGTGTGTGGCCCTGAAACCAAAACACAAATATATAAATAAATAACGAAAGAAACAAATGAAGGGAATGAACACTATCAATTGTTAATGCACCTTCACAAAGAGATACAGTACTGAGTGTGCATGTTAGGGGTGAGGGGAGCAAAGATGTTGAAGTGACCCAGGAACGAGGACAGATGATCTGGAGCACAGGGGTGGTGCTAAGGTAGGTGACAGTGTGCAAAGGAACTGCAGCTTCCAATCAGGGTTGAATAAGGAGATGGAGGGAGGGAAGAGAGTGCAGGTCACAGATGAAATAGGGTTGGGCTTCTGGGGTATGGGAATTTGAAAACCGTGGTGAGTAGTAACTGTACACTATACCGTAAACTGGCATTTTAAAAAATTCTATCACCTATGTTACAACTCACAAATTTTTTTGTTAGAAATGCCATAAAGTCTGCACAGGGATCTTGTTTACAGCCCTGGCACTGTGCACCATTGCCACAGAGCAGGAGTTATCGACTATATCAGCATATTGAGCTTGCAGAGACACAGAATTTAAAACAAATTGTGTAACAGTGGGATTCTGCCATTTGCAGACCTATAGTTCAGGAACCTACAATGATGCCAGCCCAAACTTACATATAGTACTTTCTGTACCAACTGGGGGGCTCCACACAATTTCTTAGAATGAAATATGAATGACATCAGTTGTTCTAGAGAGAAGCCATCTTCATCTTGACTGTTGCTGAAGGACAGAGAGAGAACCCGAGCTTTTCCCTCAGATGAAGCCTGGCCCTGTGAGCCCCATTCTGTGTCTCAGACCCTGATCCTCTGAGGAGGAAGTCAGGAGGATCAGCGTCCCTGTCATCTCCTCACCCAGCACAGCTGCCTCCCCCTCAGTTTTCTGACATGTTCAGGAAGTGGTTGTCACACTGTGTCTCTCGCACAGTAATACACGGCCATGTCCTCAGTGCTCAGCCTGCTCAGTTCCATGTAAGCTGTGGACTTTGACGTGTCTAGAGTGAAGGTGACGTTGCCCTGGAAGTTTGGTGCATAGCTTGGAGCACCAGTGTTAGTGTTTATCCATCCCATCCACTCAAGCCCTTCTCTCGGGGCCTGCCGCACCCAGTGCATCCCGTAGTTGGTGAAGGTGTATCCGGACGCCTTGCAGGAGATCTTCACTGATGTCCCAGGTTTTCCCACCTCAGGCCCTGACTGCACCAGCTGTACCTGGGAGTTCACACCTGTGGACAGCAGACAGGAGTGGGTAGACTCCACTTGACTGGCCCCATTCCCTCAGCCCAAGGCATGGGGACGCTTACCTGCAGCCATTGCCACCAGGAAGAGAATTCTCCAGGTCCAGTCCATGCTGAGGACCGTGCACTCGGGGGCTTCCAAAGGTGTGGGTGTGCCTGTTGCAGTGCGAGGTTGTCAGGACACAGACACTTCTGTATTTAACTCAATGCCCCTCGTGTAATTTGCATATTCATGAGGAGGTAGAATTCATAGCTGAAGGCCTGGTCCAACCTGAGAAGGGGCTGGTGGAAGCCCCCAGGTCCATCCTCAAGGGGAGTGAAGAGGTCCACGTTCTGATCCTTGTTTGAGGAGATGAGACCCTGCCCTGTCCCAGGACTCTGTGAACAGAGAGCTTCCCCTCCGGAGGGCTAAGCCCTTTCAGGACCTTCTCCTCAGAGCCTCCCACATCTGTATGTCCTGGGCACATGTGGGCACAGCTGGGCTTTGAGGTTATTTCTGGGATCCTGGAACTCCCCAAGGGATGCCACAATGACACTACAAAACCACCCTAATGCCCCAGTGGTTTCCATTGGAGATATTAAGAAGTCCAGAAACACCCCCTACATACAGGTTTTACTGCTTATCAATATGTTAAGTGTTTTATCCTCAAGATAATTATGCACAATTTCGCCTTCTGTGTCCTATACTGATTTTAATTTCGGTTTTTCTGAGAAAGCAACATTTAGTTTTACTGAAGAAGGAAATATTGTTTCTGAGAAATTTCTGCATATCTGCACCCATTTTTTCCATCTCTGCACCCTTTCTAGCCTGCAATTCTGTGCTCTAGGAACTTGGCGCCCCCTGCTGCCTGGTCCCCCCAAGGAGGGAGAGACTCTGGGCTCACAGGTACGTTAACTTGTCATGTCTCTAACACAGGATTGGATCCTGGCTGTTCACTTCAGAAGTCTAATTCACGATTCTTATTCTTTTAAGGCACTTTTGGGTTGGTATTGAGCCACACCAGGCGTTCTGAGGACTTACCCGGAGCTTGCACTCAGGAATCGCTCAGGTCGATGTATCCTCGAAAAAAATATATATAACACGACTTGATTTGTCAATAATTATATATGTGTGTATATATATATATATCACTGTATCACTATCATCCCTTTGTTCATTGAATTACATGAGCAGGCGCCAGTAACGTCTCCATTCATCCCTGTCGCATCTAGTGTATGGTTCTCATTTCCCTGACCATAAAATAGCCCCCAATATGCCATTAGCTAGCTACACTAGCATATATGTGTGTATATATGTATATATATATAAATTAAAAGGTGACACTGAGTTTTCTTTGCTGAGATTATGCAAAAGTGGTACAATACATATTTAATTCACTCAAATAAAAATAGTAAAAGCCACAAAATTAAACACAAGGAACTAAATATTTAAGTAAAGACTTTAAGATAAAAAAAAATTATGTTAAATTTGCTTAGCTAAGAAGACTTTTTCAAAAAGCAAGCATGAGTCTAACATAGCTCCCAACAATTTTTTTCTATAGCAGTACTTGGGGAGCAAATAAAAGTAAATAAGAAATGACTAGGATAAAATTAATAAAATTTTATGGTACAGATGACTTGAACTCTGACTTTTTCAGTGATACAGCATAGTATTATTTAAAGAAATTTACTTAGAGGAATTCAAGGGGAGAGAAAGAGAGAGCCGTGTTCAGGACAGCACAAGGGCTTCTCCAAATGGGAAATATCTTTGAGTTCTGATTTATGGTCAGACATGTTAGAAGTCTGGAAAACATCTTCCCACCCAGCACATGCAAAAACTTGAATGAGTGAAAACCTGAACACTTGAGATTCACTTTCTGTCTCTCTGTGAATACTAGGAAAAGGAAGATGGATAGATAAATAAAATAGTATTATTAAAGAAATATACTTACAAAAACGAACTGTAGCGATATCACAGTGGGTAGGGCGTTTGCGTTGGCCTTGTGACCAACATGGGTTCAATTTCTTTGTCCCTCTTGGAGAACCCAGCAAGCTACCGAGAGTATCCTGCTCAAACGGCAGAACCTGGCAAGCTCCCCGTGGCGTGTTCGATATTCCAAAATCAGTAATAACAAGTTTCACAATGGAGATGTTACTGGTGCCCGCTCGATCAAATTGATGAACAAAGGGAGAAAATTGCTACAGTGCTACAAAAATGCAAGGAGAGTGAGAGAGACGGGGGAGGAGAGAGAAAGGGGGAGAGAGACAGAGATGGCACAGGATTATGACAGGAAGGACAGTCCAAACACAGAATCTGGTCATAATCACGTGAGCCATCATTCTCCTTTATTGATCTCTAGGATCCTGTATGGTTTCTCTCTCTCTTTCTTTCTCCCTCTCTTTCTGTCTCTTTCTTCCTTGCTCATTCTCTCTGGTCTATGGATTGCAATACACACACTGAAAGATTATCATGTATATCTCTTTTCCTACTTTCAATTCTCAGTTCTTGTCCGGAGTGATCATATCTACCTATTCCTGTCCTACTGGTCCATCTCTGTCCTTCACCCCCCACACACATGAAGCAAGCTTCCAACCCTTGACTAGTCATTAAGACCCCTGTGTTTCCTGGCACTGAATATTAATCTCTTAGAAAAGTATAAATCCCACGGAAGAGTGCAATTATTCTATATCTATGCCTTTCCTTCTGAGTCATTTCACTCAGCCTGAAATCTCCAGGTCCATTCATTTATAAGCGAATTTCATGATTTCATTTTTCCCTGGTGGCCACAAAGTATTCCATTATGTAGATGTACTGCATTTCATCCAGGTGTCTCTTCTCAAACACTCTGTTTCATATTTGGCTATTGTGATGCAGTAAACATAGGCATGCAAATATATTTCCAAATTAGTGTTTTGGGTCCTTTGGGGTTGATACAAACAGTGGAATTTCTAGGTCATATGGAAGGTCAGTGGAGGATGCAATGTTCCATCCCATTGGAAAACCTGCAGGAATGTACTACTGTACAAGAAGGGAGACATCCATGACATTGGCAACTATCACCCAATCTGCATATTGTCTGTCATCTACAAGTTGTTCACTCAAATCATACTGAACAGGATTGGAAGAACACTAGATGAAGGACAACCATGTGAGCAAGCTGGGTTCCTCAAAGGATTCAGCACCATCGACCATATCCACACGATAACAAAGCTTATTGAGGTTTCTCGGGAGTTCAAGATGCTGCTCTGTCTAACGTTCATTGATTTAAAGAAGGCTTTTGATTCTGTTGAGATGGAAGCGGTCATTGAAACCCTAGCCAATCAGGGTATACAAACTCAATACATCAGGATCCTCCGTGAGCTGTATTACAGATACACTACCAGGATCTCACCATTCTACAAAGAAGTAATCATTGATGTCAAGAGAGTGGTTCGGCAGGGTGATACCATTTCACCGAAACTCTTCAGTGCCACCCTCGAGAACATCATGCGAAGACTGGAATGGGAAAGAATGGGAGTAAAGATAGATGGTCGGCAACTACACCATCTCCACTTTGCTGATGACATTGTTTTAATAACAGCAAACATTAGCCAAGCGGCACAAATGCTGGCCAACTTCGACCGTGAGTATGGAAAGGTTGGACTAGAGCTGAGTCTTACGAAGACAATGTTTATGAGAAACAGCCTCGTCCCTGACACTCCATTCGCTCTCAAAGGAACGAGCATCTCCAAATGCAACATTTATGTGTACCTAGGTTGAGAAGTCAACATGACAAATGACCTGGCACCCAAGCTGCGCAGGAGGAAGAGAGCAAGTGACTTGGAACGCCTTCAAGAGGGTCGAAGAAATAGCTAAGAGGACGAAGAACCTCCGGCTCCGAGCACATCTCTTTGATTCCACTGTTCTTCCTGCATTAACATATGCCTCAGAGACCTGGGTCCTAATCAAACAGTATGAGAAAACTATTCAGGTCTCCCAAAGAGGAATTGAAAGAGCTATGCTTGGAGTATCATGTTTCACTCAAATTAGAGAAGGAATCCAGAGTTCCGACCTCCATCAATGATCAAGAATCAAGGACACTGTCTCGTTTGCCAAATTGTCAAAAAACAGATGGGCTGGTCACGTAATGAGATTTAGAAATGACCGCTGGACTAGAGCTGTTACTAACTGGATTCCACAGGATGTCAAAAGACCGTGTGACCGCCCACCTATCAGATGGTCAGACTTCTTCATCAAGATCATGAACGATCGATTTGAGGCTCTTCGTGTTCCTAGAATGAACAGATGCCATTGGGCTACACTAGCACGCGACAGGGACAAATGGAGACGTTACTGGCGCCCGCTCGAGCAAATCGACGATTAACGGAAGTCAAGTGATCAAGTTATGGAAGGTCAATTCTACATGTATTGGGAAGTATCTAAGATTTTTCCAAAGAGGTCTATCCCTTTGATCAATTCCAACCAGCAGAGAATATGTATTGCATTTCCCCACATCTATGCCAACACAGAATGTTTTGGTTCTTTGTGATGTATGCCCTTCTCCCTGGTATGAAGTTATAACTCATTAATGTTTTAATTTACATTTCTCTGATAAGAGCTGTGGAGAATTTGTTCATTCAATTTACTGCCTCAAAGTCTATTCTAAGAATGTTATCTGTTTTAAAACTCCCATTTTAGATGGGGTTGATTTTTTCTTGATAAGTTCTATAAGTGCTTTATATATGTTTTATTAATCTTACAGTAGATGAGGCTGGAGCGATAGCACAGCGGGTAGGGCGTTCGCCTTACAAGCGGCCAACATGGCCGACCCGAGTTCGATTCCTCCGCCCCTGTCGGAGAGCCCGGCAAGCTACCGAGAGTATTCGATATGCCAGACACAGTAACAACAAAGTCTCCAATGGAGACGTTATTGGGCCCGCTCGAGCAAATCGACGATCAACGGGAGGGCCTTTACCTTTTACCTTACAGTAGATGAGGCATGGGCAGATATTTTCCCCCAGGTTTTTGGTTGTCTTTTGATTCTTATAATAATTTCCTTTACATTGATTGTGTCATTTAAAAATAAGAGATTCAGAACACAAAAAGCATGAAATGGGTGAAAACTTTGGCTCCACGTTGATTCCAAAATTATTAGGTTACATGAGGGAAATTGAAACAAGAATACAGAGATCATATGTTTGAACTCAGCCGAGAGTAACTGCTTGTTGGCAACACAAAACGTTTTGTCAACGTCTGACCACAATCACAAACACAAAGTCACCTTCAATGTTGAGTGCACAAACAGCCTAGAGTGTTGGTGAATCCTCAGGTGAAATTGTGATCAGTGTGGGTGAATCATTGCAGATCCAGAGTTGGGACACACCTCACATATCTTCACAGAGCAGGGCCTCACTCAGCCTCTGTGCACACAGCAAAGTGCTAGGATGTGGTTCCTCATTCCACAAGCACACAAATCACAATCACAAATCATCCTGTTAATCGTCTATTGCCTCGAGCAGGCCCCAGTAACGTCTCCTTCATCCTAGCCCTGAGATTATATTCAAGGGTCTTTAGGAGAATGAGACCCATCATTGTCACTGGTATTTGGCATATTGGGTACGCCACGGGGAGTTTGCCAGACTCTGCCGTGTGGGCAGGCTACATTCGGTAACCTGCCGGTTTGTCCAAAGTAGGAATGAGATAATAAGATGTCATAATAAAATGTCGCATGGCCGCATTCCGGGAGCTGGTTTTTATAGTCTCTGAGTCTTGGCCACTGATGGGATTACACGGCACCAGGGGGCCAGTTGGTGGGTATAACCCCCGCCTACTGGAATTTGGAGAATTTGGGTGGAGGATGCTCAGCCCAAATCCAAGTAGGCTTGGAGATCTCGGCCCCAGAACCCGCGTGACTTTGTCCCTCTGCCAGTACCTTCATGTGTGCGGAGAGTGGTCTCAGCATGGTGGTGACTGGTCCTGGAGGTCTTTGGCTGCTGGAGCCCTGGTCGGGGCGGGGAGGAAAGCTCAATCCGCTCCCCTCCAAGGGGCCCCGGGGGCGAGGACAGTCAGGCGCGGGGGCAGGAGACCCACAAGCACAAGCGAAACAAAATCAGCTCTGGACTAACTCCCCACTACCTTCTCAGAGAGTCACCAGGGCTCAGCACTTCCCCATCAGACAAGATGAACCTTGGGTACTTTATGTGTCTCCTTGAAACCCAAAAGCATTAACTAGTGGAGATGATCACAGTCGTATTCACTGCAATGCAGTAGTCAAGATGTACACACAACACACAACTGCAGTGCTCAGTTCTGTCTGTGTTTCCTCATTCAGCCATGGAGTCCATTCTTTCTCTCCTTCAGTTCTGATTGAGGGACCGTGATCATTGTTTCCTTCCTTCTCTCCCTGAGATTCCTGAGTCTCTCTGTCAGTGTTTGCATCAGGTCAGAGATCACTGAGAGGATTGTTGCTCTACGCACACCCACAGATCTTCAGATGTTCTGATGTTCTTACCTGAATACAGTCAACATTCATTAAAAAATAAAATTGTTTTCATTGTTCCTGGTGCTCTGTCGGAGCTAAGGGTGTAAGTGCCCTGTGGTCTGGGCATGGATTGGTGAAGTTCCTCACTCTACTCAGCTAGGGCTGTGACTCTAGGAACTTCTGGCAGCCACAAAGCCTGTGGTATTTTCTCAGTGGGCCTGAGAGGGCTAGAGGTCGGGTGGCAGAAATAACCTTGGTTTCTGGTGCTGACGGGGCCTCACTGAGGTCTGTGACATTCCCCAGGGAACAATATCATAAAATTATAGAAATTAAACCCATGAGTTTCAGGAATATAAACTCTAAGTCCAAGTGTATAGAATTGAGCGCTCAAACAAATCTTTAGATTTTTTTATGGTGAAATTTTGTTAAATGATTCCATCCCAAGGAGTGAAGCCAGGAAAATCGCTTTAACAAATGGTGCTGGGAAAACAAAACTACATACAAAAACAACCATATAAGACAGAATTGAATCCATCCCTAACACCAGATACAGAATTTAATTGAAAGTGGACTTATGGTCCAGCTTTGACAGCAGAATCTTTAACATACACAGAGGAAAAACCTCAGAAGTTCTCTCCATGAAACCAATATTAGAAGGCTCATTTCACTCTATTGCAGAGATAAGAGAAATTAATATAAATAAACGGGACTAAATCAATTAAAATATTTTAAGGACAATATAAATGACATTAAAATTCAGATACCCTCCTGTTTCGGAGAAAATGTGTACCCAACAAACATCAGATCCAAACTAGTATCTAAGATATTTATAGAAGTCACCAAGGTCAATTTTAGAACAAATCACCTACCATAAAATGGTGTGGGGAATAAACAGATACTTTCCTAAAGGAACATTCCTATGGCCTGTGTAGACATATGAAATACTGTCTATCAACACTCACTCTGAGGGAAATGTTAATATAAAGGACAATGAAGTCATCTCTCCCCAGTGAGAATGGCTTATATCAAAATTACTGGAAACAACCAGTGTCAAAAGGTTGTCAATGGAAACACCATTTTTATGTTTGTGGGAGCTCATCTATGGAAAGCACTATGAGATTTCTCTAAAAAGTAAAAATAGAATTTCCAAGTTACGA
The DNA here is from genome assembly GCF_029834395.1 of Sorex fumeus. Lineage (NCBI taxonomy): Eukaryota > Metazoa > Chordata > Mammalia > Eulipotyphla > Soricidae > Sorex > Sorex fumeus. Next base: position 280,041 of record NW_026606224.1, on the reverse strand, counting down.
GTTATTCTATATTTGGTCCATTGAGCACACTGCAAACAAAAACAAACACTGTCCTCCCGTTGTTTATCAATTTTTGCTCGAGCGGGCCCAGTAACGTCTCCTTTGTGAGACTTGTTGTTACTGTGTTTGGCATATTGAATACATCACAGGTAGCTTGCCAGGCTTTTCTGTGTGCAAGATACTCTTGGTAGCTTGCTGGGCTCTCCAAGAGGGTGGAGGAATCGAACATGGATTGGCTGGGCTGGCTGCACACAAGGCAAATGCCCTACCACTGTGCTATCAATAAAAATATGACTTTGATAAAATATATGTAAACTTATGTCCATTATGGCATTTAGTATCATGGTCAGGGCATGGGAAAAATCGTAATGCCTAATGAAAGTTCCATGGATAAGAAGTTCTGGTGTATATGCACAATGGGATACAGTGCAGTTACAAGAAAAGTCAAAATATCAGCATTTTCTGCACCATGAATTGAACTAGGGAATATCAGATTAAGCGAAGTTTGTCAGAGGGTAAGGACCAATTCAGACAATCTCATTAATTGTGGTACAAAGGGAACAAAGCGTCAGGATAGACAGGATCCAATGGTAATGGCCCCTGCACCCTAACCACACTCTGGGGTTCTCTGAGGAGTCGGGTGGGGGCTTAGATCACTGGGAAGAAGAGACTGAGCACAGGGCCACACTGGGAAGAAGGGACTGAGCACAAGGGCCGCAGCAGAGTGTGGGGGTCTGTGAGGATTTTGTGCTGGGAGAAGCACAGGGAATTTGGAACCCACAATCATCAACACTCAGACTATTGTCATCGTGTTCCCTCAGTGACAATCAAAAGGTAAGGGGAGACATCTCTCCTTTCTATGAAGAGGAGTGATCTTTATTGGAAGAAAAATCAACTTCACCTGACCTTGTAGGACGTAACAGTCTCTAGTGAACTCTGAGACAGGAAGAAGAATGAACAAATCTGTAATTGGAGAGTAATGACTAAAATGTCTATACGTGAAGTATTAAATTTTGTTCTATATTTCAACAAGGGCTGGAGCAATAGCACAGCGGGTAGGGCATTCTACCTGGGTTCGACTCCTCCACCCCTCTCGGAGAGCCCGGCAAGCTACCGAGAGTATCCTGCCCTCCTGGCAAAGCCTGGTAAGCTACCCAAGAGGTATTCGATATGCCGAAAAGAGTAACAACGAATCTCACAATTGAGACTTTACTGGTGCCTGCTCGAGCCAATCGATGAACAATGGGAGGACAGTGCAACAGTGCTATGTTTCAACAAAACAGTAAAGTTGGTCCCCCTTAAAAGCTTCTGCTCCTGCCTACCTGCTTCTGGACCACAGCCCTGGTGTCGCGAGAGCAGAACGCCCCCTGGTGGTCACAGGCACCCCTACAACTCCCCTGTCTCCTCAGCATGTTTGTGTCTGGGCTCATAGGGACTTGACCTCACTGTGTGTCTTGCACAATAATAAACGGTTGTGTCCTCAGGTACTGAGTTGCTCAGTTTTAGGTAAACTTGGTTCTTGGAGGTGTCCCTGGAGATGCTGACTCGGGACTGAAGACTTGGGTTATAGGCTGTGTTTCCATCATACCGTATACGACCAATCCAATCCAGCCCCTTTCCAGGGGCCTGGCAGACCCAGTGCACAGTATAGTCGGTTAGAGAGAATCCAGAGAGGGAGCAGGTGAGGGACAGTGTCTGCGAGGGCGTCATCAGACTTGGTCCCGACGCCTGGAGCTGTACCTGAGACAGGATTTCTGGGGACAGAGAGCCAAAGTGAGTCACGGGCTCAGAGACCCCATCCCCACCTTTGAGCCTCTGTCCAGGGGATACTCACATCCGGGAGCTGCCACCAGAAAGAGGAGAAACCAGCGCTGATGCACATTCCTGTCCACGAGGTCCATGGTCTCAGACACCGTATCAGGAGGAGAGGGAGGCCGAGTTGGGTTGAGTGTGAACGTGGCTTTAACCCTGGGTTCCGAGTGCAGATTTGCATGGGGGAGCCTCTGTAGAGAAAGAAGGGGGACCAAGGGGAGGCTGGTGTGTGGTTTCCCTGGGAGGAGGTGCTGACTGTGGCTCAGAGCACTCAGGCTTGTCCCTGGGACCCTGTCAGAGTCTGCCTCTTCCTCCCACACAGGAAACTTGGTGGAGGATCTCTCAGGAAACAGGAATTGCTCTGGGGGAAATGCAGCTGGGGAGGAGATTCCCCATGTCTCAGGTCCCTAATAACCAAACTCAGCTCTTCCAGGGCCTCTACCGTGTTGACAAGCCCCTGCTTCTCCGTGTCCCTGTGGTGGCTACTGTTCTCCCACTGTGAATGCAAATCCTGGGGCCTAACAGAGCATGTCATTTTCCCTGTGAATTCTTACTTAGCCTGGTCCAATCCATGTCAATCATATTTCACAGTTTTGTTTTGTTTTTAACTCAAAACAGGTGCTCCATGGAATATGGCTGAGTTTTTTTCACACATTTATTTATTCAGGTAACTTGGATAAAAATTCATTTTCCTTGAGCAGCTTCACTCTGGAATATTCAAGGCAGTTATTAGGATGGATTTGTTCTTTCTCACTGGTGCTGAGTCTATTTAGGAACAAGGAAGATTCCTTGCCTTGTGACCTTCCTGGTGTGGTTGGCCTGGTCATCAGGAGCACCTCAACCTGCTCTGTCCTGTATGTAACTTAGCACCCAGAAAGTGACCATGATCCACAGGACCCTGTTATAGGGGTCATCACTGCGTAATCTCAGCCCCATCAGGTGCCTGAAAAGAGGTCATGGAGAGTCCTCCTCAAGCCACAAACTGGAACCTGGTCTTAGTGCTTAAACTCACATTTTACAAGGGCACAAGTGTACCTACCCTGAGGAGCAGGCTCCCATCTACCCACCTCCCAAATTCATGGAACCTGGACACCGTGTCACATACGTGTACCCCATAATTCCATGGAGCATCCGAGGGTTAAATTCAATCTAAGGGACCAGAAAATATGCTCTAAAATTTGATGATTAAAAAAGTCAGCATTAAGCATTAAAAGCAATCTACACACCCAACAGGCTCTAGAAAATTCTGCTAAGGTAGGCACAAAGACACACAAACACCAACTCAGGCAACGGGAGAATTGAGATGGATGATGTCACACCTCACGTACCGGTGGCTATAGGATTCATAACCACTCTCATGTATAAGCACGTGACTGTCTGTGTCTGTCCTGAGGTGTCCTGTTCTAGAGCTCCTGTAAGGCTGAAACAGTGAATCCTCACAGACCTGACCCACTTGCGCTGTCTCTGTAACTCCACAGTCAGCAGTTTCCAGGGGAGCCAGAACCCCCATGCCTCAGAAGAATACTGGAGTGCCTGGGGAATGTTGGGAATATTTCCTAAAGCTGCTGAACCGAGACCAACAGGACATTTTCTTAAACTTATGAAATCTTGTTTCCAACCACCAACATTAACTGCAGTTATTAATAATTCTTGCTTTATATTCACCTTATTAAATGAGATACATTTCTTTTCTCTAACCTTCTTGACTCATTTTGTGGCTGTTTCTCTCTTTCAGATGTAGAGTAAATAAAATGTTCTGGCTCATCACTGTATCACTGTCCTCCTGTTGGTCATCGATTGCCTCGAGCAGGCCCCAGTAATGTCTCCTTCGTCCTAGCCCTGAGATTTTAAAAAGTGCCAAAATCGAGGCTCTTTCAGGGTCAGGAGAACAAGATCCATCATTGTTACTGGTTTTTGGCGTATTGAATACGCCACGGGAGTTTGCCAGACTCTGCCAAGTGGGCAGGATACTTTTGGTAGCTCTGACTCATAATTACTTTTATTAGAAGCAGTGATTAACGAAAGAAAATTTACAACATTTATTTCATATTTTGTGATTGTTAGACACTCCTGGCATGACAGAAATACTTAAAAAAAAATTTTGTTACAGCAACTTGGGAAGGATCAATGAAATGGAAGCACTCTTTGCATAATTTTATTTGACAGCACCACTAGTTTGATACCTGAGCACTATAGGGGCTACCAAGACACAGACAGGAAGTAAACGCAGAGTACTCAAAGATGTGACCACCAAACTAATGGAAACAGATTGTCCATACTTGAATAGTACAGTTTTTCATAATGATTGTTTATCTATCAGTTTTATTCAAAATTAGCCATTTGCAACCATGACTGATAGTATAATTTTTAGTAAGAAATATACCTTCAATATTAGTCTTTATTTTTGATACTGAAACTTTAAAACTCTTCAAGTTTCCTACGAGAAGAATTAATGGTGCCCTTGTGATTTTTAAAGAGGTGACTTTGGAAGGTCACCAGAACAGGGGAGCTGTCCATTGGTGTCACCATGTGAGAGGAGGGAGGAATGTAGATTCTAATACCCAAGTTTCTCTGCCTTGGGAGAGCAGACGGGATAGTGAGGCTGATCCACAACGAGAAATTCATTAAGAGTCACATCAGCAATGGTCTCCGTATGGAGCCTCAGAGTAAAGATGGTTCCTGGACTCTGGCGTGTGGTGTATCTGGGGGTGCCAGGAGAGTGGGGGTTCAGGGAGAGCACCGATGCTCCGGGTCCTATTTCATTCTTTGTCCTGTGCATCTCTTCCATCTGGCTCCTCTTTAGTTCTACTTTTTGAAAATACATTGGGAATTGTCAGAGGAAAACATTCTCTAAGATGTGAGAGCAAGTCACTCAGAGTAATGTGGCCAAGGTTGAAGCTGCAAGCCTCTGACAACTGGGTGTTGATCAGAATCACAGGGGAAGCCTGTGGGAACTTCCCACACTGACATGGTACCTGGGGGTGTGATGCTGTGTCCAGGGAGAGGTTCAGAATTGGGGGTACCGTGGGGCACCAGGCTTGTGTCTGAGGATCGCATGGGAGTGTGGGGATAAACTCAGCACTGGAATTGGTGCCTATAATGATTGTAACTTTGTACATGGTTTACATAGAAGACCTGTTGGCACAGAGTTCCAGGTGTGATGGGGAAGAAATATCAAGTCAGAGGGGCTGGAGTGATAAAACAGCGGGAACCGTGTTTGCCTTATACACGGCCACCTGAGTTTGATCCCAGCATCTCAAAGAGTCCCCCATGCCCCACTAGGAGTAATTGTTAAGAGGAAAGCCCTGACTAACCTGTTTGTGCACAGAAGCCCTCTTTGGGGACCCAAGTTCTCCTCAGGAGTCGGAATCCCTTTCTCATGGTGGTTGGACAAACGAGGGTCATGTGTAAGGGAGAGGACAGGACATGGCCACAAACACTTCCAGGTCCATCCACCCTGCATGGCTCCATTCCTAGTTCCACCTATCAGGTGGTGTGAGGGGAGAAAACTTGGCATCAAAGAAGGACTTTTAAGGCTCACTCACCTGAGCAGGTGTTACAGGGCCCAGAAGAAGCACAAGGGAACAAAGACCCCAGGTGAGATATAAAATTCCCACATTGTCAGTGAATCCCAGTATCCCCGAGAGGCACCATGAAGCTCCCTCTGAGAACAATCTACAGAGTACTGAGCAGTCTGAGGTCTGAGCTCACGGCCTGTGACTGTTGGAGACACAGTGTGAGGAGCCCAGTCCTGAGAGAGTCAGACTCCCTGAGGAGAGGTGGCTGGTCCCATAGCGCAGGGTGTCTCTCTGTGGGTGCTGGAAGCCCGTTTCAGGATTCATCCAGGGCTGTTCTGGGGTGCCACGACTCCCTGAGTTAGGGTTGAGGGTTGCCATGGGATCTGCCTCTTGTCTCACTGAGGAGGGGTCAGAACTGCACCTATCATGGGACCTGGTTTGTCCATTACAATGGCTGAGGGGTGCAGAGGGAATGGGAAACATTGAATATCCATCTGGGGAGTGTATGAGGGGACAAAGTCAAGCCTTGCCAGAGAGCAGGACGCCCAGGTATAAAATAACTAGGTATGAGCTGAGTGTAGGTCAGAGGGTAGAGGTCAGTGGGCACAGATTGTTATGTGTCGGAGAGCAGAAAGAAGGAGCCAGCTCAGAGCTGAGTGGACATGAGGATTTCTCTTTCTGACCAAGCGACTCCTACCAGAAAACCATGATAATCTCCACAGGGTCATTTTGATTTGTACAAGAGAATAATATGCTCCTCAGGCCCCAGGGAAGTCATGGTTCCATTACTGGAAATTTCCATCAGGAGGAAGAGAGTGTGATAGACTCTGTCCTACCCAGCGTGGGGATGGAGAACTCAGAGCCACAACCCACAGGACAAGGTGCCCATGGGGCCATCTGAGAGCTGATAGGCAGATCAAGCCTAATCTCCACAGAAAGATGATTCTTCTGGTCGTGAGCAACATTTCCTCAGGGGAGAGTCCTCAGAGCCTCCTGGGCGCCTATGCCCCTGAAGCTCACTCTGCTTCCTACTGCAGGTGGTTTGTGTCTGGGCCCACAGGGCCTTCCCCTCACTGTGCATCTTGCACAGTAGTACAGGGCCGTGCCCTCCTCCCTCAGGTGGCTCATTTGCAGAGAGAGCGTGTTCTTGCTATTGTCTCTGGAGATGGTGAATCGGCCCTTCACAGAGTCAGCGTACCTTGGTGTGTCACCACTACTACTTATGTCTGAAATCCACTCCAGGCCCTTCCCTGGGAGCCTGGCAGATCCAGTTCATACTGTAGTCACTAAAGGTGAATCTGGAGACTGCACAGGAGAGACTCAGGGACCCCCAGGCTGCACCAAGTCTCCCCCAGACTCCACCAGCTGCACCTCACACTGGACCCCTGCAAACACAAAGACATCCTGGTCAGGAAACTCTCTCCTCACACAGAGGATCTGCCATTCCCTTCACTCCCATTCTCCGTATCTCTGTTGCCCGTGAGTTACCTCCTAACACAGCCACCAGGAGAAGCCAGCTGAGCCCATATGCCAATTTGGTTTCGTCTAAGTCAGGATGCAGCCCCTGGGGACCCCTGCACTGACTCCTGTCCTGGAGCTGAGGCTGGGCTGGGCTGTTTTCATCATAACAAGGAGAGACTCATTTGCATGTCCTCTTTCTCTACTTAATATGTGTTTTGAACATGCAGAAAGAGATAAGACTCTAGTCAAAGGCAGGGATCTGGAGATGTTTATGAATAAGAAAGGTTGGGAAATCATTATCTTTACTCTGCCATTGTTTTGTGATAAAGAGTTTAAGGATATTGGTTCATCTTTATATATTGTGATAAATCATGCATTGTATTTAATTTCACTTCTATTACTCTGATATATATTGACATGGAAAAGTTTAAAAGATGTGCGTACTTGGTAATAGCACACATTGGGTAATACTAGACCATGTTATCATGCAAGTGTATCCCCTGAACATACAGATAACTGTGGATTTGGGCTGTCAAGGCAGTACAGGACTCTGGTTCTTATCATGCATAGAGTTGACTGAACATAGAGTTAATTTTTGATTCTGCATTTTATCTTCAATCCCATGCCAGGAGGGATCGCTGAACACAGAGTCAGAAGTCACCTTTACCAGAGCTGAGTGTGGCCCTGAAACCAAACTCCAAACTGAAAACCTAAGCAAAAGCAAAAACAATAACTAGTGAATTGTCAAGAATTTCTTCCCTGCTGTGGAAACCAGTTGTCTTTCCTGTAAATTTGGGTTAACTGTTGGAGCCCAGGGTGCATGGAGGTGCATGGAGTGTGACTCTTCACATCCGCCTTGGCTGGGTCTCTCCTTCTTACCTGTCAGCAATTGATTAGTAGGAAAAGTCACATGACCAGCCCTACACAGAGACCGGCCTATAGGTCGTTTGTGTATGATGAGCCCTGACATATTGGACACAGGGCAGTGATCATCACCCCCAAACTGTGGACGAATCCCTACCCCCGTGTTCTTTCTGGCCAATTTATTCATCCCTCCATTCCTCATCCCTCCCTCATGCTCCCAGCAGTGCATCCTGTTTGCGTGGTTCAAAAATAGATGAACCTTCAGTGTGTCCACTCAGTGGGTAGATTCTGCACTCGCTGTGTAGACGGAGAGGAGGAGAAATGTTCTATATCTGAAAGCAATGTCAACAACAGAAGCTAGAGACACAGAAAGCACTTATCTTCCGGCTGCAAAGGAGTTAACTTTACGGGGCTCGTTCTGAGTAGAAACATGGGAAATCCAGGATGAGTCACCAACGTACTGGCTTTGTGGGCAGAAAGGGCCACAGCTGAGTCCGTACTGTCCTCCTTCCTCCCCTGCAAGTTTGTGTCAGGGCATCTCGCCCAAAGTTCTGAGGCAGAGCAGTAGCTCAGAAGAGAGTGACGGGGGTATCTGTCGGGGGATTGATGCCCCAGCCGAGGGAGCATGAGCCAGTGCACACTCTGTGAAGAAGGGTTCAGGTAACTTGGCCTCAGGGACTCCATCCTCCCAGACTTGGGTGAGGGAACATTATTTCCAACTGCACATTTCTGAGCAGGACACGGTGTTTTAAAGACATTGTTCTCTGTGACTCTACATGGCCCAGGGCTAAAACACAGAGAGAATCACAGGTCAGCTCAGTAGACAATTATTTTCACAGTTCCCTGAACCATCAAAGACACACACTGTGGAATGTGGCAGTTATAGAAAATGGGAAGTGGCCTGACTACTTGGGGAGCGAGCACCATCCCAGCAGATTCTCATCTGGGACATAAGGGCAGTGATCCTGTCCTACCGCTCAGGGCACAGAATGGAAGACCCCATGGGAGCCTCTGAGCCCCTCAGGGTGTGGCCCTGGAGGGAAGCACTTCCTGTGTCTCCCAGAGGGTCAGGGAAAGGGCTGGTTCCTGGAGGGGCTGCAGAGACTTTCCCTCAGCACTACTTCTCCCTCGGGCCACAGTCCGTCATCCCCAACAGGGAAGGGATGGACGCACTCAGGCAGTGCCGAAGGTCTGTCCAGGCCCACCCACGCTGTGATGTTTCTCAGGAAAGAGCAACCAGTTTTTCTGTGAGTCTGTAATGTACATTTTGTTGTGGGCAAGTGTCCCATGGCAATAATACGAGTAGGGCTCCACATCTGCCTGAGAAGAGAAGACTCTTTGTCAAGTTCTTAGAGTTCCCTTCCCTCAGACCGGTATGCATTTGGGGTGGGCAGGCGCACTGGTGTGCGCTGAGCAACTATCACTATCATCCTGTTGTGCTTGAAAATTGCAATCAATACTAATGGGCCAATTAAACGGAGCTCCAAAATACTAAGACAAACCAAGAAACATCCACTATGACAAGAAATGCAACGTCATGTGTGAACCCAGGATGGCCACTGCTGGGGCTAAGAGGAGAGGCTGTGGGACAGCCCCACCAGGAAGAGTCCCAGAAGTGAAGGACCCTGAGGCATTTGTATCGGAATAGTTCACCTGACATCACAATCTCCTGCAGAACATGCAGGGATCACAGTTTACACACAGGAACTTGACCTGACTGGGCCTCCCTGAGACCTGAGCTGAAGGAACTTAGGTGAAAGCTGAGATTCCTGAGCCCTAATGAAGACCAAGGAAGGCGATGTGTTGGAAAGAACAGAAAGGCATGTATGGAGATAAAAACAGAGACAGAAACAGAAACAGCTCAAGAAGTTCCAGGCTGAGTGGACGACAGAGGAGCTAAAGCGTTTGGGTCAGTGAGGGACAGAGGCAGCTGCATGAACCAGCTCTGGGAGGCTCTGATGGGTGGGGTGAATGCTGGAGGAAGAGGGACGGGGACTATGGTGTGAGGGTGTCACTAAACATGGAGCCTGATCTGAGGGAGAGATGGGGAAGGGTCCTGGTACAGACGCTGGATCTGGACACGAGTCTCATTAAGGTTGGGTGGTAATAGGTTCTAGGAAGTGTGAGAAGCTTGGTCAAAGTTGGTACAATGACACTTGCAGGGGGGTTGCAAATGGACCTGCTCTAAGACTGAGGGATGGCAGGTCAGGGACCCAAGGTCACTCCGAGGACAGGATAGATTAGTTTTTATGGTGATCTGATTCTCTGGTGAACCTTACCCCTCCTGATTCCTGTGCCCCTTTCAGTCCTTAGCGCACTCTGGTGGCCCTGGAGAGCCCTGCAGTTCAGCCTGCCTCAGCAGGTTTTTGTCTGGGCCCACCCTGACTTCCCCTCACTGTGACTCTCTCTAGCACAGTAATGCATGGCTGTGTCCTCAGGGGTCACTGAGCTCAGCTGCAGGGAGAACTGGTTCTTGCTCGTGTCTCTGGTGATGGAAACTTGGCTCTTGAGGGACAGGCTGTAGTAGGTGCTTCCATCATAACATATGAGTCCCAACCAGAGCAGGCCCCTCCCTGGGGGCTGGCGGATCCAGTGCCAGCAGTAACCAGAGGAAATGGAGTATCCAGAGACAGAGCAGGTGAGGGAGAGGGTCTGGGAGGGGGCCACCAGTCCTGGGCCCGACTTCTGCAGTTGCACCTTGGACAGGACACCTGGGAACAAGGAGAATCAGTCACTGTCAGTCCCTGCAGTCATTCCCTCCCCTAGACCCTGTCACATCTGGGACACTCACCCAGGGGAGCTGTCACTAGGCAGAGGAGAAGACCCCACAGAATCATCTTCTAGACCACAGCTCTGCCTTCGGCAGAGACTCAGCCCTGAGTGAGGAGACAGCTGTGAGCTGCACAGCCCAGAAAGCATTTGACCCCAGGACCTGAGAGGGATTTGCATGAGGTGACCTCCTCTGTTATTAGTGGAGACCTCTGACCTCAGGTCCCCTTTGTCGCATTGGGGTGCTGATGTCACACACCCTGTGTGGTGTATTGAGGATTCAGTCCATGTGGCACTTTGAAAGAGCTTATAGAGTGTCCTGACTCAGTCTGCATAATAATCAGTGTCAGCGACATTGACAACATCACAATTCCTTTTGTTTGACCGCCTTGAAATATATAATGAAAGTAGCTCACTTTTTTCACTTTTCAATACTCTAAGAAACTCTAAAACTAACCATCTTCTACAATGCTGTAACTGTGATTTCATTTAAGCTATGATTCATTTTAAATATTCTCAGTATCTCTGTCTCTGTCTCTCTGTATCTTTCTCTCACTGTATGAATCCGTTTTTTGCTCCCCAAAGTGTCTTGAAATTACATTAATCAAGGCTTTTGCAATGGTCTCTTCAAATAGATATTCACTTGAGAGTCCATGCTACTTTTGCATGACCCAGTTTTAGCTAGAAACCTTTGAACTCATATTAATAAAATTTCTCTTCCTGGACATCTGGGCATCCTCTATAGTCGATTACCTTTGTGGTTCCCTCCATTCCCCAGGTCATGTCTCCTCATCCTCCCTTCAGCAAGAAGCCTAGAATCAGCCCCTCAGGATCATCTCAGCCTGGTGACTCCCCTCCTCTGAGCCTTCTTATCATTTTCTGATTTTTAACACAAATCACAGCATGCACATGCAGTGTTTCGGGTTGATTCAGATTTTCAAGGATGCATAAATTTTACAGCAAGAAGTTTGTTCTTTTGGGATGTGACTGATGTTTGAAGCATTAGCCTCAGTCTCCCAGCCAAGGGCACTGGCATTCCTGCCTCAGCGGTCCTCATCTCTCACCTGACAGTCTCCTAATCTGACTCACAAACCTCTGAAATGGGTGTGCTAGCCAGTCACTCTGCACTATGCAAGGGGACATTGAAAACAGGGATATTGAGGATTCACAGTATCAAACGGGTGAAAAATTCAGGTCCAAATTGTTCCGCAAATACTTTGCTTGCTTGAGGAAAGCTGAATCAAGAGGGTAGAAACCATGTGTCTTAATCAGCTGGGAATATATGCTTGTTGGCCACTCAGCATGCTGGTCACAATCACAAAGACAAAAACATTTTTACCGTTGTGTGTAAATAAGTTCTAGAGAGTCTTTGAATTTCTAGATACGAAACTGAACAATGAGGCCCTTTGAACATCCATCTCAGGATGCTCAACTCACATCTGCACGGTGAATGCTGCACAGCTCTCAGCCTGTCTGTGCAAACACAGCCCTGTGACATGGTTCCTCCTTCCACAAGTATAGCAGCAAAACAGACCTGACCAGATTCAAGGTCCCCACTGCCTTCCTGGGAGATGCACCTTGTTTATTTATTTCAGGCTCAGCTTCAAGATGAGTCTCAAGTACCTGTATGTGGCTCCCAGAAGCACAAAATACATTATCGTGTAGCAACGTCTGTGTGATTTTGTCATTGCAACACTAAATGATGTAGGAAGATGTGCACAAGACCCTGGTTTTGCTTTTTGCTTCTCTGTTCAGACGCGGAGTCTACTATTTACCTCCTTAATGTCTGTTTAAAGGATATATTTAAAGTTACTTCCTTCAATCATTATATATAGTCAAAACTTTCATTGTTGTTTTCAGTGATCCTTGAGTGGATGGTGCTCTGAGGTGATTCTCAGAAAGCATCAAATGTTCTGAAGTACTTCAGCTCTTTCCAGACTTTTATCCCCATTCATTAAAGCCATTGCAATTCTTTTCTCTTTCAATATTTCTGGTGCTTTGGCAACTCCTTGCATAACTCTAAGTGGTCTGTGTGGTGCTCAGGTGATTGTACTCACCCTGGTGGGCTGGTGCTGTGAAGGAGTCATTCCAGGCTGCCACTATTATTTTTTTAATTTAATTTAATTTTATAAAATGGTTCACTGTGATTTATTAGATTCAGTATTACAACACCAGTCCCACCATCATTACAGCTTCCCATAACCATTATTACCTATTTTCCCAATCACCACCGATCCTGCCCCAAGAGCAGGCCTGAAATGATTGGTTTTTTATTGCTTGATATGATCAATTCTCTAAAAATTATCAAAAACATTTCCATAGAAGAAAGTTTGTGGAAGGTTGTTGTCTCTCACCCTGGAGTCATTAGGCTCTTGTATAGGAGATTACTAACCTGCATTCCAGGTTAATCCTTGTGTATTACTATTTTCTTCAATGAGATGGATTGCCTTCCACTTTACATCCCAGCCAATGTGGCGTGCTACTCCTGGCATATCATTGATGCAGAGTAGGTGATATCGCTCCAGGAATTCTAAAATGTTGATGGGGTGATATAATGGGGTTAAACTTTAAACTGGCTGGTGACTTCGAAGTCCAGAAGCATCTCTACAGCTTGGTGATCTCTTTCGATATTTCTTTATGAGCCTCTGAATAATGGCCAGTTAAGAGCTTATTCACCACCCAAAGCAGTTCATGGGTGTGACTTCCAGGCTCCCATAAGAACCGGAAGATGGGGGGAGGCCACCCATCCCAGACTCTGTGGGAGTCTGGAAATTTCAGTCACAAAACCTGCATTCCTGAGTTTTTCAACAGATTGATTCATGAAGGAGGCTCAACTGAACCTATGGAATCCAGCCGCGATTGGGTTCTGGAGGGTTTCAGCTGCTAGGGTTTTATAAGGGGGGTGGAGGGGCTCACCAGTCCCCTCCGAGGGCCCCTGAATCTGAAATTCAGTCTGGTGTGGGTTCTGGAGGAATCTCTGCAGCTGACTTATCTCTTTCAAGATTTATTTTTCAGTTTCTGGATCATGGCTGGTTAATGAGACTATTCAGGACCAGAAGGCAGCCATTGCTCTACTCCCTATGGAGCTCTCTCAGGGACTGGCAGGGCTGGTTAGGAGCTTTAACTCTGTGGCTTCTCTTACTGAACAGGGCCTTACTGAGTCCTGCAGGCTCACAAGGGGGACTGTCTTAAATTGCACCATGAGTTATAGAAATCAAAACTATAGTTATCGAATAGAGGTAGATTCTCAGACAAACCGTTTAGAATATCTATCATTTATCTATCTATCTATCTATCTATCTATCTATCTATCTATCTATCTATCTATCCTCTCAGACCAATGGCTTAGAATATAGGCAGATGCTCAGATAAATGGATTAGAATATTGGTTGACATTCCGACCTGGGCCCTACAAAAACAGGATGAGAACACTATATGGGTCTCCCAAAAAGGAATAGAAAGAGCTATGCTTGGAGTATTACGCTTCACTCAAATGACAGAAAAAATCCGGAGTTCTGACCTCCATCGACAGTCAAGAATCAGGGATGCTGTCTCGTTTGCCAATGCGTCGAAAATCGAATGGGCTGGACACGTAATGAGATTTGGAGATGACCGCTGGACTAGAGCCGTTACCAACTGGATTTCACGAGATATCAAAAGACCACGTGGTCGCCCACCTACAAGATGGTTAGACTTCTTTGTCAAGACCCTGAAAGATAGGTTTGAGGATCTTCGTGTTCCTAGAACGAGAAGATGTCATTGGGCTACACTAGCACACGACAGGGGCGAATGGAGACGTTACTGGCACCCACTCAAGCAAATCGATGAGTAATGGGATGTCAAGTTATCAAGTGATTCTGAACAATGAATTAGAATCACAATCCTGGATAAATCCTCCAATTTATGACAGTTAATCTACCAAAGGACTGGATGCACAAAATGCAGCAACGAAAGTCTCTTGAACATTGGTATCAGGAAAATTGGACAACAGACAAAAAGAAATAAGAAACTGGATCCTATATCAGACTAAATATAGAAGTTGATTCATGAGGATCGTGTCATAACCAGCAGTGGAGTTTCCTGGTTAGGTCCCTGGATTTCTTATATCCCCAAAGAACCAGGATAATTCCAAGAATAAGCAGGAAAAATCCCTAAGCATCACTGGGTGTGATCCCAAAACAAACATAAAACCAAGTTATTTGAAAATTTATTAGTTGTCTGAAGATTTGACCTGAATCCCTAAAATCTATTGTGGAAACCAGCCAGAAATCACCATGGCATTGATCTCAGAGCTGTCAGCGATGCTTTGATTCCATTGGCAAAGAAAATAAAAATAAAATGAATAGTGGTATTTTATCAATTAATACCATTTGAATGATAAATAAACTATATTAAAATTAAGTATATGCTGGTAAATCACTTGTATCACTTGTCATCCCTTGATCACTGATTTGCTCGATCAGGCGCCAGTAATGTCTTCATTCGTCCCCATTGCATGCTACTATAATCCAATGGTGTCTGCTCACTCTAGGAACACTAAGAGCCTCAAACTGTTTTGACGATGGGTTTTGATGAAGAAGACTGGCCATCTTGTAGGTGGTTGGCCACATGTCCTTTTGAAATTCCATGGAATCCAGCTGGTAACAGCTCTAGTCAGTGGTCATCTCTAAATCAAATTACGTGTCCGGCCCATCTGATTTTTGACACCTTGGCAAACCGAGGTAGCATCCCTGATCTTCAATCATCTATGGAGTTTGGAACTCCGGATTCCTTCTCTCATTTGAGTGAAGTGCAAAACTCCAAGCATAGCTCTTTCAATTCCTCTTTGGGTAATCCAAATAGCGTTCTCGTCCTGTTTTTGTAGGGCCCAGGTCTCTGAGGCATATGTTAGTGCAGGAAGAACAGTGGAGTTGAAAGGATGTGCCCAGAGCCGGAGGTTCTTTATCCTCTTAACAATTTCTTCGATGCTCTTGAAGGCATTCCATGCTGCTCTCTTCGTCCTGCGCAGTTGGTGCCAAGTCATTCTTCATGTTGAGTTCCCAACCCAGGTACACATAGCTGCTGCATTCGAAGATATTTGTTCCATTGAGAGCAAATGGAATGTCAGGAACTAGTTTGTTTTTCATGAACATTGTCTTGGTGAGATTCAGCTGCAGTCTGACCTTTCCACACTCATGGTTGAAGTCGGCCAGCATTCATGCCACTTGGCTAATGTTTGGTGTTATCAGAATGATGCCATCAGCGAAACAGAGGTAGTGTAGTTGCCGACCATCTATCTTCACTCCCATTTCTTCCCATTCCAGTGGTACCACGACGTTCTCAAGGCTGGCACTGAAGAGTTTCGGTGAAATGGTATCACCCTGCCAAATCCCTCTCTTGACATGAATGATCACTTCCTTGTAGAATGGTGAGATCCTGGTGGTGAATCCGCAATACAGCTCATGGAGGATCCTGATATACTGAGTTTGAATGCCCTATTTGGCTAGGGCTTCAATGACCACTTCAGTCTCAACAGAATCAAAGGTCTTCTTTAAATCAATGAACCTTAGACAGTGGCATCTTTAACTCTCTCAAAACCTCAATGAGTTTGGTTACTGTGTGGATACAGTTGATCATGCTGAATCTTTTTCAGAACCTGGCTTGCTCGAATCACTGTTCTTCATCTAGTGTTCTGCCAATCCTATTCAGGATGACTTGAGTGAACAGCTTGTAGATGACAGACAACAGGCAGATTGGGCGATAGTTGTCGATGTCGTGGATGTCTCCGTTTTTGTACAACAGAACAGTCTTGCTGGTTTTCCATTGGGATGGAACCTTGCATTCAGACAAGTAGCATGTGAAGAATCGAGCCAGTGTATTGACAGGTACTGGTGATAGATTCTTCAGTTGTTCGGGTCTGAACTTGTCTGGTCTGGGTGCTGTACGCTTCCTTACTGAGGAAGTGATATGTCATATTTTGGCAAAGGAATGACATATCTATCCTGCGGAATTTGGTATGTGGGCTGGTGGACGTGGTTATCGAATAGATCCGATAATGCTGGTAAATGGAAGAAAATATATGACTATTAGTATCAGATAATGTGAATGCCTAAAATACCTAAAAACTCACAGAAATCAACACACAAAGGCTCTCACCACCTAATAAAATAGGCAATGGGCATGGACAGACAATTCTCGAAATTGTACTTTGAGGCAGTTAAGAGACACACAAAATAGTGTTTGTTATTACTTGTGAGAGAAATGAAGTAAGAGAGGGAAATAATATATCATCTCATGCAGTAAGAATGCCTTATATTTAAAAAGAACTGGATAAAGAAATAAATGAAATTCATTGTCACAGTGATGAGACAGTGTATAATATACACAACCAACCCTGCTTTGAATCCCAAACACTGCAGGTGTCTTCTGAGGATCACTCGGAGTGATCCCTAAGTATAGAGCAGTGAGCAAATCCTGAGCACAGTAGGTGTGGCCCAAATCCACCACAAACACATTCACCAACACAGAAACACACACTAATGCACATTCACACACACAGACACAAACACACGAACACATACACACTCACACACATTCACACACTCACACACAGACACACAGACACAAACGCTCCTGATAACCACAGACTGTAGTTTCCATGCGTGCGCTTGTTATCACAGGAAACTCTGTTCTGTTGCTCTGTTCTCTATGTACCACAGATAAAACGAGGCTATCTGGAATTAATCCTCCTCCCTCTAGTTACTTCAGTGAACTAATTGTGTGTTATTTGTTTTGGGTTCACACGTAGGGATGCTCATGGGTTATTCCTGGTTATTCCTGGAATTATTCTGGTTTTTTGGGAACTTTGAAGAATCCAGAGGCCCAACCAGGAAACTCTACATACATGGCAAACACCCTGCATGCTGGCTATGATACCAGCCCCATAAAATAAAATAAAAAGGATTTAAAGCAGATGACCAACATACCAGAGTTGGTTATATGGAGATGCGGGATGTTGTTTCACTGTTGGTGAATATGTTTTTGGCTCAGCCTTTATGGTAAACAACAGAAATTTTATTTCTCAAAAAATTAAAAACTGAATTTCCATATGATTATACGTTCTTCAGGCATGTATGCTGGAAATGGAAAAATATTTGTTTGAAAAGAAGCATTTGGTCTGGAGAGATAATACTGCAGGCGCTTTGACTTTCATGCAACCAATCCAGGAATAATCTGGCACCCACCATAACCCCTGAGTGTCGCAGTGATCTTGTTACTTGTGGGAGAAATGCAGTAAGAGAGGGCAATAATATATCACCTCATGTAGTGAGAATGCCTTATATTTAAAAAGAACTGGCTGAAGTATATTTTGTGTATTTCTCAATGTGATGTGCAAAATAAAAACAATCTATTTTCATTGCATCATTTAGAATGTTATTCATGACATGGGAAAAATTCTAATGGTCAACAAGAGAAGAATCGAAAGAAAGTTCTGGTTCCACACACCATGGGTACTGTGCACTCTACCACAGATGCAGTCAGGAACCTTACTGCTACTGGGATGGCACTGGGGGGTCAGGACCACTGAAGGAATTAGAGGGAGGAGGATAAATTCCAGATGACCTCGTTCACCTGTGGTACATAGGAAACAGAGCAATGGGACAGAGTTTCCTGCGATAACAAACGCACTCATTGAAACTACACTCTGTGGTTACTAGGAATATGTGTCTGTGTGTGAGTATGTGTGAGTGTGTCTTAGTGTTTGTGTGAGTGTGTTTCTCTGTGTGTGAATGTATGTGTGTCTGTGTGAGTGTGTGAGTGTATGTGTCACCGTGTTTGTGTCTGTGTGTCTGTGTGTCTGTGTGTGCATCAGTCTGTGTGTCTGTGTGTCAGTGTGTGTGACCAGTGTATGTTTCAGTGTCACTGTGTGAATGCGTGTTTGTGAGTGAATGTGTGCTAGCGTGTGTTTATGTGTGAGTTTGTGTCAATGTGTATGCGTGAATTTGTGTCTGTGTGATTGTGTGAGTTATGAGTATATGAGTGTGTGTATATGTGAGTGTGCATGTGTGTTGTGTGCACACTGGTGAGTACATATGTTCTTGAGAAAAAGAGGCTAAACAGAAGTGACAAGCGGGTGTGGATGGTCTTTACAATTTGGCTCTGGTAAAAACACCGTAACTCTGTAAACCACAAGCTTGGATAATAAGACTAATGTAGTCAGGCGTATCTCAATTACAATAAGAAATGAGAATGGGGAAAAAACCTTATTTCCATGAAAAGAATATCCTCAGGAAAGCAAAATGCAATCTATTTTTAAAAATTGAGATTGAACAGTGTGTTTATAGAGTCACCAATAAGAAATGGAGTGAACAATTCATACTAGAGGAAAGAAAATTTTAAAAAATTGTAAAATTTAATTTGATAACATTGTTCTCAATAATTGATTACAACCAATATTTCAATACCATTCCCCCCACCTTTAAAACTTTCTACAACCGTTATTTTGAACTTTCCCATTATCACCCAAGCCTGCTCCAGAGGCAGATGCTAAATAATTTGTTTTGTAATGCTTGTTATGAATAATTGAGTAAAAATGATCTGAAAAGTTTTCTTAGAGGAAAGGGTTTGAAAATTGTTGTATCTCATTTTAAAGCCATTCAGCACCTGTACAAGAGATTGCTGGAGTTAATTTTTTTAACTGGATGGTTATTTTGGGATCCGAGGTATCTCTGCAGCAAGTTTCTCTCTTCCAAGACTTTTATGTGACTCTCTGGATCAAGACTTATAATGCGCTTAAATGCCACCCAGAGGCGGTACATGGGTTTGACTTCCACGAAGCAGAAGCTCCGGGAGATGGGAAGAAGGGACCCATCCCTGATTCCGTGAAACTGGAGTTTTCAGTCACTGGTCCTGCACACCTGGTTTTTCAGCGGATTCATTTTCATGCGTGGGGGGCATGGACGAGGCTGTGAATGTCGGACCTGAGCATGACGACAATTGAGTTATGGAGGTTTGTGGCTGCTGAGGTTTATTGGGGACAGATGGGGGGGGGGGGTCACAAATGCCCCTTTCAAGGTGCCTGAATGAACTCAGAATGGCGCAGGGTAGGGAGATATATTTGCAGAGTGAAGAAGCCCTCTTTCGAGATTCATATGTGAGTCTCAGTAAAGAACGTAATAACGGATACCTACGAGCTTTGTGCAATTTTGTTTCTACGTTTCAATAAAAAGAGAAAAGAAAATCAGGCCTGAAAGGCCACTCTTTCCTGGTCCTAGGCACAGCCCTGGAGTCTCAGGAGCAGAGCACCTCCTGGTGGTCACAAGCACCCCTGCAGCTCCCTGTCTCCCTCAGCAGGCTTGTGTCTGATCTCACAGGCACTTGCCCTCACTGTGTGTATCTTGCAAAATAATACACGGCTGTGTCCTCAGTTACCGAGTTGCTCAGTTTTAGGTAAACTTGGTTCTTGGCTGTGTGCCTGGTGATGCTGACTCGGGACGGAAGACGTGGGTTATAAGCTGTGCTTCCACCACTACGTATAACACCAATCCAGTCCAGCCACTTTCCAGGGGCCTGGGGGACCCAGAGCACATGATAGCTGGTTAGAGAGAATCACGAGACCGAGCAGGTGAGGGACAGCGTTGGCGAGGGCAGCACCAGCCTTGGTTCCAACTCTTGCAGTTGTACCTGGGACAGGACACCTGGGGACAGAGACCCACAGTGAATCACGCGCTCAGAGGCCCCATACCCATACTTGAGCCTCTCTTCAGGGGATATTCAAATCTAGGAGCTGCCAGCAGAAAGAGGAGGAACCAGCGCTGATGCACGTTCCTGCCTGCGAGATCCATGATCTCAGACAACATGTCAGGGGGAAAGGGAGTCCGAACTGGGGTGAGTGTGGATGTGGTTTTAACCCTGGGTCCCAAGTGCAGAATTGCATGGGAGAGCCTCTGTAGAGAAAGGAGGGGAGGCTGGTGTTGGGCTCCCTGGGAGGAGGTGATGACTGTGGTTCAGAGCACTCAGGCATGTCTCTGGGGCCCTGTCAGAGCCAGGCCTCTTCCTCCAGCACAGGGAACATGCTGAGGAGCTCTCAGGAAACAGGAATTACTCAGGAGGAAACAGCAGCTGGGGCGGAGAGTCCCCGTGTCTCAGGTCCTTGATGACCAAACCCATCTCCCCCAGGGTATCTACTCTGTAGACAGACCTATGCTCCACTGTGTCCCTGTGGGTTTCTCCTGTTCTTTCAGTGTCTGTCCAAATTTTGGTTTCAAACAGTCAGTTTTATTATTACAGTGAAATCTGACAGAGCTTGCTTCAACCCAAAGTCAATCAAATTTTGCATTAATTTCTCCACACACTTATCACAACGAAATAGACCACATCATATTCAATTGATGGTTTTGCCTGATCGATGTCACTGTTGTCCCAAAATTCCAAACAAGATTGGACCACCATCTCCTTCGTGCAAAATTCTACTTCACAGAGCGGGGAGAAAGGGCTGCAAAGTTTAAGAAGAGAACTCCCAGAACGACCACCAAATGGGAGCTCTTTGGCACTATTGCTGCAACACGGAAAGATGCCATTGTTGACAACATTGATGAGGAATGAGATATACTGGTTCAACACCTCCATGATTGTGTGAGGAATGCCAAGAGAGAGATAGCCACAAAGAAATGCCTGTCATTGAAAACTCTTGAGCTTGTTCGCCAACATGCTTTGGTGCATGCCTCAGGCAACCGCAAGCGAACGTCCGAGCTCGCAAAGCAGTCAGAGATGCGATCAAGGAAGACCTCAAAGAGAGAAGAGCAGAATTTCTGGTAGATGTGGCAGAAGCCGGGAAAAGTATTCATAACGCCCGCCTGTCCTTCACAAACTAAAAGACCAAGATGACTGCCCTCCGAAGTCCTGATGGATCTATCACATCTTCCAGAAGGGCAATGGAGAAGATTATCCATGACTTCTACTCAGATCTCTTCGATAGCCTTGTCCACCTGCCCACATACCAAATTCCACAGGATGAATATGTCGTTCCCAATGTTCTCCCTTCCGAAATCCGACACACCATTTCGTCGGTATTCCTAGCAGCAGGGTCCTAGTCTCGTCATTACTTTTGGATCATGACAGCATTTGCCTATGATCAAATTCTTAACCTATAGTTAAGAATCGTGGAACCTTGGCTTGGCCCATCTTGATGCCAGGGTAGCACATAACTTACCGGCTTGCCCTGGTTCCATCCAGTCCCTCGTCGGGACCCTGCCCTTGGAGTGCTAGGAAATGAGGGCAACTGAGGCTTAAGCTGAGAAAGCAGATGCTCAGGAGTGAATAATATTCAAGGTCAATTAAATCCTAAATTATAAAGCATAATATTAATTGTCTTCCTGTATCTATACAAAAAGGACATTGCATTAAACTATTCAAAAGACATAAGGAGAGGAGAAAGGCAACATTAATTTATAGTACAAGTTCAGCGTCCTAGAAGAATGAGACCTTACAAATTGGTTGGGGAAGAGAGCATAAAAGTGGTTAAAGACAAATGTAGTAATGGTAATGACTCTGGAGCACTGTGATGGGTGCAACCTGACAAACCTAAGCTCCGTGTACTACAACACCCACACCCTGCCTGTGTGGCAGATTTCCACTTTACTCTCTCTCTCTCTATGTTGATCACATTCAATCTTACGACAAAAGACTCAACATTATATTTGGAATTTTCCGCAACATTCAGACCTGCCAAAAAGACATCATTAGACAAGTTGTTTTCTCTTGCTAATTATGAAGAGCATATAATGTCGTGTGACCACAATAGTGGCCATGCGAATTTGGATTTTTTATATTTTAGTAATAAACCTAGAGGGATTACTGCCAAAAGCCCCTGGGTTCCGAGATTGGTTTGTGTGCCTCTGGGATCATGGTCCTTCAGAAGCCGGAGGAGGTGTTTGAGGGTGGCAACCCAGAGCATTGTCATGGCGGGGAGCAAGGCTGATTCCACCCTCCATCCCACGAGACCTCACGTGCCTTGTCAATACAATTTCATACCTGACTGTTCATTAGGCTCTAAAAGATGCAGGCCACCATGCTGCCACTGCAAGGGGGTCAGATGGAGGGACAGACACCCTTCCCTCCCAGGGCAGCATATCACCATAGTTAAATGCACAGTCCAGATGCATTTCGGTTGGGCATTGTATTTTGCTCAGATTTTCCCACCACCATTCAAGCCTGTTTTTCAGGGACAAACGCTTGATCATTTACTTTCCATTGATCACTGCAGATCAGGAAATATCAGAAAATAATCCTGGTGCCCGCATACTAGAGCCATGTAGAAGCTTATGATCACCAGGAATTCCATCGGGTGTAGGCGGGGAGACAACACCTACCCCATCTGGGACGTCCCAGTGATATCAGCTCAGTATGGGGCCCGAAGAATTCTCCTGGAGTTGTGGAGCCCACCAGCCAGTTGTATTCTCTGCTGTGTGCTGTAAAATGGCGCTTGGGGTGGGTTGTGGGCATGACTTCCAGAATCAGAGGTTGCCTAGGAACAAGAGCGGTCCCCACGCAGTCCCCACACATCACCACCTTTATAAAAATAAAATTAAATTAAGAAGAAAGAATTACTCCTGGTAGTGGTCAGGGGGACCATTTGGGATGTTGAGAATGACCCCCATTGGCGAGGACAAGAAAAGCACTCTACAAATTTTACTATCACTCTGGCTCTGATTTTTGCATTTTGGAGATGGGGTCTACCGTGCATTCTCAAGGGGTAGAAATTTATTATTATTATTATCACTTACTTAAATTATTAAGTGATAAAACTCAGCTCCCAAAAGAGAAGAGTGCAGAGTTTCCTGATCCCGTGCCTGGCTGTCCTCGCCAGGGCCCCTTGAAGGAAGCAGTTTGAGTTTCCCTCCCCGCCCCGATCAGGGCTTCGGCAGCCGAAGACCTCCAGAACCAGCAACCACCATGCTGAGACTACTCTCCACATGCATGAAGGTACTGGCAGAGGAACAAAGGCATGTGGGTCCCGGGGCTGAGATCTCCAAGCCTGCTCAGATCGGGGCTGAGCATCCTCCACCCAGATCCTCCAAATTCCAGTAGGCAGGGATCACACCCACCAACTGGCCCCTTGGCGCTGTGTAATCCCATCAACGGCCAAGACCCAGAGACTATAAAACCCAGCTCCCGGAACCGCATGGCCACATTCACGGCTGCGCAACATCTTATTATGACATCTTATTATCTCATTCCTACTTTGGACAAACTGGCAGGCTACCGAATGTAGCCTGCCCACACGGCAGAGTCTGGCAAACTCCCCGTGGCGTACCCACTATGCCAAATACCAGCAACAATGATGGGTCTCTTTCTCCTAACTCTGAAAGAGCATTGAATATGGCACTTTTTAAAAAATCTCAGGGCTAGGATGAAGGAGACGTTACTGGGGCCTGCTCGAGGCAATCGATGAATAACAGATTGGTCATGATCGTGATTGTGATTTAAACTATTAATATACTTATTTTAAAATTTTCATGGAATCTTTAGTTTTTCTAACTTTCAAAAATTTATCCACAACTGCCCTGTCTCAATGTTTCCACTGAAGTCACTCTGCTTCTGTCCATATCTGCATATCTTTTATCTCTATCAGAGCTTGAGTATCCCTGCTCAAGGTTCCTGCTGTTCCCATGTTTGTCACCCTCCATCAGGACTACGGTCGGTTCTTTTGCTCATCAGGTGCCTCTGCCATTTAACATTAAATGACACTGAAGTAGAACAAATGTCCAGGGAGGAGTGGATTTCTGGAGATGACTGAAGGGAGTGTGACAGACACTTTCCCCAAATCCCCTCTTCACTGCAGACCAGGCGCGAGCTCAGTCTGAACTGACCTGTTCATACTCGGTAACTGTTGGAAACGCTGTCCTCTCTGTCTGTCTGTGTGTCTCCTTTCTTACTTTAAACACTGTGATTTAGAAAGTTCTTCACAATACAGTTGTTTCAGGTATTCAGCATGCCAACACCAGTCCCAATACCCATATGCTCTTTCCTCCACCAACAGCCCCACCACCCAAGCCAGCTCCCTGAGCAGGCACTAATTCATTGACTTTACACTGTTTGTTACAGCAACTTTATCCTGATGGTGTTGCTACAATCCCAGCCTGAGGAGTTCCTGAGCTTTTAGGAGCACTTGGGCTTTCTGTGGTAGTGTTTCACTCATGAGCCCAGTGGGTTTCCACTCAATATTCCCATCTAATTCCCGCATTTCTCCAGGGCTAGCAGCCCTGTGAAGTTTGGGGCTGTTGCACAGCTTCATGTAACGACAGGCCTCAGGCTTTGAGCTGGGAAGCTCAAGTGCAGGTGATTCTCTGGCCTCTCTGAGATCAATCCTGAAGACGAGCCATTTTCTGGCAATACTGAGAGCCAGATGTGTGTTGCCCTCAGTGTGTCTCCTGCACAATAATACACGCCTTTGTCCTCCATTACTGAGTTGCTCAGTTTTAGATAAACTTGGTTCTTGGAGGTGTCACTAGTGATGTTGAGTCGGGACCTAAGCTTTGGGTAATAGTTATTGCTTCCATCACCCCATATACGACCAATCCATCCAGCCTCTTTCAGGGGCCTGGCAGATACAGCTCACATTACAGGTGATTATAGAGAATCCAGAGACAGAGCAGATGAGGGACAGTGTCTGTGAGGGTGTCACTAGACTTGGTCCTAACTCCTGCAGCTGTACCTGGGGCAGGACATCTGGGGACAGAGACTCACAGTGAGTCACGGCTCAGAGGTCCCATGCCCATATTGGAGCCTCTGTCCATGGGACAATCACATCCGGGAACTGCCACGAGAAAGAGGAAGAACCATCACTGATGCACGTTCCTGTCCACCAGGTCCAAGATCTCAGACACCATGTCAGAGGGAGAGGGAGCCCGAGTTGGGCTGAGTGTGAACATGGTTTTAATCCTGGGTCCTGAGTGTAGATTTGCATGGGGGAGCCTTTGTAGAGAAAGGAGGAAATCCAGGGGAGGCTGGTGTGTGGGCTCCCTGGGAGGAGGTGCTGGCTATGACTCAGAGCACTCAGGCCTGTCCCTCGGGCCCTGTCAGAGCTGGGCCTCTTCCTGCAGCACAGGAAACACACTGAGGAACTCTCAGGAAATAGGAATTGCTGAAAGGGAAACGGCAGCTGGGGAGGAGAGTCCCCATGTCTTAGATCCCTGATTACCAAACCCACGTGTTCTGTAAACAGTCCCCTGACTCTCTGTGCCCCTCAGTGGTGGCTTCTGTTCTCTATCCAACTGTGAATATTTGTTGTAGAAATATGGTGGTAGCCAGGTTTGTTACAGTGAATTCTGACAGAGCTTAATTCAACCCAAAGTCAGTCAAATATTACAGTCGTTTATTCTCACACTTATCTTGGATTAAAATTCCTTTTCCTGGGCATATTTACCCGTAACTATTTATTCAGGGTATTTGTTAGAACGTGTATGCTACCTGATGATGGGTTTATAGCTGGACAAGAAGAGCCTCTGCACAGTGACCTGCCTAGTGTGGTTGTCTTGGTAACAGTACCTGATGCTGCTCTGTCCTGTCTATAACTCAGTGTCCATAGACCAGCATGAACCTCAGTACCTTGCATTAGGTCATCACTGAGGAATCCTGACCGTGTCAGGAGCATAGAAAGAGCTAGTGGAGGACCTTCAGCACACAATCTCTTGGGCCTGGAACCGGCTCTTAGTGCTCAGACTCACATATTCTATAAGGGTACAAGTGTGCTGGCCCTGAGCAACACCAGGCATGACCCACCACAGCCTCCCAAATGCACGGAACCTAGACATAGGCTGTGTCACATACGTGGGCCCCCTACTTCCATGAAGGAACAGAGGTTTGAATTCAATCTAAGGGGCCAGAAAATATGCTCTAATATTTGATGTTTAAAAAGTTAGCATTGACCGGTTCATCCTTCACAGTCTACCGAGGTCACGAGTGGCTCTCCAGCGAGACCATGGCTCCAGAGGCACAATGACTTAATCCAGAGCCCGGCAGCATGAGGCAGAAAAGTGAATGGACTATGTGTTAAACCACAGCGCCATGCCTTCCTGGGAGGGTACTGGCAGTACTGGCTCATCCTTCATGCCCTACCGAGGTCATGAGTTGCCCCCCACGAGCGGCTCTCCAGCATCGCCATAGTACCAGACGCACAGAAACCAATCTCTTAAGAATCTGGCTGTTGGCAGAAATCCTTCCAGACTTAATTAGTAAAATATCAGAAATCCAAAATCATCATGTGATTCTCATAACCAGCTATAGAAAACAAATTATTTCACAATGCCTTTTCAGCAGTTCTTATTGTTGGGGGGAAAATCTAAACAATAATGGTGCATCTTTTGTCGAAATAATGAATGTAATCAAAGTAGAGAGAGAGTTAAGAAGAAATCATCTGCCTCACAGGCATAGGGAAGGGAGGGGGATACCTTGGGGTTCTTGGTGAAAAATAAGTACTGGTGAAAGGAAGGGTGTTCGATCATTGTATGATCAAGACTTAACCCTGAAAACTTTGTAACTTTTCCCACAGTGATTCAATAAATGAATATAACAAAAAAAAGTCAACATTAAGTATCAGAAGCAATCTACACACTCATTAGGTTCTACAAAATTCTGCAAAGATAGACATAAAGACACACAAACACCAACTCAGACAAAGTGAGGATTGAGATAGATGATGTCACACCTCAGGGACCAGGTAGCTATAGAATTCATAACCACTCTTGTGTATAAACACGTGACTCACAGTGTCTGTCCCCAGGTGTCCTGTCCCAGAGCTCCTGCAGGGCTGAGACAGTGAATCCTCACAGACCTGACCCACCTGTGCTGTCTCTGTATCTCCACAGTCAGCAATTTCCAGGAGACCTGGACCCCCAGACCTCAGAAAGGATGCTGGGGTGCCTGGGGAATGTTGAGATTATTTCCTAAAGCTTTTGCACCAAAATCAACAGGACACTTTCTTAAAAACTGCTTAAAAATTTGTTAGAAATTCCATAAAGTCTGCACATAGATCTTGTTTACAGTACTGGCTCTATGCAACACTTGCCACAGAACAGTGTACTGATCACCCATCCCAGGTGTTTTCTGTTGTCCTAGTAATTCCTCTTTCCCATCCTACCCAGCCTCCCACATGTTGCCATACCATGCATACAGGTTAGAAGGGTCAGATAGACACTGATTCATTGCTGAGGAGTGATACACTGTATCAACACATTGAGCTTATTTCTCCACACATGGATGTGCACCTGGAATTTGCTCAGTGCCTGACTGTTATAAAGACACTCAGTCTAACTCTGTAGATTTGGAGAAGTGAAGGCATATTGATAGCATTATGGAAAAAACATAACAGAAGAAAATTAGGGAGTATCTAAGGAACAAGTATCTCTCACTTATCAGAGAACTGAAGTAATGTTGCCAAACAGAAAGTAGAAATGGGACAACACAGATTCTGTTTTAACTAACTACTATAAAGCCAAAGACTTTGATGACTTTGTCCTCTGTCCCTCATGGTTAGTCTTAAAAGGTTAAACAGGCTCTTTAGCATGTCCTGTTCACAAGTTATCCTCAACATCCTTGACCAAGGAAATAGCCTGGAAAGTTTTTTAATTGATTTTTTCAAAAACATGTAAGGGGAGGTCTTAAGCATGGCTGTGGCAGAGGAACCCAGGTGTGCAGGACCCGAGGCTTAGATATCCAAGCCTGCTCGGATCGGGACTGTGCCTCCTCCACCCAGATTGCCCATCTTCCACCATGTAGGCATTACACCCACCAACTGCCCCCAGTGCCGTGTAATCTCATCAATGGCCAAGACCTATAGACTATAAAATTCATCTCCCAGAAACGGGAGCACGACATCTTATTATCTAGTTCTTACTCTGGAGAACCTGGCAGGCTACTGAAAGTATCCCGCCCGCATGGCAGAGTCTGGAAAACTCCCTGTGGCATATTCAATATGCCAAAAACCAGTAATAATGATGGGTCTCATTCTCCTGACCCTGAAAGAGCTTCATCTCAGGGCTAGGACGAAGGAGACATTACTGGTGCCTGCTTGAGGAAATCAATGAACAACAGGATGACAGTGATACAGTGATACAGTGATGAAGGGGGAGAAGGTGGACCACACTTGGTGGGGATCAGGGGTTCTTCCTGACTCTGTGCTCAGAGAACCACCGTTGTGGGCCTCAGGGTTTGTGTGTGTTGGTGGGGAGAGAGTGAGGGGTGGCAAACGATATCCAGATTGATCAGGCCAAATGAAAGGCAAGGCCCTTCCCACTGTACCATCTCTCTGCCCCCAGTTAGGCCATTTATTGAACATAAAATCTGATCCACTACCCCAGCACCTTGGCTCCAGACGCATGAACCATTGTTTCCTTTAACACGGGGAAGAGTTAGATAGCTTAAGAGCAGGACTGGGATATTCACACAGCTGTGGCCTTAGGGTGATAACACAACCAGCGATTACATTTAAAGCATGACACTGGTGGTAATTTCCTACTCTGTTCTTGCCTGGAGCACAGCCCTGAGAGTTTTCTAATCTTACCTGCTTTAGAATCCCTTTAGATAGTCCCAGAATACTCAGGGGACAACTCCAACATTAGGGTCCTTATTAAGGGGAAAGTGTCCCATTAGTTGCCTGGAGGTTTGAAGTTCTCCTTGTTCCCAGAGTTCCTGTGGTTAGGAGGTAACAGCATTCAGGGAGACGGGGGTCCAAGCATTTGATCAATGGCTGCTGCAAGGGGGATATTTCCCCAGTTCCATGGTGATGCTCCTCATTTAATGCTGAAACTCATCAGGGAAGACAGGGCATGAAAGAAACTATCTGGGATCTTTTAACTCAACACCTTTGAGAGGAGAGAATTTTCCTGAGACTCTAGAAAGGCCAGAAAACATGTCCTCAGTGTCAGCCAAAACATTTCCTTTCTTTCTGTCATTTAGAATGCGACCTGAGTGTCCCTGAAGGAGATGTTGAACACAGGAGTCTGTGTGTCTTGGGTCTCCCCAGAACAGGAAACTGAAAGTCTCCTCCAGGGACTGAGTGAGAGGAACTGAGGTTCCTGTCTGTCCCTGGACACAGAAAGATGGTTAGACCTGGGTCAGGCTGAGACTCCCCCACACCTCTGATCACCAGGGAGCACTTCCTGTGGCCCATCTGTGTGCAGCTGGGACAACCATTCTGTGACCCTGGCACTGGGCGTGGGGCCTGGGAGATTGAAACAGGTTGAAATCTTGGAGTTCAGGGAATAGGATTCTGTGAGGAATCAGAGATTGAAGTCAGAGTAAAAGCCCCTTCTCCCAAAACATTCAACCATGTGGATCAGTTCTCCTATTGCACTGCTCTTAGCCCTTGTTGCTACCTTGCTGTGGATCCTTTAAGCCCCATATTATGAGACAGCTTCCTCTGCACGTGAAAGCCAACAGATTCAACCCCAGGGAGGGATATGGATGCAATTATGCTGACTAAAAGAAGCCAGATTTGGGGAATCTGGGGGGCTCCCAAGAATTGCCTAGGCACCCGCTGCCTGCCCTACTTGGCCAGCAAGGCGGGGTTTTTTAGTGGCCCATCCCAGCCCCTAACCCGGGGCTCACACAGGCCAGCGTTCGCTCCAGGCCCCCAAAGCAGCCCAGGTTTTTTTGTTTGTTTGTTTTTTGCTTTTTGTGTCACGCCCAGCGATGCTTAGTGGTTACTCCTGACTCTTCTGAACTCTGGAATTAATCCTGGTAGTGCTCTGGAGACCATATGGGATGCTGGGATTCGAACCGGGTCGACTACATGCAAGGCAGACACCCTACCAGCTGTGCTATCACTCCAATGGTAGGGCGTTTTTCCCTTGCATGAGACCAACCCGGGTTGTATTCCTCAGTCTCTCTTGGAGAGCCCAGCAAGCTATCGAGAATATCCTGCCCACACGGCAGAGCCTGACAATCTACCCATGGTGTATTCGATATGCCATTAAGAGTAACATGTTTCAAAATGGAGACATTACTGGTGCCTGCTCTAGCAAAGTGATGAACAATAGGGTGACAGTGCCACAGTGCTATTATGAAATAGATCATTCTGTATCTCTCCCTTTCCTTCTGAGTCATTCACTGAGCATGATATCCTCTAGTTTTTTTCTATATTGCAGAAAGTTGAGTGATTTTCAGCTCAGTAAGCACAGTAAGGCCCACAGAGAGTAGACAGCATTAGGACTCTTTCCAGGTGTTCCTCATGGATGTGAAATTTATGAGTAAAATGTCTTCAGGGCAATGTCCTAGACTTTCTGGATTCAGTTGGAAGTGTGTAGCACTAGGAGAGTGGCTGATGATTTGCGAACGTGGCATTCCCAGTGTCACTTGAAGTTGTCACTACACACAGAGGACAGTGGGAGACGGAGAACAGTCTGACACTCCAGAACTGTAGGTAGCAGTTCAGTCACCAAGGAGCCCCATCTAGGTGCCTGCTCTGTGCAGAGGCAGGAAGGGTGCATTGAGAACAATCTAGAGGTCTGACTTATGGACTGCCCTGTCCCAGGAATCTGTATGTGCCTTTCTTCTCTACCACACTGACAATCCAGGCTGGCCTTCAGGTCGGGCCCTGTAAGGTCCCTTGGGACCCAGGAAAATTCCAGTGCTAAACTCTGCTAATTAGTAACTCTTCCTTACCTGCCACCTCCTTGGTAAAGCCTTGAGATGTAAATTCTGTCTCCATTTGTTGACTCTTCCTAATTGGGATGTAAATTCTGTCTCCACTTGTTGACCCTTCCTTATAGGGATGTAAATTCTGAAACCATTTGTTGGCCCTTCCTTATCTGTTACCTCTGTTAGGAACTTTTCCCTTATCCAACTCCACCAGAATGCAGGGATCATGAGCTGAGAATCAAAGGGAGCCAGGTGATAACCAAATGTCTGAGTTACCAGACACCCACTAGCCACACCTACACCTATGTACATAAATGCTGATCTATAGGCTAAGGAGTGATGTACTTTTAAATGGATTGGTTAAGAAAGTATATGCTGTTCCAAATCTATTGGCTATGAAATGTGTGGGCTTTGCTGTAATGGCCAGTGAAGGCCTATATAAGATAGCACAGTGGTAGGGCATTTGCCTTGCACGCAGCCAACATGGCCGACCCAAGTTCGATTCCTCCGCCCCTCTCGGAGAGCCCAGCAAGCTACTGAGAGTATCTCGCCCGCATGGCAGAGCCTGGCAAGCTCTCTGTGATGTATTCGATATGCCAAACACAGTAACAACAAAGTCTCCAATGGAGACGTTACTGGGCCCGCTCGAGCAAATCGATGATCAACAGGAGGGCCTTTACTTTACTTTTTTGAAGAAGCTCGGTGTCTTCCCTGACAGCTTGACCCTGGCTAGCCAGCTCAGTAAACTACCTGCTTGCTAATTGCATTCCTGCGTGGTCCTTGCTTGCGGTCGGAGATCCAGAGTCATGCCCAAACAGGTCCCTGCTTCTGTACTCTGGATTGACCTCAGTTTGAACTTTAGCCCATATTGTGCTCATCGTGCCTTCAGGAATTGAAGTGTTATCCTGATTCATGTATGTTCAATGTTCTCCTAGGGGAGTGAAGGAAAATACTCTCACTCAGATATGAGCAATTTCTCTGTCATTGGGAAGGAAGGGTTTTGCTCATTTTTTTGTAAATTTACCATTTTGATAAATTTGGTAATATTTTTCAAAGTGCAGGTATGAATCTTGGTTTCAACCCAAGAATCAAACCTCATAGCACAACTACAGAAGCACGAATATTTCCAGTAATACTCTGGTCTGCATGGCAGATAGCTCATCATGTAGTCATGCTGTCTGAGACTTCCCAGTGGACACAAATAGGAGACATATATAAGTATATGCACAAAATTAATGTTCACTCAATACCATATATTTTCCAGGAATATTGATCAATTAGTGACATCAGATATGAGGTAAACTCAGCTGGGATGCATGACCCTTGGGTGGAGGGCCAGCCCCTGAGGCCTCTCTCTAGCTACTGTCTGCTGGTCCATGCTACTGCCAGCCCTCCTGAGCACACCCCAAAACCTGTGTCTGTCATTTGGTTATGACCTTCCTCTGAGCTGGGCTGAAATGACCCCAACATCAGGACTTCACAGACCCTGACCCTGACCATTTCCTTTCCAGCATGTGATAGGAGAAATGTGACCTTGATCCCTTTCATATAGGGTCATCTCCTCCACTGACTCTTATCCAATGGAAGGATTCCAGCTCAGGAATATAGAGATATGGCGAAGATGTACAAAGGGGCAGAGCTGCACAAAAACTCCAGAAAGGGCTCTGACCAACACCAGGATTTCATCTCCGAGAAAAGGATTTCTTGAAGATACAGAATTTAAAACAAAATGTGGAACATTTTGAGTCTGCCATGTGTAGACCTACAGTTCAGAAACCTGCAATAACCCCAGCTCAAACTTCCATGTGGTTCTTCCTGTACCATCTGGGGTGCTCCACACAAAATCCTAGACGAAAAAATGAGTGACACCAGGTGTTCTAGAGAGAAGCCATCTCCCTCTAGCTGTTGCTGAAGGACAGAGAGAGATCCTGAGCCTTTCCCTCAGATGAAGCCTGGCCCTGTGAGCCCCATTCTATGTCTCAGACCCTGACTCTCTGAGGAGGAAGTCAGGAGGATCAGCGTTCCTTACATCTTATGTGGCACAGCTGCCTCCCCTTCAGTTTTCTGACACTCTCAGGATGTGGTTGTCACACTGTGTCTTGCACAGTAATATATGGTCGTGTCCTCAGTGCTCAGCCTGCTCAGTTCCATGTAGGCTGTGTCCTTGGACTTGTCTGCAGTGAGTGTGAGTCTTCCCTGGAACTTTGGTGCGTAGTTTGTATAATCATTGTCAGGGTATATATATCCCATCCACTCTAGCCCTTGTTCTGGGGCCTGCCGCACCCAGTACATCCTGTAGTCAGTGAAGGTGTATCCAGACACCTTGCAGGAGATCTTCACTGATGTACCAGGTTTTCCCACCTCTGCCCCTGACTGCACCAGCTGCACCTGGGAGTTCACACCTATGGACAGCAGACAGGAGTGGGTGGACTCCACTTGACTGGCCCTGTTCCCTCAGCCCAAGGCATGGGGATGCTTACCTGCAGCCACTGCCACCAGGAAGAGAATTCTCCAGGTCCAGTCCATGGTGGGGACTGTGCACTCAGGGGCTCCTGAAGGTGTGGGTGTGCCTGCTGTGTGAGGTTGTCAGGACACAGACACATCTGTATATAACTCAGTTTCCCTCGCATAATTTGCATATTCATGAGGAGGGAGAATTCATAGCTGATGCCCTGGTCCAACCTGAGAAGGGGCTGGTTGAAGCCACTCAGTTCATCCTCAAGGGAAGGGAAGAGGTCCATGTTCTGATCTTTGTTTGAGGAGATGAGATCCTGCCCTGTCCCAGGACTCTGTGCACACAGAGCTCCCTCAGGGTCCCCCACATCTATATGGCCTGGATACATCTGGACACACCTGGGCTTTGAGGTTATTTCTGGGATTCTGTAACTGCACAATGGATACTACAATGACACTACAAAACCATCCCAATGCACAGGTGGTTTCCATTGGAGATATTAAGAAGTCCAGAAACACCCCCTGCATACAGGTTTTGCTGCCTTATCAATATGATAAAGGGATATCTATATGCCTCTGTGTTCTATACTTATATTAATTTTGGTTTTCTTGACAAAGCAAAATTTAGTTATTTTGAAGAAGGAAATACAGTTTCCGAGGAGATTTCTGCATCTCTGCCCCCATTCCCCCATCTTTCCACCCCTTCTAGCCTGCAACTCGGTGCTCTTGGGAATTGACGCCCCCTACAGCCCGGTCCCCACCCTGCAGGGAGAGCCTCTGAGCTCTCATGGGCTTTAAGCTCTTGGGGTCTCTAACACAGGATTGAATCCTGGGACTTCACTTCAGAAGCCTTGCTCAGGAGTCATATTTTTTTATTGACCTTTTTGCTTGGGTTAGGAGCCACACTTGGCAGTTCTGAGGACTTACTCCTGGTTCTGTGCTCAGGAATTCCTGAGGTGGATGTATCCTAGAAAATATTGGCAAATCAAATTGTTTTATATATATGTAATATATATTATGTATATAACTTAAAACATGACACTGAGTATTCTTTGCTGAGATTATGTAAAAGTGATACAATAAATCATTGTATCACCGTCATTCCATTGATTGTCGAATTACTTGAGCAGGCGCCAGTAAAGTCTTTATTCCCTCCAGCCCTGAGATTTTAGCAGCTGCGTCCCTTGGGGTGGGGAAGGCTCTCACCCACCCCCAGCCTGGCGCAAAGTCCCGTGGTAGGTTCTGGGAGCCTCCTTTATGGAGATTATCTGGTGACGGCAGGATGTGGTTTATGGATGTGATCTCTGAGTCACCGGACCTCTATTGCCCAACCACCGCCAAGCTCCACACTGCTTTCTGGACGCTCAAGCTGAGCCTCACGCAAGAATAAACTCCCATGGAACCCAGACAATGCAGAAATTTGTGACCTTGGACTCTGGACTCAATAGGACCCAGAACAGAGATCCCCTGCCTGCTTCCCCCAGTCTCCAGTAACTCGGGGATACAATAAATAATTTACTCAAATAAAAATAGAAAAAGCAGTCAAAAGAGGATTTAAGTCTTTAAATAAAGACTTTAATATAAACAAAAATTATGTTAAATTTGCTAACTTAATGAAAAGAATTTAAAAACTGGGCATGAGTCTAACACAGCTGCCAATGACTTTATTACATAGTAGTATTAGTGGAAAAAGTATAAGTAAATATGATGAATAGGATGGGCTGGAAAGATAGCACAGCAGGTAGGGCGTTTGCCTTGCATGCAGCCAACATGGCCCACATGAGTTCGATTCCGAGAGTATCTCTCCCGCACTGCAAAGCCTGGCAAGCTACCCGTGATGTACTCGATATGCCAAACACAGGAACAAGTGTCACAATGGAGACGTTACTAGGCCCGCTCGAGCAAATCGATGAACAGTGGGAGGACAGTGAGAGTGACAGTGATGAATAGGATAAAATTAATAAAATTTTATTCACATACGACTTGAACTCTCTCTTTTAAGTGATACAGAATAGTATTCTTTAAAGAAATTTGCTTAGAGAATTGCAAAGGGATAGAAAGAGAGAGGTTCACGAAAGAATATGGGCTTCTCCAAATGGGAAAAAGTCCTTGAGTTCTAATTTCTGGTCAGACATGCTAAAAGTCTGGAAACTTCTTTCCACCCAGCACACGTGAAAACCTGAACAAGTGAAACTCAGAGATTCACTTTACCTCTCTCTGTGAATAGTAGGAAAAAGGAGATGGAGAGATAAGTTAAATAGTATTATCTAACTAATGGTCCTTCTCTGTCCTTCATCCCCAAACAATGAAAGCAAGCTTCCAAACCTTGACTAGTCATTAATGTCCCTGTGTTTCCTAGAACTTAATATAAATCTCTTAGAAAATTATAAATCAAATGGAAGAGTGCAATTATTCTATATTATCCATTTCTTTCTGACTCATTTCACTCAGCCTGAAATCTTCATGTCCATCCATTTATAAGCGGATTTCATGATTTCATTTTTCCTGGTGGCTGCATAGAATTCCATTGTGTAGATGTACTATATTTCATCTAGTTATCTGTTCTCAGATAATCAGGGATACAGTTTTGTTTGCCAAGGGGTCAAAAATCAGATGGGCTGGACATATAATGCGATCTGAAGACTACCACTGGACTAGAGCTGTTACTGACTGGATTCCACACCGTCAAAAGAACGCATGGCCCCCCACCTATGAGATAGTCAGACTTCTTCAAGAATGATTTGAAGTTCTTCGTCCTGGAGCAAGTAGATGTCATTGGGCTACACTAGCCTGTGACAGGGATGAATGGAGACGTTACTGGCGCCCACTCTAGCAAATAGATGAGTAATTGGATGTCAAGTTATCAAGTGATGCAAGGTCAATTTTACATATTTTGGGCAGTATCCAACATTTTTCCAAAGAGGTCTATCTTGTTGATACTGCCACCAGTAGAGAATAAGAATTGCATTTCCCCCACATCTATGCCAACACAGAATGCTTCGGTTCTTTGTTATGTGTGCCCTTTTCCCTGGTATGAGGTTATATATCATTATTGTTTTAATTTACATTTCCGATAAGA
This sequence comes from Sorex fumeus, assembly GCF_029834395.1. Taxonomy (NCBI): domain Eukaryota; kingdom Metazoa; phylum Chordata; class Mammalia; order Eulipotyphla; family Soricidae; genus Sorex; species Sorex fumeus. Next base: position 243,465 of record NW_026606224.1, on the reverse strand, counting down.
GATGAGGAGAGTTTGTCCATTCAATTCAGTTCTCTGCTCGAAGTCTACTTTAAGGATATTTCTGTTTAATACCCCCATTTTAGATGAAGTTGACTTTTTCTTGTTAAGTTTTATAAGTGTTTTATAGGATTTATTAATCCTACATCAAATGAGGGAATGACAGATATTTTCCAGCAGGCTTTTGGTTGTTTTTTTTTTTATTCTGGTCTTCATTTCATTTACACTCATTGTAATTGATTGAGCCTTTAAATGGGCCATTTAAAAAGGAGAGACTGACAAGTACTAGAAGCACAAAATAGGTGAATAGTTTGACTTCATGTTGATCCCAAAGTAATTAAGTTAGGTGAAGGAAATTGAAAGAAAAAGACAGAGACCATGTGTTTGAACTCAGCCGAGAATAGCTGCTTGTTGGCAACATAAAAAGCTTGACATGGGTTGACCACAATTACAAACACAAAGTCACCTTCAATGTTGGGTGCACAAACAGCCGAGAGAGTCGGTGAGTCCTCAGGTGGAATTGTGATCAATGTGGGTAGGTCATTGCAGGTCCAGAGTCAGGACACACCTCACATGTCTTCACAGCTCAGAACCTCACTCAGCCTCTGTTCACACAGCAAGGTCCTAGAATGTGATTCCTTCTTCCACAAGCACAAGGCAAGACAATATTTACTCTGGACTCATTCCCCACTGCCTTCTCCGAGAGTCACGAGGGCTCAGCATTTCACCTTCAAACTAAGATGAGCCTCGGGTACTTTATGTGTCTTCTGGAAACCCAAAAGCATTAATTAGTGGAGATGATCATAGTCATGTTCACGGCAGCACCAAGTACAGTAACCAAGAGGCACACACAACACTCAACCGCAGCGTTCATTTCTGTCTGTCTCCTTATTCAGCCATGAAGTCTGTTCTTTCTCTCCTTCAGTTCTGTTTGAAGGACAGTGATCATTGTTTCCTTCTTCTCTCCCTGAGATTCCTGAGTCTCCCTGTCAATGTTTTCTTCAGATCATAGAGCACTGAGAGGATTGTTGCTGTCCACACACCCACAGAGCATCGGATGTTCTGAGGTTCTTACCTGGCGTCAGTTCCTCCGCCCCTCTCGGAGAGCCCGGCAAGCTACCGAGAGTATTCGATATGCCAGACACAGTAACAACAAAGTCTCCAATGGAGACGTTACTGGGCCCGCTCGAGCAAATTAAAAGAATAGAATTATTTTTGATTATTCCTGGTTCTCTGTGGGAGCTAAGCGTGTAAGTGCCTGGTGGTCTGGGCATGGATTGGGTGAAGTTTCTCACTCTATTCAGCTAGGGCTGTGACTCTAGTAACTTCTGGCAGCCACAAAGCCTGTGGTGTTTTCTCAGTTGGACTGGGAGGGCCAGATGTAAGTTGACAGGAATAATATGTAGATTTTGGTACTGACGGGGCCTCATGAGGTCTGTGAAATCCCCTGGGGAACAGCCTTTTCAATAATATCTTGAAACTATTTAAATTAACCCATAAGTTTCAGGAATATAAACTCTCAGTCCAATAGTATCGAATTGAGAGCCCAGAATAAATCCGTAGATCTTTTACGGCGAATCTTTGGGAGAGGATTCCATCCTATGGAGTGAAGCAAGGAAAATCTCTTCAACAAATGGTGTTGGGAAAACAGCACCGCATACAAAAATAACAATAAAATGTAGAATTGAATCCATATCTCACTCCAGATACAGAGTTTAATGAAAAGTTGACTTATGGTCCAGCTTTGACAGAATCTTTAAAATACACAGAGGAAAACCTTGGCCGGTCTCTCCATGACACTGATCTTAGAGAGCTCATTTATAGTTTCACTCCATTGGCAGAGACAAGGGAAACTAAAATAAATAAATAGGACGAAATTAATTAAAGATTTTAACCAGCAATGTAAACAACATTAAAATTAAGGTACCATACTGACTGGGAGAAAACGTGTACCCACCGAACATCAGATCCAACTTAATATGTAAAAATTCATAGCACTCACTAAGATCAACATCAGAACAAATCACCCGTCAGAAAGTGGTGAGGCAAATAAACAGATATTTTTGTAGGCATATGAAGAGATGTTTATTCAACGCTTACTATGAGTAAAATGTCAACTTAAAGGTAAATGAACACCATCTATGCCCAGTGACAATGGCTTATATCAAAAGTACTGGAATCAACCAGTGTGGGGACGTTGTCAAAGGAAAGACACTTTCTATGTTTGTGGGAACCTATCTATGGAAAACGCTAAGAGATTTCTCTAAAAAGTAAAAATAGTAGTTCCAAGTTACAAGTGTTTGTATTTTTGGTATCTTTTCCCATGTGTGAAAGCAGTTATTTGAGAAAATATATGTAAACATATGTCAGGTATAGTATTTGGAATAGTAGCCAGGGCATGGGAACAATCCTAGTGCTTAATGAGAATTTCACGGATAAGAATTTGTGGTGTATATATAAAATGGGATACTGTGTAGTTATAAGAAAATACAAAACATCAAAGTTTTCTGCACCATGGATGGAACTAGAGAATATCAGATTAAGTGAAGTTTGTCAGAGGGAGAAATTCAGACAATCTCATTCATCTGTGGTACACAGAGAACAGAGAGTCAGGATGGACAGAATCCAATGATAATGGCCCCTGCATCCTAACCACACTCTGAGAGCCCCGAGACGAGTCGGGTGGGGGCTTAGATCACTGGAAAGAAGAGGCTGAGCACAGGGGCCACAGTAGAGTGGGAAGGTCTGTGGGGATTTGGTACTGGGAGAAGCCCAGGGAGTTTGGGACCTACAGGCATCAATTTTCATACTATTGTCATTGTGTTTCCTCAGTAACTATAGCGAAGGTAATGGGGGAAAAAACTTCCTTTTGTGAAAGAAGGAGCGATCTTTATATGAAGGAAAACCGACCACACCTGACCTAAAGGAATAGAACAGTCTAGTGCACTTGAGGCTAGAAGAAGAATAAACGAATTTGTAGTAGACAAGGAAATAATAACTAAAATTTTTACACTTGCTTTACTAAATCTGGCTTATGTATTATAATAAAAAAGAAAATGTTCTCCCCGAAATAGAGTAAAAGAATTGTAAACAAAATGAAGAAATAAAAGAAACCAACCCATATACATTGCCTCTCCGGCTACCAATGGGCAGAGCCCTGGAGTCGCGGTAGCACACCGCCCCCTGGTGGTGACACGCACCCCTGCAGTTCCCCTGTCTCCCTCAGCAGGTTTGTGTCTGAACTCACAGGGACTTGCCCTCAATGTGTGAATCTTGCACAAAAATACACAATTTGTGTCCTCAATTACTGAGTCCTCAATTACTGAGTCCTGTGTCCTCAATTACTGAGTTGCTCAGTTTTAGGTAAACTTGGTTCTTGGAGGTGTCCTTGAAGATGGTGACTCAGGACTGAAGACTTGGGTCATATTCTGTAACATATCCTGTAACCATATATAACACCAATCCAATCCAGTCCCTTTTCTGGTTGCTGGAGGACCCAGATTACACCATAGTCGGTTAAAGAGAATCCAGAGATGGAGCAGGTGAGGGACAGCGTCTGCGAGGGCGTCACCAGGCTTGGTTCCGACTCCTGTAGCTGTAACTGGACAGGACATCTGGGGACAGAGACCCACAGTGAGTCACGGACTCAGAGGCCCCATGCCCACTTTGGAGCCTCTGTCCAGGGGATACTCACATGCGGGATCTGCCACCAAAAAGAGGAGGAACCAGCGCTGATGCACTATCCTGTCCACGAGGTCCATGGTCTCAGAAACCTGTCAAGGGAGAAGGAGCCTATGTTGGGGTGAGTGCGAACGTGGTTTGAATCCTGGATCCCAAGTGCATATTTTCATCGAGGAGCCTCTGTAGAAAAAGGAGGGGACCTGGGGGAAGGTGGTGTGTGGACTCTCTGGGAGGAGGTGCTGATTGTGACTCAGAGCGCTCAGCCCTCTCCCTGGGGCCCTGTCAGAGCCAGGCCTCTTCCTCCAGCACAGGAAATGTGCTGAGGAGCTTCCAGGAAACAGGAATTGCTGAGGGAGAACCAGCAGCTGAGGAGGAGAGTCCTGGTGTCTCAGGTCCCTAATGAGGAAACCCAGCCCCCACAGCCTCTTGGGCCCTGCCTCTCCATGTCCCTTGGTGGAACAACTGTGTGTACAAATCGTGGGCCCATCATACTGTGTCATTGTCCCATTGAATTCTCACTTGTCTGGATTCAGTCCACGTCAATCAAATAGGGTCGGGTTTGTGGGGTAACAGACGGTTGGTAACCATGGTGTGCACTAAATATACACTGATCCCATAAACTTTGACACTTTCAAATTCTATTACCTATGTTATAACTAACTTAAAAATTTTTAGAAATGCCATAAAGTCTGCACATAGATCTTGTTTCCAGCACTGGCTCTGTGCAACCATTGCCACAGAACAGTGTACTGATCACCCACCCCAATGATTTCTGTTGTCCCACCCTTTTTCCCACCCTACCCAGCCTCCCACATGCAGCAAGATCATGCATGCAGGTTAGACGGGTCAGAGAGACACTGATTCATTGCTGAGGATTGATCCACTGTATCAACATATTGAGCTTGTTTCTCCACACGTGGATGTTCAACTGAAATTTGCTCAGTGCCTATCTGTTATAAAGACACACCGTCTCACTCTGTAGATTTGGAGAGGTGAAGACAAGTTAATAGCATTATGGAAAATCAAAACAGAATAATGTTATGAAGCAGCTAAGGAAGAAGTATCTCTCACTTCTCAGAGAAATGAAGTCATGGTGCCAAACTCAAAGTAGAGATGTGAAAACTCAGATGCTGTTTAAATTTACCACTATAAAGCCCAAGACTATGGAGCCTTTGTCCTCTGTCCCTCAGGGACAGTCTCAAAAGGTGAGACAGATTCTGTATGGCATGTCCTGGTTGCAAGCTAGCCTCAACAGCCTTGACCAAGAAATAGCCTGGAAAGTTTTTTAATTGATTTTTTAAAAATATGGACCACACTTGGTGGTGCTCAGGGCTTATTTCCAACTCTGTTCTTAATGATCACTCTCGTGGGGCTCAGGTTTTTGGGGAAGGGGTGGGAGGGGGTGGCGATGACAGAAATCATCTCCAGATTGATCAGGCCAAATGCAAAGCAAGTCACTGCCCACTATACCATCTCTCTAGCCCCAGTTTGGAGTATAAGGTCAAGGCTGCTGCTGAGATGCCTGTGGGTTTGGTGGCCTATCCCAGAACCACCTCCCCACCTCCCCAGGCCTCCCCACAAGTGGGGTGGGGGGGGGAGCGGGGCACAGCCCGATTCAAGAAGACATTCTTTCTCCCAGGCACATCTATATTGCTTTCATCTTTCCCTCTAGTTGTATAAGTTACCAATAGTTGCAGTTGTTTCGATAAGCACAGTAAGAGACAAAGATCTCAATACTTAGTTCTCTGAGCTCTGAGAGCAAGGAAGGCTTTTACCAGAAATTCCAGAATAAGTCCTGAGGCCAGTTCAGCTTGTATTTTACCATGGGGGTCCTGTCTCTTAAGTTGTAACAGCTTGCATCAAGATCATGCATTTATGCTTTCTAGAATGTCCCATTTTGATGCCAGGGTAGCTTTGCCACTTGCCTCTGGTCCATCCCAGTCCCAAGGTGGGACTTCACTTTTGGGGCATTAGGAAATACAACTAACGCCTGAGTCAAGTAATTATAACCAAGTAATTATGCCCAGGAGTAGATATATTTCAACTTCCAAATATTAGAAGCATAGCACTAATGGTCTTTCTGTGTTTAACCTAAGAACATTACTCTATAGTAAACATATAAAAAGGCTGTAGGGGACATAGAAGAGCAGGTAGAAATACATACCACTTTAAATACAAAGCAGTACAAATACAAAGTTCAGAATTACCAGAAAATTTTTCCTTATAAACAATCAAGACTAACTTGGTGAACTGAGACAATGAGAGGTAAAATACAAAGGAAAGGTTAAAGATAAACTTTAACTTAATTAGAGATGCTAGCAAGCTTCTCAAGGAGGAGGAAAGGGGCAATAAAAAGAGGAAGCCTAAAACATTTTCGGTTAATATCCAACAAACACTGAGAAGAGTTCCATAGCTTAAGAGCAGGACTGGGATATTCACACAGCAGTGGCCTTAGGGTGAGCACACAACCAGCAATCACATTGAAAGCATGACGCAGTGATGGAAATTTCCTACACTATTCTTGTCTGTAGCACAGCCCTGAGAGTTCTATAATCTTGCCTGCTTTAGAATCCTTTTAATTAGTTACAGAATTCTCAGGGGACCACCCCTTTAGGCTCATTATTTTTTCCTTCTTTTTCATTTATTTTATTTTATTTTTTAATTTATTTATTTATTGAATCACTGTGGGAAAAGTTACAAAGCTTTCAGGTTTAAGTCTCGGTCATGCAATCATCAAACACATTTTCCTTCACCAGTACTTATTTTTCCCCAAGAAGAACCCCAATATACCCCCCTCCTAACCCTCCCAATGCCTGTGAGGCAGATGAATTCTAGTTAACACTCTACTTTGATTAGATTCATTGTTTCGACAAAAGATTCACCATTATTATGTAGAATTTACACCCCCAAATCAGACCTGTTGAAAAGACATTGTGAAATAATTTGTTTCTATAGCTGGTTACAAGAATCAAATGATGACGTGTGGCCACAATAGCCTCAATAGATTTTGGATTTCTGATATTTTACTTATTCAGCCTAGAAGTATTTCTGCTGAGAGTCAGATAATTATGAGATTGGTTTCTATGGCTCTAGAGCCATGGCCGTGCCAGAGATCTGCTCCTGGGGGCAACTTGTGGCCTCGGTAGGGCATGAAGGATGAGCCCGGAACCTCCGCTTCCCATGAGGTTTCAGTCACCCTGTCACGACCGGCTCATACCTGGTTTTCCAAAAAGCTCCAAGGCGGCTGCTATCTTGCTGTCCAGAGGGGAAAAGGCAGAAGGGAACAACATGCTTTTCCCTCCAGGCAGGCATGGTGGCATGGATTAACGCATAGTCCATTCACTTTACTGCCGCAAGCTGCCGGGTTCTGCATTAAGTCCTTGTTAGGCTCATTATTTTTTTTTTATTAGTGAAACACCATGAGGTACAGTTGTAGATTTACAATTTTTTTGTGCTTGGGTTTCGATTATACAATGATCAAATACCCATCCCTCCACCAGTGCCCATTTTCTACCACCATGGATAATATTCCTCCCACCCCCATCCCCCCATCCCACCCTTCCTCTGTGGCAGGGCAATCCATTTTGTTCTCTCTTTCCTTTTGGGTGTTGTGGTCTGCAAAAGAGGCATTGAGTGGCAAACATGATCAGTCAACATGCATCTCCCCTCCTGAGAGGATCCTCCAAACACCCTTTATTTGGTGCTCCTTTCTCTATCTGAGCTGCCCTTTCCCCTAGAATGCCCGCCTGGCCTCTAAGCTATGGAGCAATCCTCCTGGTGCTGATCTCAGCTATTCTTGGGTATTAAAATCTCATATTTTGTAACTTTATATCCCCCAGATGAATGCAATCTTTCTATGTCTATCCCTCTCTTTCTGACTCATTTCGCTTAGCATGATACTTTCCATGTTGTACCACTTGTATGTAAATTTCATAACTTCATCTTTTCTAAGAGCTACATAGTACTCCATTGTGTAGATGTACCAAAGTTTCTTTAACCAGTCATCTGTTCTTGGGCATTCAGGTTTCTTCCAGTTTCTGGCTATTGTAAAGAGTGCTGCAATGAACAAACAAGTGCAGATGTCATTTCGATAGGCTCATTAATAAGGGTAAAGTGTCCCACTGGATGCCTGGAGGTGTTGCAGTTCTCCCTGGAATAGCCCCTTAGCAACTAGAAGACATTGGGACTGTAGAGAGTTACCCAGGCCCCAACTTATGACATTTCTAAGAATAATGTATATTAATTTACCTTGATTTGCTGGTGCCCAATGGCTTGAGACAGGGAAAGAGACATTTTTGGTGTCAGCAATACTTCAACCTTGCCTCTGCCTCAGGGCATCAAAGTCAGTGCTCCAACAGCTTCTTCAGTCATAACAATCCCCTGATTCTCTCTGCCACCTGATCCTTAGTGCACACAGGCATCCTCCCTCAGCTTCTATGGACCATTGCTCTCCCAATAAACTCTGTCATATGACTAAGGGTCAAGGGCCCATGTGGGCTGCTATGTCTCAGCCATGCTGCACTCATAAATCTTTGAGCATCTACTGGATGGATCAGCTCCTTGTTCCTATAGTTGCAAGATAACTACATGCAGGGAGACATGGGGTCCAAGCATTTGATCAATAGCCTCTGCAAGGTGGATATTCCCCAGTCCCACGGAGATGCTCCTCACTTCACGCTGAAACCTCATCAGGGAAGACAGGGCATGGATCAATGGTACGAACTATCTAGGATTTTTGAACTCAACACCTTTGAGAGGAGAGAATTTTCCTGAGAAAATAGAAAGGGCAGAAAACATACCCCCAGTGTTACCAAAGCATTTCCTTTCTTCTTGTCATTTCAAATATGACCTGAGGGTCCCCTGAGGAGATGTTGAACACAGGAGCCTGTGTAGCCTTGGGCCTCCCCATAACAGGAAACTGAAAGTCTCCTTCAGGCACTGAGTGAGGGGAACTTAGGTTCCTGTCTCTCTCAGGACACAGGTGGATGGTTAGACCTGGGTCATGGCTAGGAGACCCCAGCACACTTCTGCTCACAAAGGAGCAATTCCTGTCCCAGTGCCCTGTCTGTGTGGAGCTGGGACAACCATTCTGTGCCCCTGGCACTTGGTTCAGGGCCTGGGAGGTTGAAACAGGTTCAAGTCTTGGAGTTCAGGGAATAGGATGTTATGAGGATTCAGAGATCGAAGTCAGGGTTAAAGCCACTTCCCCAAAATACTCAACTATGAGGATCAGTTCTCCCATTGAGCTGGTCATAGCCCTTGTTGCTACCTTGCTGTGAATACTTTAAGCCCCATATTATGAAACAGATCATTATATATCTCTCCATTTCCTGGACTGATTCACTCAGCATGTTATCCTCTCGTTTTTTCGATATTACAGAAAGTTGAGTGATTTTCAACTCAGTAAGAATGGTAAGGCCCACAGAGAGTAGACAGGATTAGGACTTTTTCCAGGTGTTCCTCATGAATGTGAAAGTTATCAGTGAAATGTCTTCAGGGCAATGCCCCATACTTTCTGGATTCAACTGAAAGTGTGTAGAACTAGGGGAGTCATTGGTGATTTGAGAACGTGGCATTCCCAAGTGTGACTTGAAGTTGTCAATACACACAGAGGACAGTGGGGAGACTGAGAACAGTCTGAAACTCCAGAACTGTAGGTAGCAGTTCAGTCACCAAGGAGCCCCATCTAAGCGGCTGCTCTGTTCAGAGTCAGGAAGGGTGCATTGAGAACAATCCTTGAGGTCTGACTTCTGAACTGCCCTGTCCCAGGAATCTGTCTGCATCATTCTGCTCTACCCACATTGACAATCCAGGCTGGCCTTCAGGTCGATCCCCTGCTTCTGTGCTCTACATTTATCTCGGTTGGAATTTTCCTCAATATTGTGCTTATTGTGCTTATTGTGCCTTCAGGATTTGGAGGGTCGTCCTGATTCATGTATGTTCAATGTTCTCCTAGATGAGGGAATGAAAGTACTTTCACATCAGATATGGGCATTTTCCCTGTCATTGGGAAGAGTTTTGCTCACTTTTTGTAAATTGACAGTTTTGATAAATCTGGTAACATTATTGAAAGTGCAGGTATGAATCTTGGATACTGCATAAGAAATAAAGGTCATAGTCCAACTACGGAAGCACATATATTCCCAGTAATACTGTGGTCTACAAGACTGATAGCCGATCACAGAGTCATGCTGTCTGAGCCTTCCCAGTGGACATGAATAGGAGATATATATATATTTATATGTATATTTATATATATTATATATACATATATGTTTTTATATGTATATGTTGCTATTTTCCACTCATCTAGTCTACGCATTTTTGCATAGACTTACGTCCATGGATATGTGTCCTGGATATCAATTGAGAGAAAGTGATTCATTTCGATTATTTATTCCCATACTGAATGACTGCCCAAAATTAATGTCTCACTCCATACCATATATTTCCCAGGATTATCGGTCAATTGTTGAGATCAGATCCGACCTAATCTCAGCTAAGGTGCATGAGTCCTGGAGCAGAGGGAGCTGCAACTGAGGCCTCGCTCTAGATCCTCTCTGCTGATCCATGCTACTGCCAGCCCTCCTGGGCACATCCCAGACTGCTTGTCTGTGCTTGGGTAACGACCTTCCCCTGAGCTGGGCTGAGATGCCCCCAACATCAGTGTTTCACAGACAACTGACCTCGACCATGTCCTTAACACCACGTGATAAGAGAAAGGTCTCCACAGAAACTCAGAAAGGGAGTCTGGCCAACACCAGGATTTATTCTCAGAGAAAAGGATTTCTTGTAGAGACAGAATTTCAAAGAAAACATGGAACATTGGGAGACTGCCATGGGTAGACTACTGTTCAGGAACCTGCAATGACCCTATCAAACTTCCACGTGGTTCTCCCAGTACCATCAGGGATACTTTACTACACAATCCTGGAAGAAAATATGAATAACACCAGGTGTTCTAGAGAGAAGCCATCTTTCTCTGGGCTGTTGATGAAGGACAGAGAGAGATCCTGAGCTTTTCCCTCAGATGAAGCCTGGCCCTGTGAGCCTCATTCTGTGCCGCAGACCCTGACTCTCTGAGGAGGAAATCAGGAGGATCAGCGCCCCTGTTATCTCCTCACCCGGAACAGCTGCCTCCCCTTCAGTTTTCTGACACTCTCAGGATGTGGTTGTCACACTGTGTATCTCGCACAGTAATACACGGCCGTGTCTTCAGTGCTCAGCCTGCTCAGTTCCATGTAGGCTGTGTCCTTGGACTTGTCTGCAGTGAGTGTGAGTCTTCCCTGGAACTTTGGTGTGTAGCTTATATAATCATTGTAAGGGTATATGAATCCCATCCACTCTAGCCCTTGCCCTGGGGCCTGCCGCACCCAGCTTATAAATTTGCTGGTGAAGGTGTATCCGGACGCTTTGCAGGAGATCTTCACTGATGTACCAGGTTTTCCCACCTCAGTCCCCGGCTGCACCAGCTGTACCTGGGAGTTCACGCCTGTGGACAGCAGACAGGAGTGGGTGGACTCCACTTGACTCGCCCTGTTCCCTCAGCCCAAGGCATAGGTACACTTACCTGCAGCCACTGCCACCAGGAAGAGAATTCTCCAGTTCCAGTCCATGGTGGGGACTGTGCACTAAGGGGCTTCTGTAGGTGTGGGTGTGCCTGCTGTGTGAGGTTGTCAGGACACAGACACATCTATATTTAACTCAGTGTCTCTTGTGTACTTTGCATATTCATGAGGATGGAGAATTCATAGCTGAAGACCTGGTCCAGCCTGAGAAGAGACTTGTAGAAGTCACCGGGCCCATCCTTAAGGGGAATGAAGAGGTCCACGTTCTGATCTCTGTTTGAGGAGATGAAACCCTGCCTTGTCCCAAGACTATGCACACAGAGCTCCCCCTCTGAAGGGCCAAGCCCTTTCAGGACCTTCCCCTCGGGGTCCCCTACATCTGTATGGCCTGGACACATCTGGGTACACCTGGGCTTTGAGGTTATATCTTGGATCCTGGAACTCCCCATGGGATGCCACAATGACATTACAAAACCATTGTAATGCTCCAGTGGTTTCCATTGTAGATATTAAGAAGTCCAGAAATGCCCCCTGCATACAGGTTTTACTGCCTTATCAATAAGATAAATGTTCTTCCAAAATGATAAGTGTGCACAATTTAACCTTCTGTGTCATATATATATTTTTATTGTGGTTTTCTTGAGAAAGAAAAATTTTGTTTTAATGAAGGAAATCCATTCTGAGATTTCTACCTATCTGTACCTATTTCTCCCATCTCTGTGCCCTTTCTAGCCTGCAACTCGGTGCTCTTGGGATCTGGCGCCCTCTGCAGCCCGGCCCCCACCCTGCAGGGAGAGCCTCTGGGCTCTCAGGGGATTGATTAATTTATTTAGTTTAGATTATTCAGTTCATAAATTTTAATACCTGTAAGAAAATACAAAATACACAGTCTTCCTTTTCAATTATCAAGTGTCTGAATTCTTCATTCATCCTTTGGTTTCAGACCCATACAATGAACTTGTTGGAGTACACGGAGCTTAGGTTTATCAGATTGTACCCATCACAGTGCTCCCGAGTCACTCCCATTACTTTGTCTGCCTGTAACCTCTTCTATGCTCTCTTCCCCAACCAATTTGTAAGGTCTCATCCTTCTTAGACACTGAAGCTGTACTGTAAGTTAATATTGTCTTTCTCCTCTCCTTATGTCTTTTGAGCAGTTTACTTTAATGCAATGTCCTTTTGTATAGATACAGGAAGGCAATTAATTAATATGCTCCGTAACTTAGGAATTGATTGGCTTTGAATATTATTCACTCCTGGGCATCTGCCTTCTCAACTTAAGCCTCAGTTGCCCTCACTTCCTAGCACTCCAAGGGCAGGGTCCCGACGTGGGACTGGATGGAACCAGGGCAAGCCGGTAAGTTATGTGCTACCCTGGCATCACGATGGGCCAGGCCAAGGTGCCACGATTCTTAACTATAAGTTAAGAGGTTGATCATAGGCATTATGTCATGATCCAATAGTAACGATGAGACTAGGGCCCTGCTGCTAGGAATAGGAAAGATATCTGGCCTGAGCACTGCAGTCTGAGATCGAGATGGCCCTAGGAGAGCAATTCTATAAGCTCAAAGTATTTCTTACTGTGTCCATACGAAATGATTAATATTATGTATGCTTATATGTTGGTTGGACAAGGAGAGGAGAAACACGTCCTAGAAGCACTTTTCTGTGTGTCCTGAGTAGCTTGGATGAGACTGCTTTTTTGGAGATGTAGATTCCAAGCTCTAGCAGACTGGTCTTTGTTGTGCTAATCTAAGTGCTTGTAGTTTGTGAAAAGGTGAGGCCAGGAATACTGGCCTGCGGATGTAAGGAAACAATGTATGTTTGCCGCCTCAATGTCCTTTCTGTAACTCCTTTTGATGACATCATTATATTGCGCCCTTTAGAGGTACTATGATCTATATAAGGGAGATTTCAGGGCTCTCTGGGGGGACACGTGCATCAGAGAACCTGGGAAGATGGGGCTGAGGACAGAAGCTGAGAGAACAAAGGCGCACGTGCTCGAGGATTCCTGAGGCCTCCATGACATACATCTCTTCCATGTAATAAACGGCTACTAAGACCAACTAGCTTGGCCTCGTTTCCTTCCTTCACCTGACCATCGCCATCGACCTCCCTGGAGTGGGGAAACGGCAAGACCGCCGGCCGTTTTATTTTTTGTGTGTTTACACAACTGGCGTCCCTGGGTGGGCGGTCTTGCCGTTTCCCCACTCCAGGGAGGTCGATGGCGATGGTCAGGTGAAGGAAGGAAACGAGGCCAAGCTAGTTGGTCTTAGTAGCCGTTTATTACATGGAAGAGATGTATGTCATGGAGGCCTCAGGAATCCTCGAGCACGTGCGCCTTTGTTCTCTCAGCTTCTGTCCTCAGCCCCATCTTCCCAGGTTCTCTGATGCACGTGTCCCCCCAGAGAGCCCTGAAATCTCCCTTATATAGATCATAGTACCTCTAAAGGGCGCAATATAATGATGTCATCAAAAGGAGTTACAGAAAGGACATTGAGGCGGCAAACATACATTGTTTCCTTACATCCGCAGGCCAGTATTCCTGGCCTCACCTTTTCACAAACTACAAGCACTTAGATTAGCACAACAAAGACCAGTCTGCTAGAGCTTGGAATCTACATCTCCAAAAAAGCAGTCTCATCCAAGCTACTCAGGACACACAGAAAAGTGCTTCTAGGACGTGTTTCTCCTCTCCTTGTCCAACCAACATATAAGCATACATAATATTAATCATTTCGTATGGACACAGTAAGAAATACTTTGAGCTTATAGAATTGCTCTCCTAGGGCCATCTCGATCTCAGACTGCAGTGCTCAGGCCAGATATCTTTCCTATTCCTAGCAGCAGGGCCCTAGTCTCATCGTTACTATTGGATCATGACATAATGCCTATGATCAACCTCTTAACTTATAGTTAAGAATCGTGGCACCTTGGCCTGGCCCATCGTGATGCCAGGGTAGCACATAACTTACCGGCTTGCCCTGGTTCCATCCAGTCCCACGTCGGGACCCTGCCCTTGGAGTGCTAGGAAGTGAGGGCAACTGAGGCTTAAGTTGAGAAGGCAGATGCCCAGGAGTGAATAATATTCAAAGCCAATCAATTCCTAAGCTACGGAGCATATTAATTAATTGCCTTCCTGTATCTATACAAAAGGACATTGCATTAAAGTAAACTGCTCAAAAGACATAAGGAGAGGAGAAAGACAATATTAACTTACAGTACAGCTTCAGTGTCTAAGAAGGATGAGACCTTACAAATTGGTTGGGGAAGAGAGCATAGAAGAGGTTACAGGCAGACAAAGTAATGGGAGTGACTCGGGAGCACTGTGATGGGTACAATCTGATAAACCTAAGCTCCGTGTACTCCAACAGAACTCATATGACATTGTAAACTTAGCACTGAGACAGAACACTGCACATCTGCTGGAAAGGAAAGGTGTTATGGGAATACCAAAGCACTACATCATAGAGAGTAAATGTTGAAGCAAAAATACCTTCTGAATATACACTCATATGTAAACAAACATTCAGACTAAGAATCAACACAGGTCAAAATAGCGTTTTCTAGGAAATCAGAATCGTCTTCATTTTCAATCATACATATTGAAGATGATTTTTTTTGTTAAGAAAAAGAACGAAGCCTTTCCTACATTTGCTCATGTGCTTAAATATATTGGAAAATTATTACATTCATTTGCTAGTGGTTTGTCTTCTTAGTTGGCTGGCTGTGGCAAATAAGGAATCAGAATTATTTCAGTACCCGCTTTTCATTTAATACTAAGTCATATGTAATTATTCACGTTTATCAGTCCATATTAGTAAATAGATTTAGAGAAGCAGTTAATTTCAAATTTGTGCAGGGGAGACTAGTTGATAATTTGTTTCCAATAAGGCCAGTAGTTTAGTGATGGCTACAAAATCAGCTCAAGCTAGTAGTAAACCCCCTGATTTAGCCAACTGAATCCAAGTCTGAAATCAGGTCATTTCCACTTCTGAATTATTGTGCAAATCTAGATTTTCCTCAATAAGAGAATGTGCTGGCAGCATTGAAGCCCTGTAACGGAATGAAATACTGGTCAGGTTTTGAGATGGACAGAGACTATGCAAAGAAATTCGAGAGTCTAAAGGATGGTGTTCCAGCAACGCCTCGATGAATGAGGAAATAAAGCGACAATTTATTAGTCAATAATATTAGGAGTCAAACGCCAACATCTGAAGAAATGATCAAAACACAAACCAAAGATGCGCTTTCCGTCGTGACGATGCCAACCTGGCCTCCGGCGGAAATCTCAAGCCTTCGGCCAGTATTCTGGACCAGCCGTCGGAGCACTCCACACTGTGGAGCTTGGTCATTGCTTTGCGACGCTTCCAGCCTGGGAGAAGCGCATTTCCAGGTGCCGCCAGGTGGCAGGGCTGGGCGTGTGCAGCAGGGAGTCCTGGTCTCAGGGCAAGGGTTCTGGACCGGGTCATGCACGCGGTCAGAGCGCGACCTGCCATCCGCAGCCTGGCCCCGCTCTCCAGGTCTCTGCGTGGACAGAGGACACCTGGTCGGCACTGCGTAGGGAACTGCAACGAATGTGCTGTCGGGCGAACAGGATGTCGGTCATTGCCTCAGTCTCCAGCCTCGTGTCCTGCACGTCTGTCCCTTTGGAATCTTTTGGCCCGGCGCCCTCTTCTAGCCGGACCTGCAGCCCAGCTCCAGGGGTCAGAGTAGGACTCCATGCTGTGCGTGGGCATTCGTGCTCACCTTCAGGGGCTCAAGCCTCTTGGCGCCCCTAACACAGTCCTGGGTCCTGAGACTCACTCAGAAGCTTTGCTCAGAACTCAGGTTCTTCATGGGCCTTTTGATCTGGGTTTGAGCCACGCACAGCAGTGCTGAGGGCTTACTCCCGGCTCTGTGCTCAGGGATCGCTCAGGTAGATGCATCCCAGGAGATCACGGTCACGGTTCTCCCATTGTTCATCGATTTTCTCGAGGGGGCCCAGTAACGTCTCCATCGTGAGACTTATTACTGTGTTTGGCATATCGAATACATCATGAGTAGCTTGCCAGGCTCTGCAGTGCAGACGAGATACTCTCAGTAGTTTGTCGGGCTCTTGGAGAGGGGCAGAGGAATGAACTCGAGTCGGCCATGATGGCTGCGTGCAAGGCGTACACCCTACCCATTGTGCTATCGCTCCAGCCCAGGAGAATGTTGGCAAATCAAGTAGTTATATATATAAAAATTAAAGGGTGACACTGAGTGTTCTTTGCTGAGGTTATGTAAAAGTAATACAATAAATACTTCATTCACTCTAATAAAAATAGTAAAAACCATCAGAATACAGAGTACTTATGTCTTTAGGTAAAGACTTTATTAGAAACAACAGTATATTAAATTTGTTAAATTAAAACACAGCTGCTAACAAGTTTATTATATAACTGGAGTAGCAGGACAAATGAGAAATCAATATGATAAAATTAATAAAGTTTCATTGAACATATAACTTAAACTCTGACTTTTTCACTGATACACAAGAGTAGCGTCTCCATTGGAAACTTTGTTGTTACTGTGTCTGGCATATCGAATATGTCACGGGGAGCTTGCCAGGCTTTGCCGTGCGGGCGAGATACTCTCGGTAGCTTGCCGGGCTCTCCGAGAGGGGCGGAGGAATCGAACTCGGGTGTATTATTTAAAGAAGTTTACTTAGAGAAATGCAAGGGGAGAGAAAGAGAGAGCCGTGTTCAGGAGAGCAAATGGGCTTCTCCAAATGGGAAATATCTTTGAGTTCTGATTTCTGGTCAGATATGTCAGAAGTCTGGAAAACATCTTTCCACCCAGCACGAGTGAAAACCTGAACAAGTGAAACTCAGAGACTCACTTTCATTTTCTCTGTGAATAGTAAGAAAGGAGAGATGGTCAGAGAAGTAAAATAGGATTATCTAAAGAAATTTACTTATAGAAATGCAAGGAGAGACAGAAGGAGGGGAGACAAAGGATTGTGACAGGAAGGACAAATACAGCCCAAGTACAGAACCTGGACATCATCATGTGAGCCATCCTCCTCCTTTATTGATCCCCAGGGTCCTGTATTGGTTCTCTATCTCCCTCTGTCTTTCTGTCTGTCTGCTCTTTCTCAGGTCTATTGATTTCAATACAGACACTGAAATGTTATTGTGTATATCTCTTTTCCACCTTTCAACATTTTGTTCTTGTCCAGTGATCATATCCAACTATTCCTATAATACTGGTCCTTATCTGTCCTTCACAAACCACACACTTGTAGCAAACTTCCAACCATTGATCAGTCCCACTGTCCCCTGTGTTTCCTGACACTGAATATTAATGTCATAAAAAGGTAAAGGCCATCCCGTTGATCGTCGATTTGCTCGAGCGGGCCCAGTAACGTCTCCATTGGAGACTTTGTTGTTACTGTGTCTGGCATATCGAATACTCTCGGTAGCTTGCCGGGCTCTCCGAGAGGGGTGGAGGAATCGAACTCGGGTCGGCCATGTTGGCCGCTTGTAAGGCGAACGCCCTACCACTGTGCTATCACTCCAGCCCAGATGTCATACCAAAGTCATACCAAAGTTAATGTCATACCAAAGTTTATATCCACAGAAGAGTGCATTTATTCTATATCTGTCCCTTTCCTTCTGACTCATTTCACTCAGCCTGATATGCTCCATTTCCCTCCTTTTATAAGCAAATTTCATGATTTCATTTTTCCAGGTGACTGGATAGTATTCCATTGTGTAGATGTGCTATATTTCATCCAGTCATCTGTTCTCAGATACTCAGTTTTTTTTCAGAATTGACTCTTGTGAATATAATATTGTGATGCAGTAAACATAGACATGTCCATTTAGGAAATTTGGAAAAATATTTCCACATTAGTGTTTTGGGTCCTTTGGGCCAATGCCAAGAGTGGAATTTTTGGGTCAGATAGAAGTTAAATTTTTTGTATATTGTGCAGTATCCAAATTTTTCCAAAGAGTTTAATCCCGTTGATATTTTTACCAGCGGAGAATGAGGATTGCATTTTCTCCACATCTATGCCAACACAGAAAGTTATGGTTCTTTGTGATGTGTGCTCTTCTCCCTGGTGTGAGGTGATATCGCAATATTGTTTTAATTTGCATTTTTCTGATAAGTAGTGTAGAGAATTTGTTCATACAGTTCTCTACCTCAAATTCTACTTTAAGGATATATCCGTTTAAAACCCCATTTTTAGATGGGATTTATTTTTCTCTTAAGTTTTTCAAGTGCTTTAAATAAGTTTTATTAATCCTACAATAATAAGGATAAGTAGTGAGTTTTATTAATTCTACATAAGATGAGTAGCGACCAGATATTTTTCCCCAGGTTTTTGAGTTGTCTTTTGATTCTGTTCACCATTTCATTTACTATGATTGAGCCATTTAAAAAAGGAAGACTGACAACATAAAGCATGAAATGAGTGAAAACTTTGGCTCCACATTGATCCAAAATAATTAGTTTATGGGAGGGAAACTGAAACATGAAGACAGAGACCATGTGTTTGAACTCAGGTGAAACACAAAATATTTATCATGGACTTATCACAATCACAGATCAAAATAACCTTCAATGTTGGGTACAGAAACAGCCTAGAGAGTCGATGACGCCTCAGGTGGAATTGTGACCAATGTGGGTGGGTCATTGCAGGTTCAGACTCAGGACACAACTCACGTGTTTTCACAGCGCAGGGCCTCACTCAGTCTCTGTGCACACAGCAAGGTCCTAGAATGTGGTTCCTTCATCCACAAACACGAGGTGAAACAAAATCGACTCTGGAATCACTCTCCACTGGCTTCTCAGAGAGTCACCAGGGCTCTGCACTTCCTCCTCAGAGTAAGATGAGAGTCGGGTATTTTCTGTGTCTCATGGAACTCAAAAGCATTAACTAGTAGAGGTGATCATAATCGAGTTCATGCAACACCAGGTTCAGTAGCCACAATGCACACACAACACACAACCGCAGCGTTCAGTCCTGTTTGTTTCCTCATTCGGCCATGGTGTACATTCTTTTTCTCCTTCAGTTCTGTTTGAGGGACAGTGATCATTATTTTCTTCCTTTTCTGAGACTCCCAAGTCTCCCTGTCCATGTTTTGTTCAGGTCAGAGAGCACTGAGAGGATTGTTGCTCTCCGCACACCCACAGAGCATCGGATGTTCTGATGTTCTTACCTGGATAGAGTCCACGTCCATTAAACAATAGAATTATGTTTTCATTGTTCCTGGTGCTCTGTGGGAGCTGAGCGTGTAAATGCCCGGTGGTCTGGGCATGTATTGGGTGAAGTTCCTCCCAAATAAACAATCTATTCAGTTAGGGCTGTGTCTCTAGTAACTTCTGTCAGCCACAAAGCCTGTGGTGTTTTCTCATTTGGGAGGGCTAAAGGTCCGGTAACAGGAATAACTGGATTCTGGTGCTGACGGGGTCTCACTGAGACCTGTGACATCCCTTGGGGAACAGGCTTTAAAGAATATCATGAACTTAATAGAAATTTACCCGTGAGTCTCAGGAATATAAACTCTCAGTCCAACTGTATAGAATTCAGAACCCAGAACAAACTCTTGCATTTTTTATGGTGAATCTTTAGGAAAGGATTCCATCCCCTAGAGTGAAGCAAAGAAACTCTCTCCTGTGTAATTTCTGGCCAGCTAGGGAAGCCAAAGCGCCTCTCCCCTTCCCTGCCCGAGTTGGAGTGGGCGCGAGCAGCAACCCCACCGGGGTGGTCCATGTCCTGGGTGGACAGAGGAGGAAATGAGGGTCAACCCGGTTGATTGATCAGTTGCCATTTATTCCATTCTCCCCACGCTCCTGTTCCAGTCTCTCTGAGCTCCCCATTCTAGTCTCACACTGCCCCTCATTCCCGTCTCCCCAGTCTCTCCCGCTAATCTCTCCATGCTCCATCTCACAGCCTGGGCTCTCTCTCTCCATATGCCTGCTCCTGTATTCTTCTTCTACATTCTTCTCTCTCTGTCCCCCTTGCTAGTCTCTCTGCGCTCCATTTGCTGTCCTGCTCTCTCTCTCTCTCTCTCTCTCTCTCTCTCTCTCTCTCTCTCTCTCTCTTGATTCTCCAGTTCCCCAGCACTGGAGGTAGCCACCACACCCTGTCAGTAGCAAGATCAACCTAAGAAAACCCTTCCTGACTGCCCATCAGGCTCAAGGACTGAAACACTACCTATGGGTGTTCCCTTATCCTTAGTCTAGTAACTTAATTCACATCTTAATTAACATCTTAATCCTACTTATTATTATTAGTTATTTTGTATGGACACAGTAAAAGATACAATGAGCTTATAGGGTGGCTCTCCTGGGAACATCTCTCCATAGACTCAGACTATAGTGCTCAGGCCGGATTAATTGTTTCTAATCCTAGAAGGGTAAGATTATAGTTATTACTTTTTGGATCATGAAAGAATCTGTCCATGACCATGCTCTTAATTTATAGTAAAGTATTATGATACATTGGCCAAGCCCATTTCGATACAAAGGTAGCACATAGCTCACAGCTTACCTTGGGCCCATCAGTCCCTTGTTGGGACCCTGATTTTGTGGTGCTAGGAAGTAAGAGCAACTGAGGCTTAAGTTGAGAGAACACATGTCCAGGAAGTAAAAATCATTCAGAGTCAATTAACTCCCAAGTTACTAAAGCATAGAATTAACTATCTTCTTGTGTCCATAGAAAAAGGACATTGCTCTGAATTTACTATGCTATGCTAAGGAGAAGAGAAAAACAATATTTACAAGTCAATAGAGCACAAAAAAAAAGAAGTTACAAATAAACGCAGAGGAATGGAAGCACTATGATGGGAGCAACCCAATAAACCTAACCTGTCTGCAGCAAGGCAGAAAGGACAAATCAATGTTATCCTACACTCTACAACAAATGGTGTAATGGAAAAACAACACCACACACAAAGACAACAATAGAAGATAGACTGAATCCATATCTCACAGCAGATGCAGAATTTCATTAAAAGTGGACTTATGGTCCAGCTTTGACAGCAGAATCCTTAAAATACACAGAGGAAAATCTCGACCAGTCTCTCCATGACGCTAATCTTTAAAGGGCTCATCTATAGTTTCGCTCTATTGGCAAAAGAGAAGAGAAACTGAAATAAATAAATGGAACTAAATCAATTACATGATTTTAATGAGATTGTAAATGATATTAAAATTGAAGTATCCTACTGATTGGGAGAAAACGTGTACCCACCAAACATCAGATATTCATAGCATTCACCAAGCTCACTATCAGAACAAATAGCACTGTAGCACTGTCCTCCCATTGTTCATCGATTTGCTTGAGGAGAACCAGTAACATCTCAGAACAAATTGTGAGACTTGTTGTTACTGTTTTTGGCATATCGAATATGTCACATTAGCTAGCCAGGCTTTGCTGTGTGGGCGAGATACTCTCGGTAGCTTGCCAGGCTCTCTGAGAGGGGCAGAGGAATTGAACCCAGCTTGGCCGCTTGCAAGGCAAATACACTACCTGCTGTGCTAATGCTCAAGCCCATCAGAACAAATAACACACCACAAAATGGTGTGGGAAATAAACAGATTATTTACTAAAGCAACATTTCTATGGGCTGTGGACATATGAAAAGGTGTTTATCAACACTTATTATGAGGTAAATATTAATACAAAGGACAATAAAACCATCTCTCCCCAGTGAGAATAGCTTAGATCAAAAATACTAGAAATAACTATATTTGGAGGTTTCCAAGAAAAAAGACACTATTTCTATGTTTGTGTGAACTTATCTAAGGAAAACACTATAAGATTTCTCTGAAAAGTGAAAATAGAATCTCCAAGTTACAAGTGATTATATTTTTGGTAGCTTCACCCTAGCATAAAAACAGTCATTTGAGAAAATACATGTAGACATATGTTTACTGCAGCATTTAGAATAGTTGCCAAGGCATGGGAACAATCCTAATGCTTAATGACAACTTTATGGATAAGGAGTTGTGGTGCATATACACAATGGGATACTGTGCAGTTATAAGCAAAGACAAAATAGCAGCGTTTTCTGCACCATGGATGAAACTAGAGGATATCAAATTAAGTGAAGTTAGTCAGAGGGAAAAGAATTCAGACAATCTAATTCACCTGTGGTACACGGAGAATAGAGCGTCAGGATGAACAGGATCCAATGATAACGGTCCCTGCATCTTAACCACACTATGGGGTTCCCAAGAGGAGTCAGGTGAGGACTCAGATTACTGGAAAGAAGAGGCTGAGCACTGGGGCCACAGCAGAATGTGGGGGTCTGTGGGTATTTGGTGTTGGGAGAAGCTCTGGGAGTTTGTAACCCACCCGCATCATCACTCAGACTATTGTCATCATGTTCCCTCAGTGACAGAAAGAAGGGAAGGAGAAAAATCTTTCCTTTCTGTGAAAAGGAACGATCTTGATTAAAGAAAAATCAACAACACCTGACCTGGCAGGACATAACAGTCTCTGGTGGACTCTGAGAAAGGAAGAGAAATAAGCAAATTTGTAACAGGGAGAAAGCAATTAGTAGAATGTATTAAGGGGGCTGGAGTGATAGTACAGCGGTAGTGTGTTTGCCTTACAGGCAGCGACCCAGGTTCAATTCCCAGTATCCCATATGGTCCCCCGAGCACCGCCAGGAGTAATTCCTGAGTGCATAAGCCAGGAGTAACTCCTATGAATCACCGGGTGTGACCCCCCCCCCAGAAAAATGGATTCAAATATATATAGGTAATATATTAAACTTTACTCATATATTTCAACTAAAGAGTAAATAAGGACCCCCCCCCCCCTTACAGCCTTTCTCCCCTCTCTCCCCTTGCCTCTGGAGCATAGCCCTGGAATCCCTGAATCATAGCACATCCTGGTGGTCACCCCTGCAACTGCTCTGTCTCCCTCAGCAGGTTTGTGTCTGGGCTCACAGGGACTTGCCCTCACTGTGTGTATCTTGCACAATAATACACAGCTGTGTCCTCAGTTACTGAGTTATTCAGTTTTAGGTAAACTTGGTTCTTGGAGGTGTCCCTGGAGATGCTGATTCAGGACTGAAGACTTATAGTATGTACTTCCATCTCTCCATATACCACCAATCCAATCTAACCCCTTTCCAGGGGCCTGGCAGGCCTATTGTACATCATAGCTGGTTAGAGAGTATCCAGAGACTGAGCAGGTGAGGGACAGTGTCTGCAAGGGCATCAACAGGTTTGGTCCTGACTCCTGCAGCTGTACCTGGGACAGGACACTGGTGACAGAGAACCACAGTGAATCACAGGCTCAGAGGTCCCATGCCCAACTTGGAGCCTCTGTCCAGAGGACACTCACATCTGGGAGCTGCCAGCAGAAAGAAGAGGAACCAGCGCTGATACACGTTCCTGCCCACGAGCTCCATGATGTCAGACACCGTGTCAGGGGAAGAGGGAGCCTGAGATGGGGTGAGTGTGAACATGGTTTTAATCCTGGGTCCTGAGTGCAGATTTGCATAGGGTGGGGGCTCTGTAGAGAAAGGAAGGGACCTGGGGGAGGCTGCTGTGTGTGCTCCTGGGAGGAGTTGCTGAGTGTGGCTCAGAGCAATCAGGCCTGTCCCTGGGGCCCTTTCAGAGCTGGGCCTCTTCCTCCAGCACAGGAAACATGCTGAGGAGCTCTCAGGAAACAGGAATTGCTCAGGGGGAAACAGCAGCTGGGGAGGAGAGTCCTCGTGTAGCAGGTCCCTGATGACCAAACCCAGCCCCCCGAACTTCTACCCTGTAAATAGGCCCCTGCCCCTCGATGTGCATGTAGTGGTTCTTGTTCTCCCACTGCATATGGAAAATCTGGGGCCTAACGGACAGTGTAATTGTCCCTGTGAATCATGACTTGGCCTGGTCCAATCCATGTCAATCAAATTTCACTTTTTTTTTAATTCAGCCCTCAGGTGTTCCATAGAATTATGGACTGAGCTTTTTTTTTTCCCCACACATTTATTTATTCATGTACCTTGGATAAAAATCCATTTTCCTTGAGCAGCTTCACTCTGAAATATTCAAGGCAGTTATTAGGATGGATTTGTTCTTTCTCACGGTGCTGAGTCTATTTATGGGCAAGGAAGATGCCTCGACTAGTGACCTTCCTGGTGTGGTTAGCGTGGCCAGGAGTATCTTAAACTGCTCTGCCCTGTATGTAACTCAGCACCCAGAAGATGACCATGAACCTCAGAACCCTGTTATTGGGGTCATCACTGCATAATCTTAGCCCCATCAGGTACCTGAAAAGAGTTCATGGAGAGTCCTCAACCCCAAACTATTGGGTCTGGAAGCTGGTCTTAGTGCTCAGACTCACACATTTTACAAGGGCACAAGTGTGCTGTCCCTGAGGAGTGGACTGCCCTCTACCCATCTCCCAAATGCATGGAACCTGGACACAGGCTGTGTCACATACGTGTACCCCGTAATTACATGGAGCACCTGACGGCTGAGTTCAATTGAAAGGACCAGAAAATATGTTCTAAAATTTGATGTTTAAAAAACTCAGCATTAAGGATCAAAAGTAATCTACGCACCCAGCAGGTTCCACAAAATTTTCTAAGACAGACACAGAGACACGCAAACACCAACGCAGGCAACGTGAGGATTCAGATGGATGATGTCGCACCTCATGTACCGGTGACTATAGGATTCATAGCCACTCTCGTGTATAAGCACGTGACTCACTCTGTCTGTCCTCAGGTGTCCTGTCCCAGAGCTCCTGGAGGGCCAGAACACTGAATCCTCACAGACCTGACCCACCTACACTGTCTCTGTATCTCCATAGTCAGCAGTTTCCAGGGGAGCCGGGACCCCAGACCTCGGGAAGGATGCTAGAGTATCTGGGGAATATTGGGAATATTTCCTAAAGCTGCTGCAGTAAGACCAACAGGACAGTTTCTTAAAATTAGGAGAGCTTGTTTCCACACACCAATATTAACTGTAGATTAACATTTTTTTATTTTAATTTTATTAAATTACCCATATTTCTTTTCCCTTTCTTGACTTATGTTGTAGCTATTTCACTCTTTCAGCACTCTAGCACTGTAGCACTGTCCTCCCGTTGTTCATCGATTTGCTCGAGAGGGCCCCGTAATGTCTCCATCGTGAGACTTGTTGTTACTGTATTTGACATATTGATTATGACACGGGTAGCTTGCCAGGCTTTGCCGTGCGGGCGAGATACTCTCGATAGCTTGCCAAGCTCTGCGAGAGAGGGTGGAGGAATGTAACCCAGCTTGGCCGGGCCGGCTGCACACAAGGCAAATGCCCTACCTCTGTGTTATTGCTCCCTCCCCACTCTTTCAGATATAGAATAAATAAAATATTCTTGTTTATAATTAGTAATGTATTATAAATAGTGCAAGAACCAAATTTGAAAAGAAAGAGACCTAGAATATTCATTTCATATTTTATCATTGTTAGACACTCCTGGCATGACAGAAACTTTAAAATTTTGTTTTTCACTGCAACTTGGGCAGGATCAATGGAATTAGAGCATCTTTGCACATGTTCGTTTTCCTGCACCACTAGCCTGATCCCTGAGCACTACAAGGGAGACCAGGACACAGACAGAGTACTCCTAGGGGTGGCCCCACAACTAAAAAAAAAAACCAGAATATCCATATTTGAATAATGCAGTTTTTCAGAATGACTGTGTATCCATTAGTTTGACTCCAAATTAGCCAGTTGCAATCATCACTCAGAGTGTAATTTCTAATGGGAAATTTACCTTCAACATAAGTCTTTATTATGGATACTGAACCTTCAAAATTCTTTGAGTTTCCTAAGTAAAGAACTAATGGTGCACTTGTGATTTTAAAGAGGTGACTTTGAAAGGTCCCCAGAACAGGAGAGCTGCCAAGTGATGTCGCCATGTGAGGGGAGGGAGGAACGCAGATTCTAATTTTCAGGTTTCTCTGTCTTGGAAAGGCAGACAGGAAACTAAGGTTGATCTACAATGAGGAATTCATTAAGAGTCACATCTGCAATGGTCTCAGTAAGGAGCCTCAGTGTAAGGAAGACCCTTAGTCTCTGGGGTGTGGTGCATCTGGAGGTGCTGGAGAGTGGGGGCTCAGGGAGAGCATCGAAGTTCTGGGTCCTTCCTCTGTCTCACTGTGAAGGGTCAGCGCTGCAGGTGTCACTGGACAGGGTTTCTCCTCTACAATAGCTGAGGGGTGAAGAAGGAA
Source organism: Sorex fumeus (assembly GCF_029834395.1). Classification (NCBI taxonomy): domain Eukaryota; kingdom Metazoa; phylum Chordata; class Mammalia; order Eulipotyphla; family Soricidae; genus Sorex; species Sorex fumeus. The sequence continues at coordinate 217,022 of NW_026606224.1, read as the reverse complement.
TGGGGAACCCTGAATGTCCATTTAGTGAGTGGATGAGGGACTAGAGGTCAGCCCATTCCAGAGAGCAGGACTCCCAGGTGTGGGGTGACCAGGTAGAGGCTACCTGGGTGCAGGTCATAGGGTAGAGGTCAGTGGGCACAGAGTGTGTGTCTGAGAGCAGAAGGAAGGAGCCAGCACACGGCTGAGTGGACACCAGAATTTTTCTTTCTGATGAAGTGACTCCTGAGCATTGCCAGGTGTGACCCCCCCCCACAAAAAAAAAAAGAAAAGAAAGAAAAGAAAATGACCTGGGGCTGGTCAGCCGCGTGCAAAGCAAATGCTCTATCCACTGCCTTTCGCTGCAGCCACAGATCATTAATTATTATTTTTTTTTTGGCATTTTTGGGTCACACCTGAAGATGCTATGGGATTACTCCTGGTGATGCTCGGGGGACCCTATGGGATGCTGGGAATCGAACCAAGGTAGGCCGTGTGCAAGGCCAGCACTCTCCTGCTGTGCTATTGTTCCAGCCCAGGTCATTCATTCTTGAGCCCCTCTTTGTGTCTCAGACAGGTCACGGGGGTCCTCCCTGTCTTGCCTTTGCTCTGTCTCAGAGAAGAAGGTGGCCGGAGAGCAAGTTTTGTTTCCCCATGGGCTTGATGAAAATTGGGCATTTCAGTAAAGCCAGATGCAGTGCGGAGAGGAGGCAGGGGGGACCTCGCTCTCTGCCGGTGGGGAATGTGCCTCCCTCCTCTACCCGGGTCTGGGCCTCGACAGCCCTCTGGTTCCTATCATCTCTGCTGTCTGCCCCCGCCCTCCACAACCCCACATTTGCAGTGGGGCCATGGGTCACGGCCCCCCTGCCTGCTCACCTGAAGGCCGGTCGGCCCCTCAGGTTGTGGGGCGCCTGCTGATAAGGCCCCTTCCCCTTTCCCGCCCTGGGTTTGGCACACTCCTTTTCTGTTTCTCGGGGAGCCAGCCCAGGCTTGCTGGGGGCTACTCCAGGCCTTGGGTCAGGGTCAGCATGGACCTCCTGGCCTGCCCGCCTTCCAGGCCGTGGGTCGGGGTCGTACCCAGGCCTCTTGGCCTGTCTGCCTGTGCTCCGGCTGTCGAGTTCTGTGGCCCCTGTGGTTTGGGAAGATGCTCTGGAGCAATCGCTGACCCAGCCTTGCAAGGAGGAGGGTTCGGCACGGGAAAACGGGTGGAGGCAAGCGGTGTGTGTGTGCACACTGCGTCTGGCCCTTCCCACTGGGTCCTGAGGGATGACTGTCGTGCTCCTTACCCCCAGAGCCCTTGACAGCCTCCAGGACCCCCCCCCACGCAGGATTCTGGGGTCTATGTGTGTGTTTGGGCTCTCCCGGGCCCTGGGCCAGGCTGGAATCTAGGCACCTGCTGCAGTGGAAAAAAAATCTTGGGACGTTGTTTTTGTTCTGTTCAGTTGCTTGATTTGGGTTTGGGGGCCACACTCGGGGTCTTCAGGGGCTACTCCAGCTCGGTTATGTGGAGTCGCTCTTCACAGTGCTGGGGAGGTGATGGCATATGCTGGAAACCAGAGCTGGGCTTCCTGCATGTGGAGCCTCTATGGTGGTCCTTTGGGCTGTCTCCCTGGCAGTAAACCCTTTTACTTATGGCTACAGCCAGCTGTGTGCAGGGCTGATTCCTGGCTCTGCCCTCTTTGTGGTTGGTTTTGTTTTTTTTGGGATACAACTGGGAGTGCTCAGCAGTTATTCCTGGCTCTGCACCTAGAAATTACTCCTGGTGGTGTTCAGGCAGGTATCAAACCCCAGGTTGGCCACATGTAAGGCTAATGCCCTACCCACTGTACTATCTCTCTGGCACCTTGGGTCACTCTTGGAGATGCTAGGGGACTAGAGGTGGTGCCGGGGATCCAACCTGGGTCAGCTGCATGCAAGACAAGTACCTTCCCCGCTGTACTCTCTTCCTGGTCCTAGACCCATTTTATTATTATTATTATTGTTATTATCACTATTATTACTATTATTACTACTACTGCTGCTACTCAATTCCTCCACTCCTGTTGGAGAGCCTGGCAAGCTACCGAGAGTATCTTGCCCACATGGCAAAGACTGGCAAGATCCCCATGACATATTTGATATGCCAAAAACAGTAAGAACAAGTCTCACAATGGAGACGTTAGTGGTGCATACTTGAGCAAATAAATGAAAAAACGGGAGGACAGTGCTACATTGCTACAGATGAAGTGACTCCTACTAGGACACCATGATAATCTCTATAGGGTAATTTTAATTTCTACCAGAGAATAAATGTGCCTATTAAGCCCCAGGGAAGTCATGGTCCCATTAACAAAAACTATCATCATGAAGCAAGAGTGAGACAAACTCTTTCCTAACCACAGTGGTGATGGAGGAGTCAGAGCCACAAATCACAGGAAAACGTGCCCTTGAGGTCATCTGAGAGCTAAGGGGCAGGTGAGTCCTGATCTCCAAAGAAACAAGAATCATCTGGTCATGAGTGAGGTTTCCTCAGGGGAGAGTCCTCAGAGCCTCCTGGGGGCCTGCTTCCTTGAAGTTCACACTGCTTCCTCCTGCAGGTGGTTTGTGTCTGGGCCCACAGGGCCTTCCTCTCACTGTGTCTCGTACAGTAGTACAGGGCTGTGTCCTCCTCCCTCAGGCGGCTCATTTGCAGAGAGACCGTGTTCTTGCTGTTGTCTCTGGAGATGGTGAATCGGCCCTTCACAGAGTCCGCATAGTATTTAGTACCACCATCCTAATAAATTATTGCAACCCACTCTAGGCCCTTCCCTGGAGCCTGTCGAACCCAATGCATCCCATATTTGCTAAAGTCTAATCCAGAGGCTGCACAGGAAAGTGTCAGGGAGCCCCCAGACTCCACCAGTTGCACCTCACACTGGACCCCTGCAAACACAAAGACATCCTGGTCAGGAAACTCTCCTCACACAGAGGATCCACCACTCCCATCTCTCCCATGCTCTGTGTCTCTGTCGCCCATGAGTTACCTCCTAACACAGCCACCAGGAGAAGGCAGTTCAGCCCACATGCCATATTGGTTCTGTCTGAGTCAGGATGGAGCCCCTGGAAACCCCTGAACTGACGCCTCTCCCGGATCTGAGTCTGGGCTGGACTGTTTTCATCATAGCAGGAAGAGGCTCATTTGCATATCCTCCTCCTACATAAAACATTCTGTTTGAACCTAGAGTAAGTGTAGGACTCCAGAGCAAGATTCAGGTTCTGGGGGTGACTTGTGACCCGGAAAAGATTATGTCATGCAATTATTATATGAAAATCAATTTAATTTGTGATATTTTCTCCTTATCTTTGATGACTATCACGTAACATCTACAGTCATACTTCTGTTTCATGCATCATTTGTCAGAGAAAAGCTTAAACACTTTATTCAATATTCTCATAACACATTGTAAGAGTTGGTCCCATTTTTATTATTTTTTTAAATGTAGGAGTATTACTATTTATTCAGCCATTCGTTAAGCTGATTGAATTGGGTATGAACTCCGCCTTACTTTTTTTATCTTTATAAATTTATTTATTCAATAATAAATATAATTTATTTATTGCATCACTGTGAGAGCAGTTACAAACTTTCGGGTCTAAGTCTCAGTCACACAATGATGAAACACCCGTCCCTTCACCAGTGCCCATTTTCTTTTTTTTTTTTTTAATTAATTTATTTTTTTTACAGTTGTAGATTTACAATTTTTTTTTGTGCTTGGGTTTCAATTATACAATGATCAGATACCCATCCCTCCACCAGTGCCCGTTTTTCACCACCATGGATAATATCCCTCCCACCCCCATCCCCCCATCCCCCCCTGCCTCTGTGGCAGGGCAATCCCCTGTGTTCTCTCTCTCCGTTTGGGTGTTGTGGTCTGCAAAAAAGGCATTGAGTGGCAAACATGTTCAGTCCATAGTCTACATTCGACATGCATCTCCCCTCCTGGGAGGATCCTCCAAACATACTTTATTTGGTGCTCCCTTCTCTATCTGAACTGCCTTTCCTCTAGGATACCCGGCTGGCCTCTAAGTTATGGAGTAATCCTCCTGGTGCTGATCTCAGCTATTCTTGGGTATTAATCTCATACTTTGTTACTTTATATCCCCCAGATGAATGCAATCTTTCTATGTCTATCCCTCTCTTTCTGACTCATTTCGCTTAGCATGATACTTTCCATATTGTACCACTTGTATGTAAATTTCATGACTTCATCTTTTCTAACAGCTACATAGTACTCCATTGTGTAGATGTACCAAAGTTTCTTTAACCAGTCATCTGTTCTTGGGCATTCAGGTTTCTTCCAGTTTCTGGCTATTGTAAAGAGTGCTGCAATGAACAAACGAGTGCAGATGTCACTTCGACTATACATTTTTGCCTCTCTGGGATATATTCCCAGGAGTGGTATTGCTGGGTCAAATGGGAGCTCAATTTCTAATTTTTTGAGAATCGTCCATACTGTTGTCCAGAAGGGCTGAACCAGTGGACATTCCCACCAACAGTGAAGGAGTGTCCCTTTCTCGCCACATCCACGCCATCATTGGTTGCTTTTGTTCTTTTGAATGTGGGCCAGTCTCTGAGGTGTGAGATGGTATCTCATTGTGGTTTTGATCTGCATCTCTCTGATGATTAATGATGTAGAGCATTTTCTCATGTGCTTTTTTGCCATTCGGATTTCTTCTTTGAGAAAGTTTCTGTTCATTTCATTGCCCCATTTTTGGATGGGGTTGGATGTTTTCTTCTTGTGGAGTTTAACCAGTATTTTGTATATCCTGGATATCAACCCCTTGTCAGATGTGTATTCGGCGAATATCCTTTCCCATTCTGTAGACTGTCTTTGTATTTTGGTCACTGTTTCTTTGGAGGTGCAGAAGCTTCTTAGTTTAAGATAGTCCCATTTATCTATCTCTGTTTTCATTCCTCGGCCAGTGGCATGGCATCTTTGAAGATACCATTAGCTTCAATGTCATGGAGGGTTTTGCCAACTTTATCTTCAATGTACCTTATGGTTTCTGGTCTGATGTTGAGGTCTTTAATCCATTTTGATCTTACTTTTGTACATGGTGTTAGGCAGAGTTCTGAGCCTATTTTTTTTTTGCATGTAGCCGTCCAATGATGCCAACATAATTTATTAAAGAGGCTTTCCTTACTCCACTTCACATTACTTGCACCTTTATCAAAGATTAGATGATCATATGATAGAGGGGAGATGTCAGTGTATTCAACCCTGTTCCATTGGTCTGCAGTTCTGCCTTTGTTCCAGTACCATGCTGTTTTAATTATTACTGCTTTGTAGTACAGTTTGAAGTTAGGGAGGTTGATTCCTCCCATTTTCTTTTTCCCAAGAAATGCTTTAGCTATTCGTGGGGGCTTATTGTTCCATATAAATTTCAGGAGTGTTTGCTCCATTTCTTTGAAGAATGTCATGGGTATCCTTATAGGGATTGCATTGAATTTATACAATGCTTTCGGTACTATTGCCATTTTGACAATGTTAAGTCTCCCGACCCATGAGCAGGGGATATCTTTCCATTTCCTCATGTCCTCTTTTATTTCCTGAAGTAGCGTTCTGTAGTTTTCTTTGTACAGGTTCTTTACTTCCTTAGTTAAGCTGATTCCTAGGTACTTGATTTTCTGGGGCACAATTGTGAACGGGATTGTTTTTTTCATGTTGCTTTCTTCTCTCTCACTGTTTGCGTATAGGAAAACCATGGACTTTTGGGTATTGATTTTATAACCTGCAACTTTACTATACGACTACTCATAGATTTGGAAAAAGACATCAATAGCAACACAATACTAGTGGGAGACTTCAACACTGCTTTGTCACCTCTTGATAGATCAACCAGACTCAAGCTTAGCAAGGACATACTTCATCTGAGGGAAACAATGGAACAAAGGGACTTAGTAGATATATATAGGACACTTCATCCACAAAAAGCTGAATACACATTCTTCTCAAGCGTCCATGGTACATTCTCCAAGATAGACCACATGCTGAGCCACAAAACATGCCTCCATAAAATTAAGAAGATAGAGATTGTATCAACAATCTCCTCAGACCATAATGCGCTGAAATTAGAAGTAAATCACACACAAAAACAGAAAACTAAATCAAACACCTGGAAATTAAACAGTGCACTATTGAACAACGAGTGGATTAGACAGGAAATCAAAGAGGAAATCAAAAGATTCCTAGAAACGAATGAAAATGAGAACACGAGTTACGAAAACTTATGGGACACAGCAAAGGCTGTGTTAAGAGGAAAGTTTATAGCTCTACAAGCATTCCTCAGGAAGGAGCAGCGAACACACATAAGTAACCTAACCTAACAGCTTAAGAGCTTGGAGAACGACCAAAAAAAGGAGCACAACCCGAACAGGAGAAAGGAAATAATAAAACTCAGAGCAGAGAGTAATGAGATGGAAACCCAAAAAACAATCCGAAATATCAATGAAACCAAAAGCTAGTTCTTTGAGAAAATTAACAAGATCGATAAGCCTCTAGCAAAACTCACAAAGAAAGGGAGAGAGAAAACCCTAATAAACAGAATCAGAAATGAAAAGGGGGTCATTACAACAGAAACCACAGAAATTCAGAGGATCCTCAGGGAGTACTTTGAGAAGCTTTATGCCACGGAACATCAAAACCTCGAGGAAATGGATAAATTCCTAGACTCCTACAGACTCCCAAGGCTGAACCAAGAAGACCTGGAATACCTGAACAGACCTATCACCATCAAGGAAATTGAACTGGTAATAAAAAGTCTCCCCAAGCACAAAAGTCCTGGCCCGGATGGATTCACTAGTGAATTCTTCCAAATCTTTAAATAGGACTTACTCCCAATGCTCTTTAAGCTTTTACACGAAATTGAAATATCAAAAACACTTCCGAACACTTTCTACGAAGCAAATATCACACTGATACCAAAAGCAGACAGAGATACCACAAAGAAAGAGAATTACAGGCCGATATCCCTGATGAACACAGATGCAAAGATCCTCAACAAACTACTAGCAAATAGAATCCAACTACTCATCAAAAAGATCATACACCATGACCAAGTAGGATTCATCCCAGGGATGCAAGGATGGTTTAACATTCGAAAATCAATCAACATAATCCATCATATCAACAAAAGAAAAGATAAAAAGCATATGATTATATCAATAGATGCAGAGAAAGCATTTGACAAGATCCAGCACCCCTTTATGATGAAAACCCTAGCCAAAATGGGTATAGAGGGGACCTTCCTCAACATAATTAAAGCCATCTACCACAAGCCTACAGCAAGCATCATCCTCAATGGGGAAAAACTGAGAGCCTTCCCTCTAAGATCAGGGACGAGACAGGGATGCCCACTCTCTCCACTTCTGTTCAATATAGTACTGGAAGTACTGGCAATAGCGATTAGGCAAGAAAAAGATATTAAGGGCATTCAGGTAGTAAAGGAAGAAATCAAGCTCTCACTATTCGCAGATGATATGATACTCTACTTAGAGAACCCAATAACCTCCACCAAAAAACTCCTAGAAACAGTGCCCATTTTCTACCAACAAAACCCCTCAGAATATACTGCATCCCACACCGTCCCCACTCTGTGGAGATTGGATGCATTTCTTCCAAAAGCCACTGGGTTCCACGATTTGTTTCAGAGCTTCAGAGCCTGAGCTCAGTAGCAAGTTTCAGGGAACAGTGTTGGCACGTGCCATGTCAGAACCCCAAGAGGAGCCACTTCTGTTCTGGGCTGAGGGGGTCTGGGGGGTTGGGAGGTAGGGAAGTCAGAGATCAGTGGTGATGTTCTTCAAGAAGAAATGGAACCAATGGGCACCCTCAAGGGGAAAGCAGGTGAGTAGTAGCTCTTTCCCTACAGAGCTGAAGCTACATGTAGGAAACTCGTTTCAGGAGGACGAGCATGGAGGACTGGGGAGAGAGAAATCAGCGTATCATGTGTCTTTCTGTACTTGGAGTGTGTGTTGTTGGAAATCCACAATGCTTGTCCCGTGCTGACCACATGCACAACACCAGTCACCTTCCATGCTGGGTGCAAGCACATTCCAGATTGTCAGTGAATTCTCAGATAAGGAATTGTGAAGAACGCGAATCATGGTGTGTTTGGAGTCAGGACACTCCCCTTCCGTGTCTTCACAGTGCATGTTGCTCTCCCCTCAGTGTCTTTGTGCAAACAACACAGGCAGGGGTGCGATTCCAACTTTCACAGCACAAAAGCAAACCAGAACTGACACTGGACTCATAACTACTACTAATTTCTCAGGCGATTCATGAGGTCCAAGATCTTCAGACTTACCTTCCACACGAAGATGAGCCTTGGGTACTTGTACATAAAACGTTAATCTGAGAGATGTCTGTGTGGTTGTGCTCACTACAGCACGAGGCACAGCAACAAGATGCACACAGAGTGCTTGAACTCCAGCCCTCGATTCCAATTTTGTCTTCTTTCATTCCCCATTCTTAAGTGCCTTTATATTGAAGTGATGTTTTTCTTTTTTGTTTATTTTTGTTTTGTGGCCACACCCAATTCAGGGCTTAATCCTGGCTCTGTATTCAGTGGCAAGCTTCAGTCAGGTGTGGGGGCCACATGAGATGCCAGAATCAAACCCTGGTCGGCTATGTGCAAGGCAAGCACCCGGCCCATTGCACTATCCCTCCCACCCTGAAATGATATTTTCATTAACTCATTCATTCCTTCACTGAGATTTTTGAGTCTTCCTGTCAATGTTTTCTGAGGCTCAGTGACTACTGAGAGAAGTGTTACTCTCAGGTCTCCACAGAGAGCATCGAATGTTCTGATGTACCTGAGTATTTACCTGATTCGGTCCCCACCCATTGAAATCATAGTATTTCTCTGTTTTTCATTATTCCTTGTGCTCCTTGGGATTAGGGGGTAGGTGCTGGGTAATCTGGACATGGATTTGTGCTCTGCTCAAATATCTCACCAGTGCTGAAACTCTAGAACTTCAGGCAGCCACAGGTGCCTGTGACATAATCTTAGTGGGACTGGCAGGGTCTGAGCTAGGTTGGACATTAGCAGGGTGAGATTTGGTGATGGCTAGGGCCTCAAAGAGTTGTGTGAACTATGTGCTTGTTGTAAGAATATGCATACATGATCACACAATAGAATGAAACCTGCAGCCCAGAGATAATTCCTTAAATCTACCACAGTAATTGTTGGCAAAGGGTTGCTTGAACTTAAAGCAGAACAAGGAAAGTGCACGAATAAAGAACACAAAGCAAGTGAATCCATGTCTCACATCGTCTACAGAATTTTATTTAAGGTACATTAAAGGCCCGGATACTGGGCCAAAGTCCTTAAGAACATTGAGGAAAATGTAGGCAGAGCTCTCAATACTGTTCTGAGAGGTATAATCAATAATTTGACTCTGATTGAAAATCACATTGAAAATGTACTTTTACATGAAAAGTAAAATCAAAGAAACAAACCATAATACAATCAGTTAAAAAGATTTTACAGGGCAAGGAAAACTACATTAAGATAAAAAGATAATAATTGAAAAAGGAGGAAATGTTTACCCACACTCATCATAATTGTGGTCCTACTATCAAAGATACTGATAGTGCTTACAAAGCTCACACCAGGAAATCCCTGACTGTAAATCACCCATCTTAAATGATGTGGGGACATGCACAGAGACTTCCCTGGAGGTGACATCCCTGTGGGCTGTAGGTATAGAAAGTGTTTTTCAGCACTGTCAGGGAAATGTCAATAATAAGGACAGTGGTGGATCCTCTCAGCCCAGTTAGACTGGCCGATATCAAGACTGGAAACAACCAGTGTGGCTGGGATGTCCTCGAAGAGGAACACGGTTTCAAGGTTGGTTTTTTTTTTTTTTTTTGCGTTTGGGTCACACCCGGCGATGCTCAGGGGTTACTCCTGGCTCATGCACTCAGGAATCACTCCTGGCAGTGCTCGGGGGACCATATGGGATGCTGGGAATCGAACCTGTGTCAGCCATGTTGGCTGCGTGCAAGGCAAACGCCCTACCCATTGTGCTATCGCTCCAGCTCCTCAAGGTAGGTTTTGAATGTCAATGCTTGGTTCTATTTCTATAAAAAATACTAAGGAGATTTCTCAAAAGAAGTGGAAATATTTCAACAATCATGAATAGGTTTGTAATTTTGTGATTAATGATGTTTAAATAAAGTTTTATAAAACTATTTTAATAAAACTATCAAAAATAGTTCCTATATGACCAACTGATTCCACCCAGATAAATACAGCCAAATGGGAAAAAAATAATTTGAGAAGATATACGTGAACATATGCTTTTTGTAGTGTTTATGTAGTGGCAAGGACATGGAAACTATCCTAACGCTTTTCTTATTTCAAGGAAGACCTCAAAGAGAGAAGAGCAGAAGTACTGGTAGATGCGGCAGAAGCCGGGAAAAGTATTCGTAACGCCCGCCTGTCCTTCGCCAACTATAAGAGCAAGATGACTGCCCTCCGACGTCCTGATGGATCCATCACATCCTCCAGAACGGCAATGGAGAAGATTATCCATGACTTCTACTCAAATCTCTTCGATAGCCATGTCCACTTGCCGACATACCAAATTCCACAGGATGGGTATGTCGTTCCCAACGTTCTCCCTTCCGAAATCCGACACGCCATTTCGTCAGTAAAGAAGCAAACAGCACCCGGCCCAGACAAGGTCAGACCTGAACACCTGAAGAACCTGCCGTCAGTACTCATCAATACACTGGCTCGGCTCTTCACTCGCTACCTGTCTGAATGCAAGGTTCCATCTCAATGGAAAACCAGCAGGACCGTACTACTGTTCAAGAAGGGAGACATCCATGACATTGGCAACTATCGCCCGATCTGCCTATTGTCTGTCATCTACAAGTTGTTCACTCGAGTCATCCTGAATAGGATTGGCAGAACACTAGATGAAGGACAACCATGTGAGCAAGCAGGGTTCCGCAAAGGATTCATCACCATCGACCATATCCACACGATAACCAAACTCATTGAGGTTTCTCGGGAGTTCAAGATGCCGCTCTGCTTAACGTTCATTGATCTAAAGAAGGCCTTTGATTCTGTTGAGACGGAAGCGGTCATTGAAGCCCTAGCCAATCAGGGCATTCAAGCCCAATACATCAGGATCCTCCGTGAGCTGTATTGCGGATTCACTACCAGGATCTCACCATTCTACAAAGAAGTGATCGTTGATGTCAAGAGAGGGGTGCGGCAGGGTGATACCATTTCACCAAAACTCTTCAGTGCCACCCTCGAGAACATCATGCGACGACTGGAATGGGAAGGAATGGGAGTGAAGATAGATGGTCGGCAACTACACCACCTCCGCTTTGCTGATGACATTGTTTTAATAACACCAAACATCAACCAAGCGGCACAAATGCTGGCCGACTTTGACCGTGAGTGTGGAAAGGTAGGACTACAGCTGAATCTTACGAAGACAATGTTTATGAGAAACAGCCTTGTTCCTGACGCCCCATTCGCTCTCAATGGAACGACCATCTCCGAATGCAACAGCTATGTGTACCTAGGTCGAGAGGTCAACATGACAAATGACCTGGCACCCGAGCTGCGCAGGAGGAAGAGAGCGGCTTGGAACGCCTTCAAGAACGTCGAAGAAATAGCTAAGAGGACGAAGAACCTCCGGCTCCGGGCACATCTCTTTGATTCCACTGTTCTTCCTGCATTAACATATGCCTCAGAGACCTGGGCCCTACGCAAACAAGATGAGAACGCCATTCAGGTCTCCCAAAGAAGAATAGAAAGAGCTATGCTTGGAATATCATGTTTCACTCAAATGAGAGAACGAATCCGGAGTTCTGACATCCGTCGATGATCAAGGATCAGGGACGCTGTCTCATATGCCAAGGTATCGAAAATCAGATGGGCTGGTCACGTAATGAGATTTAAAGACGACCGTTGGACTAGAGCTGTTACTGATTGGATTCCACGGGATGTCAAGAGACCGCGTGGCCGCCCACCTACCAGATGGTCAGACTTCTTTGTCAAGGTCATGAACGATCGGTTTGAGGCCCTCCATGTTCCCGGAGCGAAGAGATGCCATTGGGCTACACTAGCACGCGACAGGGACAAATGGAGACGTTACTGGCGCCCGCTCGAGCAAATCGACGACTAACGGGAAGTTAAGTGATTAAGTGATTAAGTGAGACATCATGAGGTACAGTTGTATACTTACACATTTTTGTGCTTGGTTTTCAATTATACAATGATCAAACACCCATCCCTCCACCAGTGCCCATTTCCCACCACCACGGATCCCAGTATCCCTCCCACCCCCCATCCCCACCATCCCGCCCTGTCTCTGTGGCAGGGCATTCCCCTCTGTTCTCTCTCTCCTTTTGGGTGTTGTGGTTTGCAAAAGAAACATTAAGTGGCAATCATGTTTGATCTATAGTCTACTTTCAGCATGCTTCTCCCATCCTGGGAGGATCCTCCCAACACCTTTATTTGGTATTCCCCTCTTAATCTGAGCTCCCTTTTCCCCTAGTTTGTGTGGTTGGCCTCCAAGTCATGCAGTAAAATTCCTGGTACAAATCTCCGCCATTCTTGGGTGTTAGTTTCCTATTTTGTTACTTTATGTTCCCCAGATGAATGCAATCTTTCTATGTCTATCCCTTACTTTCTGAGTCATTTTGCTTAACATAATACTTTCCATGTAGTACCACTTGTATGTAAATTTTGTGACTTCGTCTTTTCTAACAGCTACATAGTACTCCATTGTGTAAATGTACCAAAGTTTCTTTATCCAGTCATCTGTTCTCAGGCACTCAGGTTTTTTCCAGATTCTGGCTATTGTAAAGAGTGCTGCAATGAACAGACAATTGCAGATGTCACTTCGACTATACTTTTTACCTCCCTGGGATATATTCCCAGGAGTGGTATTGTTGGATCAAATGGAAGCTCAATTTCTAATTTTTTGAGAATCATCCATACTGTTTTCCAAAAGGGCTGAACCAGTCGGCATTCCCACCAAAAGTGAAGGAGTGTTCCTTTCTCACCACATCCGTGCCAGCACCGGTTGCTTTTGTTCTTGTGGATATGGGTCAGTCTCTGTGGTGTGAAGTTATATCTCATTGTGGTTTTGATCTGCATCTCCCTGATGACTAATGATGTGGAACATTTTCTCATGTGCCTTTTAGCCATTCGAATTTCTTCTTTGTGAAAGTTTCTATTCATTTCATCTCCCCGTTTTTTGATGGGGTTGAATGTTTTCTTTTTGTGGAGTTCAAACAGTACTTTGTATATCCTTGAAATTAACCCCTTATCAGATGTGTACTTGGCGAATCTCCTTTCCCATTCTGTAGACTGTCTTTGTATTTTGGTCACTGTTTCTTTTGAGGTGCAGAAGCTTCTTAGTTTAAGATAGTCCCATTTGTCTATCTCTGTTTTCACTAGCTTGGTCAGCGGTGTGACATCTTTGAAGACACCATTAGCTTCTATCTCATGAAGGGTTTTGCCAACTTTTTCCTCAATGTACCTTGTAGATTCCGGTCTGATGTTGAGGTCTTTAATCCACTTAGATCTTACTTTTGTAGATGTAGTTAGGCAGAGATCTGAGCACATTTTTTGCATGTAGCCATTCAGTTTTGTTAAAGAGGCTTTCCCTGCTCCACTTCACTTCTCTTGCCCCCTTAACGATATTTGGAAGGTTGCCAAGAGAAACACTGTTTCTATGTTTGTGTGAACTTATCTAAGGAAAACACTATCAGATTTATCTAAAAAGTGAAAATAGAATCTTCAAGTTATAAGTGAGTTTGTGACCCACCAGTATCAACACTCAGACTATTGTCATGGTGTTCCCTCAGTGACAGTAAGAAGGGAAGGAGAGAAATTCTTTCTGTGAAAAGGTATTATCTTGATTAAAGAAAAATCAACAACACCTGACCTGGCAGGACATAACAGTCTCTAAGACTCTTCTGACAGTCTTAGACAGTCTCTAAGAGTCTTATGAGAAAGGAAGAGAAATAAGCACATTTGTAATAGGAGAGAAAGCAATTACTAAAATGTATTAAAATACATATAGGCAATATATTAAATTTTATTCATATATTTCAACTAAAGAGTAAAGAAGCCCCCACCCCTCCCCTTACAGCCCCTCTCCCCATGCCTCTACATCACAGCCCTAGAATCCCTGGATCACAGCACCCCTGGTGGTCACACGCATCCCTGCAACTCCCTGTCTCCCTCAGCAGGTTTGTGTCTGGGCTCACAGGGACTTGCCCTCACTGTGTGTATTTTGCACAATAATACACAGCCTTGTCCTCAGTTACTGAGTTGCTCAGTTTTAGGTAAACTTGGTTCTTGAAGGTGTCCCTGGAGCTGCTGACTTGGGACTGAAAACTTGGGTTATAAGCGTGTTTCCATCACTCCATATACCACCAATCCAATCCAGCCCCTTAGGGGACCTGGCGGGTCCATTGTACACCATAGCTAGTTAGAGAGAATTCAGAGACCGAGCAGGTAAGGGACAGTGTCTCCGAGGGAGTCACCAGGCTTGATCCTGACTCCTGCAACTGTACCTGGGACAGGACACCTGGGGACAGAGACCCACAGTGAGTCACTAGCTCAGATGCCCCATGCTTACCTTGGAGCCTCTGTCCAGGGGATAATCACATCTGGGAGCTGCCACCAGAAAGAGGAGGAACCAGCGCTGATACACGTTCCTGCCCACGAGGTCCATGATCTCAGACACCGTGTCAGGGGAGAGGGAGCCCAAGTTGCGATGAGTATGAAAGTGGTTTTAACCCCGGGTACAAGGGCAGATTTGCATGGGAGAGTCTCTGTAGAGAAAGGAGGGGACCCGGGGAAGGCTAGTGGCTCGGAGCACTCAGGCTTGTCCCTGTCCCTGGGCCCTGTGAGAGCAGGGCATCTTCCTGCAGCACAGGAAACATACTGAAGAGCTCACAGAAAACAGGAATTCCTGAGAGGGAATCAGCAGATAGGGAGGAAAGTCCCCGTGTTTCAGGTCCCTGATGACCAAACCCAGACCCTCAGGTCCTCTACGTTTTAGACAGGCTCCTACCCCTTCGTGTCCCTCGAGGGTGGCTCCTGTTCTTCCACTGTATGTGCAAAACCTGGGACCAAATACACAGTGTAATTGACACTATCAGTTATGACTTCTTTTGGTGAAGTCACAGGTCAATCAAATTTCACAAAGTTTATTCAGACACGTTCTAAGGATGACCATTCCTTCAACTGTAGCAGCCTTATTCATAAGTATACAGGTAGTTGTTAGATGTAAATTCTCTCTGATGATGGTTTTTATGACAACAAGGAAGATACTTCTGCCTCAGTGAGTTTCCTGGCGTGGTTGACCTGATCATCAGTACCAAAACCTACTCTGTCCTGTGTGCAACTCAGTGTCCAAAAGATGACCATGAACCTCAGTACCCTATTCTTGGTGGTCATCAATGAGGAATCCCAGCCTTCTATTATGCTTAGAAAAACTCAGTAAAGGGTCCTCAGCACATAATTTATTGGGCCAGAGTTCTGGTCCTAATGCAAAGACTCACACATGCTGCAGATGTCCAGTGTGCAAGCCCTGAGCAGTGACATGTGAGGCCCCACCCTGACCCCAAATGCATAGAACCTAGACACACAGCCTGTGTCACATAACTCTACCCCTAATTCCATGGGCATCAGAGGGTTTAATTCAATATAAGGGACAAGAAAATATGCTCTTAAAATTTCATGTTCAAAATGTCAGCATTAAGGGTCAAAGTAATTGAAACACCTAGCAAGTTCAACACAATTCTATTAGAATAAACACAGAAAGATATACAAAGAACCCAGACAACATGATGATTGAACGAAACAATATTACACCTCACATACAGATAGCTCTAATAGGATTAATAAACATTCTATTATGGAAAGCATGTGAGTCTCTATGGCTCGCTGTCCCCAGGTGTCCTGTACCTGAGCTGCAAGCCCAGGACGGTGAATCCTCCGAGTTCTGACCCACCTGCACTGTCTCTGTGAGCTCCACCACTGGAAGCAATTTCCAGGGTAAATTGATCCTCGGACCTCAAATATAATCTGGATGGATGGGGAGATGCACAGTGATGGGACTGTTTCCTAAAGCTGCTTCACCAGACCAACAGGGCAGTTTCTTAAACCTGTTAAAACTTGTTTCCAACCACCAACTTTAAGTAATGATTTTATAAACTTTTTTTTCTTTTTGGGTCACACCCAGCGATACACAGGGGTTACTCCTGGCTCCTGCACTAAGGAATTAATCCTGGAGGTGCTCAGGGGACCCTATGGGATGCTGAGAATAGAACCTGGGTTGTACAAGTGCCAGGCAAATACCCTACCTGCTGTGCTATCACTCCAGCCCAATTTTATAAACTTTTAAAAATTTTATTTCGATAGCACAGCGGTAGGGCATTTGCCTTGCACGCAGCCAACATGGCCGACCCGAGTTCGATTCCTCTGCCCCTCTCGGAGAGCCCGGCAAGCTACCGAGAGTATTCGATATGCCAGACACAGTAACAACAAAGTCTCCAATGGAGACGTTACTGGGCCCGCTCGAGCAAGGATATTAAATAAGATTGATTTTTTTTTGCTTAATGGTTCTTGACTCATTTTGTGGGTGTTTCACTCATAGATGTAGACTAATGAAATACCTTGATTTATCACTAGTAATTTATTAAAAAAATAAATTAGATATGAATTGAAAGCCTTGATCATTCATTTTCTGTTTTATCATTGTGACACACTCCTGGCACCATCTCCCTGTTCTTTGGGGAGCCTGGCAGTCACGCCCAGGTATTGCCCCTGTGCCACCCATGTAAACTCATTAATCGCCATGATCCAGAGATAACAAATAAATCTTGAAGAACAGCAACATGCTGCAGAGATGCATCTGGACCTCAAAGTCACCATCAGTTAAAAATTTAACTCCACCTCTATCACCCTATTACAAATTTTAGAATTCCTGGACATCTCATACTCTACCCCACTGATGTACCAAGAGCACTACACCACATTTGGCCCTCCCGTTGATCATTGATTTGCTCGAGCGGGCCCAGTAACGTCTCCACTGGAGACTTCTTTGTTACTGTGTCTGGCATATTGAATACGTCACAGGGAGCTTGCCAGGCTCTGCCGTGCAGGTGAGATACTCTCGGTAGCTTGCCGGGCTGTCTGAGAGGGGCAGAGGAATCGAACTCGGGTCGGCCATGTTGGCTGCGTGCGATAGCATAGCAGTAGGGCGTTTGCCTTGCACGCAGCCAACACCACATTTGATGGGGTGTAATCACTTAACTTCCCGTTAGTCGTCGATTTGCTCGAGCAGGCGCCAGTAACGTCTCCATTTGTCCCAGCCGCGTGCTAGTGTAGCCCAATGGCATCTCTTCGCTCCAGGAACATGAAGGGCCTCAAACCGATCGTTCATGATCTTGACGAAGAAGTCTGACCATCTGGTAGGTGGGCGGCCACGCGGTCTTTTGACATCCCGTGGAATCCAGTCGGTAACAGCTCTAGTCCAACAATCATCTTTAAATCTCATTACGTGACCAGCCCATCTGATTTTCGACACCTTGGCAAATGAGACAGCGTCCCTGATCCTTGATTGTCGACGGATATCAGAACTCCGGATTCTTTCTCTCATTTGAGTGAAACGTGATATTTCAAGCATAGCTCTTTCTATTCTTCTTTGGGAGACCTGAATAGCGTTCTCATCTTGTTTGCGTAGGGCCCAGGTTTCTGAGGCATATGTTAATGCAGGAAGAACAGTGGAATCAAAGAGATGTGCCCGGAGCCGGAGGTTCTTCGTCCTCTTAGCTATTTCTTCGACGTTCTTGAAGGCGTTCCAAGCCACTCTCTTCCTCCTGCGCAGGTCGGGCGCCAGGTCATTTGTCATGTTCACTTCTCAACCTAGGTACACATAGCTGTTGCATTCGGCGATGGTCGATCCATTGAGAGCAAATGGGGCGTCAGGAACAAGGCTGTTTCTCATAAACATTGTCTTCGTAAGATTCAGCTGTAGCCCTACCTTTCCACACTCACGGTCAAAGTCGGCCAGCATTTGTGCCGCTTGGCTGATGTTTGGTGTTATTAAAACAATCTCATCAGCAAAGCGAAGGTGGTGTAGTTGCCGACCATCTAGCTTCACTCCCATTCCTTCCCATTTCAGTCGTCGCATGATGTTCTCGTGGGTGGCACTGAAGAGTTTCGGTGAAATGGTATCACCCTGCTACACCCCTCTCTTGACATCAACGATCACTTCTTTGTAGAATGGTGAGATCCTGATAGTGAATCCGCAATACAGCTCATGGAGGATACTGATGTATTGGGCTTGAATGCTCTGATTGGCTAGGGCTTCAATGACCGCTTCCATCTCAACAGAATCAAAGGCCTTCTTTAAATCAATGAACGTTAAACAGAGCGGCATCTTGAACTCCTGAGAAACCTCAATGAGCTTGGTTATTGTTTGGATATGGTCGATGGTGCTGAATCCTTTGCGGAACCTGCTTGCTCGTATAGTTGTCCTTCATCTAGTGTTCTGCCAATCCTATTTAGGATGACTCGAGTGAACAACTTGTAGATGACAGACAATAGGCAGATCGGGCGATAGTTGCCAATGTCATGGATGTCTCCCTTCTTGAACAGTAGTACGGTCCTGCTGGTTTTCCATTGGGATGGAACCTTGCATTCAGATAGGTAGCGAGTGAAGAGCCGAGCCAATGTACTGATGAGTACTGATGGCAGGTTCTTCAGGTGTTCAGGTCTGACCTTGTCTGGGCCGGGTGCTGTTTGTTTCTTTACCGACGAAATGGTGTGTCGGATTTCGGAAGGGAGAACGTTGGGAACGACATATCCATCCTGTGGAATTTGGTATGTCGGCAAGTGGACATGGCTATCAAAGAGATTTGAGTAGAAGTCATGGATAATCTTCTCCATTGCCGTTCTGGAGGATGTGATGGATCCATCAGGACGTCGGAGGGCAGTCATCTTGCTCTTATAGTTGGCGAAGGACAGGCGGGCGTTACGAACACTTTTCCCGGGTTCTGCCGCATCTACCAGTACTTCTGCTCTTCTCTCTTTGAGGTCTTCCTTGATCGCATCTTTGCACTGCTTTGCGAGCTCGGACATTAGCTTGCAGTTGCCTGAGGCATGCGCCAAACCACGCTGGCGAATTAGCTCAAGAGTTTTCAAAGATAGGCGATTTCTTGTGGCTATCTCTCTCTTGGCGTTCCTCGCACACTCATGGAGGTGCTGAACCAGTCGATCGTATTCCTCGTCAATGTTGTCAACAATGGCATCTTCCCATGTTGCTGCAATAGTACCAAAGAGTTCCCAGTTGGTGGTCATTCTAGGAGTTCTCTTTTTGTTCTTTGCAGCCCTTTCTCCCCACTCTGTGAAGTAGAATTTTGCATGAAGGAGATGGTGGTCCGATCCCGTTTGAAATTTTGGAACAACAGCGACATCAGTCAGACAAAACCGTCGATTGAATATGATGTGGTCTATTTCGTTGTGGAATCATCCACCGGGAGACTCCCATGTCCATCGTTTAGATTCTGCCTTCTGGAACTGTGAGTTACCATGAATGGTCTTGGTCGACATGATGAACTCAGACAGTTTCTCACCTTGTTCTTTCCATTCTAGGCCATGGGTCCCGATGTGAAGTTCTTCAGCTGATCTTCTTGGTCCTATCTTGGCATTAAAATCACCCACAATGATCTTGTAGAAGGTGTGGTCTTCTTTATAGAACTTCTCTAGCTCCATGTAGAACTTCTCGATTTCTCTTTTCATCATAATGAGATGTTGGTGCGTAGACAACGAAGATAGAAACTGCAGGTAGTGAGCCACATCTATTCAAATGTAAACGTCCGATTCGGGTTGTTAGGCATTCGAATGAATCAATGCTCTTGACCAAGTTTGTGTTGACAAGGACACCGACGCCTCCAACACCTCTTTTATCGCATGTTCCGAGGAACAATTCTTCTCCAGTGTCGAAAACAGCATGGTGAGATTCGTGCCTTCTTGTCTCGGTCAGACCAATGATGTCGTACTTGATCATTCGCGCTTGTACCATCAGGTCCTCGATGGATGCATCTGATGCTAGCGTATGTGCATTGAAAGTACAGACAATCATTTTTGTCTTCCTTCGTTGTGGCAGCCTAGGTCGGCCTTGAGATTTTGTCGGCCTCTCCTTTCTCATCCTTCTCAGTGCTGCCATGTCGGTGAATCCTTCAGAGTCAGGTGAATGGGACCAGTTGTAGTTACTGTTTTTGGCATATCGAATACACAGCGGATAGCTTGCCAGGCTCTTCCGTGTGGGCGGAATACTCTCGTTAGCTTGCCAGTCTTTCCGAGAGGGATAGAGGCTTTTGGGGCGACCTCTATTCACCCTTGTAGGTGTTACCATATTTGAACCCTATCAAATATGGTACGACAGTTCCGGAAGATGGGTGTTTAGTGTCTTATGATGTGTCCGGAAAGCGTCCTGGAGTGTGGTTACCGGTTGGGTAGTAGAAGTAGTGTTGAGAGTGGAAGTCTGCCAGTGGGATATTTATCTGGGTAGGGTGGGTCTCCTGTGCACAATTCGATTCCTGGGTGGTTGATGGGAGCAGACAGGGCAGGGTAGGGTGGGGCTCCTGATTAGAATCCCTTTGTCACCTGTGGTGGTGGGAGCAAGCAGAGAAGCTCTGTCCCTGGGTCTGCCGAGCCTCGAGTCCAAGGTCTCAGAGAGTTCCGCTTATCTTGTTCTGTGGGTCTTCAGTTGTGCGTGGGTCTCGGCCGGAGCTGCCACGCGGGTCCGGAAAGCATCCTGGAGTGTGTCGATGGCTGGGTAGTGGAAGTAGTGTCCATGGGGTGTAAAATAGAAACAAATCGATCTCAGTCCATAAAATAATAATAGCACGGAAGGCTCAACCTCTACCAACATGTTAGTAATCTCATACAAAGACTCAATAGCTCCAAGGTGAGACACAACAATCTCACACATTTTCCTCTAAGGGTACATTTTGGGATCATTTTTCACGGATTTTTTCATACCAAGCAATACAAAATAATTTAGGACCTTCTTTGGGAGCAGGTTTGGGTGGTGGTGGAAAAATAATGGTGTGGGAAGGTGTAAGGGTTGTGCGACTGGAGTTGGAACAGTTAAAATAATACATTAATGTGAGCCACTTAATAAAATTAAATTAAGAGTATTAGAAATACTTTTTAATTTGTTCTTTATAGCAATTTGTTAAGGCTCAATGGAATGCTTTGAATGTGAGAGTCCCAAATTTATTTTGCAGGAGCAGTGATTGATACCTGAGCACTACAATTGATCCAGGACTGATAGGTAGTAAACACGAGTACCCAGCTGTGTTCCCCAAATCAAAGAAAACCATATATTGCCCATATTTGGAGAATTTTATTTTAACATAATGATTAGAGATTCATCAATTTCAATTTTTTTGTTTTATAAAATAGTTCAGAATATTTGACTACATTTAATATTCAAACACCAATCCCAACACCATTACACCTTCTCACCACCATATTTCAGATGTTTCCCTCCTGAACCCAAATCCCTGACCCAAAGCAGAACCAAGATAATATATTTTGTATTGTTTGTTATGAGAAACCACTGAAAATGCTACATTAAGTATCCTTAGTGATATCCATTAATTTTATCTTAATTTATTCATTTGCTCCCTTCATTGATAGCATGATTTCTAATAAGAAACATATTTCGATCTTTGTGTTTTGCTGACACTGAACTTTTAAATGTCTTTCAGTTTTCTAAGTCAAGACCTCGTGGTGTATTTGCGATGTTTAACACCTGGCTTGGGTTGGTCGGCCAAAGAGGAGCACTGATTCATTGCGGTCACCATGTGCCGGGAGGGAGGAATACAGACTCTAATCCCCGAATTTCAGTGTCTCCGGTGGGGAGACTGGAGAGTGAGGGTGATCCATAGACAAATACAGTAAGAGTCATATCTGCAATGGGCTCTGAGAATTCAGGACATGATGTTCGGTGGACTCTGGTTTGTGATTTTCAGGAGATCTGGGAGGAATGAAGGCTGATATCTGGCCCCTCTGAAGCAGAAATGTAGGTATGTCTCTCTGTGTGTTAGAGAGTGTGTGTTCATGTGTGGTTGTATGTGTGTACGTGTGTGTCTGTGAATGTGTGTGACTGTATGTGTAGGACTATGTGTGCATGAATATATGTGTGTGTGTGTAGGTTGTGGATTGGGCAATAGTACTTGAGGAGTAATAAAGCCACGATGGGACTTGCAGAAGTGACTATATCTCTAGCACTCAAGCCTCTCCAAGCATTTGGGTCTGACCCACTTTCTGAACACACAACCTGAGGCCTGATGAGACTCTGAGGCCACAGTGGCCTGAGGGTAGCCTGGAGCCCTGCAGGTGAGGAGAGACTCCAACAGAAGCAAAAGGCTGCACAGTGAAAGCCCATAAACAGCCAAAGCTCTTCCGGGTGGCTACACCCTGACCAACCCAGGACCAGCCACCACCATGCGGAGTTCTCTTGCTATGTTACAAGAAAACGTTTTCTAAGATCCGAGAGCGAGTCAATCACAGTAACCTGACTGAAACATCTGCATGGTGGGTGTTGGTCAGAAGCACAGGGGAAGCCTGTGTGACCTTCCCGCACTGAGATGGAACCTGTGGCAGATGGAACCTGATGCTGTCTCCAGGGCGAGGTTCAGAATCAAGGAGAATTGTAGGGCACAAGGAGAGTGTCTGAGGATTGCGTGGGAGTGTGGGGATAAGCTCGGGCTAGAATCGGTGCCCCTAGTGATTATAGCCTTGTATGTGGTTTACATGGCAGACCTGTTGACACAGAGTTCCAGTTGTGATTCATTCATTCATTCATTCAACATCCTATTATTCATCGATTGCCTTAAGCAGGCCCCAGTAACATCTCTTTCAACCTAGCCCTGAGATTATATTCAAGGCTCTTTAGGAGAATGAGACCCAACATTGTTACTGGTATTTGGCATATTTGATACGCCACGGGGAGTTTGCCAGACTCTGCCATGTGGGCAGGCTACATTCGATAGCCTGCAAGTTTGTCCAAAGTAGGAATGAGATAATAAGATGTCAAAAAAAAAAAAATGTCCTGATAAGATGTCGCGCAGCCGCGAATGCGGCTGCGCGGTTCCGTGAGCTGGATTTTATAGTCTCTGAGTCTTGGCCGTTGATGGGATTACACGGCGCCAGGGGTCCAGGTGCTGGGTGTGACCCCTGCCTACTGGAATTTGGAGGATCTGGGTGGAGGATGTGATGGGGAATAAATATCAAGTCAGAGGGGCGTGACTTGGGTGAGGCACTTGCCTTGGATGTGGCCAACCTGGGTTTGATCTTTGGCATCCCATAGTCCCCCATTCACCACTAGAAGTAATTCCTGAGAATTGAGTCAGGACAATATCCCCCGCAATGCCGGGTGTGGTCCCAAAACAAAAGAGAATATGAAGTCAGGTAAAACTCAGACCCAGGAAGTAATATCCCTGAGAAGTATATTTGCTTTCACGATGGACCAGAAGTGAGCTACAAAAAATCTGTCATGTGAGTGTCAATGAAACAGAGGTGTCCTGGGTTAAACACCCACCCGTCCATGCACAGAAACCGTCATGGGTGACCCCAACTACTCCTAAGAAATTGATAATCCCTCCTAGGAAATCTTTGCCCATGCTGTGGTGTAGACAAGGGTCAATGTGTGGTCGCGGGGAGGGCAGCATAGGACCACAAATAGTTCCATGTCCAAGTTCCACCTGTGAAGCATGGGGTTGAGTTGAGAAGACTTGGGGTGCAGAGAAGGTCTTGTAGGGCTCTGACACCTGAGCAGGTCTACAAGGCCTGTACAAGACAGAGGACATAGGGACAAGGACCACAGCTCAGGATTTGAGAACCTCTGGTTGTAGAGACAGGCATGGATTCGGGAGGCTTGAACCGGGAGCAGCATCCTTCTCTCCAGGAGCCAGAGAAGCACCTGCAGACAGAGGAGGAGTCTGCTCTTGGCCACAAACTTCTGTACCACTCCATATCTTCTCGGTAACATACAAAGGCATCCTAACGTACGCGTTTAACCACACAGAAACATTCAAGAAACAACTCCAAACTGCCAAGGTCATAGTGTTAAAGCAACCCAGAAAACCACCAGGCTGATGATTGAAGACGCTAGCACAGTTGTCCCAATCAATAATACTGAGCTATGTAAGTCTCTGTGAAGTATTTCAGAACAGAACTGTTAGGGATGCATGAGGAGCTCAAATAAATGATGGAGATTCTCCCACTGTCTGCGACTCCCTATGACCCTGAGAGGCACCATAAAGCCTCCTCTGAGCACAGTCTACAGAGTACTGAGCAGCCTGAGGTCATAGCTCATGGCCCTGCGTGACTGTTGAAGACAAAGTGTATGCTACCCAGTTCTGAGAGAGTCAGATTCCCTGAGGAGAAGCAGCTGGTCCCATAGCTCAGGGTGTCTCCCTGTGGGCACTGGAAGCTTGTGTCAGCACTTATCCAGGGCTGCTGTGGTGACCCCCAAGACTCTGTGAGTGGCTAGATGGGATCACAGGGGACTTTCTGCTTGTCTCACTGTGAAGAGGTCAGGTCTGCCCATGTCACAGGACCTGATTTGTTCACGACAATGGCTAAGGCCTTCAGAGAAAATGGGAAGACTTGAATGTCCATTTTGAAAATGAATGGCGGAACAAAGAACCTATCATAGAGAGCAGCACTCCCAGGTGTAGTGTGAAAAGACTACTTGGGTGCAGGTCAGAGGGGACAGATTGTGTGTGTGTGTGTGTGTGTGTGTGTGTGTGAAAGAGAGAGAGCGAGACAGAGAGACAGAAAGATAGAGAGAGAGAGACCATAAGAAGAAGCCCAGCACACAACTGAGTGGACACCAGGATTTCTCTTTCTGATGAAGACTATGATAATTGCTACAAGGTCATTTTAATTTCTACAAGAGGATAATAGGATAATGGGCCTTCAGGTTGGTCTCATTGCTTGAAATTTCCATCAGGAGTTAGAGAGTGTAACAAAACCTTTTCTTCCCATAATGGGAATGGAGAACTCAGATCTACAACTCACAAAACAAGGTGCCCGTGGGGCCTTCTGAGAGCTGAGAAGCAGGTAAGTCCTGATCTCCAAAGAAACTTGATTCATCTGATCATGAACAACGTTTCCTCAGGGGAGAGTCCTCAGAGCCTCCTGAGGGTCTGCACATCTGAAGCTCACCCTGCTTCCTCCTGCAGGTGGTTTGTGTTTGGGGCACAGCGCCTTCCACTCACTGTGTCTCACACAGTAGTATAGGGTCGTGTCCACCTCCCTCAGGTGGCTCATTTGCAAAGAGAGCGAGTTCTTGCTATTTTCTCTGGAGATGGTGAATCAGCTCTTCACAGGATCATCATAATATATTCCACCATCTTTAGTAATGATTGAGACCCAGACTAGACCCTTCCCTGGAGCCTTGACGACCTAGCTCAGAGTACCACTTGATCACTTGACTTCCCGTTAATCATCGATTTGCTCGAGCAGGCATCAGTAAAATCTCCATTTGTCCCTGTCGCGTGCTAGTGTAGCCCAGTGGCATCTGTTTGTTCTAGGAATACGAAGAGCCTCAAACCGATAGTTCAAGATCTTGATGAAGAAGTCTGACCATCTGGTAGGTGGGCGGCCACGAAGTATTTTGACGTCCCATGGAATACAGTCAGTAATGACTCTAGTCCAGCGATCATCTCCAAATCTCATTATGTGTCCAGCCCATCTGATTTTTGATGCCTTGGCAAACGAGACAGCGTCCCTGATTCTTGATCATCGATGGAGGTCAGAACTCCGGTTTCTTTCTCTCATTTGAGTGAAACATGATACTCCAAGCATAGCTCTTTAGATTCTTCTTTGGGAGCCCAAATAGCATTCTCAGCCTGTTTCCCTAGGGCTCAGATCTCTGATGCATATGTTAATGCAGGAAGAACAGTTGAATCAAAGAGATGTGCCCGTAGCCTGAGGTTCTTCTTCCTCTTAGCTATTTCTTCAAAGCTCTTGAAGGTGTTCCAAGCCACTCTCTTCCTCCTGCGCAGCTCAGGTGCCAGGTCATTCATCATGTTGACTTCTCAACCTAGGTACGCATAACTATTGCATTCAGGGATGGTCATTCCGTTGATAGCGAATGGAGAGTCAGGAACGAGACTGTTCCTCATAAAAATTGTCTTTGTGAGATTCAGCTGTAGTCTGACCTTTCCACACTCATGGTTGAAGTTGGCCAGCATTTGTGCTGCTTGGTTGATGTTTGGTGATATTAGAATGCTGTCATCAGCAAAGCGAAGGTGGTATAGTTGCCAACCATCTATCTTCACTCCCATTCCTTCCCAGTCCAGTCGTCATATGATGTTCGCAAGGGTTAACTGAGTTTCAGTGAAATGGTATCATCCTGCAGAAACCCTCTCTTGACTTTGATGATCACTTCTTTGTAGAATGGTGAAATCCTGGTAGTGGATTCGTAATACAGCTCACGGAGGATCCTGATGTATTAAATTTGAATGCCCTGATTGGCTAGAGCTTCAATGACCGCTTCCGTTTCAACAGAAACAAAGGCCTTCTTTAAATCAATGAATGTTAGACAGAGCAGCATTCTGAACTCCAGAGAAACCTCAATAAGCTTGGTTATTATGTGGATATGGTCGGTGGTGCTGAATCCTTTGCGGAACCCGGCTTGCTCTCATGGCTCTCCTTCATCTAGTGTTCTGCCAATCCTATTCAGGATGACTCGAGTGAACAGTTTGTAGATGACAGACAATAGGCAAATTGGGCGATACTTGCCAATGTCATGGATGTATCCCTTCTTATACAGTAGTACAGTCCTGCTGATTTTCCATTGGGATGGAAACTTGCATTCAGACAGGTATCATGTGAAGAGCCGAGCCAGCTTTGAGAGGAGTGTATTTTCCTTAAAATCTTGAAATGGTAGAAAAAATGTCCCCAGTGTCAGCTATAACATTTCCTTTCTTCGGTTATTTCAAATGTAAGCTGAGGGTTCCCTGTGGAAATGTTGAACACAGGAACCTTGGTGCCTTGGCCCTCCCCAGAGCAGGAAACTGAAAGTTTCCTCCAGGCACTGAGTGAGGGAAACTGAGATTCATGTCTGTCCCAGGACACAAGTGAATGGTTAGATCTGGGTCAGGGCTAGGAGACTCCCCCACACCTC
Source organism: Sorex fumeus (assembly GCF_029834395.1). Classification (NCBI taxonomy): domain Eukaryota; kingdom Metazoa; phylum Chordata; class Mammalia; order Eulipotyphla; family Soricidae; genus Sorex; species Sorex fumeus. The sequence continues at coordinate 189,823 of NW_026606224.1, read as the reverse complement.
TGCTCATCAGGGAGCACTTCCTGTCCAAGTGCCCTGTCTGTTGGCAGCTGGGACAACAACCTGGCACTAGGTGTAGGGCCTGGGAGATTGAAACAGGTTCAAGTCTTGGAGTTCAGGGAATAGGATGTTGTGAGAATTCAGACTGAAGTCAGGGTTAAAGCCCCTGCTCCAAAAATACTCAATTGTGCAAATCAGCTCTCCTATTGCACTGGTCTTAACCCTTGTTGCTACCTTGCTGCGGATCCTTTATTATGATACAGATCATTCTGTATCTCTCCCTTTTCTGATAACTGCTTCACACAGCACTATATCCTCTCGGTTTTTCTATATTGTAGAAAATTGAGTAATTTTCAACTCAGTAAGCACGTTAAGGCCCAGAGTGTAGGCAGGATTAGGATTCTTTCCAGGTGCTCCTCATATATGTGAAATTTATGAGTAAAATGTCTTCAGGGAAATGCCTCAGACTTTCTGAAATCAGCTGGAAGAATGTAGCACTAGGGGAGTGGTTGGTAATTTGAGATCGTGGCATTCCAAGTGTCACTTGAAGTTGTCACTACACACAGAGGACAGTGGAAGACTGAGAACAGGCTGACATTCCCGAACTGTAGGTAGCAGTTCAGTCACCAAGGAGGCCCATCTAGACAGCTGCTCTGTGTGGAGGCAGGAAGGGTTCATTGAGAAGAATCCTCGAGGTCTGATTTCCTGACTGCCCTGTCCCAGGAATCTGCATCTTTCTGCTCTACCACACTGACAATCTAGGTTGGCCTTCAAGTCGGGCCCCAGCTTCTGTGCTCTGCATCGACCTCAGTTGGAACTTTCCCTAATATTGTGTTCTTTGTGCCTTCAAGAATTGAAGGGTCATCTTGATTCATATATATATTCAATATTCTTCTAGGAGAGGGAATGAAAATACTCTCACATCAGATATGAGCATTTTGCATGTCATTGGGAAGGGTTTTGTTCCCTTTTTTAAATTGACCATTTTGATAAATATGGTAACAGTTTTCAAAGTGCAGGTATGAATCTGGTTTCAGCATAAGAAGTAAATCCCATAGTCCAACTAAAGAAGCACGAATATTCCCAGTAATACCGTGGTCTGCATGACTGATAGTCTATCATGTAGTCACGCTGTCTGAGGATTCCCAAGTTCACTAATAGGATATGTATATTATATATACATATATACATATATTTATGTTTTCCACTCATCTAGTGTATACATTTGTTCACAGATATGTATCCATGAATACATATCCTCCATATCAATTGAAAGAAAGTTATGCATTGTAATTAGTTATTCCCAGATTTCAAGGCATGCATAAAGTTAATGTCTCACCCAATACCATTTATTTCCCAGGAATATTGTTCAATTGGTGTGGTTAGACCCAGGTAAACTCATCTGGGATGCATGACCCTGGAGTGGAGGTAGCAGTCTGCAGGGGGCCCCAGTAACCACTCTCCGGCCCGCGGAGGTGGCCCGAGGATTGATCCGATGGTGCAAGGAGGGACCAACCGAATGAACACGAGACACAAGAGACAGAGTACAGTTTAGAAACAGAGAGAAAAAGGGACAGGCTTTATTGAGGGATACAGGCTGTTTATATAGGGTCCGGGCAGCTCAGTCAGGAGCAGAGGCAATATAACCATATATGGTAAGGTCAGCAACAAGAGCTTTACCTAACATTCAAGGTAGACATTTGCACATCAAAGGGTCTTGTGGCAGTAGGTGCATCCTGAGCTTTACATTTGTATATCAAAGGGTCTTAGGGAGTAGATGCATCCTGGAGGTTACTATAGATAAGGCCAGATAAGCTGTCAGCCTGATGTGTGGCTATAGATCAGGTATCTGCTGAGATCAGGAAGTCCTGGGAGACTGTCACCAATGTCTGTCCCAAGCAGTTCCTAACATGGGAACCATGGCCAGGGTCTATGAGAGGGCTCTGGGCTTCCCACATCTCCCCCTTCGATATTATATAAAAGCCTCGTTCAGGGAGGTAGTGGCTGGGTCCCCCCGAGATTGCAAAATACCTCTGTTTTGTGGAGGGGAGGATGAGATGCCCATCCCTCAATTCTCCTTGCTAGAAGGGAATTGTGGAAAAAGGCAGGGACAGAGGAACCTCCATGCAGACCCAGCATGCCTCTCAGGGAGTCGAAAACTGGCCACAGGGCCATCCCTTGCAGTGCTTTGCCTTGCAACTGACGGGCTCCAAAAAGAAAAAAAAAGGGGGTGCAGGGAGCGGGTCCGACGCCACTACTCCCGCTACGGGAAGGTCCATTCGATAGACAGGTGGGAGAGCTCAACTGACCCAGCGGAGGCCTGTGACAGCCTAGCATCTTCCATAGCCTGGCGAATATAGTGCACCTATATGGGGTTGGTAGATAGAGAAGCTATCTGTTGTCTAACAAAAGCGATAATTCGGTTAAAAATGCAGGGGCCCACTGTAGCAATCAATAAAAGGGCAGTCAGGGGACTCAAGGGTGGCAACAAGTAAGGAAGTAGAGTGTGCAGGGCCCGCCCAGAGCTAGAAGACTCAGGTTGCCAGTGTCTCTGCTCCAAACCTTCCCTAGTTCAAGCATGGAGTTTTTAATCACTCCACTGTGGTTAACATAAAAGCAACACTCCTCCCCCAAGGCAGCACACAATCCCCCCTCTTTCATAAAGAGCAAGTCCAGTCCTGGGTGGTTTTGAAGGGCAATCTCTGACGTTAGCGAATCCTCGAGGTTAGAGATGGATTTTTCAAGGCGCTCTAAATCGGTATCCACGGCGACACGAAGTGTAGCTAAACCGGAGTGCTGTGAGGTCATGGTGGTGATGCGCGTACCGGTGCCCGCAAGGCCAAGGGTGAACAGGGCAGAGATGGTGAGGGCGATGACAGGCTCCTGGTGGATGGTGGGGTGTGGCAACATCGCGCCGGGACCAGTAATCATAAAGGGTGGAAGTTGGGTGGTACAAAATACGGGGACCACCAGAACAGTCATACAGAACTGTGAAGAGGAGTCGAAAACAGAGGCAGCAAAATGAGGAGTCAGGCCTGTCACTAAGTAGAGCCACCAGGCATCCTCCGTCGGGTCAAAGGAGGCAACCACTAGGGCCCAGAGAGTGTCTGCAGAGCCAGACTGGAGAGGAGGCAGAAATGGTGCTGACCTTATCTTAATCTCACTTAACAAAAACTGTACTCTGCAATGCTTCCATAGATACTCAAAAAGCCTTAAAAAATGCTCACAATTAAAGCTCTTACAAGGTATGTTCACTGGGCAAAAGATCACTTTACATTAGAAATCAACCAGAAGACATCTTAAAATTCTGATTTCCAGGAAAACACAAATACAAAAGATTAAAGCACTCATAGATTATTATGAAACATTAAGTATTTCACACTTGTGTACAAAGCTTTCTGAAAAACAGGGCTAGGTTGATACCTGGTGACAGGGTTTTGCATGAAATAAATAATAGCATGTACTTTCAAGCACTGGACAGGTTGATTAACAATGTAGTTAGTAAAATTTCCCACATTTTCCATGAAATTCTCCATTCTCAGACAGAGACCATTACAGAAGGCTGACATCTGAGATTATTCCACTTTATAACTCTTAGAAGTTCTAGAAATTTTAGTTACGAAGAGTCTCAGAGATAACAATTCACAAAAATACAAACATGCTTTCAGACACAGAAAAAACCCTTTGGATTATTTAACCAAACTTTGATATTAGCATAAGAAAATAAAATATTTGAATTGCTGTGTGAACACAAAAAGGATGGCAGCAATCTATCTTTCCCACCGCCCACGTTCAGTAGTGTCCCCAACTCCAGGGAGGTGGATGGCAATGGGCAGGAAAAGGAAGGAAACCTTATGGCCAGGCTGCTTGACCTTAGTTGCGGTTTATTCCAATCCTCTCTTCATTCACTCTTGTATCTCTTCTGCCTCTCCCAGCCCATTCTTACAGTCTCATTATATCCCATAAAAGAAACTCAGGTTCTCTCAAACATGCTTTCCCCTGTTCTCTCAGACCTCCTAGTAGAGAGCCCTGAAATCTCCTCATATAGATCATGGTACCTCTAAAAGGGCAATATAGTGATGTCATCAAAAGAAGAAAGAACATTGAGGCAGCAAAACATACATTGCTTCTTTACATCTGCAGGCCAGTAATTTTGGCCTCACCTTTTACAAGCTACAAGCACTTGGATTAGCACATCAAAGACCAATCTACATCTCAAAGATCAGGCCTGGCTAGCACCTGAGTGAGATCTCTCTGTGAGAGAAGCTGCCTCTAACAGCAAGGTTTCTGTGAGATAAGGGAAGCTGCTTCTTGCAGTATACTGAAATTTTTTACTGAAGGCAGTTTGAAAGGGAAAAAATGTTTAGCTTCATCCAAACTAGTCAGGACATTCTTCTAGGACAGATTCTCACTTAGCAGATTGACTCACAATTTACAATACAAGTTCAGTGTCCTAGAAGGATCTGATCTTACAAATTAACAGATTCTGACTAGGGGAAAAGCTGATTAACTGGTTGGGGAGGAGAGCATATATAAGTGGTTACTGAAAAACAAAGGAATAGAGGTGACTCAGGAGCACTGTGATGGGTGTAGCCTGATAAACCTTAGCTCCTTGTATCAAGGAAGAATGAACAAATCCAATTGTTATCCTATAAATTGCCACTGTTTAGGAAAATAAGGAAACTTCATTTTAATGGCTTCTGTACTTCTGTAGTTTATAAAAGCGGCCTACTTTTTCTTTTTTTTTTTGTTCAGTGTGACTATGATCTTTGTTTTTATTAGTGTTATTACAATTTTTTTATAATTTATTTATTTATTGAATCACTGTGGGAAAAGTTACAGAGCTTTCGGGTTTAGGTCTCAGTCATGTAGATACCGAACACATTTCCCTTTACCAATACTCATTTTTAACCCCGAACCCCAATAGACCCCCACCTCCCACCCCTCCCAATTCTTGTGAGGCAGATGAGTTCTAGTTAATACTCTATCTACTTTGACTAGATAGATTATTTCGATAGAAGATGCACAATTATTGTTTAGAGTTTACGACCCACCCCCCACAATCAGACATGCTGAAACAGCGTTGTGAAATGACTTGCTTTCTACAACTTGGTTTAAGAATAGAATGATGTCGCGCGGCCACAATAGCGGCCGCGCGGTTTTGAATTTCTACTATTTTACTTATTGGCCCTGGAAGATTTTCTATTAAAAGTTAGCTAGTTAAGAGATTGGTTTCTGTGCCCTGGAGTCGTGGCCGTGCCGGAGAGCCGCTCGTGGGGGGCAGCTGGCGACCTCGGTGGGGCGTGGGGGACGGCCCACAAAGCCCCCCTTCCCATGAGGTCCCCGCCGCTCCCCCGAGCCCGGCTCAAACCTGCTTTCCACAAGGCTCCCGTGCGGCCGCCATCTTTCTTTCCAGAGAGGAGCGGGCGGGCCGGTCAACGCCCTTCCCCCTCTGGGCCGGCTTGGTGGCGCGGTTCAACACAAGTCCATCTGCTTTTCTGCTCCAAGCGGCTGGTTCTCTGTGCTAAGTCCTTGTGCCTCCAGGGCCGTGGCCGTGCCGGAGAGCCGCTCGTGGGGGGCAGCTGGCGACCTCGGTGGGGCGTGGGGGACGGCCCACAAAGCCCCCCTTCCCATGAGGTCCCCGCCGCTCCCCCGGGCCCGGCTCAAACCTGCTTTCCACAAGGCTCCCGTGCGGCCGCCATCTTTCTTTCCCATTATTACTATTATCGCGGCCTACTTTTTCATTAAAGTTAGGTCTACTTTTTCATTAAAGTTAGCTGAGGCTTGTAAGATTAAGTCTTGCTTTCTCTGAACTCTTATTTCACTTTAGTTTCAGACTCTAGTTCCGTAGCTCTTCTAGATAGTACAAGATTCTTAAGTTCAAAAGGATTTCAACTGTTAATCACATAATCATTAATGTTATTCTATCAAGAAATTTAGATTGAGAATTCTGCTTTCTCTATAGGCTCAACCTTCTAATAAGGATTCACCCTTGTCTGACAGGTTCCAAAAACAACTGCATTTCTTAAATCACTGGGTAGCATATCACTAACTTCTCTAAAATTTCTATTACTGATTTCAGTCTGGTTCCAACACTCAAGTGTTCCACATAGACAGATAGACAGACAGACAGACAGACAGACAGACAATGAACTGACTAAAACACCAAACATACATATGCACACATCTGCAATTGATCAATCAATCTGACCCTTCAAAAGATGACAGGGAGAAACTGATGGTCTGAGAAAGCAAGGGACAGTCCCCAGGGCAAAGAAACCTTATCAGATTGGGACCACTGCTCCCCATTTCCCAGCCTAAACAGCCAGTCTCCTGCTGTTAAAAATGGATCAGGAAAGCACTTGTTGGTATAAGCTGGCAAAATAAATTATCACAAAGATGTTACCACTTTTTGGCCAAGGCTAATTCTGAGGCAGGAAGATTCTTATCAGACATGGGGATAGGCTCCTTAGTTACACACTTCTTTGTTTCCAATGACAGTTAATCATAAGATCTTGCATTTTCCTGCCTCCTCTGCTTTGATATTCCTATTTCTTTTGTTTACCTGCAAATATCTGACTCCAAAATGATCTGGTAATGCAAACTGCCATTCACTGGCTATCTTTCCCCACTCTACTCAGGCCACATGGTGTTATGGTGGTCAACAAGATACTCTTTATCTAAACTGCCTAGTTGGAAGCTCCTAGGATATTTTTCTAATTGCAAGCAATAATCTAAAAAAAAAATGGATGGTTCCTTGGCAAAACTTTTTTCCAGGTCTATACTTTGGCCTTTCCAGGGGATTCTAACCCCCTGTAAATTGGCCTTTACTTTGGCCTTTTACCCCTTTTCTTTTCTTTTTTTTTTTTTTCTGAACTGCCTTCATTAGCATTTCAATTGACCTCTATCTTCTAGTTAGACCTGGGTGGGGAAAAGGATCTTAAGCCTGGAAATTGGCATGCCTTAGTTTCCCAGAGTCTTTCTCACTAGTGGGCTTCCTCCTAGTGGAGGGTGAGGCAAAACAGACAAAAGAGGGGTGCCTCTTTGCAGAGACCATTCACACAGAGATTATCACATTCCTTCCCTATGCCCCCTAGAGATTTCCAGGGGAGTATACCTTCACAGCAGATTTTCTACAGATTACCTCTTTTACTGGAGCCACATGGTTTGTTGAGAAGGAATCTTGTGGGGGCCAATCCACACCAAAGGAAGATCATTCTGATGAACAATAAATGTCAAACTTACCTTTCTTGACCCTCAAGCCCAGATCCTGAGCTTTCCTGTGGATCTCAGAGAAGTGATTAAGAATTAAAGCCTTGGGGGTCGATCGATTCTGACCCATGTCAAACAATCTTAACAAGTAGAACTAGGAGAAAGATATTAAGGCAATACACACACTAGGAACACACGCACAGATCACACTCCTACACTCGCTCGGACCGGTCCTCCACTTACACGGGTGCGCACCACACTCACCAGTCACACAGAGATATCCGAATTTGCCCAAAGGGTGTGTACGTGATTTTCACCTTCAGGGTTTCAGTTCTTCCAAGTCTTATCCTGGCGCCAGGTTTTCCAGATCAAGTTACTAATTAGTGGTGCATAGCTCTGGAATTCTGCAGCCAAAGAGAGGTCATTTTCTCTTGCAAATACATTTTAGGGTTGTAAGGGGGAGGTCAGGAAGAAAAGGTAGGGAGGTGTGGGGGCCATTTGGGCTCTTGATATCGGGCAGCCTCCTGCTGGAGGTCTGCCTCTTCCTTTGGGGATAGGACAGAAGGGGAGTCATGGTGGGGAGCAGAGGGTGGATCTGTGGGATTGTCCTTAAGAACTGGGTATAAACGAGGAACATTAGCCTCAGAAACAGACATGAGGATAGTAACTGAGGGGTACTGGGACATGTACTTCTTCACGGGAGAGGAGGCCCGAGAGATTTTTCTCTCGAAAGAAGGCCTCTGAATCTTTCACAGCATCCTCTACATCCGATTCAAAATGCCCTACAATCCACAAGGCTCTGGGGACCTCTCCTGGGCCGAGGGTCAGATAGAAATCATTCAGGCACTCCCAAGTTTTTTTTTTTCCTCAATCTCATTTAACATGACAAAGCTACTCTGTAGTGCTAGTAATTGGAACCTGGAGAGAGTCCCTAAGACCCACAACAAAGAGTTTCCTTTTGCTAAGCAAATTTCCCAAGGTCCTAAGAAAGGAGGGTGGAGGGAGAGGGAAAGAGAAAGGCGGCGTTTTCAAATCTGGGGACGTGGATGTGCTTAACTGACAAGTACCTAACGACGCACAGTTTTTCTTCTGTGGGGGACGTGATTTTATTCTGGGAATAGCGGCTGTGACCCCCTCATCCTGTCACGGGAGACTTCTAGCGGCGAGCGCCCTAGTGACTTTTAAGTGCTCGACCCGTGCCCGCAGGGAGGAAACGCCGGGAAATGAGAGAGTGAGAGGGAGAGAGATCGGCCCACTAACTGGGCCACCTGAAACACATTTGGGCTGATAGAGGGGGAGGGGATAGAGGGAGGCCGAGAAGGGCCGGGGACTGTGGAGCAGAAGGGCCGTAGCCCTTTAAGAAGGTCTCTAAGTTTCATTGCCAGTAAGAAAACGCCGAGATGGGGATTTAAGACAGTCACAGCCCCTACATTTTCAAGAAGAAAGAAATTGACAAGGTCCTTTTTCTTTAGGTAGATTCCTCGGTGCTTAAGGGAGGTCTTTAAACCACGAACAAACAATTCCTTCTTGCTTACACATGAATATAGGAAGGAGAAATATAGGAAGGAGAGAAGGAGTAAGAAAGATGAAAGAAATAGAAGGCAGACAAGACATAAAGAGAGACGAGACAGGAGATGGGTCACTGGAAGGCTGTCCCCTGCGTGAATACCTGGGAAAAACATACGCAAGACACGGGGGAGGCCCAACAAAGGGGCCCACTCAGTTGCTTGCCTGGCCAATGGGAAACTTAGCCGTAGTGGATCAGCCAAAGGTGACTTGCGGCTGACGTCTAAGTCAGCACCACCATAGACCATATGTTTCCCGTGGATACGCAGGCAGCCCAACCGGGTTCCGTAGCCTTTTTGGGGACCTTAAGGGTGCCCAGCCATGGAACCACAAACTCGAATCAGAGGCGAGGACGCCCCTGACTGCTCATTCACTCACACACACATTCCACAAAGGACACAACAAAGGGGCACAGGGGGGGCCTTATCCAACCCAGTGACCGTCTCATATACCTCATATGAGACTGAACACTCAATTGTGACACAGACAGAAGGACTAGAAGGCAGAAAAGAAAAACATGAATAGAGACGAGACAGGAGATGGGTCACTGGAAGGCTGAAACCCCGCGTGAATACCTGGGGAAAACAGACGCAAGACACGGGGGAGGCCCAACAAAGGGGCCCACTCAGTTGCTTGTCTGGCCAGTGGGAAACAGCCATAGGGAAAGAGAAAGGCGGATGTTTCCCTTGGAACCACAGACAGCCCAACCAGATTCCGTGGCCTTTTCAGGAACCTTAAGGGTGCCCAGCCTTGGAACCACAGACTCGAATCAGAAGCGAGGAAGCCTCTGACCGCTCATTCACTCACACACACATTCCACAAAGGACACAACAAAGGAGCGCGGGGTGGCCTTATCCAACCCAGTGACCGTCTCATATACCTCATATATGAGACTGAACACTCAATCCTCCCCTGATGCTGCCCCCTCGGCCTCGATCATGAGGTGGGGATTTTGATTAGGCACGCACTCACCTATCTGTGCGTCCCGGCGGCCGCCGCTTCCTGCTTCCTGGAGGGGAGTTCGGAGGTTGTCTCCTAGACACCGCCCCGCTTGGGCGCCAGTTGCAGGGGGCCCCGATAACCACTCTCCGGCCCGCGGAGGTGGCCCGAGGATTGATCCGATGGTGCAAGGAGGGACCAACCGAATGAACACGAGACACAAGAGACAGAGTACAGTTTAGAAACAGAGAGAAAAAGGGACAGGCTTTATTGAGGGATACAGGCTGTTTATATAGGGTCCGGGCAGCTCAGTCAGGAGCAGAGGCAATATAACCATATATGGTAAGGTCAGCAACAAGAGCTTTACCTAACATTCAAGGTAGACATTTGCACATCAAAGGGTCTTGTGGCAGTAGGTGCATCCTGAGCTTTACATTTGTATATCAAAGGGTCTTAGGGAGTAGATGCATCCTGGAGGTTACTATAGATAAGGCCAGATAAGCTGTCAGCCTGATGTGTGGCTATAGATCAGGTATCTGCTGAGATCAGGAAGTCCTGGGAGACTGTCACCAATGTCTGTCCCAAGCAGTTCCTAACATGGGAACCATGGCCAGGGTCTATGAGAGGGCTCTGGGCTTCCCACATCTCCCCCTTCGATATTATATAAAAGCCTCGTTCAGTCCCTGAGACTTTGCTCTAGATCCTGTCTGCTGGTCCATGCTACTGCCAGCCCCCATGGGCACACCCCAGACCATGTGTCTGTGCTTAGGTCATGACTTTCCCCAGAGCTGGGCTGAGATGCCCCCAACATCAGGACTTCACAGAACCTGACCCTTACCATTTCCTTAACACCACATGATAGGAGAAATGTGACCTTGGTCCTTTTCATAGAGGGTCATCTCCTCCACTGTCCCTTGCTCAATGGCAGGAATCCAGCGCAGGACTATAGAGATATGAAAATGTACAAAGGGTCAGGTCTGCACAGAAACTCCAGAATGGGGTCTGGCCACCAAGAGGAATTCACCTCAGAGAAAAGGATTTCTTACAGAGAAAAAATTTCAAGCTTAATGTGTAACATTGGGAGTCTGCCATGGGTAGACATACATACATACAGTTCAGGAACCTGCAATGACATCAGCCCAAATTTCCATGTGGCTCTTCCTGTACTATCTGGTCACATCACACAAAATTCTGGAAGAAAATATGAGGGACACCAGGTGTTCTCCAGAGAAGCCATCTTCCGCTGCGCTGTTGCTGAAGGACAGAGAGAGATCCTGAGCCTTTCTCTCAAATGAAGCCTGAGCCTGTGAGCCCCAATTTGTGTCTCAGACCCTGACTCTCTGAGGAGGAAGTCCAGAGTATCAGGCCTGTCCCTGGGGTCCTGTCAGAGATGGGCCTCTTTCTCCAGCGCAAACAACTGCTGAGGAGCGCTCTGGAAACAGGAATTGCTCAGGGGGCAACAGCAGCTGGGGAGGAGAGTCCCCATGTCTCAGGTCCCTGATGACCAAACCCAGCCCCTCCAGGGCCTCTACCTGTAGACAGGCCCCTGCCCCTCCATGTCCCTGTGTGTTTGCTCCTGCTCTACCACTGTCTTTCCAACTTTTGGTTTCAAACAATCAGATTTATTATTACCTTGAATTCTGACAAAGTTTGTTTCAACCCAAAGTCAATCAAAGTTTGCATTAGTTTCTTCACACACTTAGATGAAAATACCCTCTCCTGAAGTAGAGCCAAGGTGGTTGTTAGAATGATCACTGTTGTCACTGTTGTCGGGTTTATATATGGACAATGAAGAGCCTCTGTCCGGTTACCTGACTGGTGTGGTTGTCCTGTTAACAGCGCCTGACCCCACTCTGTCCTGTCTATAACTCAGTGTCCATAGACCAGCATGAATCTAAGGACCCTGTACTGGGGTCATCACTGAGGAAGCCTGACCCTGTCAGGAGCATAGAAACAGCTTATAGACACCCTCAGCACACAATCTATTGGGCAGGGAGCCTAGTCTTAGTAGTCAAACTCACACAGCAACAAGGGTACAAGTACACAAGCCCTAATCACTGCCACATATGACCCACCCCACCCCCCAGATGAATAGAGCCTAGACACAGGCTGTGTCACACATATTGTACCTCCTATGCAGTACAGGGGTTAAGATAAATCCAAGAATCCATAAAATATGGTCTAAAATATGGTTTTAAAAAATAATTCAGCATTAATGTCAAAAGCGAAAAAATGTACCCCACGATTTCAACCAAATTGAACTGAAATAACTACAAATGCACAAACAAGTCAGGCAGTGTGAGGATTGTGGTTGGGTGAGTCTCTCCGTCACATCCACGGTAGCTCTAATGTTGCCCCTGAGTTCTCCTGAGCTCAGTGAAAGCCCTCGGAGTCAAATAGGAGACATGGAAAAGAAGTGTTACTTGTTTCTAATCACTGCACCTTGGAGCAGGGCCTCTTACCTCCACCAAGGACCCCAAGACTCCTATCGGATTTATACTTCCAAACTACATCCCAGCATGTATTTAAGATCAGACTAGATAAACTTTTTTTTTTAAATGACAGTAAAAGAGACAACTGCCTCACATCCTGACTAGATGTGTGGGGGTCCAAGATATGTTTACATTCACGTGATCAAATGGGAGAAAAAAATTTCTTTTACACAACTTAAGGGGGGGGTGGCAACTTCTTCAGACCTTACCAGGGAGACCGTTCAGGTGGTTGCTTGATAAGTCCATAGACTAGTCAGGAATTAGAGACAAACCTAGATAAAGAGTGGGCACACGTGGGGCCCTTGAATCCTGGCAACAAAATTCCATCCTTGTTTGACCCAGCAGTGCCCAGTGTGGCTGAAGTTCCCTTTCCAATTTGGTGCTATCGCCGTCTCTTCAAAACAGGGTATAACGCTGAGACGATTTACCAACTCTCTGGTGTGCAAAGCACATGAATCGCCATAGCTCTGTCCTGGGGGTCCTGTTCCAGCACAGCTGCAGACTCAGGACCCAGAATCCTCACAGCCCTGCCCTCACCTATGCTGTCTCCACATGCTCACCCAAACCAGCAGTTTCCAGGGAGGCTGGACCCCAGAGCTCAGGAAGGAATGGAGTGAACAGGAGATGCAAAATGATGGGAACATTTCCTAAACCACTTAGCTAAAATCCACTGGTAACATTATCCCCCCCTTTTATTATTGAATCACCATGAGTCACAGTAACAAAGTTTTCATGTTTGAGCTTCAATCACACAATCATCAGACACCCATCCCTTCACCAGTGCATGCTTTCCACCACCCAAATCCCCAGTATAATACCCCATCACCACCACCATTCCACACCTCCCCCTGCCTGTGTGGCAGACAATTTGCACAGTAATCTCTTTCTCTACTCTGGTTATCTTCAATGTTTCAGACCAGTCCCACCACCACTCATACATGCTGAAAAGGCCATGCTAGACATTGTTTTGTATTGCTTCGTTTGCCCTAGGAATTTTAAATTTTTAATAATTAGGGTCTAGAGAGATCGCTGAAGCAAATTACTGGGATCTGAAATTCATTTGTGTGTCTCTGGATCGTGGCCGTGTGGGAGCGTCAAGTACACAGCGGCCATATGTGTGCATCATCTCAGAGTCCCACGGGGGTGGGGGGAAGGAGAAGGACTGACTTCTCCCCTGTCCTGTGAGGCCTGGCGTTTCCCATCACTGCCACCCTGTACCTGGTGCTTTTTGCTGAGTTCTAGAAGATGGCGGCAGAAGCCTGGATTCATAGGGGGCAGGTGGAGGAAGGACACCTGCCCCAGTCTGGAGTTGTCCAGTGAAAGTGGCCTATGGCAAATTCAAGAGACATCTATGCAGTAAGTTGCTCAGGTCCGAGATTCATGTGTATGTGTCAGGATCATGGCCATGCTGGACATTAAGTAGACAGTGGTCGATGTGGGTGTCACCTCTGAGTCCCATTGGGGCAGGGGGAAGGAGATGAAAACGTTCTTAAACTGATGAAATCTCACTTTAGCTAAAGATTTTATTAACATGCTTTACTCTATATTCAGTACATTAATTAAGATATATCTCTTTTATCAATCCTCCCGTTCGCATTTTATGTGTTTTTTCTTCCTTACACATGTAAAGTAAGTCATCCTGGATCATAATTAGCAATTTACTAAAAGATGAAAGAAATGAATAAAACCATAAATCATTCATTTTGCATTTCTCATTATTAGACACTCCGGCATGACAGAAACACTTTCATGATTTTGTTCTTGACAGCAATTTGGGCAGGTACAATGGAATTTGCACATGATAGCTCATGAGTGTCTCAAGACTTTATCTGTTACCACTAACTGATACCCTGAGCACTGCAGGGGGTACCAGGACACAGACAGGAAGTAAACATGGAGAATGCCAAATGTGGCCCGAAACCAAAGAAAATAGATGTGCATTTGGATAAGAACAGGTTTTTATAATGATTAGATACCAGTCCATTTTATCCCAATTTAGTCGTGTTGTACCTGGGCTGATAATGTGATTCTAATAAGAAATATACCTTCACAGTTTAACTTTATTATTGACATTGAATCTATAAACCTGTTTCTATTTTCAAAGTGAAGAGGATTTAATTGCACATTTGTGATGTTGAACAGGTGACTTTGGAAGGTCAGCAAAACAGGAGAGCTGCCTCAGTGGTGTCACCATGTGATGGGAGGGGGAATGTAGATCCTAATCCCCAAATTCCAGTGTCTCAGGAGGGTGAATGGAGGTTGAGGTTGGTCCACAATGAGAAATTAATTAAAAGGCACACCGACAATGGTCTCTGCATGAGCCTCAGTGTAAGAAGGGTCCCTGGGCTCTGGGGTGTGGCATATCTGGGAGTTTCAGGGAAGTGGGGCCTCAGGTATGTGCTCTGGGTTCTTGAATCTTGTCTCACTGTGAAGGGGTCAGCGCTACCCATGTCACAAAACCTGGTCTCTCCTCTACAATGGGTTAAGGGTGGAGAAGATTGAGGATGTCTGAATGTCCACTTAGTGAGTGAATGGAGGGTGAGAGGTAAGTCTGTCCAGGAGAACAGAACTCCCAGGTGTAAGGTGACCAAGTAGAGTCTACCTGACAGCAGGTCAGTTTGCACAGTCTGTCAGAGAGCAGAAGGAAGGAGCCAGCACACAGCTGAGTGGACACCAGAATTTCTCTTTCTGATCAAGTGACTCTCACAGAAGACAGTGATAATTCTACAGGGTCATTTTAATTTCTACAAGAGAATAATGTGTCCCTCAGGCCTCAGAGAAGTCCTGTCCTGTCACTGGAAACTTTTCATCAGGAAAGAGAGAGTGTGATAAGTCATTACTGCCCAAAGCAGGGATGGAGGACTCAGGACCACAACCCACAGCACAAGATTCCCAGGGGGTCATCTGAGAGCTGAGGGGCAGGTCAGGCTTGATCTCCACAGAAACATGATTCATCTGGTAATGAGAAACGTTTCCTCAGGGGAGAGTCCTCAAAACCTCCTGGGGTCCTGCACATCTGAAGCTCACCCTGCTTCCTTCTGCAGGTGGTTTGTGTCTGGGCCCACAGGGCCTTCCCCTCACTGTGTCTCTCGCACAGTAGTACAGGGCCGTGCCCTCCTCCCTCAGGTGGCTCATTTGCAGAGAAAGCGTGTTCTTGCTGTTGTCTCTGGAGATGGTGAATCGGCCCTTCACAGAGTCAGCATAGTTTATAAAACTACTATCATAACTAATGGTTGAGACCCACTCTAGGCCCTTCCCTGGAGCCTGGCGGACCCAGTTCATCCAATAGCTGCCAAAATTAAATCCAGAGGCTGCACAGGAGAGTGCCAGAGACCCCCCGGGCTTCACCAAGTCTCCCCCAGACTCCACCAGCTGCTCCTCACACTGGACCCCTGCAAACACAAAGACATCCTGGTCAGGAAACTCTCCTCACACAGAGGATCTGGTTCTCCCATCACCCCCATGCTTTGTTTCTCTGTCACCCATGAGTTACCTCCTAATACAGTCACCAGAAAAAGCCAGTTCAAGCCACATGCCATTTTGGTTCTGTGTGAGTCAGGATGGAGCCCCTGGGAACCCCTGAACTGATGCCTCTCTTGGAGCTGAGGCTGGGCTGGGCCATTTTCATCATAGCAGGGAGAGGCTCATTTGCATATACTCCTCCTACATAAAATGTTCTGTTTGAATCTAAAGAGTAAGTGAAGGACTCCAGAGCAAATATCTTCTTCTGGGGGTGACTTGTGACCCAGAAAAGATTCTGTCATGCAATTTTTATATGACAACAAATTTAATTTGAGATATTTTGTCCTTAATTTTGATGACTCTCATGTAATATCTATAGTCATACTTCTGTTTCATGCATCATTTGTCACAGAAAAGCTTAAATACTTTATATAATATTCTCATAACACATTGTAAGAGTTGGTCCCGTTATTGAGACAAAAGTAATCCACTGAATCACACCAAGTTATGAATGAGTTGGGAACCCAGAATTGAAACAGAATCAGAAGTAAGGCAGAATGGCCAGACAGCATAGCCCTGATATCTGGGAAACCTGAGGCAGGATCCTGTGTCTGCTCTGTCTCTGCTGTTTCTCCCAGAGGAAACATCCCCGAGGTTAAACATGTTTGTCGTTATGTCAAAGGCCCTCAGATGTGTAAAAGCTTAGCTCAGACAGACTAGGTCAGGTAAATGACCTAAGAATGCCATTCTTCTGATGATTCCTGGTTCTAATTGAAAACTCTAACTGTGTTGGGCATTAGGAGCTCTAGGTCCACGAGCATGTTAGTCCTCTGATCACTACCCCTTTTCTCTTAAGTCTGTATTTAAAATACTCACTGCATCCCATGAATTGTCCCTGTTCACCGGGTTCATTCCCCAGTAACAAGAGATGTAGAGGCAGCAGAGGGATAAGCTTCTTCCCATGCATGTGGCAGATCAAGGTTCATTCCCTGCACTTCATATGGTTTCTCATGCCCCCACTAAGAGTGACCTCTGAGTACAGAGCCAGCAGTATACCCAGAGTGGGACAATAACAAATCCAAAACAACTGGGGCTGAAGGATAGCATAGTTGCGGGGAGCTTGCTTTGCACATGGCAACCCAGGTTTGAACTCTTGTATCCCATATGCTTCCCCCAGCAATTTCAAGAGTAACTGCTGAGTGCAGAGTCATGAGCATCGCCAGGAATAGCCCCCAAACCAGACAAAAACTCACAAATAATGCCAAACAAAATATGGGCTAGCTGCTGTCAAGAACTTCTTCCCTGTAATGAGAACAAATTGTATTTATTCTGAATTTTGCCATTACTTGGAGGGTGTTGGAGACTAGTGTGCATGAAGGTGCATGGGGTGTGACACTTCATATCAGCCAACTCCACGTCTCCTTACCATATCAATATTTGATTAGCAGTAAAAACCACAGGAGGCCAAGCCCTACACACAATACTGACTTATAGATCATTAATGTTTCATGAGTGCTGGCATATATGGACACCTATCCAGAGATCATCACACCCAAAACAGTGGATGAACCCCTCACCCCAGTGTTTCCCTTTGGCCCATGCTATTCCTCCCCCCATGCTTCACCTCTCTCTCATGCTCTCTGCAGTGCCTCCTGTTCATGTAAGTGTATGTAGGGTGTGATGACGGAGATTCACTCTCAGTAGCTTCCCACTCTAGGGATATATTATGGGTGTTTACTCATGACTAAAAGCTTAGATAACTCTCAGTCTTGGACCTTTAAGATAGGTCACACTAGTTTTCTAGAAGGAAGAGGTGTAAGGACAAAAAGCTCTTACATGAATATCAAAGAGAAAGCTATAAAAATAGTAACAAACAGGAAAGCACCGATTAATACTCACTCTGCAAGGCGTTGGAGTCCTGGGGGCCTGGTGGGGTGACTGTGGGGAACAGGGAGGACAGATCACCGGGAGGGGGTTTGGGAGTGTGAGGGTGTCACTGAGAGTGGAGCTGCTCTGGGAGTGATGGGGAGGGGTCCCAGGAAAGACGCTGGAACTGGGCATGGATGGGATTGGGTGGGGTTGATGGGGGCTGAGTGTCTCTGTGTTGTGACAGAATATTGGCCCCAGTGGGCTTCTAGCACATGGTTACCCTCTTTGTTCCCTGGTCAGTCTGAGGCCTTTTATGAAGTGGCTCTCTAGTGCCCACTGGTGGTCGTCAGAGTCCCTGTAGCCCCTCCTATGGTCTGGGGGGGTCCTTCAGAGTTCCACAATTCCCAGAGTGAATAGAGGAAGTGTGTTCTCAGCACCATTGGGGATAGGAAGTGTGAGCACTGGGAAATGAGTCTGGCTTGATTCACACCAGTTTCCCCAGGGAAGTGTGTTCAGAGACAGTTCCATGGAGAAGGGAATCCTTCCTGCCTCCACGTGGAGGTATCTCATGCCTGAGTCACATCACAGCTCACGGAGACCTTAGAGTAAGTCTGGGTTACAGAGAAAGGGCCGGATAGGAGAAGCCCTGCAAAGGGAGAGCAAAGGGTCAGTACAAAGAGATATAAATATAGGAAAGAAACAAATTATGAGGTAAGACTCAGTTTCTGTGGCAGTCCATTATAATCGGAGATTGATTCATTGTCCTGGAGCATTTCTGACACAGAAATAATCAATATCCTTAAATACAGGCTGGGATATGTGGTATCCGGTGAAAGTTTGGA
This sequence comes from Sorex fumeus, assembly GCF_029834395.1. NCBI lineage: Eukaryota > Metazoa > Chordata > Mammalia > Eulipotyphla > Soricidae > Sorex > Sorex fumeus. The sequence continues at coordinate 171,444 of NW_026606224.1, read as the reverse complement.
CAACATTTCTAAGTGATTCGCCATAGCCTCCTTCTCCCACCATCCAACTAACTCCGCCTGCTCGCCACCCCCCAGAGCTGTGTCAGCCCCACCAGCTCTACATCCCTGACGTGATTCACCACCGCCACCAACCTCACTGCCTGTGACTGTACCTCTGTATATTTCTTTTGAATGTGAATGAAAGTACTGGATAAAGTACTCTTGGTGAAGCTCCATTTTGCTATGTTATTTTTATACTATATACTACCATATTTCTTGGACCCAGACGATTCATTTTGATGTAGGTGTGCTCCACGGGTGACTTATGTGAAGAGGGCAGGAGAAAGACGGTCTCTTTCTCCCCATCCACCTCTTTCACCCGGGACCCAGGGTTACTGGGTTCTTGTCTCACCTCAAATAAAGGAATTTCAGGAGTAGACGAGCAGTGAAATGACAGTTTTTATTTGGAGGTTTTGAACGGAAGGAGGGAGGGAAAGTGGGAGAGAGTGGAGAGTATCCTGCTCAAGAGAGAGCCCCTACACACATCTCAGCATTAGGCATGAAAACATGAAAGTACACATCTCAAGAGGCGAGATGCGGATGACACATGTGCTCAGGCACCTCATGTGCTTGGCCACATGGGAGCAGGCAGCACATGAGCTCGGGCAGCATTTGTACATGCTTGCTTTATTCAAGGTGGCCTTTATAGGGTTTTTCCAACCTGCTCCCATGTGGCGCTTCTACCTATGTAAAAGTCTAGGGAAGTTCCCAGGGGGTTGGGAATGGTGATGGTCTTTTTGGAAATTCCTTTCCTCACTTTTGTTTCTGCAGGTGTTTCTGTTGGAGGGGGTTGGTCCAGCCTCCTCAGGGTCTGTTATAGACAGGCACCAGTTCTCCCAGGGCTATTAATTTACAGGATATTTACTGCTATTGCCTTGGGAAGGGGCCTTCCCTATCTGCCTGCCTATATCAATTCGATAGGTCTGCTGTAAATCTAGGGAAACTCCTTTGTATGTAATTTCCTTCTTTGATCTTGCTGCTTTCAGTACTGTTCTCTGTTTATGGTGTTGGTCCTTCTGATTAGGATATGTCTTGGAGCCTTTTATTAGGGTCTATTTTAGCTGGTACATTTTGGATGTGAATGTTTTCAACAATGATGTCCATAACTGTTATTACCTCATTTTGCTTACTTCCTTTTCCTTCTGTGACTCTGAGGGTTCTTACACTGCTCTTGAATCAATCTCTGCTTTGGCCTTGAGTTTTTTGAGGTGTTTTCCCAACTTTTGTTGTTGCCTGGAGGTTTTCCGCATCTTATCGTCAAGGTTATGTTTTCCATTGTTACTCTAGTGTTAAGAACACGATTGCGTTTTTCATTTCATCTACCAAAATTTTTGCTAATGGCATTTATTTCTCATGTCAGTCCAGTTTCTCAGAGTGTAGATATATTTGTTTTTACTTATCAGTACAGATTGAGATATAACTAGGTGCTCTGAAACCTTTGGTTAAAGAGCCCACACAATGTATGTCTTCCTTAAGTATTGCTGTTACACAAAGCTTTCTTTTTTTGGAAGCAGACGTGACAGGCAGAAGAAGAGGGAGAGTTCTGGATATTGCTGGGGACTTGTGACAGAGATGGCATGAGGGAAGCTGAAGGTCCTGCTTGAAAGGAGCTCTGACCCTGCATCCTGCTCCACACCCTCCTTCCCTGATATTGCCCAAGGGCTCAGAACCCTGCTAGTGCCCAGACTCTCCCCCAGATTGACCAGCCCTGGAATACCTCAGAATGTTTATACCTGTGTGTTAACTCAAAAGTAACAGCCAAGTCTCCTGGTCCCTGGCAGGTGTCACAGAGATGATCTACTCAATGCCATGGAGATAATCCACAGAATGACCCTAATCTCTGAGACCAATTGGGTCCCACTTTGGGCCAGTTTTGGGGAGGCAGGAGCTCCCCATGTGCAGGGGCAGACAGAAGTGGTCTGATGAGACCATGGGTTTGTACCCCACTCAGGCGCACACTCCCAGCCCCTACAATGTAGAACCAGTAGAAGAGCAGCAGGATGAGTCTGGATATGCCCAGAGCACGAAGTGGCTGCACAGGACTCATGTCCCTGCGCCCAACATCTCCCTTGCTGTCTGAAGTGGGAGCGCCCATTCTGCTCAGTCCACCCATCTGGGGAGAGGGCAGCAGAGCAAGGGCCATAGAAAACGGGACGGGGAGGCAAATACAGGGACCATGGAACTTTCTCCTTGTTTTGGGAACATGGGTCATGGTTCAGGAGGGCGGCCAGTCCAAACAGGTCCTGCCCCCGAGATTGGCCAGTCACAAGAGGTGCTGGCCCAGGCCCTGCTCTGGTGCCTTCTGGAAAGCCAGAACAAAGCAGAACTCCCCGTGCAGGCAGAGGGGTACAGAGAGAATATGGGGCGGCCGGGGTCTTCCGCGGGGTGGAGGAAAGGAGGAAACCACAGGGGGAGACGGCGCCTCAGTTGAGCCCCAGGACCCAGCACGCACACCTCCGTTCCTCAGAGAAGCTGTAGGGGCCTAGGGAGAGGAGGGAGGGCAGGACACAAGGACAAGGGGGAGAGAGAGAGAGGGAGAGAGAGAGAGAAAGGGAGGAAGGGAGAGATGGAGAGAGAGCGAGATGTGGGGGAAGGGTAGAAGGGGGGAGTAGCTGGTACCTGGCTCAGGAGCCCTGGAAGGTTCTGCAACCACCACCCCTCTGCTGGCCCATAGGAGCTGTTTCAGGGTCAGGGGGCAAAGGTCGAGCAGCCCCGCCCTGGCCCTCCTGCTCCTTCCAACCGACCCTCTCTGGGCCCAGCGCGCCCGGACAGCCCAAGTCGGGCGCGGCCGCTGGACGGGTCAGCGACCTGTCCCGGGGTTCCCTGTGTCCACGCGAGGCCGCGGGCCCCGTGACCAGCGCTGCCCATGGCCTCCCCCGGCCTGGCCGAGCCAGATCCGGGCCCGCGTCTGGATCAGGCTCATCTCGAGGTGCTCCCTGGAGCCCTGACGTTCCAGGTCCTTCTCCCTAATGGTCATCCAGAGCCCACATTTCTCCGACACGATGGGACTGTCCTCAGGGGCATCCTGTGGTCACTGTCCCACACTTCCATGGGTGTCCCGTGCGTGGGGGGTCCCCCAGGCTCATCCCGAAACCCCAGACTTGCAACGCTGTGTGGGTTGCACTGAGACGTGTCCAGTCAGGGGGACGCTGCTCGACCACTGCTGTGCTGACCAGGTCCCCGTCATCCAGGGTGTCTGTCCCGTCTCAAAACTGGGTCTGGGCTGAGTCCACATGCACACAGAGATGCCTGCGGAGGGACCAGGATACCCCAGAGACCCTCGCAGACGCCCAGAGTCCCCCTCAGCCCACAGGGCACCTGCTGCACCTGGGGTTGCTGCCCTGTGAGGGGACATGGGGCGTGGGCATCCCCTGAGGGTCCTGGCCCCCTCCGCCAGGACATGAGACCTTCACCAAGAGCCGTTCTTATGGGAGACAATCATATAGGCCCATCCCAGGTGCGGGTTCGTGTAGGAGGTTTGGGGAAAGGTCTCTGGGATAGGTAGGAGGGTCGTACTGTTGTAACCTGTTCTCAGGGAACACATTTGTCTGTATTAACTCAGTGTACCTTGGTTGATGTTGATATTCATGATGAAGTATCAGAGCTGAAGACCTGTCCCAATCTGAGGAAGATCAGGTGGGTGACGCAGGGTACAGTGCTCACCGAGTGAGGAATGTCCAAGTCCGTGACAGTGCTTATTTGTGAGCCTGACCCCTGCCCTACCTATCCATGAACTCTGAGCAGAGTTCCTCTTCTGAGGGACAGTCCCCTCAGCTCACTCCCCTCAGGTGACCCACCTCTGAGGAGCACAAAATCCACCTCTGAGGAGTACAGAAACCCTAGTCCTGACCTAGGGTTCACATCAGAGTTTGAATACTTCCATGCCCCGTGTTTGAGAGTTAGATTTCCCCGCAATATTAATCATTGTAATAAATAGATTAATCTCATCACCAAGTTCTGTAGGCTTGTAGAGCCTCAAGCAGTACTTGAAATTGTCTTTAAATTATTGTCATTATCAGGTTTGTTGTTGTTGTTTAATTCTCCTCATAATATAAGGTATTTATGAACAGTTCAGCCTGCCATGCACAAAGTCCTTCCCTAGGATAATTTCATTTGTTTTAATTGAATGAGGGAAACCCAGGACCTGAGGTAACACCCACTCACCCCACAGTGCCTCCTGCTGGACTCCAGGCTTTGTGAGGACCTGAGCGCCCCCTACTGCTCAGTCTCCTTCCATTATTTCAGTGACTAATTGCCTTGGAATATCTGGATTTCTGGAGGCTTCTTGATGGGCTGCCACCAGGTCACTATCTCCACCTCATTCCTCTGTAGGTCCTGCAGCTCACCTCTGCTCTGAGCACCGGGAAATCATATCTGGATGCGAATATGATGCACAGCCAGGACCGAGTCCAGGTCAGGCCCAGACACAATCTGTCTAAAGTTTGTGCAAGTCAGCATCCGCAGGAAACTGTTTCTGCTCAGTTCTCACTCACGGTCCAGACAAGGGATGTCCCAGGGGAAATTGCATCTATCACAGAATTTGCACACCCACAAGAAGGACATTAGGAATACATGAATAATTAGTGGGTAAAAAGTAAAACGAAATAATTGATCCATGAAAGAATTTCATGTGTTTTTTAATGTTTCTACTAGAATGGTACAATTTTCTCAGTCATCTCCCGTATGATTTTGAACCTGTAAAATCCTGACTGCAGGTAGGAAGCAGATACATTAGCTGATTACACACAAAACTATCATAATCTCTAATAAGTAAGTTTCTTTGATGTACTATGCAGAGAATTTAACTTTGATCCATGAATTTGATTACCATTATCAAAATTGTCATTTGAGTAATTCAGGTGGGATAGTCCGTTGTTAGCAACATAAAACCTGTATACCAGGACAATAATAATTTGGAGATATTTTCCCAACTTTGCAGAGACCTCTCTTAGGTGATGCCATCAGTATGAGAGAGATTCCCTTTACGGTAGTCAGCCCTTAGCATTCCTCTCTGACAATGTCTGGGGGTCCTGTCTCACTCCTGGCCTTACTGAGGTGGGTTTCCACTATGTCATTATGGAAATTTCCACCAGTCATCTAGTTGCTCCAGACCAGCATTGTGTTATTAACATATATCTCCCAGGGAAATGTATTCCATGATTAAGAATAAGTAAGAACTTTAAGATGACGAGGACAGTGGTTGTTGCCTTGAGAACTTGGGAAATTCCAGGTGACATCTGAGATTGGCACCATGTACAGAGAAAGAAATGAGGGTAGAGTGAGACACTGCACCATAGTAAGCAGCAGCTTAATATCCAGGGACCCACATAGGTGTCTGTTTTGGAACAAAGACAGGAAAAATTCATCAGGAACCATCACAGAAGCTTCATTTCTGGACTTGACCCCCTGTGAAAATTCCTCTGCCTGTCATAGATTTGTGTTGGCACACGTGTTCTCGAAAAGGGCCCTTAGTTAGGGTCTTTGTTTTCTTGATCTTCCTTGGTCTCTGTTGGAGCAGATTTGTGCCTGTATTTGGAACCAAATTCCAACAGGGTTGTCTAAGCATCAGTAGGCTGTGGGTGGGCAATGTTTCTCTTAGGGAGGGAACCAAAGGTGTCATTGTGGGGGCTTTGAACTCAGTCCCTGATTCATAAATTGTTAAATCACCACTACTAATGTAATTTGGGGATATATTAAAGGGGAAAATTGAGATGTTGGGAGAGCATAATAAGTAAAACTGATACTATATCTTCTGCTGCCCCCAGATGTACAGGAAGACTGTGAGTAAACATGTGTGTGGCAACCCATCCTGTGGCCTTTATCATGTCTGCATGGAGTCTCCATAGACACTAATGGGAGATGTGCTTATCGCCCCAGGTACTGATTCTCTTGTTAATTATTTATTTATTTGCTTTTTGGGTCACACCCAGCTGTAAACAGAGGTTAATTCTGGATTATACACTCAGGAATTACTTCTGGTGGTGCTTGGGGGACCATATGGGATCCTGGGACTCAAATCCAGGTCGACCGCATGCAAGGCAAATGCCATACGTGCTGTGCTATTGCTCCAGCCCCCGAATCTCTAGTTTTTATTTCTGGGTTTTGTCACTTTTCTCTAGGTTCTTAGGCTCATTTTTATTTTATTTTATTTTATTTTTATGTAGGAGTACTGCTATTTATTTAGCCACTGATTAGCTGATTGAATTGGGCGTGAACTCCACCTTACATTTTTTTATTTTTTATAATTTTATTTATTGACTCACTGTGAGAGCAGTTACAAAGCTTTCGGGTTTAAGTCTTGGACATAGAATGAAACACCCGTACCTTCACCAGTGCCCATTCTCCACCACCAATAACCTCAGTCTACCCCCATCCCAAACCCTCCCACTACCTGTGGGGCAGATGATTTCCACATTACTCTCTCTCTACTTTGATTACATTCAATATTTTTACACCAGACCCACCATTATTATTTGGGATTTTACCCCAACACTTATATCTTCTGAAAAGGCAACAGTAGACAATTTGTTTTCTATTGCTGGTTATGAGTAACATATGATGTCACGTGGCTGCAGTAGTGGCCATAAGATTTTGAAATTCCGAAATTTTAACAATTAAATCTGGAGGGATTTCTGCCAAAACCTGCTGTGTTCTGAGATTTGTGCATGAGTCTCTGTGATCCTGGCCATTAAGCATCTTGATCAGGAGTCAGAGAGGCCGTTCGTGGGCGGCGACTTAGGGTATCGTTGGGACGGGGTGGAAAGGGCCAGCGCCACCCCCATCCCGTGAGGCCCCACGTTTCTCTTCACTGTGGGCCCAAACCTGATTGTCCAGTGGCCTCTGGAAGATGACGGCCACAGGGTCGCCAGGGGGAACAGGCCAAGGCACGAAACCTATTCCCACCTGTGGTGGCCTGGTTCCGGTAACCTACTGCAGGGACCAGATGCATTTCTGCCAAAAGCATTGGGTTTCGAGATTTGTTTCTGAGTCTCTGGGATCATGGCCATTAAGCAGTTCGATCAGGAACCAGAGAGGCCTTTGCCTCCAATTATATAGCTGAGCCGGAGGTGGTTTGTAGGTGTGTCTTCCACATACCTAACTTTTGGCCATTTACTTTCTTGGTAAACTTTGTCCCAAGTTTTTGGGATCTGGCCAAAGGCACAGCAGCAATTTTGGGGTATATGGAAGTCTGAAGACGCCATCAGGCTGCTGATGCACTCGTCTCACAGGTACAGATTGACCTGCTGGTGACACCATACCCCCATAGGCTCATTTTAAATGTTGAGTGTCCATGCATTTCTCCCTCAGTGTCTGTCTTCTCTGCCAACAGATACCAAGTGGAATTGCTTGGTTTTTCATTTTGCATCTCAAAATACTTTCAAATGTGGCTCAATAAATGGCATTTATTTCCTAGGAATTTTACGACAGGTGAATTAAGGTGTCACCTCCCCTCAGCTGGAAGCGCTGAGTTCTGGCATTGCCAACAGGGTGCCCTGGACCTTGCTCAGAATCTGCTGCTGCTGTCACTCAGGGATCAGTCCCTCTGCACACATACCTCTGGTGTCTCTTCCCTCTCCGAGTGAAGCATCTCCTTAGCATGGGCATGACGCCTCCAAGATCAGGGGTCACCGGGATAGAGGGAGAGGCACTCAGGGTTCACGCTACTACATCATGATCACAGAGAAAAGTCACAGCGAGGCTGGGACAAGACAAGGACATGCTCTCATTACACAAAACCATGTGGTCCTGTACTTCTGACCTTGGCCACTATCCTAGTGTCACCTTCTCCACTCCCCATGTCTAGTGGCAGGATTCCAGCTGAGGGATATGGAGATGCAAATAGGCACATGGGGCGGGGCCTACAGACTCTCAGAAGGGGTCTCCCAACACCTGGATTCCATCTCAGAAAAAATGATTGCCTGCTGGCCCATAGCAGGTGAATATGTGCATATTTAGATGCTGGAGTGTTTTCTACTTTTACACATTAGTCCCAGGAATGTCCGTTTCTTTTCAGGCACAAATCACAGAAAGGAGGTCAGGAAATGAGGGGTAGACAGGCACAGACACTGATGCACCTGGGTCACTCCTCCCCACAGATGGTGTCCTGTGTCCCCATGTCCTGCTGAGTGCCCTTTGTGTGATGCTGAGAAGAGAAAATGAAGTTCAGCTACCATTTCAATCTATTGACATTTCCCAAAGGACAAGACTTTTGCCCCAAAATGTAGAATAATCAAAGATTTTTCTGGAGTTGGAGCCATGATCCCAAACCTGCAATGGTCCCAGCACACAATGACATGTGTTAGCTCCTGTGGTAACTGTGAAAAACAAGGACCTCAGTCATACCGGAAACAGGAGTGAATGACTCTTCTAGAGAAAACAGTCCAAGAATCTGCAAAGCCCCCAGCACATATTTAAAAAATGATTCTATGAATAGCGTCTGGGAAGCACCAGTGAAAAATCCAACAAGAGTATATGAGTGACTGCAGTTATTCTAGAGATGTATTTGCCTCTTGGCTGTTGCTGAATGAGAGTAATCCCGAGCCTTTCCCTCAGATGAAGCCAGGCCCTGTGAGCCCCATTCTGTGTCTCAGACCTGACTCTCTGAGGAGAAAGTCAGGAGGATTAGCGTCCCTATCATCTTCTCCCCGGCACAGCTGCCTCCCCCTCGGTTTTCTGACACATTCAGGATGTGGTTGTCACACTGTCTCTCGCACAATAATACACGGCTGTGTCCTCAGTACTCAGCCTGCTCAGTTTCACGTAGGCTGTGTCGATGGATGCATCTACAGTGAGTATGAGTCTGCCCTGGAACTTTAGTGCATAGTTTGGAACACCAGTGTTAGTGTTTATCCTTCCCATCCACTCTAGTCCTTGTCCAGGGACCTGCCATACCCAGTACATCCAGTAGTCACTGAAGGTGTATCCGGACGCCTTGCAGGAGATCTCCATTTATGTGCCAGGTTTTCCTATCTCAGCCCCTGACTGCACGAGCTGTACCTGGGAGTTCACACATGTGGACAGCAGACAAGTGTGGGTGGACTCTACTTGACTGGCCCTGTTCCCTCAGCCCGAGGCATGGGACGCTTACCTGAAGCCACTGCCACCAGGAAGAGAATTCTCCAGGTCCAGTTAATGGTGGGGACCATACACCCAGGGGCTTGTGAAGGTGTGGGTATGCCTGCTGTGTGATGGTGTCAGGACACAGACACATCTGTATTTAACTCAGTGCCCCTCGTGTAATTTGCATATTCATGAGGAGGTAGAATTCATAGCTGAAAGTCTGGTCCAACCTGAGAAGGGGCTGGTGGAAGCCATCAGGTTTGTCCTCAAGGGGAGTGAAGAGGTCCACGGTCTGACCCTTTTTTGAGGAGATGATACCCTGCCCTCTCCCAGGTCTCTGTGCTCACAGAGCTCCCCCACGGAGGGCTAAGCCCCTTTGGGACCTTCCTCTCAGGGCCCCCCACATCTCTATGGCCTGTAGACATTAGGACACGCCTGGACTTTGAGGTTGTTTCTTGGATCCTGGAACTCCCCAAGAGTTACTACAATGACACTAATGCACCAGTGGTTTCCACTGCAGATATTAAAATTTCAGAAACTGCCCCTGCATACAGGTTTTACTGCCTTATCAATATGATAAATGTTCTTCCAAAATGATAAGTGTGCACAATTTAACCTTGTGTTTTATATGTATTTTAATTTTGATTTTCTTGAGAAAGCAAAATTTAGTTTTTGTGAAGAAGGAAATCCATGCTGAGGAGATTTCTGCCTCTCTGCACCCATTTCCCCCATCTCTGCACCCCTTCAGCCTTCAACTCGGTGCTCTTGGGACTTGGCACCCCCTGCAACCCGGTTCACACCCTGCAGGGAGAGCCTCTTCGCTCTCAGGCATTTCAACCTCTTGACATCTCTAACACAGGACTGAATTCTGGGACTTCACTTCAGAAGCCTTGTTCACAAGACATATTCTTTTATAGGCCTTTTGATTTGGTTTTGAGATACACCCCACTGTTCTGAGGACTTATTCCTGGCTCTGTGTTCAGGAATCACTCAGGTAGATGCATTATAGTAAAATATTGACAAATCAAGTAGTTATATATAAAAAATAAAAGATGACAGTGAGTGTTCTTTTATTATGTAAAATAAAATGTTTTACATAAAATTAAAGATCAATTCATGTAAATTAATATATAATTTATTGTTGAGATTATGTAAAGTAATGCAATTAATATTTAATTTAATCAAATAAAGTAGTAAAAACCATCAAAATAAAGAGGATTTAAGTCTTTAGATAAAGACTTTAATATGAGCAAAAATATATTAAATTTATTAAATTAAAACACGGCTGCCAACAAGTTTAATATTTAACTATAGTAGTAGGACAAATAAATGAGAAATCAATCACAATCACGATTATACTGTTGTTCATCGATTTCCTCGAGCAGGCACCGGTAACGTCTCCTTTGTCCATAAATTTTAGAAAGTGCCATATTCAAGGATCTTTCAGGGTCAGGAGAATGAGACCCATCATTGTTACTGGTTTTTGGCATATTGAGTACAGCATGGGGTGTTTGCCAGACTCTGCCATGTGGGCAGTATGCTTTCAGTAGCCTGCGGAGTTCTCCAGAGTAAGAACTAGATAATAAGATGTCACATGGCTGCAAATGCAGCCGCACGCTATCGGGAGCTGGGTTTTATAGTCTCTGGGTCTTGACCCAGACCCAGAGAAATCAATAGGATAAAATTAATAAAGTTTTATTGAACATATGATTTGAACTCTGACTTTTTCAGTGATACACAAGAGTATTATTTAAAGAAATTTACTTAGAGAAATGCAAGGGGAGAGAAAGAGAGAGCCAGGTTTAGGAGAACACATGGGCTTCTCCAAATGGGAAATATCTTTGAGTCTTTATTTCTGGTCAGACATGTTAGAATCTGGAAAACACCTTCCCACTCAGCACGTATGGGAACCTGAACAAGTAAAACTCAGAGATTCACGTTCTGTTTCTCTGTGAATACTAGGAAAAGAGAGATGGAGAGAGAAGAAACCAGTATTATCTAAAGAAATTTTCTCAGAGAAGCAAGGAGAGAGAGAGAGAGAGAGAGAGAGAGAGAGAGAGAGAGAGAGAGAGAGAGAGAGAGATGGCACAGGACTGTAACAGGAAGGACAGTCCAAACCAAGAATCGAGAATCTGGTCATCATCACTTGAGTCATCCTTCTCCTTTATTGATCTATAGGATTGTATATGGGTTCTCTCTCTCTTCTCTCTTCCTCTCCATCTCTTTCTCCCTCTCTCTCTCTCTCACTCTCTCCCCTCCAGGAGGAGCCAGGCGGACTCCACAGAGGCCCCTCCGCCGCTGGGGCTGAGGGTCTCGGGGGTCAGGAGGGCCTGAGGGTATCCGGAGATGGGCCGGACCCTCAGGGTTGTTGCCCTGGGCCTCCCCGGGGGTCACACCAAGGCCGGATAGCACCCTCCCCCCCCCCCCCCGAGGGCAGGAGACCCTTGGTCATCATGTCCCTGTCCCCACGTCTGCCTCTGACAGACCCGGCTGCTCCCCAGGTGCCCACTGCCAAGCGACGGGTCTCCCCAAGTGTCACTCCGGGACCCCGGCCGGCCTCAGGTTTGGGTGTGACTCAGTTTCCCTCCCAGTGCTCCTGACACCGTCCGGCCCATCTGCACAGAATTCTGACTCTCTGCATTTCCTCTTAGTTCGTGGTCACCAGCAGGGCTTGGGGACACTCTGGGCTCTGCCCTCAGGACCCTCCTGGGGACTGGATTGGGCTCTGGGTTTCAATCTGGGAGGACTGCGTGCAGGTGAGGGCTGCCACGCTGTCCCCTTCCCACACTAGGTGGCTCTGACAGGGGTACTGAGGTTCCCTGATATAAAGCCTCTCATTCACGGTGACCCCTGTCCCCGGGTCTGTCCAGGCGAGTCCAGGACGTGAATCCTTACAGACTGACCCGCCTGCCTGTCTCAGTCAGAAGTTCCCAGGGAGCTCGGACCTCAGGAAGGACAGCAGAGTGAAGGGAGATGACAGGGACGGGGAACTTTCCTAGAGACATAGCAACAGAGCAACGGACACCTCCTAACTCTGTGAAAACGGGTTTCCAATCACCAACTTTAACTGAAGGTTTTATTAATCTCTTTGCTTTATTTTCATGTCATTAAATTAGATATATAGTTTTTCTCAGTAATTCTTGGTTTATTTCATGGTGTTCCATACCTTAACATGTAATTTGAAAAAAAAACATTGTTTTACAAGATTTTTATTGTAAATATACTATTCTGGATTATAATTAGTAATATATAAGTGTTACCGAAAGGAAAAAATTAGAAATGAATAAAAATCTAGACCATTTATTTTGTATTTTCTCATTAGACACTCTGATAAAACAGAAAGACTAAAACTTTTGTAAGGAATGTAGAGAGTATTCAATTTCCTGCCACATGGATGGAACTGGAAGATACCATGTTAAAGGAAGTTAGCCAGAAGAAGTACAAACATGGGGTGATATCAGTTATATGTGGCATTTGTAGGAATTGGATGAGGAACTGCAATGGTGTACAGGGTGGATGCCTAGATCCCCCATTGGCCCCAGAGTTTAGGGAGGAGAAGGAAAGAAATAGAGTGAAGGGGAGGGGAGAGGAGACAGAAGAGGAGTAAAGGGGCAGGGGCCAAGGGTACTCGGGGACACGGGTGGTGTCAAGGAATGATGAGCTGATATCCCAGTCACAGAGTCACAACATGGACCCCAGACCTGCGTGTGTTGTCCCTCCCCTGCTCTGTCCCTGAGCAAAGACTCTTGTTCCTGTCTTTCAGCGCACATGAAACCATGTAGAGAGAGAGTGGGGTCAGGCCCCAGGACAGGAGAGGGTCCCATGGAAGGTCTGGAGCAGAACAGGCAACTGCAGTGAGGAACTGAGCTGCATCTGGTCAGCAGGCTCTGCAGAGGGTCAGCACACACCTGCTGGGACTGGCCTCCGGGGAACGGAGCTGAAGCAGGGTCACCACCAGGACTAAGAAAACAAGACAGATACGTGAGACAGAAGCACGGGGTCAGGGCCCACAGTTCGTGGACTGAGTCCTGACTCGCCCCTTCTCACTGCTCTATACCAATGGCCATCAGAAGCACAGGGGCGGCAACTACAGACATTCCCCTGCTCACCTGCCCAGGGAAGCTGCTCCCTGTCAAAGGGTCTCTGCACTGCAGGACTGAGGGACAATGTCTTTTTTTTTTTTTTTTTTTTTTTTTTTATTTTTTTTTTATTTTTTTTTTTATTTTTTTCCCCTTTATTTTATTTTATTTTTTTTAAAGTTGTAGATTTACAATTTTTTGTGCTTTGGTTTCAATTATACAATGATCAGATACCCATCCCTCCACCAGTGCCCATTTTCCACCACCATGGATAATATCCCTCCCACCCCCATCCCCCCATCCCCCCGTCTCTGTGGCAGGGCAATCCCCTGTGTTCTCTCTCTCCTTTTGGGTGTTGTGGTCTGCAAAAGAGGCATTGAGTGGCAAACATGTTCAGTCTTAAAGTGGTTTTATCTCAGGGGTGTTTCCTTTGGGAAAGAGGAGAGATAACGCCTTTACAGGAGACCCCACCCCTCTTCAGCAGCTTTCTGCATTGGTGCTGGCTCACCCTCTAGAAAGTGCAGATCAGCCCCATCTTGCCCTTGTTCTTAGTCCTCCTGAATTAACCCTTTGTTCCCCACACAGACCCGCATCTCCTTGGGGTGTTTCACAACACCGGGAAACTGTGGACTCCAGAGTTGGGGCTCTGCACCCCTGGAGTGTGTGGAGGTGTCTTGTGTGCATCCCAGTGTGGGGGTACTGAACCCCAGGTCTGATGGAAGCTGGTACCAGATGCCTCTTGTCAAGGTGGCCTCTGGGTGGACACGGCTTCTCTCAATCCCTAGATTGAGGCACCTTGGGGTGACAAGGAGGGAAGTGTTGGGGTGCCATGTGCTGAGGTGGTTCACCTGGCTCTCCCAGGTGATGGGGCAGTGATCAGCAGGGGAGCAAGGAATGGAAAGGGCTCTGATGTGGGTCTGAGGTCAATTCCACCCTGGTACTGTGGGTGGGCAGGGAGTGTGGGGACAGATGTTGCTGGTGGACTGTGTGAGACTTATGCATTTGTGCATGGATATATGTCCATAGATATATGCCATCGATATCAATTGAGAGAAAGTGAAAAATTGTGATTATTTATTCCAAAGTTACGAAGCATCCACAATATTTATGTCTCACTCAACATTATATATTTTCCAGGAATATTGGTCAATTGGTGAGATCAGACCCAGGTAAACTCAGCTGGGATGCATGTCACTGGGGTGGAGGGAGCAGCCCCTGAGGCCTTGTTCTAGATCCTGTCTGCTGGTCCATGCTACTGCCAGCCCTCCTGGTCACACCCCAGACCATGTGTCTGTGTTTGGATCACAACCTTCCCTTGAGCTTGGCTGAGATGCCCCCAATATCAGAACTTCACAAACCCTGACCCCGACTATTTCTTTAGCATCACCTGATAGGAGAAATGTGACCATGGTCCCTATCTTAGAGGGTCATCTCCTCCACTCTTCCTTCTCCATGGCAGGATTCCAGCTCAGGAATATGGAGATACAACCATGCACAGAGGGGCAGGGTTTCACAGAAGGGGCTCTGACCACCACAAGAATTTCATCTCAGAGAAAAGGATTTCTTGCATAGACAGAATTTAAAACAAAATGTGTAACATTTTGAGTCGGCCATGCATAGACCTACAGTTCAGAAACCTACAATGATACCAGCCCAAACTTCCGTGTGGTTCTTCCTGTACCATCTGGGGAGCTCCACACAAATTCCTAGAAGAAACTATGAGTGACACCAGGTGTTCTACAGAGAAGCCATCTTCCTCTTGGCTGTTTATGACAAAGAGAGATCCTTTCCCTCAGATGAAGCCTGGCCCCGTGAGCCTCATTCTGTGTCGCAGACCCTGACTCTCTGAGGAGGAAGTCAGGAGGATCAGCATCCCTGTCATCTCCTCACCCGGCACAGCTGCCTCCCCCTCAGTTTTCTGACACTCTCAGGATGTGGTTGTTACATTATATCTCGCACAGTAATACATGGCCGAGTCCTCAGTGCTCAGCCTGTTCAGTTCCATGTAGGCTGTGTTCTTGGACTTGTCTAGAGTGAAGGTGACTTTCCCCTGGAACTTTGGCATATAGCTTGGAACACCATTGTTAGTGTTTATCCATCCCATGTACTCGAGCCCTTGTCCTGGGGCCTGCTGCACCCAGTTCATTGCGTGGTTGGTGAAGGTATATCCAGATGCCTTGCAGGAGAGCTTCACTGATGTCCCAGGTTTTCCCACCTCAGCCCCTGACTGCACCAGCTGCACCTGGGAGTCCACACCTGTGGACAGCAGACAGGAGTGGGTGGACTCCACTTGACTGGCTCCATTCCCTCAGCCCAAGGCATAGGGACACTTAAATGCAGCCACTGCCACCAGGAAGAGAATTCTCCAGGTCCAGTCCATGGTGAGGAACGTGCACTCAGGGGCTTCTGAAAGTGTGGGTATGCCTGCTGTGTGAGGTTGTCAGGACACAGCTACATCTCTATTTAACTCAGTATCCCTTGCGTAATGTGCATATTCATGAGGAGGTAGAATTCATAGCTGAAGGCCTGGTCCAACCTTCAAAGAGACTGGTGGAAGCCACCGGGTCCATAGTCAAGGGGAGCGAAGAGGTTCACGTTCTGATCCATGTTTGACGAGATGAAATCCAGCCCTGTCCAGGACTCTGTGCACACAGAGCTTCCCCTCGGGAGGGCCAACCCTTTCAGGACCTTCCCCTCAGGGACCTCCACATCTCTATGGCCTGGACACATCTGGACACACCTGGGCATTGTGGTTATTTCTTGGATTTTGTAACTCCCCAAGGTATGCCACAATGAGACTACAAAACCATTCTAATGCCCCAGTGGTTTCCACTGGAGATATTAAGAAGTCCAGAAACACCCCCTTCATATAGGATATACTGCCTTATCAATATGATAAATGTTCTTGCAAAATGATAAGTCTGCACAAATTCACTCTCACTGTCGTATATGTATTTTAATTTTGGTTTTCTTGAGAAAACAAAATTTAGTTTTAGTGAAAAAGAAAATCCATGCTGAGATTTCTGCCTCTCTGCACCCATTTCCCCCATCTCTGCACCCCTTCTAACCTGCAACTCCTCCGTGCTCTTGGAGCTTGGCGCCCCCTGCAGCCCAGTCCCCACCCTGTAGGGAGAGCCTCTGGGCTCTTAGGAGCTTTAACCTCTTGGCATCTCTAACACAGGATTGAATCCTGGGTCTTCACTTCAGAAGCCTTGTTCATGAGTCATATTATTTCATGGGCCTTTTGTTTTGGTTTTGAGCCACACCCAGCTGTTCTTAGGGCTTATTTCCGGCTCTGTGTTCAGGAATCACTCAGACACATGCATCATAGGAAAATATTGGCAAAACAAGTAAATATATATATATATATATATATATATATATATATATGGGATGCTGGGAATCGAACCCAGGTCGGCCGCGTGCAAAGCAAACACCCTACCCGCTGTGCTATTGCAGTGCTCTTTGCTGAGATTATGTAAAAGTAATATAATAAATACTTAATTCACTCAAATAAGAATAGTAAAAATCAAACTAAAAGAGAATTTAAGTCTTTAAGTAAAAGACTTTAATATAAACAAAAATGTATTGTAGCACTGTCACTGTCCTCCCCTTGTTCATCGATTTGCTGGAGCGGGCACCAGTAATGTCTCCATTGTGGTACTTGGTGTTTCTGTTTTTGGCATAATGAATACACCATGAGTAGCTAACTAGATCCCCCTGAGAATAGCTGGTTTTCACCTTTGGTCTGCAGGAGATGGGAACTGAGACACACCGCACAGAAACAAAGCTGAAGAGCTCCAGGAACTCTCTTCTCACTAAAACAGGTATTCACTCAGCACTAGGGCCCTTCCCGGAGCCACTGCGCCAAACGCGGCCACCAACTATTCTCCCACTACATATCCCATAGGGAACCATAAGTTACCCTCTTAGATGGAACTTTAACCAGGTTAGCTTAACCGCCAGAAACACATTAGCAATAATTCATTAGGTCCATCTCAATTTATTCTGCATCTCAAGCAGAATAGTAACAGTGAGCGTAAAGGTCTAAACCACACTGGTCACAATGGTAAAGCAACGCAAAAGCCCACCAAGCTTTCCTATTGAAGAGGCTAGCCCAGAAGACACCAACCGTAATGAAGTGCTAGACAATCTCTATGGCAAGGAATTCAGAAGGGAGCTACTGAGGATCCTTAGGGAGCTAAAAGAAACAATGGAAAGCAATGCCAATAAAAGACAAGAGGATTTGAAGGTAGAAATGAGGAAAATGCAAACAGAAATATCAGACCTGAAAAACTTGGTTTGCGAATTGAAAAACTCAGTGGAAAGCCTCAGCAACAGAGTAACAGTTGCTGAGGACAGAATCAGTGAGATCAAAGACGAAGTCCAGACACTCTCCAGAAAAGAGCAGAAAATGGAAAAGAGACTCACAATTCGGGAACAGATGGTAAGAGAAGATCGTGATGAAGCTAAGAGGGATACCATAAGAATGATTGGAGTTCCAGAGGGATAGGAAGAAAACCATGATGAAGAAGAAACTGTCAAAGACATCATTGCTACGAACTTTCCAGAGCTGAAGAAAACACGTGACCACATTAAGGAGGCCCCAAGGGTACCAGCTAGAAGAAATCCAAATAAAAATCCCCCAAGACAAATCCTGATCAAAATGACCAAAACCTTAGATAGAGACAAAATTCTGAAAGCAGAAAGATCAAAGAAAGAAATTTCCTACAAAGGAGGATCCTTAAGATTCACAGCTGGTTTGTCTGATGAAACCCTCATGACCCAAAAACAGTGGTGGGATATAGTGAAAAAACTCAATGAAATAAATGACTCACCAAAAATACTTTACCCAGCGAAACTCTCATTTATACCAGAAGGAACAACACACAGTTTCAAAGACAAACAACAGCTCAGGAACTTCATAGACTCAAAATCATGGTTACAAGAACAACTAAATGGGCTACTTTAAGACAGGACAGGCGCCTCAAATACACCAAATTTCAACAGAAAAATGGGACAAAACCCCATAACAATAATCTCTCTCAACGTCAATGGGCTAAACGCACCAATTAAAAGACACAGAGTGGCAGGATGGATTATAAAATTGAGCCCAAAATTCTGCTGCCTCCAAGAAACACATCGTAATTGTCAAAGCAAACACAGGCTCAGATTCAAAGGTTGGAAAACAATCCCACAGGCAACCAGCTCCCATAAAAAGCTGGGGTAGCCATCCAAGTATCAGACCACATTGATTTCAGAGTGAAGAAGGTCACAAGAGACAGTGAAGGTCATTTCATATTGATCAAGGGATCTGTACAACAGGAAGAACTTACTAAAGAACTAAATGTATATGCACCTAATGAGGGACCAGCAAAGTACTTAAAACAACTACTCATAGACTTGGAGAAAGACATTGATAGCAACTCAATACTAGTGGGAGAGTTCAACACCTCATATCACCTCTTGATAGATCAACAAGACTCAAGTTTAGCAAGGACATACTTCATCGGAGGGAAAAAGTGGAAGAAAGGGACTTAGTCGATATATTCAGGACACTTCATCCTCAAAAAGCTGAATACACATTCTTCTCAAGCGTGCATGGAGCATTCTCCAAGATAGACCACATGATGAGGCACAAAACATATCTCCATAAAATTAAGAAGATAGAGATTATATCAACAATCTTTTCAGACCATAATGCGCTGAAATTAGAAGTAAATCACACACAAAAACAGAAAACTAAATCAAACACCTGGAAATTAAACAGTTCACTATTGGAAAAAGAGTGGCTTAGAAAGGAAATCAAAGACGAAATCAAAAGATTCCTGGAAACAAATGAAAATGAGGACACCAGTTACCAAAACTTGATGCGACACAGCAAAAGCTGTGTTAAGAGAAAGTTTATAGCTCTACAATCATTCCTAAGGAAGAAGGAGGGAACCCACAAAAGTAACCTAACCTCACAGTTTCAGAGCTTGGAGAAGGAACAACAAAAGTAGCCGAACCCAAACAGGAGGAAGGAAATAATAAAACTCAGAGCAGAGATTAACGAGATGGAAACCCAAAAAACAATCTGAAAGATCAATGAAACCAAGAACTGGTTCTTTGAGAAAATAAACAAGATCGATAAGCCTCTAGCAAAACTCACAAGGAATGGGAGAGAGAAAACCCTAATAAACTGAATCAGAAATGAAAATGGGGTCATTACAACAGAAACTACAGAAATTCAAAGGATCCTCAAGGAGTACTTTGAGAAGCTTTATGCCATGTAACATGAAAACCTCAAGGAAATGGATAAATTCCTAGATTGTTATAGATTCCCAAGGCTGAATCAAGAAGACCTGGAATTTCTGAACAGACCTATCACCGTCAAAGAAATTGAAACGGTAATAAAAAGTCTCTCCAAGCACAAAAGTCCTGGCCCAGATGGATTCACTAGTGAATTCTTCCAAATCTTTAAAGAGGATTTACTCCCAATCCTCTTTAAGATTTGCATGGGGAGCCTCTGTAGAGAAAGCAGGGGACCAGCGGGAGGCTGGTGTGTGGGCTCCCTGGGAGGAGGTGCTGACTGTGGCTCAGCACTCAGGTCTGTCCCTGGGGCCCTGTCAGAGCCAGGCCTCTTCCTCCAGCACAGGAAACGTGCTGAGGAGCTCTCAGGAAACAGGATTTGATGAGGGGGAAACGGCAGGTGGTGCGGAGAGTCACCATGTCTCAGGTTCCTGATGAGCAAATCCAGCCCACCAGGGCCTCTACCCTGTAGACAGACCCCTGCCCCTCCGTGTCCATTGGTGGTGGCTCCTCTTCTCCCACTCTGTGTGCAAATCCTGGGCCCATCACACTGTACCATTGTCTCAGTGAATTCTCACTTGGCTGGATTCAGTCCACGTCAATCAAATAGGGCCGGACTTGTGGGGTAACAGACACTTGGTAACCATGGTGTGTACTAACTGTACACTGATCCCATAAACTTTGACACTTTCAAATTCTATTACCTATGTTATAACTAACTTAAAAAAGTTGTTAGTAATGCCATAAAGTCTGCACATAGATCTTGTTTCCAGCACTGGCTCTGTGCAACCATTGCCACAGAACAGTGTACTGATCACTCACTGCAGGTGCTTTCTGTTGTCCCAGTAATTCCTCTTTCTCACCCTACCCAGCCTCCCATATGCTGCCAGATCATGCATGCAGGTTAGACGGGTCAGATAGACACTGATTCATTGCTGAGGAGTGATCCACTGTATAAACATATTGAGCTTGTTTCTTACATATGGATGTGCAACTGGAATTTGCTCAATGCCTGCCTCTTATAAAGACACACCGTCTCACTCTGCAGATTTGGAGCGGCGAAGGCAAGTTAATAGCATTATGGAAAAACATAACAGAATAATGTTAGGAAGCAGCTAAAGAAGTATCTCTCACTTCTCAGAGAAATGAAGTCATGGTGCCAAACTCAAAGTGGAGATGTGAAAACTCAGATGCTGTTTAAATTTACCACTATAAAGTCAAAGACTTGGAGCCTTTGTCCTCTTTCCCTCAGGGACAGTCTCAAAAGGTGAGACAGACTCTGTGGGATGTCCTGGTTACAAGCTAGCCTCAAAAGCCTTGACCAAGGAAATAGGCTGGAAAGTTTTTTAATTGATTTTTAAAAAATATGGACCACACTTGGTGGTGCTCAGGGCTTATTCCCAACTCTGTTCTTAAGAATCACTCTTGTGGAGCTCAGGTTTGTGTTGGGGGGGTGGGAGGGGGTGACGGTGACAGAAATCATATCCAGATTGATCAAAGCAAGGCCCTGCCCACTGTACCCTCTCTCTGACCCTAGTTTGGAGTATAAGGTGAGGGGCACTGCTGAGATGCCTGTGGGTTTGGTGGCCTAGCCCAGAGCTACCTCCCCCTCTCCTCAGGCCTCTCTACACGAGGGGCGGGGGTGGGTACAGCCTTATTCAAGAGGACATTCTGTCTCCCAGGCACATCTATATTGCTTTCATCTTTCCCTCTAGTTGTATAAGTTACCAATACTTGCGGTTGTTTTGATAAACAAAGTAAGAGACAAAGATCTCAACACTTAATTCTCTGGGCTCTGAGAGCAAGCAAGGCTTTTACCATAAATTCCAGACTAAGCCCTCAGGCCAGTTTAGCTTGTCCTTTCCCATGGGCTCTTGTCTCTTAATTTGTAACAGCCTGCATCAAGACCATGCATTTATGCTTTCTAGAATGTCCCGTTTTGATGCCAGGGTAGCTTTGCCTCTCGCCTGGGTCCATCCCAGTCCCTTTTGGGGTATTAGGAAATACAGCAACTAAAGCGTGAGTCAAATAATTATGACCAAGTAATTACGCCTAGGAATAGATATATTTCGATTCTATCAACTTCCAGATATTAGAAGCATAGCAGTTATGGCCTTTCTGTGTTTATCCAAAGAACATTACTCTATAGTAAACATATAAAAAGGCTATAAGGGGAAATAGAGGTACAGGTACAGATACACAGCACTTCAAATACAAAGCAGTTCAAATACAAAGTTCAGAATTACCAGAATTTTTTGCCTTATAAGTAATCAACTGAGGAACTGAGGCAAAGAGAGGTAAAATACAAAGGAAAGGTTGAAGATAAAATTTAACTAAATTAAGGATGCTAGCAATCTTCTCAAGGAGGAGGAAAGTGGCAATTCACAGAGGAAGCCTAAAGTATTTTTGGTTAATATCCAACAAACACTGAGAAGAGTTCCATAGCTTAAGAGCAGGGCTGGGATATTCACACATGTGGCCTTAGGGTGATCACACTACCAGCAATCACATTTAAAGCATGACACAGTGATGGAAATTTCCTACACTGTTCTTATCTGGAGCACAGCCCTGAGAGTTTTCAAATCTTGCCTGCTTTAGAATCCTTTTAGTTAGTCATAGAATTCTCAGGGGACCACCCCTTTAGGCTCATTATTAAGGGGACAGTGTTCCACTGGATGCCTGGAGGTGTTGCAGTTATCCCTGCACAGCCACTTCTAGGCCACTAGAAGATATTGGGCCTGTAGAGAGTTCCCCAGGATCCAACTTGTGACATTTCTAAGAATAATGTTTATTAGTTGGCCTTGATTTGCTGGTGCCCAATGGCTCAAGACTTGGGAAAGAGACATTTTTGGTGTCAGCAATACTTCAAACTTGCCTCTGCCTTAGAGCATCAAGGCCAGTGCTCCAGCAACTTCTTCCAGGCATAAAAATCCCCTACTTCTCTCTGCCACTTGCTCCTTAGTGCACACAGGCATCCTCCCTCAGCCTCTATGGACCATTGCTCTCCCAATAAACTCTGTCATATGACTAAGGGTCATGTGGACTGCTATGTCTCAGACATGCTGCACTCATAAATACTTGAGCATCTACTGCCCAAGAGAGACGGACCATCTCCTTGTTCCCAGAGTCCCTGTAGTACAAGATAACTACATGCAGGGAGACATTAGGTCCATGAATTTGATCAATGACCTCTGCAAAGGAGATGATTCCCCAGTCCCACGGAGATGCTCCTCACTTTATGCTGAAACCTCTCAGGGACGACAGGGCATGGATCAAACTATGTGGGATTTTTGAACTCAACACCTTTGAGAGGAGAGAAATTTCCCGAGAAAATAGAAAGTGCAGAAAACATGCCTTCAATGTCAGCCAAAAAATTTCCTGTCTTCTTACCATTTAGAATGTGACCTGAGGGTCCCCTGAGGAAATGTTGAACACAGGAGCCTGTGTACCTTGGACCTCCCCAGAACAGGAAACAGAAAGTCTCCTTCAGGCACTGAGTGAGGGTAACTGAGTTTCCTGTCTCTCCCAGGACACAGGTGGATGGTTAGATCTGGATCAGGGCTAGGAAGCCCCACCACACTTCTGATCACAAGGGAGTAATTCCTGTCCCAGTGCCCTGTCTATGTGCAGCTGGGACAACTATTCTGTGCCCCTGGCACTTGGTTCAGGGCCTGGGAGGTTGAGACAGGTTCAAGTCTTGGAGTTCAGGGAATTGAATGTTGCGAGGATTCAGAGATTGAAGTCAGGGTTAAAGCCATTTCCCCAAAATACTCAACTGTGAGGACCAGTTGTCCCATTGAGCTGCTCTTAACCCTTGTTGCTATATTGCTGTGGATCCTTTAAGCCCGATATTATGAGACAGATCATTCTATATCTCTCCATTTCCTTCGGACTGACTCACTCAGCATGATATCCTCTAGTCTTTTCTATATTGCAGAAAGTTGTATGATTTTCAACTCAGTAAGCACGGTAAGGCCCACAGAGGGTCGACAGGATTAGGACTCTTTTTAGGTGTTCCTCACGTATGTGAAAGTTATCAGTGAAATGTCTTCAGGGCAATGCCCCCAACTTTCTGAATTCAACTGGAAGTGTGTAGAACTAGGGGAGTCGTTGGTGATTTTAGAACGTGGCATTCCCAAGTGTTACTTGGAGTTGTCAATACACACAGAGGACAGTGGGGAGACTGAGAACAGTCTGAAGCTCCAGAACTGTAGGTAGCAGTTCAGTCACCAAGGAGCCCCATCTAGGCGCATGCTCTGTGCAGAGGCAGGAAGGGTGCATTGAGTACAATCTAGAGGTCTGATTTCTGGACTGCCGTATCCCAGGAGTCTGTCTGCATCTTTCTGCTTTACCCACAATGACAGTTCAGGCTGGCCTTCAGGTCAAGCCCCTGCTTCTGTGCTCTACATTGACCTCAGTTGGAATGTTCCCCAATATTGAGCTTATTCTGCCTTCAGGAATTGAAGGGTCGTCGTGAGTAATGTATGTTCAATGTTCTCCTAAAGGAGGGAATGAAAATACTTTCACATCAGATATGGGCATTTTCCCTGTCATTGGGAAGAGTTATGCTCACTTTTTGTAAATTGACAGTTTTGATAAATCTGGTAACATTATTGAAAGTGCAAGTATGAATCTTGGATACTGCATAAGAAATAAAAGTTATAGTCCAACTACGGAAGCACATATATTCCCACTAATACTGTGGACTGCATGACTAATAGTTGATCACAGAGTCATATTGCCTGAGGCTTCACAGTGGACATGAATAGGAGATATATATGTATATGTATATGTATATATGGTATATATGTATATATATATATGTAGGATGACATTGCTTTGTCCTTTCTCCCTTTCTCCACAAGAAGCTTAGGTTTATCTGGATACACCCATAACAGTGCTCCTGAGGCACTTCCATTCCATTTTGTTTATCTGTAAATTCTTCCCTATGCTCTCTTCCCCAACCAGTTAATCAGCTTTCCCCCTCATCAGACTCTGTTAACTTGTAAGGTTAGATTCCTCAGAAATCTATGATTTTATATGTATCAGTGAAATATTGCCTTTCTCCTCTCCTTATGTCTTATGAACAGTTTATTTTAAAGCATTGCCCTTTTTGTATAGATACAGGAAGACCGTTAACATTATGCTTCGTAACTTAGGATTTAATTGGCTTTGAATATAATTCACTCCCCGGCATCTGCTTTCTCGACTTAAGCCTCAGTTGCCCTTAGATCCTAACACCCCAAAAGCAGGGTCCAGACGAGGGACTGAATGGACCCAAAGAAATCGATAAGCTACCCTGGCATCGAAATGGGCTAGGACAAAATGCCACGATTCTTAACTATAAGTTAAGAGCTTGATCATAGACAAATGCTGTCATGATCCAAAAGTAACTACGAGAGTAGGACCCTGTTAGGGGTAAGAAAGACTATCTGGCCTAAACACTGTAATCTGAGATCGAGATGGCCCTAGGAGGGTATTCTAGAAGTTTAAGGTATTTCTTACTGTATCCATACAAAATGATTTATATTATATATGCTTATGTTTGTTGGACTAGGAGAGGAGAAACACACCCATGGGATTCTGCTCTAGGGTGGGTTGTCCTGTTGAGAGAGTATCTGTCCTGGAAACGGCTTTCTTCGAGGGAAAGAATTCTACCCTTATTGATTGTGACCACACCTATGTGTAATTGTTACCCCAAACCCTCATGGTTTGGGATTTAACTATACTGTAAGACTGGGCTGAGGGATCAGAATCCAGACTCCAGAGCAAGAGAAGAAAGAGATCAGGATCAGAATCCAGACTCCAGAGACAGAGGATGAATGGGGATTGAGAAGGAAAATGAAGTAGCATGGGGGAGGAAGAAGCAGGAGGAGAGGCAGAAACAGAAGTGGATGGAGAGAGGATTGGAATAAACTGCAACTAAGACCAACCAGCCTGACCCTCGTTTCCTTCCTTCACCTGCCCATCGCCATCGACCTCCCCAGGATGGGGGAAGCAGGGTGGGAGAGAAACGCAGGCGGTGGGAGAGAGCCACCGCCTCTGCTGTGCTCTTTTTTGAGTTTACACATATATACATATATGTTTGTATATGTTGCTGTTTTCCACTCATCTAGTCTATGCATTTGTGCATAGATATAAGTCCATTGATATATGTCCTGGATATCAGTTTAGAAAAGTGATTCATTTTGATTATTTATTCCGGCAGAGGAACAAAGGCATGCGGGTCCCGGGGCTGAGATCTCCAAGCCTGCTCGGATCGGGGCTGAGCATCCTCCATCCAGATCCTCCATCTTCCAGTAGGCAGAGGTCACACTCACCATCTGACCCCCAGTGCCGTGTAATCCCATCTACGGCCAAGACCCAGAGACTATAAAACCCAGCTCCCGGAAGAGAACAGTGCAGAGTCTCCTGCCCACAATCCTGGCTGTCCTCGCTGGGTCCCCTTGGAGGGGGAGTGGGTTGAGTTTCCCTCCCTGCCCCGAACAGAGCTCCGTCAGCCGAAGACCTCCAGAACCAGCCACCACCATGCTGAGACCACTCTCTAAAAACATGAAGGTACCGACAGAGGAACAAAGGCATACGGGACCCAGGGCTGAGATCTCCAAGCCTGCTCGGATCAGGGCTGAGCATCCTCAACCCAGATCCTCCATCTTCCAGTAGGCAGAGGTCACACTCACCATCTGACCCCCAGTGCCGTGTAATCCCATCTACGGCCAAGACCCAGAGACTATAAAACCCAGATATCTTATTATCTCATTCTTTGGACAACTTGGCAGGTTACTGAATGTTTTCTGCCCGCACGGCAGAGTCTGGCAAACTTCCCGTGGCGTACCCAATATGCCAAATACCAGTAACAATGATGAGTCTCATTCTCTTAACCCTGAAAAAGCCTTGAATATGGCACTTTTTAAAAGCTCAGGGCTAGGACGAAGGAGACATTACTGGGGTCTGCTCGAGGCAATCGACGAACAACAGGATGATCGTGATCGTGTGATTCCTATGTTGAATGGCTGCACAAAATTAATGTCTCACTCCATACCATATATTTCCCAGGATTATCGATCAATTGGTGAGATCAGACCGGAAGTAAATTTAGCTAAGGTGCATGAGTCCTGGGGGAGAGGAAGCTGCAACTGAGGCCTCTCTCTAGATCCTGTCTGCTGGTCCGGGCTACTGCCAGCCCTCCTGGGCACATCCCAGACATGTGTCTCTGCTTGGATTACGACCTTACCCTGAGTTGGGCTGAGATGCCCCCAACATCAGTCTTTCACAGACAACTGACCCCGACCATTTCCTTACCACCAAGTGATAGGAGAAATATGACCATGGTCCCTTTCATGTAGGGTCATCTCCTCCACTATCTCTTGTTCAATGGCAGGATTCCAGCTCAGAAATAGAAAGATATGAAGATGTACAAAGGAGTAAGTCTCCACAGAAAGTCATGAAAGGAGTCTAGCCAACACCAGGATTTCTCCTCAGAGAAAAAGATTTTTTGTAGAGACAGAATTTTAAAGAAAATGTGCAACATTTGGAGTCTGCCATGGTTCAGGAACCTGCAATGACTCCAGCCCAAAGGCCACGTGGTTCTCCCAGTACCATCTGGGGCACTTTACTAGACAATCCTGGAATAAAATGTGAATAACACTAGGTGTTCTAGAGAGAAGCCATCCTCCTCTTGGCTGTTGCTGAAGGACAGAGAGAGATCCTGAGCCTTTCCCTCTGATAAAGTCTGGCCCTGTGAGCCACATTCTTTGACTCAGACCCTGACTCTCTGAGGAGGAAGAAAGTCAGGAGGATCAGAATCCCTGTCATCTCCTCACCCACACAGCTGCCTCCCTCTCAGGTTTCTGACACACTCAGGATGTGGTTGTCACACTGTGTGTCTTGCACAGTAATACACAGTAATACTCGGTGCTCAGCCTGCTCAGTTCCATGAAGGCTGTGGTCGTGGACTTGTCTACAGTGATTGTGAGTCTGCCCTGGAACTTTTGTGTGTAGCTTGTAACATCATTGTAAGGGTATAGGTCCCCCATCCACTCGAGCCCTTGTCCTGGGGCCTGCCACACCCAGCTCATCAAGTAGGCCATGAAGGTGTATCCGGACGCCTTGCAGGAGATCTTCACTGATGTCCCAGGTTTTCCCACCTCAGCCCCCGACTGCACCAGCTGCACCTGTGAGTTCACACCTGTGAACAGTGGACAGAAGTGGTTGGAATCCACTTGATTGACTCCGTTCCTCAGCCTAAGGCATGGGACGCTTACCTGCAGCCACTGCCACCAGGAAAAGAATTCTCCAGGTCCAGTCCATGGTGGGGACCGTGCACTCAGGGGCTTGTGAAGGTGTGGGTGTGCCTGCTGTGTGAGGTTGTCAGGACACAGACACATATGTATTTAACTCAGTGTCCCTCGTGTCATTTGCATATTCATGGGGAATTAGAATTTATAGCTGAAGGCCTGGTCCAACCTGAGAAGGGGCTGGTGGAAACCAACTGGTCCATCCTCAAGGGGAGGGAAGAGGTCCACGTTCTGATCCTTGTTTGAGGAGAGGAGACCCTGCCCTGTCCCAGGACTCTGTGCAAACCGAGCTCCCCCTCCGGAGGGGCCAAGCCCTTTCAGGACCTTCCCCTCAGGGCCCCCCACATCTGTGTAGTCTGAACACATCTGGACACACCTGAGCTTTGAGGTTATTTCTGGGATCCTGTAACTGCCCAACGGATACTACACTGAGACTACAAAGCCATCTTAATGCTCCTGTGGTTTCCATTGGAGGTATTAAGAAGTCCAGAGACATCACCTGCATACAAGTTCTACTGCCTTATCAATAGGTTATGTGTTCTGTCCTCAAGATAAATATGCACAATTTCACCTTCTGTGTCCTATACTGATTTTAATTTCTATTTTCCTGAGAAAACAAAATTTAGTTTTATTGAAGAAGGAAATCCCGTTTCTAAGAGATTTCTGCGTATCTGCACCCATTTCTTCCATTTCTACACCCCTTTAAGCCTGCAACTCGGGGCTCACTCTAGGGACTTGGTGCGCCCTGCAGCCCAGTCTCCCCATGCCAGGAGAGACTCTGGGCTGACAGGTGCGTTAACTTGTCATGTCTCTAACACAGGACTGAATCCTGGCTGTTCACTTCAGAAGCCTTGTCCTTGAATCATATTCTTTTATGGCACTTTTGGTTTGGTATTGAGCCACATCGGGCATTCCGAAGACTGACTTCTGGCTTGCACTCAAATATTGCTGAGGTCAATGTATCCTAGAATATATATACACATATATACTTGATTTGCCAATAATTTATATATATAAGTATAACTGTATTACTGTCATCACGTTGTTCATCTATTTGCTCGAGTGTGCGCCATATCTATTCGTCCCTGTCGCATGCTAGTGTATGGTCCTCATTGCCCTGACCCTGAAATACTCCAATACACCATCCGGCTACACAAGATTGTGACAGGAAGGACAGTCCAAACACAGAATCTGGTCATCATCATGTGAGCCATCATTCTCCTCTATTGATCTATAGGATCCTCCATGGGATCTCTCTCTGTTTCTTTCTACCTCTCTCTCTCTCTCTCTCTCTCTCACTTTCTTTCTCACTCACTCTCTCTGGTCTATGGATTGCAATAGACATACTGAAAGATTATATGTATATTCCTTTTCCTACTTTCAATACTCAGTTCTTGTCCAGAGTGATCATATCTACCTATTCCTTTCATAATGCTCCTCCTCCTTTCTTCACCCCCCACACACATGAAGCAAGTTTCCAACCCCAGTCATTAAGGCCCCTGTGTTTCCTGGCACTGAATATTGATCTCGTAGAAAAGAATAAATCCCATGGAAGAGTGCAATTATTCAGTATCTATCCCTTTCTTTCTGACACATTTCACTCAGTCTGAAATCTCCATGTCCATCCATTTATAAGCAAATTCCATGACTTCATTTTCCCTGGTGGCCACATAGTATTCCATTATGTAGATGTACTCTATTTCATCCAGTTGTCTCTTCTCAGACACTCTGGTTTTTTCAGTTGGCTATTATGAATGCAATATTGTGATGCAGTAAACATAGACGTGCAAATATATTTCCAAATTAGTGTTTTACATCCTTTGGGGTTGATACAAACAATGGAATTTATGGGTCATATGGAAAGTCAATTCTACATATATTGGGAAGTATTCAAGATTTTTCCAAAGAGGTCTATCCTGTTGATTAATTTCAACCAGAATAAGTATTGCATTTCCTCCACATCTAGGTCAACACAGAATGTTTTCATTCTTTGTGATGTATGCCCTTCTCCCTGGTATGAGATTATATCTCATTATTCTTTAATTTGCATTGCATTTCTCTGATAAGAGCTTTGGAGAATTTGTTCATTCAATTATCTGCCTCAAAGTCTACTTAAGTATGTTATCTGTTCAAAACCCCCATTTTAGATGGGATTGATTTTTTCTTGATAAGCTCTATAAGTGCTTTATATATGTTTTAGTAATCTTATATCAAATGAGGCGTGGGCAGATATTTTCCCCCCGGTTTGTGTTGTTTTTTGATTCTGGTCATCATTTCATTTACATTGATTGGGCCATTTTAAAAAGAGAGACTGAGGCAGGGTGGGATGGGAGATAGGGGGTGGGAGGGATACTGGAATGAGTGATGCTGGAGAATGGGCACTGGTGGAAGGATGGGTACTCGATCATTGTATAACTGAAATCCAAGCACAGAAATTTGTAATTTACAACTGTACCTCATGGTGTTTCACTAATAAAAATAAAAATAAAAATAAATAGAGACTGAGAACCCAAAAAGTATGAAATGAGTGAAAACTTTGGCTCCAGATTGATTTTAAAATTATTTGTTTACGTGAGAAAAATTGAAACAAGAACACAGAGACCATGTGTTTGTTGGCAATACAAAATGCTTGTAATGGGCTGACCATAATCACAAACACAAAGTCACCTTCAATGTTGGGTGCACAAACAGCTGAGAGAGTGGGTGAATCCTCAGGTCGAATTATGATCAATGTGGGTGAATCACTGCAGGTCCAGAGTCCGGACACACCTCATGTGTCTTCACAGCACAGCGCCTCACTCAGCCTCTGTGCACATAGTGAAGTGCTAGGATGTGGTTCCTCCTTCCACAAGCACAAGGCAAAACAAAATCAGCTCTGGACTCCCCACTGCCTTCTCAGAGAGTCACCAGGGCTCACCACTTCCCTTTCAGACAAAAATGAGCCTCGGGTACTTTATGTGTCTCCTGGAAAATCAAAAGCATTAACTGGTGGAGATGATCATAGCCGTGTTCATGGCATCACCAAGTACAGTAACCAAGATGCACACACAACACACAACGCAGCGCTCAATTCTGTCTGTGTTTCCTCCTTCAGCCATGGAGTCCGTTCTTTCTCTCCTTCAGTTCTGTTTCAGGGACAGTGATCATTGTTTCCTTCCTCCTGTCCCTGAGATTTCTGAGTCTCCCTGTCAGTGTTTTCCTCAGGTCAGAGAGCACTGGGAGAATTGTTGCTGTCCACACTCTCACAGAGCATCGGATGTTCTGATGTTTTTACCTGGATTCAGCCCATATTCATTAAACAATCGAATTATGTTTTCATTGTTCCTAGTGCTCTATAGGAGGTGAGCGTGTAAGTGCCCGGTGGTCTGGACATGGATCAATCTATCCATCTAGGGCTGTGACTCTAGGAACTTCTGGCAATCACAAAGCCTATAGTGTTTTCTCTATATGGGACTGGGTAGGACAGAGGTCGGTTGGCAGGAATAACTGTGGGTTCTGGTGCTGACAAGCCTCACTGAGACCTGTGACACCCCTTGGGGAACAGGCTTTCAATAATATAATGAAGCTATAGAATTTATCCAGTGAGTTTAAGGAATATAAACTCAGTCCAATTGTACAGAATTGAGAGCCCAGAATAAATTCTTAGATCTTTCACGGTGAAATCTTTGGGAAAAAAATTCCATCCTATGGAGTGAAGCAAGGAAAACCTCTTCCACAAATGGTGTTGGGAAAACAACACCACATACAAACCAACAATAGAAGATAGAGTTCAATCTTTATCCAGCTTTGACAGCATAATCTTTAACATACACAAAGAAAAACCTCGGCCTGTCTCTGTGACATTATCTTAGAGTATACATCTATATTTTTCACTCCATTGGCAAAGAGATGGCAAACTAAAATCAATCAATTGCACTAAATCAATTAAAGGATTTTACCGGCAATGTAAATAACAGTAAAATTAGAATTCCTTACTGAATGAAAGAAAACGTGTACCCACCAAACATCAGATCCAACCTAATATCTAAGATATTCACAGCACTCACCAAGCTCAACATCAGAACCAATCACCCATCATAAAATGGTGTGGGAAATAAACAGATTCTTTCCTAAAACAACATTCTTAAGGGCTGTAGGCATATGAAAAGGTGTTTATCAACACTTACTATTGAAGATATGTTAATATAAAGTACAACAAAGACCATATCTCCCCAGTGAAAATAGCATTTATTATCAAATACTGAAAACAATCAGTATTGGAAGGTTGCCAAAGGGAACAATGTTCCTATGTTTGTGGAAACATATCTTCAGAAAACAGTAAAAGATTGATCTAAAGAGTGAAAATAGAATTTCCAAGTTACAAGTGATTCTATATTTGGTAACTTCACTCAAGTATTAAAACAGTCATTAGAGAAAATACAGGCAAACATATGTCAGTTGTAGAATTTAGAATAGTTACCAGGGCAAGGAAACAATCTAATGCTTAATGAGTTTCATGGATAAGAAGTTGTCATGTACATACACAATGGGATACTGTGCAGTTATAAGAAACCACAAAATACCAGTGTTTTCTGAACCATGAATGGAACTAGACAATAACAGATTAAGTGAAGTTTGTCAGAGGGAGAAGGATAAATTCAGAGAATCTCATTCAACTGTGGTACACAGAGAACAGAGCATCAGGATGGACAAGATCCAATGATAACAACCCCTGCATCCTAACCACACGCTGGGGTTCCTGAGAGGAGTCAGGTGGGGGCTTAGATCACCGGGAAGAAGAGGCCGAGCACAGGGGCTACAGGAGGGTGTGGGAGTCTATGGGGATTTTGTGCTGGGAGTAGTGCACAGAGTTTGTGACCCACCAGCATCAATACTCAGAGTATTTCCTTAGTTAAAATAACAAATATGAAAGGGTGAAAACACTCATTTGTTTAAAGATACTTATTTAAGAAGGAAAATCAAACATACCTTATATAAAAACACACGAGTCTCCAGTAGCCAAGGAGACAGAGAATAAACAATTTTGAACTAGAAGAGAAAGTAATGACTAAAACTTATATATGCGGATAATGTAATTTTTTAAATACATTTCAACAAAAGAGGTAAAAGTAATACCTTGAATCCCTCTCAGCCTACAAGGACTTCAAGAGCAGAGCGCCACCTAGTGGTCACATGTACCCTCTCAGCTCCCCTGTCTCCCTCAGCAGGTTTGTTTGTGTCTTGGCTCACAGGAACTTACCCTCGCTGTGTCTCTTGCACAATAATACATGGCTGTGCCCTCAATTACTGAATTGCTTAGTTTTAGGTAAACTTGGCTCTTGGAGGTGTCCCTGGAGATGCTGAGTTGGGACTTAAGACTTGGGTTATAGTCTGTGCTTCCACCAGCCCATAGAGCTCCAACCCAATCCAGCCCCTTTCCAGGGTCCTGGAGGACCCAGTGTACAGCATTGCTGATTAGAGAGAATTCAGAGACCGAGCAGGTGAGGGACAGCGTTTGCGAGGGCGTCACCAGGCTTGGGCCTGACTCCAGCAGCTGTACCTGGGACAGGACACCTGGGGACAGATACCCACAGTGAGTCACGGGATCAGAGGCCCCATGCCCACCTTGGAGCCTATGTCCAGGGAATACTCACATCCGTGAGCTGCCAGCAGAAAGAGGAGGAACTAGAGCTGATGCACATTCCTGCCCATGAGGTCCATGATCTCAGACGCCATATTAGGGGGAGAGGGAACCCGAGTTGGGGTGAGTGTGGAAGTGGTTTTAACCCTGGCTCTGAGTGCATAATTGCATGGGTGAGCCTCTCTCAAGAAAGGAGGGGACCCCGGGGAGGCTGGTGTGTGGGCTCCCTGGAGGAGGTGCTGTCTGTGGCTCAGAGCACTCAGGCTTGTCCATGGGGCCCTGTGAGAGCCGGGCCTCGTCCTCTAGCACCGGAAACGTGCTGAGGAGCTCTCAGGAAACAGAAATTGCTGAGGGGGAAATGGCAGCTGGGGAGGAGAGTCCTCGTGTCTCAGGTTCCTGATGGCCAAACCCAGCCCCCCTAGGGCCTCTACCCTGTAGACAGGTCCCTGCCCCTCCGTTTTTCTGTGTGTTCCTGTTTTCCCAGTGTCTGTGCAAAATTTGGTTTCAAACAGCAAGATTTATTGTTACCGTGAATTGTGACAGAGCTGGGTTCAACCCAAAGTCAATCAAATTTTATAGTACTTTCTTCATACACTTATGTTGGATGAAAATTCCCTTGCCTGAAGCAGATTCAAGGTAGTTCTTAGAAGGATCATTTTCACTGATCATGAGTTTATATACGAACAAGGAAGAGACTCTGCCAGATGGCCTGCCTGGTGTGGTTGGCCTGGTAACACAGCACAGCAGGTAGGGCATTTGCCTTGCACGCAGCCAACATGGCCGACCCGAGTTCAATTCCTCCGCCCCTCTCGAAGAGCCCGGCAAGCTACAGAGAGTATTCGATGTGCCAGACACAGTAACAACAAAAGTCTCCAATGGAGACGTTACTGGGCCCGCTCGAGCAAATCGATGATCAACGGGAGGGCCTTTACTTTACTTTTACTAAAAAAAAATGTAAGGTGGAGTTCATGCACAATTCAATCAGATGATCAGTGGCTGAATAAATACCACTACTCCTACAAAAAAATAATGTATTTACTTCATTTACCTGAAAAATATAGGTTGCTTAGAAACATCGTTTTTTCCCAATCTCTAAACACAGTTAACTTATTTCATGGTTCTTTTTTAAATGTAATTTTATTTTTTTTATTTGTTATGGATCCATTGTTTCTAAGTTGTGTTTTCAAGTTTTGGAAAATGTTTAAAAATTGTTCTGCCATACAAGTATACTAAACATTGTATCTGTGAGAGTAGCCTGGATTTTAATATTTCAAAATATTTAAAATCACTGTTTTTGTGCTTTTTTAATGACACATTTCTTACTGACACATCCCTGTGAAATGACAGTAAGTTCCCTGGTGACGTATGAAAGTATCTGATTGCTGTTGGAGACATCACATGTTGAAATTGTTCCTGTGTCAGGCTATCCCTCAATCCCTCTTGGAAAGACTGGAAAGCTACTGAGAGTATTCCGCCCGCACGGAAGAGCCTGGCAAGCTATACGTTGTGTATTCGATATGCCAAAATCAGTAACTACAATGGGTCTCATTCACCTGTCCCTGAAGGCTTCACCGACATGGCAGCACTGAGAAGGATGAGAAAGGAGAGGCCGATAAAATCTCAAGACCAAACTAGGCTACCACAATGAAGAAAGACAAAAATGATCGTCTGTACTTTCAATGCACGTACACTAGCATCAGATGCATACATCGAGAACCTGATGGTACAAGCGCGAATGATCAAGTACCACATCATTGATCTGACCAAGACAAGAAGACACGAATCTAACCATGCCGCCTTCGACACTGGAGAAGAATTGTTCATCGGAACATGTGATAAAAGAGGTGTCAGAGGCATCGGTGTCCTTGTCAACACAAACTTGGCCATGAGCATTGATTCATTTGAATGCCTAACAACGTAAATCGGACGTTTACATTTGAATAGATGTGGCTCACTGCCAGCAGTTTCTATCTTTGCTGTCTACGCACCAACATATCATTATGATGAAAGAGAAATCGAGAAGTTCTACATGGGGCTGGAGAAGTTCTATAAAGAAGACCACACCTTCTAGAAGATCATTGTGGGTGATTTTAATGCCAAGTTAGGACTGAGAAGATCAGGTGAAGAACTTCACATCGGGACCCATGGCCTAGAATGGAACGAACAGGGTTAGAGACTGTCTGAGTTCATCATGTACACCAAGACCATCCATGGTAACTCACAGTTCCAGAAGGAAGAATCTAAACGTTGGACAAGGGAGTCTCCCGGTGGACGATTCCACAACGAAATAAACCACATCAGAATCAACCAATGGTTTTGCCTGACCGATGTCGCTGTTGTTCCAAAATTCCGAACGGGATCAGACCACCGTCTCCTTCGTGCAAAATTCTACTTCACAGAGTGGGGAGAAAGGGCTGCAAAGTTTAAAAAGAGAACTCCCACAATGACCACCAACTGGGAACTCTTTGGCAATATTGCGGCAACATGGGAAGATGCCATTGTTGACAACATTGACGAGGAATATGATCGACTGGTTCAGCACCTCCATGAATGTGTGAGGAACGCCAAGAGAGAGATAGCCACAAAAAAATGCCTGTCTTCCAAAACTCTTGAGCTTATTCGCCAGTGGAGTTTGGCGCATGCCTCAGGCAACCGCAAGCTATTCTCTGAGCTTGCAAAGCAGTGCAGAGATGCGATCAAAGAAGACCTCAA
This sequence comes from Sorex fumeus, assembly GCF_029834395.1. Taxonomy (NCBI): domain Eukaryota; kingdom Metazoa; phylum Chordata; class Mammalia; order Eulipotyphla; family Soricidae; genus Sorex; species Sorex fumeus. The sequence continues at coordinate 135,346 of NW_026606224.1, read as the reverse complement.
AGAGGGAAGAGCAGAAGGGCTAGTAGATGCGGCAGAAGCTGGGAAAGTATTCGTAACGTCCGCCTGTCCTTCGCCAACTACAAGACCAAGATGACTGCCCTCCGACGTCCTGATGGATCCATCACATCCTCCAGAACGGCAATGGAGAATATTATCCATGATTTCTACTCAAATCTCTTCGATAGCCATGTCCACTTGCCGACATACCAAATTCCACAGGATGGATATGTCGTTCCCAACGTTCTCCCTTCCGAAATCTGACACGCCATTTCGTCGGTAAAGAAACGAACAGCACCCGGCCCAGATAAGGTCAGACCTGAACACCTGAAGAACCTGCCGTCAGTACTCATCAATACACTGGCTCGGCTCTTCACACACTACCTGTCCGAATGCAAGGTTCCGTCCCAATGGAAAACAAGCAGAACCGTACTACTGTTCAAGAAGGGAGACATCCATGACATTGGCAACTATCGCCCGATCTGCCTATTGTCTATCATCTACAAGTTGTTCACTCGAGTCTTCTTAAATAGGATTGGCAGAACACTAGATGAAGGACAACCATGTGAGCAAGCCGGGTTCCGCAAAGGATTCAGCACCATCGACCATATCCACACCATAACCAAGCCCATTGAGGTTTCTTGGGAGTTCAAGATGCCGCTCTGTTTAACGTTCATTGATTGAAAGAAGGCCTTTGATTCTGTTGAGACGGAAGCAGTCATTGAAGCCCTAGCCAATCAGGGCATTCAAGCCCAATACATCAAGATCCTCCGTGAGCTGTATTACGGAATCACTACCAGAATCTCACCATTCTACAAAGAAGTGTTCGTTGATGTCACAGAGAGGGTTTCGGCAGGGTGATACCATTTCACCGAAAATCTTTAGTGCCACCCTCGAGAACATCATGCGAAGACTGGAATGGGAAGGAATGGGAGTGAAGATAGATGGTCGGCAACTACACCACCTCCGCTTTGCTGATGACATTGTTTTAATAACACCAAACATCAGCCAAGCAGCACAAATGCTGGCCGACTTTGACTGTGAGTGTCGAAAGGTAGGGCTACAGCTGAATCTTACGAAGACAATGTTTATGAGAAACAGCCTTGTTCCTGATGCCCCATTTGCTCTCAACGGAATGACCATCTCCGAATGCAACAGATATGTGTACCTAGGTCGAGAAGTCAACATGACAAATGACCTGGCACCCGAGCTGCGCAGGAGGAAGAGAGCGGCTTGGAATGCCTTCAAAAGCGTCGAAGAAATAGCTAAGAGGATGAAGAACCTCTGGCTCCGGGCACATCTCTTTGATTCCACTGTTCTTCCTGCATTAACATATGCCTCAGAGACCTGGGCCCTACGCAAACAGGTTGAGAACACTATTCGGGTCTCCGAAAGAGGAGTTGAAAGAGCTATGCTTGGAATATCACGTTTCACTCAAATGAGAGAAAGAATCCGGAGTTCCGACCTCCGTCGACGATCAAGAATCAGGGACCCTGTCTCGTTTGCCAAGGTGTCAAAAATCAGATGGCTGGTCACGTAATGAGATTTAATGATGACCGGTGGACTAGAGCTGCTACCGACTGGATTCCACGGTATGTCAAAAGACCACGTATCTGCCCACCTAGCAGATGGTCAGACTTCCTCGTCAAGATCATGAACGTTCGGTTTGAGGCCCTTCATGTTCTCAGAGCGAACAGATGCCATTGGACTATACTAGCACACGACTGGGACAAATGGAGACGTTACTGGCACCCGCTCGAGCAAGTCGACGACTAACGGGAAATTAAGTGATTAAGAGATTAATCTTTTCTTTAGTGTGAAAAAACTAATTCAACATTAATAGTCAAAAGTAATAAATGTATCCCACAAATTCAACAAAATTAAACCGAAATATACACAGATGCACAAAATTGTCAGACGGTGTGAGGATTGGGGGTGGGTGAGTCTCCCCCTCACATCTCTAATCTGGCACCTGAGTTCTCTACTGCTCAGTGAGAGCCCTGAGAGCCAATAGGAGAGATGGACAAGAAGCGCTACTTGTCTTCCCATCACAGCACTGTGGGGCACAACCTCTAACCTCCACCAAGGACCCAAAGACTCCTGTCAGATTCATACCTCAAAACTACATCCCAGCATACATTTAATAGCAGACAAGATGAACTCTTGCGTGTTAAAAAAAAAAAGAAAAAAGAAAAAATTGCTTCACATCCTGACCAGATGTGGGGTCCACGATATATTTATTCTCATGTGATCAAATCGGAGAAAACCATTTCTTATACACAGCTCAGGGGGAGGGTAACTTCCTCAGATCTTATCAGGAGGATCGTCCAGGTGGTTTCTTGAGAAGTCCAGTGTCTAGTAAGGAATTAGAGACAAACCTAGATAAAGAGTGGGCCACATGGGACCATTGAATCTTGAGGACAAACTTTTCATCTTTGTTTGGCCCAACAGTGCCCAGTATGGCTGAAGTTCTCTTTGCCAATTCGATACTGTAGCCGTCTCTTCAAAACAGGGTGTAACACTGAGACAGTTGATAGACTCTAGTGTACAAAGCACATGATTCACGGTAGCTTTGTCCTGGGTGCCCTTTCCCAGCACAGCTGCAGGCCCAGGACCCAGAATCCTCACAGCCCTGCCCTCACCTGTGCTGTCTCCCCATGCTCCACCCAAACCAGCAGTTTCCAGGGAGGCTGGACCCTAGAGCTCAGGAAGGATTCGTAGTGAACAGAAGATGCACAGGAAGGACCCGTAGTGAATGGAAGATGCACAGTGATGAGAACATTTCCTAAATCACTTCTCCAAAACCCACTGGTAACATTATTTCCCCCGCTTTATTATTGATTCACCATGAGGTATAATAGCCAAGTTTTCATGTTTAAGCTTCAATCACATAATAGTCAAATACCCATCTGTTCACCAGTGCACGGTTTCTACCACCAAAATCCCCAGTATCCACCCCCACCCACAACAATCCCACACCTCCCCCTGTCTGTGTGGCAGACAATTTGCACAGTACTCTCTTTCTCTACTCTGGTTACCTTTGATATTTCAGACCAGTCCCACCACCACTCATACCTCCCGAAAAGGCCATGCTAGACAAAGTTTTGTATTGCTTCGTGTGCTCTATGAATTTTAAATTTTTAATAATTAGGGTCTGGAGAGATCGCTGAAGCAAGTTACTGGAGTCTGAGATTCATTTGTGTGTCTCTGGATCATGGTCGTGTGGGAGTGCAAGTAGACGGTGGCCATATGTGTCCATATCATCTCGGAGTCCCATCGGGGCAAGGGGAAGGAGAAGGGCCGATTTCTCCCCTGAACTGTGAGGCCTGGCATTTCCCGTCACTGCTACCCCTTACCTGGAGCTTTTTGCTGAGTTCTAGAAACTGGCATCTGCCCGGATTCCATGGGGGCAGGCGGAGGGACAACACCTGACCCAGCCTGGAGTGGCCCCAGTGAAAGTGGCCTATTGCAAAGTAGAGCCATCTCTGCAGCAAGTAGCTCTGGTCCGAGATTCATGTGTATGTGTCTGCATCATGGTCGTGAGGGATTTTAAGTAGATGTTGGCTGTATGTGGGCATCATCTGAGAGTCCCATTGGGGCAGGGGGAAGGAGATGAAAACGTTCTTAAACTGATGATAACTCACTTTAGCTAAAGATTTTATTAACATGCTTTACTCTATATTCAGTACATTAATGAAGATATATCTATTTTATCAGTCCTCCGATACTCATTTTATGTGCTTTTTATTCCTTACACATGTAAAGTAAGTGATCCTGGGTCATAGTTAGTAATTTACTAAAAAATGAAAGAAATTAATAAAACCATAAATCATTTTGCATTTCTCATTATTAGACAGTCCCAGAATGACAGAAATACTTTCGTGATTTTGCTCTTGACAGCAATTTGAATGGGTACAATGGAATATCTAACCCAGGTTAGTTCCCTGGTCTCCCATATTGTTCCCCGAGTACTGCCAGGAGTAATTCCTGAGTACAGAGCCAGGAGTAAGTCCTGAGCATTGCTCGATGTGACCCCAAACCAAAACCAAATCCAAAAGCAAAACAAGCCAAAACAAAAAAGCCCTATAAACTTCTAAAACTCATAGGGCGAAGTATTTGCAACCTTGAGTTCCATAAAGATTTTATGGGCAGAATCCCCCATAAAAAATGTACCCATAAGAGGAATCACAGGTATGCTGAATTTCATCACAATAAATATATATATTTAAAGTCTATACTTCGAAAGACGGGGCTGGAGCAATAGCACAGAGGGGAGGGCACTTGCCTTGCACACATCCGATCTGGGTTCTATTCCTCCTCACCTCTTGGAGAGCCCGGCAAGCTACCGAGAGTATCTCGCCGGCATGGCAAAGCCTGGCAAGCTACCCGTGACGTATTCGGTATGCCAAAAAACAGTAACAAGAAGTCTCACAATTTGTTGTGAGATGTTCCTGGTGCCCGCTCGAGCAAATCGATGAACAACGGGAGGACAGTGCAGTGCTACAATGGACTATGCACAAGATGGCTCATAAGTGTCTCAAGTATTTATCCATTACCACTAGCTGATACCCTGAGCACTACAGGGAGAACCAGGACACAGACAGGAAGTAAATGTGGAGAATGCCAGGTATGGCCCCAAACCAAAGAAAATACATATTTTCTGCATTTGGATAAGAACAGGTTTTCATAATGATTAGATACCCATTCATTTTATCCCAATTTAGTCGTGTTGTATCTAGGCTGATAATGTGATTCTAATAAGAAATATACCTTCACAGTTTAACTTTATTATTGACATTGAATCTATGAAATTTTTTCTATTTTCAAAGTGAAGAGGATTTAATTGCACATTTGTGATGTTGAACAGGTGACTTTGGAAGGTCAGCAAAACAGAAGAGCTGCCTCAGTGGTGTCACCATGTGATAGGAGGGGAATGTAGATTCTAATCTCCAAGTTCCAGTGTCTCAGGAGGGTGAACAGAGGTTGAGGTTGATCCACAAAGAGAAATTCATTAAAACTCACACCTTAATTAAATGGTCTCCGTATGAGCCTCAGTGTAAGAAAAGTCCTTGGGCTCTGGGGTGTGGCATATCTCTGGATGTCGGGAAAGTGGGGGCTCAGGAGATGCTCTGGGTCCTTGCATCTTGTCTCACTCTGAAGGGCTCAGAGCTGCCAGTGTCACAGGACCTGGTCTCTCCTCTGCAAGGGCTGAGGGCTGGAGAGGGAATGGGGAAATCTGAACGTCCATTTAGTGACTAGATGGGGGATGAGAGGTCAGCCCTTCCCAAAGAGCAGGACTCCCAGGTGTGGGGTGACCAGATAGAGGCTACCTGGTGTAGGTCAGAGGGTAGAGGTCAGTGGTCACAGTGTGTTTCCGAAGGATGGAGCCAGCACACAGCTGAGTGGACATCAGGATTTCTCTTTCCGACAAAGTAACCCTTACCATGAGACTATGATAATACCTACAGGGTCATTTTAATTTCTACAAGAGAATAATGTGCCCCTCAGGCCCCAGGGAAGTCATGGTTCCACTAATGAAAACTTACAACATGAGAAAAATGAGACAAACTCCTTCCCGCCCAGTGGGGATGGAGGAGTCAGAGCCACAACCCACAGTACAAGGTGCCCATGGGGTCTTCTGAGAGCTGAGGGGCAGGTCAGGCCTGATCCCCACAGAAAGATGACTCATCTGGTCATGAGCAACGTTTCCTCAAGGGAGAGTCCTCAGAGCCTCCTGGGGGTCTGCACCCTTGAAGCTCACCCTGCTTCCTCCTGCAGGTGGTTTGTGTCTGGGCCCACAGGGCCTTCTCCTCACTGTGTGTCTCGCACAGTAGTACAGGGCCGTGTCTTCCGCCCTCAGGGGGCTCATTTGCAGAGAGAGTGTGTTCTTGCTGTTGTCTCTGGAGATGGTGAATCGGCCCTTCACAGAGTCGGCATAGCTTATATCACCACCACTACCACTAATGTATGAAATCCACTCTAGTCCCTTCCCTGGAGACTGGCGGACCCAGCTCATATAATAGTTGCCAAAATTGAATCCAGATGCTGCACAGGAGAGTGTCAGGGACCCCCCGGGCTGCACCAAGTTTCCCCCAGACTCCACCAGCTGCACCTCACACTGGACCCCTGCAAACACAAAGACATCCTGGTCAGGAAACTCTCCGTACACAGAGGATCTGCCTCTCCCATCACTCCCATGCTTTGTGTCTCTGTCGCCCATGAGTTACCTCCTAACACAGCCACCAGGAGAAGCCAGTTCAGCCGACATGCCATGTTGGTTCTGTGTGAGTCAGGATGGAGCCCCTGGAAACCCCTGAACTGACGCCTCTCCTGGAGCTGAGGCTGGGCGCAGCTGTTTTCATCACTGTGGAAAGAGTCTTATTTGCATATCCTCCTTCTTTATAAAAAGATCTCTTTGACCTTGTAGAGAAAAGGGAGGACTCCAGAGCATATGAGGGGTTCAGGGGGTGCCTGTGACCAGGAAAGATTTCGAAGCTCTGCTATTCCGCATGAAATTGTTACAAGATAACTGATTTAATTGTTATTCTTTAAAAAATGTTTATTTTTAATATAAATCCTATGATCTGTACAGTCACTATCACTATCACTCCATTGTTCATCGATTTGCTCAAGCGAGCCCAGTAACATCTCCGTTTGTCCCTGTCACGTGCTAGTGTAGCCCGATGACATATTGGGGACTCTTTCAGGGTCAGAGGAATGAGGACCATCATTGTTACTGTTTTGGGCATATCGAGTACGCCACGGGTAGCTTGCCAGGATCTGCCGTGCAGGCGGGATACTCTCTGTAGCTTGTGGGCTCTCTGAGTGGGATGGAGGCTTTGGGGGAAGCCTCTAATGACCTTTACAGGTGTTCCCAGTCATGCATAAATGCAGGTATGATACTCTCAGTAGTCTGCCAGATTCTCTGAGAGTGAGAACTAGAGAATAAGAGGTCTTGGTTTTATAGTCTCTGGATCCGGGTCGTTGATGGGGTTACACAGCAGTTGGTGGGTGTAACTGTCTAGCTATTGAAAGGTGGGGGGTTTGGGTGGAGGAGTATTAATGTATTAGAGTACTCTGTGAGTAGTGTGTGAGTATATACAGAAGTACAGTATTACTTCTATTTAATGTTATATCATGACACATAAAAGTTTAAATGATTTTTACAATGTTCTCAAAATACTTGACTCCCTGGTGCGCAGCATTTTACTGGGGCTGGAGCGACGGCACAGCAGGTAGGGCATTTGTCTTGCATGCAACCAACCCGGGTTTGATTCCTCTGTCCCTCTCAGAGTGCCTAGCGATCTATCGAAAGTATCCCACCCACACGGCAGAGCCTGGCAAGCTACCCATGGCGTACTAAATATGCCATAAACAGTAACAACAATTCTCAAAATAGAGATGTTACTGGTGCCCGCTCGAGCAAAATTGATGAACAATGGAAGGACAGTGCTACTACTACTCAAATACATTTTCAGAATTGGTCCCACTCTCTAGACAAAAGGAATCCACTGAGTCACTCACACTTGTCAATGTTTTGGGAACCAAGTGTTAAGATAGAATCAGGAGTAAGGCAGAATGGCAGGATAACAGGGCCCTAATGTCTTAAATTCCACTGAAGCAAGAACGTGTGGTGGCCGTTTTTGTACTTTATCTCAGAGGAAACACTTCTGGGCTTAAAGGTATTTGTCCCAATTACTTATGACCCTCAGATATATAAGAGCTGAGCCCAGACAGAGTAAGCTCAAAAATTGACCTAAGAACCTAATCGTCATTCTCCCGATGATTCCTGGCTCTAAGCAATAATTCTCAATGTTTTGGGCATTTGGAGCTTTCAGTCCACTAGGGAGTCAGTCCCCTGAGCAACACCCTTTCTCTCTTCAGTCTGTCTGTCTATTGATACTCACAGCATCCCAGGGTTTGTCTCTGTTCACCAGGATCGGTCCCCAGTAACTAGAGATACAGAGGTAGTAGAGGGGTAAGTTTCCTCCCCTGAATGTGGTTATTCAAGTTAATTCCCTGCAGTTCATTTGGTTTCCCATGCACCTAGCAGGTATGCCCCTGAATACAGAGCCAGGAGTATACCCAAAGTGGCAAAAACAATAAAACTAAACCAACAGGGACTTAGACATAGTGTGGTGGTAGGGCACTTGCCTTGCACACGGCTGACCCAGGTTCAATCCCCTATATTCCGTGTGGTCCCCCAAGCACGTTCAAGAGTAGTTTCTGAGTACAGATCCAGGAAAAACCCTAAGCATCACTGAGTTTAACCCTAAAACCAAAACCAAATGGAGAGAAAAACAAAAATAACAAAAAAATATAGAATATAGAACTCTCAAGAACTTTTTCCGTGTATTGAGAAAAACTTGTCTTTATTCTAAATTTGTTTTCACCTGGAGTATGTTGGAACCCTGATTGGCTAGGGCTTCAATGACCGCTTCCGTCTCAATAGAATCAAAGGCCTTCTTTATTTTTATTTATTTATTTATTTTTCTTTTTTTATTAGTGAAACACCATGAGGTACAGTTATAGGCTTACAAATTTTGTGCTTGTCATTATTGGTTATTTATTTATGTTTTAAAAAATATAAAAGATTTTGAAACACCATGAGGTACACTTATAGACTTATAAATTTTTGTGCTTGGGTTTCAGTTATACAATGATCAAGTACCCATCCATCCACCAGTGCCCATCCTCCCCCACCATGGGTCCCAGCATCCCTCCCAACCCCCATTCCCCCCGTCCCACCCTGCATTTGTGGCAGGGCTTTCCCCCTTGTTCTCTCTCTCTTATTTTGGGTACTGTGTTTTGCAAGAGAGGCATTGAGTGGCAATCATGTTTGGTCTATAGACTACTTTTAGCATGTCTCTCCCCACCCTGGAAGGGTCTTCACAACACCCTTTGGTGCTCTCTTCTCTATCTGAGCTTCCTTTTCACCTAGCACATGTGGCTGGCCTTAACGTCATGGAGCAAAATTCCTGGTATTAATCTCAGCCATTCCTGGGTGTTAAGATAAGATAAGATAAAGGCCGTCCCGTTGATCGTCGATTTGCTCGAGCGGGCCCAGTAACGTCTCCATTGGAGACTTTGTTGTTACTGTGTCTGGCATATAGAATACTCTCGGTAGCTTGCCGGGCTCTCCGAGAGGGGCGGAGGAATTGAACTCGGGTCGGCCATGTTGGCCGCGTGTAAGGCGAGCGCCCTACCCGCTGTGCTATCGCTTCAGCCATTCTGTGCTAATCTCAGCCATTCCTGGGTGTTAGTCTCCCGTTTTGTTGCTTTATGTTCCCCAGATGAATGCAATCTTTCTGTGTCTATCCCGCTTTTTCTGACTCATTTTGCTTAACATGATACATTCCATGTAGTACCACTTGTATGTAAATTTCATAACTTCATCTTTTCTAACAGTTACATAGTACTCCATTGTGTAAATATACCAAAGTTTCTTTAACCAGTCATCTGTTCTCAGGCACTCAGGTTTTTTCCAGATTCTGGCTATTGTAAAGAGTGCTGCAATGAACAAACAATTTCAGATGTCACTTTGACTATACCTTTTTGCCTCTCTGGGATATATTCCCAGGAGTGCTATAGCTGGGTCAAATGGGAGATCAAATTCTAATTTTTTGAGTATCGTCCATACTGTTTTCCAAAAGGGTTGGACCAGCTGGCATTCCCACCAGCAGTGAAGGAGGTTCCCTTTCTCACCACATCCGCGCCAGCACCTGTTGCTTTTGTTCTTGCGGATGTGGGCCAGTCTCTGTGGTGTGAAATGATATCTCATTGTTATTTTAATCTGCATTTCTCTGATGATTAGTGATGTAGAGCATTTTCTCATGTGCCTTTTGCCATTCGGATTTCTTCTTTGCGAAAGTTTCTGTTCATTTCCTCGCCCCATTTTTTGATGGGGTTGGGTGATTTCTTCTTGTGTAGTTTAACCAGTACCTTGTATATCCTTGATATCAACCCCTTGTCGGATGTGTATTTGGTGAATATTCTTTCCTATTCTGTAGGCTGTCTTTGTATTTTGGTCACTGTTTCTTTTGAGGTGCAGAAGCTTCTTAGTTTAAGATAGTCCCATTTGTCTATCTCTGTGTTCACTTGCTTAGCCAGTTGTGTGACATCTTTGAAGACACCATTAGCTTCAATGTCATGGAGAGTTTTGTCAACTTTGTCTTCAATAAACATTATGGATTCCGGTCTGATGTTGAGGTCATAAATCCTTTTCGATCTTAGTTTTGTGCATGGCGTTAGTCAGAGATCTGAGCCAACTTTTTTGCATGTAGCCATCCAGTTTTGCCAGCACAATTTATGAAAGAGGCTTTCCCTGCTCCACTTCACTTTTCTTGCCCCCTTATCGAAGATTAGATGATTATATATTTGGGAGGAGATGTCAGTATATTCAACTCTGTTCTATTGGTCTGCAGCTCTGCCTTTGTTCCAGTACCATGCTGTTTTGATTATTACTGCTTTGTAGTAGAGCATGAAGTTAGGTAGGTTGATTACTCCCATTTTCTTTTTCCCAAGAATTGCTTTAACTATTCGTGGGGGCTTATTGTTCCATATAAATTTCAGGAGTGTTTGCTCCATTTCTTTGAAAATGTCATGGGTATCTTTATAGGAATTGCATTGAATTTGTACAGTGCTTTGGGAAGTATTGCCATTTTGACAATGTTGATTCTCCCCATCCATGAGCAGGGGATATCTTTCCATTTCCTCATGTCCTATTTTATTTCCTGAAGTAGCGTTTTGTAGTTTCCTTTGTACTGATCCTTTACTTCCTTAGTTAAGGTGATTCCTAGGTACTTGATTTTCTGGGGCACAATTGTGAATGGAATTGTTTTCTTCAGGTCACTTTCTTCTCCTTCACTATTTGCATATAGTAAAGTAAAAGGCCTTCTTTAAATCAATGAACGTTAGACAGAGTAGCATCTTGAACTCCTGAGAAACCTCAATGAGCTTGGTTATTGTGTGGATATGGTCGATGGTGCTGAATCCTTTACGGAACCCGGCTTGCTCGCATGGTTGTCCTTCATCTAGTGTTCTGCCAATCCTATTCAGAATGACTCGAGTGAACAACTTGTAGATCACAGACAATAGGCAGATTGGGAGATAGTTGCCAATGTCATGGATGTCTCCCTTCTTGAATACTAGTACAGTCCTGCTGGTTTTCCTTTGGGACAGAGCCTTGCATTCAGACAGGTAGCATGTGAAGAGCCGAGTCAGTGTATTGATGAGTACTGATGGCAGATTCTTCAGGTGTTCAGGTCTGACCTTATCTGGGCCGGGTGCTGTTCATTTCTTTACCGACGAAATGGCGTGTCGGATTTCGGAAGGGAGAACATTGGGAACGACAAATCCATCCTGTGGAATTTGGTATGTCGGCAGGTGGACATGGCTATCGAAGAGATTTTAGTGGAAGTCATGGATAATCTTCTCCATTGCCGTTCTGGAGGATGTGATAGATACATCAGAATGATGGAGGGCAGTCATGTTGGTCTTGTAGTTGGAGAAGGACAGGCAGGCGTTACGAATACTTTTCCCAGCTTCTGCCACATCTACCTGCCCTTCTGCTCTTCTCTCTTTGAGGTCTTCCTTGATCTCATCTCTGCACTGCTTTGCGAGCTCGGACGTTCGCTTGTGGTTGCCTGAGGCATGCGCAAAACCACGTTGGCGAATAAGCTCAAGAGTTTTCGAAGACAGGCGGTTTTTTGTGGCTATCTCTCTCTTGGCGTTCCTCGCACAATCATGGAGGTGCTGAACCAGTCGATCGTATTCCTCATCAATGTTGTCAACTATGACATCTTCCCATGTTGCCGGAATAGTGCCAAAGAGCTCCCAGTTGGTGGTCGTTCTGGGAGTTCTCCTTTTAAACTTTGAAACCCTTTCTCCCCGCTCTGTGAAGTATAATTTTGCACGAAGGAGATGGTGGCCCGATCCCGTTTGGAATTTTGGGAGAACAGAGACATCAGTCAGGCAAAACTGTTGATTGAATATGATGTGGTCTATTTCGTTGTGGAATCCTCCTCCGGGAGACTCCCATGTCCAAGTTTAGATTGGGCCTTCTGGAACTGTGAGTTACCATGGATGGTCTTGATGGGCATGATGAACTCAGACAGTCTCTCACCCTGTTCGTTCCATTCTAGGCCATGGGTTCCGATGTCAAGTTCTTCAGCTGATCTTTTCGGTCCTACCTTGGCATTAAAATCACCCATAATGAACTTGTAGAAGGTGTGGTCTTCTTTATAGAACTTCTCCAGCTCCATGTAGAACTTCTCAATTTCTCCTTCATCATAATTGGATGTTGGTGCGTAGACAACGAAGATAGAAACTGCCGGCAGTGAGCCACATCTATTCAAATACATTCAAGCTCAATACCTCGAGATCCTCCCTGAGCTGTATTGCGGATTCACTACCAGGATCTCACCATTCTACAAAATGGTAATCATCGATGTCAAGAGAGGGGTTCGGCAGGGTGATACCATTTCACCAAAACTCTTCAATGCCACCCCCGCGAATATCATGTGACTTCTGGAATGCGAAGGAATGGGAGTGAAGATAGATGGTCCGCAACTACACCACCTACGTTTTGCTGATGACATTGTTTTAATAACACCAAACATCAGCCAGGCGGCACAAATGCTGGTCGACTACAACTGTGAGTGTGGAAAGGTTGGTCTACAGCTGAATCTTATGAAGATAATGTTTATGAGAAACAGCCTTGTTCCTGACGCCCCATTAGCTCTCAACGGAACGACCATCTCCGAATGCAACAGCTATGTGTACCTAGATCGAGAAATCAACATGGCAAATGACCTGGCAGTCGAGCTGCGCAGGAGGAAGAGAGCGGCTTGGAACGCCTTCAAAAGCCTCGAAAAAATAGCTAAGAGGACGAAGAACCTCTGGCTCCGGGCACATCTCTTTGATTCCACTGTTCTTCCTGCATTAACATATGCCTCAGAGACCTGGGCCCTACGCAAACAGGATGAGAACACTATTCGGGTCTCCCAAAGAGGAATTGAAAGAGCTATGCTTGGAATATCACGTTTCACTCAAATGAGAGAAAGAATCCAGAGTTCCGACCTCCGTCGACGATCAAGAATCAGGGACGCTGTCTCGTTTGCCAAGGTGTCAAAAATCAGATGGGCTGGTCATGTAATGAGATTTACAGATGACCGCTGGACTAGAACTGTTACTGACTGGATTCCACGGGATGTTAAAAGACCGCGTGGCCGCCCACCTACCAGATGGTCAGACTTCTTCATCAAGATCATGAACGATCGGTTTGAGACTCTTCATGTTTCTCTAGCAAACAGACGCCATTGGGCTACACTAGCACGCGACAGGGACAAATAGAGATGTTACTGGCGCCAGCTCGAGCAAATCGACGATTAACGGGAAGTCAAGTGATCAAGTGATGTTGGAACCGGGGTGCACCAAGGTGCATGGAGTGTGACTCTTCACATCAATTTTGGCTCTGTCTCTCCTTCTTTCCCTGTAAGCTTTTGAGTCTACGCCCTACACAGAATACTTACTTATATGACATTGATGTTTCAGCGCACTGACGTATATAGGCAAACCTGTGCAGTGATAATCACATTCAAAACAGAGGATGAACCTCTTACTCCAGTGTTTCCCCTTGACCCATATTATTCCTCCCTCCATGCCTCACCCCTCTCTCATGCTCTCTGCAGTGCTCCCTGTTTGTGTCAGTGTATGAAGGGTGTGATGACAGAGATTCACTCTCAGTAGCCTTCCACTCTCGGGATATATTATGGGTTTTTACTCAAGCCAAAAGGCATCTGGGATTACTCTCAATCCTGGATCTTTAAAATAGGTCACATGAGCTTTCTAGAGGGATAAAAATCAGGAAAAGCTCTTCTACATATTACATGAATATCAAAGAGAAAACTATAAAAATAATAACAAAACGAAAAGTACATATTAATACTTACTTACCCTGCTAAGCACTGGAGTCCTGGGGGCCTGCTGGGGTGAGTGTGGGGGGCATGGATGACAGATCACAGGAAGGGGTTGGGAGTATGAGGGTGTCACTGAGAGTGGAGCTGCTCTGGGAACGCTGGGGAACGGTTAGGACGCTGGAACTGGGCATGGATGGAAGTGGGTGCGGGTGAGGGGGGCTGAGCTTCTATGTGTTGTAACAGAATATTGGCCCGTGTGGGCTTCTAACACATGGTGACCCTCTTTGTCCCCTGGTGGGACTGATGCCTTTTCCCAGGTGGCTCCCAAACCCTCTGGTGGTGAGCAGCGCCCCTGCAGCCGCTCCGTGTTCCCTCAGGACTTGGTGTCTGGCTCCTTTGACTGACCCAAAGTCCCCTGCACAGTCACACCCCGGGTTCACCTGCTCTCAGGCTGCTCCCCTTCAGACAGGTCACAGTGTTTCTTGGTCTCTGGGGATGGTGCATCAGCCCCTCCCAGAAAGTTAGGGGATGATTGTTCTAACAAAGGCCTGCCCTTTCCCTGGGCCTGGTGACCTGGTCGTTCAGGAACTGCTGACCAGAATGTGCACAGGAAAGACTCCATCTCTGTCTATGTTTATGTCTCTCTCTCCCTCCCCCCCTACAGGTTAAGCCTTCAGTGATTACATCTTGTTAATTGAGATTGGAGCTGGAACTCCACATTACATTTCATCCTATCTCCAATCTGATGTGCTACTCCTGTTTGATCGAGTTGTAGTGTTTGAGGTGTCACTCCAGGAAATCCAGAGTTTTTAAAGAGGTGAAATAGCTGAAGTTAAATCTTTAACTGGGGGTGCCTTTGGGGCATGTGTGTGATTGCCTGGGATTCCAGAACTACAGAGAGATTGCGGGAATGTAAAGCAAACATAAATCAGAGGGACAATGAGAGATGTCACGGAGAAAGACCTATGTCAGAAAAAGACTCAAAAGAACAAGAGTTGGGATGTTGTCAAAAGCAAATCTGTTTCCTCATTAGCTTGGAATGTCTGATTTGATGTCTATGAAAAACAGCAGGAGATTTCTTTAAAAGGTGAAATTAGAGTTTCCATATAACGCACTGATTCGAGCTAGATACCTTCACCCGAAGGTGAAAATATCAAAGTAAGAAGTTATAAGAAAACATACACTGAAGCATTTGATATACTGACTAGGACACAGAAATGACCCTAACGCTTAATGACAGATTCATGAGTAAGAAGTTGTGGTTTATATACAAAAAGGGATACTGTGCAGTTGTTAAGAAAAAAAGACAAAATATCAGTATTTTATGCCCCATGGATGGAACTAGAGAATATCAGATTAAGTGAAGTTTGTCAGAGGGAGAAGGACAAATTCGGACAGTCTCATTCAACTGTGGCACACAGAGAACAGAGCATCAGGATGTACAGGATCCATTGATTAAAAACCCCTGCATCATAACCACACGCTCGGGTTCCCAAGAGGAGCCGGGTGAGGGCTTAGATCACTGGGAATAAGAGGCCAAGCACAGGGGCCTCGGGAGTCTTTGGGGGTCTGTGAGGTTTTGGTGCTGGGAGAAGCACAGGGAGTTTGGGACCCACAAGCATCAACACTCAGACTATTGTCATCATGTTCCCTCAGTGACAATCAAGAAGGGAAGGGGAGAAATCTCTCATTACTGTGAAGAGGAGTGATCTCTACTGGAAGAAAAATCAATCACACCTGACCTAGCAGGAAATAACAGTCTTGGTGGACTCTGAGACAGGAAGAGGAAAACTAATTTGTACTAGAAGAAGAAGTAGCACTGTAGCACTGTCCTCTCGTTGTTCATCGATTTGCTCGAGCGTGCCCAGTAACGTCTCCATTGTGTGACTTGTTGATACTGTGTTTGGCCTATTGAATAGGTCACGGGAAGCTTGCCAGTCTTTGCCCTGCGGGCGAGATACTCTCGGTTGCTTGCCAGGCTCTCCAAGAAGGGCGGAGGAATCGAACCCAGGTTGCCGGGTCTGCCGTGCTGGCTGAGTGCAAGGGAAACTCCCTACCCACTTTGCTATCGCTGCAGTCACAAAACTTTAAGAGAAAAAAACTAATTGTAGGGCTAGAAAGATAGTACAGCGGCAGGGCGCTTGCCTTACGCATGGCTGATCTGGGTTCATCCCTGGCATTTCATATGGTGCCCTGAGCCATGCCAGGAGTAATCCCTAAGCACAGACAAAACCAAGAGTATGCCCTGAGCACCACCAGGTGACTGGGAAGGGGTAACAAACAAAAAGAAAAGCGAAAACAAGAACAGAACAGACACTTCAATTTCATTTCAGGGGTTGAGAGAGTCGTTATTTGTAATGCATCTCAAGGCAATGATGCAGGATTGTTGGATGAAAATAAATTAGCTGAAAATTTGAAAGAAGATATTGGGAGAATTTTGAAAATTAGACAAATTACTTGCATATATATATATATGTATAAATAGTTGTCAGGTGTACTCAAATTAAGTTCTTTTTAAAAAGAAAGATAGAAACCAGACGTAAACATTTTCTAGCAAATTAAAATTATTGTGGGGGAGCGTAGGGGGAGTGTCTGCTACTGAAACACAAAAGTGACCAGAAACAATTTCCGATGAATGCAATCCTATGAAACTTAACCTATAAATGCAGAGAAAATAGTTCAACCCCCGGGGGTTGTGTGGGGGGGTGGAGAAAGGGGAAACGATGCATGGAGCAATAGTACTGTGGGAAGGGTGTTTGCCTTGAATGCGGCTGACCTGGGTTCAATCCCGGGTATCTCATAGGGTCCCCTGAGAACCACCAGGAGTAATTCCTGAGTGCAGTCAGGAGTAACCCCTGAGCATCCCTGGGTGTGACCCATAAAGCAAAAATAATAATAACAATAATCACCGTCACTGTCCTCCCGCTGTTCATCGATTTGCTCGAGCAGGCCAGTAACATTGTGAGACTTGTTACTGCATTTGGCATATTGAATATGTCACAGGTAGCTTGCCAGGCTCTGCCGTGCAGGTGAGATACTCTCGGTAGCTTGCCAGGCTCTCTGAAAAGGGCGGAGGAATCGAACTCGTGTCTGCCAAGTCGGCTGCATACAAGGCAAAAGCCTTACCCGCTGTGCTACCGCTCTAGCCCCAATAAATAATAATAATAATAATAGTAATAATAAATAATTCAATGGGCTGGAGTGTATCCTTTGCAGGCTGGATGCCCAGGTTCAATTCCTTGTACCACATAGTGCCCTGAGCCCTGCAAGAGGTAGGAACGGATCACTGAGATACTCAAAAGCACCGCTGGGTTAGGCCCAACCCCACAACACAAAGAGTTCTTAAAGCCCATCTACAAACAATCCAATTTTTAAAATGGATTAAAGATCTAAACTCACACCTGTGAAGAGAAGCAGATAGCATTAGGCTCATGAAAATGATGCACAATGTTATGCACTGTTGGGAAACTGCAATGAAAACAACAAGCTACTTGGGGGTCAGAGAGGTAGTATAGTGGGCAGGGCACTTGAGTCACACAAAGCAATCCTGGGTTCAATCCCAGTACCAGATAGAGTCCCCCTGAGCTCTGCCAGGAGTGAGGCCAGAGCACTGCTAGGTGTGACTTCTCCCTCAACAACAACAACAACAACAACAACAACAACAAATAACAACAACAAAGAAAGCTTCAACCTTGGGGCTGGAGTGATAGTACAGCAGGTAGGGCGTTTGCCTTGCACACGGCCGACCCAGGATCGATTCCCAGCATCCCATCTGGTCTCCCAAGAACCACCAGGAGTAATTCCTGAGTGCAGAGCCAGCAGAAACCCCTGAGCTCTGCAGGGTGTGACCCAAAAAGAAAAACAAAAAGAGCTGCAACCTTTCAGAAGGGTTAAAATTCAGAGAACCAGCACCACCAAATGCTGGTAAAGATACATAGTAACAGAAGATCTCATTCATTGCTGGTGGGAACACAGAATTGTGCAGTTGTTGACTTATTCCCACCAGAAGCAGGAGAGTCCCCATGGAGAGGAAGTGGTGACTGAAGTGTATATACTTGTTTTTTTTTAAGTTGGTAAAAATATTCTAATACAGAGGAAAATGATCCCCCCACCCAGAAGAAGAAAAAAAAAAGGAAAGTGACTTACTGGCCCTTCTCCCCCTGCCCCTGGCACAGCCTGGGATCACTTGGAGCAGAGCGCCCCCTGGTGGCCACAGTCACCCCTGCAGCTGCCCTGTGTCCCTCAGCAGGTTTGTGTCTGGGCTCACAGGGACTTGCCCTCACTGTGTCTCTTGCACAATAATACACGGCTGTGTCCTCAGTTACTGAGTTGCTCAGTTTTAGGTAAACTTGGTTCTTGGAGGTGTCCCTGGAGATGCTAAGTCGGGACTGAAGACTTGGGTTATAGTCTGTGCTTCCACCTGCCCATATAGCACCAATCCAATCCAGCCCCTTTCCAGGGACCTGGCGGACCCAGTTGACATTATAGCTGGTTAGAGAGAATCCAGAGACGGAGCATGTGAGGGACAGCGTCTGCGAGGGCGTCACCAGGCTTGGTCCCGACTCCTGCAGCTGTATCTGGGACAGGACGCCTGGGAACAGAGACTCACAGTGAGTCACTGGTTCAGAGGCCCCATGCCCACCTTGGAGCCTCTGTCCAGGGGATACTCACATCCAGGAGCTGCCACCAGAAAGAGGAGGAACCAGCGCTGATGCACGTTCCTGGCCACAAGGTCCATGATCTCAGATACTGTGTCAGGGGGAGAGGGAGCCTGAGTTGGGGTGAGTGTGACCGTGGTTTTAATCCTGGGTCCAGAGTGCAGATTTGTATGGGGGAGCCTCTGTAGAGGAAGGAGGGAACCCGGGGAAGGCTGGTGTGTGGGCTCCCTGGGAGGAGGTGCTAACTGTGGCTCAGAGCACTCATGCCTGTCCCTGGGGCCCTTTCAGAGCCAGGCCTCTTCCTCCAGCACAGGAAATGTGCTGAGGAGCTCTCAGGAAACAGGAATTGCTGAGGGGGAAACGGCAGCTGGGGAGGAGAGTCCCTCTGTCTCAGATCCCTGATGACCAATCCCAGCACCCTCAGGACCTCTACCCTGCAGACAGACCCCCTGCCCCTCCGTGTCACTCTGTGCTGACTCCTGTTCTACTGTATATACAAAATCTGAGACCAAACACACAGTGTAATTGTCACAGTGAATTCTGACTTGGTTTGGTCAAATCCCAGGTCAATCAAATTTCACAGAGTTTATTCAGACACTTAGCAAGGATGAACATTCCTTCACCTGTAGTAGCATTTCATTTCATTTCATTTCATCATCCTGTTATTCGTCAATTGCCTCGAGCAGGCCCCAGTAACATCTCTTTCATCCTAGCCCTGAGATTATATTCAAGGCTCTTTAGGAGAATGAGACCCATCATTGTGACTGGTATTTGGCATATTTGGTACGTCACAGGGAGTTTGCCAGACTCTGCCCTGTGGGCAGGCTACATTCGATAGCCTGCAAGTTTGTCCAAAGTAGGAATGAGATAATAAGATGTCATAAAAAGATGTCCTGAGAAGATGTCCGGGAACTGGATTTTATAGTCTCTGAGTCTTGGCCGCTGATGGGATTACACGGCGCCAGGGGGCCAGGTGGTGGGTGTGACCCCCGCCTACTGGAATTTGGAGGATCTGGGTGGAGGATGCTCGACTCCAATCCAAGTAGGCTTGGAGGTCTTGGCCCCGGAACCCGCGTGGTTTTGTCCCTCTGCCAGTACCTTCATGTGTGCGGAGAGTGGTCTCAGCATGGTGGTGGCTGGTCCTGGAGGTCTTCGGCTGCCGGATCCCTGGTCGGGGCAGGGAGGAAAGCTCAACCCGCTCCCCTCCAAGGGGCCTCGGCGAGGAACAGCCAGGCGCGGGGGCAGAAGACTGCACTGTTCTTGTCCGTAGTAGCATTATTCATAAGTATACAGGTAGTTATAGATGTCAATTATTTCTGATGATTCATTTGTTTCAGGACAAGGAAGATACTTCTGCCTAGATAAATTTCCAGGCATGGTTGACCTGATCAGCACTACCAAAACTTGCTCTGTTTTGTGTATAGCTCAGTGTCCAAAAGATGACTATGTTCTTGGTGGTCATCACTGAAGAATCGCAACCTTGGAAGTGCTTAGAAAGACCCAGTAAACAGTCCTCAGCACATAATCTCTTGGGCCAGACTTTTGGTCTTTGTGCAACGATCAAATATACAGTGTGCAAGCCCTCAGTAGTGACACGTGAGGCTCTACCCTGCCCCCAATGCATGGAACCTAGACTCAGCCTGTGTCACCTAATTGTACCCCTGATTCTATGGAGCATCAGAAGTTTGAGTTCAATCTAAGGGACAAGAAAATATGCTCTTAATTTTCATGTTCAAAATGTCAGCATTAAGGGTCAAAGTAATTGAAACAACTAGCACGTTCAACACAATTCTATACAATAAACACAGAAAGATATACAAAGAACTCAGAGAAGATGCGGATTAAACGGATCAATTTTGCACCTCACATACAGATAGCTCTAATAGGATTAATAAACCTTCTCTTATGTAAAGCATGTGAGTCGCTATGGCTCTCTGTGCCCAGGTATCCTGTGCCTGAGCTGCAGGCCCAGAACGGTGAGTCCCCCGAGTTCTGACCCACCTGCACTGTCTCTCTGAGCTCCACCACTGGCAACATTTTTCAGGGTAGCGATCCCTGTACCTCAGATATATTCGGATGGATGGGGAGATGCACAATGATGGGACCGTTTCCTAATGCTACTTCACCAGAGCAAAGGGTAGTTTCTTAAATCTTCTTAAATCTATGAAAAATGGTTTCCAACTACCAACCTTAATTGATCATTTTATAAACTTTTAAAAAATTTGTTTTAAGGCTATTAAATAAGATGGATTTCTTTGTTAAATGGTTCTTGACTCATTTGTGGCTGTTTCATTCATACAGATGTTGACTAATAAAATATCCTGGCTTATCACTACTAGTTTATTAGAAATGATGAATGAAACCAATTAGAGATTAATTGAAAGCCTCAATCATTCATTTTGTGCTTTCTCATTGTGACACACTCCTGGCACCATCTCACTGTTCTCTAGCAGTCACGTCCAGGAACAGCTTCTGTGCCATGAAAACTCATTAATGATCACGATTCGGAGATTACAAATAAATCTTGGAGAGCAATAACAAACTTCAGAGATACATCTGGACCTCAGTAAGCATGGTAAGGCCCAGAGGGTAGGCAGGATTAGGACTCTTTTCAGGTGTTCCTCATGTATGTAAAATTTATGAGTAAAATGTCTTCAGGGCAATGCCCCAGACTTTCTGGAATCAGCTGGAAGTGTGTAGCATTAGGGGAGTGGTTAGTGATTTGAGATTCCCAGTGTCACTTGGAGTTGTCACTACACACAGAGGACAGTGGGAGACTGAGAGCAGGCTGACATTCCTGAACTGTACGTAGCAGTTCAGTCACCAAGGAGGCCCATCTAGACAGTTGCTCTGTGTGGAGGCAGGAAGGGTGCATTGAGAACAATCCTCGAGGTTTGATTTCTGGTCTGCCCTGTCCCAGGAATCTTTCTGGTTTACCACATTTACAATCCAGGCTGGCCTTCAGTTCGGGTCCCTTCTTCTGTACTCTGCATTGACCTTGGTCGAAACTTTCCCCAATATTGTGCTCTTTGTGCCTTCAAGAATTGAAGGGTCGTCCTGATTCATATATATTCAATGTTCTTCTAGGAAGGGGAATGAAAATATTCTCACATCAGATATGAGCATTTTCCCTGTCATTGGGAAGTGTTTTGTTCCTTTTTTTTAAATTGACTATTTTGATAAATATGGTAACAGTTTTCAAAGTGTAGGTATGAATCTGGTTTCAGCCTAAGAAGTAAAACTCATAGTTCAACTACAGAAGCACAAATATTCCCAGTAATACTGTGGTCTGCATGACTGATAGTCCATCATGTAGTCACGCTGTCTGAGGCTTCCCAGTGGACACTAATAGGATATGTATAATATATATACACATATATACATATATTTCTGTTTTCCACTCATCTAGAGTATACATTTGTGCATGGATATATATCCATGAACACAGGTCCTCCATATCAATTGAAAGAAAGTTTTGAATTGTAATTAGTTATTCCCAGATTTTAAGGCACGCAAAAAATTAATGTCTCACTCAATACCATTAATTTTCCAGGAATATTGGTCAATTGCTGCGGTCAGACCCAGGTAAACTCATCTGGGATGCATGACCCTGGAGTGGAGGGAGCAGCCCCTGAGGCCTTGCTCTAGATCCTGTCTGCTGGTCCATGCTTCTGCCAGTCCCCTGAGCACACCCCAGACCGTGTGTCTGTGCTTGGGTCATGACTTTCCCCAGAGCTGGGCTTAGATGCCCCCAACATCAGGATTTCACAGAACCTGACCCTGACCATTTCCTAGGAGAAATGTGACCTTGGTTCCTTTCATATAGGTTCATATCCTCCACTGTCCTTGTCCAATGGCAGGATTCCAGCTCAGGAATATAGAGATATGAAGATGTACAAAGGGACAAGTCTTCACAGAAACTCCAGAATGGGGTCTGACCACCACAAGGAATTCACCTCAGAGAAAAGGATTTCTCGCAGAGACAGAATTTCAACCTTAATTTGTAACATTGAGAGTCTGCAATGGGTAGACCTACATACAATTCAGAAAACTGCAATGACACCAGCCCAAACTTCCATGTGGTTCTTTCTGTACCATCTGGTCACTTCAAAAAAAAAATCCTGGAAGAAAATATGAGGGACACCAGGTGTTCTCCAGAGATGCCATCTTTCTCTGGGCTGTTGCTGAAGGACAGAGAGCGATCCTGAACCTTTTTCTCAAATGAAGCCTGACCCTGTGAGCCCCAATCTGTGTCTCAGACCCTGACTCTCTGAGGAGGAAGTCAGGAGGATCAGGCCTGTCACTGTCAGAGATGGGACTCTTTCTCCAGCACAAAAAACGTACTGAGGAGCTCTCTGGGAACAGGAATTGCTCAGGGGGCAACAGCAGCTGTGGAGGAGAGTCCCCATATCTCAGGTCTCTGATGACCAAACCCAGCCCTCCAGGGTCTCTACCTGTAGACAGGCCCCTGCCCCTCCGTGTCCGTCTGTGTTTGCTCCTGTTCTATAACTATCTTTCCAACTTTTGGTTTCAAACAGTCAGATTTATTATTACCGTGAATTCTGACAAAATTTGTTTCAACCGAAAGTCAATCAAAGTTTGCATTAGGTTCTTCACACATTTAGATGAAAATACCCTCGCCTGAAGTACAGCCAAGGTGGTGTTAGAATGATCATTGTCACTGTTGTCGGGTTTATATATGGACAGTGAAGAGCCTCTGTTCGGTGACCTGACTGGTCTGGTTGTCCTGGTAACAGTGCCTGACACCACTCTGTCCTGTCTATAATTCAGTGTCCATAGACCAGCTTGAACCTAAGGACCCTGTACTGGGGTCATCACTGAGGAAGCCTGACCCTGTCAGGAGCACAGAAACAGCTTATAGAGACCCTCAGTGCACAATCTATTGGGCAGGGAGCCTGATCTTAGTACTCAAACTCACACAACAACAAGGGTACAAGCACACAAGCCCTGATCACTGCCAGATATGACCCACCCCAATCCCCAGATGAATAGATCCTAGACACAGGCTTTGTCACATATTGTACCTCCTATTCCTATGCAGTGCAGGGGTTGAGATAAATCCAAGAAGCCAGAAAATATGATTTAAAAAATAATTCATCATGAAGAGTCAAAAGTGAAAAATGTACCCCACTAATTTAATCAAATTGAATTGAAATAAATTCAAATGCACAAACAAGTCAGGTAGTGTGAGGATTGGGGTTGGGTGAGTCTCCCCTTCACATTAACGGTAGCTCTAATGTGGTCCCTGAGATCTTCTGAGACCTCGGAGCCAAATCGGAGACATGGACAAGAAGTGTTACTTGTCCTCCTATCACTGCACCTTGGGGCAGGGCCTCTTACCTCCACCGAGGACCCCAAGACTCCTATTGGATTTATACTTCAAAACTACATCCCAGCATGTATCTAAGAGCAGACTAGATAACCTTTTATGTTTTTTTAAACAGTAAAAGAAACAACTACCTCACATCCTGACTAGATGTGTGGGGTCCAAGATATGTTTACATTCACGTGAACAAATGGGAGAAAACAATTTCTTTTACACAACTTGGGGGGGAAGGCAACTTCCTCGGACCTTACCAGGGAGACCTTTCAGGTGGTTGATCGAGAAGTCAAGAGACTAGTCAGGACTTAGAGATAAACATAAATAAAGAGTGGGCACACGTGAAGCCCTTGTATCTTGGCGACAAAATTCCATCCTTGTTTGACCCAGCAGTGCTCAGTATGGCTGAAGTTCTCTTTCCAATTCGGTACTATCGCCGTCTCTTCAAAACAGGATATAACACTGAGACGATTGACCGACTCTCTGGTGTGCAAAGCACACGACTTGCTGTAGCTCTGTCCTGGGGTTCCTGTCCCAGCACAGCTGCAGGCTCAGGACCCAGAATCCTCACAGCCCTGCCCTCTCCTGTGCTGTCTCCCTATGCCCACCCAAACCAGCAGTTTTCAGGGAGGCTGGACCCAAGAGCTCAGGAAGAAATGGAGTGAACAGGAGATGAACAATGATGGGAACATTTCCTAAACCACTTCGCTAAAACCTATGTTAACATTATCCTACTACCCCCCTTTATTATTGATTCACTGTGAGGTACAGTAACAGTTTTCATGTTAGAGCTTCAATCACAGAATAATCAGACACCCATCCCTTCACCAATGCACGCATTCCACTACCCAAATCTCCAGTATCATTCCCCCACACACACACACCACCATTCCACACATCCCCCTGCCTGTGTGGCAGACAATTTGCACAGTACTCTCTTTCTCTACTGTGGTTACCTTCGATATTTCAGACCAGTCCCACCATCCACCACTCATATCTTCGAAAAGGCAATGCTAATGTATTTTGTATTGCTTCATGTGCTCTAGGAATTTTAAAATTTTAATAATTAGGGTCTGGAGAGATCGCTGTAGCAAATTACTGGGGTCTGAGATTCATTTGTGTGTCTCTGGATCACGGCCGTGTGGGAGCTTAAGTGCACAGTGGCCATATGTGGGCATCATCTCAGAGTCCCATCGGTGCGGGGGTAAAGAGAAGGGCCGACATCTCCCCTGTCCTGTGAGGTCTGGTGTTTCCTGCCACTGCCACCTTGTTCCTGGAGTTTTTTGATGAGTTCTAGAAGATGGAGGAAGTCTGTATTCGTAGGGAGCAGGCGGAGGGATGACACCTGCCCCTGTCTGGAGTGGCCCAGTGAAAGTGGCTTATGGCAAAATTAAGAGACATCTCTGCAGCAAGTTGTTCAAGTCAGAGAT
This sequence comes from Sorex fumeus, assembly GCF_029834395.1. NCBI lineage: Eukaryota > Metazoa > Chordata > Mammalia > Eulipotyphla > Soricidae > Sorex > Sorex fumeus. The sequence continues at coordinate 110,001 of NW_026606224.1, read as the reverse complement.
TCATGTGTATGTATATGGATGATGGCCATGTGGGACTTTAAGTAGACAGTGGCCGTATGTGGGAGTCACCTCAGAGTCCCATTGGGGTGGGGGAAGGCGATGAAAACGTTCTTAAACTGATGAAAGCTCACTTTAGCTAAAGATTTTATTAACATGATTTGCTCTATATTCAGTACATTAATGAAGATAAATCTCTTTTATCAGTCCTCCCATACTCATTTTATATGTTTTTTTTTATTCCTTACACATTGTAAAGTAAGTCATCCTGGATCATAATTAGTAGTTTACTAAAAAAAATGAAAGAAATGAAAAAAACCATAAATCACTCATTTTGCATTTCTCATTATTGGACACTCCCGGCATGACAGAAATACTTTCTTGATTTTTGTTCTTGACAGCAATTTGGGCAGGTACAATAGAATATGCACATGATAACTCATGAGTGTCTCAAGTCTTTATACATTACCACTAGCTGATACCCTGAGCATTACAGGGGGGACCAGGACACAGACAGGAAGTAAACATGGAAAATGCCAGATGTGGCCCCAAACCAAAGAAAACACATATTATTTGGGATTTGGATAATAACAGGTTTTAATAATGATTAGATACTCCTCCAGAGTGATAATGATTAGATACTCCTCCAGATACTCCTCCAGAAAGTCCGGCAAGCTACCGAGAGTGTCTCCCCCTCACGGCAAAGCCTGGCAAGCTACCCGTGATGTATTCTATATGCCAAACACAGTACCAATTGTCACAATGGAGACGTTACTGGGCCAGTTCAAGCAAATCGATGAACAATGGGAGGCCAGTGACAGTGACAGTGACAGTTTTTAAGAAAACAGTTTTTCTCTACCAAAGAGTGACAGCAGCCAGGCTATTCAGGTTCCAAACAAACAAAAAGTAGATGCAGGAGGAATGAACGTTTTCCCTTCCTTCTTCTGGCACCTCAGCTCATTTTCCCCCTGTCTGGGGGACATATCCGGGGGCTCTGGGTCTCAGGGTGCAGAATGAGATGGAATTGCAGCCCCCGATTTCCTGGTTCCCAGCATGCACAGGGGACAGCAAGAGAATAATTAATCATCATTGATGCATGTTTTTCAGATGGCATTTTTGCTGGCAATTAATGAGCATTCTAGCTCCAGGATCAGTGTTTTAATTGGATTCAGTTCAGGTGTGACACCCACAGCATCTTCCTGACCTTAGACACTAGTGAGTGACAGGGCCCCTTCCTGAGGCGAGTGCCCAGGAGTGAGCCAAGGGGTGTGGGCTGGAGCTTCCCCCAGAGTCCTCCTGCAGCCCCTCCCTTAGCCCCGCACAGAGGGACACAGCAGAGTGTGGACACACAGAAGAGAAGGCTCAGGGGTCACAGGTGGTTCTTCATGTGAGAGGCACCTTCTGACAGGAGACTTGGCTGAGCCCATCTCTGCGTGTCCCTGAGCAGGGGAGTGAGACTCTCCGGGGAGCAGACAGGAGGGGAGTGTGCGGGGTCACTGCGGGGGAGGGTTAGAGACCTTCTCCTCCATATGGGTGGGCAGAAACAGGAGGTGCAGGAAGTGTGAGATGCTGGAGGAAGTTGGTACAGAGATCCCTGTGGGAGATTTGAGAATGGACCTGTCCTGAGAGTGAGTGATGGCAGGACAGGGGCCCCTATGTGACCCCGCAGTCACTCTGAGAACAGTGAGGGTTAGTTACTGTGCTGTTAGTATTCCCTTTGTGGGCCTGACCCCCTCCTGGTCCTTGTACCCCTCTCAGTCCTGAGCACCCTCAGGTGGCCCTAGAGAGCCCTGCAGCCCACCCTGTCTCAGCAGGTTTGTGTTGGGCTCACCCTGCCTTCCCCTCACTGTGACTCTCTCTAGCACAGTGATATAGAGCTGTGTCCTGGGGGGTCACTGAGCTCAGCTGCAGGGAGAACTGGTTTTTGTTCGTGTCTCTGGTGACGGAGAGGCGACTCTCGAGGGATGGGCTGTAGTAAGTGTTTCCATCCCAACATATATGCCCCAACCAGAGCAGGCCCTTCCCTGGGGGCTGACGGATCCATGCCCAGCAGTAACCAGAGGAGCTGGAGTTACCAGAGACAGAGCAGATGAGGGAGAGGGTCTGGGATGGCTTCACCAGGCCTGGGCCCAACTCCTGCAGTGTCAGAGCAGACAGCACCTGGGAACAAGGAGGTGTTCCCTGTCAGTCACTGTCAGTCCCTGCAGTCACTCCCTCTCCTAGACCCTGTCACATCTGGGACACTCACCCAGGGGGGCTGTCCCTAGGCAGAGGAGAAGACCCCACAGAATCATCTTCTTCTCACCACAGCTCTGCCTTCCCCAGAGACTCAGCCCTGAGTGAGGAGACAGCTGTGAACTCCACAGCCCAGAGAGCATTTAATCTCAGAGCCTGAGAGGGATTTGCATGAGGTGAACAAGTCTGTTATTAGCAGAGACCTCTGACTTCAGGTCCCCTTTGTCCTAATCGATGCTGAACTCACAATCCTGTCTGGTGGATTGAGCATTGGTCAAAGGGGCACATTGAAACAGGTCATAGGAGGGTCCTGACTTATTCATCTTCATAACCAGAGAAGAAGAGAGGATCGATATTCCCTCAATTGACAGGTCTTTCATATATACATAAGATAGTTCACATTTTCCCCTTTCTGTTCTTCAGAACTCAAAAGTTAAATCCTATTTTCTTTATTTAAACACCAGCATTTGCAAAGTTGTTCCTAAGGAAGATATAATAGGTTTTTGACATTCCCACACCAATCCCACGTCCTAGTGACCTTCCTTCCTCATTGTCGTCATTTCCCCAACCAGCCCCATTTATCAGACACACGATGATTTATTCTATGTTACTTGTTTCAATCAAATGGCTAAAGGAATAATCAAAATTACTTCAGTAAAATAACATCTGTGAAATTGCTCCATCTCATCTCAGGCTTATGGAGTCTTTGAAAATTTGCTAAGCTGTGGTCTTGGTTGAGCGATATATATATATATATATATATATATATATATATATATATATATTTGAGTTTAGTTGACTTCTACATTACTTTGTCATCTACTTGGTGAGTTCCAACTGGATTTTCAGTTCTGAGGAATGAGGAGATGTCGGTCAGTCCTGAAACTTTAGGATCTGTAGGACTGGGATGAGTCTGAGGAGACTCTCATTGCAGCCCTGGAGTTAGGCCTTGGGCAGTAGGTGTGGTGGGTCAGTGCGGATGGGTGCAGCTACTGGGCTTTCAACAGGACAGGGACAGGGCTGTGCCCTCTTGAGCGCCCTCTAATGCTCAGCCCGTGTAGGTGTGCCCGTGAGTTCCAGGTGCTGGGCTGCCTCTCCTGGGAGATTTTGGTGGAATCTGAGGAGCAGGACCGGTGGGTAAGTGGGCATGAGGCAGCTGTGGGGGTGGGCACGGCCGCCTAATATTCATGTCCAAGATTTGATTGAAACTCTCATCCTGTCTGAGATGACAAGAAAAACCCAAAGAATAGACATGTTCCTCTCAGCCCCCAATGCTTTCTAGGACAGAACTAGAGCGACTTCCAAAAAGCCATGAGACGAAGCTTATGGAGGGTTCAAACCCTGACTCTAGGATTGATGGTTTAGAGTTGGGGCCTGAATTATCTGTCACTGAGTGTCCTTCTGTGCTCAGCCTTGTCACTCTCCATAATGCCGCAGTCTATTTCTGTTCCTCCATCAACTGCCTCTGACAAAGTGTTAAAGTCTTTGTGGTATCTGACGGATATTGAAGAAGTATCACCAGGAATTCTCTGGCTTGTAGATGGCCCCTGACCCCACCCCCTCCCAGAGTCAGAACAAACCCTCCCCTGAGTGTGTCGATTTTCCTCAGGACAGTACCGCATTCCTCTGAATGACTGATCCTCAGGCAGGGCACAGGGACCGTGAGCTAGGAAAAAGGGGGTGAGACTCAGAGTGCCCCCTCCTCCTGTGGGGACCCCAGTGGGAACGGCGCAGTTCCCACAGCCCTGAGCTTTTCCCTGAGGGTGAGAGGGGTCAGTCATCCTCAGGAAGCCCCAAGCCTTGGCTTCTGAGCAGGTCATGAGCCACTAAAGGTTCTGCCTTTGTCACCCAAACAGGAAACACGCCCATATTCCAGGATATCACGAAGCACAGATAGAGAATCACGAACCTAGATGTCTCTGAGGAACTCTAGACAAGGAGCCCCTTAACCTCCTTCTGCAACTGCTGCTGTGCTGACCCAGAATGCAGGGTGGGGTTCAGGTCCAGGACCCTACAGATCAGCCCTCTGTCCCCCTGCAAGAAGGCATGAGTCTGGGATACCACCCACTCCCCTCCCTGGGTCCCACACACACAGTCCTGTGTCCTTGTGACCACAGGGCTCAGGGCACAGAGGACGGTGCTCTTGACTGAGTGTCTGGGATGAGTCACTGTGGAGGTTGTGTGTAGTCTAAGCTTGAGCAGGACCAAAGGTACCGCCCACTCCAGCCCTTCCTTGAAGGTTGGTGATCTGGCCATGCCATAAACAGAGGGTTTTCTGGGAACCAGAGACAGGACAGTGAGGGTGAGGGTTTGCATGGGCTTCTCTCCTCCTGATCCATATCTTCCATGGCCTGGGTCAGATTACATAGATTCCCCTAGTCAGGAGGAACAGTGAACACTCCCTCACACTGTCCCCAATGTGAAAGCTTCCCAAAGATGCTCACAAGAGAAGCTATAGAGAAATTCAGCATCTGTGGGGCTGAGCTTTGACTCTCAGACTCTGTCCCTGAGGGGGTTCTGCCCTGAGAGCAGAGGGACTGCGTTTCCCAGGAGCCCAGGGGTGAGCAGCAGTGGACACATTGTGTGCAGGGATAGCCAGGCGTCCACCGCTGGTCCTGCCCCTCTGGGCTCTGCTGGGAGGAGGCACTGGGTGGGTCCTGGTGGACATGGGTTCTGGGTTTCCTCCCGACAGTCTCCTCTAAAGCAGGAGAGGCTGTGACAAGGCATCCGAGGACACGTGGCTGTGGCTCTCAGCACAGCAGAACGCGTGGTCTCCAGAGCACTCTGTGAGCACTCTGCAGACACGGGTGCGAGCTAACCCTGCATCTGGGCAGCCTCTCCCTCTCACCTCCCAGCCCGAGTCCCAGCCCCTCCTGGGCCCTGCTAAGCTTCTCTCTCTCCAGTCAGCCCTGGACACTCTGGGATGAACCCGGATCTGCCTTTTCTTAGTACCATGATCAGAGTCACTTCACTCAGCAGGACTGACCAGAGGGCGGGGAGCCCAGTCCACCCGCAGGAGTCACCCTCAGCCACGACTGTGCTCAGGATTCAAGCTCCATGCATGGGGAATTGCCTTCCGCTGTAGATGGTTTCACTGTTTATGTATCAGCTGTAAAATTCCAACAGTTTGCCATGAATATATTCCTCAGCTTTTCAGTTCTTCTCAATGAACTTTCTCCTATCATGCAATGGCATGAATGTGTGGATGAGGTTTCTCTCCCAATTATGATATCTTCGTCCATTCTAATGAGTTTCATATTAATCTAGGTCCCAAGTATCATGCTGCAGCAAGCAAACTGTGTGTTTTTGTATTTCTTTTATTCCCGCATTCAATAACCAACAGAAAACTAGTATTTATATTATAAGCCATAGCTTCATCAAAAAATATTTAATTTTTCAAAAACTACACTTTGTGTTTACCAGGAGGAAGAAGAGGCTAACTACAGGTGACACAGTAGGTGTGGACGGTCCTTGGCAATGATTTGCTCTGAGAAATGCAGTAACTCTGTAAACCACAGATGGACAGTAAGACAAATGCAACTATATGTACAACAATTACAAAAAATCACAATAGAGTAAAATCTTATTCCTATAAAAAGAATTTGTACAGGAACAAAGCACACAACAGAGAGTATTTAGTAGTCTTCCAAAAAATGGCATTAAAAATTTATACTAGAGAAGAAAAGAACATATTGATGTATGCCTACTTAAGTTGGTTAAATATCCTTTATATACTTAAATTTTTAAAATAAAAATGGAGTTCTTTGCAACCTACTCCCAGAGCCCAGCCTTTGTAGACCAGGAGCAGAGCGTCCCCTTGTGCTGACACGCACCCCTGTAGCTCCCCTTGACTCCCTCAACAAGTTTGTGTCTGGGCTCAGAGGGACTTGCCCTCACTGTGTATTTTGCACAATAATACACAGCTGTGTCTTCAGCTACTGAGTTACTCAGTTTTAGGTAAATTTGGTTCTTGGAGGTATTCCTGGAGATGCTGATTCGGGACTGAAGTCTTGAGTTATAGAATGTACTTCCACTATCCCATAAAGCACCAAGCCAATCTAGCCCCTTTCCAGGGCCCTGGAGAACCCAGTGCACATCATAGCTGTTTAGAGAGAATCCAGAGATCGAGCAGGCGAGGAACAGCGTCTTCGAGGGCGTCACCAGGCTTGGTCCTGACTCCTGCAGCTGTACCTGGGACAGGACACCTGGGGACAAAGACCCACAGTGAGTCACGGGCTCAGAGACCCCATGCCCAATTTGGAGCCTCTGTCCAGGGTATACTCACATGCGAGAGCTGCCACCAGAAAGAGGAGGAACCAGCGCTGATGCACGTTCTTGCCCATGAGTTCCATGATCTCAGACACTGAGTCAGGGGTAGAGGGAGCCCGAGTCAGGGTCAGTGTGAACGTGGTTTTAATTCTGGGTCCCGAGTGCAGATTTGCATGGGGGAACCTCTGTAGAGAAAGGAGGGATCCGTGGGAGGCTGGTGTGTGGGCTCCCTGGGAGGAGGTGCTGACTGTGGCTCAGAGCACTCAGGCCTGTCTCTGGGCCCTATGAGAGCCGGACCTCTTCCTCCAGCTCAGGATATGTGCTGAGGTGCTCTCAGGAAAGAGGAATTGCTGAGGGGGAAATGGCAGCTGGGGAGGAGAGTCCCCATGTCTTCGGTCCCTGATGACCAAACCCCACCCCCTCAGGGCCTCTGCCCCCCTATAGACAGGGCCTTGCCCCTCCGTGTCTCAGTGTGTTGGCTCCGGTTCTCCTACAGTGAATGCAAATCCTTGGGTGCAACAGACAGCGCAAAAGTCCCAGTGCATCTTACTTGTCCTGCTTCATTCCATGTTAATCAAATTTCCCAGTATTTATTCACTCACTTATCTTGGAAGAGAATCCATTTTCCTTGAGCAGCTTCACTCTGAAAGATTTAAGGCAGTTCTTAAGGTGGATTTATTCTTTCTCTCTGGTGCTAAGTCTATTTAGGGACAGGGAAGATGCCTCGCCTAGTGACCTTCCTGGTGTGGTTGGCCTGGCCAGGAGCACCTCAACCTGCTCTGTCCTGTATATAACTCAGCACCCAGAAGATGACCATGAACCTCAGGACCTTGTTATTGGGATCATCACTGAGGAATCCCAGCCCCATAAGGTGCCTGAAAAGAGCTTGTGCAGAGTCCTCAACCCACAATTATTGGGACTGGAAGCTGGTCTTAGTGCTGAGACTCACATTTCACAAGGGCACAAATGTGCTGACCCTGAGCAGAGCCAGAAATGACCCTCCACCCCCTCACAAATGCACAGAACCTAGACACAGGCTGGTTATATACGTGTATCCCCTAATTCCATGGAGCACCCGAGGGCTGAGTTCAATCTAGTACTGTAGCAATGTTCTCCCATTGTTCATCGATTTTCTCGAGTGGGCACCAGTAACGTCTCCATTGTGAGACTTGTTGTTACTGTTGTTGCATATTGAATAAGCCATGGGGAGCTTGCAAGACTTTGCTTTGTGGGTGCGATATTCTCGGTAGCTTGTGGGGCTCTTTGAGAGGGGTGGAGGAATCTAACCCTGGTCAGCAATGTGCAAGGTATACGTCCTACCTGCTATGCTAAGGGGCCAGAAAATATGCTCCAAACTTTGATGTTTAAAAAAGACAACATTATAGAATCTGGAAAAAACCTGAGTGCCCGAGAACAGATGACTGGTTAAAGAAACTTTGGTACATCTATACAGTAGAGTACTATGTAGTTGTTAGAAAAGATTAAGTCATGAAATTTACATACAAGTGGTACTACATGGAAAGTATCATGCTAAGCGAAATGAGCCAGAAAGAGAGGGACAGACATAGAAAGATTGCATTCATCCGGGGAACATAAAGTAACAAAATAGGAGACTAGCACCCAAGAATAGCTGAGAGAAGTACCAGGAGGTTTACTCCATGGCTTGGAGGCCAGCCGCACATGCTAGGGGGAAAGGCAGCTCAGATAGAGAAGAGAGCACCAAATAAAGGGTGTTGGGTGAATTCTCCCAGGATGGGATATGCAAGCTGAAAGTCGACTATAGACAGAACATGATTGCCACTCAATGTCCCTTTTGCAAACCACAGCACTCAAGGGGAGAGAGAACAAAAGGGAATGCCCTGCTACAGAGGCAGTGTGGGATGTGGGGGCTTGGGGGTGGGAGGGATACTGGGACCAGTGGTGGTGGAGAATGGGCACTGGTGGAGGGATGGGTACTCGCTCATTGTATAACTGAAACCCAAGCACAAAAATTTGTAAGTGTACAACTGTACCTCACTGTGTTTCACTAATAAAAATTTTTTTAAAAAAGACAGCATTAAAGATCAGAAGTAATTTTACACACTCAGCAGGTTCTACAAAATTCTGCTAAGATAGACACAGAGACACACAAACACCAATTCAGGCAACATGAGGATTGAGATGGATGATGTCACATCTCACATACCGGTTATGTAGGATTCATAAACATGCTTGTGTATAAGCACACGACTCACTCTGTCTGTCCCCAGCTGTCCTGTCCCAGAGCTTCTGCAGGGCCGGTACAGTGAATCCTCACAGACCTGACCCACCTGTGCTGTCTCTGTAACTCCACAGTCAGCAGTTTCGAGGGGACCTGGGCCCCCAGACCTCAGGAAGGACGCTGGAGTACCTAGGGAATGTTGGGAGTATTTCCTAAAGCTGCTGCACCAAGCCCAACAGGACACTTTCTAAAGTTATGAAAGTTTATTTTCACACACCAATATTAACTGTAGATTGGCAATTTTTGTTTTTATTTTCATCTTATTAAATTAGACTTATTTCTTTTCCTTTTCTTGCCTCATGTTGTAGCTGTTTCACTCTTTCAGATGGAGAATAAATAAAATATTCTGGTGTATAATTAGTAGTGTACTAGAAATAGTGTAAGAACCAAATTAGAAAGGAAAGAGACCTAGAATATTCATTTCCTATTTTATCATTGTTAGACACTGCTGGCACGATAGAAACACGAAACTTTTGTTTTTCACAGCAACTCCAGCAGGATCAATGGAATTGGAACATCTTTACACATGTTCATTTTCCTGAACCACTAGCCTGATCCCTGAGTACTGCAGGGGAGAACAGGACACAGACAGAGTACTCCCAGAGGTGGCCCAAAACTAAAAACACAGAATATCCATATTTGAATAGTACAGTTTTTCATTATGATTATGTATCCATTAGTCTAATTCCAAATTAGCCATTTGCAATCATCACAGAGTGTAATTTCTAATAGGAAATTTACCTTTAACATTAGTCTTTATTATTGATATTGAACCTTTAAAATTCTTTGAGTTCCCTAAATGAAGAACTAATTTGGGTATTTGATCATTTTATAATCGAAACCCAACCACAAAAATGTGAAAGTCTAAAACTGTACCTCATGGTGTTTCACTAATAAAATTTTTTTTAATAAAAATTTTTTAAAAATTGATAAAAATTAAAAAAAAGAACTAATGGTGCACTTGTGATTTTAAAGAGGTGACTTTGGAAGATCCCCAGAACAGGAGAGGTGCTCAGTGATGTTACCCTCTGAGGGGAGGGAGGAACGTAGATTTTAATCTCCAGGTTTCTCTGTTTTAGGAGGGCAGACAGGAAATTAAGGTTGATCTACAATGAGAAATTCATTAAGAGTCGCATCTGCAATGGTCTCAGTATGGAGCCTCAATGTAAGGAAAATCCTTAGACACTGGGGTGTGGTGTATCTGGGGGTTTCGGGAGAGTGGGGGCTCAGGGAGAGCATCGATGTTCTGGATCCTTCCTCTGTCTCACTGTGAAGGGTCAGCGCTGCAGGTGTCATTGGACAGGGTTTATGCTCTGCAGTGGCTGAGGACTGAAGAAGGAATGGGGACGAATGAATATCCATTTTGTGAGTGGATGAGGGACTAGAGGTCAGCACATCCCAGAGAGCAGGACTCCCGGGTGTGGGGTGACCAGGAAGAGGCTACCTGGGTGCAGGTCATAGGGTAGAGGTAGTGTGCACAGAGTGTGTGTCTGAGAGCAGAAGGAAGAAGCCAGCACACAGCTGAGGGGACACCAGGATTTCTCTTTGATGAAGTGACACCTGAGCATTGCCAGGTGTGACCCCCACCCACACACACACACAAAAAGAAGACCTGGGTGTGGAGTGAAAAAAAGTGGATAGAGCCTTGCAGCCCTGGTCAGCTGCATGCAAGGCAAATGCTCTATCCACTTTCCTTCGCTGCAGCCCCAGATCATTCATTCTTTATTATTATTATTATTATTTTTTTTTTACTTTTTTGAGTCGCACCTGGTGATGCTCTGGGGTTACTCCTGGAGTCGCTCTCCGCAGTGCTGGGGAGGTTCTGGCATATACTGGAAACCGGCGCTGGGCCTCCTGTTTGCAAAGCCTGTGCGGTGGTCCTTTGAGCTGTCTCCCTGGCAGTGTGACCCTTTTTCTTCTGGCTACAGCCAGCTGTGTGCAGGGCTGATTCCTGGCTCTGCTCTCTTTGTTGTTGGTTTGGATTTTGTGGGACACACCCAGGAGTGCTCAGGAGTTATTTCTGGCTCTGCACTCAGAAATTACTCCTGGTGGTTCTCAGAGGAAGCCAAGGATCAACCCCCTGGTCAGCCGCATGCAAGTCAAATGCCCTACCCACTGTACTATCTCTCTGGCACCTTGGGTAACTTTTGGAGGGGCTGGGGAACTGGAGGTGGTGCTGGGTATCCAACCTGGGTCAGCTGCATGCAAGGCAAGTGACTTCCCCGCTGTACTCTCTTACTGGTCCTAGACCCATTTTTATTATTATTATTATTATTATTATTTATTTATTTATTTATTTATTACTACTACTACTCGATTCCTCTGCTCCTCTCAGAGAGCCCGGCAAGTTACCGAGAGTATCTTGCCAGCACAGCAAAGCCTGGCAAGCTCCCCATGATGTATTCGATATACCAAAATCAGTAAGAACATGTCTCACAATGGAGACGTTACTGGTGCCCGCACAAACAAATCAACGAAAAACGGGAAGACAGTGCTACAGTGCTACAGAAGAAGTGACTCCTACTAGGAGACCGTGATAATCTCTACAGGGTAATTTTAATTTCTACCAGAGAATAATGTGCCCCTCAGGCCCCAGTGAAGTCATGGTCCCATTAGTAAAAACTACCCTCATGAGGCAGAGAGTGAAAAAAACTCCTTCTTGCCCACAGTGGGTATGGAGGATTCAGAGCCACAACCTACAGGACAAGGTGCCCTTGGGGTCATCTGAGAGCTGAGGGGCAGGTCAGGCCTGATCTCCACAGAAACATGATTCATCTGCTCATGAGCAACATCTCCTCAGGAAGAGACCTCAGAGCCTCCTGGGAGCCTGCGCCACTGAAGTTCACACTGCTTCCTCCTGCAGGTGGTTTGTGTCTGGGCTCACAGGGCCTTCCCCCCAGTGTGTCTCGCAAAGTAGTACAGGGCCTTGTCCACCTTCCTCGGGCAGCTCATTTGCAGAGAGAGCGTGTTCTTGCTGTTGTCTCTGGAGATGGTGAATCGGCCGTTCACAGAGTCCGCATAGTATGTATGACCATCATTACGAATGTGTGAGACCCACTCTAGCCCCTTCCCTGGAGCCTGGCGGACCCAGCTCATAGTATAGCTGCCAAAATTGAATCCAGAGGATGCACAGGAGAGTTTCAGGGACCCCCGGGCTTCACCAAGTCTCCCCCAGACTCCACCAGCTGCACCTCACACTGGACCCCTGCAAACACAAAGAAATCCTGGTCAAGAAACTCTCCTTACACAGAGGATCTGCCTCTCCCATCTTTCCCATGCTCCATGTCCCTGTCGCCCACGAGTTACCTCCTAACACAGCCACCAGGAGAAGCCAGCTCAGACCACATGCCATGTTGGTTCTGTGTGAGTCAGGATGGAGCCCCTGGGAACCCCTGAACTGACGTCTCTCCTGGAGCTGAGGCTGGGCTGGTCCGTTTTCATCATAGCTGGGAGAGGTTTATTTGCATATCCTTCTTCTACATAAAACATTCTGTTTGAACATAAAGAGTAAGTGAAGGACTCCAGAGCAAATGTCTTCTGGGGGTGACTTGTCACCTGGAAAATATTCTGTCATGCAATTATTGTATGACAACAAATTTATTTTGTGATTTTTGTCCTTATTTTTGATAACTATCATGTAATATCTATAGTCGTACTTCTGTTTCATGCATCATTTTTCACAGAAAAACTTAAATACTTTATATAATATTCTCATAACACATTGTGTTAGTCCAATTATTGAGACAAAAGTAATCCACTGAATAACACCGAGTTATGAATGAGTTGGAAACCAAGAATTAAAACAGAATCAGGAGTAAGGCAGAATGGACAAACAACAGAGTCCTGATATCTGGGAAACCTGAGGCAGGATCCTGTGTCTTCTCTGTCTCTGCTGTTTCTTCCAGAGGAAACATCCCTGAGGTTAAACGTGTTTGTCCTTATATCAAAGGCCCTCGAATGTGTAAAATCTTAGATCATATAGACTAAGTCAGGTAGCTGACCTAAGAATGCAGTTTTTCTGATGATTCCCGGTTCTAAGTGAAAACTCTCACTGTGTTGGGCTTTAGGAGCTCTCAGTCCATGAGCATGTTAGTCCCTTGATCCCCATCCCTTCTCTCTTAAGTCTGTGTTTAAAATACTCACTGCATCCCATGGTTTGTCCCTGTCCACCAGGATTGGTGTCCAGTAACAAGAGATGTAGAGACAGCAGAGGGATAAGCTGCTTTCCTTGCATGTGACAGATCAAGGTTCATTCCCTGTACTTCATATGGCGTCCCATGCCCCCACCAAGAGTGACCCCTGTACACAGAACCAGCAATATACCAAGAGTGGCACAATAACAAATCCCAAACAACTGGGGCTGAAGGATAGCACAGTGGTGGGGCACTTGCCTTGCACATGGCTGACCAGGTTTGAACTCTAGTATCCCATATTCTTTCCCCAGCAATTTCAAGAGTAACTCCTGAGTGCAGAGTCAGGAGTAATCCCTAAGCATGGTCAGGTATAGCCCCCAAACCAAACAAAATCTCACAAATAATACTAAACAAAATATGGGCTAGCAGCTGTCAAGAACTTCTTCCCTGTAATGAGAAAAAATTGTATTTATTCTGAATTTTTGCCTTTACCTGGAGAAGGATGTTGGAGACTAGTGTGCATGGAGGTGCATGGGGTGTGACTCTTCACGTAAGCCCGACCCCCGTCTCCTTCTTACCATGTCAATATTTGATTACCTGTTAAAACCACAAAAGGCCATGCCCTACAGAGAATACTGACTTATAGATCATTAATGTTTCATGAGTGCTGGCATAAATGGACACCCGTGCAGTGATCATCACACGCAAAACAGTGGATGAACCCCTCACCCCAGTGTTTCCCCTTGGCCCATGGTATTTCTCCCCCCATGCTTCACCCCTCCCTCATGCTCTCTGCAGTGCCTCCTGTTTATGTAAGTGTGTGTAGGGTGGGATGACGGAGATTCACTCTCAATAACCTCCCACTATAGGGATAAATTATGGGTTTTACTCATCACTAAAGGCGTCATGTATAACTCTCAGTCCTGGGCCTTTAAAATAGGTCACAGGAGCTTTCTAGAAGGAGAGAGAAAAATGAGGAAAAGCTGTTCTACATCTTACGGGAATATCAAAGAGAAAGCTATGAAAATAATAACAAACAGGAAAGTACCGATTACTAGTCACCCTGCCAGGCGTTGGAGTCCTGGGGGCCTGGTGGGGTGAGTGTGGGGGACAGGTAGGACAGATCACAGGGAGGGGGGGTGGTAGTGTGAGGGTGTCACTGAGAGTGGAGCTGCTCTGGGAGTGACGGGGAAAGCTTCCAGGAAAGACGCTGGAACTGGGCATGGACGGGAGTGGGTGGGGGTGATGGGGGCTGAGTCTCTATGTGTTGTAACAGAATATTGGCCAGTGTGGGCTTCTAGCACATGGTGACCGTCTTTGACCCCTGGTGGGTCTGAGGCCTTTTCTGGAGTAGCTCCCTAGTGCCCTCTAGTTGGCCAGAAGAGCCCCTGCAGCCCCTCCTATGATCTGGGGGGTCCTTCAGAGTCCCACAAGTCCCAGAGCGAATAGAAGAAGTGTGTCCTCAGCACTATCGGAGACAGGAAGTGTGAGCACTGGGAAATGAGTCAGGCTTGGTTCACACCAGTTTCCCCAGGGAGGTGTGTTCAGAGACAGCCCCATGGAGAATGGAATCTTTCCTGCCCCCACATGGAGGTATCTCATGCCTGAGTCACATCACAGCTCACAGAGACCTTAGAGTTAGTCTGGGTTACAGAGAAAGGGTCGGATAGGAGAAGCCCTGCAAAGGGAGAGCAAGGGTCAGTACAGGAGACGCAAATATAGGAAAGAAACAAATTATGAGGTAAGACTCGGTTTCTCTGGTAGTCCATTATAATGGGAGATTGATTCATCGACCTGTAGCATTCCTGACTCAGAAATAATCAATATCCTTAAATACAGACTGGGATATATGGTATCCAGTGAAAGTTTGAACAACATTTATAAGTGATTCACCGCCGCCTCCTTCTCCCACCATCCGACTACCTCCCCCTACTCACCACCCCCCAGAGTTGCATCAGCCCCACTGGCTCTACATCCCCAAAGTAATTCACCAGCACCACCAACCTCACTGCCTGTGACTGTGCCTCTGTATATTTCTTTTGAATGTGAATGAAAGTACTGGATGAAGTGCTCTTGGTGAAGCTCCATTTTGCTATGTTATTTTTATACTATATACTACCATATTTCTTGGACCCAGAGGATTCATTTTGATGTCAGTGTGCCCCACGGGTGACTCAAGTGAAGCGGGCAGGAGAAAGATGGTCTCGTTCTCCCCATCTGCCTCTGCCACCCGGAACCCAGAGTTACTGAGTTCTTGTCTTACCTCGAATAAAGGAATTTCAGGAGTAGATGAGCAGTGAAATGACAGTTTTTATTTGGAGGTTTTGAACGGAAGGAGAGAGAGAAAGTGGGAGAGAGTGGAGAGTATCCTGCTCAAGAGAGAGCCCCTACACACATCCCAGCATTAGACATGAAAACATGAAAGTACACATCTCAAGAGGGGAGATGCGGATGACACATGTGCTCAGGCACCTCATGTGCTTGGCCACATGGGCGCAGGCAGCACATGAGCTCGGGCAGCATTTGTGCGTGCTTTCTTTATTCAAGGTGGCCTTTCTAGGGTTTCTCCAACCTGCCCCCATGTGGGGCTTCTACCTATGTAAAAGTCCCTTGATAGGAAGGTTCCCAGGGAGTTGGGAATGGTGATGGTCTTTTTTGAAATTCCTTTCCTGACTTTTGTTTCTGCAGGTGTTTCTGTTGGAGGGGGTTGGTCCAGCCTCCTCGGGGTCTGATATAGACAGGCACCAGTTCTTCCAGGGCTAGTAATTTACAGGATATTTACTGCTATTGCCTTGGGAAGGGGCCTTCCCTATCTGCTTGCCTACATCAATTCAATAGTAGGTCTGCTGTAAATTTAAGGGCACTCCTTTGTATGTAATTTCCTTCTTTGATCTTGCTGCTTTCAGTACTGTTCTTTGTTTATGATGTTGGTCCTTCTGATTAGGATATGTCTTGGAGTCTTTTGATTAGGGTCTATTTTAGCTGCTACATTTTGAATGTGAATGTCAATATTTCCCAGCTCTGGGAAGTTTTCAACAATGATGCACTGTTATTACCCCATTGTGCTTATTTTCTTATCCTTCTGTGACTCTGAGGGTTCTTACACTGCTCCTCTTGAATCAATGTCTGTTTTGTTGTTGAGTTTTTTGAGGTGTTTTCCCGACTTTCGTTGTTGCCTGGAGGTTTTCTGCATCTTATCCTCAAGATTATTGATTCTGTTTTCCGTTGTTACTCTAATGTTAAAGAACACAATATTTTTTATTTTATTTACTGAAATTTTTGCTAATGACATTTCTGTTTCTCATGTCAGCCGAGTTTCCCAGAGTGTAGGTATATTTGTTTTTACTTATCGGTCCAGATTGAGATATAAGTAAGTGATCTAAAACCATTGGTTAAAGAGCCCACACAATGTATGTCTTCCTTAAGTATTGGTGTTACACAAACCTTTCTTTTTTTCAGAAGCAGATGTGACAGGCAGAAGAAGAGGGAGAGTTCTGGATATTGCTGGGAACTTGCGACAGAGTTGGCATGAGGGAAGCTTAGTGTCCTGCTGGAAAGGAGCTCTGACCCTGCATGCTGCCCCACACCCTCCTTCCCTGATGCTGTCCAAGGGCTCAGCACCCTGCTAGGGCCCACACTTCCCCCCAAATTGACCAGCCCTGGAATAGTTCAGAATGTTTATACCCGTGTGTTAACTCAGAAGCAGCAGCCAAGCCTCCTGGTCCCTGACAGGTGCCACAGAAATGATCCACTCAATACCATGGAGATAATTCACTGAATGACGCCAATCTCTGAGACCAATGGGTCACACTTTGAGCCAGTTTGGGGGAGAATGGAGCCCCGCATGTGCAGGGACAGACAGAAGAGATCTGATGGGACCATGGGTTAGTACCCCACTCAGGCGCACACTCCCAGCCCACTACAATGGGGAACCAGTAGAGGAGCAGCAGGATAATTCTGGACATGCCCAGAGCATGCAGTGGCTGCACAGAATTCATGTCCCTGCGCGTAACATCTCTCTTGTTGTCTGAAGTGGGAGCGCCCGTTCAGCTCAGTCCACCTATCCGGGGAGAGGGCAGCAGACAAGGGCCATAGAAATCAGGACGGGGAGAGAAATACAGGGACCACGTAACTTTCTCCTTGTTTTGGAACATGGGTTATGGTGTGGGAGGGCGGCCAGTCCAAACAGGTTCTGCCCCAGAGATTGCCCAGTCACAAGAGGTGCTGGCCCAGGCCCTGCTCTGGTGCCTTCTGGAAAGTCAGAACAAAGCAGAACTCCCCGTGCAGGCAGAGGGATGCAGAGAGAACATAGGGCGGCCGGGGTCTCCCGCGGGGTGGAGGAAAGGAAGAAAGCACAGAGGAAAACGGCGCCTCGACTGAGCCCCAGGGCCCAGCAACCACACCTCGGTTTCTCAGAGAAGCTGTAGGGGCCAAGGGAGAGGAGGGGGAAGGACACAAGGACTAAGGGGGGAGGGAAGGGTGGGAGAGAGAGGGAAAGAGAGAGAGAGATGTAGGGGGGGCTATACAGGGGGGAGCAGCCGGTACCTGGCGCAGGAGCCCTGAAAGGTTCTGGAACCACTTCCCCTCTGAAGTCTCTCAGGAGCTGTTTCCAGGTCAGGGGGCAAAGATTGGGCAGACCCTCTCTGGGCCCAGCACCCCTGGACAGCCCATGTCGGGCGCGGCTGCTGGAAGGGTCAACAGGAGCCGGTGTTAGCTCGGGCCTGTCCCGGGGCTCCCTGTGTCCAAGCGGGGCTGCCCGTGGTCTCCCCCCGCCTGGCCGAGCAGGATCAGGACCCGCGTCTCGATCAGGCTCATCCCGAGGTGCTCCCCAGAGCCCTGACGCTCCAGGTCCTTCTCCCAAAGGTCACCCTGAGACCACCTCCATCTGACCCGACGGAAATGTCCTCGCGGACGTCCGGTGGTCCCTGTCCCGCCTTCCCCTGGGGGTCCCGCTGACCCGTCTCGAGACCCCAGACGCTCAGCGCCATGTGGGCTGCGCTGAGACGTGTCCAGTAAGGGGGAAGCTGCCCAGCCACTGCTGTGCTGACCAGGTCCCCGTCATCCCGGGGTCTGTCCCATCCCCAAACCGGCTCTGGGTTGAGTCCACATGCGCACAGAGACACTGTCGGAGGGACAGGATGCCTCAGAGATCAACTCAGACACCCAGAGTCCCCCTCAGCCAACAGGGCACCTGCTGCGCCTGGGGATGCACCCCTGTGAGGGCACATGGTGCGTGGGTGTCCCCTGATGGCCGTGGTCCTGTAAGGCCAGACAGGAGACCTTCACCAAGAGCAGTTCTCATGGGTGACAATCATATAGGCCCGTCCAAGGTGCGGGTTTGTGCAGGAGGTTTGTGGGGAGGTTCTGTGGGGGTAGATTGAGGGTTATACCTTTGTAACCTGTATTCAGGGAACACATTTGTATGTCTTAACTCAGTGCACCTTGGTTGACGCCGATATTCATGAGGAGCAAGAAGAGCTGAAGACCTGTCCATATCTGAGGGAGATCAGGTAGGTGATGCGAGGTCCATTGCCCACCGAGTGAGGAGTGTCCAAGTCCATGACGGTGCTTATTTGTGAGCGTGACCCCTGCGCTATCCCTGAACTCTGAGCAGGCAGAGCTCCTCCCCTGAGGGACAGTCCCACCAGTCCACTCCACTCAGGTGACTGACCCAGAGGTGCACAGAAACCATGAGTCCTAACCTAGGGTTTACATCAGAGTTTGGATACCTCGATGCCCCGTGTTTGAGAGTTAGAATTCCCCCAATAGGAATCATTTCCATAAATAAATTAATTGCATCACCAAGATCTGTAAACTTGTAGAGCCCCAAGCAGTACTTGAAATTGTCTTTGAATTATTCTTATTATATTGTTTGTTGTTGTTGTTGTTGTTTCATTCTCCCGATATCAGGTATTTATGAACAGTTCAGTCTGCCATGCACATAGTCCCTGGGATAATTTCATTTTTTTAATTGAATCAGGGAAATGTAGGACCTGAGATAACACCCACTCACCCCGCTGTGCCTGTTGCTGGGCTGCAGCTTTTGTGAGGAACTGAGCGACCCTGCTGCTCAGTCTCCATCCATTATTCCAGTGACCAATTGCCTTGAAATATCTGGATCTGGAGGCTCCTTGAAGGGCTGCCACCAGATCATTGACTCCACCTCATTCCTCTGTGGTCTCTGTAGCTCACCTCTGCTCTGAGCACCTGGAAATCATATCCCTCGCTGCTCCTGGGGCTGAACCCGAGTGTAGTCCTCAGTTGGGACGACCCCTCCTGGGGACTTTCTGGGACCTGTAGAGCTGCATGCACTGCCTCCATTGCGTCCTAACAGGGAACAGGATCCCACTGTCAATCAACTGTCCATCAGAGAGCTAAGCTGGTCCAAGCCCTGAAACGCAATCATCACGACCAGGGAGAATAATCCAGATGCGAATATGATGCACTGTCAGGACCGAGTCCAGGTTGGGCCCAGACACAGTCTGTCTAAAGCTTGAGCAAGTCAGGCCTCCGCGGGAAACCGTTTCTCCCCAGTCCTCACTCATGGTCCAGACAAGGGTTGTCCCAGAGGAAACTGAGAACCTAACACAGAATTTTCACACCCACAAGAAGGACATCAGGAATACATGAACAGTTAGTGGGTTGCAAATGGTTTAATATGAAAGTAAAAACCAAATAATTCATCTATAAAAGAATTTCATGTGTTTTTAACATTTCTACTGGCATGGTAAAATTTACCCAGTCATGTGCCATATGATTTTGAACCTGTAAAAATCCTGAATGCAGATTTCTGGCGATACATTAACTAATTATATGCAAAACAATCATAATCTTTGACAAGGAAGTTTCTTTGATATATTATGCAGAGGAGAATTAACTTGAATTTATGACTTTATCATTGTCAAAAGTGTCATTGGAGTAATTAAGGTGAAATTGTCCATTGTTAGCAATGTGAAACATGTATACCAGGAGAATAATAATTATGTAACATTTTACTAATTTTGCAGAGACTTCTCCCAGCTGTTGTCCCTGGAGTAAGTATGAGAGAGATTTCCTTCACTGTAGTCACCGCTCAGTATTCCTCTCTGCCAATGGCCGGAGGTCCTGACTCTCTCCTGCCCTTACTGAGGTGGGTTTCCATTGTGTGTCATTATGAAAATTTCCACCCTGTCGTTTAATTGCTCCAAACCAGCTTTGTGTTATTGACAAAATGTCTCCTAGGGAAATGTGTTTAGTATTCAGGAATAAGTAAGAACTTTAGGATAACGAAGTTAGTGATTGTTGCCTTCAGAACTTGGGAGTTCCCAGGTGACATCTGAGATCGGCACCATGTACAGATAATAAGGGTAGACTGAGGCACTGCACCACAGTAAGCAGCAGCTTAATATCCAGTGACCCACATAGGAGTCTGTTCTTGGGCACAGACAAGAAAAGTGCATCAGGGACTGTTGGTGTCTCAGCAACTAGCCTGAGACTTGTACCAAATCCCCTGCCCCTGAAAGCAAGAGAAGGCTCTGTTTACATGGGCCCAGGGGCTTGCTTCAGCACTTCACACACGTAGGTACTCTGGTTGAGGATGAGGGTCATAACAGTTACCATTTGCCTGAGCTGATACACCTGGCCCTCAGAATGGGAGATGTAAATCATTAACTAACATCTGTACTGAGCCTGACAAGGTAAATGTGATACACATGAATTTCCCCCTGAAATGTATGTATAAAAACCCCTGTGTGAGAGCTAATAAACGAATTGCTAATTGACCATCAGCTCATCCCCCTCCGCATAGTTCTCTGAAGCGGCTGGAGTTTGCTATGTGTGGAGGGCCAGGGCAGTGGCTTCTCTCCTGCCCACTGCCTCTCCTATAAGAGTAAGTCTGGCGACTAGGGGATTGTACTCCAGTGTGCCGGGGTCAACTGGCCAGGACCCTGACAAGGGAACATTACAGAAACTTCATTTCTGAACTTGACACACTTTGAATGTGCCTCTGCCCATCATAGATTTGTATTGGCTCACATGTTCTTGAAACTCGCCCTCAGTTAGGGCCTTTGCCTCCTTGATCTTCAATGGCCTCTGTTGGAGCAGATTTGTGCCCATATTTGGAACAAAATTCCAACGGATTGTGTAAGCGTTAGTGGGGCTTTGGGCAGGCAATCTTCCACTTGGGATGGGAACCAAGTGTATCATTGTGTGGGCTCTGAGTTCACTCCCTGATTCATAAATTCTTTATTCACCCCTACTAGTGTAATTTGGGAGTATTTTAAAGAAAACATTGAGCTGTTGGGGCAGCATAATAAGAAAAACTTCTACTACTTCGTCCTGCCCTCAAATGTCCAGGAAGACTGTGGGCAAACACACATGTGGCAGCCTGCCTCGTGGCCTCTATCATGTCTGCAAGGCCACTCTATGGACACTAATGGGAGATGTGCTTATTTCTCCAAGTACCAATTCTCTAGTTTTTAATTTATGGGTTTTGTCAAACACTTTTCTTTAGGTTCTTAAAACTAGACATTGTTAATGGTAAGTTTTCCTGCATTTCTCCCTGGCTGTCTGTCCTTTCTGACAACAGATACCTAGTGGAAATGTTTGGCTATTCATTTTGCATCTCAAAGTACTTCAAAATCTGTCTCAATAAATGGCATTTATTTCCTGGGAATTTTACTGCAGGTGAATTTAGGGGTGACACCTCTCCTCAACTGGAAGAGCTGAGTTCTGGCATTGCCAACAGGGTTCCCTGAACCTTGTTCAGGAACCGCTGCTGCTGTCGCTCCAGGAGCATCCCCTCTGGACACATACCCTATTGTCTCTGCTTTCTCCAAGTGAAGCATCTCCTTATCATGGGCATGATGCCTTCAAGGTCAGGGGTCACAGGAACAAAGGGAGAGGCACACGGGGTTCACGATACTACATCATGGTCACAGAGGAAAGTCACAGCGAGGTTGGGACAGGACACAGACACGCTTTCATTACCCAACACCACGTGATCCTGGACTTCTGACCATGGCGACTATTCTAGTGTCACCTTCTCCACTCCCCGTGTGTCTAGTGGAGGGATTCTAGCTCAGGGATACAGAGATGCAAATTTGAACACGGGGTAAGGCCCACAGCCTCTCAGAAGGGGTCTCCCAACACCTGGATTCTATCTCAGAGAAAATGATTTCCTGCTGGCACAAAGCAGGTGAATATGTGCATATTTAGATGCTGAGGTGTTTTCTAGTTTTACACATTAGTCCCAGGAATGTCCACACCTTCAGGCACAAATCACAGAAAGGAGGTCAGGAAATGAGGGATAGACAGGCACAGACACTGATGCACATAGGTCAGTCCTACACAACTGTTGTCTGTGTCCCCGTGTCCTGCCGAGTGCCATGAATGTGATGCTGAGAAGTGAAAGATGCCCCCAAAATGTTGAATAATCAAGGGTTTTCCTGGGGCTGGAGCATTGTGGTAAACCTGCAGTGGTTGCAGCAACACTGACATGTGTTAGCTCTTGTGGGAACTGAAGCACAAGGAGCTCAGCCATGCAGGAAACAGAATGAATGACCGTTCTAGAGGAAACAGTCCACGGACCTGCAACGTGCCCAGCACATTATTACAAGTGGTTCTTCCAGTGGTGTCTGCAGGGCACCAGTGTACAATCCAAGAAGAATATACCAGTGACTGCAAGTGTTCTAGAGAGAAGCCATCTTCCTCTTGGCTGTTGCTGAAGAACAGAGATCCTGAGCCTTTCCCCCCAAATGAAGCCTGGCCCTGTGAGCCCCATTCGTGTCTCAGACCCTGATTCTCTGAGGAGGAAGTCAGGAGGATCCGCATCCCTGTGTCTTCTCACCAGGCACAGCTGCCTCCCCCTCAGTTTTCTGACACACTCAGGATGTGGTTGTCACACTGTGTCTCTCACGCAGTAATACACAGCCGTGTCCTCAGTGCTCAGCCTGCTCAGCTCCATGTAGGCTGTGTCCTTGACTTGTCTGCAGTGAGTGTGAGTCTGCCCTGGAACTTCTGTGCGTAGATTGTACCACCATTGCTAGGATCTATCCCTCCCATCCACTCGATCCCCTGTTCAGGGCTCTGCCGCACCCAGTGCATCACATAGCTGGTTAAGGTGTATCCAGACGCCTTGCAGGAGATCTTCACTGATGTCCCAGGTTTTCCCACTTCAGCCCCTGACTGCACCAGCTGTACCTAGGAGTTCACACCTGTGGAGAGCAGACAGGAGTGTGGATTCCTCTTGACTGGCCCTGTTCCCTCACCCCAAGGCATGGGGACACTTACCTGCAGCCATTGCCACCAGGAAGAGAATTCTCCAGGTCCAGTCCATGGTGAGGACCGTGCACTCAGGTGTTTCTGAAGGTATGGGTGTGCCTGCTATGTGATGTTTTCAGGACACAGAAACATCTGTTTTTAACTCAGTGTCCCTCGCATAATTTGCATATTCATGAGGAGGGAGAACTCATAGCTGAAGGCCTGGTCCAACCTGAGGCGGGGCTGGTGGAAGCCAACGGGTTCATCCTCCAGGGGAGTGAAGAGGTGCAAGTTTTGATGCTTGTTTGAGATGAGTCCCTGCCCTGTCTCAGAACACTATGCACACAGAGCTCTCCCTCTGGAGGGCCAAGCCCTGTCAGGACCTTACCGCAGAGCCCCCACATCTGTATGGCCTGGAGACATCTGGACATACCTGGACTTTGAGGTTATTTTTGGCATCTTGTATCTTCCCCACGGAATACTACAATGAGACTACAAAACCATCCTAATACTCCACTGGTTTCCACTGGAGATATTAAGAAGTCCAGAAACACCACCTGCATACAGGTTTTACTGCCTTATCAATGTGTTAAGTATTCCTCCCAAAGTGATAAGTTTGCACAAATTAACCTTCTGTGTCCTATACGTATTTTTATTTTTGTTTTCTCAAGATAGCAACATTTAGGTTTCTGTTTTTTAAATTTTTTTAAATTATTATTATATGTTTGTTATAAAATCACTGTGGTTTAGACCCTTACAAAGCTACTCATGATTAGATTTCTCTCATATCGCGTTCCTGATTTTGAAGAGAAACCCCTCTGACCACTGCGTCCCTTCTAGCCTGGACTCAGTGCTTCCTGACTTGGCGCCCCCTGCAGCCCGGTCTCCACACTGCAGGGAGAGTCTCTGGGCTCTCAGAGTTTAACCTTTGTGTATCTACTACAGAATAGAAGCCTTGTTCACTTGTCATCTTCTTTTATGAGCCTTTTGTTTTGGTTTTGAGCCACATCTGGCACTACTGAGGGCTTAATCCTGGCTCTGTGTTTAAGGATCGCTCTGGTAGATGCATCCTAGGAAAATATTGACAAATCAAATTAATTTATATATATAAAAATTAAAAGTTGATACTGAGTGTTCTTCTGTGAGATTCTGTAAAATAGATACAATAAATTAGTCACTCAAATAAAAGTAATGTAAATGATCAAACTAAAAGAGAATTTAAGTAATATTTTAAACAAAAAATTTATATTAAATTTGCTAAGTTAATGGTGACTTCAAAAACGAGGCATGAGTCAAACACAGCTGCCAACACGTTTATTAGATAGCAGTATTAGTGATTTAAGTGATTAAGTGATTAGTGGAAAAAATATAAGTAAACATGAAACAAATAAAATAAAATAAAGTGTTGTGTGAATATTCTTTCCGTCAGGAGTGCAGAGATAGAACCTCGAGAAGAATTCTAAAAATGGCTGGAGGGCTGCTAGCTCACTCTGGCAGGGCAGCTGCGAAGAAGCGTCCCACAGTCTCTTATTTACTATCCTACATACACACATCTAATGCACTCAGTACAAGAAAGCATTAACGGGGAAAATGGGTTACAGGAGGGACATCAGGACATCAAGGCTACTTTGTTCTGTCACACCTCAAGTCCAAGGGTCGCAGCCTCCAGAGAGGAATGCAAGGCCGAGCAGCCTGGCACCATGAGCTACATCCCCTTGAACCTGGAGTGATGGAGGATGTGAGAGAATGTTTGTATTTCAAAGCTGAGCTTGGTTAGGTATCTGTGAGAAAGGGAGGATTGCTTCTATGTGATCCTAAGAGCTAAAGGGCCACAGGGAAGAAGAAATCTTAACCCTGTCCTAACCAGTTTGGACACACGAATCATGGCTCGCCCATTTTATGGGGTTTATGCTCCTGCCCGCTTGCGCGGGCTCCATGGGCTCATTCTAACAGTTCTAGTTAGACACCAACGTCTTCAGAGACAGAACACACAGTTTAACAACATCTTAGCTAATTTTGTTTAGTCCCATGTTGAAAACTTCAATTTCCAATGTCTAAGAGCGTTGTAATAGAAGTCTGGATATTAGAACAATTCTGCAGATATAATTTAAAGGTTTTTTTTTTTAACAATATTCTTACTTTGGACAAACTGGCAGGCTACCGAATGTAACCTGCCCACATGGCAGAGTCTGGCAACCTCCCCGTGGCGTACCTAATATACCAAATACCAGTAACAATGATGGATCTCATTCTCCTAAAGAACCTTGAATATAGCACTTTCTTAAAAATCTCAGGGCTAGGATGAAGGAGAAGTTACTGGGGCCTGCTCGAGGCAATCAACAAATAACAGGATGGTTGTGATTCATCGTGATTCGTGATAACAATATAGTTTTTTATCACAATTTCTTTCTTAAAACACCAACTCAAACTTATGCATTTTTTATAGTCATTCTGTCCTGTTCTTAAAAACCAGTTTTACTCTAATAGGATTCTTTCCCTTTGTCCATCAATGATATCTGCATCCATCATTTTCTTACTTAAAATGCACACTTACATTCTTATCTTAGAGTCATATATCACAGATTTTAACTTCCTTGTTTTACTGAACTTGATAGAGCTTGATCTACCAAAAAATTTGGAAAGAAGTTTGCTAATAATTTTCTCAATTACTATACCTCAAGCTGTACTCTGCAGTACTCTTTCAAAAGCATTGCATATATTTTAAAAGGTTTACTTAATCACTTAATCACTTAACTTCCCGTTAGTCTTCGATTTGCTCGAGCGGGCGCCAGTAACGTCTACATTTGACCCTGTCGCGTGCTAGTGTAGCCCAATGGCATCTGTTTGCTCCGGGAACATGAAGGGCCTCAAACCGATCGTTCATGATCTTGACGAAGAAGTCTGACCATCTGGAAGGCGGGCAGCCACGCGGTCTTTTGACATCCCATGGACTCCAGTCGGTAACAGCTCTAGTCCAGCGGTCGTCTTTAAATCTCATTACGTGACCAGCCCATCTGATTTTCGACACCTTGGCAAATGAGACAGCGTCCCTGATTCTTGATCGTCGACGGATGTCAGAACTCCAGATTCTTTCTCTCATTTGAGTGAAACGTGATATTCCAAGCATAGCTCTTTCTATTCTTCTTTGGGAGACCTGAATAGCATTCTCATCTTGTTTACTTAGGGCCCAGGTCTCTGAGGCATATGTTAATGCAGGAAGAACAGTGGAATCACAGAGATGTGCCCGGAGCTGGAGGTTCTTCGTCCTCTTAGCTATTGCTTCGACGTTCTTGAAGGCGTTCCAAGTCGCTCTCTTCCTCCTGCGCAGCTTGGATGCCAGGTCATTTGTCATGTTGACCTCTCGACCTAGGTACACATAGCTGTTGCATTCAGAGATGGTCGTTCCATTGAGAGAGAATGGGGCGTCAGGAACAAGACTGTTTCTCATAAACATTGTCTTCGTAAGATTTAGCTGTAGTCCTACCTTTCCACACTCATGGTCAAAGTCGGCCAGCATTTGTGCCGCTTGGCTGATGTTTGGTGTTATTAAAATAATGTCATCAGCAAAGCGGAAGGGGAGTAGTTGCCGACCATCTATCTTCACTCCCATTCCTTCCCATTCCAGTCATCGCATGATGTTCTCGACGGTGGCACTGAACAGTTTCGGTGAAATGGTATCACCCTGCCGCACCCCTCTCTTGACATCAACGATCACTTCTTTGTAGAATGGTGAGATCCTGATAGTGAATCCGCAATACAGCTCATGGAGGATCCTGATGTATTGGGCTTGAATGCCCTGATTGGCTAGGGTTTCAATGACCGCTTCCGTCTCAACAGAATCAAAGGCCTTCTTTAAATCAGTGAACGTTAAACAGAATAGCATCTTGAACTCCCGAGAAACCTCAATGAGCTTGGTTATTGTGTGGATATGGTCGATGGTGCTGAATCCTTTGCGGAAACCTGCTGGCTCGCATGGTTGTCCTTCATCTAGTGTTCTGCCAATCCTATTTAGGATGACTCGACAAAATGGTGTGTCGGATTTCGGAAGGGAGAACGTTGGGAACGACATATCCATCCTGTGGAATTTGGTATGTCGGCAAGTGGACATGGTTATTGAATAGATTTGAGTAGAAGTCATGGATAATCTTCTCCATTGCCGTTCTGGAGGATGTAATGGATCCATCAGGACGTTGGAGGGCAGTCATCTTGGTCTTGTAGTTGGCGAAGGACAGGCGGGTATAAAGAATACTTTTCCCAGCTTCTGCCGCATCTACCAGTACTTCTGCTCTTCTCTCTTTGAGGTCTTTCTTGATCGCAACTCTGCACTGCTTTGCGAGCTCAGACGTTAGCTTGAGGTTGCCTGAGGCATGCGCCAAACCTCGCTGGCGAATTAGCTCAAGAGTTTTTGAAGACAGGCGTTTTTTTGTGGCTATCTCTCTCGTGGCGTTCCTCACACATTCATGGAGGTGCTGAACCAGTCGATCGTATTCCTCGTCAATGTTGTCAACAATGGCATCTTCCCATGTTGCCGCAATAGTGCCAAAGAGCTCCCAGTTGGTGGTCGCTCTGGGAGTTCTCTTTTTGAACTTTGCAGCCCTTTCTCCCCGCTCTGTGAAGTAGAATTTTGCACCAAGGAGACGGTGGTCCGATCCCGTTCAAAATTTTGGGACAACAGCGACATCAGTCAGGCAAAACCGTCGATTGAATATGATGTGGTCTATTTCGTTGTGGAATCGTCCACCGGGAGATTCCCATGTCCAACGTTTAGATTCTGCCTTCTGTACCTGTGAGTTACCATGGATAGTCTTGGTCGACATGATGAACGCAGACAGTCTCGCACCCTATTCGTTCCATTCTAGGTCATGGGTCCTGATGTGAAGTTCTTCAGCTGATCTTCTCGGTCCTATCTTGGCATTAAAATCACCCAAAATGATCTTGTAGAAGGTGTGGTCTTCTTTATAGAACTTCTCCAGCTCCATGTAGAACTTCTCGATTTCTCTTTCATCATAATGAGATGTTGGTGCATAGACAACGAAGATAGAAACTGCAGACAGTGAGCCATATCTATTCAAATGTAAACATCCGATTCGGGTTGTTAGGTATTCGAATAAATCAATGCTCTTGGCCAAGTTTGTGTTGACAAGGACACCGATGCCTCCGACACCTCTTTTTTCGCATGTTCCGAGGAACAATTCTTCTCCAGTGTCGAAAACGGCATGGTGAGATTCGTGCCTTCTTGTCTCAGTCAGACCAATGATGTCGTACTTGATCATTCGCGCTTGTACCATCAGGTCCTCGATGGATGCATCTGATGCTAGCGTATGTGCATTGAAAGTACAGACAATCATTTTTGTCTTCCTTCGTTGTGGCAGCCTAGGTCGGCCTTGAGATTTTGTCGGCCTCTCCTTTCTCATCCTTCTCAGTGCTGCCATGTCGGTGAAGCCTTCAGGGTCAGGTGAATGAGACCAGTTGTAGTTACTGGTTTTGGCATATCATATACACAACGGATAGCTTGCAAGGCTCTTCCATGCGGGCGGAATACTCTCGGTAGCTTGCCAGTCTTTCGGAGAGGGATAGAGGCTTTTGGGGCTACCTCTAATCACCCTTGTAGGTGTTACCATATTTGAACCCTATCAAATATGGTAGGACAATTCCTGAAGATGGGTATTTAGTGTCTTATGATGTGTTGTGCGGGTCCGGAAAGCGTCCTGGAGTGTGGGGACCGCTCGGTAGTGGAGGTAGTGTCGATAGTGGAAGTCTGCCAGTGGGGTATTTATCTGGGTAGGGTGGGTCTTCTGTGCGCTATCCAATCCCTGGGTGGTTGATGTAAGCAGACAGGGCAGGATAGGGTGGGGCTCCTGATTAGAATCCCTTTGTCACCTGTGGTTGGTGGGAGCAAGCAGAGAAACTCTGTCCCTGGGTCCGCCGAGCTGGATTCCAAGGTCTCAGAGTATTCCGCTTATCTTGTTCTGTGGGTCTTCAGTTGTGCGTGAGTCTTGGTCGGAGCTGCCACACGGGTCCGAAAAGTGTCCTGGAGTGTGGTGACAGCTGGGTAGTGGAGGTAGCATACACGGCCCCTGCATACTAACTATTTTCTGGGGTTCCCGAGAGGAGTCGGGTGGGGAAAGAAGAAACCGAGCATAGGGACCACAGCAGAGTGTAGGGGTCTGAAGATTTGGTGCTGGGAGAAGCACAGGGAGTTTGTGACCCACAAACATCAACACTACAACTATTTTCAACCTGATTCCTCAATGACAACAAAATAGGTAATTGTTGAAAATCCTCCTTCTGTGAAGCAAATGATCTTTAATAGGAAGGAAAATTAACTGCACCTTAACTAATAGGAAATAAGTCTCTAGTGGACTTGTGGTATGAAGAGGAATAAACAAATTTATACTAGACTAAAAAGTAGTAACTAAATTGTATATACTTGGTTTACAAAATTTGTCTTTTACATTTCAATAAATGATCGGAGCTGAGCATCCTCCACCCAGATTCTCCAAATTCCAGTAGGCGGGGTTCACACCCACCAACTGACCCCCTGGCGCCGTGTAATCCCATCAATGGCCAAGACTCAGAGACTATAAAAACCAGCTCCCAGAACCACGCGGCCGCATTTGCGGCCGTTTGACATCTTATTATGACATCTTATTATCTCATTCCTACTTTGGACAAACTGGCAGGCTACCGAATGTAGCCTGCCCACACGGCAGAGTCTGGCAAACTCCCTGTGGGCTACCCAATATGCCAAATACCAGTAACAATGATGGGTCTCATTCTCCTAAAGAGCCTTGAGAAACAAAATTAAAGTGACCCTCTGAAAATCCCTCACCCTGCTGCTCCTGGAGCACAGCCCTGGAGTCCTGGGAGCAGAGCGCACCCTGGTGGTCACACGCACCCCTGCAGCTCCCCTGTCTCCATCAGCAGGTTTGTGACTGGGCTCACAGGGATTTTCCCTCACTGTGTGACTTGCACAATAATACACGGCTGTGTCCTCTGTTACTGAGTTGCTCAGTTTTAGGTAAACTTGGTTCTTGGAGGTATCCCTGGAGATACTGACTCTGGACTGAAGACTTGGATTATAGTTTGTTCCCCCACTTTTATACATAACACCAATCCAATCCAGCCCCTTTCCAGGGACCTGGCGGACCCAGTGCACATGAACACCGGTAAATGAGAATCCAGAAACTGAGCAGGTGAGGGACAGTGTCTGCGAGGGCAACACCAGGCTTGGTCCCGACTCCTGCAGCTGTACCTGGGACAGGACACCTGGGGACAGAGACCCACAGTGAATTATGGGCTCAGAGGCCCCATTCCCACCTAGGAGCCTCTGTCCAGGGGACACTTACATCTGGGAGCTGCCACAAGAATAAGGAGGAACCAGCGCTGATGCACGTTTCTGCCCACGAGGTCCATGATCTCAGACACTGTGTCGGGGGAGAGGGAGCCCGAGTTGGGGTGAGTGTGAATGTGGTTTTAATCCTGGGTCCCAAGTGCAGATTTGCATGGGGTAGCCTCTGTAGAGAAAGGAGGGGACCCGGGAGAAGCTGGTGTGTGTGTTCCCTGGGAGGAGGTGCTGACTGTGGCTCTGAGCACTCAGGCCTGTCCCCGGGGGCCCTGTGAGAGCCGGGCCTCTTCCTCCAGCACAGGAAACGTGCTGATGAGCTCTCAGGAAATAGGAATTGCTGAGGGAGAAACAGCAGCTGGGGAGGAGAGTCCCCGTGTCTCAGGTCCCTGATGACCAAACTCAGCCTCCCCAGGTCCTTTACCCTGTAGACAGGCCTCTGCCCCTCTGTGCCCCT
This sequence comes from Sorex fumeus, assembly GCF_029834395.1. Classification (NCBI taxonomy): domain Eukaryota; kingdom Metazoa; phylum Chordata; class Mammalia; order Eulipotyphla; family Soricidae; genus Sorex; species Sorex fumeus. The sequence continues at coordinate 79,066 of NW_026606224.1, read as the reverse complement.
GGGTGTTGATTCCTGTTCTCCCACTTTGGAGGCAAAATTGGAGGTCAAACAATCAGTTTTACTGTTACATTGAATTCTTTTTGTGAATTACTTGTTTCCAACCCAGGGTCAATCAATTTTCCTGGTAGTTTATTCATATACTTACTTTGGATAAAATCCCTTCACCTGGAGCATATTCTTCAGACATTTCAAGGTAGTTATTATAACGTTAGTTCTCACTATTTATGGGTTTGCATTGGGTCAAGTAGTAGCTTCTACCCAGGAGACCTTGCTGGTGTAGGAGGCCTGGTAACATCTCCTCACCGTACTTAGTCCTGTCTATATGTCAGTGTCCATAAGACCATCAGGAATCTCAGTATACCTGTTCTTGGGGAGGGGGGGGTCATTTCTGAGGATTGCTTTTAAAAAAATTTTATTTTAATTAATCACCATGAGATACAGATATAGACTTACAAACTTTTGTGATTACATTTCAGTCATACATTTCAGTCATACATTCAGACAGGTAGCTTGTGAAGAGCCGAGCCAGCGTATTGATGAGTACTGACGGAAGGTTCTTCAGGTGTTCAGGTCTGACCTTGTTTGGGCCGGGTGCTGTTTGTTTCTTTACTGACAAAATGGCGTGTCAAATTTCGGAAGGGAGAACATTGGGAACGACATATTCATCCTGTGGAATTTGGTATGTCGGCAAGTGGACATGGCTATCGAAGAGATTTGAGTAGAATTCATGGATAATCTTTTCCATTGCCATTCTGGAAGATGTGGTAGATCCATCAGGACGTCGGAGGGCACTCATCTTAGTCTTGTAGTTGGAGAAGGACAGGTAGGCGTTACGAATACTTTTCCCGGCTTCTGCTGCATCTACCTGCACTGCTGCTCTTCTCTCTGAGGTCTTCCTTGATCGCATCTCTGCACTGCTTTCCGAGCTCGGACGTTAGCTTGCAGTTGCCTGAGGCATGCGCCAAACCATGTTGGTGAATAAGCTCAAGAGTTTTCGAAGGCAGGCATTTCTTTGTGGCTATCTCTCTCTTGGCATTTCTTGCACAACCATGGAGATGATGAACCAGTCAATTGTATGACATGCTACCTGTCTGAATGCAAGGTTCCGTCCCAATGGAAAACCAGCAGGACTGTACTACTGTACAAGAAGGGAGACATCCATGAAATTGGCAACTATCGCCCGATCTGCCTATTGTCTGTCATCTACAAGTTGTTCACTCGAGTCTTCCTTAATAGGATTGGCAGAACACTAGATGAAGGACAATCATGCGAGCAAGCCGGGTTCCGCAAAGGATTCAGCACCATCGACCATATCCACACAATAACCAATATCACTGAGGTTTCTCGGGAGTTCAAGATGCCGCTCTGTCTAATGTTCATTGGTTTAAAGAAGGCTTTTGATTCTGTTGAGATGGAAGTGGTCATTGAAGCCCTAGTGAATCAGGGCATTGAACCTCAATTCATCAAGATCCTCCGTGAACTGTATTACGGATTCACTACCAGGATCTAACCATTCTACAAAGAAGTAATCATTGATGTCAAGAGAGGGGTTCTGCAGGGTGATACCATTTTATCGAAACTCTTCAGTGCCACCCTCGAGAACATCATTCAAGGACTGGAATGGGATGGAATGGAAGTGAAGAGAGATGGTTGGCAACTACACCACCTTCGCTTTGCTGATGGCATTGTTTTAATAACAGCAAACTTTAGCCAAGTGGTACAAATGCTGGCCAGCTTTGACCGTGAGTGTGGAAAGGTCGAACTACAGCTGAAACTTACGAAGACAATGTTTATGAGAAACAGCCTCGTTCCTGATGCCCCATTCGCTCTCAACGGAATGCCCATCTCTGAATGCCAGAGCTATGTGTACCTAGGTTGAGAAGTCAACATGACAAATGACCTGGCACCCGAGATGCACAGGAGGAAGACAGCGGCTTGGAAAGCTTTCAAGAGCGTCGAAGAAATAGCTATGAGGATGAAGAACCTCCAGCTCCGGGCACATCTCTTTGATTCTACTGTTCATCCTGCATTAACATATGCCTCAGAGACCTGGGCCCTAACCAAACAGGATGAGAACGCTATTTGGGTCTCCCCAAGAGGAATTGAAAGAGCTGTGCTTAGAATAGCACGTTTCACTCAAATGAGAGAAAGAATCCGGAGTTCCAACCTCCATTGATGATAAAGAATAAGGGACGCTGTCTTGCTTGCCAAGGTGTCAAAAATCAGATGGCCTGGTCACGTAATGAGATTTAAAGATGACCGCTGGACTAGAGCTGTTACTGACTGGATTCCATGGGATGTCAAAAGACCGCGTGGCTGCCCACCTACCAGATGCTTAGACTTCTTCATCAAGATCATGAATGATCGGTTTGAGGCTTTTCCTGTTCCTAGAATGAACAGACGCCATTGGGCTACACTAGCACGCGACAGGGACAAATGGAGATTTTACTGACGCCAGCTCAAGCAAATCTACAATTAATGGGAAGTCAAGTGATCAAGTGATCAGTTATACATTACATTTCAGTTATTTCAATGATTCCTCCACCAGTGCCCATTCTCCACCACCAACGTTCCTAGTTTCCCTCCTGCTTCAGATCCTGTCAGGTGCCTAAAAGAACTCATGGAGGTTCCTTAGCATGAGGTCCGGGAATCTGGTCTTAGTGCTCGAACTCACACATTTTACAGTGTACAACCTGAGTACTGCAGGTGTGGCCCAACCCAAACCCCAAATGCAGAGAATGTAGAGAGAGGCTGTGTCAAATAAGTGCATCCCCTAATTCCATGAAAAAAAAACAGAGTGTTGAAAATAATCAAAGGGGACAGAAAATTGCACTAAAATTTGACTTTTATCAAAGTCAGCATTAAGGGTCAAAAGTAAAAAAAAAAACAGAAAATTCAACAAAATTTGACTAAAGTAAAGACAGATGCTCAAACAAGTCAGGCCGTGTGAGAATTGGGGATGAGTGAGTCTCCCCCTCAAATTGATGGTGACTCTGATGTAGCACCCGAGTTCACCTGAGCTCAGTGAGGGCCCTTGGAACCAAATAGGAGAGACAGAGAAATAGCGGTACTTGCCTTCAATCACTGCACTGTGGGTCAGGGCCTCTAATCTCCACCAAAGACCCCAAGACTCCTGTCAGATTTATACCCTAAAACTACATTCCAGTGTGTAACTCGAGCAGATAAGATGATCTCTTGTCTGTAGGAAAACAAAACATAGCCTCCCATCCTGACAAAACATGAGGGAACAAGGTGAGTTTGCAGTGATTTGAGCAAATGTGAGGAACCAATTTCCTTTTCGTCAAGATACGCTTTCCCGTACATTGTAGGAAGCCAGTCCCAGCGCTGCTGGAGAAGTGCAGGGGCCAGCCAGGAGTTAGAGACAGCACGGAGATGAAGAGTAGACACACACGGGTACCCAGGGATCTCGGGGAAAACTATTTACACAACAGTTCTGAGTACATGGCTGAAGTTCTTTTTACCGATTCAGAATTATCACAATCTTCTCAAAGCGGGGTGGAACACTGAGGCGATTCATCCACTCGCTAGTGTACAAAGCACAAGACTCTGAAGCTCTGTCCCGAGGGTCCTGTCCCAGAGCAGCTGGAGGCCCAGGACACAGAATCCTCACATCCCTGCCCTCACCTATGGTCTGTCCCCATGCTGCACCCAAACCAGCAGTTTCCAGGGTGTTTGGATCCCAGAGCTCAGGAAAGACCCGGAGTGAACAGGAGATGCACAATGATGGGAACATTTCCTAAACCACTTCACCTAAACCCACTGGAAATATTCTTAAATTGGTGAAAACTCGTTTTCAACCATCAACTTTAACTTCAGGTATTGCTCACATTTTTGGCTCTATTTTCTGCATAATTAAATAAAACTTATTTTTCAATCTTTCTTAACCCATTTATGTGTATTTAATTTATTATGTTATAAACTATAAAAATCCTGGCTCATAATTAGTAATTTAGTAAAAACAATGAAAGAAATGAATTAAAAATGAATAAAGCCCTAAATCATTCATTTTGTATTTGTCAGTATTAGATACTCCTAGCTTGACAGAAGCCCTTTTACAATTTTATTTTTAACAGCAATTTGGGCAGGCACAATGGAATGGCTTTATGGTTTGCACGTGAGAGCCTCAAGTACATTTTCCAGTGCGACTAGCCTGATATCCTGAGCACTAGAGGGAGGATCAACACACAGAGAGGAAGTAAACATGGAGTACTCTCAGGCATGGCCCCCAAACCAAAGAAAACATCTCTTGTCTGTATTTGGATTTCATTTTATTTCATTTTCATCATCCTGTTATTCGTTGATTGCCTCGAGCAGGCCCCAGTAACGTCTCTTTCATCCTAGCCCTGAGATTATATTCAAGGCTCTTTAGGAGAATGAGACCCATCATTGTGACTGGTATTTGGCATATTTGGTACACCACGGGGAGTGTGCCAGACTCTGCCCTGTGGGCAGGCTACATTCGATAGCCTGCAAGTTTGTCCAAAGTAGGAATGAGATAATGAGATGTCATAAAAAGATGTCCTGATAAGATGTCGCGCAGCCGTTTCGGGAGCTGGATTTTATAGTCTCTGAGTCTTGGCCGTTGATGGGATTACATGGCGCCAGGGGGCCAGGTGGTGGGTGTGACCCCCGCCTACTGGAATTTGGAGGATCTGGGTGGAGGATGCTCGACTCCAATCCGAGTAGGCTTGGAGATCTCAGCCCCAGAACCCACGTGGATTTGTCCCTCTGCCAGTACCTTCATGTGTGCGGAGAGTGGTCTCAGCATGGTGGTGGCTGGTCCTGGAGGTCTTTGGCTGCCGGAGCCCTGGTTGGGGCGGGGAGGAAAGCTCAACCCGCTCCCCTCCAAGGGGCCGCGGGGAGGAACAGCCAGGCGTGGGGGCAGAAGACTGCACTGTTCTCGTCCGGGAACTGGATTTTGTAGTCTCTGAGTCTTGGCCGTTGACGGGATTACACGGTGCCAGGGGACCAGGTGGTGGGTGTGACCCCCGCCTACTGGAATTTGGAGGATCTGGGTGGAGGATGCTCGACTCCAATCCGAGTAGGCTTGGAGATCTCGGCCCTGGAACCCTGACAGAAGACTGTATTTGGATAATAGAAGATTTTTGTGAAGATAAGTTACTCATCATTTTTATCCAAATTTAGACATGTGGTATTTCGGATGAGTGTGTGATTTCTAGTAAAACATACTTTCAATCTTTGCCTTTATTATTGACTTTAACCATATAAAACTGTCTCAGTTCTCTAAGTGAAGAGGACTGAAAAACACATTTGTAATGTTGAACATGTGTCTTTGTAAGGTCACCAAAACAGGAATGCTGCTCAATGGGGTCACCATTTGACAGGAGGGATGAATGTAGATTCTAATCTCCAAGCATTCTCTGTCTTGGGAGGGAAGACTTAAAATTGAGGTTGATCCAAAATGAGAAGTTCATTAGGAGTCGTATCTGCAATGGTCTTCGTATGGCGCCTCCGTGTAAGGAGGTTACCTGGGCACTGGGGTGTGGCGTATCTGGGGGTGCCGGGAAAATGGGGACCTCAGGGAGAGCATTGATGCTCTGGGCCCTGCCGCTTGTTTAATCGTGAAGGGGTCAACACTGCCCATGTCCCATTGTCCCCATTCCCCAACCAGCTCCACAAGCCTAACCTTTCAGCAGGCACAGAATGATTTACTCTAGGTTAATTATTACAATCAAAAGATCAAAGGAATTATCAAATAGCTTCAGTAAAAGAACATTTGTGCAATTATTCTATCTCACCTCAGGGTTGTGGAGTCTTTGTCTGAGAATTTACTAAGCTGTTGGTCACTGGTTGAGCCTTCTATATTACTGTTTTATTGTTGAGTTTAGTTGGCTTCTATGTTACTTTCTCATCTAGTTTAGTGGATCCAACTGGAAGTTCAGTTCTGAGGAATGAGAAGGTGTCATTGAGTCCAGAAAGTTTAGGATCTGTTGACTGGGATGAGTGTGAGGAGACTCTCAGTGCAGCCCTGGAGTTAGGCCTTGGGCAGTAGGTGTGGTGGGTCAGTGGGGGGTGGGTGCGGCTACTGGGCCCTGCGGACAGGGCCCGGTCTTGTGTTGAGCGCCCTCTAGTGCTCAGCTGGGGTCGGTGTGTCCGGGAATTCCAGCTGCTGGGCTGCCCCTCAAGGGAGATTTAGGGGGAATCGGAGGAGCAGGGCTGGTGGGTGAGTGGGCATGAGGTAGCTGTGGGTGTGGGCACGACTGCCTAATATTCATATCTAAGATTTGATTAAAACTCTCATCCTGTCTGAGATGCCAGGACAAACCCAAAGGACAGACATGTTCCTCTCAGTTCCCACTGCTTTCTAGAACAGAGCTACAGCGGCTTCTCATGAGCCACGAGACAAAGTGTCTAGAGGGTTCAAACCCTGACTCTAGGATTGATGGTTTAGAGTTGGGGCCTGTCGTACTTTGTTCTGGAAGAGACAACTGTGATACATTATAGTTCAAACAATTCCAACAAATATTTTAAAATCGTTCTTCAGTCTCTAGTTTTCTTTAATCTTCTTAACCACACAAAAAGTGTCAGACGTCACAACATTGACTGGAAATAGGTGTGTTTTTGCTCAGGTCTGCTCATTCTGTCTGTCTTGTTACCCTGAATAATCTGTAACTGAGTGTTCTTGTCACCCTCCATAATGCCACAGTTGTCGCTGTTCCTCAATCAACTGCCTTTGACAGTGTCAGAGTCTTTGTGGCATCTGAGGGGTATTGAAGAAGTATCAAGCAGGAATCCTCTGGCTTGTAGATGGCCCCTGACCCCACCCCCTTCCAGAGTCAGAGCAAACCCTCCCCTGAATGTGTCCATTTTCCTCAGGACAGTACTGCTTTCCTCTGAATGGCTGATCCTCAGGCCGGACACAGGAACCGTGAGCTGGGAAACAGGAGGTGAGCCTCAGCGTGCCCCCCCTCCTCCTGTGGGGACCCGAGTGGGAAGGGGGCAGTTCCCACATCCCTGAGCTTTCCCCTGAGGTTGAGAGGGTCAGTCATTCTCAAACACCCCCAACCCTTGGGTTCTTAGAAGGTCATGAGCCCCTAAAGATTCTGCCTTTGTCATCCAAACAGGAAACACCCTCATATTCCAGGGTATAAAAGAGTATGATCAGAGAATCATGAATCTAGAATGTCCCTGAGGAACTCTAGACAAGGAGGCCCTTAAACTCCTTCTGCAACTGCTGCTGTGCTGACCCGGAAGGCAGGGTGGGGTTCAGACCCAGGACCCTGCAGACCAGCTCTCTGCCCCCCTGCAGGAAGGTGTGTGTCTGGGATCCCACCCACTCCCAACCCTGGGTCCCACACATACAACCCTGTGTCCTTGTGACCACTGGGTTTAAGGCACAGAGGACAGTGCTCTTGGATGCGTCTCTGAGATGGGTCACTGTGGAGGTTGTGTGTAGACTGAGCTTGAGCAGGACCAAAGGTACCGTCCACTCGAACCCTTCCCCGGATGCTGGTGATCTGACCATGCCACAAGTAGAGAGTTTGGTGGAAAATCAGTGAAAGGACAATATGGGTGAGGATCTGCGTGGGCTTCTCTCCTCTTGATCCATCTCTTCCATAGCCCTGGGTCAGATTCTGAAGATTCTCCTGATCAGGAGGAACAGAGGACACCCCCTGTCAGACTGGCCACCATTTCAAACATTCCTGAAGCCCAAAGATGTTCCTGTCTGTAGATGTCATCACTAGAAGCTACAAAAGAAATTCAGCTTCTGTTCAGCTAACCTTTGAATCTCAGACTCTGTCCCTGAGGGGGCCCTGCCCTGAGAGCAGAGGGGCTGAGTTTCCCAGGGGCCCATTACTGAGGATCAATGGACACATTGTGTGCAAGGAGAGGCAGAAGTCCACGGCTGGTCCCTCCCCTCTGGGCTCTGGTGAGAGGAGGCTCTGGGTGGGTCCTTGTGGACGTGGGTTCTGGATATACTCCTGACGGGTCTCTCCTCTAGAGCAGGAGAGGCCATGAAAGGGCGTCTGAGGACACGGGGCTGTGGCCGTCAGCACAGCAGGACTCGTGCTCTCCAGGGCGTTCTGTGAGCACTCTGCAGACATGGGTGCGAGCTCACCCTGCGGTGGGGCAGCCTCTCCCTCTCCCCTCCTGGGCCCCTGCTCAGCTTCTCTCTCTCCCATCAGCCCTGGCCAGCCCAGGGCACTCTGGGCTGAGCCCGGATCTGCTGTTTCTCTTAGTCGCAGGGTCAGAGTCACCTCACTTCTGGTCAGCCGGACTGACCAGAAGGCAGGGATCCCAGTCCACCCGCAGGAGCTCTTCACAATCACGACTGTGCTCAGGATTCGAGCTCCATGCATGGGGACTTGCCTTCTCCTATAGATGGTTTCACTGTTCATGTATCAGTTGTAAAATTCCAACAGAATTTGCCTTGAATGTGTTCCTCAGCCTTTCAGTTCTTTCCAAACAACTCCTATCATGTAATGGCATGAATGTGTGGATGAGGTTTCCCTTAAAATTATGAAACCTCCATTATTTTTTATGAACTACATGTAGTCTAGTCTCAAGTTCCATGCTGCTCACAAGAACTCTAAGGTTTTTTTTATTTCTCTTATCCCACATTCAATACCCAAATGGAAACTACTATGCACAATATAAGGCACAGGTCGAATTAAAAATATTTAGTTTTACAAAAACTTTTTCTTCCTTGTGTTTACCAGGAGGAAGAAGAAGCCAACTACAAATGACACAGCAGGTGTGGATGGTCCTTGGCAATGAGTTGCTGGTAGAAGGTGCGGTAACTCTGTAAACCAAAGATGGACAGTAAGACAAATGCAACTATATGTACACCAATTACAAAAGACTGAGAATGGAAAAACAAAACTTATTCTTCTGAAGGGCTGAAGCGATAGCACAACGGTTAAGGCATTTACCTTGCATGCGGTTGACATGGGTTCAATTCCTCCACCCCTCTTGGAGAGCCTGACGAGCTAACAAGTGTATCTTGCCCACCCGACAAAGCCTGGAAAGCTCCCCATGACGTATACGATATGCCAAAAACAGTAACAACAAGTCTCACAATTTGTTGACACATTACTGGTGCCCACTCGAGCAAATCAATGAACAACGGGAGGACAGTGCTATTCCTCTGAAAAGAATATCTGTTCAGAAACACAGCATATAACAAAAAGTATTTAATAATCTTTCAAAAAGTGGCATTAAAAATTTATACTAGAAAAACACTTGTGCCTTGCCAGTAGCCATTCCTAAGCATAGAGATGGGCATTAAGCCTGACTGTTGGCAAAACAAAAAAGAAAAGAGATGGCCGCCCAGCGAGCACAGCCGGAGGAGGGAGGAGAGCGGACCCCCAGCGACCCAAGCCCAGTGCGTGTCCATCCGGAGCAGCGCGCCCGGCAGCACACCGGCCCCTCCCATCCAGGTGGGTTGGAGGACAAGAGCGGAGCCCCGCCCCTGAACCTGGACGCTCGGCGGGCCGCCCAGCGAGCGCAGCCGGAGGAGGGAGGAGAGCGGACCCCCAGCGACCCCAAGCCCAGCGCGCGTCCATCCGGAGCAGCGCGCCCGGCAGCACACCGGCCCCTCCCATCCAGGTGGGTTGGAGGACCCGAGCGGAGCCCTGCCCCTGAACCCGGACGCTCGGCGGGCCGCCCAGCGAGCGCAGCCGGAGGAGGGAGGAGAGCGGACCCCCAGCAACCCCAAGCCCAGCGCGCGTCCATCCGGAGCAGCGCGCCCGGCAGCACACCGGCCCCTCCCATCCAGCGCGCCCGGCAGCACACCGGCCCCTCCCATCCAGGTGGGTTGGAGGACCCGAGCGGAGCCCCGCCCCTGAACCCGGACGCTCGGCGGGCCGCCCAGCGAGCGCAGCCGGAGGACAGCGGGGATCCCAGGATCCTGGGAGGGAGTGGCCTGGGATTGTGTAGGGGAGTGGCCTCTAAGAAGGGGGCGTGGCCTAAAAGTGGGCGTGGCCTGCTTCCTGGCCGCAGATATATCACTCACTTCAATCAACTTGGACCTGCATCCTTTCATCCTTTTCATCAATTTGTTACCTAATACCAAACAAAATTCCTCACCTCTTCTACTACAATTCAACAAAATCCCACTCGCCTACTCCATTTCCAACAAAAGTTCAGTTGGAAAATAGCTATACAAGTTCAGTAGTAAATAGTAACGCCTCCAAAAGTTTCACTTAATGTCAGTTCTAAAACAAAGAATAACGCCTGATTGAGAAGAAGGTCAGACTCAGAAAGGTAAAAGAGGCGCATCTACCAGCAACAAAACGGAACGGCTCCTGGCAGCCTCTCCTCACTCAACTAGAACAGTAGCAGCGAGTGTGAAGGACCAAACCACACTGGTCACAATGGTAAAGCAACGCAAAAGCCCACCAAACTTTCTTATTCACGAGGCTAGCCCAGACGACACCAACAGTACTATAGCGTTAGACAACCTCTCTGACAAGGAATTCAGAATGGAGCTACTCAGGATGCTTAGGGAACTAAAAGAAACAATGGAAACCAATGCCAATAAAAGACAAGAGGAGTTGAAGGCAGAAATGAGGAAAATGCAATCGGAAATGTCGGACCTGAAAAACCTGGTAGCCGAATTGAAAACCTCAGTGGAAGGCCTCAGCAGCAGAGTAACAGCGGCTGAGAACAGAATCAGTGAGCTCGAAGATCAAGTTCAGAGTCTTGTCAGAAAAGAGCAGAAAATGGAAAAGAGACTCACAGTTCGAGAACAGATGGCAAGAGAAGATCGTGATGAAGCCAAGAGGGGTAACATAAGAATTATTGGAGTCCCAGAGGGACGGGAAGAAAACCTTGACGAAGAAGAAACTGTCAAAGAAATCATTGCTACAGCGTTTCCAGAGCTGAAGAAAACTTGTGACCACATCCAGGAGGCCCGAAGGGTACCGGCTAGAAGAAATCCGAATAAAAATACCCCAAGACACATCCTGATCAAAATGACCAAAACTTTAGACAGAGACAAAATTCTGAAAGCAGCAAGATCGAAGAAATCTCTTACAAAGGAGAATCCTTAAAATTCACTGCTGATTTTTCTGATGAAACCCTCAGGGCCCGAAAACAGTGGTGGGACATAGTGAAAAAACTCAATGAAATAAATGCTTCTCCAAAAATACTTTACCCAGCGAGACTCTCATTCATAATAGAAGGAACAACACACAGTTTCACAGACAAACAGCAGCTCAGGAACTTCATAGACTCAAAACCATGGTTACGAGTACAACTAAATGGGCTACTTTAAGGCAAGACAGACCTCTCAAATACACCAAATTTCAACAGAACAATGGGACAAAATCCCATAACAATAATCTCTCTCAATGTCAATGGGCTAAACGCACCAATTAAGAGACATAGAGTGGCAGGATGGATTAGAAAATTGAACCCAACATTCTGCTGCCTGCAAGAAACACATCTCAATAGTCAAAGCAAACACAGACTCAGAGTCAAAGGCTGGAAAACAATCCTACAGGCAAACAGCTCCCAAAAAAAAGCTGGGGTAGCTATCCTAATATCAGACCACATCGATTTCAGAGTGAAGAAGGTCATAAGAGACAGTGAAGGTCATTTCCTATTGACCAAAGGATCTGTACAACAGGAAGAACTTACAATAATAAATGTATATGCACCTAATGAGAGACCAGCAAAGTACTTAAAACAACTACTCATAGATTTGGAAAAAGAAATCGATAGCAACACAATACTAGTGGGAGACCTCAACACCGCTTTGTCACCTCTTGATAGATCAACCAGACTCAAGCTTAGCAAGGACATACTTCATCTGAGGGAAACAATGGAAGAAAGGGGCTTAGTAGATATATACAGGACACTTCATCCACAAAAAGCTCAATACACATTCTTCTCAAGCGTACATGGAACATTCTCCAAGATAGACCACATGCTGAGCCACAAAACATGCCTCCAAAAAAGTAAGAAGATAGAGATTGTATCAACAATCTTCTCAGACCATAATGCGCTGAAATTAGAAGTAAATCACACACAAAAACAGAAAACTAAATTAAACACATGGAAATTAAACAGTGCGCTATTAAACAACGAGTGGCTTAGACAGGAAATTAAAGAGGAAATCAAAAGATTCCTAGAAACGAATGAAAACGAGGACACGAGTTACCAAAACCTACGGGACACAGCAAAAGCAGTCTTAAGAGGAAAGTTTATAGCTCTACAAGCATTCCTCAGGAAGGAGGAGCGAGCCCACATAAATAAACTAACCTCACAGCTTAAGAACTTGGAGAAGGACCAACAAAAGGAGCACAACCCTAACAGGAGGAAGGAAATAATAAAACTCAGAGCAGAGATTAACGAGATGGAAACCCAGAAACCAATCCGAAAGATCAATGAAACCAAGAGCTGGTTCTTTGAGAAAATTAACAAAATCGATAAGCCCCTAGCAAAACTCACAAAGAAAGGGAGAAAAAAAACCCTAATAAACCGAATCAGAAATGAAAAGGGGGTCATTACAACAGAAACTACAGAAATTCAAAGGATCCTCAGGGAGTACTTTGAAAAGCTTTATGCCACAGAACATCAAAACCTCGAGGAAATGGATAAATTCCTAGACTCCTACAGACTCCCAAGGCTGAACCAAGAAGACCTGGAATACCTGAACAGACCTATCACCATCAAGGAAATTGAAATGGTAATAAAAAGTCTCCCCAAGCACAAAAGCCCTGGCCCGGATGGATTCACCAGTGAATTCTTCCAAATCTTTAAAGAAGACTTACTCCCAATCCTCTTTAAGCTTTTCCATGAAATTGAAATATCAAATACACTTCCGAACAGTTTCTATGAAGCAAATATCACACTGATACCAAAAGCAGACAGAGATAACACAAAGAAAGAGAACTACAGGCCGATATCCCTGATGAACACAGATGCAAAGATCCTCAACAAATTACTAGCAAATAGAATCCAACTACTCATCAAAAAGATCATACACCATGACCAAGTAGGATTCATCCCAGGGATGCAAGGATGGTTCAACATTCGGAAATCAATCAACATAATCCATCATATCAACAAAAGAAAAGATAAAAAGCATATGATCATATCAATAGATGCAGAGAAAGCATTTGACAAGATCCAGCACCCCTTTATGATGAAAACCCTAGCCAAAATGGGCATAGAGGGGACTTTCCTCAACATAGTTAAAGCCATCTACCACAAGCCTACAGCAAGCATCATCCTCAATGGGGAAAAACTGAGAGCCTTCCCTCTAAGATCAGGGACGAGACAAGGATGCCCACTCTCTCCACTGCTGTTCAATATAGTACTGGAAGTACTTGCAATAGCAATTAGGCAAGAAAAAGACATTAAGGGCATTCAGGTAGGAAAGGAAGAAATAAAGCTCTCACTATTCGCAGATGATATGATACTATACTTAGAGAACCCAATAACCTCCACCAAAAAACTCCTAGAAACAATAGTCTTGTATAGTAAAGTTGCAGGTTATAAAATCAATACACAAAAGTCCATGGCTTTCCTATACGCAAACAGTGAGAGAGAAGAAAGCATCATGAAAAAAACAATCCCGTTCACAATTGTGCCCCAGAAAATCAAGTACCTAGGAATCAGCTTAAATAAGGAAGTAAAGGACCAGTACAAAGAAAACTACAAAACGCTACTTCAGGAAATAAAAGAGGACATGAGGAAATGGAAAGACATCCCCTGCTCATGGGTCGGAAGACTTAACATTGTCAAAATGGCAATACTACCGAAAGCACTGTACAAATTCAGTGCAATCCCTATAAGGATACCCATGACATTCTTCAAAGAAATGGAGAAAACACTCCTGAAATTTATATGGAATAATAAACCCCCACGAATAGCTAAAGCAATTCTTGGGAAAAAGAAAATGGGAGGAATCAACCTCCCGAACTTCAAACTTTACTACAAAGCGGTAATAATCATAACAGCATGGTACTGGAACAAAGGCAGAACTGCAGACCAATGGAACAGAGTTGAATACACTGACGTCACCCCCCAATCATATGATCATCTAATCTTTGATAAAGGTGCAAGAAATGTGAAGTGGAGTAAGGAAAGCCTCTTTAACAAATTGTGCTGGCATCACTGGACGGCTACATGCAAAAAAATGGGCTCAGAATTCTGCCTAACACCATGTACAAAGGTAAGATCAAAATGGATTAAAGACCTCAACATCAGACCAGAAACCATAAGATACATTGAAGACAAAGTTGGCAAAACCCTCCATGACATTGAGGCTAATGGTATGTTCAAAGATGACACGACACTGGCTGAGCAAGTGAAAACAGAGATAAATAAATGGGACTATCTTAAACTAAGAAGCTTCTGTACCTCCAAAGAAACAGTGACCAAAATACAAAGACAGCCTACAGAATGGGAAAGAATATTCGCCGAATACACATCTGACAAGGAGTTGATATCAAGGATATACAAAATACTGGTAGAACTCCACAAGAAGAAAACATCCAACCCCATCAAAAAATGGGGCAATGAAATGAACAGAAACTTTCTCAAAGAAGAAATCCGAATGGCAAAAAAGCACATGAGAAAATGCTCTACATCATTAATCATCAGGGAGATGCAGATCAAAACCACAATGAGATACCATCTCACACCTCAGAGACTGGCCCACATTCAAAAGAACAAAAGCAACCGATGCTGGCGCGGATGTGGCGAGAAAGGGACACTCCTTCACTGTTGGTGGGAATGTCCACTGGTTCAGCCCTTCTGGAAAACAGTATGGACGTTCCTCAAAAAATTAGAAATTGAGCTCCCATTTGACCCAGCGATACCACTCCTGGGAATATATCCCAGAGATGCAAAAACGTGTAACCGAAGGGACATCTGCACTTGTTTGTTCATTGCAGCACTCTTTACAGTAGCCAGAAACTGGAAGAGACCTGAGTGCCCAAGAACAGATGACTGGTTAAAGAAACTTTGGTACATCTACACAATGGAGTACTATGTGACTCTTAGAAGAGATGAAATCACGAACTTTACATACAAGTGGTACAATATGGAAAGTATCATGCTAAGCGAAATGAGTCAGAAAGAGAGGGATAGACATAGAAAGATAGCATTCATCTGGGGGATATAAAATAATAAAATATGAGATTAATACCCACAACACCAGGATAATTACTCCATAACTTAGAGGCCAGCTGGGTATTCTAGGGGAAAGGACAATTCAGATGGAGAGGGGAACGCCAAGTGGAGGGTGTTTGGAGGATCCTCCCAGGAGGGGAGATGCAGGTTGAAAGTAGACTGGACTGAACATGTTCGCCACTCAATGCCTCTTTGGCTGATCACAGCGCCCAGGAGGAGAGAGAGAACAGGGGGGAATGCCCTGCCACAGTGGCAGGGGGGGATGGGGGGATGGGAGGATGGGGGGGAGGGATATTATCCTGGTGGTGGAAAATGGGCACTGGTGGAGGGATGGGTATTTGATCGTGGTATGACCGAGATCCAAGCACAAAATTTGTAAATCTACAACTGTACCTCATGTTGTTTCACTAATAAAAAAGAAAAAAAAAGAAAAAAAAAAGAAAAGAGAAAGAAAGAATGAAGTGAAAAAAGGTAAGAATAATTTTTAAGTACCAATTGACAAAAGATATGAATATTTTTCTTCAAATTGACTTTCTCTGAACCTGTATGCCATTAACTGCAAGTTTTTTTCTTTTTCTTTTCCCAAATATGTACATGTTGACTTAACACTAAGATTGGTTCTTTCTTATAGAAGGTTAGAATTACAAAGATGGAGACATGTGGTAACATAGTTTAGGAAATTTTATGACAGCACTAACTAGTCATTGTTGTGAACACAATTTATAATCTGCCTTTCCTAAGAATCTTCACATTCTTGGCATTTTGCAGATATTATTTTTTATATCAAATTGTCAAAATTGCTCAGAGGAAAATACTTTTTTGAGGTATTAGAAAGCACCTTTGTATAAGTAAGTGATTTTACTTTTTAAGAAAATTAGTGTTACTACAAATAAAATGTGAGTTACACAGTGACCCTATTTTCCATTCTCATGTATTAATTGTCCTAGGGTTTTAAACTATGTGTCTTAGCATCTATATCTTGAAGAAATTAAATATTTTAATGATGGGCAATAATAAAAAATAAAATTACTTTGACTAAACTTAAAAAATTATATTAGATGAGAAAAGAACATATTGATGTGTGCTACTTAAGTTGATTAAATATCCTTTTTATGTTTAAATTTTAAAATAAAAATGAAGTTCTTTACAACCTACCCCCAGAGACCAGCCTTTGTAGACCAGGAGTAGACCACTCTCTGGTGGTCATACTCACCCCTGCAGCTCTCATGTCTCAGCAGGTTTGTGTCTGGGCTCACCTGGACTTGCCCTCACTGTGTATATCTTGCACAATAATACACGGCTGTGTCCTCAGTTACTGAGTTGCTCAGTTTTAGATAAACTTGGTTCTTGGAGGTATCCCTGGAGATGCTCACTCAGGACTTAAGACTTGGGTTATAGTCTGTGCTTTCATCATGCCGTATAACACCAACCTAACCCAGCCCCTTTCCAGGGGCCTGGCAGACCCAGGTTACACCATAGCTGGTTACAGAGAATCCAGAGACGGAGCAAATGAGGGACAGCTTCTGCGAGTGCGTCACCAGACTTGGTCCTGACTCCTGCAGCTGTACCTGGGACAGGACCCCTGGGGACAGACACCCACAGTGAGTCACGGGCTCAGAGGCCCCATACCCACCACCTCTGTCCAGGGTATACTCACATCTGGGAGCTGCCACCAGAAAGAGGAGGAACCAGTGCTGATGCACATTCCTGCCCACGAGGTCCACGATCTCAGACACTGTGTCAGGGAGAGAGGGAGCCTGAGTTGAGGTGAGTGTGGATATGGTTTTAACCCTGGGTCCCGAGTGCAGATTTGCATGGGGGGAGAC
The DNA here is from genome assembly GCF_029834395.1 of Sorex fumeus. NCBI lineage: Eukaryota > Metazoa > Chordata > Mammalia > Eulipotyphla > Soricidae > Sorex > Sorex fumeus. Next base: position 62,111 of record NW_026606224.1, on the reverse strand, counting down.
TTCGGTAGAGAAAGGAGGGGACCCGAGGGAGGCTGGTGTGTGGTCTCCCTGGGAAGAGGTGCTGACTGTGGCTCAGAGCACTCAGTCCTGTCCCTGGGGCACTGTGAGAGCCAGGCCTCTTCCTCCAGCACAGGAAACGTGCTGAAGAGCTCTCAGGAAGCAGGAATTGCTGAGGGGAAACGGCAGGTGGGGAGGAGCGTTCCCGAGTCTCAGGTCCCTTATGACCAAACCCAGTTGTCGTGTAAACAAGTCCCCTGCCCCTTCGTGTCCCTCAGTGGTGGCTCCTGTTCTCTCTCTCTGTGTACAATATTTGTGGTAGAAATATGGTTATAGCTAGGTTTATTGTTACAGTGAATTCTGACAGAACTTGATTCAACCCAATGTCAGTCAAATATTACAGTTGTTTCTTCTCACACTTACCTTGACTTGGTGCAGCTGATCTTTCAACTCACTGATTCTATGTTCAGCTGTGGTCATTCTAAGGTTGAGGGCACAGACTGAGTTTTTTATTTCATATACGGAATCTTTTATTCGTGACATTTCTGCTCTCATTTCTTCCCGTATTTTCTCGATTGTTTCTGTCATGTTACTGGATATCTGTCTGACTGTTTAATTGAGTTTATTGAAAATCTTCTTGACTTCATATCTGAATTCTTTCTTAGAGAGGTCTTTTAGGTGAGTAGCATCAACTAAGGCTTCTGGCCTCTTTTCATATTCATCCCGACGTGGTGGGGATTTGCGTTGTTTCTTCATGTTGGTGTGTAGGTATGGGAACTGAGATGCTACACTAGATTTCTTGGCATGAGTAAACTACCTGCGGCCGCGTGAGCGTAGGCCACTTCTACAAAGGCCATGGCCACTTCTGAAGAGGCCAAGCCCCACAGGAAGCTAGTGTGTGGCGGGGTATGAGCTTGGAGGGGAAGAAGACCGGCACAGTGTTAGGGATGAAGAGGAAGAGGCTCAGGGCTGCTTTTGTCCCAGGTTCCTAGAGGATGCCTGAGGTGCTTTCACAGCGAAAGCCAAGTCCCGGGTTTGAATACTGGCAGGCTAACTGACCTGGAGGGGAAGAAGACCTATTCACACTTACCTTGGATGAAAATTCCTTTTCCTGGAGCAGATTTACCCGTTGCCGTGTCCTGCGCTGCGGGGCCGAGCCAGGGGAGGGCCGTCAGGGTGAAATCAGTCACACAGGGTTCCGTCATTCAGGAGATGGCATGAATGCGTGCGTTTATTCAGAGCACAGGTACAGACTTAAGTATGTTTCCACAGCCCACCCAAAAGAAAGGAAAAGGGGATGGGACGTGGGAAAGTGGATGGGACAATGAATAGAGCCATGCACCGTTGGTCAGCCACAGTGAGCAGAGCCATGCACTTTGGTCAGCCACCTGGTGACCCTTTCGACCTAATGCTACCGGTCGGAGCAGCCTGCTTTGTTACAGTTTTGATATATCCATACAGACTATGCTGTTCCTCATACATCATTTACAAATCATTTACGAGGGTGCATTTTCCCCAAACTGAAACCTCCTGTACTGGGAAGTTGCCCAGCTTTGAGCAGGATAAAGGGGGAATGAAAAATCAAGCATTCTTTTACTTGGTCAGTAGGCAACATCTCACCCCTTTTTTCCAATTATGGCACGCCAGGACCCCCGTCTTAGGTCGTCCGTCACCCCGCCGTGGTACCCGTCATTGGAGAGAATGCTTTAGCCCCTGTCTTAGGTGTGCGCGGCGGTGACAGAAGTTGCCCGTCATTGGGTATCCTGGGCAAGGGCATACTTCCTTAACCACGAGGAGGCACAGTGGAGTATTGATGACATTTCTACCAGACCAGCCAGGACCCAGTGTGGCTTGACCAGAATGGAGCGTGTCTCAGAAAAGAGGGGCAGGGGTAGGGTAGAGGGGTGATGGGGATCTCTTCGTTCAGTGATCCAGGGGTTCTGTACGGGTCTGGTCCGCACTCCTTCTCCTCCTGCGTTTCCCGGTACCGGCCACAAGATGAGATTGCTGCAACAGATAAAGAAAGAGGCTTCCCAGACCTATTAGAAATACCTCTCTGAATAGGACTGCTCTTTGCTAGTTTCTCTCAGCTGCATAAAGTGAATTTGAGTGATCTGCCGATCAACCCTGCCAATCTGGTTTCTGACAAATGAGACAAGTCGACTCAAGATGCAGGGCCCAAATGTAAGCATCAGTAATAGTATGATCAGAGGGCCTGCTATAGTAGATATTAGGGTGGTGAACCAGGGGGATTGATTAAACCAAGACTCAAACCACCCTTCCTGAGCCTCTCTCTCCTTTTTACGCCGTTCCAGGCCTTCTCTCAGCTTAGCCATGGATTCTCGGACTACCCCCGTGTGGTCGGCGTAAAAGCAGCACTCTTCTCCCAGCGCTGCACACAACCCTCCATTTTTAAGGAAGAGCAAGTCGAGCCCCCTCTTATTTTGCAAGACTACTTCCGACAGGGAGGTCAAGGACTTTTCAAGATGGCTAATAGATTTTTCTATTCGGTCCAGGTCCTCATCAATAGCTGCTCTTAGAGAAGATAGGCCAGAATGTTGGGTTACCAGAGCAGCGATGCCAGTGCTGGCACCTGCCAGGCCTATGCCAAACAGAGTGGCGATGTTTAGTGCGGATATGGGTTCCCTTTGGTTCCTACGCAGGACATCAGGGGAATTGGACCAGTAGTCAAGGGGTACCTCAGCAGGGTGGTATATAACTTTTGGGATAACAATAACCATAAGACAAAATTCTTGGGAGGCATTAAATACTGAGCCTGCCAAGTGGGGAGTTAATCCTGAATGTGAACAGGCCCACCAAGCTCCCATTGTTGGTGAGATCCAGGCGGAGTTACTCCATCCTTGGGACTCCACATTCTGTGCACACAACTCCTTATTGTTTTGAGGGACTGTACCTACACATGTCCCTTGGCCGCTAATTTGGGTCATGGTCAATCCCTGGGGGCGGGCCTTCCACTCCCCAGGGGCTCTGTAATTAACATTGTATGAGGCGTTAATACCCATGCCCTCATAAAACGGTGGAGTGGGGCTATAGCACAGCCAGCAGGCTTCAGTCAGGTTTGGGGCAGTAGCATTCAGAGTCTGATATGCGGCTTCGATAAGACTCCTGAGGGGGTTAATGATTGGGCCAAAACTGGGTTTTGGGATGGATAGGCCGGCTGTAACAGGAGGTGGTGTCGCCTTAGGGCCAGCCGTGGTAGTGATGGTGGGCTTAAGAGGGGGTTTTGGAGCCTCAAGTGCCTGGTTAGGGCCTAGCGGAACCTGCTGCACGGGTTCGATTTTTAAGAGGATCTGCAGGATAACCCCATGCCATGGCCTGCTATACCACATAAGTTCCCAATTCAGTCCGTTGACCCATTGGGTCTCCGACCTTCCCTTATCAGTGAAGGAGATTTTGACCAGAAGCATTTGGGGGTGGTATTGTACAGAATATGAGCCATATCTCAGTGGCACAGCATAAGAAATATTAACCAGGTCGTGGTCAACCGACCATTTCCAATAGCCATCGTTAGAATCTATGCAAGACCAGCTGGCACAATAGTAAGATTCAGGGCCACCGCAGGTTATCCTCCATTGGCCTGTCCGGAACCCGAGGCAGGTGAAAAAGCCATTGTGTCTCATAGAGGCTCTGGCCCCAGGCCTTTCAAAACCATCCTGAAAGGGGTAGGCATCTTCCAGGGAAAAATATAAGTTGGGGAAGCACTGATTAAGGGGTACCACTGCGTCGCAGCTTGTGGTACTCCAAACCTCATAGTCCTCTCCACTCCTTATGACCCAGGTCTGCTTGAATGGTTGGTGTTGATTGGCATGAGTTTCGGTAGGGTCCTTCATTAATAATATAACGAGGGTCCAGGTGACAAGCGTCGTTGTGGTCGTTTTGTTCCTGTGGAAAAAAGGAGAAGGAAATTCGTCTCAGGGCTGAGTACCCTGGAGGTGAGTTTCATTATTTTTCCCAGCTGTGGGGGCCAAATGATCGGGGGCCTCATGTATTGGCCTGACCAGGCGTTCCGGTACCCAAATGGGTTTTTCTGCATTAGTTGGATATACACAGACTGCACCTCTGACTCTGGCAAGGATTGCTGCCAGTGGTTGCCAGGTTCCTGAGGACAGATCCTTCCGTTTCACCATTGCTTTAAGGGGAGCCGTAGTAGCGAAGTGACATTGGGCTGCACTGCGGCCCGAATCATCGAGGAACAATCACACAATCACAATCACAAATCATCCTGTTATTCGTCGATTGCCTCAAGCAGGCCCCAGTAACGTCTCCTTCATCCTGGCCCTGAGGTTATATTCAAGGCTCTTTAGGAGAATGAGACCCATCATTGTTACTGGTATTTGGCATATTGGGTACGCCATGGGGAGTTTGCCAGACTCTGCCATGTGGGCAGGCTACATTCGGTAGCCTGCCAGTTTATCAAAGTAGAAATGAGATGTCATAATAAGATGTTGCGCAGCCGCGAACGCGGCAGTGCGGTTCTGGGAGCTGGTTTTTATAGTCTCAGAGTCTTGGCTGCTGATCGGATTACATGGTGCCAGGGGGCCAGTTGGTGGGTGTGACCCCCGCCTACTAGAATTTGGAGGATCTGGGTGGAGGATACTCAGCCCCGATCCGAGTAGGCTTGGAGATTTCAGCCCCGGGCGGGATCCGCTTGCCTTTGTTCCTCTGCCGGTACCTTCAGGTGTGCGGAGAGTGGTCTCAGCATGGTGGTGGCTGGTCCTAGAGGTCTTCGGCTGCTGGGGCCCTGGTCAGGGCAGGGAGGAAAGCTCAACCCTCCCCTTCCCTCCTCACATGAAATAAAACCCACTAATTCCAAAGGGACAGTTCCATGTGTCTTGACAATCACATTCTCTACGGAGGCCACCAGCATCCCAAGTCAGCTCTTCTATCCCCCTCCTGGTCCCTTCTCTGCATATGGCAACCCCTGAATCACTCCTCATCACTCTCATTTTGCTCCTCCTGGCATGTCAGATAAATGTTGTGATGCAATATATTTGTGCTTGGCTTCTTTCACTTGACATAATGTTTGAGACTCATCCAATTATGTTTTTTTTTCCAAATGTATGGCTGGAGCGATAGCACAGCGGTAGGGTGTTCGCCTTACAAGCGGCCGACCCGAGTTCGATTCCTCCGCCCCTCTCGGAGAGCCCGGCAAGCTACTGAGAGTATTCGATATGCCAAACACAGTAACAACAAAATCTCCAATGGAGATGTTACTGGGCCCGCTCGAGCAAATCGACGATCAACGGTAGGGCCTTTACCTTTACCTTTATGGTGAAAAAAATGTATTTAGAATTAGCCATCTAGGCTGTTTAGATCATCAGTTTTATTGGCAACAGCCAAGGCATCATACTGGGGAGCCGGCTGGACACACGCCTTCTTCTGTCCACCAGGGCTAATCAGGGTGCTCGCCTTGGCCACACCATGTCATCCAGCTTCTTCCTACCTGTTTAATCTGGCCCTTGCTAGCCTTGACATGCAGAGTGAACATAAGCACGTTTGTCTTCTGGCTTCAAGGCTGATTCAGTGCTCAGAGAGGACTTGATGGTGTTGTGGTCAAGCTGGTTTCCCCTGGGGATGGAGAAATGCCAAAATGCCAAAATGCCACCAAAAGTCAAGAGAAAAGTTCTTGACCCTCCCAAAGCTGAAGTCAAAGGCAGATATTTGAAAGCAAAGACAGCAGTGATAATGGGTGTCCATTGCTACACAGACAGACAGACAGACAGACACACACACACACACCAGAGGGTGACACATCTTTCTCTCCCCTTTCATACACACACACACACGCACACACACACACACACACACAAGATCTGCTTTTTACCCACCTCCCCAAGGCCCAAAATGCTACAGCTGACCATCCCCATTGAGGAACAAAAAATTTAAAATGAATAAGGTTGTGGATAGGAGCGCTTGTGGCCCTTGACAGCCTTGGTAGATCTCACCCTCTTTTGTTTTAGAAAGATAAGTTTTGAGATGTCGGTGCACTCGCTCTATGATAGCCTGTCCTTGGGGGTTGTAGGGAATGCCTGTTGTATGTGCAATATCCCAGGTTTCACAAAAGGAATGAAAGGCGCGGCTTGTATTGGCCGGTCCATTGTCAGTTTTAATTTGCCTGGGATTTCCCATATATGAGAAAGCAGCGGTAAGGTGATCTATAACATGTTTCATTTTTTTCCCCAGCATGTAGTGAGGCAAAAATCATGCCCGAGTGTGTGTCTATCGAGACATGGAGATAATGCCGGTTACCCAATGAATTAGTGTGGATCACATCCATTTGCCAAATATCATTTTCTCTCAGTCCTCTAGGATTGACTCCTAGGGATGGGGAATGTATATAAGGAGCGCAAGCGGGACAGACAGTGGTTATGGAGAGAGCCTCCGCTTTGGAACAACCCGTATGAAAACGAAGAGACTGGGCATTAAGGTAGAATTTTTTATGTAGCTGTATGGCCTTATCATATTCTAGGGATGTCATTATTAAGTGGGTAGCTTTATCTGCTTGTTCATTACCTTCTGCAAGGGGTCCCAGGAGGCCAGAGTGTCCTCTAATATGACCCACAAAGAGGGGGTCCTTTCTGGCCCAAATCAATAGTCGCAATGTTTGTAATTGAGATAAAATATTCGAGCCCTCACCTATGTGGGGTGATGTTTCTAATTGGGTGAAGATATTGGCAACATACACACTATCAGTGTAAATATTGAGGGGCTCATTAGGGAATGTCTGCAAGGCCAATAATACAGCCGATACTTCTGCAAATTGCGCCGAGGTCTCAGCAAGCTGTATGGCGTGAACATCCTGCCCATCAACCACTATGGCTCGACTGCTTTTAGAGCCATCGGTAAAGAGGGTCCGTGCGCCCGGAAGGGGGGTGGTCTTAATGATTCGGGGAAAGATAATAGGGCAAATCCTGAAGCTTTGCAGGAGTTTATGTTTGGGGTATGCCTGTGTAATTTGGCCTTTAAAGGAGCAGACAAAATGGCACCAGGAATCATCATATTGCATCAGATTATTAATCATGTCTTTGGAATAGGGAACGACCAATATGTCCATATCCTTAGCAAAGAGTGCACACCCAATGGTTCTGGCCTTCCAAAGTAATTGGGAAACTAAGGTGGGGTAGGGAATCACCGTTCGGGTGGGGGAAGCAGAGAGGTGGACCCAATATAATGGACCAATATGCCAGAAAACTCCAGTTGGGGCAAATTCTGAAGCAAGCACTATAAATTGTAGTGGTAGATTGTAATCAATATGGTGTATTTGCATTTCTTCTAAGGCATCCTCCGCTTTTCTAAGAGCCATTTGTGCCTCTGGGGTCAATTGACGAGGTGAGGAAGGGTCAGAATCCCCCTTCAATAGTTCGAAAAGAAGTTTGAGCTCTCCCGTGGGCAGGGAGAAGGATGGTTGGAGCCATTGGAGTTCTCCCAAAAACTGTTGCCATTGGTGTAGAGTCTTTAAATGAGAGGTGGCAAACTGTATTTTTTGAGGCGCTATTCCCACCTTGTTTATGGTGTATCCTAAATATCTGTATGGGTGAGAGAGCTGTACCTTGTCCGGGGAGATTACAAGACCTGCTGATTCCAGGGCGACCCGGACATGATCATAGAGTTGAAGTAACAGGTCTTTGGTGGGGCAGGCGGCTAAGATGTCATCCATATAATGAATCAAAAGTGCATTGGGGAAACGAGCCCGGACTGGCGCTAAAACTGCTGCAACATATATCTGACACATAGGGCGTTCGCCTTACAAGCGGCCAACATGGCCGACCCGAGTTCGATTCCTCCGCCCCTCTCGGAGAGCCCGGCAAGCTACCGAGAGTATTCGATATGCCAGACACAGTAACAGCAAAGTCTCCAATGGAGACGTTACTGGGCCCGCTCGAGCAAATCGACGATCAACGGGAGGGCCTTTACCTTTACCTTTTACCTTTTAGTGGGACTATTAGTCATGCCCTGGGGAAGGACTACCCATTGGTAGCGCTGATAGGGCTCCTGAAAATTGGGGGAAGGTAGAGAGAAGGCGAATCTTTGACAATCTTTAGGAGCTAATGGAATATTGAAAAAACAATCTTTAAGATATATCACTAACAATTGCCAGGACTTTGGTATAGCAGAGGGATGGGGGAGCCCTGGCTGCAGGGTCCCCATTGGATGCATGGTGGCATTGACTGCTCTGAGATCTTGCAATAATCTCCACCCGCCTGTCCTTTTCCTTAAAACAAAGATTGGGGTATTCCAAGGAGATGTGGATGGGGTAATGTGCCCCTTTTCTAATTGCTCGGACACTAGGGCATGTGCGGCCTGTAGTTTCTCTTTAGGTAGGGGCCACTGCTCCACCCAGACTGGATCATCTGATTTCCAGGTAATGGGGGTGGGGGGAGGACGCTCGACAGTGACCCTGATTAAAAAGGCTTATGTTCCGGCCCAGGGGTTGCGGCCCCTTCCAGTTCTTCCACAGGCATCAGAGCTATGGGGTCCCCTTGCCCCGGGGATGGGTAATCACTAGTAATATGGGCTATAGTCCGGAAAGAAACCGGGGGGATCTGGAGGTGGCCAGGCGGTCTGACTAGAACTGCGCCCATGGCTGAGAATATATCTCACCCCCAAAGATTGGTGGGGAGGTCTGGGACCAGAAAAGAGCTGCTTTTCTTCTGTGTCTAGATCGGGTGCAAGAGGAGTCTGGCTCCCACATTCAGAAATCACGGGGACTTCAGCAGATTCATGTTCTGCTATATCATTGCCAGTGTCCCCCTGCAGAGAGCGCCCTGTTTCCTCCTCCTGGATTTCCCCGAAGGTTTTTTGGAGGTCACACAGCTGTTCCTGCAACCGGACACGGGTGGTTGACAGCACATCTTTAACCAATCTCCAGAGGGAGAATGTAGCGATGGGAACCCTATCCTACCCCCTATCTCTGAGGGCTCTCTGTAGATCTATCTTAACCTGTTCCCAGTCACAAACTCTGAATTCTCCCCCTGTCAGGAACCAAGGGCTTACTTCCCCTATTACTGTAATGAACTCGAGTGCGGTCCTAAACTTAATAGCAGTTCCCTGCTGTTTCAGTAACTCAGTCAACTCGGTGGCCAGCTGAGCTTTTGAGTCAGAATTTCCCATGGTGCACCATAAACTGTGCATGTTGGAAAAAAACATAACAGAAGAAAGTTAGAAAGCACCTAAAGAAGAAATATCTCTCACTTCTCAGAGAACTGAGGTCATGCTGTCAAACTCAAAGTAGAGATGGAAAAACTCAGATGCTGTTTTAATTTACCACTATAAAGCCAAATTCCAAAGATCCTCCAAATTCCAGTAGGCGGGGCTCACACCCACCACCTGGCCCCCTGGCGCCGTGTAATCCCATCAACGGCCAAGACTCAGAGACTCTAAAATCCAGTTCCCGGAAGAGAACAGTGCAGTCTTCTGCCCCCGCGCCTGGCTGTTCCTCACCTGGGCCCCTTGGAGGGGAGCGGATTGAGCTTTCCTCCCCACCTCGACCAGGGATCCGGCAGCCGAAGACCTCCAGGACCAGCCACCACCATGTTGAGACCACTCTCCACACACATGAAGGTACTGGCAGAGAGACAAATCCACACGGGTTCCGGGGCCAAGACCTCCAAGCCTACTCGGATTGGATTCAAGCATCCTCCACCCAGATCCTCCAAATTCCAGTAGGCAGGGGTCACACCCACCTCCTGGCCCCCTGGCGCCGTGTAATCCCATCAACGGCCAAGACTCAGAGACTCTAAAATCCAGTTCCTGGACGAGAACAGTGCAGTCTTCTGCCCCCGCGCCTGGCTGTTCCTCACCTGGGCCCCTTGGAGGGTAGCGGGTTGAGTTTTCCTCCCCACCCCGACAGGGTTCCGGCAGCCAAAGACCTCCAGGACCAGCCACCACCATGCTGAGACCACTCTACACACACATGAAGGTACTGGCAGAGGGACAAATCCACATCATATCAGGACATCTTTTTATGACATCTTATTATCTCATTCCTACTTTAGACAAACTTGCAGGCTATCGAATGTAGCCTGCCCACAGGGCAGAATCTGGCAAACTCCCCGTATCATACCAAATATGCCAAATACCAGTAACAATGATGGGTCTCATTCTCCTAAAGAGCCTTGAATATAATCTCAGGGCTAGGATGAAAGAGACGTTACTGGGGCCTGCTCGAGGCAATCGACGAATAAATTAAAAAAATGAAAAATAAAGCCAAAGACTATGGTGCATTTGTCCTCTGTCTGTCCCTCAGGGGCAGTCTCAAAAGGTGAGACAGACTCTATTGCATGTTCTTGTTGCTAGCTAGCCTCAAAAGCCTTAACCAAGGAAATATCCTGGAATGTTTTACAATTGATTTTTTAAAAATATGGACCACACTTAGTAATTATGTGGTCTGCATGACTGATTGCCAATCACAGAGTCATGCTGCCTGAGGCTTCCCGGTGGACATGAATAGGTGACATATATATGTATATGTATATATAATATATACATATATGTTTATATATGTAGAATGGTGAGAGCCTGGTAGTCTTTACCTAAAGTCTTCAGAAGGGAGAATATTGTGAACGACATATTCATTCTGAGGAATTTGGTATGTGGGCAGCTGGACTGGCTATCAAAGAGATATGAGTAGAAGTCATGAATAATATTCTCCACTACCCTTCTGGAAAATGTGATAGATCCATCTGGACGTCGGAGGACAGTCATCTTGGTCATGTAGTTGGTAAAGGACAGGCGGGTGTTACGAATGCTGTCCCGGCGTCTGTCGCATCTACCAGCACTTCTGCTCTTCTCTCTTTGAGGTCTTCCTTGATTGCATCTCTGCACTGCTTTGTGAGCTCAGACGTTTGCTTGCGGTTGCCTGAGAGGCATGCTCCAAACCACGCTGGCGAATTAGCTCAATAGTTTTCGAAGACAGGCTTTTTTTTTTTTTTGTGGCCATCTATCTCTTGGTGTTCTTCGCACAATTATCGAGGTGTTGAACCAGTCAATGGTATTCCTCGTCAATGTTGTCACCAACGCCATCTTCCCACGTTGCAGCAATAGTGCCAAAGAGCTCTCAGTTGGTGGTCATTCTGGGAGTTCTCTTCTTAAACTTTGCAGCCCTTTCTTCCCGCGCTGTGAAGTAAAATTTTGCACGAAGGAGATGGTGTTCCGATCCCGTTTGGAATTTTGGGACAATAGCAGCATTGGTCAGGCAAAACTGTCGATTGAATATGATATGGTCTATTTCATTGTGGAACCGTCCACCAGGAGACTCCCATGTCCAACGTTTATATTCAGCCTTCTGGAACTGTGGGTTACCATGAATGGTCTTGGTTGACATGAAGAACTCAGACAGTCTTTCACCCTGTTCGTTCCATTCTAGGGCATGGGTCCCGATGTGGACTTCTTTGGCTGATCTTCTCGGTCCTATCTTGGCATTAAAATAACCGAAAATGATCTTGTAGAAGATGTGCTCTTATTTATAGTACTTCTCCAGCTCCATATAGAACTTATAGAAGTTAGGCAGGGTGATAGAATTTCACCAAAACTCTTCAGTGCCACTCTCGAGAACATTATGCGACGACTGGAATGGGAAGGAATGGGAGTGAAGATAGACGGTTGGCAACTATACCACCTCTGCTTTGTTGATGAGATTGTTCTAGTAACACCAAACATTAGCCAAGCAGCACAAATGCTGGCCGACTTCGACCGTGAGTGTGGAAGGTCAGACTACACCTGAATCTCATGAAGACAATGTTTATGAGAACCAGCCTTGTTCCTGATGCTGCATTCGCTCTCAAAGGAATGACCATCTGCGAATGCAACAATTATGTGTACCTAGGTCGAGAAATCAACATAATGAATGACCTGACACCTGAGTTGTGCCGGAGGCAGAGAGCAGCTTGTAACACCTTCAAGAGCGTCGAAGAAATAGCTAAGAGGACAAAGAACCTCCAGCTCCAGGCACATCTCTTCAATTACACTGTTCTTACTGCATTAATATATGCCTCAGAGACCTGGGCCCTATGAAAACATTTGAGAATAATATTCAGGTCTTCCAAAGAGGAATTGAAAGAGCTATGCTTGAAGTATCACGTTTCACTCAAATGAGAGAAAGAATCCGGAGTTCCGACCTCCGTCGTCGACGGTCAGGAATCAGGAACGTTGTGTAGTTTGCCAAGGCGTCGAAAATCAGATGGGCTGGACACGTAATGAGATTTGGATATGAGTGCTGGACTAGAGCTGTTACTGACTGGATTCCATGGGACGTCAAAAGACTGCGTGGCCGCCTATCTAGGAGATGGTCAGACTCCTTCGTCAAGACCCTGAACAATCGGTTTGAGGCTCTGCGTGTTCCTAGAACAAACAGACGCCATTGGGCTACACTAGCACGCAACAGGGAAAAATGGAGACGTTACTGGTGCCCGCTCGAGCAAATCGATGATTAACTGGGGGGTCAAGTGATTAAGTGATCAAGTTTATATATGTATAAGTTGCTCTTTTCCACTCATCTAGTCTATGCATTTGAGCATAGATATACGTCCTGGATATCAATTGAGAGAATGTGATTAATTTTGATTATTCCCATATTGAATGGCTGCACAAAATTAATATCTCAATTTATACCATATATTTTCCAGGATTATCGGTCAATTGGTGAGATCAGCCCTGATGTAAACTCAGCTCAGGTGCATGAGTCCTGGGGCAGAGGAAGCTGCAACTGAGGCCTCACTCTAGATTCTGTCTGCTGGTCGATGCTACTGCCGGCCCTCCTGGGCACATCCCAGACTGTGTATCTGTGCTTGGATAACGACCTTCCCCTGACCTGGGTTGAGATTCCCCCACCATCAGGATTTCACAGACAACTGACCCCGACCATTTTCTTATCAGCATGTGATCCTAGAAATGTGACCATGCACCCTTTCATGTAGGGTCATCTCCTCCACTGTCTCTTGTCCAATAGCAGGATTCCAGCTCAGAAATATAGAGATATGAAGATGTACAAAGAGGCAGATTTCCACAGAAACTCAGGAAGGGAGTCTGGTCAACACCAGGATTTCTTTTCAGAGAAAACCTTTTCTTGCAGAGACAAAATTTCAAAGAACATGTAGAACATTGGGAGTCTGCCATGGGTAGAACTACAGTTCAGGATCCTGCAATGACCCCAGCCAAAACTTCCATGTGGTTTTTTCAGTACCATCTGGGGCGCTTCGCTACACAATCCTAGAAGAAAATATGGATAACACCAGGTGTATCAGAGAGAAGCCATTTTCCTCTTGGCTGATTATGACAGACAAAGAAAGATCCTGAGTCGTTCCCTCAAATGAATCCTGGCTCTGAGAGCCCCATGCTGTGCCCCCTGACTCTCTGAAGAGGAAGGAAGTCAGGAGGATCAGCGTCCCTGTCATCTTCTCACCCAGCACAGCTGTCGCTCCCACAGGTTTCTGACATACTCAGGATGTGGTTGTCATACTGTGTCTCTAGCACAAAAATACACGGCTGTGTCCTCAGTGCTCAGCCTGCTCAGTTCCATGTAGGCTGTGTCCTTGGACTTGTCTGCAGTGAGTATGAGTCTGCCCTGGAACTTTGGTGCATATTCTGTACCACCATTGCTAGGATTTAAACCTCCCATCCACTCGAGCCCTTGTCCCGGGACTACCACACCCAGTTCATCCAGTAGCCTTTGAAGGAGTATCCGGACGCCTTGCAGGAAATCTTCACTGATGTCCCAGGTTTTCCCACCTCAGCCCCCAACTGCACCAGCTGTATCTGGGAGTTCACACCTGTGGACAGCAGACAGGAGTGGGTGGACTCCACTTGACTGGCCCCATTCCCTCAGCCCAAGGAACAGGGATGCTTACCTGCAGCCACTGCCACCAGGAAGAGAATTCTCCAGGTCCGGTGCATGGTGGGGTTTGTGTACTCAGGGGCTTCTGAAGATGTGGGTGTGCCTGCTGTGTGAGGTTGTCAGGACACAGACACATCTGTATTTAACTCAGTGTCCCTCGTGGAATTTGCATATTCATGAGGAGGTAGAATTCATAGCTGTAGGCCTAGTCCAACCTGAGAAGGGGCTGGTGGAAGCCACTGGGTCCATCCTCACCGGGAGTGAAGAGGTTCACGTTCTGATCCTTGTTTGAGGAGACGAGATTCTGCCCTGTCCCAGAACTCTGTGTACACAGACCTCCCCCTTCGGAGGGCCAAGTCCTGTCAGGACCTTCCACTCAGAGTCCCCACATCTGTATGGCCTGGACACATCTGGACACACCTGTGCTTTGAGGTTATTTCTAGGATCCTGTAAGTGCCCAAGGCAGTCTACAATGAGACTACAAAATCATCCCAATGCCTAGTGGTTTCCATTGGAGATATTAAGAAGTCCAGAAACATCCCCTGCATACAGGTTTTACTGCCTTATCAATATGTTAATTGTTTTATCCTAAAGATAAAGACACACCTTCTGTGTCCTATACTGATTTTAATTTTGGTTTTCCTGAGAGAGCAAAATTTAGTTTTATTGAAGAAGAAAATCCCGTTTCTGAGATATTTCTGCATATCTGCACCGATTTCTTCCATCTCTTCACCCCTTGTAGCCTGCAACTTGGTGCTCTAGGGACTTGATGCCCTCTGCAGCCCAGTTCCCCCATGTAGGGAGAGACTCTGGGCTCACAGGTGCGTTAACTTGTCATGTCTCTAATATAGGATGGAATCCTGCCTGTTCACTTCAGAATCATACTATTAAAGGATCATATTCTTTTATGGCCCTTTTGGTTTGGTATTGAGTCACACAGGACGTTCTGAGGCTTACCCCTGGCTTGCACTCAGGGATCACTCAGGTAGATATATCTCTGAAAAAATATATATAAACTACTTGATTTGCCAATAATTATATATATATATATATATATATATATATATATATCACTGCATCACTGTCATCCCATTGTTCATTGAATTGCTCAAGCGGGCACCAGTAACTTCTCCATTCATCCCTGTCGCATGCTAGTGTAAGATCCTCATTCCGCTGATCCGGAAATAGTCCCCAATATGCCATTGGGCTACACCAGCATATATGTGTGTGTGTGTGTGTGTGTATATATATATATATATATATATATATATGAATTAAAAGGTGACACTGAGTTTTCCTTGCTGATATCATGTAAAAGTGATACAATACATATTTAATTCACTCAAATAAAAATAGTAAAAGCCACAAAATAAATGAGGAGGTGAACATTTAAGATAAAAAAAATTATATTAAATTTGCTTATCTATGTAGACTTTTTCAAAAAGCAAGCATGAGTCTAACATAGCTCCCAACAAATTTATTCTATAGCAGTAGTTGTGGAGCAAATAAAAGTGAATAAGAAATGACTCGAATAAAATTAATAAAGTTTTATGGCACATATGACTTGAACTCTGACTTTTTCAGTGAAATAAATAGTATTATTGAAAGAAATTACTTAGAGGAATGCAGAGGGATAGAAAGGATAGAGACGTGTTCATGAGAGTACATGGGCTTCTTCAAATGGGAAAAATCGCTGAGTTCTGATTCCTGGTCAGACATGTTACAAGTCTGGAAAACTTCTTCCCACCCAGCACACGTGAAAACCTGAACAAGTGAAAACCTGAACAAGTGAGATTCACTTTCTGTCTCTCTGTGAATATCTAGGAAAAGGAAGATGGAGAGATAAGTAAAATACTATTATTAAATAAATTTACTTACAAAAATGAACTGTAGCAATAGCACAGCGGGTAGGGGATTTGCCTTGCACATGGCCAACCCGGATTCAATTCCTTCACCCCTCTCGGAGAGTCCAACAAGCTACCGAGAGTATCCCACTCAAATGGCAGAGCCTGGCAAGCTCCCCGTGGCGTATTTGGTATTCCAAAAACAGTAAGAAGTCCACGTGATTAAAAAATCATATTATGTTTTAATTGTTCCTGGTTCTCTGTAGGAGCTCAGCATGTAAGTGCCTGGTGGTCTGGGCATGGATCACTCTATTCAGCTAGGGTTATGAATCTAGTAACTTTTGGCAACCACAAAGCCTGTGATGTTTTGTCTATGGAACTGGGAAGGTAAAAGGTCTGTTGGCAGGAATAACTGTGTCTGTTGGTGCTGACAAGGCCTCACTGAGACCTGTGACATCCCGTGGGGAACAGGCTTTCAATATCATGAAGCTATAGAATTTATCCAGTGAGTTACAAGAATATAAACTCATGGTCCAAATGCAGAATTGAGAGCCCAGAATAAATCCTGAGATCTTTAAAGCGAATCTTTGGGAAACGATTCCATCCTATGGAGTGAAGCAAGGAAAATCTCTTCAACAAATGGTGTTTGGAAAACAACAACACATACACAAAAACAATAGAAGGCAGAATTGAATCCTTATCTCACACTAGATACAGAATTTATTAAAAAGTTAACTTCTGGTCCAGCTTTGACAGAATAATCCTTAAAATTCACAGAGGAAAACCTTGGCCTGTCTCTCTGTGACACTAATCTTAGAGTACTCATCTACATTTTCACTTCATTGGCAAAGAGATGGCAAACTAAAATCAAACAATTGCACTAAATCAATTACAGGATTTTACTAGAAATGTAATCAATCACTTAATCAGAACTTCCCGTTAGTCGTCGATTTGCTCGAGCCGGTGCCAGTAACACCTCCATTTGTCCCTGTTGCGTGGTAGTGAAGCCCAATGGGATCTCTTCGCTCCGGGAACATGAAGGGCCTCAAACCAATCGTTCATGATCTTGACGAAGAAGTCTGACCATCTGGTAGGTGGGCGGCCACGCGGTCTTTTCACATCCCGTAGAATCCAGTCAGTAACAGCTCTAGTCCAGCGGTCGTCTTTATATCTCATTACGTGACCAGCCCATCTGATTTTCGACACCATGGCAATTGAGACAGCGTCCCTGATTCTTGATCGTCGACGGATGTCAGAACTCCAGATTCTTTCTCTCATTTGAGTGAATCGTGATATTCCAAGCATAGCTCTTTCTATTCTTCTTTGGGAGACCTGAATAGTGTTCTCATCTTGTTTGCGTAGGGCCCAGGTCTCTGAGGCATATGTTAATGCAAGAAGAACAGTGGAATCAAAGAGATGTGCCCGGAGCCGGAGGTTCTTCGTCCTCTTAGCTGTTTCTTAGACGTTCTTGAAGGCGTTCCAAGCCTCTCTCTTCCTCCTGCGCAGCTCGGGTGCCAGGTCATTTGCTATGTTGACCTCTCGACCAAGGTACACATAGCTGTTGCATTCGGAGATGGTCGTTCCGTTGAGAGCAAATGGGTTTCAGGAACGAGGCTGTTTCTCATAAACATTGTGTTCGTAAGATTCAGCTATAGTCCTACCTTTCCACACTCACGGTCAAAGTCGGCCAGCATTTGTGCCGCTTGGCTGATGTTTGGTGTTATTTAAACAATGTCATCAGCAAAGCGGAGGTGGTGTAGTTGCCGACCATCTATCTTCACTCCCGTTCCTTCCCATTCCAGTCGTCTCATAATGTTCTCGAGGGTGGCACAGAAGAGTTTCAGTGAAATGGTATCACCCTGCCGCACCCCTCTCTTGACATCAACAATCACTTCTTTGTAGAATGATGAGATCGTGGTAGTGAATCCGCAATACAGCTGATGGAGGATCCTGATGTATTGGGCTTGAATGCCCTGATTGGCTAGGGCTTCCATGACCGCTTCCGTCTCAACAGAATCAAAGGCCTTCTTTAAATCAATGAACGTTAAACAGAGCAGCATCTTGAACTCCCGAGAAACCTCAATGAGTTTGGTTATTGTGTGGATATGGTCGATGGTGCTGAATCCTTTGCAGAACCCGGCTTGCTCGCATGGTTGTGCTTCATCTAGTGTTCTGCCAATCCTATTTAGGATGACTCGAGTGAACAACTTGTAGATGATAGACAATAGGCAGATCGGGCGATAGTTGCCAATGTCATGGATGTCTCCCTTCTTGAACAGTAGTACGGTCCTGCTGGTTTTCCATTGGGACGGAACCTTGCATTCAGACAGGTAGCGAGTGAAGAGCCAAGCCAGTGTATTGATGAGTACTGATGGCAGGTTCTTCAGGTGTTCAGGTCTGACCTTGTCTGGGCCGGGTGCTGTTTGTTTCTTTACCGACGTAATGGCGTGTTGGATTTCGGAAGGGAGAACGTTGGGAACGACATATCCATCCTGTGGAATTTGGTATGTCGGCAAGTGGACATGGCTATCGAAGAGATTTGAGTAGAAGTCATGGATAATCTTCTCCATTGCCGTTTTGGAGGATGTGATGGATCCATCAGGACATCGGAGGGCAGTCATCTTGGTCTTGTAGTTGGCGAAGGACAGGCGGGCGTTACAAATACTTTTCCCGGCTTCTGCCGCATCTACCAGTACTTCTGCTCGTCTCTCTTTGAGGTCTTCCTTGATTGCTTCTCTGCACTGCTTTGCAAGCTCAGACGTTAGCTTGCGGTTGCCTGAGGCATGCGCCAATCCAGGCTGCCGAATTAGCTCAAGAGTTTTCGAAGATAGGCGATTTTTTGTGGCTATCTCTCTCGGCATTCCTCGCACATTCCTGGAGGTGCTGAACCAGTCGATCGTATTCCTCGTCAATGTTGTCAACAATGGCATCTTCCCATGTTGCCGCAATAGTACCAAAGAGTTCTCAGTTGGTGGTCATTCTGGGAGTTCTCTTTTTGAACTTTGCAGCCCTTTCTCCCCACTCTGTGAAGTAGAATTTTGCACGAAGGAGACGGTGGTCCGATCCCGTTCGAAATTTTGGGACAATAGCAGCATTGGTCAGGCAAAACCGTCTATTGAATATGATGTGGTCTATTTCGTTGTGGAATCGTCCACCGGGATACTTCCATGTCCATGGTTTAGATTCTGCCTTCTGGAACTGTGAGTTACCATGAACGGTCTTGGTCGACATGATGAACTCAGACAGTCTCTCACCCTGTTCGTTCCATTCTAGGCCATGGGTCCCGATGTGAAGTTCTTCAGCTGAACTTCTCAGTCCTATCTTGGCATTAAAATCACCCACAATGATCTTGTAGAAGGTGTGGTCTTCTTTATAGAACTTCTCTAGGCACGAATCTCACCATGCCATTTTCGACACTGGAGAAAAGTTTTTCTTGGAACATGCGATAAAAGAGGTGTTGGAGGCGTCGGTGTCCTTGTTAACACAAACTTGGCCAAGAGCATTGATTCATTCTAATGCCTAACAACCCGAATCGGACGTTTACATTTGAATATATGTGGCTCACTGCCTGCAGTTTCTATCTTCGTTGTCTACGCACCAACATCTCATTATGATGAAAGAGAAATCGAGAAGTTCTACATGGAGCTGTAAATGTAAATGACATTAAATTTAAAATTTCTTACTGAATGAGAGAAAATGTGTACTCCCCAAACATCAGATCCAACCTCATATATAAGATATTCATAGAACTACTAAGTTCAATATAAGAACCAATCACTCATCATAAAATTTGTGGGAAATAAAGAGATCCTTTCCTAAAGCAACATTTTTATGGGCTGTAGGCATATGAAAAAGTGTTTATCAATACTTACTCTTGAAGGCATATTAATATAAAGTACAAGGAAGACCATATCTCCCCAGTGAAAATAGTACTTGTCAAAAATACTGAAAACAACCAATATTGGAAGGTTGCCAAAGGTAACAACGTTCCTATGTTTTTGGAAACATATCTTCAGAAAACGCTATAAGAATTCTCTAAAGAGTGAAAATAGAATTTCCAAGTTACAAGTGATTCTATATTTAGTAACTTCCCCCAATTATGAAAACAGTCATTAGAGAAAATACATGCAAAAGTACGTAGTTGTAGAATTTAGCATACTTGCCAGGGCATGGAAATAATCCTAATGCTTAATGAGTTTCATGGATAAGAAGTTGTCATGTACATACACAATGGGATAGTATGAAGTTATAAGAATCGACAAAATATCAGTGTTTTCTGGACCACGAATGGAACTAGAGAATATGAGATTAAGTGTACTTTGTCAGAGGGAGAAGGACAAATTCAGACAATCTCATTCATATGTGGTACACAGAGAACAGAGCGTCAGGATGGATAGGATCCAATGATAACGGCCCTTGCATTCTAACCACAGCGTGGGGTTCCCGAGAAGAGTCTGGTGGGGGCTTAGATCACTGGAAAGAAGAGACCAAGCACAGGGCCCACAGCAGAGTATGGGGTCTGTGGGGATTTGGCGCTGGGAGAAGCGCAGGGAGTTTGTGACCTATCAGCATCAACACTCAGACTATTGTCAACCTAAATCCTCAATTACAATAAAATAGGTTATTCTAAAAATCCTCCTTCTACAGAGGTGGGGTGGGATGGGGAAGATTGGGGGGAGGGAGGGATACTGGGATCATTGGTGTGGAGAATGGGTACTGGTGGAGGATGGGTACTTGATCACTGTGTAACTGAAACCCAAGCACAAAAATTTGTAAGTCTACAACTGTACCTCATGGTGTTTCACTAATAAAAATTAAAAAAAAATAAAGTGGAGGCAGGAAGAAAAAAATCCTCCATCTGCGAAGAAATGATCATAGTAGGAAGGAAAATTAACTGCACCTTTCCTAACAGGAAATAAGTCTTTAGTGGACCATGAGGTATGAAGAGGAATAAACAAATCTGTACTAGAATAAAGCGTAGTAACTAAAATTTATATACTTGGTTTTTGAAGTTTGCCATTTATATTTCAATAAGCGAGAAAATAAAGTGACCCCCTGACAGCCCCTCAACCTCTGCTCCTGGAGCACAACCCTCAAGTCCTGTGAGCAGAGCGCCCCCTGGTGGTGACACCCACCCCTGCAGTTCCCCTGTCCCCCTCAGCAGGTTTGAGTCTGGGCTCATAGGGTCTTGCCCTCACTGTATCTTGCACAATGATACAGGGCTGTGTCCTCAGTTTCTGAGTTGCTCAGTTTTAGATAAACTTGGTTCTTGGAGGTGTCCCTGGAGATGCTGACTCAGGACTGAAGACTTAGGTTATAGTTTGCTCCCCCACCAGTATACATAACACCAATCCAATGAAGCCCCTTTCCAGGGACCTGGTGGACCCAGTTCACATGAACACATTAATGAAAATACAGAGACTGACCAGGTGAGGGACAGCATATGCGAGGGCATCACCAGGCTTGGTCCCAACTCCTACAACTGTACCTGGTACAAGACACCTGGGGACAGAGACCCATAGTGAGTCACGGACTCAGAGGCCCTATGCCCACCTTTGAATCTTTGTCCAGGGGACACTCGCATCTGGGAGCTGCCACCGCAAAGAGGAGGAACCAGCGTTGATGCACGTTCCTACCCACGAGGTCCATGATGTCAGACACCGTGTCAAGGGGGAGAGGGAGCCCAAGTTGGGGTGAGTGTGAACGTGGTTTTAATCCTGGGTCCCGAGAGTAGATTTTCATGTGGGAGCCTCTGTAGAGAAAAGAAAGGACTCGGGGAAGGCCGGTGTGAGGGCTCCCTGGGAGGAGGTGCTAACTGTGGCTCAGAGCACTCAGGCCTGTCCCTGAGGCCCTGTCAGAGCTGGACCTCTTCCTCCAGCACAGGAAACATGTTGAGGAGCTCTCAGGAAACAGGAATTGCTGAGGGGTAAAGGGCAGGTGGTGAGGAGAGTCCTCGTGTCTCAGGTCCCTGATGACCAAACCCAGCACCCCCAGGGCCTCTACCACGTAGACAGGCCCTTGCCCCTCGGTGTCACTGTGTGTTCATGTCTGTTGTCCTTCTGTAGGTTCTAACTTTGTGGCAAACAGTCATTGTCATTTTTTCAGGCAATTCAGACAGAGCTAGGTGCAATTCATGGTCAATAAAATTCACAGTAGTTTTTTCACATAATCAACTTTGATAAAAATTTTTTCACTGTAGCTGCTTCACTCTGAAGGGACCTGTGGGATGAATTTGTGAATTCTCCCTAGTGATGAGTCTGTTGGAAAAAGGAAGAGCTTCTTCCTAGATGCCTTCTTCTAGTGTTCTTGGTCTGTTGAGGAGCACCTAAACCCGCCCTTCCCTGTATATAACACCCACCCAGAGGAGAAGTCATCTTCCTCTTGGTAGTTGCCGAAGGACAGGGAGAGATCTTGAGCCTTTCCCTCAGATGAAGCCTGGCTCTGTGAGCTCCATTCTGTGTCTCAAACCCTGACACTCTGAGGAGGAAGTCAGGAGGATCATCGTCCCTGTTGACTCCACACCTGGCACAGTTGCCTCCCCCTCATGTTTCTGACACAGTCAGGATGTGGTTGTCACACTGTGTACATCCAGCAGTAATACACGGCTGTGTCCTCAATGCTCAGCCTGTTCAGTTCCATGTAGGCTGTGTCCTTGGATTTGTCTGCAGTGAGTGTGAGTCTGCCCTGGAACTTCGGTGCATAATTTGTACCACCATCCTTAATGCGCATCCATCCCATCCACTCGAGCCCTTGTCCCTGGACCTGCCGCACTGAGTGCATCACGATGTTGGTGAAGGTGTATCCGGATGCCTTGCAGAAGATCTTCACTGATGTCCCAGGTTTTCCCACCTCAGCCCCTGACTGTACCAGCTGCACCTGGGAGTTCACACCTGTGGACAGCAGACAGGAGTGGGTGGACTCCACTTGACTGGCCTCGTTCCCTCAGCCCAAGGAACAGGGATGCTTACCTGCAGCCACTGCCACCAGGAAGAGAATTCTCCAGGTCCAGTCCATGGTGGGGGCCGTACACTCAGGGGCTTCTGAAGGTGTGGGTGTGCCTGCTGTGTGATGTTGTCAGGACACAGACACATCTGTATTTAACTCAGTGTCCCTTGTGTAATTTGAGTATTCATGAGGAGGGAGAATTCATAGCTGAAGGCCTGGTCCAACCTGAGAAGGGGCTGGTGGAAGCCATCAGGAACTTCCTCAAGGGGAGTGAAGAGGTCCACGTTCTGACCCTTATTTGAGGAGATGAGACCCTGCCCTGTCCCAGAACTCTATGCACACAGATCTCCCCCTCAGGAGGGCCAAGCCCTTTCAGGGCCTTCCCCTCAGGGCCCCCACATCTGTATGGCCTGGACATATCTGGACACACCTGGGCTCTGAGATTATTTCTGGGATCCTCTAACTCCCCAAAGTTTAGCCACAATGAGACTACAAAACCATCCCAACGCCCCAGTGGTTTCCATTGGAGATATTAAGAAGTTCAGAAACACCCCCTGCATACAGGTTTTTACTGCCTTATCAATATACTAAATGTTCTTCAAAAATGATCACTTGATCACTTGACTTCCCGTTAATCATCGATTTGCTCGAGCGGGTGCCAATAACGACTCCACTTGTCCCTGTCACGTGCTAGTGTAGCCCAATAGTGTCTGTTCATTCTAGGAACATGAAGATCCTCAAACCGATTGTTCAGGGTCTTGAGGAAGAAGTCTGCCCATCTAGTAGGTAGGCGGCCACGCAGTCTTTTGACATCCTGTGATGTGTAAACACACACAAAGTGGCGGGCAAAGGGATGGCAGTGGCCTATCTCTCCCACCGCCCGCGTTTGGTAGTCTCAAGCCGTTTCCCCACTCCAGGGAGGTCAATGGCGATGGTCAGGCGAAGGAAGGAAACGAGGGCCAGGCTGGTTGGTCTTAGCAGCAGTTTATTACATGGAATAAGTGTATGTCATAGAGGCCCCAGGATCTCTCAAGCACGTGCTCACCATTCTCTCAGCTTCTGTCCCCATTCTCTCAACCTGTGTTACCCCATCCTCTCAGGCATGTGTCCCCCCAAAGAGGCCTGAAATCTCCCTTATATAAATCATGGTACCTCTAGAGGGTGCAATACAGTGATGTCATCAAAAGGAGTTACAGAAAGAACATTGAGGCAGCAAAACATACATTGTCTCTTTACATCCTCAGGCCAGTAATCTTGGCCTATGGTAAGAGGATACAAAACCGAGACTGAAATCTTTCACAAGCTACAAGCACTTGGATTTACATCCCAAAGACCAGTCTGCTAGAGCTTGGAATCTACATCCCAAAGAAAGGTATATTAGCTTTGCATCTCAAAGACTAGCCTGGCTAGAGCCAGGAATCTAAATCCAAAGATCAGGCCTGGCTAGCACCTGAAATCTGCATATCTAAGACCAGCTAGGTTTCAGTGAGAAAAGGGAAGCAGCCTCTTACAATATACTGAAATTATTTACTGAAGGCAGTTAAAGGGGAGAAGTGTTCAATCTCATCCAAGCTAGTCAGTAAAACATGGGAAAACTGCTTCTAGGACAGATTCTTATTTAGCAGATCAACCCTCACTAAAACAAAATTCCCTTCGTGTGTTCTCCTCTCCTTGTCTGACCAACATATAAGCATACATAATATAAATCATTTTGTATGGACACAGTAAGAAATACTTTAAGCTTATAGAATTGCTCTCGTAGGGCCATTTTGATCTCAGAGTGCAGTGCTCAGACCAGATATCTTTCCTATTCCTAGCAGCAGGGTCCTAGTCTCGTCGTTACTTTGGATCATGACAGCATTTGCCTATGATCAAAATCTTAACCTATAGTTAAGAATCGTGGCACCTTGGCCTGGCCCATCTCGATGCCAGGGTAGCACATAACTTACCGGCTTGCCCTGGTTCCATCCAGTCCCATGTCGGGACCCTGCTTTTGGGGGGGCTAGGAGGTGAGAGCAACCGAGGCTTAAGTTGAGAAACCAGATGTCCGGGAGTGAATAATATTCAAAGCCAATTAAATCCTAAGATATCACTTATCAATTATCACTTATCACTTAACTTCCCGTTAGTCGTCGATTTGCTCGAGCGGGCGCCAGTAACGTCTCCATTTGTCCCTGTCGCGTGCTAGTGTAGCCCAATGGCATCTGTTCGCTCTGGTAACATGAAGGGCATCAAACCGATCGTTCATGATCTTGACGAAGACGTCTGACCATCTGCTAGGTGGGCGGCCACGCGGTCTCTTGACATCCCATGGAATCCAATCAGTAACAGCTCTAGTCCAACGGTCGTCTTTAAATCTCATTACGTGACCAGCCCATCTGATTTTCGACACCTTGGCAAATGAGACAGCGTCCCTGATCCTTGATCTTCGACGGATGTCAGAAAACCGGATTCATTCTCTCATTTGAGTGAAACGTGATATTCCAAGCATAGCTCTTTCTATTCTTCTTTGGAAGACCTGAATGGCATTCTCATCTTGTTTGTGCAGGGCCCAGGTCTCTGAGGCATATGTTAATGCAGGAAGAACAGTGGAATCAAAGAGATGTGCCCGGAGGCGGAGGTTCTTCGTCCTCTTAGCTACTTCTACGACGTTCTTGAAGGCGTTCCAAGCTGCTCTCTTCCTCCTGCGCAGCTCGGGTGCCAGGTCATTTGTCATGTTGACCTCTCGACCTAGGTACACATAGCTGTTGCATTCGGAGATGGTCATTCCGTTGAGAGTGAATGGGGCGTCAGGAACAAGGCTGTTTCTCATAAACATTGTCTTCGTAAGATTCAGCTGTAGTCCTACCTTTCCACACTCACGGTCAAAGTCGGCCAGCATTTGTGCCGCTTGGCTGATGTTTGGTGTTATTAAAACAATGTCATCAGCAAAGCGGAGGTGGTGTAGTTGCCGACCATCTATCTTCACTCCCATTCCTTCCCATTCCAGTCATCGCATGATGTTCTCGAGGGTGGCACTGAAGAGTTTCAGTGAAATGGTATCACCCTGCCGCACCCCTCTCTTGACATCAACGATCACTTCTTTGTAGAATGGTGAGATCCTGGTAGTGAATCCGCATTACAGCTCATGGAGGATCCTGATGTATTGGGCTTGAATGCCCTGATTGGCTAGGGCTTCAATGACCGCTTCCGTCTCAACAGAATCAAAGGCCTTCTTTAAATCAATGAACGTTAAGCAGAGCGGCATCTTGAACTCCCGAGAAACCTCAAAGAGCTTGGTTATGGTGTGGATATGGTCGATGGTGCTGAATCCTTTGCGGAACCCTGCTTGCTCGCATGGTTGTCCTTCATCGAGTGTTCTGCCAATCCTATTCAGGATGACTCGAGTGAACAACTTGTAGATGACAGACAATAGGCAGATCGGGCGATAGTTGCCAATGTCATGGATGTCTCCCTTCTTGAACAGTAGTATGGTCCTGCTGGTTTTCCATTGGGACGGAACCTTGGTTTCAGACAGGTAGCGAGTGAGGAGCAGAGCCAGTGTATTGATGAGTACTGACGGCAGGTTCTTCAGGTGTTCAGGTCTGACCTTGTCTGGGCCGGGTGCTGTTTGTTTCTTTACCGACGAAATGGTGTGTCGGATTTCGGAAGGGAGAACGTTGGGAACGACATACCCATCCTGTGGAATTTGGCATGTTGGCAAGTGGACATGGCTATCGAAGAGATTTGAGTAGAAGTCATGGATAATCTTCTCCTTTGCCGTTCTGGAGGATTTGATGGATCCATCAGGACGTCGGAGGGCAGTCATCTTGGTCTTATAGTTGGCGAAGGACAGGCGGCCATTACGAATACTTTTCCCGGCTTCTGCCGCATCTACCAGTACTTCTGCTCTTCTCTCTTTGAGGTCTTCCTTGATCGCATCTCTGCACTGCTTTGCAAGCTCGGACGTTAGCTTGCGGTTGCCTGAGGCATGCGCCAAACCACGCTGGCAAATTAGCTCAAGAGTTTTCGAAGATAGGCGACTTTTTGTGGCTATCTCTCT
The DNA here is from genome assembly GCF_029834395.1 of Sorex fumeus. Taxonomy (NCBI): domain Eukaryota; kingdom Metazoa; phylum Chordata; class Mammalia; order Eulipotyphla; family Soricidae; genus Sorex; species Sorex fumeus. Next base: position 35,431 of record NW_026606224.1, on the reverse strand, counting down.
CTTGGCGTTCCTCGCACATTCATGGAGGTGCTAAACCAGTCGATCGTATTCATCGTCAATGTTGTCAACAATGGCATCTTCCCATGTTGCCGCAATAGTACCAAAGAGTTCCCAGTTGGTGGTCATTCTGGGAGTTCTCTTTTTGAACTTTGCAGCCCTTTCTCCCCGCTCTGTGAAGTAGAATTTTGCACGAAGTAGATGGTGGTCCGATCCCGTTCGAAATTTTGAGACAATAGCAACCTCAGTCAGGCAAAACCGTCGATTGAATATGATGTGGTCTATTTCGTTGTGGAATCGTCCACCGGGAGACTCCCATGTCCATCGTTTAGATTCTGCCTTCTGGAACTGTGAGTTACCATGAATGGTCTTGGTCGACATGATGAACTCAGACAGTCTCTCACCCTGTTCGTTCCATTCTAGGCTATGGGTCCCGATGTGAAGTTCTTCAGCTGATCTTCTCGGTCCTATCTTGGCATTAAAATCACCCACAATGATCTTGTAGAAGGTGTGGTCTTCTTTATAGAACTTCTCTAGCTCCATGTAGAACTTCTCGATTTCTCTTTCATCATAATGAGATGTTGGTGCGTAGACAACGAAGATAGAAACTGCAGGCAGTGATTCACATATATTCAAATGTAAACGTCCGATTCAGGTTGTTAGGCATTCGAATGAATCAATGCTCTTGGCCAAGTTTGTGTTGACAAGAACACTGACGCCTCCAACACCTCTTTTATCGCATGTTCCGAGGTACAATTCTTCTCCAGTGTCGAAAACGGCATGCCGAGACCCACGCACAACTGAAGACCCACAGAACAAGATAAGCGGGACTCTCTGAGATCTTGGACTCAGAGAGTCCAACTGGTCAGAGACTACAACTGGTCTCACTCACCTGACCCTGAAGGCGACATGGCAGCACTGAGAAGGATGAGAATGTAGAGGCCGACAAAATCTCAAGGCTGAACTAGGCTGCCACAATGAAGGAAGACAAAAATGATCGACTATACTTTCAATGCACGTACGCTAGCATCAGATACATCCATCGAGGACCTGATGGTACAAGCGCGAATGATCAAGTACGACATCATTGGTCTGACCGAGACAAGAAGGCACGAATCTCACCATGCGGTTTTTGACACTGGAGAAGAATTGTTCCTTGGAACATGTGATAAAAGAGGTGTCGGAGGCGTCGCTGTCCTTGTCAACACAAACTTGGCCATGAGCATTGATTCATTTGAATGCCTAAGAACCGGAATTGGATGTTTACATTTGAATAGATGTGACTCACTGCCGGCAGTTTCTATCTTCGTTGTCTACGCACCAACATCCAATTATGATGAAGGAGAAATTGAAAAGTTCTACATTGAGCTGGAGAAGTTCTATAAAGAAGACCACACCTTCTACAAGATCATTGTGGGTGATTTTAATGCCAAGATAGGACCGAGAAGATCAGCTGAAGAACTTCACATCGGGACCCATGCCTAGAATGGAACGAACAGGGTGAGAGACTGTCTGAGTTCATCATGTCGACCAAGACCATCCATGGTAACTCACAGTTCCAGAAGGAAGAATCTAAACGTTGGACATGGGAGTCTCCCGGTGGACGATTCCACAACGAAATAGACCACATAATATTCAATTGATGGTTTTGCCTGACCAATGTCGCTGTTGTCCCAAAATTTCGAACGGGATCGGACCACCATCTCCTTCGTGCAATATTCTACTTCACAGAGTGGGGAGAAAGGGCTGCAAAGTTCAAAAAGAGAACTCCCAGAACGACCACCAACTGGGGGTATATACACAATTGGATATTAGGCAATTATAAGAAAAGAAAAAATATCAGCGTTTTCTGAACCAATGATGGAAGTAGGAAATAACAGATTAAGTGAAGTTTTTAGAAGGAGAATGACAAATTCAGAGAATCTCATTCATCCGTGGTACACAGAATATAGAGCTTCAGGATGGATGGATCCAATGTTAACGGCCACTGCATCCTCACCACATTCTGGGGTTCCCGAGAGAGGTCGAGTTGGAGCTCAGTTCACTGGGAAGAGGCCGAGCACAGGGACCACAGAAGACTGTGTGGATTTGTGGGAATTTGGTGCTGGGAGAAGTGCAGGGAGTTTGGGACCCACCAGCATCAGCACTCAGACTATTTTCATCGTGTTCCCTCAGTGACAATAAAGAAGGTAACGGGAGAAATCTCTCCTTTATGTGAAAAGAAATGATCTTGATTGAAGAAAAATCGACCTCATTGACCTAGCAGGACATCACAGTCTTTAGTGGATTCTGAGAAAGGAAGAGGAACGAGCAAATATGTAATAAGTGAGAAAGTAACAACTAAAATGTATGAACGTGAAATATTAAATTTTGTTTTCAGATATTTCAACAAAACAATAAATTTCAGACCCTCTTAAAAGCTCATGCCCTGGCCCTCCTGCCTGAGGGCACAGCCTTGGAGTCCTGGGAGAAGTGCTCCCCCTGGTGGTCGGATGAAAACCCTGCAGCTCCCCTGTCTCCCTCAGCTGGTTTGTGTCTGGGCTCACAGGCACTTGCCCTCACTGTGTCTCTTGCACAATAATACACGGCTGTGTCCTCAGTTACTGAGTTGCTCAGTTTTAGGTAAACTTGGTTCTTGGAGGTATCCCTGGAGATACTGACTCGGGACTGAAGACTTGGATTATATTTTGTTCCCCCACCAGTATACATAACACCAATCCAATCCAGCCCCTTTCCAGGGGCTTGTCGGATCCAGTGTACACCATAGTTAGTTAGAGAGAATCCAGAGACCGAGCAGGTGAGGGACAACGTCTGCGATGGCGTCAACAGGCTTGGTCCCGACTCCTGCAGCTGTACCTGGGACAGGACACCTGGAGACAGAGACCCACAGTGAGTCACGGGCTCAGAGGCCCCAAGCCCACCTTGGAGCCTCTGTCCAGGGTATACTCACATGCGGGAGCTGCCACCAGAAAGAGGAGGAACCAGCGCTGATGCACGTTCCTGCCCACGAGGTCCATGATCTTAAACACCGTGTCAGGGGGAGTGGGAGCCCGAATTGGAGTGAGTGTGAAGGTGCTTTTAATCCTGGGTCCCGAGTGAAGATTTGCATGTGGGAGCCTCTGTAGAAAAAGGAGGGGACCCAAGGAAGGCTGGTGTTTGGGCTCCCTGGGAGGAGTTGCCGACTGTGGCTCAGAGCACTCAGGTCTGTCCCTGAGGCCCTGTGGGAGCCGGGCCTCTTCCTCCAGCACAGGAAACATGCTGAGGAGCTCTCAGGAAACAGGAATTGCTGAGGGAGAAACGGCAGCTGGGGAGGAGAGTCCCCATGTCTCAGGTTCCTGATGACCAAACCCAGTCCCGCCAGGGCATCTACCTTGTAGACTAGCCTCTGACCCTCCCTGTCGCTTTATGGTTGCTCCTGTTGTCCCACTATGAGTGAATATCCTGGGGCATAACAGACCGTATCATTGTCCCTGTGAATTCTGACTTGGCCTGGTCCAATCCATGTCAATCAAATTTCTCAGTGTGTTTTATTCATTTATCTTAAATAAAAATCCTTTTTCCTTGATCAGCTTCAATCTGAAATATTCAAGGCATTATTAGGATGGATTTATTCTTTCTCACTGGTCTATTTAGGGACACAGAAGATGCCTCACCTAGGGACTTTGCCGGTATGTTGGCCTGGTCAGGAGCACCTTAACACGCTCTGTCCTGTATATAACTCAGTGCCCAGAATATGACCGTGATCCTCAGGGTCCTGTTATTGGGGATCATAACTGAGGAATTCTAGCCCCATAAGTTGCCTGAAAACAGCTCGTTTAGAGTCCCCAGCACACAAACTATTGGGCCTGGAACCTGCTCTTAGTGCTCATACTCACACATTTTACAAGGGTACTAGTGTGCTAGCCCTGAACTATTACAGGCATGGCCCTTCACCCCCTCCCAAATGCTTGGAACCTGGACACAGGCTGTGTCATATACATGTACCCCTTATAATTCCATGGAGCACCAGAGGATTGAGTTCAATCTAAGGGGCCAGAAAATATGCTCTGAAATGTGATGTTTAAAAAGTCAGCATTAAAGATCAAAAATGATCTACACACTCAGCAGGTTCTACAAAATTCTTCTAAGATGGACACAGAGACACACAAACACCAACTCAGGCAACGTGAGGATTGAGATGGATGATGTCACACCTCAGGGATCAGGTGACTATGGGATTCACAAACACTCTCGTGTATATGCACATAACTCACTGTGTCTGTCCCCAGGTGTCCTGTCCTAGAGTTACTGCGGGGCCAGGACAGTGAATCCTCACAGACCTGCCCCACTTATGCTGTCTCTGCACTCTCCACAGTCAGCAGTTTCCAGGGGAGCTGGGCCCCCAGACCTCAGGGAGGACACTGGACTGCCTGGGAAATGTTGGGAATATTTCCTGAGGCTGCTGCAACAAGACCAATAGGACACTTCCTTAAACTTAGGAAAGCTTATTTTCTTTCTTTTTTTTTTTTACTCAGATATCACCGTTTATAACACTGTTCTTTTTTTTTAAATTTTTTTTTATTAGTGATAAACACCATGAGGTACAGTTGTAGATTTACAATTTTTTGTGCTTGGGTTTGATTATACAATGATCAGATACCCATCCCTCCACCAGTGCCCATTTTCCACCACCATGGATAATATCCCCCCCACCCCCATCACCCCATCACCCCTGCCTCTGTGGCAGGGCAATCCCCTGTGTTCTCTCTCCTTTTGGGTGTTGTGGTCTGCAAAAGAGGCATTGAGTGGCAAACATGTTCAATCCATAGTCCACTTTCGACATGCATCTCCCCTCCTGGGAGGGTCCTCCAAACAACCTTTATTTGATGTTCCCTTCTCTATCTGAGCTGCCCTTTCCTCTAGAATGCCCGACTGGCCACTAAGCTATGGAGTAATCCTCCTGGTGCTGATCTCAGCTATTCTTGGGTATTAATCTCATATTTTGTTACTTTATATCCCCCAGATGAATGCAATCTTTCTATGTCTATCCCTCTCTTTCTGACTCATTTCGCTTAGCATGATACTTTCCATGTTGTACCAATTGTATGTAAATTTCATGACTTCATCTTTTCTAACAGCTACATAGTACTCCATTGTGTAGATGTACCAAAGTTTCTTTAACCAGTCATCTGTTCTTGGGCATTCAGGTTTCTTCCAGTTTCTGGCTATTGTAAAGAGTGCTGCAATGAACAAACAAGTGCAGATGTCACTTCGACTCTACATTTTTGCCTCTCTGGGATATAATCCCAGGAGTGGTATTGCTGGGTCAAATGGGAGCTCAATTTCTAATTTTTTGAGAATCGTCCATACTGTTTTCCAGAAGGGCTGAACCAGTCGACATTCCCACCAACAGTGAAGGAGTGTCCCTTTCTCGCCACATCCGCGCCAGCATCGGTTGCTTTTGTTCTTTTGAATGTGGGCCAGTCTCTGAGGTGTGAGATGGTATCTCATTGTGGTTTTGATCTGCATCTCCCTGATGATTAATGATGTAGAGAATTTTCTCATGTGCTTTTTTGCCATTCGGATTTCTTCTTTGAGAAAGTTTCTGTGCATTTCATTGCCCCGTTTTTGGATGGGGTTGGATGTTTTCTTCTTGTGGAGTTCAACCAGTATTTTGTATATCCTGGATATCAACCCCTTGTCAGATGTGTATTCGGCGAATATCCTTTCCCATTCTGTAGACTGTCTTTGTATTTTGGTCACTGTTTCTTTGGAGGTGCAGAAGCTTCTTAGTTTAAGATAGTCCCATTTATCTATCTCTGTTTTCACTTGCTCGGCCAGTGGCATGGCATCTTTGAAGATACCATTAGCTTCAATGTCATGGAGGGTTTTGCCAACTTTGTCTTCAATGTACCTTATGGTTTCTGGTCTGATGTTGAGGTCTTTAATCCATTTTGATCTTACTTTTGTACACGGTGTTAGGCAGAGTTCTGAGCCCATTTTTTACATGTAGCCGTCCAGTGATGCCAGCACAATTTGTTAAAGAGGCTTTCCTTACTCCACTTCACATTACTTTCACCTTTATCAAAGATTAGATGATCATGATTGAGGGAAGATGTCAGTGTATTCAACCCTATTCCATTGGTCTGCAGTTCTGCCTTTGTTCCAGTACCATGCTGTTTTAATTATTACTGCTTTGTAGTAAAGTTTGAAGTACAGTTTGATTCCTCCCATTTTCTTTTTCCCAAGAATTGCTTTAGCTATTCGTGGGGGCTTATTTTTCCATATAAATTTCAGGAGTGTTTCCTCCATTTCTTTGAAGAAGGTCATGGGTATCCTTATAGGGATTGCATTGAATTTATACAATGCTTTCGGTAGTATTGCCATTTTGACAATGTTAAGTCTCCCGACCCATGAGCAGGGGATATCTTTCCATTTCCTCATGTCCTCTTTTATTTCCTGAAGTAGCGTTTTGTAGTTTTCAGGAAAGCTTACTTTCACAAACCAATATGAACTGTAGATTAACAAGTTTTGTTTAATTTTCATCATATTATATTAGACATACTTCATTTCCTTAACCTTCTTGACTCATGTTGTTTCTGTTTCACTCCTTCAGATGTAGAATAAATAAATTATTCTAGTTGTATAATTAGTAATGTATTAGAAACAGTGAAAGAAATAAATTAGAAAGAAAAAAAACAGAAACATTCATTTTTATTTTATCATTGTTAGACAAGCCCAACGTGACAGAAACTTTAAAATTTTGTTTTTCACAGAAACTTGGGCAGGATAAAAATGAATTGGAGAGTTTTTGCACAGGTTAGTTTTCCCGCACCACAAGCTTGATACCTGAGCACTACAGGGAGAACCAGGACACAGACAGGAAGTCAACACAGAGAACTTGCAGGTATGAGCCCAAAATTAAAGAAAACACAGATTGTCCATATTTTAATAGTAAAGTTTTTCATAATGATTATGTATCCATTATTTTTATTCTAAATTAGCCATTTGCAATCATGACTGACAGTGTTATTTCTAATCTGAAATATACCTTCAACATTACTCTTTATTATTGATATTTAACCTTTAAAACTCAGTTCCCTAAGTGAAGAATTAATGGTGCATTTGTGATTTTAAAAAAGTGACTTTGTAAGTTTCCCAGAACAAGAATGTTGATTCAGGGGGTTCAGCATGTGAGGGGAGAGAGGAAAGTAGATACTAATCCCCTAGTTTCTCTCTCTAGGGAGGACAGACCGCAAACTGAGGTTGATGCACAATGAGAAATTCAGTAAGAGTCACATTTGCAATGGTCTCCACATGGGGTCTCAGCGTAAGGAGGGTCCCTGGGCTCTGGGGTGTGGTATATCTGGGGGTGCTGGGAGAGTGGGGGCTCAGGGAGAGCATCATTGCTCTGGGTCCTGGCTCTTGTCTCACTGTGAAGGGGTCAGCGCTGCCTGTGTCACAGCACCTGGTCTCTCCTCCTCAAGGGCAGAGGGGTGGAGAGGGAATGGGAAAACCTGAATTTCCATTTGTGAGTGGATGACACATGGGAGGTCAGCCCATCCCAGATGGGTGAGAAAGTAGGGAAAACCTGAGTGCAGGTCAGAGGGCACAGAGTGTGTGTGTGTGTGTGTGTGTGTGTGTGTGTGTGTGTGTGTGTGTGTGTGTGAAAGCAGAAGGAAGTTGCCAGAACACAGCTGAGTGGACACCAGGATTTCACTTCCTGATAAAGTAACCCTTACCATGAGACCACGATAATCTCTGTAGGGTCGGAGGTTAATTTTGACAAGAGAATCATGTGCCCCTCAAGCCCCAGAGGAGTCATGGTTCTACTAGTGAAAACTTAACTGAGAAAGAGTGAGGGAAACTCCTTCCACCCACAGAGGAAATGGAGGACTCAGAGCCAAAACCCACAGAACAAGGTGCCCTTGGAGTCATCTGAGAGCTGAGTGGCAGGTTAGGCATGATCTCCACAGAAACATGATTCATCTGGTCATGAGCAACGTTTTCTCAAGGGAGAGTCCTCAGAGCCTCCTGGGGGACTGCAGCCCTGAAGCTCACCCTGCTTCCTCCTGCAGGTGGTTTGTGTCTGGGCCCCCTTGGCCTTTCCCTCACTGTGTCTCTCGCACAGTAGTACAGGGCCGTGTCGTCCTCCCTCAGGGGGGTCATTTGCAGAGAGAGCGTGTTCTTGCTGTTGTCTCTGGAGATGGTGAATCGGCCCTTCACAGAGTTCGCATATGATGTACTACCACCAGTACTAATGTATGAGACCCACTCTAGGCCCTTCCCTGGAGCCTGGCGGACCCAGTACATCCAATAGCTGCCAACATTGAATCCAGAGGCTGCACAGGAGACAGTCAGAGACCCGCCGGGCTGCACCAAGTCTCCCCCAGACTCCATCAGCTGCACCTCACACTGGACCCCTGCAAACACAAAGATATTCTGGTCAGGAAAATCTCCTTACACAGAAGATCTGCCTCTCCCATCTCTCCCATGCTCCGTGTCTCTGTCACCCGTGAATTACCTCCTAACACAGCCACTAGGAGAAGCCAGCTCAGCCCACACACCATGTTGGTTCTGTGTGAATCAGGATGGAGCCCCTGGGAACCCCTGAACTGACTCCTCTCCTGGAGCTGAGGCTGGCCTGGCCTGTTTTTATCATAGCTCAGAGAGGATCATTTGCATATCCTCCTCCTACATAAAACATTCTGTTTGAACCTAAAGAGTAAGAGAAAAACTCCAGAGTAAGTGTCAGGTTCTGGAGGTGACTTGTGACCTGCAAATGATTCTGTCATGCAATTATTATATGACAACAAATTTAAGTTGAGATATTTTGTCCTTATTTTTGATGACTATCATGTAATATCTACAGTCATCCTTCTGTTTTATGCACCATTTGTAACTTAAAAACTTAAATACTTTATACCATATTCTCATAACACATTGTAAGAGTTGGTCCCATTATTGAGACAAAAGTAATCCACTGAATTACACCGAGTTACGAATGAGCTGGGAACCCAGAACTAAAATGGAATCAGGAGTAAGGCAGAATGGCCAGATAACATAGCCCTGATATCTGGGAAACCTGAGGCAGAATCCTGTATCTGCTCTGTCTCTGCTGTTTCTCCCAGAGGAAACATCTCAGGTTAAAGATGTTTGTCCTGATATCAAAGGCTCTCGGATGTGTAAAAGCTTAGCTCAGATAGACTAAGTCAGGCAGCTGACCTAAGAATGTAGTTTTTCTGATGATTCCTGATTCTAAGTGATAACTGTCACTGAATTTGGTCATTAGAAGCTCTCGGCCCACGACCCTGTTAGTCCCTTGACCCCCATCCCTTCACTCTTAAATCTATCTTTAAAATACTCACATCATCCCATGGTCTGTCCCTGTTCACCAGGATTGGTCCCCAATAACAAGAGATATAGAGGCAACCGAGGTGTAAGCTTCTTCCCTTGCATTGATTGATTAAGGTTCATTCCTTGCTCTTCGTGCAGTTTCCCATGCCCCACCAGGTGTGAATCCTGAGTATAAAGCCATGAGTATAACCACAGTGGCACAACAACAAATACAAACCAACAGAGACTGAAGGATAGCACAGTGGCTGGGCACTTGCCTTGCACATGGCTGACCCAGGTTTGAATTCTAGTTTCTCATATGCTTCTCCCAGCAATTTAAAGAGTAACTGCTGAGTGTAGAGTCAGGAGTAATCCCTGAGAAACGCCAGGTATAGCCCCAAAACCAGACAAAAACTCACAAATAACACCAAACAAAATATGGGCTATCAGCTGTCAAGAACTTCTTCCCTGTAATGAGAGAAAATTGTATTTATTCTGAATTTTGCCTTTACCTGGAGGATGTTGGAGACTAGTGTGCATGGAGGTGTATGGGGTGTGACTCTTCACATCCGCCCGATCCCACATCTCCTTCTGACAATGTCAATATTTGATTAGCAGTAAAAACCACAGGAGGCCAAGCCCTACACAGAATACTGATTATAGATCAGTAATGTTTCATGAGAATTTGCGTGTCATGGGCTGGAGCGATAGCACAGTGGTAGGGCGTTCGCCTTACAAGCGGCCAACATGGCCGACCCGAGTTCGATTCCTCCGCCCCTCTCGGAGAGCCTGGCAAGCTACCGAGAGTATTCGATATGCCAGACACAGTAACAACAAAGTCTCCAATGGAGACGTTACTGGGCCTGCTCGAGCAAATCGACGATCAACGGGAAGGCCTTTACTTTACTTTACTTAATGTTTCATGAGCACTGGATTTTATGGATACCTGTGCAGTGATCATGACACCCAAACCAGTGGATGAATCCCTCACTCAGTGTTTTCCCCTGGCCCATGTTATTCCTCCCCCCACGCCTCACCCCTCCAACATGCTCTCTGCAGTGCTTCCTGTTTGTGTAAGTGTATGTAGGGTGTGATGACGGAGATTCACTCTCAATAGTCTTCCACTCTTGGGATATATTATGGGATTTTACTCATGATTAAAGGCGTCGTGAATTGCTATCAATAGTGGACCTTTAAATAAGTTACATGGGCTTTCAAGAAGGAGAAAGAAAAATGAGGAAAAGCTGTTCTACCTCTTACATGAATATCAAAATATTTGTATAGAAAGCTATACAAATAATAACAGGAAAGTACCGATTAATACTCACCCTGTCAGGCGTTGGAGTCCTGGGGGCTTGGTGGGGTGAGTGTGAGTTGGGAGTGTGAGGGCTTCACTGAGAGTGGAACTGCTCTGGGAGGGATGGGTAGGGGTCCCAGGAAAGACGCTGGAACTGGTCATGGATAGGAGTGGTGGAAGTTATGGAGGCTGAAAGTCTCTGTACTGTGACAGAATATTGGCCCATGTGGGTTTCTAGCACATGGTGACCCTCTGCCCCTGGTGGGGCAGAGGCCTTTCCCAGGTGGCTCCCGAGTGCCCTGTGGTGGTGTGCAGTGCCTCTGCAGCTGCTCCCGTGTCCCCTGCAGGAGTTGGTGTCTGGGTTCCCATGACACACCCACAGTTCCCTACAGAGTCACACCTCCAGTTTCACCTGCTCTCAGGCTGTTCTCCTGCAGGCATATCACCAGGTTCCTGGGTCTCTAGAGACGGCGAATCAGCCCCCAGCAGAGAGTCAAGGGTTGATTGTCCTGCCACAGTCCTGCCCTTTCCCAGGGTCTGATGATCAGGTCATCCAGGAGCTGCTGACTAGAGTCTGCACTCGAAAGTCTTCATCTCTGTCTCTGACTATGTCTCTCTCTCTCTCTCTCTCTCTCTCTCTCTCTCTCTCTCCCCCTCCTCTTCTCTTCTCTTCTTCTCTCTCTCTCTCTCTCTCTCTCTCTCTCTCTCTCTCCAGGTTACTCTCCAGGTTAGGCCTTCAGTGATTATACTTTCTTAATTGAGATCGGATGGACTGGTCACGTAATGAGATTTAAAGATGACCGCTGGACTAGAGCTGTTACCGACTGGATTCCACGGGATGTCAAAAGACCGTGTGGCAGCCCACCTACAAGATGGTCAGACTTCTTCATCAAGATCATGAACAATCGATTTGAGGCTCTTCATATCCTAGAGCGAACAGACACCATTGGGCTACACTAACACGGGACAGGGACAAATGGAGATGTTACTGGCGCCCGCTCGAGCAAATCGATGATTAACGGGAAGTTAAGTGATTAAGTGATTAAGTGAATTGAGATTGGACCCTTCCACATTACTTCCCCCCCCCCCCAGTGTCCAATTTTCTGTGATAATCCTGTTTGATTGAGTTGTAGAGTTTTTGATAGTCGCTCCAGGAAATACACGGTTTTTAACGGGGAAATATAGCTGAAGTTAAATCTTTAACTGGTGGCGGCTTTGGGGATGTGCGTGAGTGCCTGGGCTTCCAGAAGTACAGAAAGATGGCGGGGATGTAACGTAAATATAAATCAGAGGGACAATGAGAGATATCATGGCGAAAGACCTATATCAGGAAAAGACTCAAAAGAACAAGAGTTGGGATGTTGTCAAAAGCAAATCTGTTTCCTCATTAGCTTGGAATGTTGTCTGATCTGATGTCTACGAAAAACAGTAGGAAATTTCTCTACAAAGTGAAAATAGAGTTTTTATATAACAAACTGATTCAAACTAGATACCTTCACCTAAACGTGAAAATATCAAATTAAGAAGTTATAAGATAACATAAACTGTAGCATTTGATATACTGGCTAGGAAATGGAAATGATCCTAATGCTTAATGTCAGGTTCAAGGGTAAGAATTTGTGGGGTATATACAAAAAGGGATACTGAGCAGTAGATAAAAAAAGACAAACTAGCAGCATTTTCTGCACCATGAATGGAACTATAGAATATTACATTAAGTAAATTTTGTCAGAGGGAGAAGGACAAATTCAACAATCTCATTCAACTGTGGTACACAGAGAACAGAGCATCAGCATGAACAGTATGCAATGTCAATGGCCCCTGAACCCTAACCACAGTCTGGGGTTCCTGAGAGGAGTATAGTGCGGGCTTAGATCACTGGGAAGAAGAGACTGAGCATAAGGGCCACAGCAGAATGTGGGGGTCTGTGGGAATTTGGTGCTACGAATAGTGCAGGGAGCTTGTGACCTACAAGCATCAACACCCGGACTATTGTCATCGTGTTTCCTCAGTGACAATAAAGAATAGAGTGGTAGAAGTGTCTTCTTTCTGTATACAGGAATGATCTTTGTTGGAAGAAAAATCAATCTCACCTGACCTAGCAGGACACACAGTCTCTAGTGGACTCTGAGACAGGAAGAGGAAAACACTAATCTGTATTAGAAGAGGAAGAGCTAACATGTATATACTTCTTTTTAAGTTTGTAAAAATATAATAAAGAGTAAAATGATTCCTCAAAAAGAAGAAATATATGAAAAACAAATGGAAAAGAAAGAAAAGTGACTTCTTACTGGCCCTTCTCCCCCTGTCCCTGGCACAGCCCTGGATCATCTGGAGCAGAGCGCCCCCTGGTGGCCACTTTCACCCCTGCAGCTCCCCCGTCTTCCTCAACAGGTTTGTGTCTGAGCTCACAGGGACTTGCCCTTACTGTGTATTTTCTAGCACAATAATACACGGCTGTGTCCTCAGTTACTGACTTGCTCAGTATTAGGTAAACCTGTTTCTTGGAGGTGTTCCTAGAGCTGCTGAGTCAGGACTGATGACTTGGCTTATAGTATGTTCTTCCATCATACCCTAGCACCAACCCAATCCAGAACCTTTCCAGGGGTCTGGCGACTCAGTCCACATCATAGTCGGTTAGAGAGAATCCAGAGACCAACCTAGCAGGTGAAGAACAGAGTCTGCGAGGGCATCACCAGGCTTGGTCCCGACTCCTGCAGCTGTACCTGGAACAGGACAGCAGCTGTACCTGAAACAGGACACCTGGGGACAGAGACCCACAGTGAGTCACGGGCTCAGAGGCCCCATGCCCACCTTGAAGCCTCTGTGCAGAGGATACTCACATCCGGGAGCTGCCACCAGAAAGAGGAGGAAACAGCGCTGATGCATGTTCCTGCCCATGAGGTCCATGTTCTCAGACACCGTGTCAGGGGCGAGGGAGTCCCAGTTGGGATGAGTGTGAACGTGGTTTTAATCCTAGGTCCCGAGTGCAGATTTGCATGGGGGAGCCTCTGTACAGAAAGGAGAGGGCCTGGGGGAGGCTGGTGTGTGAGCTCCCTGGGAGGAGGTGCTGACTGTGGCCCAGAGCACTCAGGCCTGTCCCTGGGGCCCTGTCAGAGCCGGGCCTCTTCCTCTAGCACAGGAAACGCGCTGAGGAGCTCTCAGGAAACAGGAATTTCTCAGGGGGAGATGGCAGCTTGGTAGGAGAGTCCCCATTTCTCAGGTCCCTGATGACCAAACCCAGACCCCCAGGGCCTCTACTCTGTAGACTGTCCCTTGGTGGTGCCTCATGTTCTCCTGTTGCAAATGGAAAATCTGGGACCAAACAGGCAGTGTAACTGGCACAGAAAATTCTGACTTAGCTTCGTCCAATCCATGGTTAGTCAATTTTAACTCTATTTACTCTCTTATCTTCCATGAACATTCCTTCTCCTGAAGCAGCATCATTTCATAATTTCAAGTTTGTTATTAGGGTGGATTTTTTTTAATTTTCACTGTTAATGATTTTGCATTGGGACAAGGAAGATGCTTCTGCTTAGGTGACCTTCCTGGTGTAGTTGAACTGGACAACAGCACCTAAACCTGGCCAGTCCTGTGTACAACTCAGTGTCCAAAAGATGATCATGAACTTCAGGACCCTATTCTCGGGGTTCATCACTGAAGAATCTCAACCAATGTTTGATGCTTAGAAATACCCAGTAAAGGTCCTCAGCACACAATCTATTGGACCAGAGGTTTGGTCTTTGTGTAAAGACTCACACATGTTACAAATATACAGTGTGCAAGCCCTGAGCTCACAAGACACACGAGGCCTTACCCAAATGGATGTAACCTAGACACACTCTGTCACATAAGTGTACTCCTAATTCCATGGATCACCAGAGCGTCGAATTAAATCTAAGGAACCAGAAACTGTGCTTTATAATTTGATGTTTTAAAAAGTCAGCATTTTGGGCTGGAGCAATAGCACAGCAGGTAGGGCATTTGTCTTGCACTCAGTTGACCTGGGTTCAATTCCTAGCAGCCCATATGTTTTCCCAGGCAGCACCAGGATTAATTCCTGAGTGCATGAGCCAGGAGTAACCCCGTTGTATTGCCAGGTGTGACCCTAAAAGCAAAAAAAATATTAGCACTAAGTATCAAAAGTTATCAAAACACTCATCAAGTTAAACAAGATTCTACCAAAAATAAACACAGAGAAAGACAAACAGCAACTCAGGGAACATGGTTATTGAGAAGGATGAGTATTAAACCTCATATACATCATGGCTCTAACAGAATTAATAAACATTCTCTTATATAAAGTACATGACTCGCCGTGACTCTGTCTTAGAGCACCTGCAAGCGCAGGACAGTGAACCCTCACAAATCCGACCCCACCTGCACTGTTTCTGCGAGTTCCACCACTGGCAGCAGTTTCCAGGGAAGCTGGACCCCAGACCTCAGATATAATCTGGAGAGGATGAGGAGATGCACAAAGATGGGACTTTTTCCTAAAGATGCAACACAGACAATAGGGAAAATTCTTTTTTTTAGAATTTTTATTTATTTTTTAAATTTTATTGAATCACCGTGAGATACTTACAAGTTTTTATGTTTGGGTTACAATCACACAATGATCAAACACCCCTCCACCAGTACACATTCCTCACCACCTATCTCCCCAGTATACTCCCCCTTCCCTGCTCGCCTCTTGCCTCCATGGCAGACGATATTCCCCACACTTTCTCTCTCTAGTTTTGGAGCTTATGGTTTGCAATACAGGTACTGAGAGGTCATCATGTTTGGTCCATTATCTACTTTCAGCACACATTTTTTCAGCACACACAAATTGGTAAGAAGTCAATTAGAAATGAATGAAAGCCTAGATTATCATTTTGTGTCTTCTCATTGTTAGTCCTGGATGAAAGAGCTAGCTTTTAATTTTGTTCATAATAGCAATTTGGACAGATTCAGTGAAATGTTCTCCATGTAAATGTCCCATGATCATACTCCAGGACCACGAATTGATACCTGAGCGCTACAGGTGGAACCAGGACACAGATAGGAAGTAAACACATAGTACTTCAGGTGTGTTCCCCAAGTCAAAGAAAAATATAGATTGTCCATATTTGGATAATATTAGTTTTACATAATGACTAGATATCCAACATTTTATGAAAATTAAACTTATTTATTTTGAATTGAACCACAGTGAGATGCACAAATACAAAGTTGTTCATGACTAAGTTTCAAACATATAATGTTCCAACACCCATCCCTTCACCAGCTTACACTTACCACCACCAATGTGCCAAGTTTTTCTCTTGCCCTTCCTCACCCCAGCTGCCTCTATGGAAGGCAGGCACTATTCTCTCTCTCTCTCTCTCTCTCTCTCTCTCTCTCTCTCTCTCTCTCTCTCTCTCTCTCCCTCCCTCCCTCCCTCTCTGTCTGTCTCTCTGTGTCTGGGTATGTCTCATTGTGGAATTATGGTTTGCAAGAAAGATACTGAAAGTTTATAGGCATATCCCTTTACCTACTTTCAATACTCAGTTCATGCCTCGTGCCCAAAGTGATCAATTCCTACTAGTATTGTCATGCTGGTCCCTTCTCTACCCTAACCGCCCTTTGCCCAACACACACTTTTGGCTTCTTTCAAACTATGCACCAGTCCTTCTGGCTCCTGTTTTTTCTGGACTTAGATATTAGCTCATACTATTTTTAAAAAAACTGAAGTTCATTAAGGTTCCTCGGGAGTTCAAGTTCTTCCTAGCATTCATCGAACTAAAGAAGGCCTTTGATACTGTTGAGACTTTGATTCTATTGTCAATTCACACAGAGCATAGTGGGGAGACAGAGAACAGTCTGACACTCCAGAACTGTAGGTCGCAGTTTAGTCACCAAGGAGGCCCATCCAGGCGCCTGCTCTGTGCAGAGGCAGGAATGGTGCATTGAGAACAACCCTCGAGTTCTGATTTCTGAACTGCCCTGTCACAGGAATCTGTCTGCGTATTTCTGCTCTACCACACTGACTATCCAGGCAGGCCTTCAGGTCGTGCCCCTGCTTCTGTGCTCTGTATTGACCTCAGTTGGAACTTTTGCCCATATTGTGCTTATTGTGCCTTCAGAAATTGAAGGGTCGTCCTGATTCATGTATGTTCAATGTTCTACTAGAGGAGGGAACGAAAACTCTCATATAAGATATGAACATTTTTCCTGTCATTTGGAAGGTCTTGTTCCCTTTTTGTAAATTGACCATTTTAATAAATTTTGTAACATTTTTCAAAGTGCAGTTATGAATTTTGGATCTGCATAAGAAGAAATGGTCATAGTCCAACTACAGAAGCACCTATATTCCCAGTAATACTGTGGTCTGCGTGACTGATAGCCTATCAGGTAGTCATGCTGTCTGAGGCTTCTCTAGAGTGTGCATTTGTGCATGGATTTATGTCCTCGATATCAATTGAAAGTGGCAAATTGTGATTATTTATTCCCAGATTTCAAGGCATGCACAAAATTAATGTCTCACTCAATATCATATATTGCCCAGGAATATTGGTCAATTGGTGAGTTCAGATCCAGGTAAGCTGAGCTGGGATGCGTGACCCAGGGGTGGAAGGAGCATCCCCTGAGGTCTCACTCTATATCCTGTCTGCTGGTCCATGCTACTGCCAGCCCTCCTGGGCACACCCCAGACCGTGTGTCTGTGCTTGGGTCACGACCTTCCCCTGAGGTGGGCTTAGGTGTCCCAAGATCAGGACTTCACAGACCCTGAACATTTCCTTACTACCACGTAAAGTAGAAATGTGACTATAGTCCCTTTAATATAGGGTCATCTCCTCCACTGTCTCTTATCCAAGGCTGGATTCGGCTCAGAAAAATGGAGATACAAACATGCACAGAGGGGCAGGGCTTCACAGAAACTCCATATGAGGGTCACGCCAATGTCAAATTTCATTTTAGAGAAAAATAATTTTTTTTTGCTTAGATTAGATACAGATATTATTTTATCTTTTTTTTTTTTTTGCTTTTTAGGTCACACCCGGCATTGCATGGGGCTAACTCCTGTCTCATGCACTGTGGAATCACTCCTGGCGGTGCTTTGGGGACCATATGGGATGCTGGAAATCAAACCAGATTTGGCCGTGTGCAAGGCAAACGCCCTACCCACTGTGCTATTGCTCCAGCCCCTTAGACACAGAATTTAAAATAAAATGTGTGACAATAGTAGTCTCCCATTGGTAGATCTAGAGTTTATGAATGCGCAGTGACACCAGTCTAATGGTTCTTCCTGTGCCATAGAGGGTTATCCACTGCAAAATTCTAGAAGAAAATACTAGTGACACCAGGTATTCTAGAGAGAAGCCATCTTCCTCTTGGCTGTTGCTGAAGAACAGAGAGAGTTCCTGAGCCTTTCCCTCAGAAGAAGCCTGGCACTGTGAGCCCCATGCTGTTTCTCAGACCCTGATTCTCTGAGGAGGAAGTCAGGAGGATCCGCTTTCCTGTCATCTCCTCACCCGGCACAGCTGCCTCCCCCTCGGTTTTCTGACACACTCAGGATGTGGTTGTCGCACTGTGTTTCTTACAGTAATACATGGCCATGTCCTCAGTGCTCAGCCTGCTCAGTTCCATGTAGGCTGTGTTCTTGGACTTGTCTGCAGTGAGTGTGAGTCTGCCCTGGAACTTTTGTGTGTAGTTTGTATTACCATTACCAGGATATATGTTTCCCATCCACTCAAGTCCTTGTCCTGGGGCCTGCCGCACCCAGTGCATCCAGTAGTCAGTGAAGGTGTATCCAGACGCCTTGCAGGAGATCATCACTGATGTCCCAGGTTTTCCAACCTCAGCCCCCGACTGCACCAGCTGCACCTGGGAGTTCACACCTGTAGACAGTAGACAGGAGTAGGTGGACTCCACTGACTGGCCGCGTTTCCTCACCTCAAGGAATGGGGACGCTTACTTGTAGCCACTGCCACCAGGAATAGAATTCTCCAGGTTCAGTCCATGGTGAGGACCGTGCACTCAGGGGCTTCTGAAGGTGTGGATGTGTCTGGTGTGTGATGTTGTCCGGTCACAGACACATCTATATTTAATTCAGTGTCCCTCGTGTAATTTACATATTCATGGGGTGGGAGAATTCATAGCTGAAGGCCTGGTCCAACCTGAGAAGGGGCTGGTGGAAGCCACCGGGTCCATCCTCAAGGGGAGTGAAGAGACCCACGTTCTGATCCTTGTTTGAGGAGACGAGATTCTGCCCTGTCCCAGGACTCTGCACACAGAGCTCCCCCTCAGGGGGAGAAGCCCTTTCAGGACCTTCCCCTGGGGGCCCCCACATCTGTATGGCCTGGAGACATCTGGACATACCTGGGCTTTGAGTTTATTTCTGGGATCCTCTAACTGCCCAAGGGATACTACAATAAAGCTACAAAACCATCCCAATGCTCCAGTGGTTTCCATTGGATATATTAAGTAGTCCAGAAACACCCCTTGCATACAGGTTTTACTGCCTTATCAATATGATAAATGTTCCTCCCACAGAGATAAGTATGCACAAATTAACCTTCTGTATTCTATACGTATTTTAATTTCAGTTTTCTAAAGAAAGGAACATTTCGTTTTCTGGTTTTTAAATTTTTTTATTACTATTATATGTTTTTTATTAAATCACCGTGAGATAGACCCTTACAAAGCTGTTCATTATTAGATTTCTCTCATATAAAATTCCTGATTCTGAAGAGAAACCCCTCTCACCTCTGCAACCCTACTAGCCTGCGACACAGTGCTCCTGGGACTTGGCGCCCCCTGCAGCCCGGTCTCCACACTGCAGGTAGATCCTCTGGGCTCTCAGAGTTTAACCGTTCAGTGTCTCTAATACAGGATAGAATCCTGGGCCTTTACTTCAGAAACCTTGTTCACTAGTCATACTCTTTTTTTTTCTTTTTTTATTAGTGAAACACCATGAGGTACAGTTATAGGCTTACAAATTTTGTGCTTGGGTTTCAGTTATACAATGATGGACCTTTTGTTTTGGTGTTGAGCCACATCTGGCACTACTGAGAGCTTAATCCTGGATCTGGATAATTAATTACTTAATTAATTAAGCTCCAGCTGAATCTCATAAAGACAATGTTTATGAGAAACAGTCTGCTTCCTGACGTTCAATTCACTCTCAACAGAACGACCATCTCCAAATATAACAGTTATGTGTACCTAAGTTGAGAAGTCAACATGACGAATGACCTGGCACCTGAGTTGCACGGGAGGAAGAGAACGGCTTGGAACCCCTTCAAGAGCATTGAAGAAATAGCTAAGAGGATGAAGAATCTCCAGCTTCGGGCATATCTCTTCGATTCCACTGTTCTTCCTGCATTAATATACGCCTCAGAAACCTGGACCCTACGAAAACAGGATAAGAATGCTATTCGGGTCTCCCAAAGAGGAATCGAAAGAGTTATGCTTGGAGTATCACGTTTCACTCACATGAGAGAAAGAATCCAGAGTTCTGACCTCAGTCAAAGGTCAAGAATCAGGGACGCTGTATCATTTGCCAAGGCGTCGAAAATCAGATGGTCTGGACACATAATGAGATTTGGACGACTGCTGCACTAGAGCCGTTGCCAACTGGATTCCACGGGATGTCAAAAGATCACGTGGCCGCCCACCTACCAGATGTTCAGACTTCTTCATCAAGACCATGAATGATCAGTTTGAGGCTCTTCGTGTTCCTAGAACAGACGCCATTGGGCTACACTAGCATGCAACAGGGACAAATGGAGACATTACTGGCCCCCACTCGAACGAATCGACGATTAACGGGAAGTCAAGTGATCAAGTGATAACTGAAACTCAAGCACAAAAATTTGTAAGTGCACAACTGTACCTCATGGTGTTTCACTAATAAATTTTTTTTTAAAAAGACAGCATTAAAGATCAGAAGTAATCTTACACACTCAGCAGGTTCTACAAAATTCTGCTAAGATAGACACAGAGACACACAAACACTAATGCAGGCAGCATGGGGATTGAGATGGATGATGTCACACCTCAGGGACCAGGTGGCTATAGGATTCATAACCACCCTCGTGTATAAGCTCATGACTCACTTTGTCTGTCCGCAGGTGTCCTATCCCAGAGCTCCTGCAGGGCCGGAACAGTGAATCCTCACAGACCTGACACATCTGCGCTGTCTCTGTACCTCCACAGTCAGCAGTTTCCAGGAGAGCTGGGCCCCTATACCTCAGAAAGGACACTGGAGTGCCTGGGTAATGTTGTGAAAATTCCTAAAGCTGCTGCACCAAGACCAACAGGACACTTTCTAAAGTTATGAAAGTTTATTTTTACATACCAATATTAACTGTAGATTAGCAATTTTTGTTTTTATTTTCACCTTATTAAACTAGGCATATTTCTTTTCCCTTTCTTGCCTCATGTTGTATCTGTTTCAATCTTTCAGATGAAGAATAAATAGAATATTCTGGTGTATTATTGGTAGTCAAGGCAGAGCCTCCTACCCTGTGACTGACTGTCTCCACCAGGGCCCAACAGCTGAAGACCTCCGGGCCCCAGCCAAGGCCATGCTGGGACCACTCTCCACACACTTGGATGAGCGTCACGCTTAAAGGAACTGGCAGAGGAACCCAGGTGTGTGGGACCCGGGGTTGAGATCTCCAAGCCTGCACGGGTTGGGACTGGACCTTCCAGTAGCTAGACAGTTACACCCACCAACTGCCGTGTAACCCCAACAACGGCCAGGATTCAGAGATTATCACACTCAGCTCCCGGGAGAGAACAAGGCAGAGTCTCCTACCCTGTGCCTGACTGTCTCCACCAGGGCCCAACAGCTGAAGACCTCCGGGCCCCAGCCAAGGCCATGCTGGGACCACTCTCCACACACTTGGATGAGCCTCACACATAAAAAAACTGGCAGAGAAACCCAGGTGTGTGGGACCCGGGGCTGAGATCTCCAAGCCTGCACGGTTTGGGACTGGACCTGCCAGTAGCTAGACAGTTAAACCCACCAACTACCGTGTAACTCCAACAACGGCCAGGATCCAGAGATTATCACACTCAGCTCTCGGAAGCGCACGGCCGCATTTGCGGCCATGTGACATCTTATCATTTCATTCCTACTTTGGACAAACTGGCAGGCTACCGAATGTAACCTGCCCACTCGGCAGAGTCTGGCAAACTCCCCATGGTATGCCCAATATGCCAAATACCAGTAACAATGATGGGTCTCATTTTCCTAACCCTGAAAGAGCCTTGAATATGGCACTTTTAAAAAAAATCTCAGGGCTAGGATGAAGGAGACATTACTGGGGCCTGCTCGAGGCAATCGATGAACAACAGGATGGTCGTGATTATTTGTAGTGTACTAGAAATAGTGCAAGAACCAAATTAGGAAGGAAGGAGACCTAGAATATTCATTTCCTATTTTATCATTGTTAGACACTGATGGCATGATAGAAACATGAAACTTTTGTTTTTCACAGCAACTCGGGCAGGATCAATGGAATTGGAACAACTTTGCACATGTTCATTTCCTGAATCACTAGCCTGATCCCTGAGCACTGCAGGGGAGACAGAGTACTCCCAGATGTGACCCAGAACTAATAACACAGAATACTCATATTTGAATAGTATGGTTTTTCATAATGATTATGTATCCATTAGTTTAATTCCAAATTAGCTATTTGCAATCATCACAGAGTGTAATTTCTAATAGGAAATTTACCTTTAACATTAGTCTTTATTGTTGATATTGAACCTTTAAAATTCTTTGAGTTCCCTAAATAAAGAACTAATTTGGGTATTTGATCATTTTATAATCGAAACCCAAGCACAAAAATCTGTAAGTCTAAAACTGTACCTCATGGTGTTTCACTAATAAAAATTTTAAAAAAATGATAAAAATTAAAAAAAAACTAATGGTACTCTTGTGATTTTAAAGAGGTGACTTTGGAAGATCCCCAGAACAGGAGAGGTGCCCAGTGATGGTTCCCTCTGAGGGGAGGGAGGAACGTTGATTTTAATCTCCAGGTTTCTCTGTCTTGGGAGGGCAGACAGGAAACTAATGTTGATCTACAATGAGAAATTCATTAAGAGTGACACATGCAATGGTCTCAGTATGGAGGTTCAGTGTAAGGAAGATCCTTAGACACTAGGGTGTGTTTTATCTGGGAGTGCCGGAGAGTGGGGACTCAGGGAGAGCATCAATATTCTGGGTCCTTCCTCTGTCTCACTAAGAAGCGCTCAGCACTGCAGGTGTCACCGGACAGGGTTTCTGCTCTGCAATGGCTGAGGACTGAAGAAGGAATGGGGATAAATGAAAACCCATTTTGTGAGTGGATGAGGGACTAGAGGTCAGCCCATCCCAGAGAGCAGGACTCCGAGGTGTGGGTTGACCAGGAAGAGGCTGCCTGGGTGCAGGTCATAGGGTAGAGGTCAGTGGGCATAGAGTATGTGTCTGAGAGAAGAAGTAAGGAGCCAGCACACAGATGAGGGGACACCAGGATTTCTGATTCCAGGGCTGATTCTTGGCTCTGCCCTCTTTGTTGTTGGTTTTGTATTTTTGGTACACACCCAGGAGTGCTCAGGAGTTATTCCTGGCTCTACACTCAGAAATTACTCCTGGTGGTGCTCAGAGGAAGCCAGGGATCAAACCCCGGGTCAGTACATGCAAGTCAAATGTCCTACCCACTGTACTATCTCTCTCGCACCTTGGGTAACTTTTGGAGGTGCTGTGAAACTGGAGGTGGTGCTGGGTATCCAACCTGGGTCAGCTGCATGCAAGGCAAGTGACTTCCCCGTCACTGTACTCTCTTCCTGGTCCTAGATCAATTTTATTATTATTTTATTATTATTATTATTATTATTATTATTTATTACTACTACTACTCGATTCCTCTGCTCCTCTCAGAAATCCTGGCAAATTACCGAGAGTATCTCGCCCGCACAGCAAAGCCTGGCAAGCTCCCCATGACGTATTTGATATACCCAAAACAGTAAGAACAAGTCTCACAATGGAGACGTTACTGGTGCCCACACGAGCAAATCAATGAAAAACAGGAGGACAGTGCTACAGTGCTAGAGAAGAAGTGACTCCTACTAGGAGACCATGATAATCTCTACAGGGTCATTTTAATTTCTACCAGAGAATAATGTTTCCCTCAGGCCCCAGGGAAGTCATGGTCCCATTAGTAAAAACTACCCTCATGAGGCAGAGAGTGAAACAAACTCCTTCCTGCACACAGTGGGTATCGAGGGCTCAGAGCCACAACCCACAGGACAAGGTCGCCTTGGGGTCATCTGAGAGCTGAGGGGCAGGGCAGGCCTGCTCTCCAGAGAAACATGGTTCATCTGCTAATGAGCAACGTCTCCTCAGGAAGAGTCCTCAGAGCCTCCTGGTGTACTGCAGCCCTGAAGTTCACCCTGCTTCCTCCTGCAGGTTGTTTGTGTCTGGGCCCACAGGGCCTTCCCCTCACTGTGCCTCTCGCACAGTAGGACAGGGCCGCGTCCTCCTCTCAGGCGGCTCATTTGCAGAGAGAGCGTGTTCTTGCTGTTGTCTCTGGAGATGGTGAATCGGCCCTTCACAGAGTCCACATAGTATGTTCCACCACCAGTATTAATGTATGAGACCCACTCTAGGCCCTTCCCTGGAGCCTGGCAGTCCCAGTGCATCCAATGGTTGCCAAAATTGAATCCAGAGGCTGCACAGGAGAGTGTAAGGGAACCCCCGGGCTTCACCAAGTCTCCCCCAGACTCCACCAGCTGCACCTCACACTGGACCCCTGCAAACACAAAGACATCCTGGTCAGGAAAGTCTCCTCACACAAAGGATCTGCCTCTCCCATCGGTCCCAAACTCTGTGTTCCTGTCGCCCACGAGTTACCTACTAACACAGCCACCAGGAGAAGCCAGCTCAGCCCACAAGCCATGTTGGTTTCTGTGTGAGTCAGGATGGAGCCCCTGGGAACCCCTGAACTGATGCCTCTCCTGGAGCTGAGGCTGGGCTGGTCCGTTTTCATCACTGCTTGGAGAGGCTCATTTGCATATCCTTCTCCTACATAAAACGTTCTGTTTGAACATAAAGAGTAAGTGAAGGACTCCAGAGCAAATGTCTTCTTCTGGGGGTGACTTATGACCTGGAAAAGATTCTGTCATGCAATTTTTATA
Source organism: Sorex fumeus (assembly GCF_029834395.1). Classification (NCBI taxonomy): domain Eukaryota; kingdom Metazoa; phylum Chordata; class Mammalia; order Eulipotyphla; family Soricidae; genus Sorex; species Sorex fumeus. Next base: position 10,668 of record NW_026606224.1, on the reverse strand, counting down.
TGACAACAAATTTAATTTGTGATTTTTGTCCTTATTTTTGATAACTATCATGTAATATCTATAGTCATACTTCTAGTTCAGGCATCATTTGTCACAGAAAAACTTTAATACTTTATAAAATATTCACATAACACATTGTGTTAGTCCAATTATTGAGACAAAAGTAATCCACTGAATGATACCGAGTTATGAATGAGTTGGAAACCAATAATTAAAACAGAATCAGGAGTAAGGCAGAATGGACAGAAAGCATAGCCCTGATACCTGGGAAACCTGAGGCAGGATCCTGTGTCTGCTCTGTCTCTGCTGTTTCTCCCAGAGGAAACATCCCCGAGGTTAAACGTGTTTGTCCTTATATCAAAGGCCCTCGAATGTGTAAAATCTTAGCTCATATAGACTAAGTCAGGCAGCTGACCTAAGAATGTCGTTCTTCTGATGATTCCTGGTTCTAAATAAAAAATCTGTGTTGGGCTTTAGGAGCTCTCGGTCTATGAGCATGTTAGTCCCTTGAACCCCACCCCTACTCTCTCTTAAGTTTGTGTTTAAAATACTCACTGCATCCCATTGTTTGTCCCTGTCCACCAGTATTGGTGTCTAGTAACAAGAGATGTAGAGACAGCAGAGAGATAAGCTGCTTTCCTTGCATGTGACAGATCAAGGTTCATTCCCTGCACTTCATATGGCGTCCCATGCCTCCACCAAGAGTGACCCCTGTGCACAGAGCCAGCAGTATACCAAGAGTGGCACAATAACAAATCCCAAACAACTGGGGCTGAAGGATAGCACAGTGGTGGGGCACTTGCCTTGCACATGGCTAGCTCAGGTTTGAAGTCTAGTATCCCATATTCTTCCCCCAGCAATTTCAAGAGTAACTTCTGAGTGCAGAGTCAGGAGTAATCCCTAAGCATAGCCAGGTATAGCCCCCAAACCAGACAAAAACTCACAAATAATACTAAACAAAATATGGGCTAGCAGCTGTCAAGTAATTCTTCCCTGTAACGAGAAAAATATTGTCTTTATTCTGAATTTTTGCCTTTACCAGGAGGAAGATGTTGGAGACTAGTGTGCATGGAGGTGCATGGGGTGTGACTCTTCACGTCAGCCCGACCCCACGTCTCCTTCTTACCATGTCAATATTTGATTAGCAGTAAAAACCACAGGAGGCCATGCCCTACACAGAATACTGACTTATAGATCATTACTGTTTCATGAGCGCTGGCATAAATGGACACCTGTCCAGAGATCATCACACGCAAAACAGTGGATGAACCCCTCACCCCAGTGTTTCCCCTTGGCCCATGGTATTCCTCCCCCCACGCTTCACCCCTCCCTCATGCTCTCTGCCTGCCTCCTGTTTGTGTAAGTGTGTGTAGGGTGCGATGATGGAGATTCACTTTCAGTAGCCTCCCACTCTAAGGATATATTATGGGTTTTACTCATGACTAAAGGCATCACGTATAACTCTCAGTCCTGGGCCTTTAAATTAGGTCACACGAGCTTTCTAGAAGGAGGGAGAAAAATGAGGAAAAGCTCTTCTACTTCTTACTTGAGTATCAAAGAGAAAGCTATGAAAATAATAACAAACAGGAAAGTACCGATTAATACTCACCCTGCCAGGCATTGGAGTCCTGGGGGCCTGGTTGGGTGAGTGTGAGGGACAGGGAGGACAGACCCCAGGGAGGGATTTGGAGTGTGAGGTTATCACACTCCAGAGAGTGGAGCTGCTCTGGGAGCGACGGGGAAGGGTCCAAGGAAAAACGCTGGAACTGGGCATGGACGGGAATGGGTGGGGGTGATGGGGGCTGAGTGTCTCTGTGTTGTGACAGAATATTGGCCCCTGTGGGCTTCTAGCACATAGTGACCCTCTTTACCCCCTTCTGGGTCTGAGGCCTTTTCTGAAGCGGCTCCCGAGTGCCCTCTGGTGGTCGTCAGAGCCCCTGCAGCCCCTACGATGGTCTGGTGTGTGTGTGTGTGGGGGGGGGGGGTCCTTCAGAGTCCCACAATTCCCAAAGTGAATAGAGGAAGTGTGTCCTCAGCATCATCCGGGACAGGAAGAGTGAACACTGAGAAATGAGTCCAGCTTGACTCACACCTGTTTCCCCAGGGAGGTGTCTTCAGAGACAGCCACATGGAGAAGGGAATCCTTCCTGCCTCCACGTGGAGGTATCTCATGCCTGAGTCACATCATAGCTCACAGAGACCTTAGAGTAAGTCTGGGTTACAGAGAAAGGGCCGGATAGGAGAACCTCTGCAAAGGGAGAGCAAAGGGTCAGTACGAAGAGATGTAAATATATAAAAGAAACAAATTATGAGGTAAGACTCAGTTTCTGTGGCAGTCCATTATAATGGGAGATTTATTCCTTGACCTGTAGCATTCCTGACACAGAAATAATCAATATCCTTAAATACAAGCCTGGGATATGTGGTATCCAGTGAAAGTTTGAACGACATTTATAAGTGATTCGCTGCCGCCTCCTTCTCCCACCATCCGACTACCTCCCCCCCCCCGACTCGCCACCCCCCCAGAGCAGCATCAGACCCACCAGCTCTACATCCTCGATGTGATTCCTCAGCGCCATCAACCTCACCACCAGTGACTGTGCCTCTGTATATTTCTTTTGAATGTGAATGAAAGTACTGGATGAAGTACTCATGGTGAAGCTCCATTTTGCTATGTTATTTTTATACTATATACTGCCATATTTCTTGGACCCAGAGGATTCATTTTGATGTCAGTGTGCCAGACGGGTGACTTATGTGAAGCGGACAGGAGAAAGATGGTCTCGCTCTCCCCATCTGACTCTGCAACACGGAACCCATGGTTACTGGGTTCTTGTCTCACCTCAAATAAAGGAATTTCAGGAGTAGAGGAGCAGTGAAATGACAGTTTTTATTTGGAGGTTTTGAACAGAAGGAGGGAGAGAAAGTGGGAGAGAGTGGAGAGTATCCTGCTTAAGAAAGAGCCCCTACACACATCCCAGCATTAGACATGAAAACATGAAAGTCCACATCTCAAGAGGCGAGATGCGGATGACACATGTGCTCAGGCACCTCATGTGCTTGGCCACATGGGAGCAGGCAGCACATGTGCTCGGGCAACATTTGTGTGTGCTTCCTTTATTCAAGGTGGCCCATGTGGGGCTTCTACCTATGTAAAAGTCCGTTGCTAGGGAGGTTCCCAGGGGGTTGGGAATGGTGATGGTCTTTTTTGAAATTCCTTTCCTGACTTGTTTCTGCAGGTGTTTCTGTTGGAGGGTGTTGGTCCAACCTCATCAGGGTCTGATACAGACAGGCACCAGTTCTCCATGACGTCAGGGCTATTACTTCTCAGGAGATTTACTGCCATTTCCTTGGGAAGGCCCCTTCCCTATCTGCTTGCCTACATCAATTTGATAGGTCTGCTGTAAATTTAAGGACACTCCTTTGTAATTTCCTTCTTTGACCTTGCTTCTTTCAGTATTGTTCTGTTTATGATGTTGGTCCTTCTGATTAGGATATGTCTTGGAGTCTTTTATTAGGATCTATTTTAGCTGGTACATTTTGGATGTGAATGTCTATGTTTCCCAGGTCTAGGAAGTTTTCAACAATGATGTCCTTAACTGTTATTACCTCATTTTGCCTACTTCCTTATCCTTCTGTGACTCTGAGGGTTCTTACACTGCTCTTGAATCAATCTCTGCTTTGCCCTTGAGGTTTTTGAGATGTTTTCCCAACTTTCGTTGTTGACTGGAGGTTTTCTGCATCTTATCCTCAAGGTTATTGATTCTGTTTTCCGTTGTTACTCTAATGAACATGATTGAGTTTTTCATTTCATATACCGAAATTTTTGCTAATGGCATTTCTATTTCTCATGTGAGTCCAGGTTCCCAGAGTGTAGATATATTTGTTTTTACTTATCAGTCCAGATTGTGATATAAGTAGGTGCTCTGAAATCATTGGTTAAAGAGCCCACACAATGTATGTCTTCCTTAAGTATTGGTGTTACACAAAACTTTCTTTTTTCAGAAGCAGATGTGACAGGTAGAAGAAGAGGGAGAGTTCTGGATATTGCTGGGAACTTGCGACAGAGATGGCATGAGGGAAGCTGAGGGGCCTGCTGGAAAGGATCTCTGACCCTGCATCCTGCCCCACACCCTCCTACCTTGATGCTGCCCAAGGGCTCAGCACCCTGCTAGGGCCCAGACTTCTCCCCAAATTGACCAGCCCTGAAATACCTCAGAATGTTTTTACTCGTGTGTTAACTCAGAAGCAGCAGCAAAGCCTCCTGTTCCCTAGCCGGTGCCACAGAGGTGATCCACTCAATACCATGGAGATAATCCACTGAATGATCTCAATCTCTGAGATCAATGGGGTCCCACTTTGGGCCAGTTTGGGGAGGGTGGAGCCCCACATGTGCAGGGACAGACAGAAGAGATCTGATGAGACCACGGGTTAGTACCCCACTCAGGCGCACACTCCCAGCCCCTACAATGGAGAATCAGTAGAGGAGCAGCAGAATGAGTCTGGACATGCCCAGAGCGTGAAGTGGCTGCACAGAATTTATGTTTCTGCGCCCAACATCTCTCTTGCTGTCTGAAGTGGGAGCGCCCATTCAGCTCAGTCCACCCATCCAGGGAGAGGGCAGCAGAGCAAGGGCCATAGAAACCAGGATGGGGAGACAAATACAGAGACCATGGAACTTTCTCCTTGTTTTGGGAACATGGGTTTTGGTGCGGGAGGGTGGCCAGTCCAAACAGGTCCTGCCAGCGAGATTGCCCAGTCACAAGAGGTGCTGGCCCAGGCCCTGCTCTGTTGCCTTCTGGAAAGCCAGAACAAAGAGAACTCCCCATGCAGGCAGAGGGGCGCAGAGAGAACATAGGGCGACCGGGGTCTCCCGCGGGGTGGAGGAAAGGAGGAAAGCACAGGGGGAAACGGAGCCTCGACTGAGCGCCAGGGCCCAGCACCCACACCTCGGTCCCTCAAAGAAGCTCCAAGGGCCAAGGGAGAGGAGGGAGGAAGGACACAAGGATGGAGGGGGGGGGGAGAAAGGGTGGGAGAGAAAGGGAAAGAGAGAGGGAAAGAGATGTGCGGGGAAGGGCAGAAGGAGGAGCAGCTGGTACCTGGCGCAGGAGCGCTGGAAGGTTCTGGAACCACTGCCCCTCTGCCGGCTCTCAGGAGCTGTTTCCGGGTCAGGGAGCAAAGGTTGGGCAGCCCCGCCCTGCCCCTCCTGCCCCTTCCGACAGACCCTCTCTGGGCCCAGCACCCCCGGACAGCCAATGTCGGGCGCGACTGCTGGACGGGTCAACAGGAGCCAATGTCCGCTCGGGCCTGTCCACGGGCTCCCTGTGTCCAAGTAGGGCTGCCCGTGACCTCCCCCACCCCCCCCACCCCCGCCAGGCCGAGCAGGACCAGGACCCGTGTCTGGATCAGGCTTATCCCATGGTGCTCCTCAGCGCCCTGACGCTCCAGGTCCTTTACCCAAAGGTCACCCTAAGCCCGCGTCCATCGGACCCGACGGAAATGTCATCGCAGGCATCCGGTGGTCCCTGTCCCTCCTTCCCATGGGGGTCCCGCACAAGGGGGTCCCCCTGGCCCATCCAGAGACCCCACACGCTCAGCGCCATGTGGGCTGCGCTGAGACGTGTCCAGTCAGGGGGACGCTGCCCAGCCACTGCTGTGCTGACTGGGTCCCCGTAATCCCGTGGTCTGTCCCATCCCCAAACCGGGTCTGAGCTGAGTCCACACATGCACAGAGACGCTGTCAGAGGGACAGGATGTCTCAGAGATGACTCAGACACCCAGAGTCCCCCTCAGCCCATAGGGCACCTGCTGCGCCTGGGGGTACTAACCTTTGAGGGGACACGGGGCGTGGGCTCCCCCTGATGGCCCTGGTCCCCTCAGGCAAGGACAGGAGACCTTCACCAAGAGCAGTTCTCATGGGAGACAATCATATAGGCATGCACAAGGTGCGGGTTCATGTAGGAAGTTTGTGGGGAGGGTCTCTGGGGTAGGTCGTACTGTTGTAACCAGTTCTCAGGGAACACATTTGTCTGTACTAACTCAGTGTACCTTGGTTGATGCTGATATTCATGAGGAGGAATGAGAGCTGAAGACTTGTGCCAATCTAAGGGAGATCAGGTGGGTGACTCAGGGTCCATTGCCCACTGAGTGAGGAGTGTCCAAGTCCATGACGGTGCTTATTTGTGAGCCTGACCCCTGCCCTCTCCCTGAACTCTAAGAAGAAAGAGCTCCTTCCCTGAGGGACAGTCCCACCAGGTCACTCCCCTCAGGTGACTGACGCTGAGGAGCACAGAAACCACAAGTCCTAACCTAGGGTTTACATCAGAGTTTGGATACCTCGATGCCCTGTGTTTGAGAGTTAGAATTCCCCCAATAGGAATCATTTCCATAAATAAATTAATCACATCAGCAAGCTCTGTAAGCTTGTAGAGCCCCAAGCAGTACTTGAAATTGTCTTTGAATTATTCTCATTATATTGTTTGTTGTTGTTGTTGTTGTTTCATTCTCCCAATATCAGGTATTTATGAACAGTTCAGCCTGCCATGCACAAAGTCCCTGGGGGTAATTTCATTTTTTTTAATTAAATCAGGAAAATGTAGGACCTGAGATAACACCCACTCACCTCGCTGTGCCTGCTGCTGGGCTGCAGCTTTTGTGGGGACCTGAGCGACCCTGCTGCTCAGTCTCCTTCCATTATTTCAGTGACCAATTGCCTTGGAATATCTGAATTTGTGGTGGCTCCCGAAGGGCTGCCACGAGGTCACTGTCTCCACCTCATTCCTCTGTGGGCCTGCAGCTCACCTCTGCTCTGAGCTCCTGGAAATCATATCCCTCGCTGCTCCTGGGGCTGAACCCGAGTGTCGTCCTGAGTTGGGGCGACCCCTCCTGGGGACTCTCTGGGACCTGTAGAGCTGCACGCACTGCCTCTATTGTGCTCTAACAGGGAACAGGCTCCCACTGTCCATCAACTGTCCGTCAGGGAGCTAAGCTGGTCCTGAAACGCAGTCATCACGACTAGGGAGAATAATCTAGATATGAATATGATGCACTGTCAGGACCGAGTCCAGGTCGGTCCCAGACACAGTCTGTCTAAGGCTTGTGCAAGTCAGGCCTCCGTGGGAAACCGTTTCTGCCCAGTCCTCACTCACGTTCCAGACAAGGGTTGTCCCAGGGGAAACTGTGCATCTAACACAGAATTTTCACACCCACAAGAATGACATCAGGAATACATGAACTGTTAGTGGGTTGCAAATGGTTTAATATGAAAGTAAAAACCAAATAATTCATCTATGAAAGAATTTCATGTGTTTTTAATGTTTCTACTGGCATGGTAAAATTTTCCCAGTCTGCGCATGCCCAGAGAGGGACCCAGGCCCTTGGGGGCAGGCTGTACCTGTTGGAATTGGAGCCGTTCAGCTTTGTTGCCCAGAGCTGGGCCTCTGTGCCCGTCCCATGCAGATCAGGGGTTGAAAACCGGCTTTCTAGGGGCTGGTTCTAGCTGCTCATGCCCAGAGAGGGACCCAGGCCCTTGGGGGCGGGCTGTACCTGTTGGAATTGGAGCCTTTCAGCTTTGTTGCCCAGAGATGGGCCTCTGTGCCCATCCCACGCAGATCAGGGGTTGAAAGCCGGCTTTCTAGGGGCTGGTTCTAGCTGCGCATGCCCAGAGAGGGAAATGAGTCAGAAAGAGAGGGATAGACATAGAAAGATTGCATTCATCTGGGGGATATAAAGTAACAAAGTATGAGATTAATACCCAAGAATAGCTGAGATCAGCACCAGGAGGATTACTCCATAACTTAGAGGCCAGCCGGGTATCCTAGAGGAAAGGGCAGTTCAGATAGAGAAGGGAGCACCAAATAAAGGATGTTTGGAGGATCCTCCCAGGAGGGGAGATGCATGTCGAAAGTAGACTATGGACTGAACATGTTTGCCACTCAATGCCTCTTTTGCAGACCACAACACCCAAAAGGAGAGAGAGAACACAGGGGATTGCCCTGCCACAGAGACAGGGGGGATGGGGGGATGGGGGTGGGAGGGACATTATCCATGGTGGTGGAAAATGGGCACTGGTGGAGGGATGGGTATCTAATCATTGTATAATTGAAACCAAAGCACAAAAAATTGTAAATTTACAACTGTAAAAATAAAATAAAATAAAATAAAATAAAGGGAAAAAAATTTTCCCAGTCATATCCCATATGATTTTGAACCTGTAAAAATCCTGAATGTAGATATCTGGAGATACATTAACTAATTATACGCAAGACTATCATAGTCTCTGACAAGGAAGTTTCTTTGATGTAGTATGCAGAGGAGAATTAACTTGGATCCATGATTTTATCATTATCAAAATTGTCATTGGAGTATTTAAGGTGGATTGGTCATTGTTAGCAGTGTGAAACCTGTATACCAGGACAATAATAATTCTGCAATATTTTACCAATTTTGCAGAGACCTCCCAGCTGTTGTCCCTGGAGTAAGTATGAGAGAGATTTCCTTCACTGTAGTCACCGCTCGGTATTCATCTCTGCCAATGGCCGGAGGTCCTGACTCCCTCCTGCCCTTACTGAGGTGGGTTTCCACTGTGTGTCATTATAAAAATTTCCACCCTGTCGTTTAATTGCTCCAAACCAGCTTTGTGTTATTGACAAAATATCTCCTAGGGAAATGTGTTTAGTATTCAGGAATAAGTAAGAACTTTAGAATAACGAGGTCAGTGGTTGTTGCCTTGATAACTTGGGAATTCCCAGGTGACAACTGAGATTGGCACCATGTACAGATAATAAGGGTAGACTGAGGCACTGCACCATAGTAAGCTGCAGCTTAATACCCAGTCACCCACATAGGAGTCTGTTCTTGGGCATAGACAAGAACAGTGCATCAGGGACTGTTGGTGTCTCAGCAACTAGCCTGAGACTTGAACCAAATCGCCTGCCCCTGAAAGCAAGAGAAGGCTCTGTTTACATGGGCCCAGGGGCTTGCTTCAGCACTTCACACACGTAGGTACTCTGGTTGAGGATGAGGGTCATAACAGTTACCATTTGCCTGAGCTGATACACCTGGCCCTCAGAATGGGAGATGTAAATCATTAACTAACATCTGTACTGAGCCTGACAAGGTAAATGTGATACACATGAATTTCCCCCTGAAATGTATGTATAAAAACCCCTGTGTGAGAGCTAATAAACGAATTGCTAATTGACCATCAGCTCATCCCCCTCCGCATAGTTCTCTGAAGCGGCTGGAGTTTGCTATGTGTGGAGGGCCAGGGCAGTGGCTTCTCTCCTGCCCACTCCCTCTCCTATAAGAGTAAGTCTGGCGACTAGGGGATTGTACTGCAGTGTGCTGGGGTCAACCGGCCAGGACCCCGACAAGGGAACATTACAGAAACTTCATTTCTGAACTTGACACACTGTGAATGTGCCTCTGCCCATCATAGATTTGTATTGGCACACATAATCTTGAAACTCGCCCTCAGTTAGGGCCTTTGCCTTCTTGATCTTCCTTGGCCTCTTTTGGAGCAGATTTGTGCCCATATTTGGAACAAAAATTCCAACGGATTATGTAAGCGTTAGTGGGGCTTTGGGCGGGCAATCTTCCCTTTGGGGAGGGAACCAAGTATATCATTGTGTGGGCTCTGAGCTCACTCCCTGATTCATAAGTTCTTAATTCACCCCTGCTAGTGTAATTTGGGGGTATTTTAAAGGAAAAATTGAGCTGTTGGGGCAGCGTAATAAGAAAAACTTCTACCACTTCTTCCTGCCCTCAACTGTCCAGGAAGAGTGTGGGCAAACACACATGTGGCAGCCTGCCTCGTGGCTCTATCATATCTACAAGGACACTTCATGGACACTAACGGGAAATGTGCTTATTTCTCCAAGTACCAATTCTCTAGTTTTTAATTTATGGGTTTTGTCAAACACTTTTCTCTAGGTTCTTAAAACTAGACATTGTTAATGGTAAGTATTCCTGCATTTCTCCCTGGCTGTCTGTTCTTTCTGACAACAGATACCTAGTGAAAATGTTTGGCTATTCATTTTACATCTCAAAGTACTTCAAAATATGTCTCAATAAATGACATTTATTTCCTAGGAATTTTACCGCAGGTGAATTTAGAGGTGCCACCTCTCCTGAGCTGGAAGAGCTGAGTTCTGGCATTGCCAACAGGGTGCCCTGAACCTTGCTCAGGAACCGCTGCTGCTGTCACTCCAGGAGCAGCCCCTCTGCACACATACCCTGGTGTCTCTGCATTCTCCAAGTGAAGCATCTCCTCATCACGGGCATGATGCCTCCAAGGTCAGGGGTCACAGGGACAAAGGGAGAGGCACACGGGGTTCACGATACTACATCATGTCACAGAGGAAAGTCACAGCGATGTTGGGACAGGACAGACAAGCTCTCATTACCCAACACCACGTGATCCTGGACTTCTGACCATGGCCACTATTCTAGTGTCACCTTCTCCACTCCCCATGTGTCTAGTGGAGTGATTCTAGCTCAGGGATACAGAGATGCAAATTTGAACACTGGGCGGGGCCCACAGCCTCTCAGAAGGGGTCTCCCAACACCTGGATTCTATCTCAGAGAAAATGATTTCCTGCTGGCGCACAGCAGGTGAATATGTACATACTTAGATGCTGGGGTGTATTCTAGTTTTACACATTAGTC